>NC_030808.1:67282593-68532593 GCF_001704415.2 Capra hircus
TGGCTCAGCTTTTCTTTATGGCCCAGCTCTCACATCCATACATGACTACTGGAAAAGCCACCAGAGAAGGCCGCTAATGTCCTTTTTTTTTTTTTAATGAGAAGAAGACAAAGGGAATGTAGTGATGAATTAATAGTAGTTACTTGGAAGAAACTGGTGGTTTTCGATTCTTCTTACTTTTTGTGTTTTTCCAGTTTCTATCACGGGAGTGAATTATTTTGATAAGCAATGAAAATTAAGATAACAAACATTAATATGAAAAGTAAGATAACTTAGAGGTGCAGCTAGACATTTGGTGGTGTTCAGAGAAAGGTCAGGGCAAGATAAAAGGAAGGCACCCAAAAGGAGGGAATAAAGTAGAAACAGGGATCTGGATGAGATTAAAAGAGTATCAGGGAGAGAAAGAAGAAACCCACCACAGTGATGGATGAATATAATAATGGAGGAGGAGAAGTGGAACCGATAAATGCCCTCATTTTGATTCAAATAAGTGCCTCCCCTCAGAGTGTCCTAAATTTCTAAAAAATACCCAAAGTTAAGTGGTAAGTAAGTGGATAACATTTTGTAAACTTTTGATGGGCTCTTTAAAAAAGCAATGAGGAAAAAAATGTATTCTGAAATTGCCCCAAATGCCTTCTTACTTCAGTTTTCAAGATAGACATCTGAATTAGAATATTTATGACTTGACTTAATTGTGCATTAGTTCTGGGTGTGATGATTGACCGTAACTGCAGGTAACTGGACAAATCCTTGTGGTCTCCAAGGACTACCTGTTTAATGGAATAATAATGATAACTAGGATGTGGTGACTCCACCTTCTCACTAAGAAATAGAATGCCAAATAGAAGTCGTTGGTATTCATTGAAAACAGCATGTGAATAATCAGATGAAAGAAAAGTACTTCGTGAAGGCATGAAAACACGCAGTGAAAATCCTTTAGCATGTATTTTTGTAGCACAATAAAAATGTGGCTAGTTTTAAAATTCATAGCTTATCTAAAAGGAACTCCTTGAGACTTATTGGCTACATGTAAAATTACTTTAAAGAGCAAATAGAGACTGTAGTATAAATGGAAAGAATTCAAAGCTCCTTCTTACTAGAATACATATTGATATGTAAAAGTTCTTTTCAGTTCAGTTCAACTCAGTTCAATCGCTCAGTCGTGTCTGACTCTTTGCAACCCCATGAACCGCAGCACGCCAGGCCTCCCTGTCCATCACCAACTCCCGGAGTCCACCCAAACCCATGTCCATTGAGTCAATGATGCCATCCAATCATCTCATCCTCTGTCGTCCCTTTCTCCTCCTGCCCTCAATCTTTCCCAGCATCAGGGTCTTTTCAAATGAGTCAGCTCTTCGCGTGAGGTGGCCAAAGTATTGGAATTTCAGCTTCAACATCAGTCCTTCCAATTGGAAGCATTTCAAAGTGATTCAAACCTCTTGGAAAGTAATCTGGCAATATAATGTTAAGAGACACAAAAAAGTATAACTTTCAATTTAGCAATTCCAGTTATAGGAATGTATCCTAAGAAAATAATCCCAAGCATGGAAGCAGCTATAAACAGGAAAACATTAATCTAGGCATCACTCATAATAGGGGAAAAAAGGAAGTAGATGTCCCAGAAAAAAATGCTAAATATCTAATAAAATAATAGTTATGTGGATTATATAGTACATTCATTTGATATATTCTGCAGCTGGTAAAAATGACAGTTATGGAAACTAGGGAGAAACATGGAAGAAATCTTATGGTGTGTTAAATTTTAACAGTAGAATGCAAATGTATGTATACTGTATGATTGTAATTGTTCAGAGATATGCTTTTTAAAAAGTGCCAGAATAAATTGCATTAAAATGATAATGATGGGGCTGTTAGGGTGAGAAGGCTATTTTTATTTTCTCTTCTTTCTACATTTTTGTAACATAATTATATTACTTTAAAAATAAATGTTATTAAACTTCTTGTATTAGAGATTTGACTTGCTAGTTTGAAGTGTTTTTTGCAATATTTTCCAGTGTCTTCTCCAATCCTGTAATATCTCTGAAGGCTTGATAAAACTTTATAGCATAACCTTAAAGTAAAATTTTGGGGGAAATTTTAGGTGAAAATACACATGAGAAAGTATATATGAAAAAAAGCTGGACACAAAATGCTTCTCTAATATGATTCTGGTTGTTTAAAAATATTTTTAATAAAAATAAGGCAAGAACTTCTTATACATGACATCAAAAGCACAAGAGCACAAGCAACCAAAGAAAAAAAGATAATTGGATTTCACTGAAATTACAAACTTTTTGTTTTTTTAAAAATACCACTGAGAAAGTGAAAAAATGAGCAATAAAATGAGAGAAAATATTTGCAAATCAGATAGTGATAAAAGAAATGTATCCAGAATATACAATGAACTCATAACTCAACAATAAAAAAAATACCCAATTTTAAAAACAGACAAAGGATTTAAATAGATTTCTGCAAATAAGACATGAAAAGATGCTCAACCTTACTGGTTATTCAGAAATGCAAATCAAGACCACAGTGAGCTACATTGGGTTGGCTATAATAAAAAGACAGACAACAATTAGCACTGCTGAGAATGTGATGCAATTAGAACTCTTATTCGTTGTGGTGAAGGTTTAAAATGGTACACTCAATTGGAAAGACAGTTTAGAATTTCCTCAAAAATTAAGCATAGAGTTACCTTATAAGCCGGCCTCTTCCCTGGTAGCTCAGTCAGTAAAGAATCTACCTGCAATGCAGGAGACCCGGTTTCGATCCCTGGGTTGGGAAGATCCCCTGGAGGAGGAAATGGCAACCACTCCAGTATCCTTGCCTGGAAAATCTTATGGACAGAGGAGCCTGGTGGGCTACAGTCCATGGGGTCGCAAAGAGTCGGGAATGACTGAGAGACTAACACTTACTTAATTACTTACCTTATAAGCCAAAAATTCCATTTTTGGGAGAAATGAAAATGTGCGTCCACACAGAATACCATATGTGGATGTTCAAAGCAGCATTATATTTAATAGCAAAAAGTACAAACAACCTAAATATCCATCAACAGATGCCTAGATAACAAAATGCAGTATATGCATATCATGAAACATGACTCAAAGAAATGAGGTTCTGATACATTCTACAGCATGGATGGACTTGGAAACATCATGACAAGTGAAAGAAGCCAGTCACAAAGGACCATATATTGTATGAGTCTATTATATGAAATGCCCCAGAATAGGAAAATCTGTAGGACAGAAACTAGATTAGTGGTTGCCCATAGCAGGAGGTAGGAGGGTGGGGGAATTGATGTGGAGCATTTTTTAAGGCTGGCTTTATTTATTTATAATTTATCCTATTATTTTGGCTGTGCTGGGTCTTTGTTGCTGTGCATAGACTTTCTGTGGTTGTGGCGTCAGGGCTCAGTTGCAACCCACAGGCTCAGATGCCCTGGTATGTGGAATCTTCCCGGACCAGGGATTGTACCTGTTTCCCCAGCATTGGCAGGTGGATTCTTAACACTGGACTACAGGGAAGTACTGTGGAGCATTTTTTGGGAGAGACAAAAATAATCTAAAATTAGATAGTAGTAATGATTGTACAACTCTGTGCAGGTACTAAAATCACTGAATCCATAGGCTTTAAAATTGGTGAGTTATGTGGTATGTGAGTTATATTTCAACTAAGCAGTTAAAAAAAAAAGAATGACACCTCTATTTTGACTTAAAGGTGTTTAAAAAAAAATGGTTGAAGGAAATATGGCGATAAATCAGTAGCCATTCAGTTCAGTTCAGTTCAGCGGCTCAGTCGTGTCCGACTCTTTGCAACCCCATGAATGGCAGCACGCCAGGCCTCCCTGTCCATCACCAACTCACACAGTTCACTCAGACTCACGTCCATCAAGTCGGTGATGCCATCTCAGCCATCTTATCCTCTGTCGTCCTCTTTTCCTCCTGCCCCCAATCCCTCCAGCATCAGAATCTTTTTCCAATGAGTCAACTCCTCGCATGAGGTGGCCAAAGTACTGGAGTTTCAGCTTCAGCATCATTCCTTCCTAAGAACACCAAGGGCTGATCTCCTTTAGAATGGACTGGTTGGATCTCCTCCTTGCAGTCCAAGGGACTCTCAAGAGTCTTCTCCAACACCACAGTTCAAAAGCATCAATTCTTCGATGCTCAGCTTTCTTCACAGTCCAACTCTCACATCCATACATGACCACTGGAAAAACTATAGCCTTGACTAGATGGACCTTTGTTGGCAAAGTAATGTCTCTGCTTTTCAATATGCTATCTAGGTTGGTCATAACTTTTCTTCCAGGGAGTAAGCGTCTTTTAATTTCATGGCTGCAGTCACCATCTGCAGTGATCTTGGAGCCCCAAAAAATAAAGTCTGGTACTGTTTCCACTGTTTCCCCATCTATTTCCCATGAAGTGATGGGACCAGATGCCATGATCTTAGTTTTCTGAATGTTGAGTTTTAAGCCAACTTTTTCACTCTCCTCTTTCACTTTCATCAAGAGGCTTTTTAGTTCCTCTTCACTTTCTGCCATAAGGGTGATGTCATCTGCATATATGAGGTTCTGGATATTTCTCCCAGCAATCTTGATTCCAGTTTGTACTTCATCCAGCCCAGCGTCTCTCATGATGTGCTCTGCATAGAAGTTAAATAAGCAAAGTGACAATACACAGCCTTGACATATTCCTTTTCCTATTTGGAGCCAGTCTGTTTTTCCATGTCCAGTTCTAACTGTTGCTTCCTGAACTGCGTATAAGTTTCTCAAGAGGCAGGTCAGGTGGTCTGGTATTCCCATCTCTTGAAGAATTTTCCACAGTTTATTGTGATCCACACAGTCAAAGGCTTTGACATAGTCAATAAAGCAGAAATAGATGTTTTTCTGGAACTCTCTTGCTTTTTCGATGATCCAGAGAATGTGGGCAATTTGATCTCTGGTTCCTCTGCCCTTTCTAAAACCGGCTTGAACATCTGGAAGTTCATGGTTCACGTATTGCTGAAGCCTGGCTTGGAGAATTTTGAGCATTACTTTACTAGTGTGTGAGATGAGTGCAATTGTGCGGTAGTTTGAGCATTCTTTGGCATTGTCTTTCTTTGAGATTGAAATGAAAACTGACCTTTTCCAGTCTTGTGGCCATTGCTGAGTTTTCCAAATTTGCTGGCATATTGAGTGCAGCACTTTCACAGCACCATCTTTCAGGATTTGAAATAGCTCAACTGGAATTCCATCACCTCCACTAGCTTTGTTCGTAGTGATGCATTATTAGATAAATGCAAATCAAAACTATAATGAGATACCACCTCACACCAGTCAGAATGGCCGTCATCAAAAAGTCTACACACAATAAATGCTGGAGAGGTGTGGAGGAAAACGGAACCCTCTTGCTTTGCTGGTGGGAATGTAAACTGATACAGCCACTATGGAAGACAGTGTGGAGATTCCTTTAAAAACTAGGAATAGGGGCTTCCCTGGTGGTCTAGTGGTTAAAGAGTCTGCCTTGCAATTCAGGGGACACTGGTTTGATCCCTGGTCTGGGAAGATTCCACATGCCTTGGAGCCCTAAGCCCCTGAGCCACAGTTGTTGAGCCTGTGCTTTAGCACCCCTGAGCAGCAACTGTTGAACCCCATGCAGCAATTACTGAAGCCCACAGCTAGAGTCCCTGCTCTGAAATAAGAGAAGCCACCACAATGAGAAACCCACATACTACAATGAGGAGTAGCCCCCTTTTGTTGCAACTAGAGAAAGCTATGTGCTGCAATAAAAACTCACTACAGCTGAAAAATAAAAATAAATACATAAATCTTAAAAAAAAAAACAAACTAGGAATAAAACCACCATATGACCCAGCAATCCCACTCCTAGGCATATACCCTGAGGAAACCGAAATTGAAAAAGACACATGTACCCCAATGTTCATTGCAACACTATTTACAATAGTTAGAATATGAAAGCAACCTAGATGTCCACCAACAGATGAATGGATAAAGAAGCTGTGGTGCACATACACAATGAAATACTACTCAGCCATAAAAAGGAACACATTTGAGTCAGTTCTAATGAGATGGATGAACCTAGAGCCTATTATACAGAGTGAAATAAGTCAGAAAGAGAAAGATAAATATTGTATATGGAATCTAAAAAGATGGTACTGATGAATTTATTTTCAGGGCAACAATGGAAAAACAGATATAGAGAGTAGACCAAGGGACATGGTGGGAGGGGAGGAGGGAGAGGATGAGATATATGGAGAGAGTAACATGGAAGTTTATGTAAAACAGATAGCCAACGGGAATTTGCTGTATGACTCAGGCAACTCAAACAGGGGCTCTGTGACAATCTAGAAGGGTGGGATGGGGAGGGAGATGGGAGGGAGGTTGGGGAGGGAGATGGGAGGGAGTTTCAGGAGGGAGGGGACATAGGTGAATCTTGCTGAATCTTGCTGATGTATCACAGAAAACCACAAAATTCTGTAGGGCAATTATCCTCCAATTAAAACAGAAGGACATCATGATATTCCTTCACACTAGGCTGTTTTGAGCATTAAGATAGAGAGTTTGTGTAAGTGCAGAGCAGAGTGCACTCAATCAATAAATGCAAGCTGGGAACAGGAGTCATAAGTGTAGTGATATTAGTTCCAGCAGCAGTAATGCTAAGGGATCCATGAAGCCAAAAGGGTTAAGAAGCACCACCCTCGATGGTGAGGCTCTCTGACTCTAGGTTGGTCAGTTGTTGTAAGTGAGGAGGGCTGTGAGGGCACTTCCCTGACTCACGGGGCTTTTGCAGATATTGTTGAAATACATGTTCTTTTGGTTTTCTGGCCATTTTGAATTCCTAATATATTGATTATTTTTTTTCTCTGAGGTTTATGGAGGCCAAAGGGAGGCCAGGCAGTAGTATTGTTTTTTTTTCAGTTTTGCTGTTATATAAAATTGATTTGCTCCTTTTCTTTCTTCTTTTTAAAATTCATATCAAAATAAATGGTTGAATTTTGAATTTGTTTCAACTAAATGAGATTACCTCGTTGGGTTTAAAACTATACTTCAAGAGATACAGAGTAATGGACCTTACTGTAGTATAAGGTTTATTTACTATTATCAGATCAGGCTCATTAGGAGCACCAATAATTCTACCATTTTCCTGAGCCTCTGCACGACTAGGGGGAAATTAGGCTGGACTTTTGTTCTTTCTATGCTGAGACTTGCTGTTGAGATCAACCTGAAAAATCAGGATTAATTGTTTTAATGATTAACATTGGTGTCTATAAATAAGTGGTCACGTATTAGATATGGTCACAAGCATCCAAAGGTGGTGATTTCTGATTTCTTCAATGATTTTCCTGATACCACTTGTCTGGTAGAGATAGCAAGGGCATTCCTCATTCTGTTTGCTCTTCTTGGATGCTGGGGGAGTGGGGGTGCTGCTTTTCCCAGCCTTCCTTGCAGTTATGCTGCGGGGTCTATGACTGGCTTCTACCCAGTAAAATGCAGGGGGCGCAATGGAAGCCACCTTCATTTTGGGTCCTAAAATGTCCTCCAAAAACCCTCCAGCTCTCTCTTCCCTTGGATACCATGTGTTCTAGATGAAGAAATTAAGATCTCTGGGTCCCCCTTTGGAGAGAAACTGTTAAGGGACAGCCCGAGACCCCGGACCATGTTATAAGTGATGAATAAAACTTCACTGTATTGAGCCTGTTCTGTCTTGTTGAAAACAAACCTACATTTTAACACAGAAATCTCCAAAGTATCCCTTCAGACGGTTAGTGTCATATCACATTAACCAAATGATTTGGTTTAAATACTCTGTTTGGTTAATATAACTAGGATCAGGTGTTCATGCAACCTGTATCCTTACATGTCACGTGTAGCATCACTTGGATATTTACCTTTACATTCTTTTCACACCAAAATGAAAGAGGAGTTCCTGCTTACTCATGCCAGGGCTGCAACATCCTTCCTCAAAGCTCACTCTTCTCCCCATAGCTTCTCTCTAACCTGTGTGCCTTGGTTCTTCACTTGGAGCCAAGTGTGACATTCATTCAAAAGAGATAAATGCATGAAGAATGGTATAAACTATGATATATCTTCCACTGAATGTGTTATGATAGTCTTTCCCCCTTTTTGGGAAAAAAAAATGTTTGGTAACCAAATTACTAAATGCATTAGGGTCAACAAATGCATTAAAGAGACATTGTTGTTGCTGCTCAGTCGCTAAGTCACGTCTGACTCTTTGCAACCCCATGGACCCCATGGACTGCAGCCCACCAGGCTTCCCTGTTCTTCACTATCTCCCAGAGTTTACTCAAACTCATGTCCATTGAGTCAGTGATGCCATCCAAATATCTCATCCTCTGTTGACCCCTTTTCCTCCTGCCCTCAATCTTTTCCCAGCATCAGGGTCTTTTCCAATGAGTCAGCTCTTTGCTATCTGAGGCCAAAGTATTGAAGCATGTAGTAATGAGCAATTACTATTTCTTTGACTAAGAATTCAGAAGTGCTTAGCACCTTACAAGCTATCACATTTATATTATGAAATATTTTTTTCTCTTATATTTTAAGTAACTTAAGGTCCAGGTCGCTTTGTGTGTGTGTGTGTGGTTTTTTTTGGTTGTGTTTTTTAAGTGTGTGTTTTTTTTTTTTTTTTTCAGTTATCTCAAGTGCTGAGAGCTGGATCAATTTTACTCCATTCATAGCAAATTATTACCAGTCCACATGAGGCCTCTTTCTAGTTTTATACTTTTTTATTTTTACCTATTCATCTTTATTCACCCCCAGATAATCATCCACAAATGCATCTGATATGTCTTTAAATATGAACGTATCCTTATGAAATATGTGTTGCAGTATGTGTGTGTGTGTGCATGTGTGTGTAAAATCTTTGTTTCTTCTCCACGAGTATTAAATGATATTACACAGTCTGATGTAAAAGTCTGAGCTAGTATCTAGAATGTCAAATAGGCCACTTTCTCCACAGACTCTCAGATAATGTGCTGATAATTAGACTGTACAGCTTTATTACATTTATATGGTTTTCAATGCCCTTTGAAATGTGATTAGTTCTTTTAAATTTCATGGACCCATATGACACTTAGCTTATAAATAATTAAATCCAATTAATACTCCAGACTGAACCAAACCTAATTTATTTCAAGTTCTGGTTCTTAGCAGAGGAGGCCTTGGTTCACTACGTTTGAAATAATTCCATTTTCCCTTCAACTCATATGAGTAATAAAATACAGATGACATGAAAGGGGAAGTGATGCATATAGAGTATATATTAAAATATGGTATTTTATTAATTTGAAGAAACTCCAAATTCCAGAAAAGTAGAGAGAATAATAAACTATAAACCTTTAAATTTCTTTTTTGAAAAATAATGTATTTTATATATATAAAAAGGCATTAAAAGAATATGAAGAGCCTCACTACGCCCATTTCTTGGTTTAATCTTACAAACAGTTGGCACCTTCCTGACCCCATTCCCCTCTGTTTTTCTTCTGCCAAAACACCATCATCCTGAATTTCATGTCTATCATTCTCAGGTAAGTCTTTATGCTTTTACTAGTCATATATACATCCAAAATGGTAGTTTCATTTTGCAGATTTTAAACTTTATATAATCAACATCATACTCTAAGTAGCCTTTTGTAACTTACTTTTTATTTTAATCTTTTGGAGATTTTTTTTTTCTTGTTAATATGTGCAGCTGTAATTCATTCAAATACCAGTGCCATCTGTTTTTATTACACGACTAAAGTGTATTTTTTCTCTGACAAACAATACTGATGTGAACATTCTTTAACATGTCCTCTTGTGTGTACATAAGAACTTTTCTTGAGAGCTGATGCTTGGGAGTGAAGGGGTTACAGCATCCAGTGCCCCCTCCCTTAGGCCTGCTTGGACTTCTTGCTCACCCTGTTTCTGGTACCCCTCTCTCTTCTGTCTCTTGTAGCCACATGGACAAGCATCCTGATGAAGGCAGGCATTGTGTTGGTGGCTGAGCATATGGAAGGTGACACTCTCTCTGGTTCCCCTTGGCTGCCACAGTTCCTCTGACTGCCACCTCTAACTCTGGCACCCAGGCTCTTGATGCAGCCTCTGGAAGAACAGTTGACAGCCCTTTTGCAAAAGACCCCTGAATCACAGCCAATCAGCAGCATCTTGGCACTGCACTGACATCTTTCTACTCATTGTCTCGCTCCCTCTGGGTGCACCCTAACTCCACTGGGGCAGCTCTGGCCCTTGAAGCCTTCCTGATGGCTGCAGAATGTGGCATTTACCACTCTGCTCTGGGAAGAAGGAAATCCTGTGATTGCAAGAATGTCTTTCTCCAGAGTCTGCCAGGACCACAATGCCACATCCTGCAGCCATCAAGAAGGCTTCAAGGGCCAAAGCTGCCCCAGCAACAGTGAGTAGTAAGTCACCAACAATAACACGTATTGATATCACACACCCCTCAGTGTATGGTAGACTGAAAAAGACAGAACATGACTTCTGGGATATTCTTGCCCCAAAAGCATTAGCTCAGTCTGATCAAGAAAACACAAGTCAAACTCATTTGAGGGACATATTACAAAATAGCTTACCAGCACTTTTTAAGAATATCAAAGTCATAAAAATCAAGAAAAGATAGAGAAAATGTCACAGATGGAGAAGACTAAGTAGATATGGTTACTAAATGCAATATATCACAACAAAATGTGGAAAATTCTTAAAGAGATGGGAATACCAGACCACCTGACCTGCCTCTTGAGAAACCTATATGCAGGTCAGGAAGCAACAGTTCGAACTGGGTGACTGCAGCCATGAAATTAAAAGATGCTTACTCCTTGGAAGAAAAGTTATGACCAACCTAGATAGCGTATTGAAAAGCAGAGACATTGCTTTGCCAACAAAGGTCCGTCTAGTCAAGGCTATGGTTTTTCCAGTGGTCATGTATGGATGTGAGAATTGGACTGTGAAGAAAGCTGAGCACCGAGGAATTGATGCTTTTGAACTGTGGTGTTGGAGAAGACTCTTGGGAGTCCCTTGGACTGCAAGGAGATGCAACTAGTTCATCCTAAAGGAAATCAATCCTGAATATTCACTGGAAGGACTGATGCTGAAGCTGAAACTCCAATACTTTGGCCATCTGATGTGAAGAACTGACTCATTTGAAAAGACCCTGATGCTGGAAAAGACTGAAGGCAGGAGGAGAAAGGGACAACAGAGGATGAGATGGTTGGATGGCATCACCGACTCAATGGTCATGAGTTTGAGTAAACTCTGGGAGTTGGTGATGGACAGGGAGGCCTGGCATACTGCAGTCCATGGGGTCGCAAAGAGTCGGACATGACTGAATGACTGAACTGAACTGAACTGAACTGAAATGTGATATGGGCTACTAGATTGAATCCCAAGACAGAAAGATATTCCTGGGAAAACTAGTAAAGTTCTCCATAAGTCTATACCTTTTTAGGTATTGCACTAATGTTCAATTCTAGATTTGGATAATTATACTGTAGTGATGTAAATTGTTAGCAGTAGGGGAAGCTGAGTGAAGATTATGCAGGAACAATTTTTACAACTTTTCTGCAATCCATGATTATTTCAAAGTAAAAGTTAGAAATCTAGGCCTCATGGCTTTGGAGGGGTCAATTTTTGATCATTGACACAATTTTAAAAATTTGTTATTAGTCTAATTAGGATTTATAATCTTTCTCTAGACATTTTTTTTGGAAAAAAATTCCCTTTCAAGTGTATTTTCAGGATTATTGGCATGATATTCATTCATATTATTTCTCAATGTGTTTTGAAATCTATGTTGGATTTATAGTTAGGTCACTTTCACTTTTCACTCTCATGCATTGGAGAAGGAAATGGCAACCCACTCCAGTGTTCTTGCCTGGAGAATCCCACAGACGGGGGAGCCTGGTGGGCTGCCATCTATGGGGTCGCACAGAGTCGGACATGACTGAAGCGACTTAGCAGCAGCAGCAGCAGCACCCTTTTCCAAGTGACTCAGATGGTAAAGAGTACACCTGCAATGCAGGAAACCTGGGTTTGATACCTGGGTCGGGAAGATCCCTTGGAAGAGGAAATGGTAACCCACTCCAGTATTCTTGTCTGGAGAATCCCATGGACAGAGAAGCCTGGCAGGCTACAGTCCTTGAGGCCACAAAGCATCAGACACAACTGAGTGACTAAGCACGCACTCACGCATCCTTTCCATTAATTCATTTACGATATAATATTCACTTATTATTTTTCTTGTTCTGTTTACTTCTTTGATTAAGACTGCAAGAGGTTTATCTTTTTATTAGCCTTTCAAAGAATCTCTTTTGGTTTTGTGGTCATTTGATTGTATGTTTTCTATTTTTAGTAATTTCTGATTTTGTTTTAAAATTTTTTTCCTTCCCTTCTTTTTGTGTTCATTCTATTACCCTTTTTCTACCTTCTTAAACACTTTGCTTATTAATTTACCACCCCTTTTTTTTCCCAATGTAAACCACCATATAGTACAGTATTTCTTCTAGTTCTGTTTGACTATATCACTCAAGTTTTTGTAAGCTTGCCTTTTATTTTGAAATATATGAAATTATTATTTTATTATTATTAATACTAATTTTACCTTATTAAAACATGGGCATTCTTGTAGTCTAAATAATATCACTGTCAAAAATAATATCACTGTTATAAGAGTCACAATATAATTTTAATAAATATTGTCCATATACTCTTCAGTCTTCCCTCCAAAAGAGTTACTGGTTGACTGAAAATAATGTTTCAAAATAGAATATATATAAGATTTCAGATCAGTTCACCCTCCCCATATCTTTCCAACAGTTTTGTATACTTATGAGAGCTGAAGCACACCTTTAGGTTGATTTGTAATTCAGCTCATCACCTTCAGACAAATTACGGCCAATAAAAGTTTTCAAATTAGCATCTCCTCTCTGGCACTTGCAAGTATCAGTGACATTTGTGTGTGGATAGAGGTTATGGAGATTTGCGATGGTGTTGAAGAATATAGGTCCAGAATCAGTACTTATTATTGCTGGTGTTAAAGTATGACAAGTAATATCCTGGTGAATTTATATATTCCCACTATTCGAAACACTGAGCTAAGCTGGAATCTGAAGACAAGGTCAGGAAAGTCACTCTTTAACATGGGACCTAATGAGATTTAATATACAAGGGAAGGGAGTGTTTGTAACATATCCTGTTTTGTGGTTTGGAGTGCTCTTTTCTATGAGCCCAAAAATGGTAGAAGAAATGGCCGAACTCATACAGACTAAAAAGTGAATCTAAGCAGTAGTTATTCATCATTGCCATGTTAGTTCAGGTTGTGCAGACACATGTAACCAATAGGAGAGATAGATCAATATCTATATCTATAGGTTAACTATAGCTAGGTTTATATAGTTACATCTGCAGGGTGGGCTGCCAAGCTGGAGACCCAGGAAAGAGCCAATGGTGCAGCTCAAGTGTGAAGGTTATCAGAGGGAAGAATTCCTTTTTTGCTCAGAGATCAGTCTTTACTCTATTTAAGCCTTCCACTAACTGGATAAGGCTTACCCACATCATGGAGGGACAACCTGCTTTTCTTAAAGTCCAAAGATTTAAATGTAAATCTCTTGCAAAAACACCATCACAAAATAATGTTTGCTCAACCATCAAACACTGGTCCAGCTAAGCTGACACATAACATTAGCCATCACCCTTCCCGAAGAGTCCAGGGCTGTCACGAGTGGCTAATAGTATTTTGGTCCCTGGGAGATAAGGTGCTCAAAAGGAAAAGTGCCCTGATTTTGATTCCCAGCTGAATTTCTTCTTAGCTTTTTGATCTTTGGCAGTTTAGTCAACCTCCTGGAGCTTCAGGTTCTTTCTGTAAGTAAATAATAAGGTTGTGAGAATTAAATGATGTAATGCTATGTAACAACTAACAGTCCCTTTGTAGGTGCTCAAAGATTGTTCATTTCTCTCTGTTTCCTGAGGAAGGAGCATTCTCCATCTGCTTCCTTAGCCTGAGCCGATATGAGATGACCAACACCCTGGGCTCTGATACCCTGATCACAAAGCCACATTCTGATTACTAAGTCCATTTTCCAAATATGTGGACAGAAGAAGTCTTGTTGGAAAGGATTGTTCCATTGTTCATGAATACAATGGCATTCTTATTCAAAAATCAGTACCTGAGTCAGAAGTTGCTAGTAAGAAAGAAATCTACTCTAAGAAGCTCATAAAAAGTGGATTTGATATCAAGACTGAGAGGAATGTCATAGAGACTTAACTGCAAGATATAACCTATCCTCACTGGGAATCGTAATATGAGTTGCCCGCCCCATCTCTCTCTGAGGAGACAGAGCCATGTTCATTTCTTTGGGGCTTCCTTTGCTGTGTCCTAGACATGTGCTCTCCTGTAAATTGGGCCATGTGCGGCACTTATAGACTCTCTGACCCACCCTCTAAATAACCTTTCAGATAGTTGCATGCATGTGGCATCTGACCAGCCCACTCTTTATGTTTCTTAGGTCGAATTCAGAGAGTCTGATTGATCGTTGCCCAGCTCCTTTTGTCACATGGTCCAATCAGCTGTGGCTAAGTCTCTAGTACAGTTGCCTGGCTGGTCAGTCAATGCACCTCAAAGAGCTGTGCCTGCCTTTTGCTCCTGCATCCCCAGCTTAGCTTGCCTTTACCTCCCAGCTGTCCTCCAGACTTGCACAGGCTGTTTTCTCCCCAAGTGAGAGATGCCAATGCTCCTATAGGCCTTTCTATCCCAGGCTGCCATCTGTCTGGCTATTGGAAAAGCTTATCCACTTCATTATGTGGCTCTCAATACACGGCTAGAATCCCTGGCATTGACTGGACATCTCTTGTCCTGCTTTTATATCCCTGTCTCCAGTCTCAGTGACTTCCCAGGTCTTTGCCCCCTTCAGAGACCTGCAGGTTTTGTCTGTATGCACATTCCCCTCATGTGATCTTAGATTTCCTCCCTGGGTATGCACAGGGCCCAATAGTTTACTTCATGCCAGGATGAGCCGACACATACATAACACTGGCTTTCTGAGCTTGCAAAGTTGAGAGGCTGACATGGCTGGATCCCTAAGATATGTGGAGTGTCCTAAGATGACAAGCCTAATGCAGTTGGTCTGTCTTCCTGGCTACAGAGCTACCCACTGCAAGTGGCAGCAAAGGATTACAGTGACAAGAGCCAGCATGGGAATTAGCAAGCTTGGATTTGAATCCTGGCTCTTACATCTACTCACTGTGGGACCTTGGCCAAGTTTCTGAGACTTAGTTCTATAAGATAGTAATTATTATAATATTTAAGGCATAGGGTTGCTAGAAAAACTAAATGAGATGGGTGCAAAGTAATTAGCCCAAAATAAAGGAATGGGAATAGTTACTTTTAATCATATTTATCAGTGTTAATAGAATATTTCCTAGTCCCCAGGAAATGGTTAAAGAGGAGGGATTGTTACAGCCCACAGCCAACTCCTCATTCCTGAAATAGGCTTTTCTTTCCACTCCGTCTCTCCTACAAGGTCACTGCCATATGGGGGTGGTGAAGAAATGATGGATGTATTTATAGCAGTTAGGGAAACTGTATTTTGGATTTCAAAAACTTCCTGCACCTAAACCCCTCTCCTGTAATAAAGGTTTAAAGTCCTTTCCTTGCAGCTTACCTTACATTTTTTCTTAAACCTCAGCAGCAATGTCACATTGAGGTCTTTCTTTGAACAAGCACCACTGTACCAAACCATATTTCTTACTGAATTTTGGGTAGAGTGAAAATTATTTCTAAGTCATTTATTCCTTGAGCCAAGAAGTATGCAGTAATTAAAGCACTATATATAAATAGGAACAAGAAGTAATTTATAGCTTATGTGTGATTGTTCCATTCTTTCATGAACTTACATATTTATGTATTTGAATAAAACCTATGAATACTAACTGGCTCTTTATTCCAACAAACGAGACTGATGGGGAGCGAATTGAAGAAGGAAAATGTGGAGCACGTAATTGAAGATGAGATGGAATGACGGACTTGAGATGCACGTCCGAATCATTTTGTAACTCTAAATACAACACTTCATGCTCTGATTCTCCACCTGGAAGATTACTGTAATATAACTATCTGGAAAGTATGGCATAAGAGTTTATTTTTTTAAAAGAGAGAATATCAAAAATATTTGGGGGCTTTTGGATCCAAACAGGCAAACATTCAAAACAAGGGTCTGGGAAATTAGAACCCTTGTTTAGCCTGAAATATTTTATCCTTGGTGAACAAAGTTTGTAAATTTGAAGATGCTGCTTTAAATATAGGGTATCAACAGAGTAATAGTACTCACACATTGTTTAGCCAAAGAAACAGATGAATGGGCAACTCTCCGAAGACAAAACACATTTGAGCAAGAAACACATAAAACGATTAACATCTTCACTAATAATTGTGTAAGAATTGAAAGCTAAACAATAATGTAACTTTTTTTCACTTTTCAAACTGGAAAAAAGTTAAACACTCTGCCGATACAAGTGCAGCTTTGGGGAGGATTGGGGAAATGCACACGATATTGGCGAGAGTATAAGTGAGTACAGGAATTTTGAGAGCAATCTGATAGTAATTTTCAATCCGTGTGCCCTTTGGCCAGGAAATTCTACTTCAAGGAATCTGTCCTACCTAAATATTCATATATGACAGTCTTTACAACATCAGTGGTTGTAATGGCCTGAAAAGGGAACATAAACATCCATTAGTAGAAAGTGATTCAATCACTTACAGTAATCCATATTACCATACGACACTGTGAAAAAGAATGAAGTAAATCCACAGATACTGGCTGGGGTAGGAAGAGGGACTGTACGTGAAATACTGTCATAAAAACAAGTGGTAGAGCACTTGTTTGGTGGCTCAGAGGTAAAGAATCTACCTGCCAATGCAAGAGACACAGGTTTGACCCCTGATCTGGGAAGATCCCGCATGCCACAGGGCAGCTCTGCCTGAGCGCCACAACTGCTGAGCCTGTGCTCTAGAGCATAGGAGCCACAGCTACTGAGCCCGTATCAGTGAGTGGCAATCCCACTGTCTAGAAATCAATGGTACACATATTTTTTCTGTATTATCTTGCAGTCTTTTAAAAATAAATCCTTAAAAATTAGAATTATAGATGTGGTATCATACACTGATTTATATTTATGTACTGATTTAAAAAATTGTTTTTAAATTTATTTAAGTGCTCCATGCCTTAGGTGCAGCACACATGATCTTCAATCTTTATTGTAGTACGCGGGATCTAGTTCCTTCACCAAGGGTCCAGCCTGGGCCCCCTGCATTGAGACACAAAGTCTTAGCCACTGGACCACCAAGGAAATCCCTTATGTACTGATTTTTAACTTAATGTTTTATTATGAGCGCTTCTCTAGATTATTTGGCATAACTTTAATAGTTATAGAATACTTTATGGATATACCAATAGTTATTTCATAATGAACATTTGATAGTTTCTATTTTTGCTATTGTAAAGAATATGTATACATGCATATAAAATATGTTTCATTATATCTCTTGATTGCTTCTTCAGGATAAAGGAGGAGGAGTGCAATCTTGGCTCGACACATATTGCCAAGTTGGTTCCTGGAAATACTGAATTCACTTGCACTTTTACCAGAAGGAGATCAAAATGAATGACCTTCCCAGGTAGCTCAGTGGTAAAGAATCTGTCTGCCAATGCAGGAGATGCATGGGACATGGGTTCAATCCCTCAGCTGGGAAGATCCCCTAGAGGAGGGTGGCAACCCACTCCAGTACTCTTGCTGGGAAAATCCCATGGACAGAGGAGCCTGGCGGCCTACAGTCCATGAGGTCACAAAGAGTCAAACTCGACTGAGCACCTGTGATGAAACTTCAACCATCCCACTGTGGGCAGTAGCTTAAATTGTACTTTAAACAAAAAATTAAAAGAAGCCAAAATAATAAGAAGGAATCTATTTAACAGGCAAAAATTTTTTCCTTTTAAAATTTTGTGTTTACTTGATCGTTATTATAGTTGGAAAAATTAAAATATATTTTTTACTTCAGTTTGTAGTTTAAAAAAGAACATTTCCCTCCATAAAATTATAATAATATTATATCAATATTTGTTTCATAGCTAAATTGCACCATTTGTCTTAAAAATGTCTTTTCTGGTTTTTTAAAACAAAATCCAATCCAAGACCAGACGTTCAACCTGAATATTATGTCTCTTAAGATTCTTTTAAGCTACAATTCTTTTATTTCTCTTTCTTTTTCCCTCTTGTTTTCTTCCTTTCTCACTCTCGCTTTTCATGGACTGACTTTTCAAGAGATTTGGTCAGTTGTCTGTAGAATGTTTTATTTTTCCATATTTGTCTTATTTCCCTGCAGTGAAATAGCAACCCACTCCAGTACTCTTGCCTGGAAAATCCCATGGACGGAGGAGCCTGGAAAGCTGCAGTCCATGGGGTCGCTGAGGGTCGGACACGACTGAGCGATTTCACTATCACTTTTCACTTTCATGCTTCACTTTCACGCATTGGAGAAGGAAATGGCAACCCACTCCAGTGTTCTTGCCTAGAGGATCCCAGGGCCGGGGGAGCCTGGTGGGCTGCTGTCTATGGGGTTGCACAGAGTCGGACACGACTGAAGCGACTTAGCAGCAGCAGCTATTTACTTTGATCCTCTATTCCCTGTATTTTCTGTAAATGAGGAGCTGGATCTAAAGGTATGAGATTTAAGCTAAACATTTTGGGAAAGAATACATCACAAGTGTCGTATATTTCTTATTGCATCATATTAGCAGTCTGACCAATAACATCTTGTGGTCAGTCATTAGGATTGTTAAGACTGACCCCTGATAACAGTAGTAGCAACCTTCTCCCTCCATTTCCCTTTTGCAACTGCACAGTAGTCTGTGTGGTGCCCTTGAGCACCAGAGGGGTACTATTCTATTAAATAGAGCTTTCTCTCATCAACTTGTTTATTCTGAAATGCAATGACTAGGAAGTGAAGCTATTTCATTTTTTCCCCTTTAATTACCACTTAAATATTTGTTTGCCACTTACAATAGTTCTTTGGTGAATGATCTTTTTAGTGCCCTGCCTGTTTGCGATGAAAATGTTCCTAATTCTCTTGGCATATACTTTCCTCAGTGTATTGTCTGGTTCTTAATTTTACTTGCTTTCAGGTACACATTTTATATTTTTATTTAATTTGGTCTCTTAATCTTTTTCTTTGCGGTTTCTTCATTGTTTTCATGCTATCCCAAAGCCAGATCCACCTTTATCTTCATATAGCTGCTTTAATAGTTGGTTTTTTTTAAAGCTATAAAATATGCTTATTTTTAAGGCACCATTTAAAAAAATTTAGGATGTATTTATTTTACTATTCCTCTGCTTAAAATCGTTCAGTGCCTGCAGGATAAAAGTCAAACCTGGCAATTTGGCATATCAGCTCTTTGGAATCTGGGCTTTCCTTTGGCTTTATTTCCCATCTACATTCTAGCAACAGAAGGCCACTTGCAGTTCCCTGAGTTGTTACTACTGTTCCATGTGTCTATGTCTTTACAAATATGGAGTCCCCTCTCCATGACCCACCACAGCTTGCCTGATTAATTTTTCTTCTTCCTCTTTATCACCTCTTTCTGTAAAAAGTTTTCTGTGTTTCACTGCAGCTTAGTTAGTCACCCCTTTGTGATCCTCCAGAGCCTCTTGGTCATATTTTTACTGACAATTATCTTATTGAATTATCATTGTCTTTATACATCTTTCTCTCTCCATCCTGACTGTGAGGGCCTTAAAGGGGAGGACTGGGGAGGACTGTATCGTATTTCGGAGAAGGCAATGGCACCCCACTCCAGTACTCTCGCCTGGAAAATCCCACGGACGGGAGGAGCTGCAGTCCATGGGGTCGCTGACAGTCTGACACAACTGAGCGACTTCACTTTTCACTTTCACGCGTTGGAGAAGGAAATGGCAACCCACTCCAGCGTTCTTGCCTGGAGAATCCCAGGGACGGGGGGAGCCTGGTGGGCTGCCGTCTATGGGGTCGCACAGAATTGGACACGACTGAAGCGACTTAGCAGCAGCAGCAGCAGTATCCTATTTACCATTGTGACTGCCAGCATACAGAGGGCACACAATTTGTTTGAATGTGTGAAAGGTTAATGAAAATACAGTTTGGGACAATAAACCAGATATGGAAATCACCTTTGCAGAGTCATTTCAGGATTTCCAAGATATAAGATGCTTTCCCCCTCTCAGTTTCTAAGAAATAGGGCTAACAAAGGCTTCGCTAACCTAAAAGAAAAATAACTTGATACAGATATGACACGTATGTGTGTTAAGGATGGCTTTTGATGGTGGTGTTAGTGACAAAGAAATGATGTCATAGTGGCAAAGCTACTGACACAGCTGCAATGCTGGGCAATCCTTGCCGTCTGGCTTCCCTAGCCCCTCTGTCCTGCAGCTCTTTTTCTTGGTTCTGCAGTGCTGCCATGCAAGACTCGGACACACTGCCCTCTAATGCAAATCTGCACTTCCTTCCCCACCGGGTCTACCTGGAGCCTCCCTTACATGGCTGGCTGCATAGAGGGTCAGCACTGTTTATCTGTCCCTCATTAACAGTTTAAAAAAAAACCCAGGCCTTTCATAGAACTGGCTCATAAAACAACAGAGCGGTCTCAAACTAGGGCATGTAAACTGTTTAAAAATATGGGATGATGACAGTACTAGAGATAATCTTGATTTCTATACTATGAAAAAGTAATGGAATCCAACAGTGCTATCCAATAGAAATAGAATGCAAGCCATATAATTTTAAATATTTAGTAGCTATCTTTAAGAAAAAGAAATATAAAATTAACTATGATAACATATTTTAACCCACATATTAGCATACTATGATTTCAGTGCATATAAATTTTAAAGTTCTACATTGCTTCAATTTTAAAATAAAAACTTAAATTTAACTAAAGTTAAGTAAAATAAAAATGGTTAAAATTGGTACATTTAGTATTGATACAATGCTATTGATATTATCTATTTAGTACTGATACAGTACTATTGATACTATCTGATCCATTCTCCATATTCAAATATTATTGGTTGTTCAAATAATGTTCCTCGTGGGTGTTTCTTACCACAGTCCAGAATCTAATTTAGAATTATGTATTACATTTAGTTGTCATGTTTCTTTAGTTTCTTTGAAACTGGAAAATAATCTCAGCCTTCCCAGACATTGAGATTTTTGAAGTGCATGGGCCAGTTGCTACAAAGAATGTCCTTTAATTTGGGTTTGATGTCTCCATATGATAATTTTCATGTGTTGCATTTTTGGTAAGCATCCCACAGAAAATCTGTGTGTCTGCTGTAGACACAGGGACTCCATGCCAGAATCTGCCTCAAGGGAGGACTTGTTGAGTTTTATGGACTAAATGTTTGTCTCCCTTTGTTGAAGACCCACCCCACATGTAATGGTATTAGGAGATGATGTATTTAGGTTTAGTTAAAGTCATGAGCGTGATGCTCCCATGGTGGGATTATTATCCTTAAAAGAAAAGAAACAGACACCAGAGCTCACTCTCTTACTATACGAGGATACAGTAAGACAAGAGGACTTGTCATGTACCTGCAGGGAGAACGGTCAGAAGATAGGCTCTAGTCAGCAGACGCTCTACCGTCAGCCTCAGTTTCAGAGAGAAATCTTATGTGATGTCATGTCCATCTCGGGAAGTCCATGTATGGTGACTTGTGAGGCAAGGATATCAAAGCCTGGCCGTCTGATCTGACACAGGACACTATAATAGGTGGTACTTGTTCCAGAACTCCTGCTAGACGGACTGAGCACTCCTTTGTTAGATCTGCATCACAGTTCAACTTATTCCTCTGCCAATACTGTTTCTTTCTCTTCCCTTTGAAGGAGGGAACAGACAGAACAGGCTCCATCTTGAAAGTAAGACTCCATCTTGGGCTGGACTGTGGACTCTGAGCTATATGCCCAGTATCCATGGAAATGACATACCAACTGGAAAACCAGGCACTCTGGATGGAAGAACTCCAGGGCTCATACCTATATTCTCCATTGCCTAACAGAATACCCTAATTATCTGTGTAACCAAATAGAATCATAAATTCTATTTTGCTTATTGTGTTATGACCACAGGCCTATTGATAATTGTCCACTGTTAACTACCTAGGCTTAAGGCATATGAATCACGGGTTAACTTTGATTGTATCTTTCTCTTCCTTTGTTCAGACTAGTTTTAGGGAATTTGGGGAGGTGGGTTTGGGCACGTACACTTAGGGTATACAAGGTTTTCAGAAAAACTGGTTGGGGTCCTTGGCTAAGAGGAGACTGCCTTGGGCCCGCCGGTGTAATAAACTGCACTCCACTATCTGCATCGTCCTTCTGAGTGAGTTTGTTTCCCAGAACGTGTAGCTACAACACCTTCACAGGTGTTGGTCCTTAATAAACATTTCATATCCCAAACTCTACTTAGTGCCTACTTTCAAAGAACCCAACTCATGATGTTAACAGAAATGGGATAATGAAAAAAAAGGCAATAATAAAGACTATTTGAAATGGAATCATTTACCACCTGGCTGGGGATATTAATAGATGGAAAATTTGACAGTACCACTTGTTAAAGTCTTTAGCAGTGGTAAGTTGAGAGGTATATAGGTGGAAGGGGATATACACGAGCAGGTACAATGTATGAGACATTCAAGATATATGGAGAAAGAAAATCTATGAGGGTAGTGCATTGGATGGCTCTTGCTGATTGACATTGAGGTTCTACATAGAAATATAATACACAGCTGAAGTTGAATAACAGTCAATTGAAATCCTGGTGTGAAAATTAGAGGACCACTTTGATTACATATATAAAAAGAGACAAATCTCATCTCTAGCAAGACTGCAGAGAAAGCCCAGGAGAAAGCCAAGGGTTTAAGAATTTAAAAGCCAATAAAGGCAGGACTGCTTTGCCAAGGTCAGATTCCTGGTCAGGAAACACTAATTGGGGAATAGAACACAGGGAAAGGGGTCATATGTGAAGAGGACCCCAAAGTTTTTGCAGCCCTATCCCACTCTTGTCTCTTCTGAACATTCTGAGCCTGCATAAGTGGCTGTGTGACAACCTTCCACATTATGAGTTGGTACCTGACCCTCAAAGGCAATATGTGCTCCTGGGCCTATCCTATCGGTCACCAGGCCTATGATGAGGCTTCACTGAAGGTATAGCCCAGCTGAGGACATGGTGAGCCTAGGAAGGAAGGAAAGGAGCTATACACCAAGGGAGTTGCAAGATCCAGCCAACAGTTATCAGAAGGAGCGGGGTAGTCCATGTGTGACTGGGGTTTAAGGCTGTTTAATCTAAGGGGTCAGAGTATAAAATTGGATAGAGAAGAGTTAGACTCGGGAGTACCTTCCTGAGATTCAGGATTTAACACACAGCAAGAACCCAGAATGCCAGGAGGTGAGCATTTAGCCCTTGGATGGCTCCTTCAAGTGTGGTTGACACAGTTCAGTTGAAACACCAGAATGGCAGGGGAGGACGGGATAGAAAGTGGAAGTGAGCACGCTGGAATGGTTACACTGTGTGTGACTGCAAGAATTGCCAGATGATATGTTCTTGGAAAGGCCCAGAGGAATGAGCTGTGGGGCACTGTTCAGAGGTTCAGCAGGTCTCTCTCTGTCAGCCAGCAGAAGTCATAGTAGAATTTGGTTCCCTGATATTACAAGACCCTGAGCAAACAGAGGCCAAGTGTTGATGTTTAACAGACAAATGCCAGGGTGAGACCGTGATGACTATAATGATCTGCAAAGTTAGAGTGGCAGTCTGCTGGCCTGACTGCAAAGAATTATAAAAAATGATTAATAGAACATGGCCTTCACTGGGGCAAAATAGATGGGCAGCTAACTAAATACTACTCAGCTTTCACTAATAGAAAACTGGGAGGCTGAGTGTACTCATCCCACAAAAAACTCATGATTCCTGATCATGACTATCATGATTCCTTGTATCCCTAGTAGGGACAATACACAAGTCTAGGTACCAGGGGGTAGAAGCAGACTGGCATCTCTTATTATGACTCTTAATGACTCGTCAAGGGACTTCATATTTCTTGTCTCCATAACCCTGGGCTCTGAGAGGTTTGAGTTCTTGGTCTCCACATGTTTGGCAGGTGATACAAGAGTCCTAGGGGATTATGAACTATGACTGCTCCCTGAGCACTTTGAATTCCTGTGGCCAGGGACCAGGCAAGAAGAGAGTCACTGTCTTGTCAGGGATCACAGAGCATCAGGAGGAGGTTGGGCTGCTTTTTACACAACTGAGGCAGGGACAAATGTGTTTGGAATGCAGGCTTCCCACTTGGGAGCCTCAGAGTACTCCATTGCCCAACTGTGACTGTAAAACCACAGCTGGAGCAGGGCATGATGGCCAGGAATGAAAATCTGGGTCATGCCACTGGTAAGCCACTGAGGCCAGCAGAGTTGGAAATGGAAGATGAGGACAATTAGAATGCAAAGCGGAGGGGGATGATGTGATGTATCAGTTGTAGCTTGTCTCCCTCCCTTCCTTCCTCTAAGTTTGCCCTTTGAAAGAGATCCACCATATTCCTGGAGAAGTGGGTTGGTTGACAACAAGGTGTTGACTGTGATAGACACAGAGCTAAGATTCCTAGACCTCCCCTCTCCCCACCCCACCAATGAAGAAAATGCTGCCAATCTTTAATGAGTGAAGACCCTTCAGCATCTGCACCAGCTACAAGAGTAGCTGTAGGTGGGGTCACACCCTTCCCAGGGCAGACTGCCTCTGGTCCCTGATTGAGGTGGGACTATAAAAGTGGTCATTTTGGCCCACACAGGACACTCTGATAAGAAACACTCACTCCAGAGCTATCCACTGGATCGGGAGAGGCTTTCTTAGGTCTGAATTGTAGTGTAAACTCAATCCCGTTTCCACTCTGTTTTCCTTCATAGGTGTTAATCGCTAATACACATCTTACACTTCAAACTCTGGCTCCAAAGAACCCACTTTCTGACAGTGTCCTTTTCAGTGCATCAGATTAGGAAGCAAGCATATAAAGCCACTTGGTGATTTGGTGGCATCTGCCAGGTTTCTCCATTATAAAATTCCTGGTTTTCCCTTTGTTTAGCAGGCAATTTGGGGAGATGTTTTAAGATATATAAATATCTTGTTCTTCATTATAATTCTGTCTACTTAGATTGGGATAAGTGAAGTGAAGTCGCTCAGTCGTGTCCAACTCTTGTGACCCCATGGACTGTAGCCTACCAGGCTCCTCCCTCCATGGGATTCTCCAGGCAAGAGTACTGGAGTGGGTTGCCATTTCCTTCTCCAGGGGATCTTCCCAACCCAGGGATCGAACGCTGGTCTCCTGCATTCCAGGCAGACACTTTAACCTCTGAGCCACCAGGGAAGACCCCTAGATTGGGATAGGCATCCATTAATAATTTTCTAAGTCTCTCATTCTTCCTGCATGTTACTTGGCATTCTACTGTAAGAAAAAGCTTTCCCTCCTCATTTATCTATATCTATCATCTATGAGTTAAATTTATATCAGTATGGACTCATGGACTTCCCTGGTAGCTCGGCTGGTAAAGAATCTGCCTGCAATGCAGGAGATCCCGGTTTGACTCCTGGGTTGGGAAGATCCCCTGGAGAAGGGATAGGCTACCCACTCCAGTATTCTTGAGCTTCCCTGGTGGCTCAGTTGGTAGAGACCTGGGTTCAATCCCTGGGTTTGGAAGATCCCCTGGAGGAGGGCATGGCAACCCACTACAGTATTCTTGCCTGGAGAATCCCCATGGACAGAGGAGCCTGGCGGGCTACAGTGCATGGGGTCGCAAAGAGTCAGACATGACTAAGCACATAGACTCACAGATTATTTGCTTCAATGGTATTTATTCTACTCAATAGGAATTATATAAAAAATGACAGCTATTATTTAGTTTGAGACTATGATATTGTCCCAGATCGGGTCAGAGGAAATCCTTCAAGCTGGCTCCTATGTCTTGGATACATCTCTGTCATTCTTTGACACTTCTTTGTTTTCTGGCACAATATGATCCAGGCGCCTATTATTCTTTCTGTGCTGTAGGCCTGCAATCAACCTTTTCCCCAAAGACTTCTGGTCCCTTTTAGTGGAAATGGCATCTGTTCTCTTATTTAGGTAACTCCATTATTTTAAAATAACATTAGGTAACATTTTTAACTCCCTTTCTTGACTTGAGTAACCTGCCTTCCATCCTTCTCAATGTATTGATTTCTTTGTTCAAGCCTAGAAAAGACAAAAATAATTTCAGATTGCTAGTTAGACTTCAATATTTATATACCACTTTTTTCTTTAGAGGTAAATTTACATGCAATGAGATGCAAAAATCTTAAGTGTATATTTAGTGAGTTCTGAATAATTCATACACCTGTGAAAACCAAATCCCTATCAAGATAACAGAACCTTATCACCACCCTAAAAATGTCCCTCATATCGCTTTCTAGTCAACCCAACCACTAGAGACAAGCATTTTTCTGATTTTCTTTCCACTATATATTATTTTTATGTGTTTGCTGCTGCTGCTGCTGCTAAGTCCCTTCAGTCGTGTCCGACCCTCCACGACCCCATAGACAGCAGCCCACCAGCCTCCCCCAATCCGTGGGATTCTCCAGGCAAGAACACTGGAGTGGGTTGCCATTTCCTTCTTCAATGCATGAAAGTGAAAAGTGAAAGTGAAGTTGCTCAGTCGTGTCTGACTCTTAGCGACCCTCATAATTTAAATGGAAAGATACAGAACGTACTTTTTAGTATTTGGTATTTAGTCTTTTGTTCCACTAATATTTTAAAATTTATTTTTATGCCCCAGAGTATGGTATAGCTTAGTGAATAGTGCATGTGTACTCAGAAAGAATGTATATCCTATTGTTGTTTGCCATTATTTCACCTTCATACTTTGAAAGAATTTTTGCTGGATATAAAGTTCTAGATGGACAGAGGTTTTTCTTTCAGATTTTATTCCATTAGATTCTGGATTACACTACAGTCATTAAGACAGTGTTGTAGTGGCACAAAAACAGAAATGTAGACCAATGTAACAAGTTAGAAAGACCAGAGATTAAACCCAAGTACCTTACCTTTGAAAAAGGAGGCAAGAATATATGAGAAAAAGTAGTCTGTTCAGTAAGTGGTTCTGGGAAAATTGGACAGTTACGTGTAAAAGAATGAAATTAGTACATATCCTAACACCATACACAAATATAAACTCAAAGTGGATTAAAGACCTAAATATAAGACCAGAAACTCTAAAACTCTTAAGGGGAAATATAGGCAGAACACTCTGAGACATAAATCACAGCAAGATTCTCTATAACCCACCTCCTGGAATAGTGGAAATAAAAACAAAGGGAATCTAATTAAAGGTTTTTTTCACAGCAAAGGAAACCATAAACAAGATGAAAAGACAACCCTGAGAATGGGAGAAAATAATTGCAAATGAAGCAACTGATAAAGGATTAATCTCCAAAATTTACAAGCAGCTCAGGCAACTCAATATCAGAAAAACAAACCAGTCAATCAAAAAATGGGCAGAAGACCTAAACAGACATTTCTCCAAGAAGACATACAGGTGGCTAATAAACATTAAAAAGTGCTCCACATCACTTATTATGAATAGAGAAATGCAACTCAAAACTACAATGAGATACCACCTCACACCAGTCAGTATGTCCATCATCAAAAAATCTACAAACAATAAATTCTGGAGAGGATGTAGAAAAAAGGGAACCCTCTTGCACTGTTGGTAGGAGTGTAAATGCAGCCACTATGGAGAACAGTATGGAGATTTCTTTAAAAGCTAAGAATAAAATTACCATATGACCCAGCAATCCTACTATTGGGCATATACCCTGAGAAAACCACAATTCTAAAAGACACATGCACCCTAATGTTCATTGCAGCACTATTTATGATAGCCAGGACATGGAAGCAACCTGGATGTCCATCGACAGATGAATGGCTAAAGAAGATAGATACACACACACACACACACATACACACACACATATATAATATAAATACAGTGGGATATTCAGTTCAGTTCAGTTCAGTCGCTCAGTCGTGTCCGACTCTTTGCGACCCGATGAATCGCAGCACACCAGGCCTCCCTGTCCATCACCAACTCCCGGAGTTCACTCAGACTCACATCCATCGAGTCAGTGACGCCATCCAGCCATCTCATCCTCTGTCGTCCCCTTCTCCTCCTGCCCCCAATCAGAGTCTTTTCCAATGAGTCAACTCTTTGCATGAGGTGGTCAAAGTACTGGAGTTTCAGCTTTAGCATCATTCCTTCCAAAGAAATCCCAGGGCTGATCTCCTTCAGAATGGATTGGCTGGATCTCCTCAATGGGATATTACTCAGCTATAAAAAGGAACAAATCTGAGTCAGTTCTAGTGAGGTGGATGAACCTAGAGCCTGTTATACAGAGTGAAGTAAGTCAGAAAGAGAAAAACAAATATTGTATATTAACACATATGTATGGAATCTAGAAACATGGTACCAATGAACCTATCTGCAGGGAAGCAATAGAGATGCAGACGATAGAGGACAGACGTGTAGACACAGTTGAGCAAGGAGAGAATGGGGTGAATTGAGAGCATAGCCCTGAAACATTTACATCACCATATGTAAAATAGATGGACAGTAGGAATTTGATGTATAACACTGGGAGCTCTGTGACAACCTACAGGGGTGGGATGACAGGATAGGTGGGAGGGAGGTTCAAGAAGGAGGGGACATATGTATACCTATGGCTGATCCATGTTGATGTATGGCAGACACCAACACAACATTGTAAAGCAATTACCCTCCAATTAAAAATAAGTAAATTTAAAAACATTGTGGCTTACAGTCCCTCTGATTCTTAGGAGTAATTCTTATCTTTTTCTCTGTATACAATGTGGCTTTTTCTCTGGTTGTTTCTAATATTTTCTTTTAATTATTTATTTTCAGCAGTTTTGTGTAAGGTGCATTGATGAGGATTCTTTGTGTTTATCCTCTTTAGGGTTGGTTTGATTTCTTGATACTGTGGATTTCTATTTTTCCTTAAATTTAGAAAAGTTTTGGCTGTTATTTCTTCAAATATTTTAAAATCACCTCTCCTCTCTTTCTAGGTCTCTGATAATACATGTGCTAGGTAACTTGGTATTGTCCTGTAGGTCACTAAGTCTCTCTTCATTTTCTTTTCAACTTTTATTCTCTTTGTGCTCTGGTATAGATAATTCTTTTTGTACTATTTTCTCATTCACAGATCTTTTTTTCTGTATAACTAAGCTGTTTTTAAGGCCATCCAGTGAAGTTTTCATTTTGGATACTGTATTTTTCTGCCCTAAAAGTTC
Source organism: Capra hircus (assembly GCF_001704415.2). Taxonomy (NCBI): domain Eukaryota; kingdom Metazoa; phylum Chordata; class Mammalia; order Artiodactyla; family Bovidae; genus Capra; species Capra hircus. The sequence continues at coordinate 67,312,007 of NC_030808.1, forward strand.
TATTTGGTTATTTTTATAGTTTTCATTTATTGTGTTTTCCTTTAAATTCCTGGCTACATTTTTAACAGCTGTTTTAAGTACTCTGATAATTTCATTACCATTGTCCTTTCTGGGTCCATTGACTAATCTTTCTCCTGTTTATGATTCACATTTTCTTGCTTCTTCATATAATTCAGTTCAGTTCAGTCATGTCCGACTCTTTGCGACCCCATGGACTGCAGCACGTCAGGCTTCCCTATGAATCACCAACTCCTGGAGTTTACCCAAACTCATGTCCATTGAGTTGGTAATGCCATCCAACCATCTCATCCTCTGTTGTCCCCTTCTCCTCATGCCTTCAATCTTTCCCAGCATCAGGGTCTTTTCAAATGAGTTAGTTCTTTGCATCAGGTGGCCAAAGCATTGGAGTTTCAGCTTCAACATCAGTCCTTCCAATGAACGCTCAGAACTGATCTCCTTTAGGATGGACTGGTTGGATTTCCTTGCAGTCCAAGAGACTCTCAAGAGTCTTCTCCAATATCACAGTTCAAAAGCATCAGTTCTTCGGCGTTCAGCTTTTTTTATAGTCCAGCTCTCACATCCATACATGACTACTGGAAAAACCATAACTTTGACTAGACGGACATTTATTGGCAAAGTAATGCCTCTGCTTTTTAATATGCTGTCTAGGTTGGTCATAGCTTTCCTTCCAAGGAGCAAGCATCTTTTAATTTCACGGCTGCAGTCACCATCTGCAGTGATTTTGGAGCCCCCAAAAATAAAGTCTGCCACTGTTTCCACTGTTTCCCCATCTATTTGCCATGAAGTGATGGGACCAGATGCCATGATCTTCGTTTTCTGAATGTTGAGCTTTAAGCCAACTTTTTCACTCTTCTCTTTTACTTTCATCAAGAGGCTCTTTAGTTCTTCTTTGCTTTCTGCCATAAGGGTGGTGTCATCTGCATATCTGAGGTTATTGATATTTCTCCCAGCAATCTTAATTCCAGCTTGTGCTTCATTCAGCCTGGCATTTCTCATGATGTACTCTGCATAGAAGTTAAATAAGCAGGGTGACAATATACAGCCTTGACGTATTCCTTTCCCTATATGGAACCAGTCTGTTGCTCCATGTCCAGTTCTAACTGTTGCTTCTTGACCTGCATACAGATTTCTCAAGAGGCAGGTCAGGTGGTCTGGTATTCCCATCTCTTTCAGAATTTTCCACAGTTTATTGTGATCCACACAGTCATAGGCTTTGGCATAGTCAATAAAGCAGAAAGAGATGTTTTTCTGGAACTCTCTTGCTTTTTCAATGATCCAGCAGATGTTGGCAAGTTGATCTCTGGTTCCTCTGCCTTTTCTAAAACCAGATTGACCATCTGGAAGTTCACAGTTCACGTATTGCTGAAGCCTGGCTTGGAGAATTTTGAGCATTACTTTGCTAGCATGTGAGATGAGTGCAATTGTGCGGTAGTTTGAGCATTCTTTGGCATTGCCTTTCTTTGGGATTGGAATGAAAACTGACCTTTGGATACTGGACATTATGGGTAATACATTGTTTAGTGCCTGGATTTTGTTGTCCTTAAAGATTATTAAGTTTCATTCAATGAAGCACTTAATTTACTTGCAGGTAAGTTTTCTGTTTTGTTTGAGTGAGTCTAGAATAGCTTTTACTCTTGGGCTAATTTAGCCTTATCGCTAAACTGTGGCCTTTCTGAGGTTTTCTTACCAAATGCCCTATTTGTTTAATAAGGTTTTTCCATTCCAGTTGGTCAGAACTTCAATGTTTCCAAACCTTATTTAAGATCTAGTAGTTGTTCAGCTTGTAGTTCCCACAGTAGTTGTTATTTAACCAGCCTCCTGGAGTCTCATTAAAGCTATGCCAAAGATTCAAGGAGACGCACGCATATTTCTGAAACTCTTAATCTGGTTCTCTGCCCTGCAAATTTCAGTTGCCTCCATCTCTCATAATTCAAATTTCACTCTCCTCAGTTAGAGAGAGTACTGTATTCTGCTTAGCTTTCTTCAATCCTGTGCTTTGGAAAATACTACCAGAAAGAAAATCTGGGGACATCTTTGCTGCTGCTGCTGCTGCTAAGTCGCTTCAGTCGTGTCCGACTCTGTGCAACCCCATAGACTGCAGCCCACCAGGCTCCCCCGTCCCTGGGATTCTCCAGGCAAGAACACTGGAGTGGGTTGCCATTTCCTTCTCCAGTGCATGAAAGTGAAAGGTGAAAGTGACATCGCTCAGTCGTGTCCGATTCTTCGCGACCCCATGGACTGCAGCCCACCAGGCTCCTCTGTCCATGGGATTTTCCAGGCAAGAGTACTGGAGCGGGGTGCCATTGCCTTCTCCAGGGACACCTTTGGGCTCATCTTATTTGCTTTCCTTCTTTCTAAGATCACAGTTCTACTGTGCCTACTGTCCAATGTCTGAAGAGATACTTGTCTCATAGGTTTGGTTCAGTTTTCTATTGTTTGTGGTAGGAAAGTTAGTTTAGTTTGGTACCAGTCACTTATTTATGGCTGAATCACCATAACACTTTAAAAATATAAAATTTCTATTGAATAATAAGATGCATACTAAACATTACATATCTTAAGTGTGCAATTTGACAAATTTTCTTTTCTTTTTTTGCCACCTCCATGTAGCATGCAGGATCTTAGTTCCTTGATCAGGGTTTGAACCCGTGCCCCCTGCAGTAGAAGCAGGGAGAGTTCCCACTGGATTGCCATGGAATTCCCAACCTTATGAGTTTTCATTAATCAAACACACTAGTGTAATTAACATCCAGATCAAACATTACTAGAACCCCAGAAGCCCCTAGGGGCCCTTTCTAAACCTTAATGCCACCTAAGGGTAACCAACAGTCTTCTATTACCATATATTATTTTTGTCTCTGAATGTTATATAAGTAGAATCAAGTAGTATACAGTTTCTGTGTCTGGCTTTTATCAGTCAGTTTTACAGTTGTGAGATTCATCCATGTTTTGTATGTAGTTGTTGATTGTTCATTCTCTTTCCTGTATACTGTTCTACTATGTGAATATTCTAAAGTTTATTTATCCTATGAGAATTCTTATATATGTGGTATATTCTTATATATGTTTATGGTAAACAAATGAATAGATTTCTGTTCCACATACATCTAGGAGTGGAATTGCTTGGTTAACCCACTCCAACAACCAGCAAATTTATATAATTAGTCCAGACATTGCTTCTGGACTTCAGACTTACATCTCCAAATCTGTTTGACATCTCCATATACAAGCATGTCCAACTTAATATGTCCAAGACCGTTTGCTCCTCCTTCTAGGTTCCCTGAGTCAGTAAATGGGTTCTGAATTCATCTAGTAAGTCATGGAGGCATTCTTAATGCTCTGCTTTTCTTTATCATTCTAGGCAAACCAATTATTTATTACATCCTTTGGATTCCACCTCTAATTTATAAATAAGTATTTCAAAATTACCCAAATCTTTCTGTCTCTAGTGTCATTACCCTAGCTCAAGCCACCATCATCTCTGGCCTTGACTAATGTAACTGCCTCCAAACAGGACTTCCAATAAGCCCTTCTCTCCTCTTTCAAACTATTCCCCACAAATAGCCTAAGTGAGAGTTTATTAATAAATATGTAAATCTGACCCTACTTAACACTCTATTAGCTGCCCATTGACCTTAAGATACATTCCAAAATACAGTCTAAAATTTATAATGTGGCCAGGAGGAGCCTGCATAGTCTGGCCTCTGATTCATTTCGACTCGTTTGCTCCTACACCTCAGCCCCACTGACTTCCTTTCAGTGACATGTTCCTAGAACACATCAAATTCTTTCATGCCCCAACAATCTCAAACATAACATTCTCTATGCCTGCAACATTCTTAAAGGCTCTTTCATGTGCCTGGAGCTTCAAAGGCACTTCTTCAAAGAACTCTTTCCCCATAGTCCTTATTAATCTATCGTTGCACTCACTAATTTTTCTTCATAGAATTGATCACAATTTATAATTACGTAATGTTTATGCTTTAACATCTCTTGCTCCTATCACACATTAGATCCACCGAAAGTTATATTCACTCCTATAACCCAATGCCTAACCTGGGCTTGGCACATAGTATGCAGTCAGTAAGCACTTGTTTAATAATGCATGACCGATGCAAAAGCTAGGATGGACTGCAGGAACAGCATTTGGCATTTCTTTGTCAAGGTAGGATGCCTTCCCGGGCGTGGTAATAATGGGACAGGTCCTTTTCTTGTTCACTCAGAGTGGAGCTTTCATGCTCCTTCTATAAGTGTTTCCTGCAGGGCCGCATAAGAAACAAACTACCTGCAGGTACAGGCGGCAGACCGGAGATCAGCCTTATTTGCGAGGGACAGTATAATCAGTCAATCCAGGACTTGGCCACTCTCTTGGCGTAGAAGCGTGAAAAGCTGTCAATCTCCTCCGGAGCCGGCGGGTAAGTGTGTCCTTCCCCCAGAACCTGATTGGCCTGAGCAAGGAACGGGGGCGGGGCTTGATCCCGCTGGGTGCCAGCCACGTTGCACGCGGGGCTGCCCCGGGGAGAGGCCACTCCCCGGTCCCACAGTGCACTGCGAAGCGCGTCACTCGGAGCGGCGGGTCTCGGCTCGACAGGTACGGCCCGGCCCCTCCCAGTCCTTCGTCCCTTCTTGGGGTCGCCCGAACCCTGATCTGCCGCTCGCCTCTCTCTCCCGTTCTCCTGCCACGGTCCTGACTCTCGCCGTTGGGACTACAGACCTACCTACCCCGGGCGGGAACTAAGTTCGTGGCGTGGGAGCGGGAGTCGTCGGAGTCGTGGAGCTTTGGAGGGGTGGGATTGCTGGGACTTCGTTCCCTTCAACTTCACTGGGGCCGCGCGAACGGCGGTTGCCCTTCGGCTGACCTGCCGGGATATCGGGCAGCTTGGGCAGGGGGCCGAGGAGGGAGGGACAGTCGCTCTGAGGTGCCAGCGGTTAAGCGGCATTCCCTGGCGCCCAGGTGTCAGAAACACGGTGGCCCTCCTAGGCTGTTTAGGTGGCCCAGAGAGCTTGACACGGCACTTCCTATTTTCTTTTAGGCAGGGTTACATAGCTTTTTTGTGAGGTAGTTCAACCTCAATGCTAATTCAAGCATTGAACCCAGAGATTTGCCCGCGTTGGCTCACAGAAACCGAAGGTCCTGTTAATGGCACTTAGGAAACGATGTGGCATAAGGGAGACCTAAGCAATTGGCTCGACAGGTAGCTGAGGGTTCCGGAATAGGAGGCCGAGCCTCAGCTGCCTTTAATCTCTCTGACAGTGAAAACAGCAGCTTTGCCCCGCCCCGTTTAGTTTCCTGGGTCATCCACCTGGGGCAGTGGGAAAGCTTGAGAATCAGTTCCTTCTATGCTTTGCTTCAGCCAAGGCAAAGCCTAGGGGTGAGGTGTCGGCCACCAGGAGGGAGATGATGGGATCTCAGCTAACAGGTGGAACAGCCACTTCTTAAAACTTTCTGAGTCCCTTTGCAGGTTACTGGCATTTGTTCAAGTGCTAAGATAATGGTTTCCCCGGTGGCTCAGATGGTAAAGAACCTGCCTGCAATGTGGGAGACCTGGGTTTGATCCCTGGGTCAGGAAGATCCCCTGGAGAAGGGAATGGCAACCCACTCCAGTATTCTTGCCTGGAGAATTTCATAGGCAGAAGAGCCTGGCAGGCTACAGTCCATGGAGTTGCAAAGAGTCAGACCGGACTGAGGGACCAAGCACACAACACAACCCCAATTTAAGGGGCATCTGGGCATTGCCTATACTGAGAACCATAATTAGTTTAGTGTTTGTGTGTGTGTGTATGTGTATAAAGTGATTATAAAGTGGTAGTCGTGTCTGAGTCTTTGTGATCCCACGGATTGTAGCCCACCAGACTCTTCTGTCCATAGGATTCTCCAGGCAAGAATACTGGAGTGGGTTGCCATTTCCTCCTTCAGGGGATCTTCCCCACCCAAGGATCAAACTTGGGTCTCCTGCATTGCAGACAGATTATTAACCATCTGAGGCACCAGGAAAGCCAGTGTGTACATAATTGATTCTTAAAAATCTTCAGTGTATTTTATACTGGTGTATTAATGGAGCCTGCAGTTCAGTTCAGCTGCTTAGACGTGTCCAACTCTTTGCGACTCCATGGACTGCAGCGCACAGGCTTCCCTGTCCATCACCAACTCCCAGAGCTTGCTCAAACTCATGTCCATTGAGTCAGTGATGCCATCCAATCATCTCATCTTCTGTTGTCCCTTTCTCCTCCCACCTACAATCTTTCCCAGCATCAGGCTCTTTTCCAATGAGTCTAGGTCTTAACAAACAGGTACTGTCGACCTTCCTATCCATGTAGTTGAGTTGCTGCTGCTGCTAAGTCGCTTCAGTCGTGTCTGACCCTGTGTGACCCCACAGACGGCAGCTCACCAGGCTCCCCCGTCCCTGGGATTCTCCAGGCAAGAACACTGGAGTGGGTTGTCATTTCCTTCTCCAATGTAGTTGAGTAAGAAGCTTAAATATGTTGATAGGCAACATTTCAGAGTGTGGTTAGAATTATGCTTGAGTTTAATTCTGTCACTTGCTCGTTTCAGGATTGAATAGATTACTTTTCTGGGCTTGAATTTCCTCAGAGATAAAATGGAATGGATAATAACTACCTCACAGGGTATTGGAAGGCTTAAATGAGGTAATGTGTATAAAGTGGTAAATAGAGGACAGTCAATAATAACAAACGCTTAATATTGCACTTTCCATCTGCAAGGTGATGTTTCAGGTTCTTTACATGTTATTATGTGGTAGATACTATTAGTATCTTTAAACAGTCCTGTGAGATGGGTGCTATTGGTAGTCAAAATTGACAGATGAGGGTATTGAGCATAAAAAGACAGTTTGCCCAAGTTTACACAATTACTAAACGGTAGAGCCAGTTTTTGAATCCAGGCAATTTGGTTTCATAGTACACCCTGTTAACTATAATACTGTATAGTATATAAGCTGTTTTTAAAAATTGTTATTTCAGAATGAATAGCTAATTCCTGTATCACTGGCTTCTTGCCCCTTGTTGATTATAGGAGGAGCACAGTGATGTAGAGATATACAAGAGACTTAGATTTAAGCACTGCCATATATTAGCAGTGTGACACTGAGGAAAGTTTCCTCATCCATAAAATGGAGGTTATACCTCCCTCACTCTTCGTTAACTGTGAGGTGTTACACAAATTACTGATGCAATTGAGTATGTGTTGAAGGCCTTCTTCCTAGATGTGTGAATGATCTACTCTGGAGCCAGAGTTCTTATGCATACTATGCAGTACAAGTACCTATAATAAAAATACCAAAGGCTATCGATAAGATGCGGGGCACAGGTAAAGTTGCAAAATAAACTCTGGCTGTTTTTCGTACCCTTTTCACCTCTTTTCAGGCTCTATCTCCCAAGTACCTTCCTGCTAACCTATGGCTGCATGAAATCCTTCTCGTTTCACTCAATCTTCCCCCAGTCCAGTGCATCACAATTAGTATAGCCTTCTCCAAAGCTACACCCCAGTTCCCAGATCTCAGCTAGTACTTTTAAAAAAATTAATTTATTTATTTTAATTGGAAGCTAATTACTTTACAATATTTTAGTGGTTTTTGCCAGACATCAACATGAATCAGCCACGGGCGCACATGTGTTCCCCATCCAGGACCCCCCTCCCACCTCCTTCCCCATCCCATCCCCTAGGGTCATCCCAGTGCACCAGCCCTGAGCACCCTCTCTCATGCATTGAACCTGGACCAGTGATCCGCTTCACATATGATAATATACACATTTCAATGCTACCCTCTCAAATCATCCCACCCTCGCCTTCTCCCACAGAGTCCAAAAGACTGTTCTCTTTTGCTGTGTTCATCTGTGTCCTTTTGCTGTCTCACATATAGGGTCATCGTTACCATCTTTCTAAATTCCATATATATGCAATAGTATACTATATTGGTGATTTTCTTTCTGACTTACTTCACTCTGTATGATACGCTCTAGTTTCATCCACCTCATTAGAACTGATTCAAATGTATTGTTTTTAATGGCTGAATAATACTCCATTGTGTATATGTACCACAGCTTTCTTATCTGTTTGTCTGATGATGGACATCTAGGTTGCTTCCACGTCCTGGCTATTGTAAACAGTGCTGCAATGAACATTGGGGTACACGTGTCTCTTTCAATTCTGGTTTCCTTGGTGTGTATGCCCAGCAGTGGGATTACTGGGTCGTATGGCAGTTCTGTTTCCAGTTTTTTAAGGAATCGCCACACTGTTCTCCATAGTGGCTGTACTAGTTTGCATTCCCACCAACAGTGTAAGAGGGTTCCCTTTTCTTCCTACCCTCTCCAGCATTTGTTGCTTGTAGACTTTTGGATAGTAGCCATTCTGACTGGTGTGAGATGATACCTCATTGTGGTTTTGATTTGCACTTTTCTGATAATGAGTGATATTGAGCATCTTTTCATGTATTTGTTAGCCATCTGTATGTCTTCTTTGGAGAAATGTCTGTTTAGTTTTTTGGCCCATTTTTTGATTGGGTCATTTATTTTTCTGGAATTGAGCTGCAGGAGCTGCTTGTATATTTTTGAGATTAATTCTTTGTCAGTTGGTTCATTTGCTATTATTTTCTCTCATTCTTAAGGCTGTCTTTTCACCTTGCTTATAGTTTCCTTCTTGTGCAAAAACTTTTAAGTTTAATTAGGTCACATTTGTTTATTTTTGCTTTTATTTCCATTACTCTGGGAGGTGGGTCATAAAGGATCCTGCTGTGATTTATGTCAGAGAGTGTTTTGCCTATTGTTTTTCTCTTCAGTTCAGTTCAGTCACTCAGTCGTGTCTGACTCTTTGCGACCCCATGTACCACAGCACGCTATGCCTTGCTTTCCATCACCAACTCCTGGAGTCTACCCAAACCCGTGTCAATTGAGCCAGTGATGCCATCCAACCATCTCATCCTCTGTCATCCCCTTCTCCTCCTGCCCTCAATCTTTCCCAGAATCAGGTTCTTTTCAAATGAGTCAGCTGTTCACATCAGGTGGCCAAAGTATTGGAGTTTCAGCTTCAATATCAGTCCTTCCAGTGAACACCCAGGACTGATCTCCTTTAGGATGGACTGGTTGGATCTCCTTGCAGTCCAAGGGACTCTCAAGAGTCTTCTCCAACACCACACTTCAAAAGCATCAATTCTTTGGTGCTCAGCTTTCCTTATAGTCCAACTCTCACATCCATACATGACTACTGGAGAAACCATTGCTTTGACTGGATGGACCTTTGTTGACAAAGTAATGTCTCTGCATTTTAATATTCTGTCTAGGTTGGTCATAACTTTCCTTTCAAGGAGTAAGCATCTTTTAATTTCATGGCTGCAATCACCATCTGCAGTGATTTTGGAGCCCTCCAAAATAAAGTCTGACACTATTTCCACTATTTCCCCATCTATTTGCTATGAAGTGATGGGACCAGATGCCATGATCTTAGTTTTCTGAATGTTGAGCTCTAAGCCAACTTTTTCACTCTCCTCAAAAGGCTCTTTAGTTCTTCACTTTCTGTCGTAAGGGTGGTGTCATCTGCATATCTGAGATTATTGATATTTCTCCTGGCAATCTGGATTCCAGCTTGTACTCAGCACCACTTGTTAAAGAGATTGTCTTTTCTGCATTGTATATTCTTGAATATTTTCCTCTAGAAGTTTTATAGTTTCTGGTCTTACGTTTAGCTCTTTAATCCATTTTGAGTTTATTTTTGTGTATGGTGTTAGAAAATGTTCTAGTTTCACTCTTTTACAAGTGGTTAACCAGTTTTCCCAGCACCACTTGTTAAAGAGATTGTCTTTTCTCCATTGTATATTCTTGCCTCCTTTGTCAAAGATAAGGTGTCCATAGGTGTGTGGATTTATCTCTGGGCTTTCTATTTTGTTCCATTGATCTATATTTCTGTCTTTGTGCCAGTACCATACTGTCTTGATGACTGTAATATAGTCTGAAGTCAGGCAGGTTGATTCCTTCAGATCCATTCTTCTTTCTCAAGATTGCTTTGGCTATTCGAGGTTTTTTGTATTTCCATACAAATTGTAAAATTATTTGTTCTAGTTCTCTGAAAAATACCGTTGGTAGCTTGATAGGTATTGTATTGCATCTATAGATTCCTTTGGATAGTATATTCATTTTCACTATATTGATTCTTCTGATCCATGAACATGGTATATTTCTCCATCTATTTGTGTCACCTTTGATTTCTTTCATCAGTGTTTATAGTTTTCTATACATAGGTCTTTTGTTTCTTTAGGTAGATTTATTCCTAAGTATTTTATTCTTTTCGTTGCAATGGTGAATGGAACTGTTTCCTTAATTCCTCTTTCTGTTTTCTCATTGTTAGTGTATAGGAATGCAAGGGATTTCTATGTGTTAATTTTATATCTTGAAATTTTACTGTAGTCATTGATTAGCTCTAGTAATTTTCTGATGGAGTCTTTAGGGTTTTCTATGTAGAGGATCATGTCATCTGCAAACAGTGAGCGTCTGTCTTTTTCTTTTCCAATCTGGATTCCTTTTATTTCATTTTCTTCTCTGATTGTTGTGGCTAAAACTTCCAAAACTGTGTTGAATAGTAGTGGTGAGAGTGGGCACCCTTGTCTTGTTCCTGACTTTAGGGGAAATGCTTTCAATTTTTCACCATTGAGGATAATGTTTGCTGTGGGTTTGTCATATATGGCTTTTATTATATTGAGGTATGTTCCTTCTATTTCTGCTTTCTGGAGGGTTTTTATCATAAATGTAGGTTGAATTTTGTCAAAGGCTTTCTCTGCGTCTATTGAGATATTCATATAGTTTTTATCTTTCAATTTGTTAATGTGGTTATCACATTGATTGATTTGTGGATATTAAAGAATCCTTGCATCCCTGGGATAAAGCCTACTTGGTCATGATGTATGATCTTTTTAATATGTTGTTAGATTCTGATAGAATTTTGTTAAGGATTTTTGCGTCTATGTTCATCAGTGATATTGGCCTGTAGTTTTCTTTTTTTGTGGCATTCTTTGTCTGGTTTTGGTATTAGGGTGATGGTGGCCTCATAGAATGAGTTTGGAAGTTTACCTTCCTCTGCAGTTTTCTGGAAGAGTTTGAGTAGGATAGATGTTAGCTCTTCTTTAAATTTTTGTTAGAATTCAGCTGTGAAGCTGTCTGGTCCTGGGCTTTTGTTTGCTGGAAGATTTCTGATTATGCTTTTGATTTCCATGCTTGTGATGGGCCTGTTTAGAATTTTCTATTTCTTCCGGGTTCAGTTTGGAAAGTTGTACTTTTCTAAGAATTTGTCCATTTCTTCCAAGTTGTCCATTTTATTGGTATATAGTTGCTGATAGCAGTCTCTTATGATCCTTTGTATTTCTGTGTTATCTGTCGTGATTTCTCTATTTTCATTTCTGATTTTGTTGATTTGATTCTTCTCCTTTTTTTTTTTTTATGAATCTGGCTAATGGTTTGTCTATTTTATTTATCCTCTCAAAGAACTAGCTTTTAGCTTTGTTGATTTTTGCTATGGTCTCCTTTGTTTCTTTTTCATTTATTTCTGCCCTAATTGTTATGGCTTCTTTCCTTTTACTAACTCAGGGGTTCTTCATTTCTTCCTTTTCTAGTTGCTTTAGGTGTTCAGCTCAGCTCAGTCATGTCCTACTCTTTGAGACCCCATGAATTGCAGCACACCAGGCCTCCCTGTCCGTCACCAGCTCCTGGAGTTTACTCAGACTCATGTCCATTGAGCCAGTGAAGCCATCCAACCATCTCATCCTCTGTCGTCCCCTTCTCCTCCCACCTTCCATCTTTCCCAGCATCAGGGCCTTTTCAAGTGAGTCAGCTGTTCACATCAGATGGCCAAAGTATTGGAGTTTCAGCTTGAACATCAGTCCTTCCAATGAACACCCAAGACTGATCTCCTTTAGGAAGGACTGGTTGGATCTCCTTGCAGTCCAAGGGACTCTCAAGAGTCTTCTCTAACACCACAGTTCAAAAACATACGTTCTTTGGTGCTCAGCTTTCTTTATAGTCCAACTCTCACATCCATGTATGACTACCGGATACAGTTAGGTTATTTATTTGACTTTTCTCTTGTTTCTTGAGGCAAGCTTGTATTGCTATGAACCTTCCCCTTAGCACTGCTTTTACTGAGTTCCATAGGTTTTGGGTTGTTGTGTTTTCATTTTCATTTGTTTCTATGCATATTTTCATTTCTTCTGTGATTTGTTGGTTTTTCAGAAGCATGCTGTTTAGCCTCCATTTTGTATTTTTAATAGTTTTTTTTTCCTGTAGTTGACATCTAATCTTATTGTATTGTGATCAGAAAAGATACCTGGAATCATTTCAATTTTTTGAATTTACCAAGGCTAGATTTATGGCCCAGGATGTGATCTGTCCTGGAGAAGGTTTCATGTGCACTTGAGAAAAAGGTGAAATTCATTGATTTGGGGTGAAGTGTCCTATAGATATCAATTAGGTCTGACTGGTTCATTGTATCATTTAAAGTTTGTGTTTCCTTGCTAATTTTCTGTTTAGTTGATCTGTCCATAGGTGTGAGTGGGGTATTAAAGTCTACTATTATTGTGTTACTGTTAATTTCCCCTTTCATACTTGTTAGCATTTTCCTTACATACTGCGGTGCTTCTATGTTGGGTGCATATATATTTATACTTGTTATATCTTCTTCTTGGATTGACCCTTTGATTATTATGTAATGTCCTTTGTCTCTTTTCACGGCCTTCATTTCAAAGTCTATTTTATCTGATATGAGTATTGCTACTCCTACTTTCTTTTGGTCTCCATTTGTGTGAAATATCTTTTTCCAGCCCTTCACTTTCACTCTGTATGTGTCCCTTGTTTTGAGGTGGGTCTCTTGTAGACAGCATATATAGGGGTCTTGTTTTTGTATCCATTCAGCCAGTCTTTGTCTTTTGGTTGGGGCATTCAACCTATTTAGATTTAAGGTAATTATTGATAAGTATGATCCTGTTGTCATTTACTTTGTTGCTTTGGGTTTGAGTCTATAAACTTTTTCTGTGTTTCCTGTCTAGAGAAGATCCTTTAGCATTTGTTGAAGAGCTTGTTTGGCGGTGCTGAATTCTCTCAGCTTTTGGTTGTCTGTAAAACTTTTGATTTTTCCTTCATATTTGAATGAGATCCTTGCTGGGTACAGTAATCTGGGCTGTAGGTTATTTTCTTTCATCACTTTAAGTATGTTCTGCCATTCCCTTCTGGCCTGAAGAGTTTCTATTGAAAGATCAGCTGTTATCCTTATGGGAATCCCCTTGTGTGTTATTTGTTGTTTTTCCCTTGCTGCTTTTAATATTTGTTCTTTGTGTTTGATCTTTGTTAATTTGATTAATATGTGTCTTGGGGTGTTTCACCTTGGGTTTATCCTGTTTGGGACTCTCTGGGTTTCTTGGACTTGGGTGGCTATTTCCTTCCCCATTTTAGGGAAGTTTTCAACTATTATCTCCTCAACTATTTTCTCATGGCCTTTCTTTTTGTCTTCTTCTTCTGGGACGCCTATAGTTCAAATGTTGGGGCATTTGACATTGTCCCAGAGGTCTCTGAGGTTGTCCTTATTTTTAAAAATTCTTTTTTCCTCTCTGCTTCATTTATTTCTACCATTCTATCTTCCACCTCACTTATCCTATCTTCTGCCTCAGTTATTCTACTGTTGTTTCCCTTCAGAGTGTTTTTGATCTCAGTTATTGCATTATGCATTATTGACTGACCCTTTTTTATTTCTTCTAGGTCCTTGTTAAACATTTCTTGCATCATCTGAATCCTTGTCTCCAGGCGATTTGTCTGTAACTCCATTTTGTTTTCACAATTTTGGATCATTTTTACTATCATTATTCTGAATTCTTTTTTAGGTAGACTCCCTATCTCCTCCTCTTTTGTTTGGTTTGGTGGGCATTTATCATGTTCCTTTACCTGCTGGATATTTCTCTGCCTTTTCATCTTGTTTAGATTGCTGTGTTTGGGGTGGCCTTTCTCTATGCTGGAAGTTTGTGGTTCCTCCCTGTGGGTGGGGTTGGACCAGTGGCTTGTCAAAGTTTCCTGATTAAGGAAGCTTGGGTCAGTGTTCTGGTGAGTGGAGCTGGATTTCTTCTCTCTGGAGTGCAATGAAGTGTCCAGTAGTGAGTTTTGAGGTGTGTATGGGTTTGGTGTGACTTGGACAGCCTGTATATTAATGCTCAGGGCTATGTTCCTGCGTTGCTGGAGAATTTGCATGGTATGTCTTGCTCTGAAACTTGTTGGCTCTTGGGTGGAGCTTGGTTTCAGTGTAGGTATGGAGGCTTTTGGATGAGCTCTTGTTGATTAATATTCCCTGGAGTCAGGAGTTTTCTGGTGTTTTCAAGTTTTGGATTTAAGCCTTCGGCCTCTGGTTTTTCAGTCTTATTCTTACAGTAGCCTCAAGACTTCTCCATCCATATTGCAGTGATGGTAAAACATCTAGGTTAATGGAGAAAAGATTCTCCACAGTGAGGGATACCCAGAGAGGTCTGCAGAATTACATGGAGAAGAGAAGAGGGAGGAGGGAGATACAGGTGACCAGGAGGAGAAGAGGGGGAATCAAAAGGGAAAGAGCAGTCTAGCCAGTAATCAGTTCCCTATGTGCTCTCCACAGCCTGGAACACCCAGAGAGGTTCACAGAGTTACATAGAGAAGAGAAGAGGGAGGAAGGAGAAGTGGGGGAGTCAAAAGGAGAGAGACAGATCTTCAGCTAGTACTTTTAATAAAACAGTATGTACCAAAGTAGTGTTTCCCAAACTTTGGTAACTTAAGATAGGCAAGATAATTCAAATGATAAGCAGATAAACATAAAAGAAATTCTGCAAAAATTTTCCCACACATGTTTGATAAGACAAAAGTTCTTTATATATTTTGATTTAAATTAGAAGGAAAACCTAACACCTCAAAACTGATTTCATAGATGCTATTGCTAAGCATAGGGCAAAAAGTAAATCAATTGAAAGACCTGTATTAGGTAAAAAATAGTACAGGTGGGATGCAGATATGGTAATATGACTTCTGAAAATGGTACTTGGATGACGGAAGTTTGGGAAATAACAGACTAAAAGTAAGAGTGATTAACCTGTCATGAAATTATTATTTTTTTTCCCTTAAAAGTGGCATTTTGAAAGCATCTTGCTGTAAGGTAGATATAAAATGTACTTACGTGTTGGGTTTTGTTTACTACTTTTGAGAGATTGCCTTCCTGGAACCTTGGAACCACAGTCATTACCCTACAACATTCTGAAGAAGAAAGGCCAGCGTCTTGTTGTCTTGGATCTAAAAGACTGCTTGCTAACCACTGCTATAGGAGTTTGGTATTGTGGAAATTTTTACTCTAGCAGTTACTATTGGGCAAAGAATATATAAGCCAGCACTCAGATTTCCTGTGAGTTTTCTGATGCTGTGTAAAGGCATGTGCTACTTTTTTTTTTTTTTTTCTGTTAAAGGTGAGGGAGAATGGACCAGTGTACTAAAAATGTATATATAACCCCAATAAAACTACTGCTGTCAAATCTTTCCATGCAAGTGTCTTAACCTCTCCCTTTTCTCAGTTCCCACTAGCTTTTCCATGTTTTCTCCAGCCACTACCCTGCCTAGACTTTAAGGGTATCCTAACCTGAACTTCTGTTAGGTCCATACCATTTCTGTCCTTTATCGAGCCCATCTTTGCATGAAATGTTCCCTTGGTATCTCTAATTTTCTTGAAGAGATCTCTAGTCTTTCCCATTCTGTTGTTTTCCTCTATTTCTTTGCATTGATTGCTGAGGAAGCCTTCATCTCTTCTTGCTATTCTTTGGAACTCTGCATTCAGATGCTTATATCTTTCCTTTTCTCCTTTGCTTTTCACTTCTCATCTTTTCACAGCTATTTGTAAGGCCTCCTCAGACAGTCATTTTGCTTTTTTGCATTTCTTTTCCATGGGGATGGTCTTGATCCCTGTCTCCTGTACAATGTCACGAACCTCCATCCATAGTTCATCAGGCACTCTATCTATCAGATCTAGTCCCTTAAATCTATTTCTCACTTCCACTGTGTAATCATAAGGGATTTGATTTAGGTCATACCTGAATGGTCTAGTGGTTTTCCCTACTTCAATTTAAGTCTGAACTTGGCAATAAGGAGTTCATGATCTGAGCCACAGGCAGCTCCTGGTCTTGTTTTTGTTGACTGTATAGAGCTTCTCCATCTTTGGCTGCAAAGAATATAATCAGTCTGATTTCGGTGTTGACCATCTGGTGATGTCCGTGTGTAGAGTCTTCTCTTGTGTTTTTGGAAGAGGGTATTTGCTATGACCAGTGCATTTTCTTGGCAAAACTCTATTAGCCTTTGCCCTGCTTCATTCCGTATTCCAAGGCCAAAGTTGCCTGTTACTCCAAGTGTTTCTTGACTTCCTACTTTTGCATTCCAGTCCCCTATAATGAAAAGGACATCTTTTTTGGGTGTTAGTTCTAAAAGGTCTTGTAGGTCTTCATAGAACCATTCAATTTCAGCTTCTTCAGCGTTATTAGTTTGGGCATAGACTTGGATTACTGTGATATTGAATGGTTTGCCTTGGAAATAAACAAAGATCATTCTGTCGTTTTTGAGACTGCATCCAAGTACTGCATTTCGGACTCTTTTGTTGACCATGATGGCTACTCCATTTCTTCTAAGGGATTCTTGCCTGTAGTAGTAGATATAATGTTCATCTGAGTTAAAGTTGCCCATTTCAGCAATTCAGGAAAACATGGGCTCGATAAAGGACAGAAATGGTATGGACCTAACAGAAGCAGAAGATATTAAGAAGAGGTGGCAGAATATATAGAAGAACTGTACAAAAAAGATCTTCATGACCCAGATAATCACGATGGTGTGATCACTCACCTAGAGCCAGACATCCTGGAATGTGCAGTCAAGTGTGCCTTAGAAAGCATCACTATGAGCAAAGCTAGTGGAGATGATGGCATTCCAGTTGAGCTATTTCAAATCCTGAAAGATGATGCTGTGAAAGTGCTGCACTCAATATGCCAGCAAACTTGGAAAACTCAGCATTGGCCACAGGAATGGAAAAGGTCAGTTTTCATTCTAATCCCAAAGAAAGGGATGAATGCTCAAACTACTGTACAATTGCACTCATCTCACACGCTAGTAAAGTAATGCTCAACATTCTCCAAGCCAGACTTCAGCAATACGTGAACCATGAACTTCCAGATGTTCAAGCTGGTTTTAGAAAAGGTAGAGGAGCCAGAGATCAAATTGCCAACAACTGCTGGATCATGGAAAAAGCAAGAGAGTTCAGAAAAACATCTATTTCTGTTTTATTGACTACGCCAAAGCCTATGACTGTGTGGATCACAATAAACTGTGGAAATTTCTGAAAGAGATGGGAATATCAGACCACCTAACCTGCCTCTTGAGAAACCTATATGCAGGTCAGGAAGCAGCAGTTAAAATTGGACACGGAACAACAGACTGGTTCCAAATAGGAAAAGGAGTACATCAAGGCTGTATATTGTCACCCTGCTTATTTAACTTCTATGCAGAGTACCTCATGAGAAACGCTGGGCTGGAAGAAGCACAAGCTGGAATCAAGATTGTTGGGAGAAATCTCAATAACCTCAGATATGCAGATGACACCACCCTTATGGCAGAAAGTGAAAAGGAACTAAAAAGCCTCTTGATGAAAGTGAAAGTGGAGAGTGAAAAAGTTGGCTTAAAGCTCAACATTCAGAAAACTCTGATCATGGCATCTGGTCCCATCACTTCATGGGAAATAGATGGGGAAACAGTGGAAACAGTGTCAGACTTTATTTTTCTGGGCTCCAAAATCACTGTAGATGGTGATTGCAGCCATGAAATTAAAAGATGCTTACTCCTTGGAAGGAAAGTTATGACCAACCTAGATAACATATGAAAAGCAGGGACATTACTTTGCCAACAAAGATCCATCTAGTCAAGGCTATGGTTTTTCCACTGGTCATGTATGGATGTGAGAGTTGCACTGTGACGAAAGCTGAGCGCCAAAGAATTGATGCTTTTGAACTGTGGTGTTGGAGAAGACTCTTGAGAGTCCCTTGGACTGCAAGGATATCCAACCAGTCCAATTTGAAGGAGATCAGCCGTGGGATTTCTTTGGAAGGACTGATGCTAAAGCTGAAACTCCAATACTTTGGCCACCTCATGTGAAGAGTTGAGTCATTGGAAAAGACTCTGATGCTGGGAGGGATTGGGGGCAGGAGGCGAAGGGGATGACAGAGGATGAGATGGCTGGATGGCATCACTGACTTGGTGGACATGAATCTGAGTGATCTCCGGGAGTTGGTGATGGACAGGGAGGCCTGGTGTGCTGCAGTTCATGGGGTTGCAAAAAGTCAGACACGACTGAGTGACTGAACTGACTGAACTGAACCCGAGCTTGGCCTTAATGTCAACAGATTCCTTTTTCTACTGCCACAGTCCAGATTAAGATTGGAGTGTGTGTATGTTTAAGGAACTGTATTAAGAATTCAAGGTAAAAATAAAAAAGGTGGGGTGTATGTATTGAGTAAATAACGGAAAGATTGCTAATCCAAAGAGTTGGACATGACTGAACTGAACTGAAGGTGACTAAAGTCTATAAATTAGTCAAGCCTCGTATTGTTCACTAACTGTCATCCCAATTTCTTTTCTTAGTTCACTGGTTTGAATGCTAGGTTAAATGACTCTGAAAGGAAGAGGTTTAATTTTTTCTCCTCAGAGAAATCTTATCAGTGGGTCTATTGAAGCCTCTCTGAAAGCCTTTCAAGAAGTTAGAAAGGGAATGTCACTGCTGTTGTGCTTTTGCTTACAAGCCTAAAACTGTATATTAGGAATATCTGAAAGGCAAGTTTGTGTAACGGTAGTTTTCCAGTTAGTAAAGCAGTTGGCAATATAACTTTTGCTATGTTTGCTCTTTCCATCTGAATTTAATTCTGGATTGATGCTTCTCCGTGGTAGGAACTATCTATTCCTAATGTCTAACGTAGCCCCTGGCATAAATAATAAATGTTCATTAAATGAATGGAACTTAACTAGGTTGGTATTCTTTTAGGAAGTATGAATCATACATTTCTGTCTTAAGTCATATAAAAAGAAAAGAGTAGGTTTGAAGGTTATGTGAAAGTTGGCATTGTATGGTAAAGCTTATTCCTAATATTTCTGTTGAGATCCTAGAAAGATGAAACATAAAGAATGCAGTTTCTTTTAAACAGTACTAAGAATATGGATGTTTGGAAACTGTAAGTCACAATCTTGCCCTCATGTTAAGTCCTAGAGTGGTCATTGTGTTTCAGTATACTTCTGGAAAGATGAAATTTTCTGTTTAAATCATAAATTATAAGGGTATAAAGTAAGCCATTTTCCTAATTTCTTACACTTAGGCTAAATGTTACAATTGTAGTTTAATAAATGTAACAACTTTAAAAAGAGATTTATAGTATAGACATTATCCCTTGATCCCAGCTTTCTTTTGCTACTGCCTTCAGAAGGAAAAAGGAGCTGGTTCAATAGGAAGAAAAAAAATGATTTGGATATGTCACGTTGGAACTTTTGTTTGAAGATTCCATTATGGTAAAGACTAATTTAATTCCTGCTGGTTTTTTTTTTTTCCTTTCAAATAAATGGAGAAGGAAAATATTAAAGGATAATGACATATTAATACCTAGCTTTTCCTCTCATCCCCTCATGAATAGAGGTAAAGGGGGAAGTAAATTTAATGCATTAGCTTTATTATTTGGGTTAAGTTGTGTTATCAGTTATCATCATGATTGGGCACTCAGATTTCAACTTGACACAGCGACAAAAATTAGGGGCCCCTGGTTTCCAAACTTGGTACCAACTGATTTTCTTTGTCATTGTTTGATATATTACTAATTCAGTTTTTCGTTTTTGGAGTGAGATAATATTGAACTAACTAAGCTGATTAGGTAAGGATTAATTTAGTCTCTGAGTATTATCTTGAAAAAAGCCTATGACATTGTTACCAAATTTTTCAATTTTACTGCTGCTAGTGAAGGAGACGTATTTAGTGGCATTATGCTCTATGGCCTGGCAGGAAAGTTATCACTTAAATATAGACTGCTAACAGACTGGTTCCAAATAGGAAAAGGAGTACATCAAGGCTGTATATTGTCACCCTGCTTATTTAAGTTATATGCAGAATACATCATGAGAAACACTGGGCTGGAAGAAGCACAAGCTGGAATCAAGATTGCCAGGAGAAATATCAATAACCTCAGATATGCAGATGACACCACCCATATGGCAGAAAGTGAAGAGGAACTAAAAAGCCTCTTGATGAAAGTGAAAGAGGAGAGTGAAAAAGTTGGCTTAAAGCTCAACATTCAGAAAACTAAGATCATGGCCTCTGGTCCTATCACTTGACGGCAAATAGACGGGGAAACAGTGGAAACAGTGTCAGATTTTATTTTTGGGGGCTCCCAAATCACTGCAGATGGTGACTGCAGCCATGAACTTAAAAGACGCTTACTCCTTGGAAGGAAAGTTATGACCAACCTAGATAGCATATTCAAAAGTAGTGACATTACTTTGCCAGCAAAGGTCCATCTAGTCAAGGCTATGGTTTTTCCAGTGGTCATGTATGGATGTGAGAGTTGGACTGTGAAGAAGACTGAGCACGGAAGAATTGATGCTTTTGAAGTGTGGTGTTGGAGAAGACTCTTGAGAGTCCCTTGGACTGCAAGGATATCCAACCAGGCCGTTCTGAAGGAGATCAACCCTGGGATTTCTTTGGAAGGAATGATACTAAAGCTGAAACTCCAGTACTTTGACCACCTCATGTGAAGAGTTGAGTCATTGGAAAAGACTCTGATGCTGGGAGGGATTGGGGGCAGGAGGCGAAGGGGATGACAGAGGATGACATGGCTGGATAGCATCACTGACTCGATGGACGTGAGTCTGAGTGAACTCCAGGAGTTGGTGATGGACAGGGAGGCCTGGTGTGCTGTGATTCATGGGGTTGCAAAGAGTCGGACATGACTGAGTGACTGAACTGAACTGAACATGTTGTAATTCAGTTTTTTTCAAAGTATGGTCCTTAGATAAGTATAGTAATTACTTGGGGAATTTGCTTAAAATGGAAAATGCTCAAGCTCCACCCCATAGTCGATGGATCAGAATTTTTTGAGGGATGGACCCAGAAATCTGCATTTCTAATAAAAATTCCAGTGGTTTTGATACAGGCTGAAATTTGAGAACCACTGTATATGTGTGTATTTTATCAAAATTTGACTGTTTACCTGATTTCTTTCAGACCTGC
Organism: Capra hircus; assembly: GCF_001704415.2. Taxonomy (NCBI): domain Eukaryota; kingdom Metazoa; phylum Chordata; class Mammalia; order Artiodactyla; family Bovidae; genus Capra; species Capra hircus. Next base: position 67,333,320 of record NC_030808.1, read on the forward strand.
AAAAACCTATGGTCTTTCATTTATTTTTATAAAGCATGATTAGAATGTAATAAAACAGGTCATTATGATTTAGTCAGTTCAGTTGCTCAGTCGTGTCCGACTCTTTTCGACCCCATGGACTGCAGCACACCAGGCCTCCCTGTCCATCACCAACTCCCGGAGTTTACTCAGACTCATGTCCATTGAGTTGATGATGCCATCCATCCATCTCATCCTCTGTCGTCCCCTTCTCCTCCCACCTTCAGTCTTTCCCAGCATCAGGGTTTTTTCCAGTGAGTCAGTTCTTCGCATCAGCTGGTGAAAGTATTGGAGTTTCAGCTTCAGCATCAATCCTTCCAATAGACTATTCAGGACTGATTACCTTTAGGATGGACTGGTTGGCTCTCGTTGCAGTCCAAGGGACTCTCAAGAGTCTTCTCCAATACCACAGTTCAAAAGCGTCAATTCTTTAGTGCACAGCTTTCTTTATAGTCCATTCTCACATCCATACATTACTCTCACATCCATACATTATGATTTGCTTTCTGGCAAAAAGATTGAGAACAGTATTGATTAGTATTCCTTTAGCTTTAAGACTTATTTTGAATAAAACATTTATCTGATTATGAAAATAATATGTTCCCATTGTGGAATATTGTGGAGACTTAGGAAATTGTAAAATAACTGTCACCCATAATACTGTTTCTTGGAAATGAGCATTCTGATTTTGTCATGTTTCCTTCCAGTATCTGTTTCGCCATTTATCCCTCCCTTCTTCCTTCTCTGTGTCTTTATGGAAAACAGCATATACAGTTTTGATCCTGCTTTTCAAATACCTAACATATAAACCTTTTACCATATCATTAAACTGTTCTTAACAAACATAACTTTTAGTTGCATTATATTCCATCATGGGGTGTACCAATAATTTGTTTAACCATCCCCCTGTTGTTGAATGTTTAGGTTTTCAGCTCTTTCTATGAGAAAAATGTCTTTCCGTTTAAAATTTTTTTTCTAAATCTGATTATCTTCTTTAGGATAAGGATATATATATATATAGTGGTCAAAGGGCATATTTTTTTTAACTCTTGTTGAGCATCACCAAATTGTTTTTACATGCTGTTTATTCCAATATTTATTTCCATGTATACTTATAGAAATGCCAGAAGGAAGCAAGTGGGCTTTTTTAACAGCTAATTTGTGAGGGAAAGTATGATATGTCATTGCTTTAATTAGTGAGTCTTTGAGTATTAGTGAGTTGCACATCTTTGCACTGTTTATCAGCCTTGGATTTAATTTCTTACCTGAGTCAACTTGTTAATTTTGTTTCAGGCCTTCTCTGCTGGTGGAGATGTCTATGATTTTATCTGCCTCAGTCGTTCGTGTCAGAGATGGACTGCCACTTTCTGCTTCCACTGACTGTGAGCGAGGCACAGGCATGCAGGAGTGCAGAAAGTATTTTAAAATGCTCTCAAGAAAACTGGCTCAGCTCCCTGATAGATGTGCACTGAAAACTGGACGTTATAATATTAAGTAAGACTTCAGCTTGCTCCCTTAGAATCATTCGCTTACTGGTTGTCGTTTTAATGAAATTTTAGTTGTTGAAATAGAAATCAGTGTTGATTAGCTTAGGAAAACTTTTCAAGTCAAAAATTATGTGATTCTGAGCTTATACTAAATAATATTTGTTATGTCATTACCCTTTTTGTAGTTTCTCTGTGTTTATGTCTGGCTTTAGAAAATTTTATATTTTTACAGATTGCAGATATTCTGTCTTGTAAACTGATCATTAGGTATTTATTGGTGTTCTTACATGTCCAGGAAAACTTTCATGGGAAATATAAAAAATCATACTTGATAGCTGCCCTCAAAGAACTTACAAGATTTATATCCTAGTGAGAGGAGATAGTGCTCATCATTATTATTTATTGACATAGTGCCCAATAAATAATGAGCAGTGGGATAGTGACTTTTGGTGGTCAGGGGCCTCTCTGAGAGGGTGACATTTGAACAGAGATCTAGAAGACATGAAAGACAACAGTCTTATGAATGCTGTGGCTGAAGATCAAAGTGTGGTAGGTGCAGTAATCTGGCCTGGAGTAGTGAATGGTGATGTAGGGATAATTATGGGAAATGTGAGATAATTAGCGTGGGGCCATATCCTACATCTCCCTGAAAGTTCAGGTCGAGGGATGTCACTTTGATGATGTAAAAAGTTTAGGAAACTGTTATTGCAGGTTTGAGGAAAATAGCTTTATAAAAAACAATGCTGAGACAGGAAAATATAGGGTGAAATGGAAAGTCTGAGTAGAGGAGAGAAGTCAACTTGTAATTAGGGCCTGAACTCGTAACATAAAAGTGCAAATGATAAAGAAAATGCCAACAAGAAAGATACTTCAGAAGAAGAAATGGTTAAGCCTGATGAGATAGAATATCAGAGATGAAGAGAAGAAAGGGACGAAGTTGACTTGGAATTGGAATAGGACAGAATGAGATCTTTGAAAAGGGTTGCTTATGTGGTGAGGAAGAAGAGGGAGACAGTGAAGCTCCATTTTCATCATTTTACTTGAGGTTATAACAAGGCGTTCAGTTGAAGTGGTAGAGAGATTTTTGAGTTATTTACATAGAAACTGAAAATGTGAGGGTAGACATGCCCAGTGAGTTTCAGAGAAGCCCAGAAGAGAACCTTAAAGAAGGTCTATATTTACTTGGATTACCTGGGATAATGAGCATTGTCTTTACTTGGTCTTTCTGGGAGTTTTAGCTAGAAAATGTGGTGATGGTCATGGTGGTTAAAATATATCTAAAATGATATCTTTGTCTACTTCTGTATTTTGAAGAAAAAGCCTGAAACCTTAAAATATTTCATAGGTTCTTTTAGTGCCCTGGGTTTATCATCCCGAGTTCCAGTTGTTGTGTAGTGCCAAGACAGATTGGTTTGAATATGTATTAATTCTGGCAGATATCCTGGACTCTAAAAAACCAAACGGTTGTTTGCAAATGTTTTTTGTTCCTCTACCTTATTGGCTTAAAAGGAGAGTAGAATGTGGTGAAATTTTAGCATTCTTCCAGTGCTCAATGCTGTTTAATTGTTGTGAATTCTAGATTTTGTATTATTTATTTGCACCCATGTTATTCCACAAAGGATGTGAGGCAATTAAAAAAATTCAAGAGTACAGGTAAGAGAAACATATGACAGAAAAAATAAAGATAGAGTAATAAACTGAAGTACCGTATCCTTCTAGAGATGCAAACTGCATAGTCCATTAATTTTTTTAGAAAAAGGCTACAAACATTGTTCTGAACTTCCTTGGGGCCAAAACAAAGGGGGATAATGGGTCATTTATGGGTTTCACAGGTTCCATTGAATAAAAACATTGCTTCTCATGTTACTGAAACCTGATGTACATAAAGAGAGACAGAATTTGGATAGTATTCTTCCAGCAGCCATACCATGAGCTTTTTATGATTTTTCTTATAATATTCCTTAGTATAAGCAAATAGCTTGATGCAAAAAGCAATTTATTAGTGAGTTTAGGAGTCAGGTGAATCAGCAGAGGTCTAATCAGCCTGATCTAAGAATATAATTTAGAAATGTCTAAAAGAATAAATAGATTACATGACCCCCAGAACCACGTATAGAAAAACCTCTGTGTATTTTTATAGCCAAGTTTTAAGAAAGGTTTGAATAACAGAGAATTTTTAGTTCTAGTTCCTAACAACCTAGATTTCATATATTTTCTTTCACTGATTAGAAGTCTTGTTAGTTGGTTTCTAGTTCATTGAGGTTTTTTATGCAGTATGATAAATTTAGCCTGAAATACATAAAATTGGAAATTGATGTGTTACTTAACATATTAAAATTCTCACATGACACCTCTTTTTCTAACCACCATGAGTTTGCCAGATAAAACCCAAAGATCTATAGTAGTGGTTGCAGCACAGCATGAAACTGGCAACACTCTGTACTTTCTTAGCCATATTTCTAAGTACTTCTCTTTCTTTCAAAGCTCTGCCTATAGCCTGTGTCTTTTGAGTCGCCTGCCTCATTACTGCTGTTTGATTTCTCTAGTAACCTCACTCCCTTCACAGATTGCCTGTAGAACTTGTTGACTGCCCTTTTCACCATTTTGTTTTCTTATTAATATTTTTTAGAATTTCTATATCCACTCTCTAAAATTAGGTTGTAACTCATTGAGATAATTGACCTGCCCTGGCTTGTATTATTTTTGATTCCTCACCCCTAAGCATTGTGGTTTTTAGATTTGTAAAGAAATTGAAGTGCTCTTTTCAGAATACCCCTGAGAAGCCAAACTAAGTGTCAAATTATGTGCTAAATCAGATGGTACCTCACCTTAGATTCTAGTTGAATAGGTAGAGGAAGTTCAAAGTTTTAAGGAAAAAAATAGGCGAGTAACATTTAAAATTGAGAAAATTCTTTTAATTTTCTCCCCCTGTGTATTGGATAAAAGATAAATTTCAACAGATTATAGTATCTGAGTAATGCAGTTCAGCTAATGGTGCACGTTCTGTGGAGTCTGGCTTGTGGTGGTACTGTGCCATGCACATATCATAGTAGCTGCTACATGAGGGGTGGTTGTGCGGTGTGGTTGCAGAGTGCAATGGAGTTAAGTCTTCATTTTCTTTTAATTCTCCAACTTGACTAATTGATTGGGGTGGGGGAGGGGGATGTATAATCCAGTTTTGTGATTTCTTTTCATATGTGATAGTATAATTCTCTGTATAAAATTTTAAGGAATTCATCTGTTTTATTAATTGAAGGATACCATCCTTAAATTATAGTGTTTAATAGATAAACTTATATTACTACTAAGGGAACAGTGACTTACACAATAATTATTAACCATATGGAAATTAAGTTGAATTTTATGAAATCCTGAAACTTTGAAATTGGTTTTAGGTGTATAAAAAGGATAGTTGTACATTTTGAAATCTCTTTAAACATTGAGACACTGATCTCATGAAAAGACAAACCCTTTGGAAGGTCAGTCATACTCTGAGGTGAGTTTAGTGCAAGAAGTAAAAAGAGGGAGTTACCTCCCTTTACCCTTAACCTCTTTTCTGATAAAGTGCCTTCCTAATTCTTTTCATTTTATGAAATTAACTGGGGAAGAGTATTAAGTGAAACTATCCCCCCTCCCTTTTTTGGTTGAAAAACAATGAGGAATAGAGTATATATGAAGTCTAAAATTGATGAGAAAACATTGGAGACGAGGTGTTTGGTTGGTGCGGGGGATGCAGCAGGGGAATGCAACTCACCAGTAGTTACCAGGCCACTTGGGGGAAGAAGATAACCTGTGTTTTGTCTCATTACTAGCATCGTATTACTTTTCTACTGTTTATTATGGTAAGATCCACAGCTTTTCAGCTCCAATTACGTTAAATAGGCTCTTATGAACTGATCTAGAAATCTAGTTACTCTTACAACGCAGTTTCTGTAGGTGTAGTAAACCTCTGAAATACAGCTAGCAGGCAAATAAGAGGCTGTCAATGGTCGGTTATCTAAAAGAAGTTAGGATCTTTATTCAGGAATGTGAAGGTGTAAAGGAATTAGGGTTAAAATCAGGAGATAGATTAACTCTGCAGAAAAAGAAAATGAAGGCTGTCAAAGGCAAAGTTTGTATCCAAGGTTCTGATGGTGTAATCATCTTCAGTCACTTAAAATCATCTGATTCTCCGTTTGTTTTTGTTTAGTTGCTAAGTCGTGTCCAACTCTTCTGTGCCCCCATAGACTTACAAGATGACCCCCTGGGTCAGCAAGATCCAAGAAGGGAATGGCAACCCACTCCAGTGAGAATTCCGTGGATAGCAATTTACAGTCCATAGGATCGCAAAGAGTCAGACACGACTGAGTGTCTAATGCTTTCCCTTACTTTCTCCAGGGGATCTTCCTCACCCACAGATTGAACTGTATCTCCTGCATTGTCAGGTGGATTCTTTACCACTGAGCCACCAGGAATGCCCAATTCTTCTTTAGCTTACTGTTTTAAGTTACTATCACCGGACATATTACATATTAATACATGTTTTCTTATATAATGAGGTTTAAGTTAATAATGAAAATGGGTCTTTTATTTATGCGATAATGTATTTATGATTTAGCTCTTCACCATTGGAGGATAATTAAAGGTTGGCTATGTAAGAGAGGAATGAGTGAGAAAATATGAAATTCCTGATGGAATGTGGAGCATGGCAGACGCTCATTGTTACTTAGTTCTCTTTCTGGTTCTTGTCATCATACTGTCACTGTACTGTCCCTCTGGTGGTAAAGTCTTGTTTTCACTTTGTTTCTTATCATATATATTTGGTGATAACAAATTCATAAGGTATACTCAATTTTACAACATCAAGCCATTTTTTATGATTAAAACTTTAAAATCATTATTTTAGGAAATGGAATGCAGTATGGAAGGTTTTTTTTCTTAGGAGTTTTTTAAATGTGGATTAGAGATTTCATGTCCAACTGGAAAACTTTTCTTCACCCAGGAAAGCTGTTTACTTGGTAAACATGGCTACAAAGGATGAGCAGATTTTCTATGTGCAATGGTACAGCTGCAGAATGAAAACTATCAGTTCAGTTCAGTTCGGTTGCTCAGTCCTATATGACTCTTTGCGACTCCATGGACCGTAGCATGCCAGGCTTCCCTGTCCATCACCAGCTCCTGGACCTTGCTCAAACTCACATCCATCAAGTTGGTGATGCCATCCAACCATCTCATCCCCTGTCTTCCCCTTCTCCTCCTACCTTCAATCTTTCCCAGTGTCAGGGTCTTTTCCAATGAGTCAGTTCTTTGTATCAGATAGCCAAATTATTGGAGTTTCAGCCTCAGCATCAGTCCTTCCAATGAATATTCAGGACTGATTTCCTTTAGGATAGACTGGTTGGATCTCCTTGAAGTCCAAGGGACTCTTGAGAGTCTTCTTCAACACCATAGTTTAAAAGCGTCAATTCTTTGGCACTCAGCTTTCTTTATGGTCCAACTCTCACATCCATACGTGACTACTCAAAAAGCCATAGCTTTGATTAGACAAACCTTAGTTGGCAAAGCAATGTCTCTGCTTTTTAGTATGCTGTCTAGGTTGGTCATAGCTTTTCTTCCAAGGAGCAAATGTCTTGATTTCATGGCTGCAGTCACCATCTGCAGTGATTTTGGAACCCAAGAAAATAAAGTCTGTCACTGTTTTCACTGTTTCCCCATCTATTGACCATGAAGTAATTGGACCAGATGCCATGATCTTAGTTTTTTAAATGTTGAGTTTTCAGCCAACTTTTTCACTCTTCTCTTTCATCAAGAGACTCTTTAATTCTTCTTTGGTTTCTGCCATTAGGGTCCTGTCATCTGCGTATTGAGGTTATTGATATTTCTCTCGACAATCTTGATTCCAGCTTGTGCTTCATCCAGCCAGGTATTTCGCATGATGTACTCTGCATGTAAGTTAAATAAGCAGGGTGACAGTATACAGCCTTGATGTACTCCTTTCCCGATTTGGAACCAGTCTGTTGTTCCATGTCCAGTTCTAACTGTTGCTTCCTGATCTGCATACAGATTTCTCAAGAGACAGGTCAGATGGTCTGGTATTCCCATCTCTTTCAGAATTTTCCACAGTTTGTTGTGATCCACACAGTCAAAGGCTTTAAGCAGAAGTAGATGTTTTTCTGGAATTCTGTTGCTATTTCTATGATCCAACAGATGTTGGCAATTTGATCTCTGGTTCCTTTGCCTTTTCTAAATCCATGTTGAACATCTGGAAGTTCATGGTTCACGTACTGTTGAAGCCTGGCTTGGAGAATTTTGACCATTACTTTGCTAGCATGTGAGATGAGTGCAATTGTGCAGTAGTTTGAACATTCTTTGGCATTGCCTTTCTTTAGGGTTGGAATGAAAACTGACCTTCTCCAGTCCTGTGGCTGAAAACTATATGTAATACAAATATTATTACTGTTTCGATTTATAACTGTTTTTATACTTTTTCATTTAGCATGCTAAAAAGTTCAGTTTTGTTTCTTTAATCTTGTTTTGTATATCATTTTAAGTACATTCCCAGTACCTAACTACAGGTTCCTATTGGGCAGACATTTGGTCTTTGATATTAAAGCCTGTAGAGTAGAATGCTGGATATGCACTGGGTGCTTTATTATTTGCTGTGAGAAAGATCATAGTCTTCACTTATCATTTTAGTTTGGTACAACAAGCCAACAAGTCCTAATAATGTTGATGTTTAATTGGTGATGTCTAAAAAATTTTTTTTGGCATTTCATAAATAAAATTAGGTTCTAGGAAAAGTTTAATGTCTAAAACCACTTATTCATTTTGTTCAACTTCAGGAATCACTTGAGGTGCAGCCTGCTTGGATACATGTTAAAATTAGCTATTAAACAAAGTGACTGAAAGTGGTAAAGCCTCCTTATCTGTAGTTTGAACTTCAGCCAGCCTTACCTGTCCCAGACACTCTTGACCTTGGAATTCCTTAAAGAAGTTTCTAGTATATGTGCCATGGAGAGGAACCAAAGATGTAATGAGGTTAGATAAATTCCTGGGTCAGAAGAAAGGCAGTAGCTATAGAGATCAAATCCCATGGATCCCAAAGTCCAGAAGTGGAAGGAAATAAAAAAGAAAAAGGAAATTAGAGTGAAGTAGGAAGAAAACAGTGACAATTTAAGAATTGTGCTCAAGGTGGAGAAAAGAGGACTTTTTGTTGATGTGAGGATTACTCATGACTGTGATAAGAGGAAAGCCGACAGACTTGTTAGATCTTTATAACCATCTGGAGGTACTCAGTGCACAGGTGAGTAGTTCTACATGATCTCTGAGAACAGCTCTGTCTTTTAAATAGGGGGATGTTGAAGACTTAGTGACTTGAACTCAAGCCTTCCGGGAACAATGACCTGGAAGAGTATGTGAAGTTCTACTCCCTTCTGTCATTAGTCAGGTGTTTATTGAGCTTCTTGGTGTAGATGCCACTGAGCTGTGCAATTATCTGTGCATAGTATCTAAATCAATTAGGTATAGATGAATAAATGAATGATGCCATCTATGCACTTATTTATTTACAAATTTATTGAGCACTTATTGTGTACTGGACATAATATTCTAGATATTAAGAATACAGTGGTGAACTGTAAAGAATCGTCTCTGCTCTCATGGAGCATAAATATTAGTGAGAGAGACATAACAACAAACATACAAATATGTAAGTATAAACTGGGTTAATTACGTGAAGATAGATAGCATGTGCTTTATTTACATAAAGTAAGAATGAAATTAGATAAAATATGTAAAATACTTAGCAAAGGGCCTGGTTCATACCAAGTGATCAGTAAACCGTACCTGCTATTACTGTTACTATTATTAAATCGTGCCATTACTGTTACTACTGCTTCTCTTCTTCCTCCTCATCAAGGCAGAAGAACAACAGCCAGATTGTCTGTAACAAGTGAGCCAAATGAACTTGATGGACAGGCTAAAGCCTGCACAAACTTGCTTGCCTCTAGTGACTTTAGACTATTTCATTGCAAGTTGTCTTCAGCGCGATGGTAGGAGTCTTTCAGTTTGTCCCAGTGATATGAAAAAGTAGAACCTTTGATAACAGAGCTGTATGTAATTTTGGAAAACCAGCTTTGCAGTTCAAAAAAAGACAGCATTGTAAGGGTAAATTCACTATGAAAAGTCATAATACTATAGAATATAGCATTTTTGGAGAATATCGAGCATTTATAATAAAATAAAGACTTTACAATAAAGACTTGAAAACGTTAACATACCATCTTAAAAACAGGACTTTTTAAATTTCACAAATAATTTGCCAGGTAAATTGAGTGCAAGCAAGAGAAACCATTTGGGATAAACACATGTAGGTGTCTATGGTTCACTCTGTTATTAACATGGAAGTACAGTAAAACCCTGTTATAGCACAAAAACTGGAGTGTAAAAGCTTCCATCATATTATTGAAGGATAGTGAAATAACGCCTCGTAGCTACTTGAAAGTTCCAAGTGTTTAGAAGCCAATCACCAATTTTGTTCTATCACAGTTCAAGTTATTGTGAGATATATTTGAATGCTAATGACATGTTGAAGAATTTTGATAGTGACAGTGAAGATTTTTTTGGACAGGGAAAAGTATTTGGGAAAATCATACTTTGATTTTTCAATTTACTTGACAATTTTGTAGAAAAGTACAGTACATTATGGCTAAACTTTTTTGACTGTGACCCACAAGAAGAGATACATTTTACTTTGTGACCGTTACTTAGCATACAAATAGAATAAACCAAAGTTTTATGAAACAATTTGCATTCTGGCATTTTCTGTAATATTCTATTTCAGTTTTTAAGAAAATGCTGTGTGTAATTCTTTAATTTTATGATCTACTGGGGAGGGGTCACAACTTTCAGCTTGAAAAACATTGCATCAAATGGCTGTATGTTAAGTGGAACTTCAGAAAGGAATTTCAGGTTATTCCAGAAGAACAAGATCAGCAGTTTTTCTAGTAGTATATCCTGCACTGTTAATAATAGATGATGAATAGGTACCAAACCCACATCATTTGGCTACCTTGGGTGGTGTTTTAAAAAAGACAGATGTATATTTGTTTTCATATGCATAACTCTGACTGGAAGGATGCATATGAAATTAATAGTAACATGAGTTGCTTGAGGGACAGAGAACTGAGTATCTGAGAGCAGCGGTGGGGATAAGATACTTCAAGTATATATTTCCTTTCATTTTTCATTCTTTTAAAATTTGAGTCATGTGAATATTTTAAAAGTTAAATTTAAAATGATATTAATAAATTCTGCTTCTATAATAGCAGAGAAAAAGGGAGAGAGAGAGACTCTGATGTAGATCAGGGTTCGGTAGAAAAACTGCTGTGACAGATTAGCAGTGCCTGGCGTGGGAGTGGCAAGGTTATAGCCTGTATGCTCTGTTTGCTTCCCTTGAGCTGGACCAGAACGGTGTTGACAGTACTATGCAAGAACATTTAATGACTCGTTGAAAACTATCAATTTCTGTCCCATCCTATGCACGTTATAGGGCAATGTATACTTTGTTTTAGAAATTTTTTTTCCAATAGAAGATGGTTAATTTAAACATTTTTGTTTTTAAATTTTAACTTATTTAGAAATGATTTCAAACTTTCAGAAAAGTTGTACAAGTATGAAAATTACAAATATTACTTGAACCCAGAGTCACATTTTGTTAACATTTTACCCCATTTACTTTATTGTTTTATCTATCTGATTTATTTTTGTCCAAACCATTTGAGAGAAACAAAAATACCATACCCTTTTATTCCTATCTACTTCAGAGTGTATTTTCTAAGGTTAGAGATATTCCTATACTTAATTATAGTATGGTTATCAGATCTAGTATATTTAATATTGATACTATACTTTTACCTAAACTACCGTACCGCCTGTTTTCTGTTTTTGTCAGTTGACCAAGGAATGTCCGCTATAGAATTTTCCCCTTCTGTAACACAGGATCCAGACTAGGGTTAGGTATTGCATTTAGTTGTGTCTCTTTAACCTCCTGTGATCAGAAATGTTTCCAAAGCCTTTCTTTCTTTCTTTTTTTTTTTTTTACAACTTTGAGATTTCTGAAGAATACAGCTCCCCACCCCATACCCTTTTAAAGAAAATAGAACGTTGATTACTCTGGTGTTCCTTCGTGATTAGATTCAGATTATGCATTCTCAGCCAGAACTGATATGTCTTACCGAGGATCACATCTGGAGGCATGGGAAGGCCATCTGTCCCTCTTTAGTGATATTAGAGTACCTGGTTAAGGTGTTGTCTAGTTTCTACTGTTTTATAAATACAGTAGAATTCCCCTGCAGCCAATAAGCAATCCATGAGAAGACATTTTAAAGCCATGCACGATTTCCTGCTCCTTACCAAAGTACCTACCTAGATTTAGCACCCACTGTTTATAAATGGATTCATTCTTTACTGTGTAGGCTGCAAAGTGCTAAGTTTCCCAGTTCTACCACTGTCTCCACATTTACCAGGTGGTATTCAGCATTCTGCTATGAATGAGTCTTCCTTTCTTCCCTTTTATTTGTTGTTATGAACTCCTAAATTCTCTTTTTCCCCCAATGATACATAATTCATTTTGTGAAGTAGAGGATTTGATTTTGGAGTCAGTGGATAACTTTAGGAGGTCAGTAATCACCTTGAGACTGTTAGCCAAATTCTGTGTTGTTTCTGCAAAGAGTGTCCATAACTTTCATCAGAACCTCAGTGTTAAATTCCTCTAGGTTGAAGGATTGAAATGTTAAGCTATCTGTGACTCTTATCTATTTGCATAGTCTTTCCTGCTTTCTACCCCAAATGATAAGTAACTGAAACGTTCGAATCACAGTATATGTCCCTCTCCACTGTTTAAAAATGAATCTTAGTTTGAATGTAGTTGATTTACAATGTTGTGTTAGTTTCTGCTATACAGCAAAGTGGATACATTCACTTTTTTTGTCTATTGTTTTTAAACTGCAACTGATTTCAATTCCTTCAATTTTTTGCCAAAATATTTAATAAGTGTTAATATCATCAATGCCTCTGTAGCAGCAGTGTATGGTGTATAGAGCCAGTTTTGTGAAGTAATGAATTACCTTGATTTAATTTGAAATTTTAAATCCGATGTTTTTTACACTATAGTTTTATTAGCTCTATGGGAGTGAGCTACATGATGTTGTGCACTGAAAATTACCCAAATGTTCTGGCCTTCTCTTTCCTGGATGAGCTTCAGAAGGAGTTCATTACTACTTATAACATGATGAAGACAAATACTGCTGTCAGACCGTACTGTTTCATTGAATTTGGTAAGGGCCTGATTTTTTTTTCTCCCTTTTCATGTCTCTATTCAGTCATAAATGACTTTTCATCTAATACTAAGGGACAGAGAGAAAACTCAAAAAATTCTACTAACTTTCTTTTGACAGAATAGTTCGACAGTCTATAAATTATGGCAACTTCTTCACTTGGATGCCTATTAGAAAATGTTCTGTTTGAACTCTCTAGAGGATCGTGATTATTGGCTCAAAGAATTAATCCCAGAGGATAATTTCTCAGTGAGAAATTTATAAGCTAGAGATTCAGAGCTTTGTGTTTATGTGATAGTATTTTTAGGCTGCTTAATATAGAGCAGAAGTTGACAAACGTTTATTGGAAAGGACCAGATAGTACAATTTTAGGCTTTAAGGATTATTTTCTCAGTCTCAGTCCTTGCTATTATGGCTTGAAAACAGCCATAGGCAATGCATAAATGAATGAGTATAGTTATATTCCAGTAACATTTTGTTCACAAATAGAATCAACAGGCTAGATTTGGCCTGTTTGCTTGATTCCTGATGCAGAAGGGGGAAAAAGGGTAAATTCAAGGTGCAAATAGTGGAAATAAAATTGGGAGAAATTTAGGAAATGTCTTTTATTGATTTCATTAAATTTGTTCTTTAAAGCATATGTTCTAATGGTATAAGCAATAAATAAGAAAACAGGTTTATATGAACATGCAATTTACAGTGTATGTTTTAATGTAATTACAACTGGTAATACTTACAGATAATATTTTATGAGATCTGAATCCCTGTACAAATTAAAGCTTTGGTTTAAATTTAAAGGGAGCTGTTTTCATTTTTTTTAAGAGGTTCAGAGTAATTCCTTGAAGTGGATATAATTGTAGAAGTATTCTCACAACCATGTGATATTAAATCCTTAGTTTAGTTATAATTACTAGTTTCTAGAGTATAATTTCTAGTGAGAAAAACTGATGATGCCATGATATATTAAACACAAATAATATTAGGGCATTCCATGACAGGTTGAACATTTAGGATAACAAACTGTTTATCACCAAATTTACTGTCTGTAAACATCACACTTTCAAATGATTTAATTAACAAATGACTGCAAGGAAATTTATTTTTTATTTTACATAGATAACTTCATTCAGAGGACCAAGCAGCGATATAATAATCCCAGGTCTCTTTCAACAAAGATAAATCTGTCTGACATGCAGATGGAAATCAAGCTGAGGCCCCCTTATCAAATTTCCATGGGTGAGCTGGGGTCAGCCAATGGAGTCACATCTGCATTTTCTGTTGACTATAAAGGTGCTGGTAAGATTTCTTCTGGTGAGTTCTGGATCTCAATTACTTCATTAAAAAAGTATTTTCTAAGAACTGAGGGGCTCTTAAAAAATGAATTAATTTATTCTAAAATTTTAAAGCAAGTACATGAATGTAGAAGCTCAAAGTAATTAATCATTTCTCCCAATGATTTATATAGTTATCTCTCAGATATATGACTGATCAGAAAAATACTTTTAAACAGCAATCTCAAAGGAACTCTTTGCTAGAGAAACATTTAAGGTTTCCTTGTACACATTTTTCTTGAAAAGAATAATAGTTTATTTGCAATGTATACCTATAGGCATGTAAAGTGCTTTGCATTCTGTAAAAATGACTACATTTGAGGTCAAGGTTTTTGGCTGTCACGGAAAATATGATCATCTGCTCAGATGTCCCTCTCAAACAAGGAGTGTCATTCTCAACAGCTGTGACATGTTGAAAATTTCTGCTTAAAAGTAAAACCCTTGTTCTTTTATAAGGTAGTATATGCCACTGTTGAATTGCTTATTTTAAAAATTCTTTCTTGTATTTTTGAGCTAAAATCTGTTCCCTGTAATGCCTACATTTGTCTAAGTTCTGTGACCTCTCCCTCCCTGGCTTCAGCTGTACCACAGCTTTGAAATCAGCAGCTTTGTGTCCTTTTTATCCTATTAGCCTGATTGACTTCATGTAAAATATCCCCAATTTCCTTACCCTTTTTGTCTATTGTATTTTGAAACCCTCCTCATCCTGGAAGCTTCCTCTTTCTATGCTTATGTTTGTTAGTATTCTTCAGATGTGACATTCAAGGTTGAACACAACCTTTCATGTTTGGTTTGATTAATATAAATTATGGGAGACAGAGGAAGCAGATTTCACTAAAATAATCCAGCTAGCCAGAAAACAAGTAAACAAACAAATAATAGTAACAAACCTTGGGGGAGAAGAGGTGGATCAGTACCCAGAGTTGTTAAAATATAGTTTCTAAAATGCCTAGTTTCCAATAAAAACAATTACAAGACATTCAAAAGAAAAGGAAATTATAATTCATCCACTGGGGATGGGGTATGGTAGGGAAGGCAGGCAATAGAAACTGCCTGTGAGAATGATCTGATGTCCGATTTAACAGACAAATACTTCAAAGTAGCCATTATAATTTTCTTCAAAGAACTGAAGGAAGCCATGATTAAAGAATATGATGGTGATGTCACATCAAATAGACAGTATTAATAAAAGAAAGAAAATTTAAAGTAAAGGAACCAAATGGAAATTCTGGAATTGACAAATACAGCTAAAATTTAAAAACTTGCTAGTTGGGCTCAATAGTAGATTTGAACAGGCAGAAAAAAGATCAACAGAGATTATGTAGTCCAAAGAACAGAGAGAAAAATGAAGAAAAATGAATAGAACTTCAGAAAAATATGGGGCCCTATTAAGCACACTAACATATGCATGATGGGAGAGCCAGAAGGAAAGGAGAGAGGGGAGCAGAAGAAGCATTGAAGAAATAAAAGCTAAAAAGTTTCCACTTATTCAGATATGTTAATCTGCTCCTCCAGGAAGCTCAAGGGATTCCAAATAGGATACATGCAAGAGATTCACAAATAGATGAATCATTAAAAATGCTGAAAGACAAGGAAAAATCTTTAAAACAGAAAGAGAAAAACAACTTGTCATTTGCAAGGTTAACCACAACAAAATTAACAACTGCCTTCTCAACAGAAACAGTGGGGACAAAAAGTGATAGGATAATATCCTCAAAAAACTCAAAGGGAAACAAAAACTCAACCAAGAATCCTATATATAGTAAGCCTGTCTTTCAAAAATGAAGGTGAAATAAAGATATTTGCAAATAAGCAGAAAATGAGAGAATTTGTTTCTGGTGGACTCACCATAAAGAAATACTGATGCAGGTTCTTCATATTTGAAAGCAAGACCCAGACAATAGTTTGAATCCATACTGAAAGAATAAAAAGCAAAGAGCAATCATAAAGGTAGTTAGACAATAAAATGTATTTTCTTCTTTTCTAAGTCAGTTAAAAGCAATATTATAAAGCTATATATATATATATATATATATATAATCTCAATAGATGCAGAAAAAGCTTTTGACAAAGTTCAACAAACATTTGTGATGAAAGCTCTCCAGAAAGTAGGCTTAGAGGGAACCTGCCTCAACATAATAAAGCCATATATGACAAACCTCTTCTGTTGTTGGAAGAGGTTGTTTGCTATGACCAGTACGTTCTCTTGGCAAAACTCTTATTAGCTTTTGCCCTGCTTCATTCTGTACTCCAAGGACAAATTTGCCTGTTACTCCAGGTGTTTCTTGACTTCCTACTTTTGCATTCCAGTCCCCTATAATGAAAAGGACATCTTTTTTGGGTGTTAGTTCTAGAAGGTCTTGTAGGTCTTCATAGAACCATTCAACTTCAGCTTCTTCAGCATTACTGGTTAGGGCATAGACTTGGGTTACCATGATATTGAATGGTTTGCCTTGGAAACGAACAGAGATCATTCTGTTGTTTTTGAGATTGCATCCAAATACTGTATTTCCGACTCTTTTGTTGACTATGATGGCTACTCCATTTCTTCTAAGGGATTCTTGCCCACAGTAATAGATAAAATGTTTATCTGAGTTAAATTCACCCATTCCAGTCCATTTTAGTTCACTGATTCCTAAAATGTCGACATTTACTCTTGCCATCTCCTGTTTGACCACTTCCAATTTGCCTTGGTTCATGGAACTAACATTCCAGGATCCTATGCAATATTGCTCCTTACAGCATCAGTCTTTGCTTCTATCACCAGTCACATCCACAACTAGGTGTTGTTTTAGCTTTGGCTCCATCTCTTCATTCATTCATGCAAAGATGGGTACAATAAAGGACAGATGGTATGGACCTAACAGAAGCAGAAGATATTAGGAAGAGGTGGCAAGAATACACAGAAGAACTGTACAAAAAAGATCTTCACGGCCCAGATAATCATGGTGGTTTGATCACTCACCTAGAGCCAGGCATCCTGGAATGCAAAGTCAAGTGGGCCTTAGGAAGCATCACTACGAACAAAGCTAGCAGAGGTGATGGAACTCCAGTTGAACTATTTCAAATCCTAAAAGGTGATGCTGTGAAAGTGCTGCACTCAATATGCCAGCAAATTTGGGAAACTCAGCAGTGGCCACAGGACTGGAAAAGGTCAGTTTTCATTCTAATCCCAAAGAAAGGCAATACCAAAGAATGCTCAAACTACTGCCCAGTTGCACTCATCTCACACGCTAGTAAAGTAATGCTCAACATTCTCCAAGCCAGGCTTCAGCAATACGTGAACCATGAACTTCCAGATGTTCAAGCTGGTTTTAGAAAAGGTAGAGATCAAATTGCCCACATTCTCTGGATCATCGAGAAAGCAAGAGAGTTCCAGAAAAACATATTTCTGCTTCATTGACTATGCCAAAGCCTTTGACTGTGTGGATCACAACAAACTCTGGACAGTTCTCAAAGAGATGGGAATACCAGACCACCTGACCTGCCTCCTGAGAAATCTGTATGCAGGTCAAGAAGCAACAGTTAGAACTGGACATGGAACAATAGACTGGTTTCAAATAGGGAAAGGAATCTGTCAAGTCACCCTGCTTATTTAACTTATATACAGAGTACATCATAAGAAACACTGGGCTAGAGGCAGCACAAGCTGGAATCAAGATTGCCAGGAGAAATACCGATAACCTCAAATATGAAGATGACATCACCCTTATGGCAGAAAGTTAAGAGGAACTAAAGAGCCTCTTGATGAAAGTGAAAGAGGAGAGTGAAAACGCTGGCTTAAAACTCAGCATTCAGAAAACTAAGATCATGGCATCTGGTCCCATCACTTCATGGCAAATAGATGGGGAAACAGTGACAGACTATTTTTTTTGGCTCCAAAATCATTGCAGATTGTGATTGCAGCCATGAAATTAAAAAATACTTACTCCTTGGGAGAAAAGTTATGAGCAACCTAGACAGCATATTGAAAAGCAGAGACATTACTTTATCAACAAAGGTCCATCCAGTCAAGGCTATGGTTTTTCCAGTAGTCATGTATGGATGTGAGAGTTGGACTATAAAGAAAGCTGAGCACCAAAGAGTTGATGCTTTTGAACTGTGGTGTTAGAGAAGACTCCTGAGAGTCCCTTGGACTGCAGGGAGATCCAACCAGTCCATCCTAAAGGAAATCAGTCCTGAATAATCATTGGAAGGACTGGAGCTGAAGCTGAAACTCCAATACTTTGGCCACCTGATGCGAAGAACTGACTCGTTTGAAAAGATCCTGACACTGGGAAAGATATGAAGGTGGGAGGAGAAGGGGACGACAGAGGATGAGATGGTTGGATGGCATCACCGACTTAATGGACATGAGTTTGAGTAAACTTCTAGAGTTATTGATGGACAGGGAGCCCTGGAGTGCTGTGGTCCATAGAGTCGCAAAGAGTCAGACCCAAGTGAGCAACTGAACTGATGACAAACGTACAGCTAGCATCATACTCAATAGTGAAAGGCTGAAAGCATTTCCTCTCAGATCAAGAACAAGACAGCAAGCGTCTTTTAAAATTTTGGCTGTAGTCACCATCTGCATTGATTTTGGAGCCCAAGAAAATGAAAAATGACACTGTTTCCACATTTTCCCCATCTATTTGCCATGAAGTGATAGGATTGGATGACATGATCTTAGTTTTTTAAATGTTGAGTTTTAAGCCAGCTTTTTCACTCTCCTCTTTCACTTTCATCAAGAGGCTCTTTAGTTCCTCTTTGCTTTCTGCCATTAAAGTGATATCATCTGCATATCTGAGGTTATTGATATTTCTCCCAGGAATTTTGATTCCAGCTTGTGATTCATCCAGCCCGGCATTTTGCATGATGTACTCTGCATATAAGTTAAATAAGCAGGGTGACAATATACAGCCTTGACGTACTCCTTTCCCAATTTGCAAACAGTCTCTTGTCCTATATCTGTTTCTAAATGTTGCTCTTGTCCTGCATACAGCTTTCTCAGGAGGCAGGTAATGGGGTCTGGTATTCCCATTCTCATTAAGAATATTCCACAGTTTATTGTGATCCTTGCAGTCAAAGCCTTTAGCATAGTCAATGAGGTAGATGTTTTTTGGAATTCCCTTACTTTTTCTATGATCTGGTGGATATTGGCAATTTGATTTCTAGTTCCTCTGTCTTTTCTAAATCCAGTTGGTACATCTGGAAGTTCTCCATTCATGTACTGCTGGTGCCTAGCTTGAAGGATTTTGAGCATAATCTTGCTGGCCTGTGAAAGAAGTGCAATTGTATGGTAATTTGAACATCTTTGGCATTGCCTTTCTTTGGGATTGGAATGAAAACTGACCTTTTCCAGTCCTGTGGCCACTGCTGAGTTTTCCAAATGTGGAAAATCCTGAAAATGCTACCAGAAAACTACTAGAGCTCATCAATGCATTTGGTAAAGTTGCAGGATACAAAATTAGTAAACAGAAATATCTTGCTTTCCTATACACTAACAACGGAGAAGGCAATGGCACCCCACTCCAGTACTCTTGCCTGGAGAATCTCATGGGCGGAGGAGCCTGGTGGGCTGCAGTCCATGGGGTCACTGAGAGTCGAACACGACTGAGTGATTTCACTTTCACTTTTCACTTTCATGCATTGGAGAAGGAAGTGGCAACCCACTCCAGTGTTCTTGCCTGGAGAATCCCAGGGACGGGGGATCCTGGTGGGCTGCTGTCTGGGGGGTCGCACAGAGTCGGACATGACTGAAGCGGCTTAGTAGTAGTAGTATACGCTAACAATAAAAGATCAGAAAAAGAGATTAAGGAAATAATCCTATTTACCATTGCAACAAAAAAATAAAATACCTAGGAATAAACTGATCTAAGAAAGTAAAAGACCTGTACTCAGAAAACTGTAAGACACTGATGAAAGAAATCCAAGATAACAAAAATAGATGGGAAGATATACTGTGTTCTTGGATTGGAAGAACCACTATTGTCAAAATGACTATACTACCCAAAAGCAATCTATAGATTTAATGCAATCCCTATTCAAGGGCACTTTTCAAAGGATTAAAAAAATTTGCAATTTGTATGGAAACAAAAAAGACTCTGAATAGCAAAAGCAATCTTGAGAAAGAAGAATGGAGCTGGAGGAGTCAGGCTCCCTGACTTCCGACTATACTACAAATATGTAGTAATCAAAACAATATGGTACTGGCACAAAAACAGAAATATAGATCAGCGTAACAGGATAGAAAGGCCAGAGGTAAATCCATGCACCTGTGGCCACCTGTGGCCCATCCAAGAACACAGTATATCTTTCCACTTATTTTTGTTATCTTGGATTTCTTTCATCAGTATCTTACAGTTTTCCGAGTACAGGTCTTTTACTTTCTTAGATCAATTTATTCCTAGGTATTTTATTCTTTTTGATGTAATGGTAAATGGGATTATTTCCTTAATCTCTCTTTCTGATCTTTCATTGTTAGTGTATAGGAAAGCAAGATATTTCTATTTATGAGAAAGGAGGCAAGAATATACAATGGAAAAAAGACAGTCTCTTCAATAAACCGTGCTGGTAAAACTGAACAACTGCATGTAAAAGAATGAAATTAGAACATGCCCTAACACCGCACACACACACACACACACACACACCCCTCAAAATGGATTAAAGACCTAAATGCTAGATACCATAAAACTCTTGGAGGAAAATGTAGACAGAACATTCTGTGACATAAATCACAGCAAGACATTTTTTGATCTACTGCCTAGAGTGATGGAAAAAAAGACAAAAATAAACGAATGGGACCAGTTAAATTTAAAAGCTTTACACAGCAAAGGAAACCATAAAACAAAAAGACAGCCATTACATGGAGAAAATATTTGCCAACAAAGCAACAGCAGGGATTAATCTCCAAAATATACAAACACCTCATGCAGATCAATATAGAAAGAAAATAAACAACCCAATCAAAAACAGTGTGGAAGACCTAAATAGAGATTTCTTCAAAGAAGACATATAGATGGCCAACAGACACATAAAAAGATGCTCAACATTATTACTAGAGAAATGCGAATCAAAACTACAATGAGGTATCACCTCACACCAGCATGGCCATCATCAAAAATTCTACAAACAATAAATGCTGAAAAGGGAACCTTCCTACACTGTTGATGGGAGTGTAAATTGGTACAGCCACTATGGAGAATAGTATGGAGGTTTCTTAAAAGACTAAAAATAGAGCTATCATATGACCCAGCAATCCCATTCCTGGGCATATATCTGGAGAAAACCATATTTCTAAAGGATGTATGTACTCCAGTGTTCATTGCAGCACAGTGGGCAATGCAAATGTCCATTGACAAAGGAATGGATAAAGAATAGCTTCTTTATTATTGCTACTGTACATATACACAGTAGAATATTACTTGGTCATAAAAAGGAATGAAATAATGTCGTTTGCAGAAATGTGGATGGACCTAGAGATTATCATAACAGGTGAAGTATGTCAGAAAAAGATATAATATCATGGCTTTCCTGGTGGTTCGGATGGTAAAGAATCTGCCTGCAATGCAGGAGACCTGGGTTTGATCCCTAGGTCAGGAATATCTCCTGGAGAAGGAAATGGCAACCCACTCCAGTATTCTTGTCTGGAGAATTCCATGGATGGAGGAGCAGTACCTAACACTTTATATGTGGATTTAGAAAAATGGTAGAGATGAACCTATTTGCAAAACAGAAATAAAGACACTGACATAAAGAACAAATGTATGGCCACCAAAGGATGGGAGAGAGAGAGAGTGGGAAGAATTGGGTGATTGGGACTGACATATGTACACTACTGTGTATAAAATCTGGAGTAGGAAATGGCAACCCACTCTAGTATTCTTGCCGGGATAATCCCGTGGACAGAAGAGCCTGGCAGGCTACATACAGTCCAAGGGATTGCAAGGATTGGACACGACATAGCCACTAAACCACCACTATCTATAAAATAGTTAATGAGCACGAGGAATTCTCCTCAGTGCTCGGTGGTGACTTAAATGGGAAGGAAATCTATAACAGAGTGGATATATGTATATGTATGGCTGATTAACTTTGCTGTACAATGAAAAACTAACACAACATTGTAAAGCAGCTATTTGTTGTTGTTGTTCAGTCGCTAAGCTGGGTCAAACTCTTTGCGACGCCATGGACTTGCATCACCCCAGGCCTCCCTGTCCCTCACTATCTCCTAGAGTTTGCCCAGGTTCATATCCTTCAAATCGGTAATGTTGCCCAATCATCTTATTGTCTGCCACCCTGTTCTCCTTTTGCCTTCAATCTTTCCCAGCATCAGGGTCTTTTCCAATGAGTTGGCTGTTCGCATCACGTGGCCAAAGTATTGGAGCTTCAGCTTCAGTGTCAGTCTTTCCAATGATTCAGTTCAGTCACGCAGTCGTGTCCAACTCCTTGCGACCCCATGAATTGCAGCACGCCAGGCCACCCTGTCTATCACCAACTCCCGGAGTTCACTCAGACTCACGTCCATCAAGTCAGTGATGCCATCCAGCCATCTCATCCTCTGTCGTCCCCTTCTCCTCCTGCCCCCAATCCCTCCCAGCATCAGAGTCTTTTCCAATGAGTCAACTCTTCACATGAGGTGGCCAAAGTACTGGAGTTTCAGCTTTAGTATCCTTCCAAAGAAATCCCAGGGCTGATCTCCTTCAGAATGGATTGGTTAGATCTCCTTGCAGTCCAAGGGACTCTCAAGAGTCTTCTCCAACACCACAGTTCAGAAGCATCAATTCTTCGGCGCTCAGCTTTCTTCACAGTCCAACTCTCACATCCATACATGCTGCGGCTAAGTCACTTCAGTCGTGTCCGACTCTGTGCGACCCCCTAGATGGCAGCCCACCAGGCTCCCTCATCCCTGGGATTCTCCAGGCAAGAGCACTGGAGTGGGTTGCCACTTCCTTTTCCAGTGCACAAAAGTGAAAAGTGAAAGTGAACTCGCTCAGTTGTGTCAGACTCTTAGCGACCCCACGGACTGCAGCCCACCAGGCTCCTCCATCAATGGGGTTTTCCAGGCAAGAGCACTGGAGTGGGGTGCCATTACCTTCATCCATACATGACCACAGGAAAAACCATAGCCTTGACTAGACAGACCTTAGTCGGCAAAGTAATATCTCTGCTTTTGAATATGCTATCTAGGTTGGTCATAACTTTTCTTCTAAGGAGTAAGCGTCTTTTAATTTCATGGCTGCAGTCACCATCTGCAGTGATTTTGGAGCCCCCCAAAATAGTCTGACACTGTTTCCACTGTTTCCCCATCTATTTCCCATGAAGTGATGGGACTGGATGCCATGATCTTCATTTTCTGGATGTTGAGCCTTAAGCCAACTTTTTCACTCTCCTCTTTCACTTTCATCAAGAGGCTTTTTAGTTGCTCTTAACTTTCTGCCATAAAGGTGGTGTCATCTGCATATCTGAGCTTATTGATATTTCTCCCAGCAATCTTGATTCCAGCTTGTGTTTCTTCCAGTCCAGCGTTTCTCATGATGTATTCTGCATATAAGTTAAATAAGCAGGGTCACAATATACAGCCTTGACGTACTCCTTTTCCTATTTGAAAGCAGTCTATTGTTCCATGTCCAGTTCTAACTGTTGCTTCCTGACCTGCCTATAGGTTTCTTAAGAGGCAGGTCAGGTGGTCTGGTATTCCCATCTCTTTCAGAATTTTCCACAGTTTATTGTGATCCACACAGTCAAAGGCTTTGGCATAGTCAATAAAGCAGAAATAGATGTTTTTCTGGAACTCTCTTGCTTTTTCCATGATCCAGCGGATGTTGGCAATTTGATCTCTGGTTCCTCTTCCTTTTCTAAAACCAGCTTGAACATCTGGAAGTTCATGGTTCACGTATTGCTGATGCCTGGCTTGGATAATTTTGAGCATTACTTTACTAGCATGTGAGATGAGTGCAATTGTGCGGTAGTTTGAACATTCTTTGATATTGCCTTTCTTTGGGATTAGAATGAAAACTGACCTTTTCCAGTCCTGTGGCCACTGGTGAGTTTTCCAAATTTGCTGGCATATTGAGTGCAGCACTTTCACAGCATCATCTTTCAGGATTTGAAATAGCTCAACTAGAATGCCATCATCTCCACTAGCTTTGTTCGTAGTGATGCTTTCTAAGGCCCACTTGACTTCACATTCCAGGATGTCTGGCTCTAGATGAATGATCATACCATTGTGATTATCTTGGTTGTGAAGCTCTTTTTTGTACAGTTCTTCTGTGTATTCTTGCCACCTTTTCTTAATATCTTCTGCTTCTGTTAAGTCCATACAATTTCTGTCCTTTATCGAGCCCATATTTGCATGAAATGTTCCCTTGGTATCTCTTAATTTTCTTGAAGAGATCTCTAGTCTTTCCTATTCTGTTCTTTTCCTCTATTTCTTTGCATTGATTGCTGAAGAAGGCTTTCTTATCTCTTCTTGCTATTCTTTGGAACTCTACATTCAGATGCTTATATCTTTCCTTTTCTCCTGTGCTTTTCACTTCTCTTCTTTTCACAGCTATTTGTAAGGCCTCCCCAGACAGCCATTTTGCTTTTTTGCATTTCTTTTCCATGGGGATGTTCTTGATCCCTGTCTCCTGTACAATGTCACGAACCTCCATCCATAGTTCATCAGGCACTCTATCTATCAGATCTAGTCCCTTAAATCTATTTCTCACTTCCACTGTATAATCATAAGGGATTTGATTTAGGTCATACCTGAATGGTCTAGCGGTTTTCCCTAGTTTCTTCAATTTGAATCTGAATTTGGTAATAAGGAGTTCATGATCTGAGCCACAGTCAGCTCCTGGTCTTGTTTTTTTGATTGTATAGAGCTTCTCCATCTTTGGCTGCAGAGAATATAACCAATCTGATTTCGGTGTTGACCATCTGGTGATGTCCATGTGTAGTGTCTTCTCTTGTATTGTTGGAAGAGGGTATTTGCTATGACCAGTGCATTTTTTTTGGCAAAACTCTATTAGTCTTTGCCCTGCTTCATTCCGCATTCCAAGGCCAAATTTGTCTGTTACTCCAGGTGTTTCTTGACTTCCTACTTTTGCATTCCAGTCCCCTATAATGAAAAGGACATCTTTTTTGGGTGTTAGTTCTAAAAGGTCTTGTAGGTCTTCATAGAATCATTCAACGTCAATTATTCAGGGTTAATTTCCTTTAGGATTGATTGGTTTGATCTCCTTGTTGTCCAAGGGGCTCTCAAGAGTCTTTTCCAGCACCTCAATTTGAAAATCAACTGTACTCCAATAAAAATTAATAAAAAATAAAACAATGTATATATTTTGCTACCAATGACATATAGAAATGTAGTGTATTTTCTGTTTCTATAGTACAAAGGAGGTAGATGGTAGCAAAGCTCCACTGGGTTAAAGAAATGACCCCAGATGGTAATTTGATACCCCAGGTAGTAATTTGATTCCACAGGAGTAAATGAAAAAGCCAGAAATGATAAGAATTCATATTAACAAAAACCTGCAAAAATACAATTGCAGTGTTTTTTCCTCTTAATTTCTTTAAAAGACATACACATAGAGCAATGCCACAAAAACAGGAGAAAGGGAATAAAGCCATAAAAGAGTAATGTTTTATGTAGCTCATTTGAATTAGGTTAGTATAAATCTGAAGCTGTTTCTGATAAATTAAGATGTATATGGTAATTTCTAGAGCAGATACTAAGCAAATAACTCAAATAGTGAGAAATCACTGAAGAAAAACACTGCAGTATTCACTTATCGTAAATATAGCAGTGAATAAGGAAGAGAGCAAAAGCATGAGGGATATCAAGTAAGTAGGAATGGCAAGTGTAAGGCTTCTGTCTCAGTAATCACATCGTATGCGAATGGGCTTTCTTTAATGTGAATGGATGAGACATTCTAGTCAAAAGTTAGAGATTTTTAAACTGGATTTAAAAAACCAAAATTCAAAGATACAGATAGATTGAAAGTAAAAGGAAGAAAAAAAGATAGATATTGCAACCAAGAACCAAAAGAGAGCTGGAATAGCTATTTTGATATCAGACAAATGGAATTTAAACAGAAACCACTACTAGAAACAAAGGACATTATATAATGATAAAAGAATCAATATACTAAGGTATAACAGTTATAAATATACTATGCATTTCTCAACTGAGAAAATCCTAAAGAATTCACCAAAAAACTGTTAAACTAATGTATCAAGCAAGGTTGTAGGGTACAAGACCAAAATAGAAAAGTCATTTGTGTTCTAAATAATACCAGTGGACAATCTGAAATGGAAATTAAGAAGATCCTAGCAACTATTGGCCAAAACAAGACACGTACGTATTCTACTGTTTGCAATTAGAAAGAAAATCCCATATGCTGAAAAGTACCAAACATAGGAAAAAATTAAAGAAGACCTAAATTAATGGAACGTAAAGTAGTCCTTTGTTCATGGATTCAAAGACAGTTTTGCTTTCATTTCATACTCCTAAATTGATACACAGCTTCAGTGAAGTCTCTATGAAAATTCCAGCTTTTGTGTGTGTGTGCAGAAATTGACAAACTGATCCTAAAATTCATATGGAAATGCAAGGAACTAAGAATAGTCAAAGTAATCTTGAAAAAGAATAAAGTTGGGGGACTCACACTTCCCAGCTTACTACCAGGCTAGATAGTCAGGACTGTAGTTCTGGTGTAAAGACAGATGTACAGATCAACAGACTAGAACTGAGAGTACAGAAAGAAATCCTTATAGTCAATTCATTTTTAAGAAAAATGCCAAGACAATGGTGAGAGAATAGTCTTTTCAACAAATAATTCTGGGACAAGTGGATACCAACTTGCAAAAGAATGAAGTTAGACCTCTACCTTACGAAATGTGTTGAAACTGACTCATAATGAATCAGAGATCTAAATTTAACAGCTAAAACTGTGAGATTCCTAGGAGAAAACTTATGGTTCTACAAAGAAAATGTGTAGCTGGCTAATTAGCACATGAAAAAATGCTGAACATCATTCAGTTGCTCAGTCATGTCTAAGTCTTTGCAACGCCATGGACTGCAGCACTCCAGGTTTCTCTGTCCATCACCAGTTCCCAGAGCTTGCTCAAACTCATGTCTGTTGAGTCGGTGATGCCATCCAACCATCTCCTCTATTGTCCCCTTCTCCTCTGCTTTCAGTCTTTCCAAGCATCAGGATCATTCCCAGTGAGTCAGTTCTTTGTATCAGGTGGCCAAAGTATTGGAACTTCAGCATCAGTACTCCAGTGAGTATTTAGCACTGATTTCCTTTAAGATTGACTGGCTTGATCTTGCAGTCTAAGGGGCTCTCAAGAGTCTTCTTCAACACCACAGTTCAAAAGCATCAGTTCTTCAGTGCTCAGCTTTCTTTATGGTCCAACTCTGACATCCATACATGACTACTGGAAGAACCATAGCTTTGACTAGATGAACCTTTGTCAACAAAGTAATGTCTCTGCTTTTTAATATGCTGTCTAGATTGGAGAAGGAAATGGCAACCCACTCCAGTATTCTTGCCTGGAGAATCCCAAGGACGGGATTCTGGTGGGCTGCCATCTATGGGGTTGCACAGAGTCGGACATGACTGAAGTGACTTAGCAGCAGCAGCAGATTGGTCATAGCTTTTCTTCCAAGGAGCAAGCGTCTTTTGATTTCATGGCTGCGGTCACCATCTGCAGTGATTTTGGAGCCCAAGAAAGTAAATCGTTTGTTAAAGAAAATTCCATTGTTTCCTCATCTCTTTGCCATGAATTGATGGGGACAGAGGCCGTGATCTTAGTTTTTTGAATGTTGAGTTTCAAGCCAGCTTTTTCACTATCCTCTTTCACTGTTACATTGTTAGTCATTAGTAAAAAACAAAGCAAGGTGTTAAGATACCACGTCATACCCACTAGGATGACTGTAACAAGACAGACAATAACAAGTGTTGGCAAGGAAGTGGAGAATTTGGAACATTCTTATGTTGTTAATAGGATTGTAAAATGGTAAGCTGCTTTGGAAAATAGTTTGAAAGTTCTTAGAAGAGTAAAAAAAGTTATCATATGACTCAGCAATTCTAGTTCTTGGTACATATCCCAGAAATTGAAAGTGTATGTCTAAACAAAAATGTATACATGAATATGCATACCAGTTAAAAAGTAGAAATAACCCAAATGTCCATCAATTGATGAATAAATAAAGATGGCATAATCATGTAATAGAATATTCAGTTCAGTTCAGTCGCTCAGTCATGTCCGACTCTTTGCAACCCCATGAACCACAGCACGCCAGGCCTCCATGTCTATCACTAACTCTCCGAGTTTACCCAAACTCATGTCCATTGAGTTGGTGATGCCATCTAACCATCTCATCCTCTGTCGTCCCCTTCTCCTCCTGCCTTCAATCTTTCCCAACATCAGGGTCTTTTCGTATGACTCAGCTCTTCACATCAGGTGGCCAAAGTATTGGAGTTTCAGCCTCAACATCAGTCCTTCCAGTGAACACCCAGGACTGATTTCCTTTAGGACTGACTGGTTGGAACTCCTTGCAGTCCAAGGTACTCTCAAGAGTCTTCTCCAACACCACAGTTCAAAAGCATCAATTCTTCGGCGCTCAGCTTTCTTTATAGTCCAACTCTCATATCCATACATGACTACTGGAAAAACCATAACTTTGACTAGACGGACCTTTGTTGGCAAAGTAATGTCTCTGCTTTTTAATATGCTGTCTAGGTTGCTCATAATTTTCCTTCCAAGGAGTAAGCGTCTTTTAATTTCATGGCTGCAGTCACCATCTGTGGTGATTTGGGGGCCCCCAAAAATAAAGTCAGCCACTGTTTCTACTGTTTCCCCATCTATTTGCCATGAAGTGATAGGACCGGATGCCATGATCTCAGTTTTCTGAATGTTGAGCTTTAAGCCAACATTTTCACTCTCCTCTTTCACTTTCATCAAGAGGCTCTTTAGTTCTTCTTCACTTTATGCCATTGGGTGGTATCATCTGCATATCTGAGCTTATTGTTATTCCTCCTGGCAATCTTGATTCCAGCTTGTGCTTCATCCAGCCCAGTGTTACTCGTGATGTACTATGTGTATAAGTTAAATAAGCAGGGTGACAATATACAGCCTTGACATCTGCCTTTTCCTATTTGGAACCAGTCTGTTGTTCCATGTCCAGTTCTAACTGTTGCTTCCTGACCTGCATATAGGTTTCTAAAGAGGCAGGTCAGGTGGTCTGGTATTCCCATCTCTCTCAGAATTTTCCACAGTTTATTGTGATCCACACAGTCAAGGGCTTTGGCATAGTCAATAAAGCGGAAATAGATGTTTTTTCTGAAACTCTCTTGCTTTTTTGATGATCCAGCAGATGTTGGCAATTTGATATCTGGTTCCTCTTCCTTTTCTAAAACCAGCTTGAACATCTGAAAGTTCACAGTTCACGTATTGCTGAAGCCTGGCTTGGAGAATTTTGAGCATTACTTTACTAGCATGTGAGATGAGTGCAATTGTGCGGTAGTTTGAGCATTCTTTGGCATTACCTTTCTTTGGGATTGGAATGAAAACGGACCTTTTCCAGTCCTGTGGCCACTGCTGAGTTTCCCAAATTTGCTGACATATTGAGTGCAGCACTTTCACAACATCATCTTTTAGGATTTGAAATAGTTCAACTGGAGTTCCATCACCTCTACTAGCTTTGTTCGTGGTGATGCTTCCTAAGGCCCACTTGACTCATTCCAGGATGTCTGGCTCTAGGTGAGTGATCACACCATCATGTTTATTTTGGTCGTGAAGATCTTTTGTGTACAGTTCTTCTGTGTATTCTTGCCATGTCTTCTTAATATCTTCTGCTTCTGTTAGGTCCATATCTTTTCTGTCCTTAATTGAGCCCATATTTGCATGAAATGTTCCCTTGGTATCTCTAATTTTCTTGAAGAGATCTCTAGTCTTTCCTGTTCTGTTGTTTTCCTCTATTTCTTTGCATTAATCGCTGAAGAAGGCTTTCTTATCTCTCCTTGCTATTCTTTGGAACTCTGCATTCAAATGGGTTTATCTTTCCTTTTCTCCTTTGCTTTTCACTTCTTTTCACAGTTGTTTGTAAGCCTGCTCAGACAGCCATTCTGCTTTTTTGCTTTTCTTTTTCTTAGGGATAGTCTCTATCCCTGTCTCCTGTACAATGTCACAAACCTCCGTCCATGGTTCATCAGGCACTCTATCAGATCTACTCCTTTAATTTAATTTCTCACATCCACTGTATAATCATAAGGGGTTTGATTTAGGTCATACCTGAATGGTCTAGTGTTTTTCCCCACTTTCTTCAATTTCAGTCTGAATTTGGCAATAAGGAGTTCATGATGTGAACCACAGTCAGCTCCCGGTCTTGTTTTTGCTGACTGTATAGAGCTTCTGCAATATTACTAAGTAATAAAAAAAGAATGAAGTATTGATATTACATGGTACCGTATGAACTTTAAAACATGATGTGAAAGAAGCCAGGTACAAAAGGTCACATATTTATAATTCAGTTATTCAGTATGTCCTAAGCAGGCAGATCTACACAGATAGAAAAGTATATTTGCCATTGATAGGAGCTGGAGCAAAATAGGCATAATAACTACTAATTGTTATGAGGTTTCTTTTTAAGGTAATAAAAATGTTGTGGAATTAGTTGATAATGATGGTACAACTCTGTGAATGTTTTAAAATTTCTGAATTGTATACTTTAAAATGGTGAATTTTATTATATTTGGATTATATTCAATTATTAAAATCAGTAATAAATGAAGGAGTTATTACTTTAAAGACTTCCAGTAATGATGGAATAGGTAATTGAGACCAATTGTGTGAGTCGCTCAGTCATGTCTGGCTCTTTATGACCCCATGAGTTATAGCCTGCCAGGCTCCTCTGTCCATGGAATTCTCCAGGCAAGAATAGTGGAGTGGGTTGCCATTTCCTTCTCCAGGGGATCTTCCTGACCCAAGGATTGAACCTTGGCCTCCTGCATTGCAGGTGGATTCTTGACCATCTGAGCCCCCAGGGAAGACATTCAGACCAGTAGTCCCATGAAATACATGTGGACGAGATAAATGGAATGTATATATTATGTAGAATAACAGGTCTAATGTAGAATTTAATTTAAAATATAATGTTCCTGAAGTCTTTGGAGACCTAACAGAGTACTAAAAATTACTAGGTTACAGGGGAAAATGGTGGCTCAGAAAAATGAGCCCAATGTTTGGAACTACTTTTTTGGTGGAGAGGCTTTTTCCAATTCTGGAGGGAACTACTGATAACCTCTCAAGACTTGGGAGACAGGGATTAGAGCGCAGAACCCACCAAGGTGTTGAACCTCATGAGCAGCTCTTCAGCTTTGGGTTAGGATTTTGCATTTCTGCACTCTAAGAAAAGGATAGACAGGAAGGCGTACGAAGTAGGTAGGCTTTCTGTGTGAAGTAGATAGGCTTTATCAGGACTGCAGCTTAGTTTTGAACTATATTGGTCTCTGAAACTGAATTGAGCTGATTACACCATGCTTTGCTCCAAAGATCCTGGCAGAAACAAACAAATATCCTAGAAGAAATAGTCTCACAAGCTTTAATGTCTACAATACGATTTTGAAAATAGATTGGCAAGCAATCAAAAATAACCAGACTCCTTGAGGAGACCAGACTATGTGAATGCAAACCATTAGACACACACACACATACATACCCTCTCTCTCTCTGTCCCTCTCACAGAAACCGTGGAGGCCAGAAGGCAACTTAATAATATCTTCTAAAAGAGAGGTTAACTGCAAATGTAGAATTCTGTGGTTAACAAAGATATCTTGAAAGAATAAAGTAGCAGGAATGGATATTCTTGCTTTGTTCCTGATTTTGATCTTACCAGGAAAAGCTCAGTCTAAACAGTTAAATACTTATAATACAATATTAACTTAAGGTTTATATTTGATGCCTTTTTACCGGGTTGAGAAAATTCCCTTATATTCCCAGTTTGATGAGTGGTTTTTATCAGGAACTGAAGTTGTATTCTGTCAAATGCTTTGTCTGCATTTATTGAGATGATTGTAGCTTTTCAAATGTTAGATCAATCTGGTGGTTCTGTGATAAACCCCACTGAGGTTTATCCTGTATTATCCTGTTTATATAGTCAGATCCAATTTGCTAAAATTTTCTTAAGATATTGTACCTGTATTCATCAGGGAATTGGTTTGTAGTTTTCCTCTTTTGTGATTTTTTTTGGGGGGAGGGGGTGTCTGGTTTTGCTAACATGAAAAAACTGGCTTCATAGAATAAATGGAAAGGTATTCTCTCTTCTTCAAAATTTGAGAAATATTTCTGTAGAAGTTTTATTTCTTTAAGCATTTAGTAGGTGAAGCCTTTCGAGCTTCTAGTTTTCTTTGTGATAAGGTTTTTGTTTACAGATAAGTTTCTTTAGTGAATGTAGTTATTCGAGTTATCTTCTTGAGTGAGTTTTATTAGTTTGTTTCGTGTAAGAATTCTGTCCATTTCACCTAAGTTATTGAATTTTGGGGCATAAAGTTTGACATCAGTCTTCTTAGAGTTTATCATTTTTCTTTGTTTTTTTAAAAAATATATTTTGTATTGGGGTACAGCTGATAACAATGTTGTGATTGTTTCATGGTGAACAGCAAAGGGACTCAACCATACATACACATGTATCCATTCTCCCCTATGGAGTTTATAATTTTTATTGATTTTCTTAAAAAACTAGCTTTTGCTTACCTTGACTTTTTATTGTTTCATTTTCTGTTTCATGATTTATGTTTTGATGTTTATTACTTCCTATCTTTTGCTTCCTTAGAGTTTAGTTGAGTTTTCTTTTTGTAGGTTATTAAGGTAGAAGTTGGCCAAGTAATATCTCTGCTTTTCAATATGCTATCTAGATTGGTCATAACTTTCCTTCCAAGGAGTAAGCGTCTTTTAATTTCATGGCTGCAGTCACCATCTGCAGTGATTTTGGAGCCCCAAAAAATAAAGTCTAACACTGTTTCCACTGTTTCCCCATCTATTTCCCATGAAGTGATGGGACCAGATGCCATAATCTATGTTTTATTAATGTTGAGCTTTAAGCCAACTTTTTCACTCTCTGTTGAAGCTGAAACTCCAATACTTTGGCCACCTCATGCAAAGAGTTGACTCATTGGGAAAGACTCTGATGCTGGGAGGAATTGGGGGCAGGAGGAGAAGGGGACGACAGAGGATGAGATGGCTGGATGGCATCACCGACTCGATGGACATGAGTTTGAGTGAACTCCGGGAGTTGGTGACGGACAGGGAGGCCTGGCGTGCTGTGACTCATGGGGTCGCAAAGAGTCGGACATGACTGAGTGACTGAATTGAACTGAACTGAAGGTAGAAGTTGAGATAGTTTACTTCAGAACTTTCTTTTTTAATACAGACATTTAGTATTGTGTATTTCCCGCTAAATATTGCTTTAGCTACATTTCGTGAATTTAAATTATAATCTATTGCATTTTTGTTTTCAGTCTGTTCAGAATGGTTTTTAAATTTCCCTTTTTATTTCTTTCATGACCCATGGATTTGTTAGAAATATGTTACATGTTTCAAATATATAGAGATTTTTCAGATACCTGTTATTGATTTCAAATTTAATTTCACTGTAGCCAGGTACAAATTTTGTATAATTTTAATCCTTTTACATTTATTGAGTTTGTTTTGTTTTCTCTGAGTATAGTATATCTTAGTAATTTTTCTCTGTTCATTTGAAAAGAATATGTATTCTACTGTTACTGGCTAGATGGTTATATGTCATTATCAGTGATCAATATCATTTAGATCAAGCTAGTTGATGGTGTTCAAGTCTTTTATACCTTTCTGATTTTCTGTTTCTGTTAATTATTGAGAAAGGGGTGTTGAAATCTCTTACTCTATTTGCAAATTTATGTTTTGTTCCTTATTGTTTATATTTTGTGTATTTTAAATCTTGTTAAATATTTAGGATTGTTCTCTTGGTGTTATGTACTCCTTTGTCCTTTGAAATTACTTTCTTTATATCCAGTAATATTCTTAGCTCTGCAGTCTATTTTATTAATAGAGCAATG
This sequence comes from Capra hircus, assembly GCF_001704415.2. NCBI lineage: Eukaryota > Metazoa > Chordata > Mammalia > Artiodactyla > Bovidae > Capra > Capra hircus. The sequence continues at coordinate 67,367,540 of NC_030808.1, forward strand.
ATAATCTTCTTTTTTTAAATTAGGATATATTTTACCATCTTTTTTCTTTTAACATTTGTTTTTAACATATTTTTAAATAGGTAAATGTATTTTTAAAAATACTTATTTAATATTTAAATAAATTAGTTAATTTAAATAACTACATTTATATATTTTAAAATATATACATTTACTTATATATTTTTTAATGAAATATAGTTGATTTGCAGTGTTGTGTTAATTTCTACTTTATAGCAAAGTGATTGAGTTATACATATCTATCTATATTATACATTCTCTTTCATGTTCTTTTCCTTTATGGTTTATCACAGGATGTTGACTGTAGTTCCAAGTGCTATACAGTAGGATCTTGTTTTCCATTTTATATACAATAGTTTGCATCTGCTAATCCCAAACTCCCAGTCCATCCCTACCCTCCCTCCTTGCACCTTGGCCACTACAAGTCTGTTCTCTGTGTCTGTGGGTTTGTTTCTGTTTTATGGACATGTTTATGTCATCTTTTAGACTCCACATATCAATGATATCACATGGTATTTGTCTTTCTCTTTCTGACTTACTTAGTATGATAATCTCAAAGTCCATGCTGCTGTATGCCGTTGTATGTATGTACCACATCTTTATCCATTCATCGGTCAGTGGACATTTATGTTGCTTCCATGTCTAGTAAATAGTGCTGCAGTGAACATTTTTGAATTATAGTTTTGTCCGGATATATGCCCCAAAGTGGGATTGCTGGATCATATGCCAACTCTATTTTTAGTTTTCTGAGGAACTTCTATACTGTTCTCCATAGTGACTGTACCAATTTACATTCCCACCAAGATGTAGAAGGGTCCCCTTTCTTCATACCCTTTGCAGCATTTGATATTTATAGACTTTTTAATGATGACTGTTCTGACCAGTGTGAGGCGGTACCTCATTATAGTTTTAACTTGCTTTTCCCTAATAATTAGTGATGTTGAGCATTTTTCACATGCCTGTTGACCATCTGTATGTCTTCTTTGGAGAAAGTCTTCTCATTTTTTGATTGGGTTTTTTCCTTGTTCTTGTTATTAAGTTGTGTGAACTATCTGTGTATTTTGGAGTTTAAGCTTTTGTTGGTTAAAACATTTGCAGATATTTTCTCCCTCTGTAGGCTGTCTGTTTTGTTTATTGTTTCCTTTGCTGTACAAAAGTTTGTAAGTTTGATTAGGTTCCACTTGTTTATTTTTGCTTTTATTTATATTGCCTTGGGAGACTATTGTATTTTTATATTTAAAGAGTATTTTTTTTTTTTTAGGTATCATGTAGTTGAGTCTTTTGGGGAAAAAATCCAATTTGACAATATCTACCTGTTTACCTATGTATTCAGATCATTGATGTTTAGTGTGCTTATTGGTATGTCGGGGTTTAAACCTATCATCTTGGCTATTTGGTTTTGTTCTTTCAGATTTTGATCAGATGTCTCTTTTTCTGCCCCTTTTTGTATTGATTACTTTTGATCTATTTTCTGTTCTTTGTTGCCTTATTATACCTCTTTGTTTCATTTGTCAGTTTTTGTGGTTCTTTTGGGTTTTATAGTCTTTCTTTCCAATGGATAAGCTGACAAGGTAACTTCTGATTGAGAAAAGATGGTAATTGAAAATACAATTTCTCATGCCTTAACTGCCCTATTTGACAAAACAAAAAAAGAGAAGAGAGATTATTAATATATATCTGATATTTTGTGGTATGGACTTCTGTGGTGGCTAATAAGCCTAAAACTAGTTCTGAAAATGAAAACATTTTTTGCCTAAGGGCTGTGTCATTGCTTCAGAATACCTGGAGCCTCTTTTATGATTTTTCTTTTCAGGTTTACTACAGGCTCAAAACATCATCCCTCTTACCCACAGATTTTAATAATTAATTAGTGGATTTTTGGCTGCACTGGGTCTTCATTGCTGCACACGAGCTTTCTCTAGTTGTGGAGAGTGGGGGCTACTCTCTAGTTGTGGTGCATGGGCTTCTCACTGCTGTGGCTTCTTGAAATTGTTGCAGAGCACAGGCTCTAGGCACACACACTTCAGTAGCTGCAGCCCATCGGCTCAGCACTTATGGCGTGGGGGCTCTAGGGCATGTGGACTTCAGTAGTTGTGACACAGGGGCTCTTGTTAGTTGTGGCTTAAGAGCCCAAGAGCATGTAGGCTTCCATAGTTGTGGCACGTGGACTTAGTTACTCCACAGCATATGGAATTGTCCTGGACCAGAGATCGAACCCATGTCCCCTGTATTGGCAGGAGGATTCATATCCTCTGTGCCACCAGGGAAGTCCCACAGATATTTTTAGCAACATTGGATCCCTGGGTCATAAGTGCTGAGTAGAAAAATGTCCTGTATTGAAGTCTGGATCCTTCTGTTGCTTTAGGCCCTCCTTAACCATTGTCATTTAGTAAACATGTTGAAGCATCATATACAAATCTACAAAGGCATATTAAGCAATATATGTTTTCTTAGTGGTATGGGTGGAAAGGTGCAACTTGATCTTTACTTTCAATGTTCTCTAGACCTTTAACCACCAGAAATTTGACGGAGGTGGTAGACTTTTATAATCTTGTGGTTATTTTTTACCCTCTGGCATATATGTCATCTCAAGATATCTAACACAAAGCATATACTGTCTGTTCTTCAGGTCCTGTCAGCATGAGGTCCTCAATGAAGTAGATTAATACAATATTCTATGAGGTGTTAAGATGTTAAGTGCTTGTAAGCCAAGATTTAGCAAACTTTTTCTGTAAAAGGCCAGGTAGTAAATATTTTATATTTTACAGGCCATGTGGTCTCTCTTATAACTACTCGACTCTGCTGGTATAGTATGAAAACAGCCATATGCAGTATGTAAAAGAATAGCTGAAACTGTCTTGCAGTAAAACTTTATTTATAAAAATAGGTGCTAGGCTGGATTTGGTCTGTGGGTCATGGTTTGCTAACACATGCTCTAGACAAATCAGTGGCACACAGCTGATAAAACCTAGTCAGACATGACTGAAGCGACTTAGCAGCAGCAGCAGCAGCAGTGGCAATATGATAAATTTACTGATATCTGTATTAAGTAAAAGCAAAGTGCTTCTGATCTTCTGTTTAAGGATAGGTAAAAAAAAGTGTACAAAAGTTAGTACCTGTGTGCCAGGGAGTTAATTGGTTTGTTCCACCTGGAGACTGCATCTGGAAAAGCATGTGCGGTTGAAACCTACAGTAATCTGTTGTCATCCTCTATGATGCACCTATTTTGGAGACAAACTAGAAAGTTAAAAAGGAGGATGATAGGATGATAGTGATGATCACCTATGCATCTTTTTAAGCAAGCTTCGGGTGGTCACACCAATCTCTGCAGTTAGCCTAGGGATTAATTTTTTGATGATATTTGGATTGAGGGAGCTCCAAGACTTCCATTGGTCTTTCCTTCTCCAGTAGTTTTAATTCCATAGGTCTAGCACTTGCTAAGAATATATGTTCATTAAAATATATACTCAGGATCCAGGAGAATTACCTTAATTTGGGGTAGGGGTTCAACTTGACCTACTAGGAAGAAGATTTTATTAGAAACTCCTTGTATTACTTAACTTCCATAAGTCTCTACTCTGACGTGTAGATTGCAATGGTATCTTGGATCACCAAATAGGAGATACTTCGAAAATGGGGAGAAATCTGGAATTTGTTATTGTTTTAAGAAAGGAGAGAAAAATCATAAGAAAGAGAAAATTTTAAAGTAATTGGCAATTGGAGATTATCATAATATTAACTTTAAATTTGTTTTTAATTCAGATCAGGCCTGCATAATATTTTCTGTATAGTCTCCCAGTTTAAATATACTTTCTTGTTTTGCAGCTGTCTTTCCTAAATGAATTTATTTTAGAATCTAATTAATAGTTATTTGATAAACATTATTTTGCAGGCCTTTTTCTCTCTTACTTTTGATATCTTTTTTCGACAGATGTTCTGCTGGGGTCAATATGTTAAATACTATGTCTTAATTTTACTTGTTTTCTTTTTTAAACATTTTATTATAGAAAAATTTAAACATATATCAAGTAAATAGAATATTATAATTAACACTTTTGTATCCATCATCCAACTGTTATATCAATATTTTGACATTCTTGTTTCATCTATACCTCCCCTCACTACCCACTTATCCACTTGATAATTTATACAGTTCTTTCTCTTTTTCTTTTTAAATTAAGTTTGTATACAATTTATAAAGGTCATTTTCCATTTACAGTTACTATAAAATATTGGCTATACTCCCCATGTTGTATAACACATTGTTGAGCCTATCTTATACCCAGTAGTTTGCCACAGTTTTCTTTTTTAAGGGAAATTTGAACATACTGAAATGCACAGATATTTGCTGTATGGTTCAACAAATGGATATAACAGTTAGTGTATAAACCACACTCTGTTTCAAAATATAGATTTTACTCTTATTTACGTATGGCACAGCATGGCCAACAGATTAGGAGGTAAGAGGCTTTGCTGTGCCTTCCCCAGGAAGGAACGGGAGAGGCAGAGAAAGTACATTTAAGATTGGCTAGTTTGAATACTTGTAGTGATAGCTGCCCCTGGGGTACTTCATGCAGGGGAATAGTGCCCTTTGGTATGAGAACCTTGTAGTTAGGAGTGTGGGCTCCAGATGTGGGGTTTGCTTATGAAAGCCATGCTTGCAGATGAGTTTTTTGCCATCTCTAGCAATTAAATAGTCCTGGGAGAGGCAGTCCTTCGATGTCTGCAAGGCCCCAAGATGTCAAAGCATCAAAAATACAGAGTAAAAAACCATGATAGTACATACACCTATCACAGTGTGGACCATTTCCATCTCCCTAGAAAGTTTCTTTGTGACCTTTCTCAGTCAATCTCTATCCTACTCCAGACAACCACTATTAAGATTTTTTTCACTTTAAATTAGTTTTATTTGTTCTAGAGCTTTATGTAAACAAGACTATGTAGTGTAATTCTTGTGTTCAGCCTCTTTTGCTTAATAAAATGTCATATGTGTATGTTGCATCTCTGTAGTTTGTTCCCATCACTGAGTAGTAGTCACTGTGTGGGCATACCACAATTTGTTTATCCAGAGTGGGTAAACACTGGACATTAGCTTGTTTCCAGTTTTTGCTTATTGTAGATAAACCTGTTATAAACATTCATCTTTTGTTGCTGTGTGTTTTCATTTCTCTCAAGTAAATATTAGGAGTCAAGTTGATAGGTCACGGGTTAGGTGCATGTTGAACTCTTCATGAAACTGCCAGTTTTTTGAAGTAGTTGTGCCATTTTACATTCCCACAAGCAGTGTATGAGAGTTTTGATTGCCCTCTATCCTCACCAACATTTAATGTTGTTATTCTTTTAAATTTTATATCCTTCAAAACAAATTTATGAAACCCTAAATTTAATACATGTTTCTTAGTTTCTTTAATACCTCCGTTTTTAGCATAAGTACTTGGTGGTTAATCAGCATTTTGTCAATCTATATAATTTTCTAGACAATTTATTAGTTGCCTAAAAATGTGGCTGTATTTGGCTGTTGTCCCACAATGCAAGTAGATTTCCCAATCTCTTTCTTATACACACACACACATAGACACACACACACCCTCATAATCTAACAAATATTTATTGCTTTTTTCCCTCCAAAGTATTATGCTTAAATATTGCAGGGCATTTTATAAAGACAGTAAGCACATGTCTGGTTTCAAGATGGGAAAAGCAAGTAAAAGTCAGTAAATAAAATACAAGGTAGAATGTGATACATGCTCTAAGATAAAAAGGAAGTAACACTTTTAGACCTTGGAAACTTGAAGGACATGCACATTTTTGACAAGTGGTAATGATAAGAAAGGGTCTTATAGTGAAAAAAAAATAGTGTGCTTTTATACCTTTCATTAGTCTCAGTCATAATTTAGTGATAAGTTGTGCTCATTTAGATAGAACTGACTTGAAATTTCTCTGCGTTTTAAAACCTGTGTCTCCAGGTGTTTTGGACATCATTGAATGACTGCAACTTCTGAACTTTGTCTTTGACTCAGCATAGACACTAATGAGGTTTGAGGTTAGAATGGGACCATCTTTTTGAATACTTACTATGACTGTTCTGGTACTCTGTTTCACCAATTATTTTTCCTTTCTCTTGATTTTTCTTCTTCTCTGAATTTGTTGTTCCACCTGTAAATTTATTAAAGTCTCCTTCCCCCACCCCATTACTGGGGAAAAATAATTATTTTCCAATCCTGTTGTATCTGTCAAGCTATCGTCCTGTTTTCCTCTCCTGTAACTGCAGAAGTGTTCACTTACTGCTGCTGTCTCTTAGCTTTACTAGTTATTTAACTCCTTGCAGTCTGAATTTCGCCTTCAGCCACTCTTCTGAAACCATTGAATACTTTCTGAAGAGTCAGAACCATCTTTGTCAGTAAATCGAATCTTGTTTCTTTTTCAGTTCAGATTGTCTTTGGCCTGTTTACAGGCATTGTAATCCACACCTTCTTGATGGCCTCCCCTTCCTGAGCTTCTGTTGCTCCCTCCTCTTCTGTTTGTTCTACGTCTGTCTTCCCTGCCTCTTCTTCCTTTCTGTGAAGGTAGTGTTTACCAAGGATTTGCTGTTGGCTCACTTCCTTCAGTGTAATCTCATCCACACCCTTCCCATCAGATGCAGACCTCATCTGTTTTTCCAACTCACCTTTCTTGCATTCTTCAGTTGCTTATTAAACATATCTCATATCTCACCATCACTTCAAGTTTGATATGTTTAAAATGTCTCCATTCTCAATCAAACCTGGGTTTCTTCCACTGGGTCTGCTAATAGTACCCTTATCTTTCTAATACCTGCACTCCAAACCTTGGCATTTTCCTTGATTTTTTTCTTTTCTGTTTTGTTTCCCACATCTAGTTAGTTGCCAAGTCTAATAATTTTAGACTCTCTAATCTCTCTCACCTCTTTCTTCTTTTCCATTTCTACTTCAGTATTCTAATTCAGGTCCTCAATTCAGTCAATATCTTACAATGACTCACTCATGAATTTCTTAATGCAGAATTGTAGAAAAGCATGGGCTTTTCAGACCCAACTGCTGATTGTGAAGATGGCACTTAGTAGTCATCTTAGAGCAAATTATTTAACCTTAATTTGTAGGTGAGAAAATTCAAACACAAAGAATTTAGTCATTCCTATCTTACGAAGTACACTGTTTTGAAGGATAAATGGGACTGTGTATCCCTAGTGAGAAGGCACTAAGAAAATATTATGTATCTCTCTATACCTTTAATTTCTTTACAACCCATTTACAGGTTAATATTATTTAAGAACAGCTTTTATCATAAATCTTGCTCTTCCATGTTTCCCTGTTGTTGAGTTTGTTCATAATTTTTAGCCTCATATTTCAGACTGTTAATTTGTTTTAGCCTCCCTTTCTGATCTAATTTCTTCCTACTTTTATAAACATCTTTTTGAGCAAAACAAAACCAGTAGCAATGCCCAATAGCAAAGTGGTTAAGAGCATGAATTCTAGAGTCAGGCTGTGTGTGTGCCCAGTCACTCAGTCATGTCTCTTTGCAATCCCATGGACTGTAGCCTGCCAGGCTTCTCTTTCCATGGAATTTTCCAGGCAAGAATATTAGAGTGGGTTGCCATTTCCTACTCCGGGGAATCTTCCCAACCCAAGAGTCAAACCCAGGTCTCTTGCATCTCCTGCATTGGCAGGCTGATTCTTTACCACTGTGCCACCTGGGAAGACCCACCTAAATTTAAATGTCAGTTCCTTTACTCAGTTTGGGCAAATTTCTCAATCTCCCTAAACCATAGTTTCCTGTTAGAAAAAACTTCGAAACCTGTAGTGTGTACTGCACTGAATTCTTGGAAGGATAGAATGAGATTGTATATATGAAGCACTTGGTGCCTGGTACATTGAGAGCAGCCACTATTAGAAGGATTAGAAGTAGTGGCAGTGGTTTTTGTTGATGCTGTTGTTATTTGCTTCTCCCATTTTCATCTCCAGGCTCCTCATGTTCTTTTCTGTGTGTGGAGTACAGTTCTTCCCATTTGTACATGTCTAAGTTTTAACCATCTCTTTAGGTTTTCTTACCACTCCCGTGTCACCTTTCTTCTTCAAAATTCCCTAACTCTTAATTTAGAATGCTTATTACTTCCATGAGCTTATCTGTCCATTTTGCTGTAAAAGACTAGAAGTGCCTTGAGGGCAGATTGGGTAATTCATTTTTTTAAATCCTGTAAAGCACAGCATCTTACACAGAATCATGCCCAAAAATGTATGCTGAATAAATATATTAGCTCACTATAACCAATAGCCCTTTTGTTCCAAGGGATTTGCTCTTATTTCTTTAGGAATTTTTTTAAACTTTCCATTAATCATTGGCACATTAAAATTTTAATTTTGATGTGAAAATGCAGTTATTGGGCTCAAGGAGACTAATTTTTAAAAAAGCATCATAGCAGAAGACAATAATAGCTAAACAAATAAAAAGTGACCCGATAGTGTTATTTTGAATTAAACAAAACTATTATTTTCTATATTACCTCTCATTTCTTCATTTCTTACTGTTCTAAACCTGCTTTATACCTAATAGTACCTATCATGGTGCCAAATTAAAGTGTGAAGTAAGCATTTGTGAATAATAATTCATCTAAAATCTGTTTTATAAAATAAAAAATATGTAATATAATTCATTGAAATGTGATTAAATATCTCGTTCAATTCATTAAAATGAAAAAGTGTCCTTACAAAGTGTCAGCCTCACATTCTGTGCAGGTGGAGTTTTTCTTAGTAAGCGTTCCCACAGGTCTTAGGAAGGGGTTGGGGTGGGAGTGGGGGAATCTCCACTTGAGAATTTTCTTTCTTGTGGTGATTTGGCGCCTTTCCAGCCTGTCCTTCAACATAATCTGTGCCTTGTCCTTGTTAAAGGAGGCTTGTCATTTGCTTTAATGCCTTTAAAAATGTTTCTAGTTATTTGAAATAATTTTTAAGTCATATACTATCATTATAAAGAGAGTGCTCCAAGGGCCTAAGAGGCAAGTGTTAGAAACTCGGTAAATATTATTATTTATTTCTTAAATAGGTATTGATCAACACATTAAAATGGTAATATTTTTTCATTAAAGAATGGCTATTCCTTACTTGACCACAAAAGGCTATGGTTCTTAATTACAGTATAGATTACTATTTGATTTTTTTGTAAGATAAACTTGTATACTTGCAGAGAAGGCAATGGCACCCCACTCCAGTACTCTTGCCTGGAAAATCCCATGGGCATTAGAAGTATTATTTCTGTAATCGGTTTAGTTATCAGGTAGCTTTGTAGCTTTGTGAGGTCCTTGCGAAGGATTTCTTTTTCACTTGGAGGTCAGTTCCCCCTTACTACCCAGAGGGAGTGGAGAAGGATGGAGGGAGGGATGCAGAATAGGACTAATTGTTAGACCATTGGATAGATTCTTAAGTTGTGCGATTTTTTCCTTAGTGATAGAAAATCTGGTACCAATACTTTACAAAGAAATTTAATTTTTGCTTTCATATTAATCTCAAGCCTTCCCTGGTGGCTCAGAGGATAAAGCATCTGCCTACAATGCAGGAGAGAGACCCGGGTTCGATCTCTGGGTTGGGAAGATCCCCTGGAGAAGGAAATGGCAACCCACTCCAGTATTCTTGCCTGGAGAATCCCATGGACAGAGGAGCCTGGCGGGCTACAGTCCACGGGGTCTCAGAGTCGGACACGACTGAGCGACTTCAAAGAAATTAACTGGGAGAACAAGCAATTAGCTTTGGCACAGAAGAAATTTAAGAAAATATATCCTATATTTGGATTCCTACTGAATTTGAGGAATAACTTTTTTCGTGACATGTGGGTTTTTGTGTTTTTATGAATTATTTAGGGATGCTTTTCTCCTGTAATTGTTGAATATAAGTTGCAAAGATTTAAGCCTTTATATTAATGTTCTACCTCATTAGCTTCGTTGTTAGGGCTTTTACACTTCAGTGATTTAAAATAAAATGATCTAAATATAGTTCTGTTGTCCTCTTTTTCCCTCTCTCTCCCTTTTGAGGTCTAGATGATTATGTATTTAATTTTGTGTTTTCATTTAGACTCTATAGTTAATTTTGTTAACTGCAGAATGATGAAGGGAAGCTCTTGTATATCTAAATGTGTTACACTGTAAAGCCCCGATGGATAAGGCATGTGTTTATAAAATAAACTGGTCACTTCATCAACTGTTGTTTTATCTTCAAGTGGTCTTCAGAGACCAGGAGCCTCATAACTGTAAGAGTCCATTCTATTATAGAGTTCAGATCAGTGGTTATAGATGAGCTTTCACATATATCCTGTGGTATTTATAGCCCTGGGACCCAAATAAGGAAGAGCTTTTCTTAAAAGCAAGCTATGTTTATCCTTTAAAATGTCTCCTAAGCATTTTCAGAAAAAATAGGAATTATGCAGTGAATTTCTGAGCAAAGTCACCTTCGCAAATATTTGCAGCTAAAAAAAACACATATTTGCAGCTACTTGTAAATGGTAGACATATTTAGGCAATAAGATTTTTTTTCCTATATGGTTTACTGGCAAATGTGAGAACTCCTTAGCACTATGTACCCCAAATGCAAATTAGGTGTCTTTGTTAAAAATGTAGAAAAAAAAGTTAACTTGAGTTCAAGGGAATGAAGCTGTCATGTCAGACATTTTGCATTTAAAAAAGTATTTAATTTGTAAGGTATATTATTAAATAATTTTATGAAGATTCACCAATATTTGATCCATATAAATTGGGCAGTGAATTTCATTTTATATAAGTATAGGTATTGATGTGAGATATTGATGTTCATTTCTGATCATTTCTTTTATTTTTCAGCTCACCAGAGACTGGAACCAGCAACTCTTTCAGGGATTGTGGCATTTATCCTTAGTCTTTTATGTGCTGCTCTGAATTTAATTCGAGGCTTTCATGCCATAGAAAGTCTCCTGCAGGTACTGTGCTATTTCTGCAATTTCAGGTGACTGTGCTTTTTGATTCCACTTGTTACACAATTGATTTAGATTGATTTGGTCATTAGTACAACTTACTGTGCCCAGATTTTGTATCCTTTATACTACTCTAGTTTCCTCTCCTCTTAAAAACACTACTTTCTAGTTGGCTTCTTCGACTTAACTAACATATTTATTTATTATCTGCTCTGCAGGAGACACTGTTTAGAGGTGTTCTGGGGAAACCAAGATATGTGTGACAAGGGCCTTGCAGTCTCAGGCCCTGGAATTGAATTGGGAGGCAGAGAAGTCCACAAATAAATGACAAGTACAGAGAGTTTGAAAGAGGAGTCAGGGTACGAGAAGGAAGCTCTGAGGGGGCAGTGAGCAGGACCTGGAAGGACCTGAGTAGACAGAGATAAGTGGAAGAAAGAGGAGAGCACTCATAGGCAGGCTTTCGTCCTGCTTTGGGGTTTCCTCCCTAGTTATCTGCTCTTTTTTTCTTTTTTATTGATGGCTACCTCTGAAATCGCTAATTTTTTCAGATATTGCCAACTATTTTGTTTTCCAGAGGAGTTTCTCCCAGAGACTGTAGCTATCAGAACATACTTTTTCTCTTACTCTTTTTGTAAACTTTTGAAACTTCCTTTCTTGAAGTTACGCACATCTCCCCTTTTCCTTTCCCTGTTTTTACTCACATTCTCTGAAGTTTTTGACACTTACACATTGTAAATTAGTTCTCTCTCTCTCTTTTTTTTTTTTTTTTGGCCAGTATTATGCTAAAAATATCATTTGTAAGAACCCAGTCAAGGGACTTTATATTGTTTTAAAGTTGCTGTTAGTTTGGGGAATATGCAAGAGAGTGGCATCTTGAGTACCCTCTGAAAGTCCTCAGCCATATGAAGCCAAGAGCAGAGGACATCACAGCTTTCAGGCAGCCGAGCTGTCCCTCCAGTGGGATTGGGGGTCTTCTTATGACTCCTGGTTCCTCTCCTGAACATCCTGGGCCTACAGGTAAAGCCCCTGTTCCCTTTCAGGCACAGGGCAGCTGGCTGCTGTCTCTTGGCATTCCTGCCCTGGTTGCTTAGCTGTTTAGCTTTATTTTAGTAGGGCATCAATTTCAACCCACTTAAACAACCTGCCAAAAGGAAACAAAGGCAATTTGGAGGCTGCTGACTGGAAAAAGCTAATAAATAAGATCTTCTCTTGCCTTTAAAAAAAAAACACAAAAAAACCTTGATATAGTGGAAAGAACAGTCGTATAGAAGTGTGAGAGCTGATTTTTGTTTGTGGATGAGCGAGAGAGAGGGTTGACTCCAGCTGAGCTACTGATTAGCTCTGTGACCTTGAATTGCTCACCTTACTTTCTGGTTCCTCAGTTTCATTTCTTATAAAATGAAGGAGACTGGAGACTTCCCTGGTAGTCCAGTGATTAAGACTCAATGCTTCCAATGCAGGGGACATGGGTTCAATCCCCAGTAGGGGAATTAAGGTTTCCACATGCAGCACAACCAAAAAAAAAAAAGGCAAAATATATCCAAATAAATCTATCATGTTAAAAAAAAAGTGAATGGTGAATGGATAAACAGATTTCAGCAAACTATACAATGGAATATTATTCAGTAATAAAAAGAAGTGAGTTATCAAGCTACAAAAACACATGGCTAATCCTTAAGTTCATATTGCTTAATGAAAGAAGCCAGTTTGAAAAAAAAAAACTATATACTAAGTGATTTCAACTATATGACATTTTGAAAAGGCAAAACTTTATAAAGAGAATAAGTGAAAAGATTTGGAGGGATGGAGGAAGGGAGCATGAGGTTTTTAGGGCAGTGAAAAAATTCTCACTATAATAGTGGTTATGTCATTATAGTACACATATAGTGTTAGTTGCTCAGTCGTGTCTGACTCATTTGCGACTCCAAGGACTGTAGCCCACCAGGCTGCTCTGTCCATGGAATTCTCCAGGCAAGAATACTAGAGTGGGTAGCCATTCTCTTCTCCAGGGAATCTTTCCAACCCCGGGATCAAACCTGGGTCTCCTGCATTGCAAGCAGATTCTTTACTGTCTGAGCTGCCAGGGAAGCCCTATGTCATTATACATTTGTCAAAACCAGTAGAATGTACAACACAAACAGTGGGCCCTGATGTAAACCATGGACTTCAGTTAGTAATAGTATGTCACTGTTGGTTCTCAGTTGCAATGTTAGTGCATGATGCTAATGATAGAGGAAACTGAGTAGGGGAAAGGGTGGGTACATGGGAACTCGCTGTACCATCTGCTTAAATTTTCTGTAAACCTGAAGCTGCTCTAAAGATAGCAGTCTGTTCATATGTACACACACCTCCCCCCCACCACCAGATTCTAGCAAAGAATGGAGGCACATTCTCCGGACTTTGGTATTTCTTTAGGTGTGGCTCTACACACTTGGCCAGCTCTTAAGAAATGGTGGATGGGGCTTTCTTTTCTAACAGTGGCAGAGTGTTCCCCTTCACATGGGCCAGGTAGGGACACCAGAGCCCTAGCCAGAATGGAGCCTGGGTTCAGGAGTCTGATTTGTATTTCATAGTCGGATGTACAAATTTTTGCTGTGTGAGAACTATGGCCATTTTGAGAAAGCCACTGAGAGACAGAACAGGTTCTCTGACATTGTACCCACCAGTCTCTCTCAGCTTGGCCCCCAGCTTCCCTCATCAAGATGTCCTGGGAAATAACTATAATTTGCATTAATTTGCACAAGGAAAGTCTGGAAAGATAAAAAACTAATAAATGTAATGGGAACTGGATAGATAGGAAGCAGAGTAGGATTGGGAATCTTCACAATATATATCTTAATTTTTACTTTTTGAACCATATAAATATATGACATTCAGATTTTAAATGCTAAAAATTAATATTTATTAGCACTTATTATGTAATCTGGAAAACACTTGTCTTAATCCAAATTAATAGGTAGATTTTCAAGAAACAGAAATTTCAGGCAGAGTAAAGGTATATATTTTCATAGAGAGTAAGAGGAAGCTGAGCATTTTCCCTACATTTTTTGAAGCTTCTTATTGTCTCTTAGAGTCTACAATTTCCCGAGGAGCTTCAGGGTTTTTTTGTTTTAAACAGTTCCTTAAAACTGTGGTGGTGGGGTATGAAAGCAGCATGGGGTGAATTATGAATGGGGAAAAAGTTATAGTGGTCTTTTATAGTTTGGGATGCTTATATCTTTGAAGATGTGTCTTTCTGATGGTTGATATGGAATTCTTTTTCATGTCATCCTAGACTAAATTCACCCCAATAACATTGCTTTCTCACTTGACCCAGGGAACTGTAAATTGTTCCATGTGGGGATATTAGCTATCTGGAGGCTAGGGACACCTGGTCATGTTACTCTCCTAGCATTGTTTTAAGTCTTTGTTCTGCCATAACCCAAATACACTCATCAACAGTTGAGGTTCCTAAAACAGTGATGCTTTAAGAGAAGAGTGAGGAAACAAAAGAGTACAAAGTTGGGGGAATGTAATCTACAGGTACTTTGTCACTCATTGGTAGTTTTAAGGCATTTTCCAGCAAATTTCGATCCTCTCACCTAAATGAGAATTACTGCTTTTGGAAATTCACTGTACCAAAAGTAGAGATTCTCATTGTTCCAGTTATTGGGGTTTTTACATCTGTATAGAGAGAATGTTCTGGTAAGTGACTAGAGCTTGGAGATATGTTTCCTTGTCTTGTTATGAAACTAATGAAGGAGTACTGTGTAGTGTTGGAGTCCACGTAGTGTTGGATTCCTAAAAGATGGAATGGATAATAGGCTAACAAATGGAGAAAAATGTGATTGCAGAGAGCACTGTGATAAACTTAGAGCTCTTAGCAGGTTGAGTTTAGGCATGCAAACTAGATTAATTTCAACAGTACGTCCTTTATAGCTTGAATTAACCTGAAAGGAAATATATACAAAATTAGGGACCTGAGTTTTCTCTCTTTTACTCTTCCCTCAGCATCTCTTTTATCATTGTTTGTGACTTGTGTTGGTTAAAATGTTCTTTTTATTCTCATTAAAGCCACTGAATTTAAGACATACTTCTTAGCCTTTTCTCTGTTCATCACTGTGCTTTGTGTTTGGAATAATCTCTACAGTTGCTGTAGATAATTTTTGATCAGTAAAGCAGATCTTTTTGAGGTGGTCCACTGTGTAGACTTGAGTGCAGAATCTCGAACATGGGTCTTAAACCTTTATCTGTTCTGAACTTACCTGTATCTAATCACACCCCACTGATACAGACTTAGTCATATGGCCACACCTATCTGCAAGAGAAGCTGAACATGAAGCTCAGCAGCAATGCCCCGAGTTCAAATGCAAGGATGCTAAAGAAAAAAAAAAAACATATAGTTATCACAGGACTGGAAATAGTCAGTTTTCATTCCAATCCCTAAGAAAGGCAATGCCAAAGAATGCTCAGACTATTGCACAATTGCACTCATCGCACACACTAGTTGGAGAAGGACATGGCACCCCACTCCAGTACTCTTGCCTGGGAAATCCCATGGACGGAGGAGCCTGGTAGGCTGCAGTTCATGGGGTCGCTAAGATTCGGACACGACTGAGTGACTTCACTTTCACTTTTCACTTTCATGCATTGAAGAAAGAAATGGCAACCCACTCCAGTGTTCTTGCCTGGAGAATCCCAGGGACAGGGGAGCCTGGTGGGCTGCCATCTGTGGGCTCGCACAAAGTCGGACACGACTGGAGCAACTTAGCAGCAGCAGATCATGGTAGTAACAGAGGAAGTGGAAAAACAGTACCTAGATTAAGTGGCCTCAGCATTTCTTTAATACTTGATTTAAGAGCAAAGGGTTTATTTGGGGGCCATATTTTTAGATCTAGCTGAAAATGTATAGTATGTGTCCTGAATGTGAGCAATATATTGATATTAATTTCAAATTTGATTTTTTAAGGCTGTGAATTCTAAATACTGTCCTTAAGTATTAAAACTGATTGCCACATTTATCTTCTAGTATGTAACTTGGTGCCTGAGGCAATTTAAATTTGAGAACCCACAGGAATTAACATTCCTATGTAGTTAATGTCGTTTGAAGGTTCAGCACAAGTTTGTTTCTTCTGGATTAATAACTGATTCTTAGGGTGATAACAAGTGATTTATTACAATGCCCAGTAGTGAAGTTTTTCTTTGGTATCTAAGTTCAGACTGGGGAGGTTTAGGATGAGTACAGCTTTTTTTTCAAGTTGGTAAATTTGATTTGGTATTCACAGTAACGTGTAAATTAGATTATTTTTGCTTCTTTCCATACTTTGTTCTGAGTTTAGAGATGTTATTGTGAATTGACACCTCACAAATGCATAAGCTTTTATCACATTGGGCTTATTTTTCCTGTGTTCTTTTAAGGATCAGCCTTGGAACGATGATCTTAATTAGACTGATGCCAACCAGAAGTAATTCACATGTGGTGCACTAGGAAAAAAAGACGAGTATTCTGATACAGAAGTAGAAATGCTGACCCGGAAGTCAGAATACCTGGGTCACATTTGCTAATAGCAAACTTTGTGACCTTGGATGGGTTATTTTACCTTCTTGGATATCATTTTTCTATTTTGCAAGAGGAAAGTTTTAGACTACAGAGGCTCAAGGATCACTTCATTACTACGGCTCTGATTCTAAAGTTGTTTGTTCAGTTCAGTTCAGTTCAGTTACTCAGTCATGTCTGACGTTTGTAATGGATACTATAACTAAAAGTCAGCTTGTCTTTATTCCTGGAGTTATTTATTTCCCATAGATTTGTTACTACCTTTTAAACAAATTATGTACCTATTAAAGCTCAATGGAAGTTTTTATTTCTTTAGTAGCATTATATCTTGGAGAAGGCAATGGCACCCCACTCCAGTACTCTTGCCTGGAAAATCCCATGGATGGAGGAGCCTGATGGGCTGCTGTCTATGGGGTCACACAGAGTTGGACACAACTGAAGTGACTTGGCAGCAGCAGCAGCAGCATTATATCTATGTTAAGATGCAATGGTTGCTTTCTTCAAAAAAATAAATGCATTTTTCATGTGTTCTGTGCATAAAGAGTTGGAAGGAAAAATATAAAGAAGAAAAGAAAAATCCCCAATTTTCTCTTGTTTTATTAATATCTACCATATATATACACACACATATCATACCATTATGTAACTTTGCGTCCTTTTTTTCACTGAAGTTTAAAAAGTGAATGTTTCTCAATTATTACGGACATTTAAATAGTATCATTCTAATACATTTTGTGCCTATCATAGCAAGCTTCTGCTTACCTTGACATCCTTATTTTAAAAAATTCTTTCCCTTTATTAATTATTTTTCAAGCAGTATATTGGTACCCGAGCAGCCTCTGAAGGTGAATGTGATTTTTAAAATTTTGAACTCTTTACTTCAGCCCTTTCTTCCCCACCTCACCCTTAATCCCATCTACTGTCCACCCTGCCCCCACTGACTCCCACTTTCGTCCCTCTCTAAACCTCTGCCCCATGTTTCCCCATCCTGTAGCTATCCATCTGTTTTTCATATGCTTCCTCTCTACTGGCTCTGTTCTCTCAGCTCATAAGTATGCTATAGCCTGCTGATCTTTAAAACAAACACCCCTAAAAAACTTCTTGATGTATGTTCCCTTCTAGTATTTTGAAAGCATAGACTACACTTGTGCCCCTGTTCAATTACCTCTATTCTCTTGGTTTACCATGATCCCTTTCTGCCCTTATAATTCTTTCAGTGACCATTAAGTTCACCAGTGTCCTTTGGGTCACCAGATATTGCAGCCACTCTAGAAGCCTTGTTTTATGTGTCCTCTCTGTCTCATCACACATGTTGTTCAGTGCTTGCTTTTGAAAATAATTCATTGTTTGAATTAAAAAATAATGTTTATTTTAGAAAACTTAGAACCAAATAAAATAGATTACTGTTAATAGTTTGATGTTTTACTTTATTCTTGACTTAATCTCATCCCTTCATTGCCATGAAACAGTTTTTCCTATTGTATTTTTTTCCCTTTCTCTTCTTGTTGTTCAGTTTATCTGGTAAATTTCGTCCTCCACCTGTCCTTTAAATTGTAGGGTTTGTGTCATGTGCTTGGCTTTATAGTCTTTAAAGTCTACATCTTCTTGGATATTTTCATAATGACTTTTTAAAAAGTTAATGCAGGTATCCTACAGATATCAACAGTCATGCATACACAAGTAAAACATGTATATGGCAAATTTCAGAGCCTGTAATTTTCATAATAGGCAATTCTCTTCCTATTTCTCCTCCCCAGAGTCAACCACCGGTATATCCTTCTAGAAAGACTCTGTGCATATGTTAGTGAAATGAAGTGAAAGTCGCCCAGTTGTGTCCGACCCTTTGTGACCCCATGGACTATACAGTCCATGGAATTCTCTAGACCAGAATACTGGAGTGGGTAGCTATTCCCTTCTCCAGGGGATCTTCCCAACCCAGGAACTGAACCCAGGTCTCCTGCATTGCAGGTGGTTTCTTTACCAAAGAGCCACCAGCGGAGCCCACATATGTTAATAAATATGTATTTATATATTTACTTATATATTCTTTTAAAATTATTCCTTTGTAAATGGAAGTATATTATTGATTTGAATCTTTTTCCATCTAACTATGTAAATCATTTCATAGCAGTATATAGAGATTCTTGTTAGTGACCGAAAAGCATTTTTTTTTTTCATTTGTATCCCTGTTTCCCCCACCACACAGCATTTTATTTTGACAGAATTCAAACTTACAGAAAGGTTTTAAAAAGCAATACAATTAACAGCTACTAAACCATTCAATGTCACAGTAATCCAAGTCTATGCCCAACCAGTAATGCTGAAGAAGCTGAAGTTTAACAGTTCTATGAAGACCTTCTGGAACTAACACCCAGAAAAGATGTCCTTTTCATTATATGGGACTAGAATGCAAAAGTAGGAAGTCAAGAAACACCTGGAGTAACAGGCAAATTTGGCCTTGGAATACAGAATGAAGCAGGGCAAAGGCTAACAGAGTTTTGACAAGAGAACACACTTGTTATAGCAAACACCCTCTTCCAACAACACAAGAAAAGACTACCATGGACATCAGCAGATAGTCAATATAGAAATCATATTGATTATATTCTTTGCAGCCAAAGATGTAGAAGCTCTATACAGTCAGCAAAAACAAGACTGGAAGCTGACTGTGGCTCAGATCATGAACTCCTTATTGCCAAATTCAGACTTAAATTGAAGAAAGTAGGGAATACCACTAGGCCATTCAGGTATGACGTAAATCAAATGCGTTACGATTATACAGTGGAAGTGACAAATAGATTCAAGGGTTTAGATCTGATAGACAGTGCCTGAAGAACTCTGGACGGAGGTTCATGACATTGTACAGGAGGCAGTGATCAAGACCATCTCCAAGAGAAAGAAATGCAAAAAGGCAAAATGGTTGCCTGAGAAAACCTTACAAACAGCTGAGAAAAGAAGAGAAGCTAAAGGCAAAGGAGAAAAGGAAAGATATACCCGTTCAAGTGCAGACTTCCAACAAATAGCAAGGAGAGATAAGTGATCAATGCAAAGAAATAGAGGAAAACAATAGAATGGGAAAGACGAGATCTCTTCAAGAAAATTAGAGATACCGGAGCACAATAAAGGAAAGAAATGTTACGGACCTAACACAGGCAGAAGATATTAAGAAGAGGTGGCAAGAATACACAGAATTATACGAAAAAGATCTTCATGACCCAGATAACCATGATGGTGTGATCACTCACCTATAGCCAGACTTCCTGGAATGCCAAGTCAAGTGGGCCTTAGGAAGCATCACTATGAATAAAGCTAGTGGAGGTGATGGAATTCCAGCTGAGCTATTTCAAATCCTAAAAGAAGATGCTGTGAAAATGCTACACTCAATATGCCAGCAAATTTGGAAAACTCAGCAGTGGCCTCAGGACTGGAAAATGTCAGTTTTCATTCCAATCCCAAAGAAAGGCAATGCCAAAGAATGTTCAAGCTACCACACAACTGCACTCATCTCTCACGCTAGCCAAATAATGCTCAAAATCTTCCAAGCCAGGCTCCAGTAGTACTTGAACCGTGAACTTCCAGATGTTCAAGCTGGATTTAGAAAAGGCAGAGGAACCAGAGATCAAATTGCCAACATCCACTGAATCATGGAAAAAGCAAGAGAGTTCCAGAAAAACATCTATTTCTGCTTTATTGACTACTCCAAAGCCTTTGACTGTGTGGATGACAACAAACTGGAAAATTCTGAAAGAGATGGGAATACCAGAACACCTGACCTGCCTCCTGAAAAATCTGTATGCAGGTCAAGAAGCAACAGTTAGAACTGGACATGGAACAACAGACTGGTTCCAAATCAGGAAAGGATTATGTCAAGGCTGCATATTGTCACCCTGCTTATTTAACTTATATGTAGCGTACATCATGAGAAATGCCAGGCTGGATGAAGCATAAGCTGGAATCAAGATTGCCGAGAAAAATATCAATAACCTCAGATATGCAGATGACACCACCTTTATGGCAGAAAGCAAAGAAGAACTAAAGAGTCTTTTGATGAAAGTGAAAGAGGAGAGTGAAAAAGTTGGCTTAAAGCTCAACATTCAGAAAACTAAGATCATGGCATCTGGTCCCATCACTTCATGGCAAATAGGTGGGAAAACAATGGAAACAATGAGAGACTTTATTTTGGGGGTTCCAAAAAATTTTGGGGGGCTCACTGCAGATGGTGACTGCAGTCATGAAATTAAAAGACACTTGCTCCTTGAAAGTAAAGCTATGAAATTAAAAGACGCTTACTCCTTGGAAGAAAAGCTATGACCAACCTAGACAGCATATTAAAAAGCAGAGACATTACTTTGCCAGCTAAGATCTGTCTAGTCAAAGCTATGGTTTTCCCCGTAGTCATGTATAGATGTGAGAGTTGGACTATATAGAAAGCTGAGCGCTGAAGAATTGATGCTTTTAAACTGTGGTGCTGAAGACTCTTGGGACTCCCTTGGACAGCAAGGAGATCCAACCAGTCCATCATAAAGGAAATCAGTCCTGAATATTCATTGAAAGGACCGATGCTAAAGCTGAAGCTCCAGTACTTTGGCCATGTGATGTGAAGTACTGACTCATTGGAAGAGTCCTTGATGCTGGGAAAGATTGAAAGTGGGAGGAGAAGGGGACAACAGAGGATGAGATGGTTGGATGGCATCACCGACTTGATGGACATGAGTTTGAGTGAGCTCCGGAAGTTGTTGATGGACAGGGAAGACTGGCATGCTGTAGTCCATGGGGTTACAAAGATTCGGACACAACTGAGTGACTGAACTGAACTGTTACATACCTACCATTCTTTCTTCCATTCTCTCTTTATTTACTTTTTTTTCTGAATCATTGGAAAGTAAAATTTTCAGCATTATGACAGATTTATTCCAAAATTATTCAATATGTCTGTCTTTAGGTCTAGAACATTCTCCTGCATAATCACAATACCTTTATTAAACCAAAGAAACTGAAGACCAATGTAGTATTAGCTAATTATAAAATGTTTTCAGATTTCACAATTCATATTTGATTCCAAATATCCTTTATATTTATATTTTTTCCTTTCTCTAGTCTATCAGCCAGTCAAGAAATATATTTTGCATTTCGTTGTCATACTCCTTTATTTCATTTAACTACTATTTAAATATTTGACTACTAAACTAGATCTCTAGGTTAAACTCTTCCCTGAAGCTGACTTAAATGGCTACTGAACTTATTTTTTGGATATCTCACGAGCAACTCCAAAATACCTGAGTCCAGAATGAACTCATTTTTTCTTCTCTCAAGCCCATTTTTCCTCCTATATTCCCAGCTTAGTGTTTGTGTATGCTTAGTCTCTCAGTCGTGTCTGACTCTTTGTAACCCATGGACTGACTGTAGCCTGCCAGGCTCCTCTGTTCATGGGGATTCTCTAGGCAAGCATACTGGAGTGGGTTGCTATGCCCTCCTCCAGGGGATCTTCCCAACCCAGGAATCGAACCCAGGTCTCCCACATTGCAGCATCTGAACAACCAGGAAAGGCCAACTTAGTGTATGTATCATTCAAATGTTGCCTAAATAGGAGACCTTGGAGTCATCCTATCCTCTTAAAACTGTACAAGCTACTCCGTTTGCCTGGAATTCTTGTCCTACCTTGTCTACTGGTTTATCCTTCAAGATGCAAATCAAGCTGTACTTTCTGTGACAAACCTTCCCTGATCCTGTTTTTCTCCAGAATTAAATGTGTCTCCAGTATGCTCCCTTAGTACCCTATACATACACCTATCCCATCAGTTACCACTTCGGATGTAAATTGTTACTTTCTGTATCTGCCTTCCTGATTAGAGTTGAGCTTCCTCATTTTGTGTTGACTTGTTTTCTGTCCTTGGTTGCATAACACAGTACTTGGGCCATCAGTGTTTAATGAATGACTATTTCTTAAATGGAAGAATATGTTTATAAATATTCTCTTTACTAAGTGGAAATAAAGATTTTCCAAAGCACAACTCAATTTGGCATTCATTTGTTGAATTCCCACTTTGTGCACAGTTTCTTGCAAGTAGTAACATTTATTTTCTTCCTTGAAGGAAGGTTAGGATCTCACTGAGAAGACAAGGCTAGTAAATTAGAGATTTAAACAATATTGAAAGGTAATCCTAATTATCTGATAAATGATGCACATAGTAACCTCTGGGAAGGAAAAATTAGTGAATGTTTTTGAATACTTACTGTGTCAGTTACTGTTCTTTGTGTTTCCCAATATTATTGATATTTCACTGACTTTCTACAACTTTTATTTTCAAAAAAGGGAATTGGAGTTAAATATTAATAATAGTATCCATGGTCACACAGCTGGCTAATAAGTAAAGATTTGAACCCAGTTCTGATCTACTCCAGAAACATGCTGTTGAGTGTTCCAAAGGCAATTAGGAGAATTATAAAGTGATACTGTAGATTTAGGGAAAATATAATATTTGATTTTAAGACAATAATGAAATTATTATATAGCCCCACAGTTAAAGGTTATGTAATGATTACAAATTAAGTGGTTGAGAAATATTTAGTATCTTGAGAACATGTTTTATGATATAGTGTGAAGTACTAAAAAGTACATAAAAGTGTGATTCCATTTTTTCAATGTACATATACTTTTGTACAGAGAGGATTAGAAGGAAGTACATAAATGGTTAGCAGTAATTCTCCTAAAATTGTGATATTATGTACTATGTGAGTTTCTTCTTTGTAACATTTTGTATCAGATTCTCTACAATGAATATGAACTTTTATAATCAAAAAAGATCATTGAAAGGAAGAAGAAAAAACAATCAAGCAGAACTTATTTAAAAGTCTTAGAATTATTAAAGTAGAAGGGCTTTTTCTTGACCTTCCTTGTCTCTGGTATAGAACTAGTCTAACCATCCCAGACAGATTAATGGTTTCTATTTTAAGATCCTCTCACTAGGGTAAGCCATTTTCTTTCTGCCTTACAGGCACTTCTGTTGTCCAGTAGCAAATGGAAAAGGAATGTCCGCTTTATGTTATTTCAAGAACTCATGGTCATGAGAGACACTCCCATGTCTTCTGAAAATTTTTATTGTCTATAGAGATTTTTTTTTCTAAAATAAAGGCCACATTTAATGTTTCTACCTAGAAGAAAAGAAATGCGATGCTGCTGCTTGGGCTTTATGTTCTACTCCATCAAAAGACTTGAGAAATACAGATATTTAAAAGGAGCCGAAAAGGAGTAGAAAAAAATGGGTTTTTGCATGTCTCCATCAGTTTTCTTTTAAAAGAAATACTCTTATGCATAATCTATCTCTGTTTTTCCTCTGAGTGGTTTTAGCATAATACATGTGACTGAATTTCCTCATTGGGATTTAGCACACTCTAGTGGACAGTAGCTTTTCAATTTTAGTTGTCTTTTTAAAAAAACGTTAATCATGTCAAATGACTTCATTGGACAGTTCCGTGATCTGCTAGTTCTAGATGTAAACTATCAGTATTTATTTGAGTCAAATAGTAATCCCAATAAGCAGGCCTAGCTTTATAGGCTGCTGGGGTATTGTATATTTTCATATGGTTTCTTTAGTGGAAAGGAGAGACACATGAGGCACGTTTAATGTTACACGGAAACTTGTTTCCATTGGCTTTCATCTTCTCTTGGGTAAGATATAATTGATGGGGGAGCCCAGACCTAGAGGAACACTGGTAGTCTGTGACTCCTCTACCTCACACTCCCAGGTTTTATGTTTCTCTTTTAGGACTCTTTTTTTTATATGCCACTTTTGAAAATTTTGACCATTTGTGCATAAAGGTCATATCCTATCCCAATGGATTGTTTTTGGAAATGGGCTTCCACAGAAAGAGTAACTTTTTATTTTATTTTTGCAGAGTGATGGTGAGGACTTTAATTACATTGTTGCATTTTTTCTTGGAACAGCAGCCTGCCTTTACCAGGTAGGTTCTCTCTCATTTTTAAGAAATACCTTCCTGTCATTGCTCATTTCAGGTGTCATTTCTAATAAACTTCTTGGGCACTTAAAATAAAATAATGTCTGAGTTCTTTGCCTCGTTTTTCAGTTTGAGCCTCTGTAAGCTTTGTGACCCTTTTGAATGAACATAGATCCCAATAAATTCAGTGTTAGCCCTTTTCCTGTGCTGGGGCTTCATTGGCAGCAGGTCATCAGCCTGTGGCAGTAAAGGCTACTTCTAGATATTCTGGTGACTTATTATTCTACTTGCAGGCTCTGCTTTTACTCCAGGTTGAGAATTTTGTATTTTTGAGACAGTCTGTGAAGAGGGAACAGCAAAAGCAGGATTTTAGGATATTTAATTTAGCAGTGATGAATAGAGTAGATTGTCAGAGCAGAGAGACTACAAGTAAGGCTATTAGTTTTGAGGCAGAAGGTAATGAAAGCCTAAGTTATGATAATGGCAGTGAAAAGTGAAAGTGAAAGTCGCTCGCTTGTTTCCGGCTCTTTGCGACCACATGGACTGCACAGTCCATGGAATTCTCCAGGCCAGAATACTGGGGTGGGCAGCCTACCCCTTCTCCAGGGAATGGCAGTAGGGATAGGAAAAGAAAGGACGCTGAGAAGGAAGACTCGCTGAGATTTGAAGGCCAAGTAGATCTGAGACTTCAGGAGAGAGGAGGCTTTGTACCTGAATGATAGGGAGATACATACTCTCATTTCCAAGACCAGAAGAGGGCACAGAGGCACAGATGAGTTAGAGAACGGAGATTTAACCATGCTGATTACCCAGATTCAAGTCTTTTTGCTGAAACATGTTAGAGCAAGTAAGGCCTTTTGACTTAACACTTAACAGGTGTCACATTTCTCTGTCTTGCATAGAAAAATGTTAGATTCAGTACTGCAAATAAAAGGGTACCTAAAACTCAGAAGAAATCTTTAGGGAAATATATTAAATGTATGCATTTGACTTTTATGTAAAGACATTAGAAATTTTAGTTTCAGTGGCTCCATTTTTTTTAATTCCCCTAATTTTTCTTAATCATTTATATTAGCTTTAGAAATTGTTTTTCTGTCAAATTTGACAGATTGGGTTATAATGAATGACATTTCATACAGGAGATATGAAAGCTTGTCTTCATTGATGTCACAAGTATTTTAATTTTATGAAATATTCTTGTGCAGATTTCGTCCTTTAATCTCTACAGTCTATCACAGAGGGTATATTATCCTCACTCTTTTGAAAAAAAGAAATCTGAAGCAGTTTCAATACTATCCTGAGATCACATAGCCAGCAAGTGGTAGAGTCAGAACTGAACTGGGTCTTCAGATTTTAAATGTCATATTCATTACACTATATCATGCTACCTCTAAGCAAAATTCCTATATTTGCATGACTTTTATAATGCTGTAAGTGTATAACTTAATAACTTATATGTACTATTTCATATTCTAAAACAATGTGAGGTAAATATTGACTTTAAAATAGTCTCATGAATGATTATCCTTATAAAATATACTTTAAGCTGTTTTACCTTAATGAAATAATTTTAAATGCTAATAATAATGCAAAAATGTGTTGAGCTCTTCCTTTGTGGTAACCTCTTTACATTCCTTATGCCATTTGATCCTCAAAGAAAGCCCCACACTAATCCTATCATTATCACCATTTTTCACTCCAGCCTAGACAGTTCTTACAGTCAGTCAGTGACTTGAATCTAGGTGATCTTAGAACCAGTGCTCTTGCCAAGGACAGGCATACCTCTGTTAACTTTCTCAGAACAGATGAAAGTATTGATAGTTTTAAGAGTAGCCTGTGGTGGAGCAATGTCACCCAGGTCTTCTTTTCACTTGAGAAGTAAACAGATAAATACTTTAAAAAAGAATTAAAAAAACAATGTCCTTCATATTGACAGGCTTGAAACTGAATACTTTCCAAATATGATTAGCATATTCCTATGATTTCCCCATAGGAAAAATTAAGTGATTACCTTTTACCATGGGATGTGCTGTATCTCCAATTTCAGGGTATTTTTAAATCTCCTTTAGATCAGACCTCAAAGGCCACTACTAAATGGTTTGGTGCCTTTTCCTCCAGTCTCTCGATACTTACAGAATCACAGGGTTCAGTCAGATAGAGATCATCTTGATATGGAGCATTCACAATAGGAAATCTGGGAATTCCCTGGCAGTTCAGTGGTTAGAACTCCACACTTCCACAGCAGGGGGCATGGACTCAGTTCCTAATCTGGGCACTAGAGTCCCGCAAGCTGCACTGCAGGACCAAAAACGTAAAATAGGAAATCAGAAGGAACTAGAGACTGCACTTTTCCTTCTGTGTTTTATTTTGGAAACCTTTAGATTTCTAGAAAAGTTGAGAAACTGGTGCACCTAGAATCACCAGTTGTCAACATTTCACAACGTTTGCTTTGTCTTATTCTTTTTTTGTTTGTGTATGTATATGGGGTATATACTCATTGTTTACAGTGTAAGTTGCAGGTAAAATGAATATGTGAAGTTGTTCTCCTTATTAGACTTTTTATTTCGAGACAATTAGACTCACCTGGAGTCATAAAGCATGCTTGTATAACATTTTATCTGTTTCCCCCCAATGTAACCACCTTGGAAGGCTATAATACAACATCGCAATGCATATTGATGCTGTCAAGTATATAACAGTCCTTACCATAAAGACTCCTCAGGTTGCCTTTTATAGTTCCCTCCTGCCCCAACTCCAACCCCTCTTTAATCTCTGGCAACCACTACTGTGTTCTCCATTAATATAATTTTCTCATTTTGAATGTGTTATATGAATGGAACCATATAGTATATATAACCTTTTGTGGTTGGCATTTTTTATTCAGCGTAATTCTCTGAAGGTTTATCCATGCACGTATCAATGGTTTGTTCCTTTTCATTGCTGACTTGTATTCTATGGTATGGCTGTACCACAGTTTGTTTGATCTTTCACTCATTTAAAGGACATCTGAATTGTTTCTAGTTTTTGGCTGTTATAAATAAAGTTGCTATAGACTTTCATGGTTGGGATTTGTGTGAAAAAATTCTTCGTTCCTCTGAGCTCAGTGCCCAGGAGTGTAATTACTGGGTCATGGCAGTTGCATGCTTATTAAGAGACAAGCTGTTTTCCAGAGTGGTGTACCATTTTACATTCAGCACTGTGTGGATGCTCTAGTTTCTCTGCATCCTTGTCAGCATTTGGTGGTGTCTGTATTTTTTTTTTTTAGCCATTCTGATGGATGTGTAGTGATAATCTCACTGTGGTTTTAATTTTCATTTTCCTGGGGGCTACTGATATTGAAAATCGTCTCATGTTTGTCACCTGTGTATCATCTTGGGTGAAATGTCTGTTCATGTCTTTTGCCTATTTTCTAAAGGGATTGTTTGTCTTTTACTGTTGAGTTTGAGAATTCTTTATATATTCCAGATATTAGTCCTTTGTCAAATATGTAGCAAATATCTTCTCCCAGTCTTGGCTTTTCATCCTCTTAAGAGTCTTTTGTAGTTCAAGTATTTTAAATTTTTATGAAGTTTAATTTATCAGTTTTTCCTTTTTTTCCCCGCTACTGAATTGCTTTTGCACTGAAAAAATCTGTTGGGCATGTTTGTGTGGATCTGTTTCTGGATCCCCTGTTCCGTTCTGTTGATCTGTGTGTCTGTTCCTCTGCCAGTGCCATACAGTTTTGATTACCTCCACTATTAGTAAGTCTTTAAAAGAAAAAGATTATTTTTATTTTTGGCCGTGGTAGGTCTTTGCTGCTGCACATGGGCTTTCTCTAGTTCCGAGGGGCAGGGGCTGCTCTTCACTGTGCTGTGTGGGATTCTCATTTTGACAGCTCCTGTTGTTGCAGAGCGCAGGCTCTAGATGTACAGACTGCAGTAGCTGTAGCACGTGGGCCCGGTAGTCGTGGCACACAGGCTTAGTTGCTCTACAGCACGCAGGATCTTCCTGGACCAGGGATTGAACCAGTGTCCCCTGCACTGCAAAGTGGATTCTTAACCACTGGACCACCAGGAAAACCCTAATAAGTCTTACAATTTTCTTAATAGTTATAGAGCTGTTCGCATAATTGTTTACAATGGATGGTTTGCATTTTATGAGGAAATTGTCCATTTCACTTAAGTTATCAAATTTGTGTGTTGGATGGCTGTGGTATTCCCTTACTATCCTTTTGATGTCTATAGGATATGTAGTGATATTTCTTATTTTAGTTCTCATATTGATCATTTGTATCTTCTCTTTTCTTGATCAGTCTTATTAGTTTCATTGATCTTCTCACAGAGCCTGTTCCTTGTTTTATTGTTTCTTTCCTATTTTCTATTTTATTGATTTCTGCACTGCCTCCATTGTTTCTTTCCTCATGTTTGCTCTGGGTTTATTTGACTCTTCTTTTCCTGGATTCTTGAGGTGAGAGCTTAGATCATTTGATTTGAGAATTTTCTCTTTTGTAATGTGTACATTTAATATTACAGATTTCCCTCTTAGCACTTCTTTAGTTCCATTCCATACTTTGAGATGTTGTATTTTCGTTTAATTCAGTGTATTAAAAAATGTTTTCCTTGCAGTTTCCTCTTTGGCCTATGGATTATTTAGAATTGTGTTGCTTAGTTTCCAAGTGTTTGGATATTTTCATTTTCTTTCCATTATTCTAGTTTGATCCCATTGTAGTTTGATAACAGATTCTGTGTGATTTCAGTTATTTTACATTTGTTGAGGTTTGTTCTGTGGCCCAGAATATGTGTTGTCTTGGTATATATTTCACGGGCAGTTGACTAGACTGTGTATTCTGTTGTTGTTAAGTGAGTGTTCTGTAAGTGTTGATTAGAGTCTGTTGGTTGGTAGTGTTGCTCAGTTTCTATATGTCTTGGCTGATTTTCCTGGCTAGTTCTATCAATTGTTGGGCTTCCCAGGTGGCACCAGTGGTAAAGAACCCGCCTGCCAATGCAGGAGACTTAAGAGATGCGGATTTGGTCCCTGGGTCAAGAAGATCCCTGGAGGAGGAAATGGCAGCCCATTCCAGTATCTTTGCCTAGAGAATCCCGTGGACAGAGGAACCTAGTGGGCTATATGGGATCCATGGGGTCACAAAGAGCTGGACATGACTGAAGCGACTTAGCATGCATGCACACTCAGAGGAGTGTTGAAATTTTCAACTATATTCATGTATTTGTGAATTTCTTGTTTGAGTTCTATCAGTTTTTGCATCTCTGTTGTTTGCTTCATACACATTTAGGATTACTGGATCTTTTTAATTGATTGATCCGTTTATCATTATATCCCTCTCAGTCCTTGGTTATTTTTACTTTCTTTGAAATAATTTTGCTTATTTATTTTTGTTTTTTTGGCTGCACTTTCTGTTTCTTAGTTTCTCAACCAGGGATGGAACTTGTGCACCCTGCAGTAGAAACATGGAGTCTGGACCACCCAGAAAGTCCCAAAATATTTTTACGTTTATCTAATAGTAGGATAGCCACTCATGCCTGCCTTTGGTTAGTGTTTGCATGCTACGCCTTTTTCCATCCTTTTACTTTAAACTTGCCTGTATCATTTGAAGTGAGTTTCTGGTAGATAACATAGAGTTTGTTATGCTTTTTAATACATCCTGTCAATCTCTATCTTTTAATTGCTATGTTTAAGCCATTTATATCCAGTGTAGTTATTGACATGTTAAGGCTTTTGTCTGCCATCTTATTTTTTGTTTTCAGCTTTTTCATTTTTCTGTTTTATTGTTTGTTTCTTCCTGTGGATTACTTGAACACTTTTTTTAGAACTCCATTTTGTTTTATCTGTGATGGTTTTGAATGTATTTATTTGGATGACTTTTTAAATATTGCTTTAGGTATTACATTTTACTTACTCAGTTTACTGATGTCATCATTTTACTAGTTCAGGTGAAGCATAGAAATTGTAACTCTTTATATCTCTTTGTCCTTCTCTATTTATAATTGTCTTAAATATTTCCTCTACATATATTTAGAAACATATCAGACCTTGTTACAATTTTTACTTCAATCATCAAACATAATTTAGAAAATTCTTAAAAAGGCAAAGCTAGTCATTAACATGTATTTTTGATGTAGTCCTTTTCTATCCAGTGTTGCAAGGTTCCTTTTTTTTTTTTGGTTTCCTTTCTGTCTAGAGAACTTCCTTTAGCCATTCCTTTAGAGTATATTTGCAGGTGATGATTTCTCTTCATCTTCTGTCATATGCTGCTGCTGCTAAGTCGCTTCAGTCGTGTCTGACTCTGTGCGACCCCATAGATGGCAGCCCACTAGGCTCCCCTGTCCCTGGGATTCTCCAGGCA
Source organism: Capra hircus (assembly GCF_001704415.2). Lineage (NCBI taxonomy): Eukaryota > Metazoa > Chordata > Mammalia > Artiodactyla > Bovidae > Capra > Capra hircus. Next base: position 67,398,343 of record NC_030808.1, read on the forward strand.
AGAACACTGGAGTGGGTTCTGTCATCTGAGACTGTCTTTATTTTTCCTTCATTCCTAAGGGATATTTTGTTGGATATAGGATTCTGGATTGAGAGCTAATTTTCTTTCAACATTTGAAAAATGTTGTTCCACTCTTATCTGAACTTCATAGCTTCTAATGAGAAATCCATTGCCTTTTTAATGCCAAGTGGAGGTGAATTTCTGCAGTCCTTCTTAGTCTCCAGTGATACACCATGGGGTGGGGTTGAGAGACTCCTACCATCCAGTGGAAATCAAAGTTCTGGCTTCCCACTTGCCTTCTCTGAAGCCCTGGAGAATGAGAATATCTCCTTAGAGCATTATAGGCTGCCCACATAGGCTTTGATGGGGTGAATATGGGTGGTCACCGTTTGTGTGTGTGTGTGTGTGTGTGTGTGTGTTTTGGCTTTTTTGGTTTGTTTTGGTTTGGTTTTGGTGGTGTTTGGCTGTAGTAGAATAGTTGTTATGTACAAGTTTCTATTGTGGAAAATCGCGTCACTCTTGGTCTTTTGGCTAGAGAAAGCAAAATTTTATTGAGTTTTGTTTGTTTTGTTGGTGTACATCCAGTGGTTTTCTAGTTGTCAACTTCTTCAGCTCCAAGTGTGATATATGAGGCAAAACAAACAAACTTAGGTAATTTACCAGTGTGTCATTCCTTGAGACTTAAGGTCTTTAGCCTGTCTGCCTTCTTCTCTTTATCATCCAGAGTCATCTGATACTTGTTTGATATATAATATCCAGGATTTTTAGTTGTATGCAGTGGTAAGAATAGAGGAAAGTACATCAACTCCATCTTCCCAGAAGCAGAGGTTCCTGCAGGTTTTTTTTTTTTTTAAAGTAAGTTACAAACATCAAGATATTTCACCTCTGGAAACTTCAGCGTGTGTCTTTTGAGAACAGAGACATCGTTCTGTTGTACATAGCTGTGATGCCTTTATCGCACCCAAGAAATTTAACACTGATACAGTATTACCTAACATAGGATTCATATTCAGATTATGTTGTCTCCGAAATGTTCTCTGTAGCTCTTTTCCTCTGATTTCAAATTGTGCGTTGTGTTTGGTTGTTGTGTATCTTTTAACCTACAATGCCATCTCCTGGCCTTTTTGTTGTTCTATTTTGTTTTGGTCTTTCATAGCCCTGACATTTTTTAACAGTCCCAGCAAATACTTTATAGAATGCCCCATAATCTAGATGTGTCTCTTGTGATTAGATTCAGGTTAATTATTTTGGTGACCATACTATGTAGTATAGTATAATGTATACCTCTAATTACAGAAGTCAAGAGGCATGTAATAAATTTGATCATTTGATTAAGTGATTGCCTATCGGATATCTCCATTGCAAAAGTATCTTTTTCCTCTTTGTAATTAGTAAGTAATCTGTGGGGTACAGACCATTATCTTTAAAGCCTTTGAAAACCACAACTTAGATATTTATTTTAAAAAAATACCAGGTAATCTATCTCTTCTTCATAGTAGAATTTTCCAGTTAATAAATGTAGAGAATGATGGAAATTGAAAGTGACCATTTGGCAAACACTTGTGGCAGGCAGGAATCATCAATAGATGCTAAAACCAGTGGGCAAAAGTATGATGGGATAGAAATCTACATTATCTCAAAGTATCCTCCCACAGGATACTGATTACAAAGGGAAAAACAGTAACTAGCGGAGAAACCTGTTGGATACCACCTTACCAAAAGATCACAGTTAATAAGTAATTTGACACATCACATATTACCTCTTTGGTATTCTTCTTTCCAAAATTGGATATCCTCTATTCAATTTTGAGACAATATCAGCCGAACCAAAATTAGGACCATTTTACAAAATAACTGATCAGTACTCTTTAAACTGTTAAGGTCACAGAAAACAAAGAAAGGCTTGAGCTGTTAAAGATTCAAGGAGACCTGACAACTAAATTAAATATGGAGTCCTGGATTGGATTCTGGACCAGGAAAAGGGTCTTATGGGATAGCTGGCAAAACTCAAGTGAAGTCTTTAGGTTACTTAATAGTATTAAAATCAATGTTAATTTCCTGTTTTGATAATTATACTGTGGTTATATGAGGATAACATTTGGTTGGGGTGAAAAGCTTTTGTAACTTTTCTTACATTTAAAATTATTTCAAAAGAAAATTTCTATTTTTTTCAAGTTGTTAAATTCAAAACACTCCAATAAAATAAATTTTTCTAGTTAAATTTTGCTTGGATAGCAAACACAGGCCTGATCTGTATAAGAACTAAATGCATTAAGCAGAACATCACATTCTTTCTGTATTGTCACAAACACTCTAATGTTCTTCCTGTTCTGAAGTCTGGATATAAATCTCACACAGAGTCCTGCACCTCTTTCCTAAGACTTTGTGATCATATGTAACTCCTATATATCCCAGACTTGGAATTTTAGATATCTTCTAGAAAATAATTCATTGATTCAACAGATTTTTATTGTGCACTTATTATATACATACCAGGCATTGTTTGGGCTTCCCTGGTGGCTCAGAGGTTAAAGCGTCTGCCTGCAATGTGGGAGACCTGGGTTCAATCCCTGGGTCAGGAAGATCCCTGGAGAAGGAAATGGCAACACACTCCAGTATTCTTGCCTGGAGAATCCCATGGATGGAGGAGGCTGGTGGGCTACAGTCCACTGGGTTGCAAAGAGTCGGACATGACTGAGCGACTTAACTTTCAGGCATTGTTTGGGGCAATGGAGAAAAGTGAGTGAACGAGGCAGTTAAAAACCTCTCCCTTCATGAAGCTTGGATTTCATTGGAAGACTATAGATGACAAAAAAAATAAGCATATTTTTGAAGTATGTTAATAAATATAATATAGAGAAAAATAAAGGAGGAAAGGTGAATGCCAGGGTTTGGGTGCACGAGAGTATTTAAATCTTCTAAATCAGCACTCATTGAGTTCTGTGTCCCATTTTTAAAAATCTTTTTTAGAACATAACTGCTTGATTTTATATATATAAATACATATATATATTTATATATAAACTTTATAATCTGTCTTCTCCCAGTAGAATGTAAGCTCCATCTGAGTGAGGTCTTTGTTTACTTAAAACCAAAGAACAACACCAAACAGATAAATAAATTTCCATTGAATAAATTCTCCCTCAAGTGTTCTCTCAGGTCGTAGTTTAGCCCCTTAGACTCAAGTAAATATTTGTTGATTTCATTAATATACAGATTCAGGTTATATGAGCCCATTTTGCTGAATAACTTGTATGAGTTTTTTTTAACTTTTCTGGGATAAGAACCCTTAAGATCCTAAGACTGCGTCTTAGTTGCCTGTCATCTTGAGGAATTTGTTTAGCTTGTTTGCATGGAAGTTTATCTATTTTAAATACAATACAAAACGCTTTTCCTTTTGAAAAATGAAAAATATAAAAGGAGAAACCTATTTCCCTCTTAAGCTGTGGAGCTTTCATAGCTGAATGTCTTAAAGATATTACATTGTCTTATCTGTAGTTGAAAAATCCCCTTACTCCACTCTCATATTTCACCCTGTGGCCTGTTAAAGTTTTATAGTTGCAGCATCCATTTCTTCTTCCTATAACCCTAATCATCATTTATTTTTATATTTTCAACAGTGTTATTTACTCGTCTACTATACCAGCTGGCGGAATGTCAAATCTTTTTTGACTTTCGGTTTAATCTGTCTATGCAACATGTATCTCTATGAACTGCGCAATCTCTGGCAGCTTTTTTTTCACGTGACTGTGGGAGCATTTGTTACACTACAGATCTGGCTAAGGCAAGCCCAGGGCAAAGCTCCTGATTATGATGTCTGACACCATCCTTCAGACATATTGCCTTGCCTTAAAGAGGAAAAGGAAGGACACTACCACTGTGATGAAGAAACTGTTCACCACAAATGAGAAGCTCTGCTTTCTTTCTCTCCAGCTGTCCTTTTTAAGTCAGCATGGCATGCCTGTGAGCATGCAATACCTGGTAGGCAAATTCCTCTCAGCAGAATGTTGGCCATGATTATCATTCAGAAGAAGTTGAAGAGCCCTCTCTACAGGGCAATGGCATTGGAAGAACAGTCAGATGCCATTGGAAGACTTGGCCAACAGCTCTGAATCATGGCTGGAGAATTCAGTCAAGAAGTGTGTGTGGTACTTGCCCTGAGAACCAAGCAGGAACTCTACAACCCCAGTTTGCCTTTGTGAGGCATTAGTACAGACCAAATAAAAGATGCTGCAGTGAATTGGAAAGTTTATGTGTAAAACAAATGACTCACTAAATATTAGATCATTTGCACATTTATTGTACCATGAGTCTATGAAGTCCAGATTGGTATGGAATGGTTTCTTTTTCCTTTTATATTTTTGCTTGAATCTTAACTCTGGAAATCACCTCATGTAGGAGAAGGCTGTGGTGAGCTCATCCCTAGAGCATCATAAGTATTGAAAACACAGTGACACATGTTTCTTTCCTTCTTTTGAAATCACCTTCTTTTGAAATCACTTTTTAAAAATATGTCATTAGGCTATAGCCATTATTTGCCAAACTTCAATCACTTAAGTATTACTATTACATATGCTATTATTTACTTAATATTTATCTTTTAAATTTTAAAACATTTTAAAAAGAAACTAACCTCTACTCCAAGTGAAAAACCAGCATCAGTTTGCCATTAAAAAAGAGAACTGCAAAATAAATTAAAAATAAAACAGGATGTTGTGAGATTCTAACTGGATGCTAATGACTGCCAAGGCTCTGAATCCAAGAAGCCTACTCTTTATTGCAGTGAGAGATGTTAGCTAGCCCCAAAATGGGCTCTCTCTGTGGAATTATCAGAAGTTTAAAAGAAAATTATAAAGGGAATGACATTCACACTGTGACTCAACATTATTTAACTCTGTGTTGTGTATCACCTAAAGTCATCTCACAAGCCACCAAGTGATATGGGTCCTGCCCTGTGGAAACACTGAGTTGTTCTAAGAGTCAGAAGGTAACTCCTCTCTCAGCACTTATTATCCCTCATATTATTTCATGACTTCGAGGAGTTAAGCACCTACTATCTAAGTGGTGCTTTTTGATAACTTGTAAAGATTGTTTAAGCAGTTGTGAGAGGAAGCATATTTTGGTTCTGGTTTTGAGGGCTTCCTGGTGGCTCAGATGATAAAGAATCTGCCTGCAGTGTAGCAGACCTGGTTTGATCTCTGGGTCTGGAAGATCCCCTGGAGAAGGGAATGGCTACCCACTCCAGTATTTCTTGCCTGGAGAATTCCATGGACAGAGGAGCCTGGTGGGTTATAGTCCATGGGGTTGCAAAGAGTCAGACAAGGACTGAGAGACTAACACTTTCACTTTCTGGTTTTGAAATCATCTTCATGAGTGATTTTCTTGAAGAAAGATTCTAATTAAGGAATTCATAAGGTTTGAAATTTGATATCCAGAAAAACAGTGGACTCATTACATATAATTCATGTTACTGGGTATATTAATTAAACAGAAAAAATTGTCCAGAGGGGTAAAGTCACCAAACTGCATTGTTTCCAGAACCAGTATATATAGGTATGCTTACAATGAGAAATCCTGCTTAACTACAACCTTTTTGCTACACTCTCCTTTTTAGGAGAATGAGGCAAAAGAAGACAGTGAAAGCTTATGATTTGGGGGATTTATTTAATACAAGAAACTCCAGTTCCCTCCAATATTCTGCCCCTAAAAAAACTGCAAAGAAATTGTGAGTATTCTGAGAGATTATCCCAAGGTACCACATGATCCTAAATCATCAAAATAAAATTGATTTATGTTTGGTGTTTTGTAGTTACTGAACCAGAAAGTTAACTTGGTTCACTTTACTTTAGAAAGTAAAACTTGAGAAAGTTTTTTATAAACTAATGGTTAAAGCAAGAAGAGTTTTCTTGTAAATAGTTGATTAACCAGGAAATTGGCGTATTCTGGTTCATCGAGATTTTGCTGTATATTGATACTTTATAGCTCTCTTACCAGTTTGGTTCTTTTTATTATTGAGTCATAATGTCTGGTGTTAAGCAAGGACACTTGAAAACTCACCAGCTATCTTTAAATCCTTCATTTGTTTTTTGTTTAGTTTTTTCGCCAGCTATGTTGGATAAGGGGATGTTTATATTTTAATGTAAAAAATGAAAACAGGTATAAATAATGTTTTATGTATAGAAATGTTTTCTTTCATTATTTGTTTCCTGCATCTTTGTGTGTTTATACAGCTTTCCTGCCTCTTCATGTTGTTGCCAAAGAAAGTATGACTTTAGAAAGATAAATTTTTGCCATGAATGTAAAGAAGTTTTTAAGCTCTTGAGAAAGAATCACTCAGGCCTCTAATGTGTATGATGGTGATACATTGCATTTATATTGCAATTTTACTTCTAAGAGCACCTACCTAATCATAATGGGTCTTCTACTGTCGAGGAGGTACCATTTTCCCAATAGGAAAGAGGACACTATGATAACCAGGTGTTAATGACTTATCTAGGGTCAAAAGCAAAGCACACACAATTTCTAATCTCTTAGCCCAGGGTTGGGCTAATGAAGGTAGCTAAGATTATATTAATGAAGATAACTAAGATTATATTCAGGAAATATGTCTATTCTTGGTAAAATTGAAGTCCTGGGGACTTCTTAAAATAATGAGCTTTAGCCCGCTATTGTATCTAGGTGTATATTATCTTACTTAAGGTAATTCTGAAATGTTGCTTTTGATTATGATGTTCTATGAGGGCAAAGATACTCCCTTTTATATCCTAAAAGTATTTGCAATATTTGCTTGCTTTTGTCGGGTGTGTATTTGAAGTATACCTGGCCTCCTTGCCAAAAGAATTTGGGAAGCATATCCAAAAAAGACATACACAATAAATAAAATATGAACATTAAGGGAAGAAAAGCAAAACCAATGAGACTAGAAAGAAGGGTGAACACATTGCTGTTACTGAGTATAAAATTTGATTCTTGAATTTCTTGAAAGTCAAGCCTAGAAGAAGGAAAACAAGTTTTGTCTTGATTTATATCTGTAAGTCAGAGCGTGTTTCTCAGAAAAGATGTCTTCCTGATGAATTCAGGTAAAAATGTTTTCACTTGGCAGTCTTGTGAAATGCTAAAAGGAACAAAATCCTCAGTTGTTTTACACACATTTCCATGTTACAATTGTGCCTTGGATCCTCAACTTTGTACCAGCTTTCAAAGGCTTTCATTTCAGGGCTTTTTTTTTTATGTGTTTAATAGAGGATTTTGTTCCAATAAGAATTCTGCTCCTAAGCTAAAAGCAAGTATCCGTGTTAAAGCTTGAAAATCCATTTAAGACAAATGCCTTGACACTTGGAAAACCTTTACCCAATTTTGTAATTTTATAACTTATATAAAGTGAATCTGCTACCTCTGGGTTAGCACATTTGTTTTGTATTAAATATTGTCTATTTCACAGTGGAATCCATTCTGGAGAAATGCATAGCTCCATTTCTTTTGGACTGTGTGTGGAATCTCATTAGAATTCTGATTTGTCAAGCCTCCACAGAGACCAGATTTGTCAGGTGAACGTTTAACCCTCCTGTCACAAAAGTGCTTCCTCCTGGGGTTAGCGACCTACCAAAAAGGCATACACTTGGCCTTTAATACAAAAGATTTACTGAGTAACCGAGAGCCCATTCCAGGCTGTTGGATTTCCAAGAGACACAGCAAATTGTGTGTGTGTGTTCACTATTCTCTTTGCTGTTTTAACAGACTTTTTATTCACTGTAAAATAGTTTTAATAGAGTATGTAGTAAAAGAACAAATTATTTCAAAATCAGCCACCACTCAGACCAAATTGAACACTTAGCTCTACTGCATATTATAGGTCGCTCTTCAGGGCTTCCCTGGTGGCTCAGATGGTAAAGCGTCTGCCTGCAATGCGAGAGACTTGGGTTTGATCCCTGGGTTGGGAAGATCCTCTGGAGAAGGAAATGGCAACCTACTCCAGTACTGTTGCCTGGAAAATTCCACGGACAGAGGAGCCTAGTAGGCTATAGTCCATGGGGTCACAAAGAGTCAAACACAACTGAGCGACTTCACTTTCTTTTCAGGGTTTCATTCTTTGTCTGTGGTCAAGCCTTTTAATTTTTCTGCTTTACATCACTAAGGAGATGGAGTCTTTCTTTCTAAAAATATTGTGATAAAGTCAAATCTAAATTTGGGGTTAAATTGGCTTTAGGAATATCCTGGCCTAAAGTTAATAGAAGAAACCTTTCCAACTCCCAGGGTTATAAATGAATTGTGCAGAGCCCATGTCAGCTGAGGATTTTACTTTTCTGGTTGTACTGCCTAGGGTCTGATGATCTTCATCAATGTCCTAGGATTGCTGTTGAATGCTGGCATATTGTAGCCTTCTGTTTGAGCAGTGAGCTTTTCAAAGAGAAGTGGTATCTGTGGCTGCCACTCTTGTAACATCTCTTCCTTCGGTGGCCAAGCTTTGTAGGTTTCTTTATTCAACAAGTGAAATCACAGTGCCATAGCATTGTGTGGTTGGAAGCCACATGGCTTGTATTCTCCTTGCCCGTTACAGTGAGTGGCATTGACATGAGTGCAAACGTTTTCTTCTGCTTTGGTGATGCTGGTTTGTAAAGAATAGCCTCAACACAGTGGAGGCTAAAGAATCTCAAGGAGAGAAAAGGCTTCATTCTCAAAGAGTTCCTGAAGTCGATACTGGAACCTTATGAATTGTTCCTGGTGTTTCCTTGGCAACAAATGGTGTTTTCAGCCCAACCCCACCCACAGTTCACATTTGCCCTTTTCTTCTACATCCCACAGTACGGCAGTGCAAGCATCATGCACAAAAGCACGTCCAGGCTCCATCTGACAGTGGGAAATAGGGCTCGTCAGTTCTGTCTCCTCTCTGGTCCCAGCAGCCCCTTCCCAGCTCTGCCTTGGTTACCTGCCTCCTTGTGCTGGTGAATTTCTTTGAGGCTGGGTTTTCAAAGGGACTTTGCCTAAAGGTGAGCAAAGGACATTTTGCTCTTGCCCTTTGAATTCTTCCAGAAAATTGGGAGATACCAAGGGAAAATTTAATGCAAAGATGGGCACAATTAAGGACAGAAACGGCAAGGACCTAACAGAAGCAGAAGAGATTAAGAAGACATGGCAAGAATACACAGAAGAACTATACAAAAAAGGCCTTAATGACCTGGACCTAACTACGATAGTATGGTGACTTACCTAGAGCCAGACATCCTGGAGTGTGACGTCAGATGGGCGTTAGAAACCATCACTATGAACAAAGCCAGTGGACGTGATGGAATTCCAGCTGAACTATTTAAAATGCTTAAAAATGATGCTATTAAAGTGCTGCACTCTATGGCAGTGAATTTGGAAAACTCAGTAGTGGCCTTAGGACTGGAAAAGCCCAGTTTCCATTCCAATCCCAAAGGAAAGCAATGCCAAAGAATATTCAAACTTATGTACAGTTAACGCTCATTTCACATGCAGGCAAGGTAATTCTCAAAATCCTTCAAGCTAGACTTCAGTAATATGTAATCCAAGAACTTCCAGGTGTACAAGCTGGATTTAGAAAAACCAGAGAAACCAGAGATCAAATTGCCAGCATCTGTTGGATCATAGACAAAGCAAGAGAATTCCAGAAGAACATCCACTTCTGCTTCGTTGACTATGGTAAAGACTTTGTGCAGATCACAACAAACTGGAAAATTCTTAAAGAGGTGGGAATACCAGACCACCTTACCTGCCTCCTGAGAAACCTGTTTGCAGGTCAAGAAGCAACAGTCAGAACCAGGCATTGAACTACAGGCTCGTTTAAAACTGGGAAAGAAGTACATCAAGGCTGTATATCATCACCTTATTTATTTAACTTATATGCTGAGTACCTCATGGGAAATGCTGGACTGGATGAATCACACACTGGAATCAAGACTTCTGGGAGAAATATCAGCAACCTCAGATATGCAGATGATACTACTCTAATGGCAGAAAGTGAAGAGGGACTGAAGAGCCTCTTGATGAAACTGAAAGAGGAGAGTGAAAAAGCTGGCTTAAAACTCAGCATTCAAAAAACAAAGATCATGGCATCTGGTTCCATCTATTCATGGCCAATAGGGAAACAGTGGAAACAGTGACAGACTTTATTTTCTTGGGCTCTAAAATCACTGTGGACAGTGACTGCAGCCATGAAATTAAAGGATGCTTGCTCTTTGGTGAAAAGCTATGACAAACAGTGTATTAAAAAGCAGAGATGTTACTTTGCCCACAAAGATCCGTCTAGTCAAAGCTATGGTTTTTCCAGTTATCATGTAAGGCTGTGAGAGTTGGACCATAAAGAAAGCTGAGTGGCGAAGAATTGATACTTTTGAACAGTGGTGTTGGAGAAGACTCGAGAGTCCCTTGGACTGCAAGGAGATCAAACCAGTCAATCCTAAAAGAAATCAAGCCTGAATATTCACTGGAAGGACTATTGCTGAAGCTGAAACTCCCAATACTTTGGTCACCTGATGCAAAGAGCCCACTCACTGGAAAAGACCCTGATGCTGAGAAAGATAGAAGGTAGAAGAAGGGGACAACAGAGGACAAGATGGTTGGATGGCATCATGACTCAATGGATATGAGTTTGAGCAAACTCTGGGAGACAGTGAAAGAGAAGCCTGGCGTGCTGCAGTCCATGGGGTCGCAAAGTGTTGGACACAACTTAGCAACTGAACAACAGCAACAGTACCTACAACTCATGTAAAAAGAATGCTCATTAGCACCTTTTGTGGGCCAGTGTAGGGCCTCCTACGTAGTTTATCCTTATGGCAGCCTTAGGGGACAAGGGTGGCACTATTTCACATTCATTTGAGGAAACAAAGGCTGAGAGTGAAACCTAGGATTCAAGATTAAATGACTCAAAAATTGGGGCTCATTTTTCCATGCCACAGAGCCTTTCAGAGAGCAAGTTCTTTATGTGTGTGTCACTGACAACACTGGGCTCTTACCATTACAGCAGCAATGAGAACAAATGAAGCCAACGTAGAGGGGAAAACAATACTGCGTGTGTGCTAAACATCCTCACAGGCTGCTTTATGAAGGCTTTCTGTATTTTAGATGAAGCACCTGAGGCCTAAAGAAGTTAAATGACGTAAACAGTCCAAATCTAACCTTTGTTGTGGCACCAGGATTTCAATCCACATCAGTCTTAGAACTCACACTCTTAACCAACCACCCTATAACATTAGGCTAGGCAACATGGAAATATGTTGAAATATATAAGGAATATATATACAAGTAATGCATATTACTTTGAAAAGAGGTGAAATCATGGCTAATTCCTGCAGTATAGATGTCCTAGTAAAATTGTTTCCTAAAATTCCTACATGTATAATGACCAGGACAGATGGCTGCCATAGGTTTGGTGAACCTCAGGTGTGCCTTAGATTTTAGGGCAAGGAGTTATAAAGTTTATTCTTTCTCATAAAACTAACTCACAAATTAATGATATAGAATGTTAAAGCTTCATTGGTGTTACAAACCAATGTAAAGATGTTACAAACATTTCCTTTTTCTAGCTGAAGGCCAGCATAGGTTGATTCTTTGATATGAAATAATTTCATAGGAATTCTGCTTTAAGTCATTCCTATATCTGAAAACATTAGACAAAAGGTAGAAGGTAACTAATTGCTTAATCAAAAAGTAGTAATGATGAGTTTAGAGCCAGACCGTCTCCCCTGCAACCGTCTGCCCCACCAGCTCTCCCTGCCACTGGCATGGTGGCCTTGGCAAGCCATGTAACCTCTCTGCCTCAGTTTCCTTAGGTATGAAGTAGAGGTAACTGTGCTTTGGGCAAAGTGTTGTGAGGATTGAATGAGTCAATAAATGTAAATCACCCAGAGCCGGGCACAGCAAGTGCTAGGACAACATTTGCTGCCTTATTGTGGTCTCTCTGATAGGTGTTGCTGTTACTTTCAAGATAATAGGCATCTTTATATATATATATATATATATATATTTATTTATTTATTTATTTATTTTTAATTGAAGGATAATTGCTTTACAGAATTTTGTGTTTTCTGTCAAACCTCAACATGAATCAGCCATAGGTGTACATATGTCCCCTCAAACCTCCCTCCCATCTCCCTTCCCATCCCACCCCTTTAGGTTGATACAGAGCCCCTGTTTGAGTTCCCTGAGACATACAGCAACGCAAATGCCCCTAATATATCACTGCACATAACTTTTCAGAAATTGTGAATTAAGAAAGGATCCTAATTCAAAAACAAAAACAGACAAAGGATCCTGTTGTAATATTTGGCAGGCAGTTGATCTGCTCTGGCAAGCTCTTGTGTGCAGACTTCAGGGCAGTGTGCTGGGGATGCATTCAAAGTCAGAGAAGGGAAGTGAGGGACTGACATTTGCCATATGCCTGCTGTGCATCAGGTGTTTTACATACAGGATTTATGTGAGCTTAACAAAATCCATCTGAGGTGAGTAAACAGGATTAAGTTGTCACTTAATCCAACGTCACTCAACCTGGAAAAAGTAGACTACTCTCTGGGCCCCCTCAGTGTCCTGGGTACTGGAGCACTGCTGTCAGATGGGGAAAGTGCCTCTGGGAACCTTGCCTGCTACAATGCGACGTGAGTCCTTTGGCCTCATCGCTGTTTGCTTTGAACATCCCGTTTGGGTCTATTCGGGATTCTTGGATGACTGCCACCTAGTGCCTACCACTCTGCAGGGCCTCCACAGAGTGGAGTGTGTGTGCACGTGGTCTGTGCCTGGATGGGAGAAAGGGATGAGGAGGCAGCCAGCAGCCTTCTAGCACAGAGTGGAAATATGTAGATGCTGAGGATGTGAGAGTGTAAGGCACTCTTCAAACATGCAAATGAAACATGGCTTTCTAGAGAGTAATCTGAAGAGAAATGCATTCTCCCTACCACCCCAGAAAAATCCCATGTGAGCCGGGGAAATGCCTGACTAGCTAACAGAGTCAAAGCAGAGCAGCACAGTTTGCAAAATTGGAAAATAGTCTAAGAGAATAACCAGAGATACTGACAAACTAGAGATTACGGGTGGGTCTACACTGGAAATTGGCTGAGGGGAAAAAAGTGATGAGGCTTCTTTCTAGCGGATTCCAGTGAGACTTCTTTAAATTCACACAGGCCTAATAGGCCAGCAGTATGAAAAGGGCCTTGGGGATGAATATGCAAGGGAGGGGGCAGCTCAGCTCTGCTCATTAGAAACAGATGGTGAGGTTTGGGGCTGACAAGCCAGTGGGGACAGGATGCCCTCAGCCCCAAACAATCCTTTTCTTTCTCTTTGTCTTCTCACCATCATCCTGCCTCTCTGGATCTCTGCTTGCTCTGTGAACCTAGGTTGACCTGCACTTGCCTCTCCCCACTCCTTGGACCAGGGCCCGTGATAGAAAAGGGCATCCATCGTGCATGGTTGCTGCTGCTGCTGGGTAGGAGGACTGAACAAAGGCTGCTTCCGGCTTTGGTTTGGAGGTGATCCTCCCACAGATCCCCCTTGGCAATGTGCTTTCACCTCATTTGTCTTTCTGTCTTTGTCTAACATCTTCAAATCCTATTTCTATTGTGTTTATGTTTGCACCATCCTTGTAGTCTGGCACTTGAAGCTAAGATGAAGAGTTGCACAAATATTTAGTTAGGGAATGCCAGAGAAGAAAGAAACCCTGGAGGTCAGCCATTCCAGTGGCCTCGCTTGGCTTTGTCCTTGCATCTGTCTTGCAAAGCAGTGACTTTGCCAGTGAGAAGGGGAGATAGGCTAGAGGAAGACAGCAAAAAAGTTTTTCCTCCCAAGACAGAAAGAAAAAACCCACCAAAAGGCTTTTTAGAAATTTTGGGAAGATAAAATCTACAGAATACTATAGTAATTGGATCTCATTTCATCTATTGTCAACCTTGGAGAAGGGTGGACGCTCTGTTCCTGCCAGGATCATTGGTACTTAGCCAGGTGGGCACACTGAACAGAGGTGCCTCTGGGCTAAGTATCCAAGCCACTGCAGGAGCTGCACTGATCGTGTCTCCCATTGCCCGCTAGGCATGGGGCAGCACAGTGAGAAAGTGTACCTGAAAGCTCTTTATATGCTGGGAAGTTCATCCAATTGACGGGGCTTGGTATCCTCTGGTCATCCATCCTCTCACCTGACCCCAGTTCTACAAGTAACACCAGCGCTTCCAACTTTCCTCCTGACACCTGTGCTCCATGCTGCTTGCCACAACCAGTGTGGCCCAGCCGTGTCACTCCTCCCTTCTGGACATGACGACCTGTACAGTGTTCTCTTCAGTGTGGAGTTGTTTCAATCTAGGCAAATTCAAACACTGGGCTTTCCTAGTGTGCTTGTCCCTGCCAGTGCAGTTCTCCTGTTCAGTGACAATGAGACCCTGCCCAGCACTGCTTTTGAACGTGTACCTTGTGTCCAAGAGTGCTTTCCTGCCCCATGATGATGCAAGCACAGCATCTCTTTCTGGGTCTGGGAAGCTCATTTTCTATCACTTAGCAACTCGTGGCCAGATTGCATATGGAAACATCCATGTTTTAATCGTGTAAAGACCACAGTTCAGGACATGATTAATCTGTGTGCCTCTCAAATGATACTCGTTTTAGGAAAAGTTATATAAATGTAATTTTGAATGTCTTAACGTAACATGGCTACCTGGTGAACATTTAGCTTTAGCTTCCTCAGTGCACCAAATTCACTGTGCCTTACTGCTAACATCACTACCACCATTAAGTCATCCCCCTGTTGGATGAAGTCAGGTCTTAGTTTTAGTGATCTTTGCTTCTTTGCTGTCCAGTTCAGTTCAGTCACTCAGTCGTGTCTGACTCTTTGCAACCCTGTGGACAGCAGCACGCCAGGCCTCCCTGTCCATTGCCAATTCCTGGAGCTTACTCAAACTCATGTCCATTGAGTCAGTGATGCCATCCAACCATCTCATCCTCTGTCTTCCCTTTCTCCTCCTACCTTCAATCTTTCCCAGCATCAGGATCTTTTTAAATGAGTCAGTTCTTCACATCAGGTGGCCAAAGTATTGGAGTTTCAGCTTCAGGATCAGTCTTTCCAATGAATGTTCAGGACTGATCTCCTTTAGAATGGACTGGTTGGATCTCCTTGCAGTCCAAAGGACTCTCAAGAGTCTTCTCCAACACCACAGTTCAAAAGCATCAATTCTTCAGCACTCAGCTTTCTTTATAGTCCAACTCTCACATCCATACATGACCACTGGAAAAACCATAGCCTTGACTAGATGTATCTTGGTTGGCAAAGTAATGTCTCTGCTTTTTAATATGCTATCTAGGTTGGTCATAACTTTCCTTCCAAGGAGCAAGCGTCTTTTAATTTCATGGCTACAGTCACCATCTGCAGTGATTTGGGAGCCCCAAAAAATAAAGCCTGTCATTGTTTCCCCATGTATTTGCCATGAAGTGATGGGACCAGATGCCATGATCTTAGTTTTCTGAATGTTGAGTTTCAAGCCAACTTTTTCACTCTCCTCTTTCACTTTCGTCAAGAGGCTCTTTAGTTCTTCACTTTCTGCCATAAGGGTAGTGTCATCTGCCTATCTGAGGTTATTGATACTTCTCCCATCAATCTTGATTCCAACTTGTGCTTCATCCAGTGCAGTGTTTCTCATGATGTACTCTGCATATAAGTTAAATAAACAGGGTGACAATATACAGCTTTGACATACTCTTTTCCCAATTTGAAACCAGTCTGTTGTTCCATGTCCAGTTCTAACTGTTGCTTCCTGACCTGCGTACAGATTTCTCAGGAGCTGGGTGAGGTGGTCTGGTATTCTCAGTGAGCATTAAAATGGTGTTCAGAACTCACTCTACATAATAATGGTGCCCTTGCTAATTAACATTCTAGTATGGATGTGCTTTTGAAAAAAAGTATAAACCTTTGGGAGAAACAAACAAGTTCTCTGGATTAGCTTAGTGGAGATGGAGATGGAAAGGTGTGAGTTGTGTCCTTAGTTGTCGCAGTGTGCCCTGGGTGTGTGCACATGCCTGGACGCGTGTTTTCATGTGCCTGCCTGAGGCTTGCTCTCTACCACCCACAGCAGGGTGGGAGTGTCACCAAACCAGGTTCATTTTGCTGGATGTGCAGCCAGCCAAAATACTGTGATGCTGAGGTTTGCAGCAGAGAGAGGGTTTGTTCGTAAAGCAGTCAAGCAAGAAGACTAGAGAACAAATCTCAAATCTGCTTCCCCCAAAGCAAAGGCCTTGGGGTGTTTATGAGATAAAGAAGAGAGAAACAGGACAGACAGGCATGGGGAATTCCGGGAGAGGCGATTGGGAAAAGGTGTGGTAATTGATGTTTTGTGCAGGCATAACTAGGCTGCCAGCCTTGGTGTGTTCTGAGGATGGAATTTTCAGCCCTCTGATATCAAAACGTCACTGAGAGGGTGCTCACATGTGCCCAGTTGAAAGATTGGTGGTCCTGCCTAGTCGTAACCAGCTCAGCTTGAACTGGACACAGCTGACTCCTGACTAAACTGAACTAGGCATAGCTGTGAACATCTTGTTTTTTAGGCTATGTACCCCTTGGAAGAAGGGGTACAAAGAAAACATGCAAGTGTTCAAACCACCTTATTAGTGAAAGCAAGAAAAATGCATTTAACCCATGGTTTCAGTTCCCCTTAGATTTTGATCATTCCTCTGTCTTGGGGGAAAAGGGCCTGTTATTGCCAAAAACTTAGGTCTGTAAGCCCACAGCACAGCATAGTCAAGCTACTGACACATGGTTGTGGTAGAAAGTACAGCATTTACTGCAGGGTGCCCAGTAAGAACAGGCAGCTTGGTGCAAATGTCCTAAACTCCCTAATGGCTTTCAGGGAAGGGTTTTTAAAGGAAACATTTGGGGTGAAGGTTGCAGAGGGCATGACCTTCTTCTGATTGGTTGGTGGTGTGGTAACAGGGTAGCATTTCAGGAATTTTAATCATCAACCTTCTGGTTCCAACTTGTACGTGTTCTACTGCTTGTGGTCAGCAGGTAATCACTATCGTCCTCCTGGGTAAGAGTCTTAATTTCTTCAGAACAACTCAAAGATACACATCAGTTAGTCAATTCAGTCGCTCAGTCATGTCCAACTCTTTGCGACCCCATGAACTGCAGCACGCCAGGCCTCCCTGTCCATCACCAACTCCCAGAGTTCACCCAAACCTATATCCATCGAGTCAGTGATACCATCCAACCATCTCAGCCTCTCTCGTCCCCTTCTCCTCCTGCCCTCAATCTTTCCCAGCATCAGAGTCTTTTCCAATGAGTCAAGTCTTCACATCAGGTGGCCAAAGTATTGGAGTTTCAGCTTCAACATCAGTCCTTCCAATGAACACCCAGGACTGATCTCCTTTAGGATGGACTAGTTGGGTCTCCTTGCAGTCCAAGGGACTCTCAAGAGTCTTCTCCAACACCACAGTTCAAAAGCATCAATTCTTCGGTGCTCAGCTTTCTTTATAGTCCAATTCTCACATCCATACATGACCACTGGAAAAACCATAGCCTTGACTGGACGGACCTTTGTTGGCAAAGTAATGTCTCTGCTTTTTAATATGCTATCTAGGTTGGTCATAACTTTCCTTCCAAGGAGTAAGCGTCTTTTAATTTCATGGCTACAGTCACCATCTGCAGTGATTTTGGAGCCCAATAAAATAAAGTCAGCCACTGTTTTCACTGTTTCCCCATCTATTTCCTATGAAGTGATGGGACCAGATGCCATGATCTTAGTTTTCTGAATGTTGAGCTTTAAGCCAACTTTCTCACTCTCCTCTTTCACTTTCATCAAGAGGCTTTTTAGTTCCTCTTCACTTTCTGCCATAAGGGTGGTGTCATCTGCATATCTGAAGTTATTGATGTTTCTCCCAGCAATCTTGATTCCAACTTGTGCTTCCTCCAGCCCAGCATTTCTCATGATGTACTCTGCATATAAGTGAAATAAGCAGGGTGACAGTATACAGCCTTGACGTACTGCTTTTCCTATTTGGAACCAGTCTTTTGTTCCATGTCCAGTTCTAACTGTTGCTTCCTGACCTGCATATAGGTTTCTCAAGAGGCAGGTCAGATGGTCTGGTATTCCCATCTCTTTCAGAATTTTCCACAGTTTTTTGTGATCCACATGGTCAAAGGCTTTGGCGTAGTCGATAAAGCAGAAATAGATGAGTTGTTTTATATATATATATATATATATATATATATATATATATATATATATGTCCCTTGAGGAGGACCTAGGTAGGATTGTTTTGTTTAAGCTATCATTACTTAACTTGCTTCACTGCTTTTCCCTGGTTTCTGCTTTCTCTCACTTCCATACTTAGTAACTGCTGAGTCTGCTCTTTGGAACTCAGGGAAGGCCTAGAGACTAAAGTCTTTTATCTACAAACAGGAAATGAGGGACACAAATGGGCTTTTGTACCCAGAATGGCCCTGTTGAGTAATGGGGTCTGGGGTGTCCTGAAGCTTCAGTTGGCCTGCTAGTAGACAGGGCCCAGATGGTCACAGGGTAGGGTCTGGCCTGCTGTGGATGGACTGGGTTTGCAGGCTGTAGGGTTGTAATTTTTCCCTGTCTGATGTCTGCTCCCTGGTGGGTGAAGCTCGTTTAGAGGCTAGCATAGGCTTCTTCTAGAGTATGGCTGGTTCCTGCCCAGTGGTGGACAGAGCTGGGTCTTGGCCCTCTGGTGAGCAGGGCTGTGTCTTTGGACATGTCTAGAGGTGGCCATGGGCTCAGGAAGCCTTAAGGCAGCCTCTCTGCTGATGGGTGGGACTGTGTCCATACCCAGTTAGTTGTTTGGCCTGAGGCATCACAACACTAGGGCTTCCTTGATAGCTCAGTTGGTAAAGAATCCACCTGCAATGCAGGAGACCCCAGTTCAATTCCTGGGTCAGGAAGATCTGCTAGAGAAGGGATAGGCTGCCCACTCCAGTATTCTTGCCTGGAGAATTCCATGGACTGTATAGTCCATGGGGTCGCAAAGAGTCGGACATGACTGAGCAACTTTCAGTATTACAACACTGGTGCCTACAGATTGTTGTGTGAGATTCTCTTTTCTCCATATCCTTGCCAACATTTGTTATTTGTGTTCTTTTTAATGAGGGCTGTTCTGACAGGTGTGAGGTGATATCTCATTGTAGCTTTGATTTTCATTTCCCTGATGATTAGTGATGGTGAGCATCTTTTTTATGTGCCTGTGGAACATCTGGTATATTTCTTTGGAAGAATGTCTATTTAGGTTGTCTGCCCATTTTTAAATTGGTTTTTTGATGTTCAGTTGTATAATCTATTTATATCTTTTAGATGTTAACCTTTTATTGGCCGTGCCATTTACAAGTATTTTCTCCCATTCAGTAGGTTTTCTTTTATTTTTTCAGTGGTTTCTTTTGCTGTGCAAAAGCTTTTGAGGTTCAATTAAATCCCATTTATTTTTGCTTTTTTATCTTTGGCCTTATGAGACAAATTATAGCAATTTGTGGAGGGTTTATGTTAGAGTGTTCTACCTGTATTCTCTTTTAGAAATTTTATGGTTTTGGATCTTACATTTAGGTATTAATCTATTGAGGTTCTTTATAGGGTTTGAGAAAATGTTTTAATTTCTCATACATGTAGCTATCCAGTTTCCCCAGTACCACTTTTGAAGATACATTTTCAGTGTATGTTCTAGCTTCCTTTGTTGTAGATTAATTGACCATAGGAGTGTGGGTTTATTTCTGGGCTAAACAGGTTCCATTTATCTATGTCTGTTTTTCTGCTAGACCATCCTATTTTGATTACTGTAGCTTCATTGTATAGTGTGAAGTCGAGTGTGATTCAAGCTATGTTCTTTAAAAATTGTTTTGGCTGTTTGGGGTCTTTTGAGTCTGGGCTCATTCAAATTATTCCTTAGATATGCATCTTAATTATATAAGTCCAGCATCCAAAGCACAACATAAATCCTATTTTTCTCCATACTGAATTCCCCTCAGTGCACACCATGGGAGCAATGGGCAGTGGCTATGGTGACTGGTAGCTTGATCCTTGAACTGGAATGGCAGGCAACATTCCCTTTTCACAACCTCAATAATCAATACCACATATCTGCCAACTGTCGAGGCCTTCACTGGTAATCAAACCAATGGTAGACAAAGAGACATACCCTGAAGGGGCACACAGAATGCCAGACATTAGACTCCTAGGAGACGGTCTAGTTAGGGATCTGTGTCTTACCTTTACTTATTGGACTTTCTCAACATTCTCAGTTTGTCTCAGAAACCTAGATATTAAACATGGAAGTGACATAGGCTGGGAAAAATAGGTATTGTTTCTATAATATCCTGACCAAGGTCTTTTTTTTTTATTTCAATCTGAGGACCAAATTTCAACTTAGTTAAAAAAAATAGGGGACAGGAAATTCTGTTGACTTGCCTAAGTTGGTATGTTATATCCAAGGACTTTTTATTGTAAAGTCACAGTGACATTAGGGATGGTTGAAAATTGATGACAAGCACAACCAGGGGATCAACATGTGAAATACGGAAAATAGTTTTGGATGACATATCAAGAGCTTGAGAGATTATCTGCTTTTGCCAAAGTCTGAGAAATCCTCATCATTGTTCTTTCAAGCCTGGAAAGTTAGAGACAAAGAGAAATCATAATAGAAGAAAATAATCATTCTACTAACCTAACAAACTATTTAAAGTACCTTCTGAAAAGTTACTGTACAAAGTTACCACTGCGGCAATGCTGTGCACCTCAATTTCTTTCCTGTAGCTTCCTTCTGAAAAGCAACTTAGGAACTGTTAGAGGTCCACGCGCCCACTTGGAGTAGCCAGTGCTGGGGCTGGAGCAGCCATGCTTTGATGAGCTCTGTCGAGGCTGTCTTCTGCTGCAGGGTTTCCGTTGATCCCTGCAAGACGAGCTTACCATGAGTGTGATGAAGCCATGCCTTAGTTCTCTTCCTCTTCACGGTGGAATGGGGCACAAGTAGCACTGGCAAGGTCCAGTCCAGCAAGTATGGAACTGGTCTTCTGGATGTTTCTTCTTCCAAGATTTCAATAGGATGCAGTCTCCAGGATAGACATGGTTGCCAAGAAGCATGTAATTTCCAGCAAAGGCCCTCCTACAAAGGCCCTTCTGTTGTCTCTGAATGGACATAGACACCAAACCTAGGATTTATTTCGTGCAGTAAGGCTTTAACCTCAGAAACTTTCAGAACAGCAGGAAAATACTTCTAAACAACCAGTTAAAGTGTCCAAGAAAACCAATAAGTACCTGAGTACTCTAGTGGTTCTTTAGCATCATAGTAAAATCAACCTGCCAGTCTTTGAATCTAAACTCAGTACTGATAAAATGATCATACTAGACTACTCACGGCAATTTATAGATTCAATGCAAGCCCTATCAAATTATCAATGGCATTTTTGGAAAAAAAAATAATAAAGTTTGTATGGCAACACAAAAGGCCCCACCCAAGTAGCCAAAGTGATCTTGAGAAAGAAAATGGAACTGGAGGCATCAGACGCCCTGACTTCAGACTGTACTGCAAAGCTACAGTAATCAAACAAATAAAAATATGGCACTTGTACACAAAAACAGAAATATCAATAGGACAGGATAGAAAGCCAAGAAATAAAGTTATGCACCTGTGGTTACCTAATCTATGGCAAAGGAGGCAAGACTATATAATGGAGAAAAGACAGTCTCTTCAATAACTGGTGCTGGGAAAACTGGACAGCTATGTGTTAAAAAAAAATGAATCATACATAAAAAATAAACCTAATGTAAGGTCAGACACCGTCAAACTTTTACAGGAAAACATAGGCACTCTCTGACATAAATCACAGCAATATCTTCTTCGACCCACCCCCTAAAGCAATGAATACAAAAACAAACAGGACTGAAAAAAAACGTAAAAGCTTCTGTACAGCAATGGAATCCATAAATAAAATGAAAAGAGACCCTTAGAATGGGAGAAAATATTTGCAAATGAAGCAACTCACAATGGATTAATCTCCAAAATATATAAACAGCTCATGCAGCTCTATAGTAAAAAAAAGGACCTCAAAAAATGAGCAGAAAATCTAAAATCTAAATAAAGACACCATACAGATGGCCAAACAGTGCATGAAAAGATGCTCAACATTACTAATTATCAGAGAGATGCAAATCGAAACTATAATGAGAATATCATCTCACACTAGTCAGAATGACCATCATCAAAAAGTCTACAAACAACAGATGCTGGAGAGGACATGGGAAAAAGGGAATCCGTCTACACTGTTGGTGGGAATATAAATCGGCACAATCACTGAAGAGAACAGTATGGAGGTTCCTTAAAAAATTAAAAATAGAACTATCATATGATCCAGCTATCCCACTCCTGGGCAAGTATCCAGAGAAAACCTAAATTTGAAAAGATACATGCACCCGTGTTCATCGCAGCACTACTTACTATAGCCAGGACATGGAAGCAACCCCAGTGTCCACCAGCAGGGGAATGGATAAAGATGTGGTACACACTTACAATGGAATATTGCTCTGACATAAAAAAGAACAAAATAATGCCGTCTGCAGCAACCTGGATGGACCTCGAGATCATACTAAGTGAAGTCAGTCAGACAAATACCAAATGATATCACTCATATGTGAAGTCTAATTTTTTTAAATGATACGAATAAACTTATTTAGATAGACTTACAGATATCAAAAACAAACTTATGGTTACCACAGAAGGTATAAATCAGCAAAGAAATAAACCAGCAGTTGGAAACATAACCTGCTAGGCAAAACATTTATAGCAGTTAGAGTAGCTCCCAATGATTGTATATATTCGACAATGTCTGGTTTCTTGTTTCAAGTTCCCTCTTGGTCTCATAAACCATTTCTGGAAAATAGGAATCATCTCCCATAGAACATTCCATAGGGGCTCATTTGGACCTTTCTTCTAGGGGCTACTTTTACTCAAAGCAGGGCAACTGGTAAGACCTTATTCCTGGGAATTATAGCTAAAATTTGTCAAGAGACTTGTCTTTTTAAGATTATAATTCATCTTTCCTTTTGCCAGTAAATTAGAAATTACATGCATGGACTTTCCTGGTGGCACAGTGGATAGGAATCTACCTGGCCAATGCAGGGGACAGGAGTTTGATCCCTGGTCTGGGAAGATTCCACATGCCCCACAACTAAGCCTGTGCATGACAACTAGTGAACCAGCGTGCCTAGAGCCTGTGCTCTGCGGTAAGAGAGGCCACTGCAATGAGAAGCCTGCCCTCCCTGCAGCTGGAGAATAGCCCCCGGTCTCTGCAACTAGAGAAAGCCAGCTTGCAGCGATGAAGACCCTGCATGGCCAAAAATAAAACAGGTAAAAAATAAATAAAGCAGTGTGCACATGTCAAAAAAAAAATTACACGTTTCATGGCAACCCCAGCGAAGCTTTCAAGCTCCAGATACTTGAGTTGCTATAAAGGCCCCTCCACTGTCACTCTGAATGGACACAGAGAACACAAACCTAGGAATTCTTTCTTTTAGTAGGGATTTTTCAACCTCGGAAGCTTTTTCAGACCAGCAGGGAAATGCTTCTCACCAAGCAATAAAAGGGTCCGCAAATACTAGTAAGTACCTTTCCAGTTGCTCTTGGCCTCACAGTGAACTCAGCTTACCAATCTTCTCCCAGTCCAGCACTTCCGGTCTCAACTTCTTTGATTGGCAGTAGCCCAGTGTTAGCGTTCTTTGCGAAGAGTCAGACACAACTGAGCGACTTCACTTTCAATTTTCACTTTCATGCATTGGAGAAGGAAATGGCAACCCACTCCAGTGTTCTTGCCTGGAGAATCCCAGGGACGGGGCAGCCTGGAGGGCTGCCGTCCATGGGGTTGCACAGAGTCGGACACGACTGAAGTGACTTAGCAGCAGCAGCAGCAGCAGCAGCAGCACATACTGTGTATTTCTGTATCACCTTTTGAATTGTTCTTCTCATGTTTGGTCCTATAGTAAATTTCTGAATCCACTGCAGGGTGGCATCTTTTCCATTGTGGGTGCACTTGTGTAAATAATTTATTAGATCTTCCATCAGGAGCTCAGGGTCAAGCACCTTGCCTTGTCTATTCTAAACCCACCCTTCCTTGGTGTACCTTTATAGTCAGCCTCCTGAGAATGGCTGGGAGGACTCCAGTCAAATCCCCTTTCCCTAGCCCCTTCTGAGTCTTTAGGAGACTACTTTGGATAGCATTTTGTCAAGGGTAAGGGCCAAGTTGGAAACCCAGGGGTTTTAGTCCTAACTGCTAGCTTTGCCACTTGAACTGCTAGATTATTCCCTCAAGCAGTCAGACAACCTGATTTCTAATGTCCTGCACAGTGGAAGATAGCCGGTTCTTTTGGCTCTGTGACAGCTTCTAAGTTTAAACTTTCTTGGCATGTTTAGTTTCCTCCTTTTCTGCAGTTAACTGTCCTTACCCCAAATGACCCCACGGACTTGGACCACCAATAAAGTATATTTGGCATCAGTGATAATCGTTATTTTCTTATCCTTATTAGATGGAGGGCTCTCATCAGGGCTGTGAACTTCCACCTTTTGAGTGAGGGGTGCCTTGGAAGGGTTTCAGCCTCCAGTGCCTTTTGATGAGTCAACACCACATACCCAGCCTTGCAGTGGCCCCAGTCTCTAAAGCTGCTTCCATCTGTGAACATCTTGTCAACTTAAAAATTCACTACCTAAAAGTTGATAATTATGTTGAGGGCAATACTGAGTACATAGCCTGGGGTACAGTCTCTTGGATAGTTCTGAGGGACTGTACTGAAGAGGTAAGGGAGGAGCCAGGACCTACAGGAGTTTTTGGAGGAAAACACGAAAGCAAAAACAAACTGGGTAGCCAAACATTGGAAGAGTCACTTAAAGCAAACAGACATATCAAGGTTTTGAATTGAGCACTTTTCTTTGTATGTGTGCTTAGTCGCTCAGTCGTGTCCAACTCAGTAACCCATGGACTGTAGTCCTCAGGCTCCTCTGTCCATGGAATTTTCCAGGAATTCTGGGGTGGGTTGCCATGCCCTCCTCCAGGGGGATCTTCCCAACCCAGGAATGGAAGCCAGGTCTCCTGCATTGCAAGTGGATTCTTTACCATCTGAGCCACCACCGGAGAAGCTCTTTCTTCACATGCGAAGATGCAAGAGTCTGGGCTCATTGAAATCATCCCTTTGATATGCACCATAACAACCTGTCCTGTCTTTCTCCATCCTGAATTCCCTCAGGGTGCACAGTCAGGGGCAGCTGCAGTGACTGACGGCTGCAAGGTTCTTTGTGTTCTTTGTCTGTAGTAGAGACTGCTTTCAGAGTGACATTAGGAAGGTTACTGCCTTTTTGCTCATTTCCATGGCACCATAACAGTCCTAGTTTGACCATACAGGGTCAAGAAAACTCCTCGGCCGGATGTGGACAGGGAACTGATGTGGAAATTTGATGTCTGCTCAAGAATGAGGAAGGGGACTTCCCTGGTGGTGCAGTGGCTGAGACTCCATGCTCCCAATGCAGGAGGCCAGGGTTCAATCCCTAGGAAGGGAACTAGATCGTGCGTGCCACAACTAAGAACTGGTGCAGCCAAATAAATAAATAAATATACTTTTTAAAGAGAATGAGGAAGAAGATGGTCTTCTTCCCCTCCCCCCTCCTTTTTTCTATTATAAAACTGTAGCCCACTAAGTTCTCAGGGTGGCACGCCCTTTCCTGCCTGCTTATATCTCTCTCAAGCATCCTATACTAATAAATCACTTCCTGCCTGACCCTTTGCCGCTTGCAGAATTCTTTCCGCCTGAGACAAAAGAACCTGAGCTTCATTTAGCCCTGAGGTGCATTCTGAGGTTTCGGCAGCCTATGCTCTGAGTCCCAATACTAGTTGTGTGGTTTCGTGAGGCAGTGCCATCCAGCAGTACTGTTTAATTTTTGTTAAACTTTTGTATCTAGATCTTCCCATTTGAAAGCAGACAACTCTTGGGATTCAAAAACTCAAGGGTATACCCAAAAAAGGCGTTCTTTGAATCCAAAATGGTAAACCAACAAAAATCTCCAAAGTAGTGAGCAGAGTGTATGCGTTAGGCACTGGATGAATATCTTCTACAGTTTGAATAGTTGTTCTTTGGTTTGTGCACAAACCAGTTTGTGTCTGGTTTCTGACTGGTAAAATTAGAGTTCTAGAAGGTGACAGGCAGAGGTATATTAAATCATATTCAAGGAAGGCTATTAGCAGGGGTTGACTTCATACTTCCCCTGTTCCTTTAACGGGTAATGCTTTTAAGTTTGGGATTTTTGCCCCAGAGCAAAGCCTAACCTGTAAAGGAACAGCTGTGTTTGTTCTCCCTGCCTCCCATCCATTCACACCTCTGAGCTCACCTTCTGCCGTCTCTCTCCTTGGATAGTTGCTGGATGTTTTCTTCAGGGTCAAAGCCATAGAGCCTGCAGTGTGCAAGCCTGCCCTGGTGGTATTTTAATGTCCATTCTTGCAGGAGCAAAGGTACCCTTGCATTTAACTCAGTAAATCTCAACCCAGAAGGGGAATGAGGCCTTCAGGCGTGTATAGAAAGCCATGCTTTCAGACGGGTCTCCCCCATCTGACTCTCCAGTAGCAGGAGAAAAGGCTTTTTCAAGGTTTCTCTGGACATCCTAGCCTCAGAAGAAGGTTTAGAAAGCCTATTTTTAACAAAGCGAGTGGCCTCAGTATCAATCAGAAAGTCCAAAAGCTGATTTCCCACAGTCGTGGTCAGCTGCGGTTGCATACGGGGATATTGACGGATGCAGGACTGAGAGGCCCTGGGTGCTGTCATTCTTGTTCACCGTCATTCTCAGCTCACACACCTGATGTGCCACCTGTTTACCTTCAGTTTAGTGCAGTCGCTCAGTCGCTCAGTCGTGTCCGACTCTTTGCGACCCCATGAATCGCAGCACGCCAGGCCTCCCTGTCCATCACCAACTCCCGGAGTTCACTCAAACTCATGTCCATCGAGTCGGTGATGCCAGCCAGCCATCTCATCCTCTGTTTACCTTCAAGAATGTTATTTAGGATGTGACAATCTTTTTCAGTGTCCCTCCTGTTGGCAGTATGCACATTGCGGGGGCCCACTGTCAAGTGCCCCATTCAAATGGAAGTTTGGGGCTTGAGGCCTCCCAGCTTGTGCTGAGTCCCTTGTGAGGCTCCTCGATTTGGTCTAGCTCTCCCCAGTGTTAAGGCAGCAGCCAGCTACGCAGCCTGTTTCACTCTCCGCTGTTCCCTTTTCTCCTGAACATGGTTCCTACCATCAAAAACTTTGAAGGCAATTTCAGCACATTGAGACATAGGCATTCCTAAAGCCCCTTCCACCTTTTGCAGTTTCTTCTGTATACTGAGGTTGCTCTCATCGATAAAAGCCATTAACCTTTTTAAAAATTCTCTGGGGTCTTAGGATCTGTATCTGCACATGGCCTATAAGCTTTAAAGACTCTTTCTAGAAGTTCTGAAGATTCTCACTCAGTTTCTGTCTTACCTCCTTGACTCTATTAAGGCTTCTTTGTTTTGACCCTGGGTCCTGCAAGGATGCAGTCTTGA
This sequence comes from Capra hircus, assembly GCF_001704415.2. Lineage (NCBI taxonomy): Eukaryota > Metazoa > Chordata > Mammalia > Artiodactyla > Bovidae > Capra > Capra hircus. The sequence goes on from NC_030808.1 coordinate 67,425,884, forward strand.
TAATGTTCAGCATTCGAGCCCCAATTAGGATCCGCTGTTGGTGTAGCTATGCTTGCAGCAGCACATACTGAATTACCAGGGGTTTCTGTAGGAAGCCCATCTGCCTCCTCCCTAGCTTTATTCAGCACCATTCTATGTTCTTCTGAAGTGTGGGTGGTGTTTAATAAACTTTCAACATCTGCCCAGACTGAGTTGTGGGTTGCAGAAATTGAAAAGACACTTTTCATTTTCTGTGGGTCATCTCTGTAAATTGGCATATGTATATATTTTTGGCTGTGCTATGTGGCATGCAGGATTGTTGTTCCCCAACTAGGGATGGAACCGGTGCCCCCTGCAGTGGAAGGGCAGAGTCTTAACCACGGGACTACCAGGAAGTTCTGGCATATTGTTCTTCTGATTAATTAAACCTGAAGTTGAAGAAACAGTGGACCCAAATCAATGCCATCAACTGCCCAGTCTCAGCATTTACACCCTTAGTGTGGATTTGCCTTAATGGTAGGATTGCCCTGAGTTTGGGTGGCTCTCTGGTGGATATGATTGGACTTCCCAGGTGGCTCAAATGGTAAAGGATCTGCCTGCAATGCAGGATACCTGTGTCCAATCCCTGGAGAAGGAAATGGCAACCGTTCCAGTATTCTTGCCTGGAGAACTCCTTGAACAGAGGAGCCTGGCAGGCTACAGTCCATGGGGTCGCAAAGAGATGGACACGACTGAGCGACTAACTTTCACTTTCTGGTGGATATGAGAGGGGAGACCATTCCTACTTCTTGATTCTCAGAGAGAGGGGCAACCGTGGCCCAGAGGCTGTGGCTCGGGCACTGGCAGGGAAGGAGTAGCAGCCCCATCACATGGGGGTGGAGGAGGAACAAGCAGAGTGTTCTACTGAGTTAATAGCAAGTCCTCTTTTTCCTTAGGATCAGGCAGAATGGCTTTCTTTGCCTTCCCTTCCTATTGAACTGCAGTCTTATTTTCTTTGCACAGGTTTACTCAGATAAAAGGAGAAGGCAATGGCACCCCACTCCAGTACTCTTGCCTGGAAAATCCCATGGACGGAGGAGCCTGGTGGGCTGCAGTCCATGGGGTCGCTAAGAGTCAGACATGACTGAGTGACTTCACTTTCACCTTTCACTTTCATACATTGGAGAAGGAAATGGCAACCCACTCCAGTGTTCTTGCCTGGAGAATCTCAGGGACAGGGGTGCCTGGTGGGCTGCCTTCTTTGGGGTCACACAGAGTCGGACACGACTGAAGCGACTTAGCAGCGGCAGCAACTCAGATACAGTGATAAAGTGTACTCAGATAAAGTGACATTAGATTTTCATCACACTTTTCTTCCTACTTAATAAATAAATCTAGCTGCAAAATTGTATTATGATTTAAAGATCCATTTTCAGGCCATTTTGTTCTTCTTCTTCTCCATGGATTCATACCTGAAATCTCCCTAGTTTTAGAGAATGAAGCCTAGAAATCTTGAAGAGGGAACTGGATTAACATTTTTTATTTTGAAAGTGCTTTACTTCTAGGTGGTCACAGCAGCAAAGTCTTTCTACCATTGCTTGCTGTGGTCACCAAGAAGCTCAGTCCCCAATAGCCAGTTCTTAATAAGTGACAACCTGACATAGACGTGGACAAACAAGACCAAGACAAAACCAAGACAAAACCAAAATAAAACGAGACAAAACCAGGAGTCCCTGAGCCTTTAACCCATTGTCTGCCACAATTCCACCAGGTGGGCCTTCAACTCATGATCTATATGGACAGTCTTACACAGGTATACCTTTTTAACAAGGTTTCTCACCCAAAGACAGCTTCCTAACCCCAAAGCCACTTCTTTGCTACAAAATGAAACTAAACGCTAGAGGTCAGTGGCCCTCCCTGAGGAGATCGGGGTGAGTAGCCCTAGGAACAAATGGCCCAAGAAGCTGCTTGAACTTGCTCACAGGCTCTCAATACGGGCAAGGGGCTGACAAACTACGGGCAGGAACTCCCTCTGGACTTCTTGCAGGCTCATCAAACCTGTTACCAGATCAGGTGCATCCTCCCTGAAGAACAGCAAGCCAAAATGCTGAGACGCCAAGGTTTGCAGCAAACTGAGGATTTATTTGCAAGGCAGCCAAGCAAGGAAACAGGAGAAGGCATCTCAAATCTACCTCCCCAGTGCAAGAGACGTGGGGTACTGATATAGGATAGCCAATAAAGAAACAGGGCGACTGGAGGACGAGGGAATGTGGGGAAAGGTGACTGGAAAAAGGTGCAAAAATCCTCATTCTGCACAAGCATAACTAAGCTACAGGCCTCTACCTGTTCAAAAGGTCACTTGTGCCTGCCTAGTTGAGGCGTCTGTGGTTAAGAGTCTGAGCTGGCTGGCCCATCTCGAACAGGACGTAGCTAACTCTTAAGTTTCTGGAAAACAACTCGGGCCAATATCTCATTGTTTAGGCTACAGGCAGATTGGAGGACACCCAAGACTTTTGTAGCAAGTTAAAATGATTAGTGAAGGCAGGTTACAGGTGAAATGGATTTAACTGATGATTTCCCATGGTTGCACTCCTAAAAGATCCTGAAAGATCTCTAAGTTAAAATTTAGCTCTGTGTTGCAGAGCGTGGGCTCTAGAATGCTCGGGCTGCAGCATTTGCGTCTCCCAGGTTTTAGAGCACAGACTTAATAGTTGTGGTGCACAGGTTTAGTTGCTCCAAGATATGCGGGATCTTCCATGCTCTGCAACGAGAGAAGCCACTGAAGTGAGAAGCTGGCGCTCTGCAACTACAGAGTAACCCCTGCCTGCCACAACTAGAGAAAAGCCTGTGCAGCAACGGAGAGCCAGCACAGCCAAAAATAACTAATGAATTAATTATAAATAAACTTTAGCTCTATGTAATTACATTCTTTTCCACACTTATTTGAATTCCTGATGATATCTATTCTCTTTGGAATAGGAGGCCTACCTAGAACCGGGAATACCACATCTGTGTCCCTCTGTGGCCATTATTGCAATGAACCCCAGTGAAGTATCTTTCAATAGTGCCTTCCTTCTCACTTGTGTTCAATTTTATTTGACCAAGTTCCTCTGCTTTTATTTCCTGAAGCCAAATATAACCCTGCATTTAATGGGTGCAGCAGCTGGGAATTGCTGAGAAGGGTCCCCTGCCCTCCTACCACCTTTCCCTTTCTCTCGGGAAAGGAGGAGTCCTGGACACATGTGAAGTTACTTATCTGTGTGGGCTCACTAGACAAGCCTGCTTGAATCTTGGTTGTGAATTACCAGCTGTGTGGACTTAGGCAGATGACTCAACCTCAGTGAAATGTGGTGGCCCGGAGGATTAAATGAAGCCATGTTTGTAGGGTGCTTTTCCTAGGCTCTGGCAGACAGATTGCCTGATAAATATCCCTAGTTATCCAAGTCAGGTCAGTTCACCTCCTGCCTACATCTCCCCCACTGCCACCTACTTGAATCCTTTCGATGATCTGTGTTCCCTCTTGTATTTTCAAACTTTCATTCCCTTAACCTTGAAACACAGTTGGCTCACCTGTTTTAAAACATCCTCCCCTTGCTCCTGGATCTTTCTGGTTCCATCCTTCATTGCTTGTTCCCTTGGTCCCCCTCCCTATGTCTCCATCCCGTGGCCTCTTGCACCCTGGCACGTCCAAGGTCACCAGTGTTCTCCCTCCTGCTGCCACAGTGACTGCAGTCTGGCCAACATTCTCACCACAGCAGTGCACTGTCCCCATTCAGGGGCGCTCTCTACCCTCTGAGATGTCCTCTGCAGGACCTGTCCTGCACTGAGAGCACTGTTCTTCCCACTGGAAACAGGCCCACCGCCCAAGACACAAATTAGACCAGGACACATTACCAGTGAAAGTGTTTAATAGTTAAATTATTTAAATAGACTTTTCCATTTCCATGGGAAATCATAATTGTATTCATTTTTGCAAGAGCATGGGTAAAAAGAGTGCACACTCCTTGGAGGGAATGAAGAGCTAGCACTGCACGTGGTCACCAGTCACTGCCGGGATGGGAGGGAGGGGCCCCACGAGGCAGGGAGTCCATGACCAACAGGGGAAACACTGGAGAAACCAGCACACACTTTACTCAGGTTGGGAGCAAGATGAAAACCCAGCACCACTGGCGGGCCGCATGGAGAGGTCAGGGACTCGAATACAACACCGCGGAGAATGCCAGCCCCTTGCGGCAGGTGCAGGGGTGATGCAGAATTCAGAGGGTGGAGCAGCAAAAGCACAGGTAGGCTAAGGCTGCCGGGGTTAGGCCCATAAGCTTTGCTTCTCAGAACTGTGCTTGATTGGGGTGGGAGGTGGTGTGCAGAAAGGGGAGGGCGGGGCTAGTGTCCACTGAGAGGTGGTGCAGGGGGGTGTCAAAGTAACGTTTTGCAGCTGACATATAGCTGCCTCCTCACCTCCTTCAAGCTCACATGGGAGGCGAGAAGAATGCTGCCCTGAGACGGAATGAAGAGATCTGGGCACAGGACCCAAGGATTCTGTTTGAATAAGGTCTCTATGACAGTATATCGTTTTCCAAATGCCTCCCTCATAGGATGTAAAAAATAGAAATTTTTCTTGGTGTATTTGACTGCTCCCACCCCCACAAATGAAATCAGACAAAATGAAATTTCTGCTGGCTTTGGCCCATGGATTGGCCTCCACTTTCCTCTGTCTGGTTTGTAGATGGAGAGCAAAGCCCCCATCCTTTCCTTGCCTGAGGGATCATCTCCAAAGAGAGACGCCTGCACCTTGGCCAGCGTCGAAAGCCAGGCAGCCCAGCCTTCCCCACACCACCATGCCGGCCGAGCTGTCAGGGTTGCAGAGGCTCCCTCTCTGCCCGAAGCAAAAGCTGACATCTCTGGGAGCCGAAGGGTGGAAGGAGGCCCTGCTGGCTGCCACGGGTTGAGGCTGCTTCCCTTGACTCCAGCTCGGCCTGAGATGGGAAAGAGGCGTTTGTTTTCTTTTTATTCTGTTTGCATTTTACTTAATAGAGGTGACAAGTTTGTGTGTGTGTCTGAGAGAGACAGGGAGAAAGGGTAACGTGTGCATGCATCTTCCTACATATGGAACCCCAAAAGGACACACTCACTGCTCTGGTTGGACCTGGGAAAATCTGAGGTGAGGGAAACAGGTGTCCTGAATGAGAACAGTTCCACAGCATAAACACACACACACACACACACACACACACTCCAGTACACACATCAACATACATACAGTACAAATGAGCACAAATGCCCTGCTGTGCACAGCTGTTTTCTAATATAGAGAGTTTACAAAATATAGAATTTGGTATATTTGTTAGATCTCCAAGGTTTTCAGTAATACAAAATAAAAAATACAAAAAGACAAGTTGGGATCCCTGGCCTCCCTCCGCAGTGGCATCCTGGTTTGCTTGTGGGCCTCTTACACGCATACAACTAGCACAGTCTAAAGAAGGGCACAGAAACGTGTTTTGTTTTATTTAATAAATATTTTCTTTTTTTCTCAGAACCACCACTCCTTGCTCCGAGTCCTCTGGCCTCCCCCTCGCAGTTAGTCCTGCCCCCTCCAGGGGCACCGCTGTGGGTTGTGGGAGGGGCCCGCGATGAAGGCCACGGCCCATCCAAAAGCCAGCACTCCTGCAGAGGCCTGCAGAGCCGCTGCCTCGGTCTGAAGTGTAAAGGCTCACATAGGAAAGCAGCCCCGGGCCCCGGCCAGAGTGGCACCGCCTCCCGCCCGCCGGAGGCCGAGCTCCGCGGTCCTGCGCCCAGGCGGCCTGCCCTGCCGAGCCCGATCCCTCCTGCCGCTCCTCTCCGCGTGCGGCAGCTCCCATCAGTCAGAAAACTCGAGGTTCCGACCGCATGCGGCGGCGCTTTCAACAGAGGGAGACATCTTTGGTCAGCTTGGTGCTCGCAGGACGCTGGCACCCCGGGCCTTGGACGGAGACCGCCAGCCCTCCCGCCCGCAAGGGCAGAGGCTGCTTCTGGAGTCAAAGTGGGAAATCTCAGGCGGCCTCGCGGGCTGGAGCGAGGCTTCCGCCGTGTCTCTGGAGGCCAGGCTGCCTGGCGTCCGCGGTGGCTGCTAACTGGGCGGGGGCCCTCCGTTGAGGAAGTAGGTCATCATCTCGCCTTTGCCCTTGACCTTGACCACACCCCGGCACTCCAGCTGGTACGTGTTGGCGGCCAGCACCTGGTACATGTCTGTGGTGACCTAAGAGGCAAAGGAGGAGAGAGGACAGGCCATCCATGACCTGACTGCCCCTGACTTGGAAGGGTGGGTGGCAGCCTCACTGTGGGGTAGCTCCCCCAAGGAAGGGCCTCAGAACCCAGAAGGAGGCAGCACCCACTCCCGGCCAGGTGGGGTGGCCAGCCCCTGATGCGCCTGTGGCCATGCACTGCCTATCGCCATCCTCCACAATGAGAGAGCCGCAGAAGCTGAGGGGAGCGCTCAGAAGCTCACAGCCCTCCCACTCCCCACAATCCACGCTCAAGTGTTTTACCAAAGCCTCACTCCAGACCGTTCAGAAAGTTCTAGAAACTGGTTTTCCATCACAGACAGTTTGAGAACCACTGCTGATTTCATTTCATCTTCCTATGAGGTTAGAACTATGATCTCAGGCTCGGAAAACCTATGCCACTTGCCTGAAGTCTCGCAGCTGGTGAATGCTAGGGCCCGGATTCACTTCAGATTGTGCTGCCCGCCTCTGCTTTAGCTTTTGGAACACAGAGGAGGACTCAGGCAGTGTCAGTAATGACAGGACACTACCACAGGGCAAAGGGCCAAGCAGAGGTGACGGGGAGCAGTGAGACTGAAGCTTCAGCACAGGGTGATCCAAGAGCCGTTTCTGAGCATGGCCAGCACCCCTGCTGGGGCCCCCACCCACACCTGCTGTCCAGCCAGGAAGGGGCAGCATATTCTGTGAAAGGTAAGCCCTATGTAAAGGTAGGTGCCCGGCTGTCGGTTACTGACTGAGCCCCTCACATCTGTGTGTGTGGGTGTGTGTGGGTGGGGGGGGTGGGGGGTTGAAGCTCTGTAAACACTCCTCCTCTCTCTCCATCTCTCCTCAGGACCCCCACTCCCACCTTTCTGTCCCACTCTCTTCCCCCCGCCACCCTCCCCAGGATGGAGGTGAGAGGCCATCTGGCCATGCCCCTCAGGCAACACCCACAGGCCAGCCAGGGCCGTGCTGGGGTCAGTCCCTTTGTTCAGAGGCCCCACGGGGGAGTGAAGTTAGGGGACGGTTAAGCAGCGTCAGTGTGAGCAAGGACCTTAAAAATGGCCCAGTTTGCACTTGGGAAAACCGAGACCAGGAAGGCTAACCGAGGTTCCATGGTTCAGAGCCTCTCTCTGTCAGATCAAGCAAGGTCTGAGAAAAACAAAAGCAGCTAAAGAGCGCCAGCCTGTACAGGACGAAGAGACGAGAAAGTCTCCAGGTCTCTGGCCAGGCTCCTTAGCTGTTAAGACTGGTGGGGGCACCATCCAGGGACCAGCGGCCTTGTCTCATTTTCAAACCAAGCCCTGAGTGCTCTGAGCTCCATTTAGCAAATCCTGCTCCCTACAGCCATCTGCCTTGTGACTGCTCTGTGTGCCTGGTGCGTGGCGTTAGCACTCCTGGCTTGGCTGTGCCATTCCCCACAATTCCTCCTGTGGCCAGTAGAGGGCTTTGCGCAGGCTAGAAGATCTGTCCAAGGTACTGAGAGCCTGAAACACAATTGTGTTCTCCAAGTTTCCACTGCATCAGCACCAACCACCGCATCTCCCTCAAATGAGGCTGCAGAAATTCTGTCTAGGAACTGTGAGCAGCCTGCTGGAAGCCCGCTTAGCATCACACAGAGGTCCCCCAGTGGACATGGAGGTGGATGCTCCTGCACTCACCTGGATGCGGTCGGGCACACCGGTGCTGTCCATGCGGCTGGCCACGTTCACCGTATTGCCCCAGATGTCGTACTGAGGCTTGCGGGCTCCGATCACGCCCGCCACCACGGGGCCAATATTGAGCCCTGCAGGGCACAGAAGTCAGAATTCTCATCAGGGTTCAGACCAACTCTTTCCTGCCTGCCCTCGACACCATTCCTCCCCCGATTCCTGGCAGATTCTCCCCCTGACTCTTGGCCTGAAGACACCCAGGGTCCTTCTGGCTTGAGGCTGTACCTAACCCCACAGCTGCCACTGCTTGGATCCTATCGCACACTTGCTAACTCGAGACCACAGGAACCCAATAGCCACTACTTCTCAGCGCCTGCAAATCTACCGCTAGACTGCCCTCTTTAAGGCTTCCAGTGGCCTTTTGCATTTGCTGGTTGCCTTTCTTTAATCACCCCTCTCCCAGTGCCATTTAAGTTTCCACCTTTAATTCAGACTCAGCATACCAGACTCGCCTTGCTCCTCTGTCCCAGGGGTGCCACCACTCTCATTCTCAGAACCTGCCTCCTAACCCCCTTCCCTGCCCAGTGTCTGCTCTCTTCAAGTAATTCACCCTCCGGTTTCTGCACCAGGGTGGTGATGCTGCAGTGACTGACGCCGGGAAGTAATCTGCCGCATCCGTGTGGACTCTCCCCCACTTCTGCTCCAGTCTGTCTGCCTTCCTAGACCTGCCCAAGACAACACTGAGCAGCCCCGCCCCTGAGCCTCTGCTGTGCTGGTCTCTACCTCAAATGCCCTTCCTCCTCTCCCAGCAAAGTCCTTCCCAGACACATCTGCCTCAACCAGCATTCTCTCGATATTTTCTGCCCCATCTCCAAGGCCCAGGGCACTCCCTCCTATCACATAAGCTGTCTCTCCTGATGGGCCTCATTAAGCCTAATTGTGGCTTAACTATTTCTTAGCGTGAGGCCACAAACACAGCAGAAGCTCCCACACACACCCCTCGACTACTCACTAAATCAGAAATGTCATCAGTCCTCAAAACTCTTCCCTCCACCAACCTCCTCTTTGGGCCCATCAAACCACAGGTAGCTTTTTACCCCACATGCTATTCCCAGGCTGGGCTGTCACCTTCACTGGTGACAGCCATGCTTCCCAGGGAAGACATCATGCTTCTGTAGGGCAGGATCTACCACACGAGGCTCCCAGCTGCCTGCCCAGCTCCTTGTCTGCCTGCCACTCAATCCCCAGTCCTGGTCCAGCGCAGGAGCTGGGGCAGCTCACAGAAACATACATGCCAGGAGAGAAGTGCAAATCAGAGGAGGTGGGGAGGTGGAATGAAAGAAAAACAAGGAGGCACAATCATGGGAGACCAGGGGTGATGTTTACACAGAAGCACAGACGGCTCTGTGCCACCCCCAGCTGGCTCTGGTCTGGGTTTCCAGCACTTGATGCAAAATGAAAACCTGGTCCAGTCTGCAGGCATGTGCCCACCAGCCCGCACAGCCAGCTCCTCAGGGAAAGCCAGTTCCCAGCACTCAGGCCAGAACAAAAGATCTCCTGAGGCCTTCACAACACAATATTGACTTTTAAGAATCCATATTTCAGTTTAATGTGCTAATTTTGAGAACTGAAATACCAGTATCTTTGTTGGTGAATCACTGTTCCTTTTTTAAAAATTTGAAATCTGAATCATTTTTGGCCTGAGACATTTCTGGGAGGGAGCTGATAATACATTAAAATTTTGACAAAGGACTGCTCTTTCGGAAAGCATTCTTTATCTCCACCATCCTCAAGAGGTAGAGAGCAGTGCTTGACAAAGCTGTTTCTTTTGAAAAAGTAACTTATTCTGAAAGCCTGGGTATCCTTGACAAGATAAGGACGAAACGAGCCACTGAGACACCTTGAACCTTATCAAGCAACACAGAGTTGTGTTTCTCAGATCGTTTAGTGGATGCTGTAGCGGAGCCAATAGGCAAGTGTGCTGATGTACGTGGGTTTTCCCTGCACTATTCTTGCAGCTCTTCTGTAGAGCTGAAAAGCATCAGAATAGAAGACTGGGGTAATAAACAACAAAAGGAATACAAAGAAGATGTATAGCACAGGAAACATAGCCAATATTTTATAATAACTTTACTTGGATCACTATGCTGTAAACCCACAACCGGAGAAGGCAATGGCCTCCCACTCCAGTGCTCTTGCCTGGAGAATCCCATGGACGGAGGAGCCTGGTGGGCTGCAGTCCATGGGGTCGCTAGGAGTCGGACACGACTGAGCGACTTCACTTTCACTTTTCACTTTCATGCATAGGAAATGGCAACCCACTCCAGTGTTCTTGCCTGGAGAATCCCAGGGACAGGGGAGCCTGGTGGGCTGCCGTCTGTGGGGTTGCACAGAGTTGGACATGACTGAAGCGACTTAGCAGCAGCAGTAGCATACCCACAACTAATATATTGTAAATCAACTATACTTCAATTAAGAAATAAAATAATAAATACAGAAATTGAAAAAAATTATATAGGGTTTTGGTTCAAAGATTTTCTAAACAAGTAGTATATAGCTCTGCCTGTTTTGAAACTGGCCCAGGGCCTCTGCTCAGAACTTTCGCCTCTCTCCTGCAGCAGTCCTGCCCCCCAGATACCATAGCATCTACAAAGCTCCTCAAAGCCACCCAACAAGGGCCAAAGCATTTGACAAAGAAGGAATCCAAGGAAGATATGTGGACTCAATTTATCTCCCATCCTCACCATTTCTTTCCCCAGTTTGTGTAGATTAGAAGAACCTTCACATCACCTAGATATTGCTTACACACACATAGAAACCACTTAGAACTCAGCAATAACCCCTTCCTGAGTTCCGGCCTCTCCCATGGGGAGCCCTGTGCCCTTGGCACACAGCATCCCCCTCAAAGCCTCTCTGGTGGGCATAGTGGGTAGAAAAGGCAGGAACTGAGGAAAATGGTGACCCGTGCTCACCACCACGCAGAGGAGGCACGTCTAGGCCCTGGGAGAGCTCTGCTGTGTGACGGGCACCAACCCTGCCCCTTGGGCAGGGACATAACATCAGCCTCCTTGGACTGGCTCTTGGAAGCAGGATGGGAGAGGGGGTTTGGGGAGCCCCCACAAGCCCTCAGCACTCTGAGCCAGGCTCACCGATCTTCATCTGGAAGTTGTTGAAAGAGTGCTCGTTGATGTACTTCATTTGGTCCATCAACTTCATGGCGAAGTCGGCCAGGGCTTTGATGTGGGTCTTGCCCACCTTGTCGTAGGTGGAGTCATTGAGGCCCGAGGCGGCCATGTAGGTGCTGCCGATGGTCTTGATCTTTTCCAGCTGCCTGAACCGGTCCTCACTAATGATCTGGGAAGAAGGAGGCCAAACCTGGGTCACCCCAAAGTTGAGTACTGAGGTCTGCGGGGGAGTGCAGCAGCACAGCCCCTCACCCCGGTTCACACAGAGGGGCCCATCTCTGTCACCAGCTCAGAGTAAAGCCTCGGTGCTCCCCAACAGTCAGGCCTCCTCCAGTACTCATCCGCTGGCTCTCTAGGGGCTGTGGGCTATGAGCCCAGCCACATACAAAAGCCCCTGGGGCCAGGTCACGAGTCACCTCTGGGGCTTTTTCCCCTAATATGGATTGGCAGCCACCTTTCCCTTTGCTGGCTAAGGTCCCCAGCCCTCCCAGGGAAACCTCCTCATTGCTGTCCAGCAGGACACTCTCTCCTGTCTCCAGGATCTGCTGGAAGCCTGTCCACATCCATTTCAGCCAACTCCAGTAACCACAATGCCCGGGGGTCTCGGGGGCTGCTTCTGACACTGCCTGGTCCCAGCTCCACCATCTCTCTAGTGTTTGTGCTCCATGCCCCGGCCCCTGCATTCCTGCTGGGCTTGTCCCTCTCACACTCACTACATGGTGAGCTCCCAGCACCGAGACTGCTCTACTGGCGCACACTAGGTACTCAACAAAGAAAATCTCTTTGCTTCTGCTTCTGCTGTTCAAGGCTTTGCAACTTGGTCCCGCCTCCTCCTTTAGCTTGGGAATCCCTCCTCCCTTGGACTCTCTCAAATGCTGAGTCCCAGCCTGAGGCCCTGTCCAGCCTGAGATGGCACAAGAGGAATGGCAGGTGATGAGGGTGGTTGGCGAGTCAGCCAGGCGGAGCCTCGATGGGGCAGCTGAGGCTAAAACCCCAGCTCTGCCACTTACAGGCAGTGACCCAAGGCAAGACGCTTAATGTCTGTGAGTCTGGGCCTCCCCACTGTGACATGGTGATGGGGAAGAAATACACGCAGGCACCTTGGCAGTGCCTGGGACACAGTCAGGGCACCTGATGTCTCCACTCACACTGGTGATGGGAAAGGGGGTATCGGGGCCCAGCTGCACCTCGTCAAAGTCTGCGATGATCTCGTTGAGCAGCCGCAGGCACTCGACGCCCTCGTTGTTGGCCTCCAGTTCCACGTAGAACTCGGAGAAGTTGGCGATGGAGGCGAACATGACGGCCACGCACTCGCACGACTGATAGTAGAGCTCGTCGTTGCGCCGTTCACGGGCCAGGAAGTGTGCGGCCACGTCCTTGGGCAGAATATTGTGCAGCAGCCGCCGGTTGTAAGCCTGCAGCTCCTCCATCTCCTCCTTCTCCTCTGTGGCCTGGGACAGAGGGCCCGGTCAGAGGGTGGGCAAGCAGCAGGCTGCTTAGAAAAAGGCAGTGCAGCCCGCCTGCGTGCCCACATGGGCCCAAGACTTCAGCAAGTGCCAGCTGCATCCTCACTGCTGTCTCTACTTCAGGTTTTCAATAAAGAGCATCTATTACTCTGACCATCAGAAAAGAGAGCTCTGTAAGTGGCTAACTCTCCCCTCCTGCCTCTCGGAAAGTGACACCTATGAGAGCATTGATCCTGCAGGAGGGACCCTGAGTGAAAACAGGTCCCAGAGGAGAAGCTGGATGGATCCTGCCTGCCCCAGATGAAAAGGAGGCAGGAGGGTAAAAGGCTGGTTCAAACCTGCGCCCGCACGGCCCTCTAGCCATCCAAGTGCACCTTGATTGTCCATTTGCCTCTTTGTATAAGGAAACGCACACAGAAAAGCAATTTGATAAAAATCATTTTAGCAGACTGAATGCAGGGAAACCTGCTTAGAGCCCTGCCTGGTCTCCCTGGTTCCCCGAGAGCTGACTCACCCCAGGACCAGAGGGTGCACGTGCCTCGAGGTGCCACCTGGGCAGGACAGGGACATCACTGATGTCCCCAAGCTTGGGTCCAGGGCCTGGGACAAACTCACCATCCAGGATAAAGGGACAGTGCAGAACCCTCAGGTCAAGAGGCCAATAGTGGCCCACAAGCTGAAGCACAGAGGTAGTCCTGCACTTTGGTGTGCAAGGAGCCAGCTAACCAGAGTGTTCAAGGGGCACAGGGGTCCAGAAGGGGGGTCTGCTTGCTCCCTCCCCTCAACAGCAAACAGAATGGTCCCTTCAATGGGGGCAGGTAACAGTGTAGGTAAGGCAGGCAGACAGGCAGGCCAAGCATCATTAGCAGGGCTGTTTGAAAGATTTAGCCAGCCTTCTTGGGCCTTCCTTAACTAAACATGGAGGCCTTTCTATTCACTGCAGCTAGAACCTCCAAAAAGGCCAGGACTATTTCTCAGGGCCCTGGGTCTCCAGGTGGGCAGTGGCTGCCCATGGAGAAGGAGCTGCTACACCCATCAGGGCTGCAGGTCTGGTTCCAGCGGGGAAGGAGGAAGCTGAGGGACGAGGTGAGAAGACCCACCTAATTCTTGGGATGGGTGGGTCATACCCAAGGAAGCTCCTGGACCCTCAGATGCCAGGGGGGTCCACCGGGCACATGCTATCTTCCTGCCAGGTAGCTCCTGTGGGGTGGGACACTTTGACCATCCCCTCCCCTAAAGTGGGCTTCCCTGGTGGCTCAGTGGTAAAGAATCTTGCAATGCAGGAGATGCAGGTTCTAACCCTGGGTCGGGAAGATCCCCTGGAGAAGGGAATGGCAACCCACTCCAGTATTCTGGCTTGAAAAATCCCATGGACAGAGGAGCCTGGTGGGCTACAGTCTATGGGGTCACAAAGACAGACACAACCTTGTGACTAAACAACAACAACTCCCATAAATAAGGGCCCCCTGCTTCTGCTCTGGAACAGGTGTGCCAGCGGGAGAAGGCTGGTGCGGGAGTCCCTCTCCTCCCTGCTGTCCCCGCAGAGGGGCCCCAGCTGCTTTGAAGATGCACCAGGCTGCCCTCACTCCTGCCCCTATCACCCACGGAGACCACACGCCTGGGGACCCAGGAGCACCTCCGCTCCTCTGATCAGCCCACAGGTGGCAGGAATGCTTTCCCAGAGAGCATCTGCCCAGAGTGTCAGGCAGTGGAGGCTGGGGGTGGGGACACGGGGAGCACAGCTGCTGCTGGGAACAGAAGCCAAGCACAGAGGTGTGGTCAGGTGCACCTGCCACCTCTGGGAGCTCTGCCCAAGACGTGTGGGCAGCTGCCAGCACAGGCAGCTGCTTCTAGGCTGGGCTCTGCTCAGGCAGGTTCACAGGTGCTTGCTGGTCCTAATAAGGTCAAGGCTATGGGAGGAGACAAGAATGGGTTCTCCTGAGAACTAAGGCCCAGAGGAGGGCCATGCAGCTGTGTGTCTTGTGCAGGTGCTTCAGGGAAGCTGAGGACCCCAGGCTCCCCACCTCCCTGTCAGCACCACACCCATCCACCATGACCACAGACCCAACAGCTAAATGGGCTGCTAGGCAAGACTGGCGGTGGGGCAACAGACCATCACTCATCCATCAGGGCCCCGTGTTCAGGTTATTATTTACCCCTCCCCAAAGCGCTGGAGGACGATGGGAGATGGAAGGATGCGGGAGCATCATGAGATGCTTCCGTAGAGGCGGGCAGACATGCCTGACAAGTAGACACGCTCACCCCCACACTCACACACATGCGCATTTTTGCAAAATGGGGAGTGGCCAGCCACTTCCTTGTCAATTTTCCCTTCCTTCACAACCTTGTACAGAGTGCTTGTGCCTGAGGAAGGACCTGATCAGAGGAGGGAGCGCCACATGTGGTGTGTCCAGCAAGGAAGCAGGACACTGAGGCGGGGAGCGGGCATGGTGGGGCAGAGTAGGGGGCTGGGGTGGTGGGGAGGCCAGTTCCATCGAACAAATGAGTAAATATGTGAAAGAAATAGAAGGGGAAGTTCTCACTGCCAGCGACAATATTTGCATGCATGGAAGGAGGAAGGCTACAAAGATGCCTGAGGTATTGCATTGGGAAGGGGGGTACTGCTACCAACTCATGGTTTTAAATATCAACTGACAGTTACTGCAGTAGTATCCGTTCATATTACGTGTATATGTGTGTATTTTCTATATACTTATATACATTTCCTATCTTTGTCCACAGAGAGGACCTAGAACAGTGAGCACACGGGGTGCCCTGATCTGGGTTTCTAAACACCTTTCTCCATTAAAAACAATTGGGGCACTTTGAAGGGCAAGTACATGATGAGCCCCAGACATCATCTTGTGCCAGAAAGTAAAAAAATGCCCAAAGAATGATGGCAACGTGTCAAAGAACACGGAATCCAACCTGAAGACACACTGACCAGAGCCAGGACGCGTGAAACATTAAAATAAATAATGAGAGGAGCAGAGTGTAAGCCCCACTGAATTCGACAGGAATCTATGAGTTAGGCTGATGTAGATAAATGAATGAAGTAAATAAGAGGAGGATAAGGAAAGCTCTGGGCTTCCCTGGTGGCTCAGACGGTAAAGAGTCCGCCTGTAATACAGGACACCTGGGTTGGATCCCTGGATCAGGAAGTTCCCCTGGAGAAGGAAATGGCAACCCCCTCCAGTATTCTTGCCTGGAAAATGCCATGGACAGAGGAGCCTGGTGGGCTACAGTCTATGGGGTTGCAAGCAGTTGGACATGACTGAGCAACCAACACACACAAGGAAAGCTCTGCCTTAAAGGAGACTGTCGGTTAACAAATGTAGAAGGGGGACCTCCCTGGTGGTCCAGTGGTTAAGAATCCACCTTGCAGTGGCAGGAGCATGGGTTCAACTCCTGGAACTAAGTAAGATCCCACATGCTGTGGAGCACCTAAGTCCATACACCGCAACTGCAACGAAAGAGCCTGCAGGCCGCAGCTGAGACCCAATGCAGCCAAATAAATCAATTTTAAAAAAAGCAAGTGCAGAAGGAATGGCAGACACAGGCCCTCACACCCGGCAGGCAGGAGGCAGTGACGGATGCTGGGACTGCTGGCTGAGGTTTGCTGGGAATCCGATTATTGGAGTAATGCCAGAGTATCTTTCCACAAAATGCTAATAGAGTACAAAAGGGAAGATGGGGACCTGACAGTGGAGAAATCTGGCAGATGTCCACTTGAGAGGGTGATCAAGGTTAACGTCGCCAGGGGTGGGACAGACCAACACAGAGGAACCCTCAAGGTGATGCCCTGAGGGGTGGCTAGTGAGCGTCACTTCCACGGTTTTCCTCCCAGAAGGCGGGGCCCAAGTCTGGACACAGGAAACATCAAGGGCCCCATTCGGAGGGTTATAGAACAAGGACCTCTTCAAGACTGGCAAACTGAGGGGCAAAGGCGAGAAACATAATGACTAAATGCACAGGGTACCTTGGAGGGGGTCCTGGGCCAGAACTGGGACAGCTGCCCAAACACGAATGGTCCTGTGAGCGGATGTATTGTGGGTGGACAGTGCTGATTTCCTGTCTGGGGGGCTGCATGGGAATAATGCAGAGAGTGTCCTTGCTTTGGGGAGGTAGACACTGGGGAACTGAGGGGGTGGGTTGGGGCATTGTGTCAGAAAAGAGAGGGTGATGGAGCAAATGCAGAAAAATGGCTGGGGAATCTGACGAATGGGCTGGTGGAGCTCTTTACACTGTTCTTTTAGCTTTTCTGTAAGTTAAAAATAATTTTTTACAACTTTCCCCCCTAAAAGCAGATGAAACCTGGTGGGAGCCCCCATTTGACCCTGTACCCTCACGAGCTGGACAGGGTCCGGGGGTGGGGGGTGAAGGGGTAGTCAGTCACAGGAAGCGGAGTGGCAGGCTCCCCCTCCCTGGCCTCCACCCCTTTCTCGGGGTCTTTGCAATACAACTGAGTCACACAGCAGCAACCACCTTGGGAGGGGCTTCTGGAGGGCTCATGGGGGAGGTGGGGGCTGAGAGCACAGGAATGGAGGGAAATTGGCTTCAGGCTCCACAGAGTCTGGTCAGCCCCCAGGGGAGAGCTGGGGGCCTCCTGGGAGCTTCCCCAAGATGAGGGGCGCAAACCAGTGGGGAGGAGGCTGGGAGGCCGCTCCCTGAGAAGAGAAGATGCAGCCTCACAGTGGGTATCCCTGAAGCCCCTCCCGACCCAGGGTTTAGGAGGGGCCTTCTGCAGGAAAACATGCTTCCCCAGCCTCAGGGCATTCCCACCAGAGACTTCAGTGTGGACCTCAGCAAGACCTCACACAAAACTCCCAATAGCAGGGGCAGCTAGATGCCTCCACTTTCACTCAGCAGCCAGTGAAAATCAAGGCTTCCTGCCCTGGCCCGAAGACTTGAATCTCGACATTAGTAGGAAGCTGAGGATGCAGAAAGCCTAAGCAAGCTACAGAGAGCTGGAGAAGTGGTCTGCACACAGGAGTCAGGCCAGAGGAGGCAAAGAGGCCAGGCTAAGCTATGCCTTACAAGCGGCTGGGAGGGAGCAACAGGTCTGAGCCCCGCCCCTACTCCTATCTAAAGCCAGGCTTTCTCACAGGTCCTGGGCACCCTCTCCTGCACCTTTTGAGGTGGTTCAGCAGGTAGTGAGGGGCCACCCAGGGGCTGCTGCTAGCAGCTGGAGCACTCTGTGCATGGCCCAGCATCACCCCCTCCTCCAGGTGGGCACAGTCAGCTTTCAGGGCACAGAGCCTGGACAGCCGAGTGCTGGCTGGATTTCAGCTCCACCAGGGCACCCAGCACCCAGCACCTCTGCCCCTGCCTGGATCACTGCTCATCAAGGCCAGGGCACAGCCACCTGGCTGGACTTCCTGTCAATGGTCTTTGATGCCCCTTCCAGCTGTCTTCCCCTAGAGGAGGCTTCAAGTCCAGTTCTGGTCACGTCGAGCCCTGTTCAGATGCCTCTGGTGCCAGCTCCCACACTCAGGCCTCTGAGGCCCTGGAACTGCCCACCCCCTGCTCCCCTCCTCTCCTCCTGTCTGTCCACCAGGGTCCCAGGACTGGGCACTGTCGAGGGTGGGTTTGCCTGGAGCTCTGCAGTTTTGCCTCTTGGCCCCAGAGAGCAGTTGGCAGACTCAGCAGGACACAGGGTACCAGGCAATTGGGATGAGGCCTGAGCAGGACACCTCATCGGTGCAGAACCCAGGCCCAGCCCAGCCCAGAAAGTGCCCAGAGGCCTGGGTACCTCCTCCCATGCCCCACCCGCCCCGCCCCAGCCCCTGGCCACCCACCTGAAGTTTCCAGAGGAAGTCGAGGCGGGCAGTGGACTCCACCTGCTGGGCGTGCAGGTACAGGGCCAGCAC
Organism: Capra hircus; assembly: GCF_001704415.2. Lineage (NCBI taxonomy): Eukaryota > Metazoa > Chordata > Mammalia > Artiodactyla > Bovidae > Capra > Capra hircus. Next base: position 67,444,251 of record NC_030808.1, read on the forward strand.
GAAGACAGAGATGATGACGGGCGTCACCACCTTCAGCGCCACCTTGGTCGGATGCTCAGGGCTGCAGGCGGGAGGCAGAGGCCCCACGCTTCATGCCAGGCTCCGAGGGCCACTCAGGCCTGTTTGTCTTCCTCCCACTTCTGCTCGCCCCTCCTCACCCTCCTGCTCTAACTTTGCCTGAGGTGTGCTGTCTTCCTGGTGGACAGCCCCATCACAGCCCCTGCTTGCCCTGCAGCCCAGCAGCCATTACTCCTCCACTGAGGCTCACTCCCCTGCATCACTGGGGTGCTTCCCTCTGGTTACAACAGGAAATGAACTGGGCTGTCTTACAAGGCAATGTATCATCCCAGGTCTCTCTCAGTTGACAAGACAGGGGTTGTAACAAGGGAGCCAGGCAGGCCATACTGTCCCTGGGCAACCTTGGGCAAATCTCTTAAGCTCTCTGAATCTTAGTTTCCCAACCTGTAGAATGGGATAACAATACCCACATTTCAAGATTGTGGCAAGAATTACAGATACTGTATGCAAACTCCTGTATAGTATCTGAGAAACAGTAGGAACTCCAAAACTGGTAGCAATTATTATCTGATTATATTTCTGTTAACATTACTAATACTCCTAATAAAAAACAGCTGTCCCAAACCCTTCTCCTGCCCCAGCAAAGAGCCCAAACCTTGAAGGCTGCATACTCCCTGTGCAGCAGCAGCCCAGAGGCAAGACCTAACCAACCAACCCTGCAAGCCTGGCTTCTGCTCCTTCCCTCTGGGAGCAGAAGGGGCACGTGTTCTCCTGTGCCTGGGGTCTCATGTACGCCCCCGGGGAGAGCTGGAGGCCTGTGGAATGGCCTCTGAGGCCTGATAATCTTGGTCCCGAGTCTGTAAGTCATTTTGGGATGATGGAGATAGTAAAAGAACGGTACCTACCCAGGGAGGCCCCATTGGTACTTCAAGAGGGAAGGGCCTCCTCCTTCATCACCCACCTTGCCACCAAGGCCCCCTCCCACCTGTGTGCCGCTGCTTTCTCTGCTGGGCTGGGGGCCTGAGCTGGTGGCCTCTGGCAGGCAGGGGTCGTATGAGGGAATTCAGACAAAAGAGCTTCAACTCACCACTGGGAGGTCCCGTTGTTGTTGAAGTCTCTGTGAACAGGAGTTGGAGAGGGCTGTTCAGAACTGCTCCCTGCCTCATAGCCTCCAGGCCTCTCTGCCTCCCCTGCCCCCTCTACACCCTTTACACCCAGCTCTGTGTCCCCATGCCTTATATTTCTGCCCCCACAACTGCTGCTCCTTTGCCATCCCCTCAGCATCCCTCTCCCCAATCCAAGGACACTTTCAGGATAGGAGGCTTGCAGAAAGCCTGGTCCCTATTAGCATCTGGTCACCAGGACCACAAATCATCCGGTCCTTTCCTGGGACCCTACCCGATCAGCAGCCTGTCCCCTCTCCCACCCCAGCCTGTTGCTGCCACCTAGGGGAGAAACACTACACTTGTACTGTCCAGTACAGTAGCTACTAGCCATATGTGGCTACTGAGCTTAAAATGTGGCTAGTACAGGTTGAGATGTGCTATCAGTGTAAAATAGATACCAGGTTTTGAAGAATTAGTGTGGGAAGATATCAAATACTTCATTAATAATTTAAAACTGACTGCATATGAAAATAATATTCTGAATATATTGGTTAAACAAATATACTATTAGAATTAATTGCAGGTTTTGCTTTTTAATATAGCTACTAGAAAATTTAAAATTACTTCTGTGGTTTGCATGATTTTTAGTAAACAGTGCGGCCCTAGAGCCAGGCCAGGGTTTCTCAACCCAGAAAAGGACCTCCACTCTCTGGGCGGGGCTACTTTGGTAGGAGGAGGGGAGGGGCTGTAGGGAAGGGGCAGGGCAGGAGAGAAAGACAGGCAGAGTCCCGCTCTTGCCCCATCCTTGGGTGGAGGGTCGACTTCCTCCTTCTCCCGTCCCCACAGGACTGCACACTGCACTGCTCCCCATGCTCCAGTCTCCCTGTCATCTGCCCAGAGCCCCGCACGGCCCCTGAGAAGTTCTTCCTTGCATCTGCCTTAGACCCTTCACTGCTGCTGCTGCTGCTGCTGCTGCTGCTGCTGCTGCTAAGTCGCTTCAGTCGTGTCCGACTCTGTGCGACCCCATAGACGGCAGCCCACCAGGCTCCTCTGTCCCTGGGATTCTCCAGGCAAGAACACTGGAGTGGGTTGCCAGGTCCTTCTCCAGTGCATGAAAGTGAACATCTTCATTTTCTCAGGTGACGTTCTCTGCACAAGAAGGTGACATCATTTCTGACACTGGAGTTGTGGCTGACGGTATCCATGACTGTACCTCCACTGCCAAGCTTGGTGCCTGGAACAGGGCAGGCGCTCCGTAAATATTTCTGAGTGACTGGGTAGATGGATGAATGAAGCCCTTCCTCTAACTCAGAGGAAGCACGGTTTGCTGCATTTTCTCAAGGGACACATGTCTGTCAGCTCTCACGTTTTGCACTTCCTGATGCGTGTGTTGGGGGGTGGGGGCAGAGATGGTAATGGGAAGAAAGGGGTACTGTTATCAGGCACTTTACACACGTATTACTACTGTAGGTATTATTATTTCCACTCTACGGGGAAAAAATAATGGAAGAGTCAGGAAAAATAGCCAAATAAATGTGTCTGAAGCTGAGATTCAAACTCAATTCGACCCCAAATCAGCGCTCTTTACCCTCAGAGCCACCTCCCTGGGACATCTGACATCTGTCACCATTTGACCAGGCTGACTGCCAGCTAGAATGCCTGGGGCACAATCTTCATTCGTGCCACCTCTTGGCTGCTCACCATCACAGTCAGGAGCCTTTGAGCAGTGCACAAACTACCCAACTGTCCAGGGAGGCCCTGTCTACTTTGCTGAGTTGCCATAAGGATGAAAGAGATAAAGTATGTCCAGGTGTCTGGCTTAAGGCAGGACAAATGCCCACAGATAACGAGGCTGTTCCTTTGCTCCCACGCACCTTGCTTTCCAGCTCTATTGAACCTTGACCCCTCTGGGTCTGTGTTTGCAAGGGCAGTGAGGTGAAGATAGCTCATCAAAGACTGCCTGGGACAGATGAGGAACGAATCACTGAAGCCTGAAGTCAGGACTGAGTAAGAGCCTGGAGGCAGCACAGGGGACCTAGTAGCCCTGAGGCCACCCTCATCACTGGGAGAGGGATGAGGGGAAAGAAAAAAGACACTCTGCTGTTTTTGCCTAGGTGGTCAGAGCTGGGACAAAAGGACACTCCTCTGGAAGCCCCCTGCGGCCCCAGTCTTCCGTTTTCCCTGTCTCTCTGCAATGCTCCAGACCCCGTTTGGGGTCCCAGGCGGGTGCCACCTACATGGCGTTGGCCGTGACCAGGAGGTCGGCATTGTCAAAGAGTGTGACACCGGGCACCTCAACGACGAGCACGTAGATGAGCTCGATGGCCAGCATGAGCACCAGCTTCCCGATGCAGCTGATCTGCAGGAACACGGAGCAGGCCAGCAGGCTGAGCAGCACGCTGTAGGTGAAGTACTGCGGAGAGAGGGCGGCCGCTTGAGCGCCCCGCCCCCCTCCCCGGCCCCGCCCCCTCCCCGGCCCCGCGCCCCTCCCCGGGCCCCGCCTTCCCTTGGGCCCCGCCCGCCCCCCGCTGCCCCCCACAGCCTCTCTTCAGTCTGAGTTGATCTCAGGTGAAACCGGGTCTGGGGATGTTTCTGCTGATGCAACTTATACTGTGATGTGAATGGCCCTGGGTAGAAACCAGGAGATGGGGCTGGCAGGATAAATATCACCAGTTTCAGCAGTGGTGCCCAATGGTTAGAGCAGGGCTTCCAGCTCTGGCAAATTTGAGCTTCAGCCCTGATTCATTATGGACTGTTTGTGTGACTTTGGCCATTTATTCAACCTCTCTAAGCTTGTTGAAAGTGCAAGTCGCTCAGTCGTGTCCGATTCTTTGCGACCCCATGGACTATACAGTCAGGCCAAAATACTGGTATAGGCAGCCTTTTCCTTCTCCAGGGGATCTTCCCTACCTAGGGATCGAACCCAGGTCTCCTGCCCTGCAGGCAGATTCTTTACCATCTTAGCCAGCAGGGAAGCCCCTAAGCTTGTCTCCCTGCATGCAAAGTCTTTTCTCTTGTGGGCTTACTGTGATGATTAACAATGATATGACACCCCCTGCCCCAGTGTGTGGTGCCCTCCATAACTGAAAGTGCAGGCTCCAGATCCTCCTGGATCTGCAACTTTAAATTCAGAGTCCTGAGAACTGAAAGTGTTTTCACAACTGATGTGGTGGCAACATCTGAACTGCCTTATTTGGTGGCCAAATGGATCTACTGATGTGATGTGAAGTATCACCTTTGTCCTGCTTCCTGTGACTAGTCATACATTTTGCTGCAGAAATATTTCTGTGTTTCATTATCAGGTGCTGCCCAGATTGCACCGAGGTGTGAGATAACCTTTTAAACGCTGGAAAACTTTACAGTCCACAACATACCTCATCTGAAGGGTTCAGATGAGGGGCTGTGCCTCCCCCTGTACTTTGGGGGGAATCCCTTCTGGCCTCAGAGCCTTGGACAGTTGTCCAAGGGGCCAAACCAGGCCATCTCAGAGGTCAATGTCTGTTCTGTTGTCCCCAGATATTAATCCAAGACAGTCAGCATCTATTATTTTGCTCTTTCTTTTAAATTTAGCATCACTATTTTTGCGCCAGGCAAAGCGACTCACTGCTGCCTCTGCCTTGGGATGGAGGCCAAGTATTGGTGGCTGGAAGTGAGGGTAGCCCCTGGTGACTGGAGGAGGAAGGGACTTGTTTCAACTCACCAGCGGTAAAGGGGCAGAGGAAGGAGTAGGGCGGGCACACTCAGACACATCAGCCTCGAGGATAATAATTCTGGTCTCAGGGGGTGGGGAGGGGGACAAAGCACCAGCCTGGATGCCCATTCAGACCCTGGGCCCAGACAAGGCCAAAGCTTAATACTGAGGTCCATCCAGGTCTCTGAGGAGTTGCTGAATTGCTGAATCAGAACAACACTTGTGGGGTGGGATCAGCCTGAGGGGTCTGCAGCTGGTGAGGCCTGGGATCTGAGGGCCCGAAACAGGTCAGGCTGGTGAGAGCTGAAGGCTGTGATCAACCATCTCCCACAAATGAGGAACCAGGACAGGCCCTGCCATCACTTTGTTCCCCTGCTCACCCGTGGAGCAGCCACCAAGGGACACGTGCAAGACCAAAAACAGCCTCGGCTTCCAACCAACAGCCCTCAGGCAGCAGCTCCTAGAGGCTGTCAGCCAGATGTGAGAGGGGAGGGAGGTGGAGAGCCAAGGCAGGCGCTGGAGCATGGCTTCCAGGGCAGAGTGGGCCCAGGGACCAGTGGTCCGGGTGACACCGGCACAGGGGAGCCCTACCTCTCACTGAGTCTCCCTCGTCCCATCCATACAGGGGAGGTGGATCAGTCCCCTTCCCTGGGACAGGTAAGAAGGCCAGCACTGTGACAGTCCCCAGGGGCCCTCACTGCCGTCTTGGAGCCTTCTTATGAGTCATGGGCCCTTTCGGAGTTGGCTGAAGGCATGGGCTTTCTCCCCAGAAAAGGGCAAAAACTGCCATCATCTTAGATTTCATGGGCGCCCTGGTTGGGAGTCAGGTTGTGGGAGTGGCCAGTGCTGGGAGGCAATGCGCTGGGCTGGAAGCCTGATCTTGCTGCTCTCTGCAGAATGGCTCCCTGAGGAAGCCCAGCAGGGTGGCGCAGCACTCAGAATACCATGCTGCTAAGGGTTCTTGACACCGAATTTTTAAACCCAATGATCTGCAGGTACACGATTTCATTTTGGGGTGACAAAAATGCTGTACGATTCCATTATAATGATGGCTGCACAAGCTGTGAATATACTAAGTGTGTTAGTCACTCAGTCGTGTCCGACTCTTTGCCACCCTATGGACTGCAGCCCACCAGGCTCCTCAGTTCATGGAATTTTCCAGGCAAGAATACTGGAGTGGGTTGACATTCCCTTCTCCAGGGGATCTTCCCAACCCAGGGGTTGAACCCAGGTCTCCCTGCATTGCAGGCAGATTCTTTACCAGCTGAGCCGCCAGGGAAGCCCTAGTGAGTTAGTGGGAGAACCCAACCCAGCAACACTAAAAGCTACTGAACTGTACTTTGAATGGGTGAGGCAGGTGGTAGGGCTGGTTTAGGATATAGTTCCTTTTGCTCCCCTCCACTCTCTGACCTACAGCAAAGGGGTCAGGCAGGCCACCCAGGGCAGCATGGGGGTATGCTGCTGAGGCTGAGGGTCCAGAAACATCTCTGCCTTCAGGTTAAGAGCAACAATTCTGAAGTCAGGTGACCTGGGTGGGAGCTCTGGCTCTGCCACTTGCTAACTGTGTGACCTTAAGGCATGTTATTTAACCTCTCTGTGCCTCAATTTCATCTGTATAAAGGAGCGAATAATAGCATCTTTGTCACAGGGTTGCTCTGAGGACTAAATGAGTAAATGTGAAGTTCTTAGCACTGTGTCTGGCACATGGTAAGCACCCTATAAGCAACAGCTATGCTATTATTGTTGTTAATATTATACAGGGAGGTTGGCCTTGCTCACTGGTGTCTGGCATAGAGTGAGACAGACTTCGGGGGAAGGAGTTTTCTGGAATGGCAGTGAGCCTGAGGGCCCCTGACTGTCCATCAGAGTAGTTGAGGGTGGAAAGGGCTGGTGGCGGGTCCCCATCTGCATCCTACCCCACCCTGCCCAGTACCTCGGGGAAGTTGCAGTTGGGCCAGGAGCTGCCGCAGAAGCCCTGCTCATCACCCAGACTGTAGTTGACGGCCGACTCCACCACGTGGCACGCGTTGACCTGACTGGCACTGATGTTGTGCTCGTCCCCCAGGCAGCCAAACAGGTCCTTGGAGTTGCACGTGAACTGTAGGGGAGGAGAGGCTCAGCCCATGGGGGCCAGACCAGGGCAGCCTGTCTCCACAGGCAACAAGTACCCATGCCCCATGGTTTTGGGTGAGGTCCGACCCTGACCAGGGCAGGAGATGAGCATGGAAGAGGCCGAGGAACAGGCAAGACTTGCCCAACTACCCAGGGCAGGGCTCATAAACCTCCCTTGAGAGCGTATTTCTGCGAGCCTTTCTGGTCCTCTGTCCTAGAGAGTGAAGACTAAAGACTGTGCGAGAGGCTTTAGGAGCTAAATCTGATCCCAGGCCTGAGGTGAGACCCAAATAAGAATTTCCAGCGAGGGAGAACCCCAGGGTCTGGGGTTCAGGGCTCCAATGGGCTGGGAGGTGCTGGGAGGGGGTGGAGCCACCCACCATGTTGACGAAAGCCGACAGGAACACGAGGGTGATGGTGAACACCCCCACTAGGGTGCTGTTCATCTTGGACCTCACGATCTTCCTGGAGAGGGTCTGCAGCGGGGCCGGGAAGAGCTGTCCCAGGGGCAGAGGGAGGGAGAGAGAGAGAGACAAAACAGAATTCAGTGGACTCCACATACCGCCACAGAGGAGGCAGTGGAGGCTCTCCCCCTCTTTGTCTGTCACCAGCGGAACCATGAAAGCTTTCCTGACCCCCCTCCCTGTGTGTGAGCCTCCAACCTCTGCTTCCAGGCCAACAACAGCTAGATTCTGCAGGGGGCCAGGAGGAGTCCACCTGAGGCGCTCACAGGTGAGAGAGGATGGATGAAAGGAAAGATGCCACCTTCACCCCAACATGGAAGCAGAGGAAAAGCCCATGTATCCACTGTGTGAATGCTGGGCCCCTTAGAGTTACATTCAGGGAGCGGCAGGAGGCAGCAGTCAGAGTCATGGAGGGCCCAGAACTTTCCGAGGAGGGCCAGAGGGTTTCTGGGACGAAGCAGGGAGCTGTGGATCTGAGGGCTCAGGGACAGCCTGGCATCTGGAGGAAGGGGACGGGCATGTGTAAAGGGGCAGAGCAGCTTGGGAGCAGAGGGTGGTGCCCCGGTCACATGAATTGAGTTTTTTCAGCAGGACGCCCATGGGCCTGCCATCTCCCTCACCTAACCCTGCCTATATTTCCTTCAACTACACACACTGTATGTCCACTCAAAGACCCACTGCAGTTTTGGTAATTAAATGGTTGGGTCTACCAAATCTGATACAACTGGCCTTGGCCACCACGTCCTCTTCATCTCCTAAGCAACCCAAAGAAGTTGGCAGACCCAGAAAAGCAAAGTGGTGGACCTGCTCCTCTCACCCCACCCACCTTCATGCCTCCTGGTAGGCTGATTTTCAAGCATGCCAGGTGTCCCACGGAAACCCCTACAGGCAGAGGAAGCTGGTGGAAAAGCACCCAGAGGCCTGGGTTCTGGGCGTGGCTTTTCCCGGGTGGCCCTGAGCACGCCTGCACATTCTGACTGAGCATGCCGGATGCAAGGCTTAGCCGCCCACTGTTACAGGGAGCAACACAGGCAGCTAAGTAGGTGAGGGCACACAGTGTGGCCATGAAATGACTGCTCATTCCCAGTGTGGAGGAGACTGGCTCATGCGCTGCAGTGCTTAAGGCCAGCAAGTGCCAGGCCCTTGGTCCAGCGCTCCTCAGCCGTGACCCAACCTCGCTACATGTGGTTCCACATGGGCCCATCAGGTTGCCCCCATGGGACTTTGGCAAACCAAAACAAATATGCTGACGCTTGTAGTGCTTGCTATGCCACGAGTAAAAGTCTCTTGTCCCTGACCCAGGAGTCTGGTGACTTCTGCTAGCATCTGTGAAAGAGCAACAAGCATAGAACCAACTCTGAGACCCTCCACAGTTCTTGACGCCAAGAAAGTGCCCTGCTTACCCCCGAGTCTTGGGCTTTGGGCTAAGTATGCATGTAGGGAAGCTGTATATCCCTTTCACTCCAAATCTCCCTCTGCCTTACCAGCAAGTCCGTTTCCTATTCAGCAGAGGGGAAGAAGGGACCACATAGAAGGACTGTAGCAGGGACGGAGGCTTGCAACCCACTTGGGCTCTAGGCTGAGTGGTGAAGACCTTGAACTTCATGTGCCAAGCAGGGGTGCCTTTCAGCTGTGTTCGTGGAGCATTGAGTCTGTGGGGTTTTTTTTTTTCTGAGAAAACACTTCCTTTGGAGGGTAATCTGAACTCTGACTGAACCCACTCTTTTATACTCTTAGGTACATACCCAAGAGAACTGAAAACATAAGTCCATAGAAAACTTCATATGCAAATGTTTAGAGTAACATTAATAGCCTGAAAGTGGAAATTACCCAGAAATCCATCAACTGATGAAGGAATAAACCAAATGTAGCAAGTCTACATGATGGAATATTATTTGGTCGCAGATGAAGGAATAAAGTGCTGTTTTATGGAACAAGATGAACAAACCTGGAGATATGTCATGTGAAAGAAGCCAGTTTCAAAAGGCCACACATTGTATTATACCATTTACACAGAATGCCCAGAACAGGCAAATTCACAGAAACAGGAAATCGATTTGAGGTTGCTAGCAGATGAGAGGAACAGGGAATGAGGAGTGACTCCTAACAGGTGAAGGGTTTCTCTGGGGGATGATGACAATATTCTGGAATTAGTGGTGATAGTTGCAGAATTTTGTGAATAAGCTAGAAGCTCCCCTTTATAAAGGAGAATTTTTCAGTACGTGAATTGTATCTCAAAAAAGTGCTAATTTTAAAAATTTCTGCTCAGCCTCTTACTGTGTAATCCTGGGAAAGTCATTAAGATCTTAGAGTCCCAGTTTCCTTATTGGTAAACAGGGAATATCTACTTTCCTGGGTAGTGGATACTCTAGGGTGGTCATGAAGACCCAGTGAAATGATGCATTTGAAAGTGCTTTGAAAGCTGTTAAATTCAGTAGAAAATTTAGTTAATATTTGCATTTTAAAGAGCTATGTTGCCAATAAGAACAAAAGTCCTTGTTTCTCATTAAAGGAATTTTTGGTTTCACAGCTGTGGAAAGTGTTTTGGCAGTAGCATGAGGCACTTACTCTGAAACGGTATGACAGATGGTTTCTAATCTTTGCCTGCTTAAAATTTTGCCATTTCATCCTCCCATCCCCCATGTTGCTTAAACCATTTCAGTTCTGATCACCCTATCCATCAACTGAATGGCTTCTTTCATTACCAGTGTAATGACTGATTTAGGCAAGCTATTACTAGATGCTAAAGCCTTTACAGAAGGTGGCTGTGTTGTTGTTTAGTTGCTAAGTCATGTCCGACTCTTTTGCACCCTCATGGACTGTAGCCTGCCAGGATCCTCTGTCCATGGGATTTCCCAAGCATGAATACTAGAGTGGGTTGCCATTTACTTCTTCAGGGTATCTTCCTGACCCAGGGATCAGACCCACGTCTCTTGCATTGCAGGCAAGTTCTTTACCACTAACCTGCCAGGGAAGCCCATAGAAGGTGGTGGTGGTTGTTGCTCAATCTCTAAGTCGTGTCCAACCCTCCCTCCTCCATCGGTATCTCCTGGAGTTTCCTCAAACTCATGTCCAGAAAGGTGGTTGGGGAACACTATGTGCAAAGGCTTCCTGGTGAACCTGAGACCAGGGGCCCCATGGGGGCCACCCAGAGGCCAAGAGAAGAACTGCAGGCTACTAAACAAAACCACCAGGAATAAACTTGTAACAGCTAAAGAATGATCACCTCAGTGCATTGCCTCGGTACAAACCAATTTTCCTTGTCACCATTTCAAAAGATCTTCTCTTAACTTTAAATCTCAGCAGGAACCCAGGAATTGCTGCTTTTTTGAAGTCTGCAGAAGATTTGACATCCTGGCCTGGCAAAGGTTTATGGAATATCTCATCTCCTGTAATAAAAAGTTCCCCTGTGCGTTGACCCGAAATCCTACCTGTACTAACCATGGTGTAAACAATAAGATTCTTCACCTGGAGTAGAATCTCCTCGTGGGGCTACCCTATAGCTGCAAACAGATTCTGGAGGGCATTTGTCTGGCAGAATGATTGTGTCTGTGCAAACCAATTGCTCAATGCCTGTTCACCAGCAGAGCTCAGGAAAAAAATCAATTAAAAAAATTTCCCATCCAGTACATTCCCAATCTGATTAATTCAAATCAATTCAACTTGAAAAATGGGAATGGTGACACAATTAATAAACCGTGACTGAGTGAGGGGCAGCTTTGGTCCTGCCCTCTCTGAAAGTCTCCAGGCAAATCAATGACCTCCCTGGGGTCCTGCTTCCCTTACTGTGATGTGGGGCCAGGGTACCGAGGAATGAAATCTAGATGCAATCTGACAGTAGAACATTTAAGAAGACAGACTTTCTGACAAGGAGCTAATAATAGAAGCAGTGGCTCCTGCTTCAGAAAAAAAATTTTTTTAAGATACAAAAATTTCAGAACAAAGCAGGCAGACAATGACCAGGTGACACACCACTGTTCTCATCACCTGGCCTTTCAGGGGCCAGTTGGACATATTAACAAAGACATATTAACATATTAACAAAGGAGGGGAAGGGTTTGTGGGTTCTGGAGTCAAGAACCATCTGGGTTTAAAACCCAGCTATCTCATTTCCTGGCTTCCCTGATGGCACAATGCTAAAGAATCTGTCTGCCAATTTAGGAAATGTGGGTTCGATCCCTGGGTCAGAAAGATATACTGGAGAAGGAAATGGCAGCCCACTCCAGTATTCTTGCCTGGAGAATCCCATGCACCGTGAGCCTGGCAGGCTACAGTCCATGAGGTTGCAAAGAGTTGGACACGACTTAACAGCTAAACACCAACAACAACCCCACTTCCGAGCTCTGGGATCTAGGGGAAGCTGTCTAACCACTCGGAGCCTCATTCTTCTCATCTGCAAAGCGAATATAATAAAAGCTACCTTCAAGGTTTGGGAAAGGCCAGGCAAGGTGGCACAGCTGGGCTCTGGACCCGAGACAGCTGGACTGAAAAGCCACGGGAGGAACCTAAGGTCTGCTTCCTGGCATGAAGAGTTCTCCACCCCTAGGTGAACTGTGCCCAGCAGCAGCACACCCTCTTCTAGTAGACAGAGTGCAAGCCCAAGCGTCTGGAAACGTGAGTGTGGGATTCTGCAGTGGTCACAGGACAAGGTACTGGGAGGCAAGAGGTACAGGTGGTGGAGTAAGACCTTACTTTAGAAGCTGTGGGCAGGAGTCAGGGTGGAGCGGTAGGAAGGAGAGCTGGCAAGGTGGGGCTTGGCTACATTCAGGCTTCAGGGAGAGGGACAGGGGGCTTTTTGGTGACTGCACAGGGAAGACAAGGGCCTATAGGAAGCTCTGGTCAGATATGCTTTCTGGGCCTATCTGTATCCAGCTCCCAAACTGCAGGAAAGCAGAGTTTGGCCTTCTGAGAGAGAACATGCCGAGGAGCCACAGGAGAAACAGGGGATCCTGATCAAGTGTAGGAACAGAAGGGAGGCACACTCTTCCACCCACTTGGGTGGTGGCATTGGCAAAAGCGCCAGTGCTGTTGGGGGCAGGCCGCGGCCCCTTCACTGGATGATGACGGGACAGAGGGATGGGGAGGCTGAGGGAGCAGGCTGCTGCTGCTAAGTTGCTTCAGTTGTGTCCGACTCTGTGTGACCCCATAGAAGGCAGCCCACCAGGCTCCCCCGTCCCTGAGATTCTCCAGGCAAGAACACTGGAGTGGGTTGCCATTTCCTTCTCCAATGCATGAAAGTGAAAAGTGAAAGTGAAGTCGCTCAGTCGTGTCCGACTCTTTGCGACCCCATGGACTGAGCCCACCAGGTTCCTCAGTCCGTGGGATTTTCCAGGCAAGAGTACTGGAGTGGGCTGCCATTGCCTTCTCCGGATGGACCAGGCAGAGCTGGCCAAAAACGGAAGGGGCTGCACTCAGGAGATATAACAGGCTTGCGCTCCTGGAGGGAACCCAGCAGAGGCTGGCCTGGATCTCGCAGGATTATTGCGAAGGGGTTCCAGGCTCAGGTGGTTGTCTGGACTGCCTCACTGTTTGGGAACCTTCCAATCTGAGATTCTCTAAGTCTGTGGACCACGTGTGATGCAAAGAGGGATTTAGCATGATTTTCTCTGAGCAGCTCTGCGCCCCAGGTCAGCACCAACACCAAGGGGAGAAAGGACTAGAGTGTCTGGGTGTCCACACAGCCCTCTAACAGCCTCACCAGAAACAGGCACTCAGGGGACGTGCCTCAGGACAAGGTACCCCAGGCAAAGGAGCTCCAGAAGGCAGAGAGACCAGGACTTTGGGACAAGAGGAAGATCAAGGCTTCAAATTAGTCTTGCTAAGAAATCTAGGTGTGTGTGTGATCTGGACCAAGCCGTGTCAGGAAGAGATCACACCCGCCCGAGATGAAAACACACTCAGAACCCCTGGTGAGCAGCACATTTCAGAAATGCCTTCCAATAGAAAGGACCCGGGAATTGCTCCCAGACAGATGGCTAAGAAGACTATGTCAACTGACTCAGACTACACTTTCTTCATGTTTCTCTCTTCAAAAAGAATAAAATATGGATGATTTAAGAAATCATCCAAGTCCAAGTTGTTTCGGGGAAACGGAAAAGTAAATGAGACATAGAAAGAGACCATGTCTGACAGAACCACCTGGCTCTGCGTCTGAGGAGCCCACTGAGGGCGGGGGTGACTTAGGAACTGCTGTATCTCATCGGAAACACCGCTGGCCATGACATCAGAGAAACTGCGGGAATAAGATGAAAAATGTCTGTTCTGGCAAATCTTTTCGCAGAAAAAAACAGAATGACACGGAAAATTCCAGTTCAGTCAGCTTCATGGCAATACCTGAGAGGTGATATAATCAACTTTCAGTCAGTCAGGCTGCAGGCAGTGTGGGGGTGAAGGAAGGGCCAACCCGCCCTGCTGCAGAGACACCAAAGGGGAGACTTAACCCGCTGCACATCTTACTGCGCAGTTCATGCACAACGCGAAGAGAGAAGATTAACTGGAAGATTAACTGGAAGAGGAGTTCATACTACAGACCGTTGCTCAGGTTGGGGTCTACTTTACAGAAAGTGGATAAATGCTGAGAAGATGGATTATCAGAGGCTTGTGAGAGACAGATGCAGCCAGGACCCCAAGATGGGTATTAGAGTCTATTTGCTTCTTGGCCGAGATCAGCAGGTTTCAGGCTTGATAAGTCACAGAGCACTTTTTTTTCTAAACACACTCTTTATAGAAACTCTACATCTGCAAGACGGAAGAAGCAGGCTCCCCTGGAGGAAGGGTGTGGGGAGGTGGAGGTGTGGGATGCAAGTGTTCCAACCACCCCCCACCCCCAGGGAAACTGAGGCCTCAGGGCAGCCAGAAAATCCCCGAGCTGGATGGAGGAATTGAGAGCAAGCTGACTGAATGTGACACTGATTACAAAATAGGTAGATTCAATAAAACACGAGGAGGCGGGGAAGACGTCTATAAATCATCTCCGGCAGTGGCGAAAGAATTCTCGAGACCAGAGAACTAACTCAACGTGGCAGGGCAGGTGGGGGAATGGGCCTGTCCCCCTGTCCCTCCCCCACCCCGCCTCTCCCCCCAACCCCAGCAGATACACACTCAAAACAGGGAACACAAACCAAATGAATTCAGTGTAGCTCCGATTTACCATAGCAGCTAACAGAAAAGAGATAAATCTAGGTTCCGGTTTAAAAACTGTGAACAAAACTTTGATTCTGACTTGAATAGGCTCATTAAGCTCCTCAAATGAACAATGACTTTGCTTCAGTTTATAACTTAAAAGAAGGAAAGATTCTTTTTTGAGCATTCAGCAAAAGAACGTTTAAGAGGCCCTTTTAGCTATGGCATGCTTTATTTTTTAAGGTTGTTTTATTGTGCTGAAGCATATATAACGTAAAATTCGCCAGTTTAACCATTTTTAAGTGTCCGTGTCAGTGGCATGAATTACCTGCACAATGCTGTGAAGCCAGCACTTCTATTTCCCAAACCCTTTCAACACTCCAAACAGAAACTCTGAACCCAGTAAACAGCAACTCTTCACGCTCCCTCCCCCAGCCCCTGGTGCCCTCTGGTCTACACTCTGTTTCTGCGAATTCGTCTATTCTAGATACTTCAGATAAGCGGCGTCATGTAATATCTGTCATTCTGTGTTTGGCTTCCTTCACTTAGCGCAGTGTCTTCAGGGTTCATCCATGCTGTCGCGTTTCAGAATTCCGTCCTTCCACGGTAGAATAATACTCCACTGTATGGATATAGCACTTTGCCTATTCATTCATCTGCTGATGGACACCTGGGCTGTTTCCACCTTTTGGCTCTTGTGAATATACGGTGTGCTTTTACGGGCATGAGATGAAGAAAGTGGGACTGTCCACGGAGGGGGACAAACAGGTTCGGGGGAGGCAGGCTTGCCCACAGCAAGACCAAAAGGCAAGAGGGACTGAACACAGAGCAGGAGCAAGGTTGTAGCCTCAGGGAAGGGGCTGGTGGAGAGGCAGGGAGCCAGGATTACCCCTACCTTGCAGCACAGCAACAGGCTGAGCACCCAGCTCAATTTGCCAAGTCAGCCTGGCCAGCCCTGCCTCTCTCTGAACCCACTCAGGGCAGGGCTGTAGCACACCAGATGGTGGTAAGGTCCTTCCGGTTCTGACAATCAGTCCTTCAAGATATTGACCATCAGGTGATGAAAGAGTGAACAGCCCCATGAAGGACTCTGGAGGGTGGAGGGACAAAGAGGACTTCGGAGGTGACAGAGGCCCAGCTCCCCAGGAAGGAGAACATGGTCCCCCTGCCGAGGGTGTGGGGAGTGGTGGCAGGGCCTGAGGCCCCAAGGGGCTTGGCTCCAAGTGAGTGTCCAGGAGGAGCAGAGAAATGGTTACAGCACAAGCTGGCCAGGACTTGTCCCTGCCGGGATCGAGTGCTTTCTAGAATCAGACTGGCCCATCAGGGAAGTCTTAGTGAAAGTGAAGTCGCCCAGTCGTGTCCGACTCTTCGCAACCTCATGGACTGTAGCCTACCAGGCTCCTCCGTCCATGGGATTTTCCAGGCAAGAGTACTAGAGTGGGTTCCCATTTCCTTCTCCAGGGGATCTTCCCGACCCAGGGATCAAACCCAGGTCTCCCGCGTTATAGGCAGACGCTTTACCCTCTGAGCCACCAGGGAAGCCCAGGGAATTCTTAAGCCAGTGGGAAAGAACCGAGGAAGAGGTTTGGTGGGCAAGGCAAATGGGAACCTGACTGATTCCTATGACTGACCCTAATGACCTGTGGTCAGGTCCCCTCAAAGGACACAGCTTGGATGGCGACACGGCATGCCTAAGAGGAGACATGGGAGGAAACCCAGAGCAGGGCCTCACGTCCGTATCCCTAGCCATGTGGCCTCGTCTGAAGCAATGGACCACTCTGGATCTCCCTCTTGTCTGTATGATGGGCAGCTCAAAAGCCATCATCTCTAAGGCCTCCTCCAGGGCCATCTCTGGGGCACACTGGAACCCAGAAGAGGCGTGATCTCTTTCATCCATTCTTTCAGCAGGTATTTAGTGACCATTGCTCTGTTCTCGGCTTTGTGCTAGGCGCCCTCCCTTCGGCCCATCTGATACCCAGGGGAGAGATGAAATAGGTGGCAATAGTATCTTCTTGTTGCAGAGATGGGCAAAGGCTAACTGAAACCGCCTGTACAAATAAGCACCCCCAGACAAACTATGGCCCCTGCAGTCTGGCTTGCTGCCAATGCCAATCAAGAGGTATGATCCAGCTTCAGGCACCTGGGTCCCGGGCGTGACCCTCCAGCTCCAGCGTGGGGAGCTTATCAGAGGGCTGGGAAGGGAGGGGAGAAGGCAACTGGGGCTCAAGTGTAAACTGGACTCACCTTCACGCAAGAATAGATCACGGACACAAACACCACCAAGGTCAGCAGCAGGAAACAGGTCAGGTAGAAACTCAACATGAACACGGAGCTGGAAGGAGAGAGGAGGTGGGAATTCTAGGGCTCTGAGAGGCCCTGCGAAGGAAGCAGAGCTTGCTCCATTTCTCCTGCACCCACTGCCCAGTCTTTGGTGCCTGGCCCCTGACTCACTGCGGGGAGATTAGAGCCTTGTGAGCCGATCTAGGACCCTCCTCCATAATGGCCTGGCTCCTGCCCTTCCTCTTGGTCCTGTCACTTTCCTGGGGAAGCACAGCCCACAGCGGGGCCGAATGGAGAACTGGTGACACCTGCTCAATGTTTTACCTAATTCTTAGCTATCCATAAACTCACTTTCTTTAAACTGGAAGGACCCATTTTAAAAATCACCTGGTTGTTCCCTCCAGGTAGTCACTCATGGCTTGACAAGTAACTCTGAAGACGGAACATTGATTTGATAAATGGCCATCATTTATAGAAATGCATTTGTCAACAACCCAACCAGCCACTCTGAGAAACAGTAGTGACATGTCCCTTTGGAGGGCAGAGTCCCTAAACTTGTGCCCACTGTCAGGCTGCACAACAAGTCCTGTTCAGCTTCTGTTCCCCTACTCCCACCCAGCTCAACAAAAGCCATAAAACCCGCCGGGCTCTCCACAGTTCCTTCTTACAGGAGCAGATCACAGGTGAGCTTAATGTTCACCAGGAGCCAGAATCCTTGCACGAGAGAACTGCAGATGACTTTCCATCTGGGGCCTGCCACGGCTCTCCTGGGGCAGGGGCTGGCTGAGGCACAGCACTCTCTACCAACCACAGGAGGCCTCAGACACTCCTCCCTTTCAGGGAGTGAGATGGCCTGAGATGCCAGGCGTTGTCCGCAGGTCAGAGGCAAGTGGGGGACACAGAAGGCAGGTGGACACCTCCAGGGAGGTGTCTTTGTTCCAGGCTCTCCCAGGAGCCAGCACTTATCTGCCTTAAACAAATAGAACAGGGAGAGAGAACTCTCTTCAGAGGGAAAGAAAGACCTTTAAAGTAGCTTTTAAGCCTTTCCTGGAGAGAGGACAGCCAGAGAATGACCTCTGTCCATGCCTTAGCAGCTTGGAGCTGAGGCCAGGAGGGAGTGAAGCCGCTGCTGGCAGAGCAGGGATCTGCAAAATCCCAGCCCCAAGCCACGCTGCGGAGAGAGAGAAGCAGCAAGGAGGCGGATAAGCAAGGAGGCACCCAAGCGAAGGGGTCTCTCAGCTGCAATGGGACAGGAAGTCTAGGTTGCTTACTATACCTATTGCTCCATTTCATTACTGAATGTAGGTCCTGCGCCGTAAAGACCCACAATCCCACCAGCTTTGCACGGCCTCAGTGCAGGGGACAATGGGCACTAGCCGCCTAACCAGGGAGCAGCTGGCTGCTGGTGTCTGGTTTTCACCTGCAGCATTCTGATAGGGTCATGGCAAACACAAACGCAGGGCCATCTCTTCAACAATGAGCACCATTAGAAAATAAAAAGCACTGAGTAATAAGCCACCATGACGCCGCGCACCTCCCCATATGATGCACTGAGGACACTTCTGTGGGATTCTTGTCAAAAATAACCTCCATCGAATCATGAGGAAACATCAGACAAATCTAAATTGAGACATTCTAAATCGAGACATTCTACACATTAAAAAAAGTTTTTGTTTTTTTTTTTTTTTTTGGCTGCTTGCAGCTTGTGGGATCTTAGTTCTCAGATCAGGGATTGAACCCTGGGCCCCTTGCATTGGAAGCATACAGTCTTAACCAGTGGACCACCAGGGAAGCCCAAGACATTTTACACATTAATTAGCTGCTGCTGCTGCTGCTGCTGCTAAGTCGCTTCAGTCGTGTCCGACTCTGTGCGACCCCATAGACGGCAGCCCATCAGGCTCCCCCGTCCCTGGGATTCTCCAGGCAAGAACACTGGAGTGGGTTGCCATTTCCTTCTCCAATGCATGAAAGTGAAAAGTGAAAGTGAAGTTGCTCAGTTGTGTCCAACTCCTGGCGACCCCATGGACTGCAGCCTACCAGGCTCCTCTGTCCATGGGATTTGCCAGGCAAGCTAGTACTGAACAAAAGTGCCAGGGCCACGAAGGATCAGTAAAGGCGGAGGAAGCACCACAGACTGGAAGGGACCAAGGAGATACAGCGGTTAAATGCGGGGTCCTGGCCCAGCGCCTAGAACACAAAAAGGCCCTTTGGGGGAATGCTGATGAAATGAGAATATAGCCTGCAGATTGGTCACAGCATCGCTGCAATGCTGACTTCCTGCTCTGACTACCGTGCCGCAGTCGCGTGGGCTGTCACCATTAGGAGAAACTAGATGAGGGATGTACAGAAACCCTCCAGAGTACTTTTCCAACCCCTCTATAAGTCTGTAATTATATCAAAACGAAAAACAGAAGGTGTTGGGGTGAGGGGACACTTCTAGATTTTTAGATTTATGAGACATAACCAAATGCAACCAGTGACTCTTGAGTAGATCCTGGCTATGAATAAATTCGGAGCAGAAGACATTTAGGTGTATGATTTTGGAGATTTGAACATAGACTTGGTATTAGATGACTGCAGAGGAACTGGGGTTAGTTTTGTTTGGTATAGGAGGCACGGTGGTTAAAAAGCAAAATGCCCTTAAAACAGGTGTAGATTGATGTTTTATCAGGGGCACAATGTCCCTGTGTCTAAAATTCACCTTAAAAAATCAGAAATGCACCTGAAACTAACATATCATTCTGAATCGACTATACTTCAATTTTAAAAAATCAGAAAAAAGCAGATGAAACAAAATTTGTAAAATATTAACAACAGTTCTACCAATGGGGTGGGTGTTGATTACATTAATTACTTTTCTGTATGCTTGAAATGTTACTTAATGAAAAGTAAAAGATGTGTAAATATGCATACGTATGCATATATATACACATACATGAATACATATGTGGAGGGGTTATCTTTCTCACTTATCTGTGAGTCTGCAGTGATCGACTAGCTAACAAACACTTCATTTCAGCCCACTTCCAAGTGGCTCCCTCAGAAGACACGGGGCCTCTCTCAGGACACGGCCAGTCCTCAGAAGAGTTCAGGTACATCTCTTTGAGAGAAGCCTTCAGAATCTGAGACCCAGTCTTTGAAATATCCAGAGTAGCAGAAAACCCTTATCTTAAAAAAATTTATTTATTTTTTGTTTTGGCTGTGCGGCATAGCATGTGGGACCTTAGTCCAACCAGCAGTCCAAATTCAACCCGCACCCCCTGCGTTGGAAGCACAGAATCTTAACTACTGGACCACTGGGGAAGTTCAGCCTTTCTCTTTTAAAGATGTGTTGATTTTTTGCAAGAACCAAAGGTCACGCAGAAACCAACCTGGTGAATACTTTGGGTAATTCAGTGGGCAACAGTGGTCTGTGTTAAAACAGGATGAGAGGATGAAGTGGAGAGAAGGGGTGTCCCATGCGCTGGCCTGGGCCCAGATAGAAGTTCCCCACAAAGAGCACTTCGCCTCCCCATCTGGGAGGAGGCAGACTTCGGCTTCCTTGTTCTCCTGAGCACACATCTGGAGACTTCTCTCCTATCTGAGCAAACTCAGCTCAGATCCCACCCTGCTCTGATCTCCTATGACCTCTTCTTTGCCCCTGGAGCCCCTACAGCCAGAAGTGGTTGCCTGGAAGGGACGAGGTACTCACTGGGGCACGACGGTGATCTGGACAAAGCAGATGAAGAGGAAGACGAGCGAGGCACAGGCCACGTAGGCACCGAATCGGTCATCCACTTGCTTGGAGTACTGAGAGGACATGAACAGGGGGAGGGGGCGGAGTCACCCGGCCAGTCTGCTCCAACCCCCTTCACCCCAGACACAGCCGGGACCGTCCACTCCCGACACCTGGAAGGCCAGGTCAAGACAGCACTGGCCTCAGATCTCAAGAAATCAGTCCACTCACCACACTGTGGTGGCCGTGGGGAGGGCGGCTGACTACGTTAAACCAGAAACTCTGCAGGCTGGGTCACCACGGGAGTGATCCATAACGATCATGGCACACGTTCCTGGGTGCCACCTACACACTAGGACACGTGCCGGAGCCTGCAGGCACCACCGCACATCCTCACAAGAGCCCCAGGAAACAGGCACAGGACTGCTGCTGTTTCTGTGTCAGAGATGAGCATGCTGGGACTCAGAGAAGCCAGGTGACTTGTCAAGAGTCACAGAGTTCATCTCCAAGGTCCTAACTCCCAGCTCCCACCCCTCCCATGACATCAACCAGCTGGAAGAATGGCTGTGCTGGCAGAGAGAGGGTAGTGCATGAGTCAGTTCCATTTATGCCGGTAAGCAGACCAAGCTGCCTCCTCATAGCTTCCCCCTCCTGATCTGGTGTGCCTTACTTGGCCACGATCATGCGTTCATACGATCCCATGCTGCCCAAACACAAGGGAGACCCTGTGACGTGTAGCTGAGGCCCTGGACCTGCTCTGTCTGCTTCCGGCTCTGTCACCACCTCACTGGGTGGCCTAGGGCAAGTCACCCAACTACTCTGAGCTTTAAGAGCTCTTGAACATCCCTTCCAACTCGAATACTTTGAGGTTCCAGTGTGCCAAAGGCAGCTGATGGTCCATTTGTCATTATAATAACAATAATACACACAGCAATATTTACTGAACATCTACTATGTGGCAGATACTGTTTCATGTGTTTTACACACATGGACTTGTTTAATCCTCACTGACACTATGAAGTAGGTGTGCTGAATATCCCCATTTTCCAGATAAGGAAACTGAGGCACCAAGAAATTAAGATTTACCTTTTTCCACCAAGAAAGTCTTCCTAAAAGCCCCATTTCCTGGTTAGGACAGCGTCAGAGCTGGGGAAATGGAGGTGGCAAAGAGGCACTCTTTCCATGGTAAGGGAAGTGGGAAGGGAGCCAGCTTGTTGCTTCTACCCCCTCCCTGTGGTCCTGATTCTTCCTGGGGCCCCTCCTTCCCCCATGGGGTGCTGTACCTTCTTCTCTAAGTCAGGCTCCCTGAAGGTCAAGAGGAACTTGCGCACATGTTCGGATCGCAGCCTGTCGATGCTCCTGGCATCAATGGCACGGCCCAGAAATTCATCCACTTCATCCTCAGGGTTCGAACTTTCCTGGGCATTCCTGGTGAGCAAGGAACCGCAGACACAAGGCAGGCTTACCACCAGGGGGCGCTACCGCCAGGGGACTGCCGGCTCAGCCCCTGTACCCAGACCCACCAGAGGGGCTGGATCAACCCTGATTAGGGGGTGGGAAGTTGAGAGTGACACCAGGCCAGCCAGAAGCCTAGGTGCTTACATGCGCAGGAAGCTGCCCCGTGGGCTGTGGGGGCTTCACTGACCATAGTGAAAATGAAAGCGTTAGTCGCTCAGTAGTGTCCAACTCTTTGCAACCCCATGGGCTGTAGCCTGACAGACTCCTCTGTCCATGGGATTCTCCAGGCAAGAATAATGGAGTGGGTTGCCATTCCCTTCTCCAGGGGATCTTCCCGAGCCAGGGATTGAAGCCAGGTCTCCTGCATTGTGGGCAGACTCTTTATCATCTGAACCACCAGGGAAGCCCCCTGACCATAAGGATTTTCTAACTCTATTGGTATATATATTATTATATGATAAATGATAAAACATGTAGCCCACCAGGCTCCTCTGTTCATGGGATTCTTCAGGCAAGAATACTGGAGTGGGTTGCCATGCCCTCCTCCAGGGGACCTTCCCGACCCAGGGGTCGAACCTGCGTCTCTTACATCTCCTGGATTGGCAGGCGGGTTTTCTTACCACTAGCACCACCTGGGAAGCCCATATATGTTATATATGACAATGATAGTATGAATTATCATCAAAGGTTTGTTTTTTCCCCTGCAGGTAACAATCTGCTCTTCACTCTTTTGCTGTACCATCATCCTGAAATCAAAGGCTGAGACCAGAAGGCAAGACCTCTGCCGCAAGGCCTGGGAGCCTCCTGGCTGCTCTCGCCAGACTCTGGGGACTCTATGGGAAACATGTTGCACAATCTTTTGGTGCTGAACTAAACACTCTACTTCTAGAGCGAAGCCCAGTCCTTGAGTGGGATTTCTGACAGCCCCAGAGACAGGGGAGTGAAGGAGAGAGAAGGGGATACTCCCTCGGGTCGCTGGGGTATGGCCAGGAGCTGGCGGCCAATGTTTAAGGCCCTCCCCATCCTGGGAGCTGCACGTGTGTGTGTGTGTGTGTGTGTGTGTGTGTGTGTGTGTGTGTGTACACATGCAGAGTGTGTGTGTGTGTGTAGTTGTATTTGTGCACATGTGTGTGTGTGGAGTGGAGATTATAAATGGGCGGTACAAAGACCCAGCCTCTCTACGGGGGCCTGGGCTCCAGGGCTGCTGTTTCTCAGGCGCAATGGGCTCTGTTCACTTGTGGCCAAGACTGCATGTCCTGGGCTCATCCTCTATAGAGCAGAGAAACCGAGCTCCAGGCAGCTTGGAGACAGCCCCCAGACCGAGGAGCAGGATTGAAGGAGGGCACGTGACTCACTTGTCCTTGGGGTCTTCAAAGCCCTGAAAAAGAGGGATGGAAAGAGGAGGAGAGGAGAGTGAGAACAGAGGGGATGAAGACAGGGAGGCTGCAGCTCATCCTCTGTCCACAGTTCACCCAGAGCTTGGACACAGACAGCACCGTACTCGGCCGTCCACTCCTTCCTTCATTTGGCAAACACAGCTGGGGTTGGGACAGGCTCCATGCTAGACACTGGGGGTGCACTGTGATTTCACTTCCTCCACTGGCAAAATCCACGTGTCTGAGCTCTTCCGGTCCCCACACCTGATTCCTTGTCTTTCTCCAAACCTCCCATCACTTTCCTCCTGGATCGTGGGCTTGGTGGTATATATGTGTTACTTGCTCAGTTGAGTCTGACTCTTTGTGACCCCATGGACTATAGCCCACCAGGCTCCTCCGTCCATGGGATTCTCCAGGCAAAGGAGTGGGTAGCCATTCCCTTCTCCAGGGGATCTTCCTGCCCAGGGATCGAACCCATGTCTCCTGCATTGCAGGCAGATTCATTACCGTCTGAGCCACCAGGGGCTTGGTGGGTACCCTCTCAATTCTTCCATCTACTTAGATGGAAATAAGAGAAACTGCTAAGTCAATGAGTCCCCACACGCCTGTGCACACCCATGCACACACAGCTCGTGGACACTCACCTCCCACCACTGCTAAGCACAAAGGGAATCTGGGAGTTCACAAGTTTTGAGCTTAAGAAAATGAAACTCTGGTCACCTGAAATAGCTTTTCTGGTATCTGAGAATCTGTGTTCCTGTTAGGCTGGGGGTGGCTGGGGACCCAGGAGGTGAGATACCTGTAGTCAAACCTGCCCCGCTTTGACTGCTGTTCTGAAGTTCACTCACACAGAGGCAGAGGTGGCCCCTACGAGTTACCAAACTCAAGGCCCACCTAGAGTCCATCACAAAGTCCACAAAGGATAGTGGTGTGTCAGGGTCTGACTGTGACAAAAGGGAGGGAGGGGCCCCTCCATGGGGAGGGGTGGGACTGGGGAGGCAGGGCGGGAGGCATAAGCACCCAGGGCAGGCAGCTTCAGGTCGCCAGGACAAGGGCAGAGGGTGACCTCCTGTCCCCGTGATCCCGTGTGGAACATACTGCTGGGCAGACAGGGGGCTGGTAAATGTCAGGGGGCCCAAACCCCAGAGGAACACACCTCTCTTCATTCCCACTGAGGAGGGGGACTCATGTTGTTCTCCAGGAGTCAGAGCTTCCCGGCTCTGAATAAATGTGGGGCCCATGGGAACTGAGGTGTCTGTGCCTCAGGGGCCTTGGCAGCCCCTAGTGCCCCATCCAAGGGCCCGACCATGGGCTCTGAGTGCCTCCCGGGCTGCCCGATGGTGGCCTTCCCTTCTCCTTGTCCTCTGAGAATCTCCAAGCTCTCCATCCCAGTTACAGGATCTGGCCCACCACACCGTCCCTGCTTGAGGCTGGAGGAGCCGGGGTCACTCAGGTGAGTGCCCCATCTGGGGGCAGGCAGGACCCCTCAGGGCACAAGGCCCACTCCCCACAGGCCTTGGTGCAGGGCTGGCCTGCTCACCTCCACCACAGGGGCCAGCAACAGTTTTACTCAGAGGACGTCCAAGCCATGTTATGCCTGTACTGGTCTCTACAGCTCAGAACTAGAGCTGAAATGTTTCTAAGAAACCTGTCTCTGACTTTCTCCAGTGTTCCTTTGGTCATTTGTATGGGCCGCTGTTGGGGGCTGCGTCCGCTCTAGGCTCCCTGAGTGCCGGCTTGGAGTGGTGAGGAGACGACTGTCGGAAAACACTTTGGTGGATGAACCACAGCAAAGGGCCTCTGAGAACACAAGCCAGGAGCTCCCCTGGTGGTCCCGTGGTTGAGAATCCGCCTTCCAATGCAGAGGATGCGGGTGTGATCCCTGGTCAGGGAACTAAGATCCTACTTGCCTTGGGGAAACTAAGCCTTCCTGCCGTAACCTCAGAGCCTACACGCTCCAGAGCCTGTAACAAGAGAAGCCCGTGCACCACGACCAAAAACCCAGGAGCCACAGCTAGAGAAAGCCTGTGCGCCCCAACAAAGAGCCCGCTTGCCACCAGGAAGCCCTGGAATGGCAAAAACAGACAAACACAGAAGCAACCCGCAGGCCAGCGGCCTCCGCCCTGGGGAGGAGGGCCCTCAGATGTGCTCCTGCAATTCTGCCTCCGCACTTCTGGGTAGCAGCCCAGCCCAGGTTTCTGTCTGCTCCCCGAACCCTCACCTTACACACTCCCCTGCCAACCTGTGTATTAATAAATAACCTTAGAGACTTTACGACACAGGCCTAAAGCAGTGCAGCTCCTCACTATGCCTAACAAGCTGGGTAAAAGATGGATCAAGATTTAAAGAAGGAAGCTTCTGACTGCTAGTTACTACCCTCTAAGTGCTCTCGGTCACTGCTTAATCTAATTCCCACCCTCCACCCCATCTTCAGTGAAAGTCCGAGAAAAAGCTCTCTTTTTGGGTATCTTTCTCCAGGGTTTCTGGGCAGGTTTTAACACCCAAAGCCAATGGTATTCCAGACAGGACACTCTGGGAAGGCAGGGGCCCAGGAGATGGTAGTTCGATGCTGGCCCCGTGGGTGACTCTGCCCAGCAAGGAGGCGGGTGGGGAGCCTCTTCTCTCCTCCTACAGGGGTGTCCTCAACACTTTTCTTCTGCTCACTTTCCATTTCATCCCCTCTGGGCAAAGCAATTAACAACACGAGGAACCTTTCCGGCAGCCAGTCTCCCCTGAGACTGTTTCCCAATTACGGCCCTTTTGCTAATTCTTCCAAGGCTTCTTGTCCTAACAATGATTAATGTGTCTGCCAAATAGGTGCTTATAGTCCAAACTGGCTCCTCTGAGACTCTGAAATAACTGAAGAGTCTACTTATACCAAACATCACTAGAGAAAAAAACTTTCCAAAGATTTTTAAACAGAGAATGGACAGCAGGCACCCTTCGTGCCTGCTGGCAGGTCTCCATCCACACCTCTGTCCCACCGCATTGCTTTCCTCTCTGTTCTCCCAGATCTCTCTCCCCCTTACCCTCCCTGTCCTCTCTCTCCAGTCTTCCTGCTCCCCTGTGCTTCTCTTTCCTCCCACCTGCATGAGAGCTTCCCTCTTTGCATCCTGTTCTCAGTCTTCCTCCTCTCACCCTCTCTTTCGCCTCTTGGCCATGCTGGTCACGCGGTACAGAGTCTGCAGAGGATGGTTAAAGAACCAGGGTGAGAACGAGAAGGTCCAGCAATTGCTTTGCGAGGGGCCTGGAGGAAGCTGGAGTGGTGCCTGGAGCCTGGGAGGAACTACCAGTTCCAAGTTCAAAGCCCTGAGGCTAGAGGCCAGCCCTCCTCCACTCTGTGCCTTATATTATAACCTTAAAAGTGAAGAAAGGGAAAGTGAAGTTGCTCAGTCATGTCCGACTCTTTGTGACCCCCTGGACTGTAGCCTACCAGGCTTCTCTGTCCATGGGATTCTCCAGGCAAGAATACTGGAATGGGTTGCCATTTCTTTCTCCAGGGGATCTTCCGGACCCAGGGATTGAACCTAGGTCTCCCGCATTGCAGGCAGATGCTTTAACCTCTGCGCCACCAGGGAAGCCCATATTATATTATAACCTTGGTGTCCTGTAAGTTACCTCTTTACCGTCAAAAGTTAAAATGGTGGTCCCGACTCAATTCACTTTTTTACCTTTGTGCATTTTCGTTAAAAGTTCGTCATCTGCTACTGGCTAGCTGGCAAGGAGCAGAATGACTGGTCCCCAGACTGTCCCCTCCCTCAGACCCCTGGATCTGTCTGCCGACTCAACTGGACTCTTGGAGTCTCTAGTCACTGCAGCTGCAACGTAAACCCAGTCTGAGCCACAGATCCCACCGTGGGGATCCTAGTGTGGGTGGCATGCCACCCTTTCCTTTATCAGAATCTGTGGGAACTAAGTGGACACACGCACACACACACACACACACACACACACACACACACACACACACACACGCGCGCGCCCCTTTCCCTCTCTCAGGGCGGGCGACTCCTGCCTGGGAATCAGGCTGCCGTGGAGCTGAGGAGTGTGTTCAGATGTAGAAGCTAAGCTCTCAGGAAAAAAGAAAGGAGACACTGCTGCTGAAAGCGACTTCCTGTCACCCCGCTCCCTCTTCTTCCCACCCTCTGATGTTTCCTTCTAGCCTCACTGATAGAACCCTGGCAGCACCTCCTGAATTAGCTGTCCGTGGTGTGTGCAGGGGCGGCTGAGGGGGTCTGTCCCCCGAGGCAGGCAGGGTCCCTTGAGATGGAGGCAGCACCTCTACCACAGCCTCGGCTCACTCAGCCCGCACTCAGTCCACCTGGCCTATCAGGGAGACCGGAATTAGCAGCGTGTTTCTCAGCCCCGAGAACAAAAAGACCATCTCCTGGCACCAGCCAAAAAGCACTGGGATTTTTTTCTGGGTGACTGAGCCAGAGTATATCTTTCAGCAGTCTGGGAAATGTACCAGATGCTGGAAGGTGTCTGAAAAGCTGGTGCCCACCTAACTCACCAGGGTTCCTCAGACAGTTCCAAGAGACCCTTGGAGACTCTGGGACCCTGAGTCCAGCCTGCACCAGCAAGCTCTGACAAGGGGGTAGGGGGAAGGGGCATTGCCACTCTGCTCCAAAGTCAAATCCAGCATGCCAAGAGATGGTGGGGCCCACAGAGAAAGCCCAGGGCTGGAAGTTAGGTGCTCTGGCTCCTGGTTCCAAGTCAGGGTGAACCCCTTTCCGACATTTCCTCCTGTGGCTCCCCAGGTTCTCTTGGCCACATGAGGGGCCTGACCCAGTCCCCTCACCCACAGAGGACCCCAGCCCTGGAGAGTACGGCTCACACGCTGCCCCGCCAGCCACTCACCATCCGCTTCATCTCCTTGGACACCTGGTTGCCACCCAGGTGGTTATAGAAGGGGCGCTCGGCCCCCCAGTGAGGCGGGTTGTGCCCGATGGAGTTGGTTCTCTGGCGGTTCATCTTGGCAATCATGGCCTTTTCTTCTTTCTGGGAGAGCAACAGAAAGGCATCAGCCCATGGACAGGGCCTGTCGGGCGAGCCCACGCAAAGAGTTTCATTCCTCCCAGTGCCTGGGCAAGTAGGAGTTATGGCAGAGGCCTCTTCCTTCTCTGCACAGCCTGAGGCCCTGAAGTGCACCCAAGAAAGCATCCTAAGTCCCTCCAAACTCCCCAGACCAGCCCTGGCTGGGGGCTGTGAGCCTCAGGTGGGAGCAGCTGGACAGGATGATGAGGTTGGTCTTATTGGAAAGCCATGGGGCGTGGGAGCATCCATCATTGGCACAGAATGTTAGAGCCTGGGTCTGAAAGTGCCTGGGGGTGATGGAGGGAGAGGAAACCCGAGATTCCAATTTCTACCCCAAAACAGGCTTGTTCTAGCACAGTGAATAGTAGAACAGGTGCTGCTGCTCAGAGGCAGCTTCGGGAGGTTTCGGTCATTAGAACGTGAGGTTCAAGGGCTGACATGCATTGTACCAATACCCAGACGGGGCCTTAGCCAGCTCTACGTGTGCCAACCACAATCTATCTGTTTATCCATCCAAACGAACTCGAGGTGGAGGGCTGCAGAGGTCCTGGGGGAACCTGGGTGGCCTTCCCCTTTTCTCCATCCCTGAGCCTAGGAAGGCAGCCGCTCAGATCAGGGAGGCAGAGGGGCGAGATACAGCCTGCTTCAGCAGACACTGCTCTGGGTTGGGGCTAGGGTTGGGGGTTGTCCCATTTCATCTTTTCTAGACCACTTGTCAAGCTAGAAGAACCAAGACCCAGAGAATGTAGGGCAGAGGGTAAGCCTTTATCCTAGGTGGGGCAGGATGAGGAGGCCTGTGGGCCTAGCGGAGAGGAAGGGTGTGGGAGGAGGGCCTGGGAGGATTTCAGTTCATTTATACTCCAGCCAAACAACAAGCAAATGCTTTAAAATGAGTCAATTAAGCCACAGGGCACTTTCCCCAAAGTACCTACACCCTCCCATCCCTCTCCCAGGTGTCTTTGGCAGGCCTGATACAGCTCCCTCAGGGACCCTCCTCAACATCCCCCACACCCCACTCCCCGTAGCCAGGATCCATGTGCTGGGCTGCCCAGAGAGGGTGGGGTACCCCTCTGATGCCCCTCCCTGCGTGGACGCCTGCCTCAAACAATTCTGCCCACTTTGAAAAATCTACTTTTGCTGTCTCCAAGACTTTTGCTGAAATTTTCTCACAGCTTAATTTTGTCGTTAGTCTAACTCCTTAGGAAAGAAACAGGGAAGTTTTCTCTATCAAAGGGCTCTGACCAACAGATAAATTCAATTGGAAGGTTTATAAGTAAAAGGCATTTCAATCTAGGGAGAAATATAAAGTGGGTAAAATAGAAAATGCTCCCATTTGCTTTAAAAATTAAGAACATGGAACATGACACTATTAAAAATAGAACACTGAAGTCTGCTAATAATTCTGTTTTATATTTTGGCAAGTGTGGGCTGAGACAAAAGAAGGAAGAAGAAAGACTAGAAAGTGAGAGGAGGGAAGGACAGAGTATGAAGAAACAGAGATATATAAGTACAGGCGGAAAGAGAGCAAGATCAACCTAGTTAGGCAATGAACAAGGAACGAGATGGAAATAAAGGGCACTGTATACCCTGATGCCTCATGTCCATCTCTCATGGCATTCTGCTGCACTGTTACTAACTGATCTGAGGTCTGTGGCATTTTTGCAACAGGAGTAAAATGAAATCATCTCCTGTTCGCCATCAGCCTTTGCTAAGCCTCTGTGGCTCTCATGTCCTTCTGGAGATGTAGGAACCACGACTGCGTTGGGACTTGACTCAAGGAAAGAGTAAGAGGAGAAGGAAGCAGCAGGCCAAGAAACATTCCTCCCACAAGGAATGAAGCTCTTCCATCGTACCCACCTCCACCGCAGGCCCCTGCCCATGCCCAACCCCACCCAGCCCTTGGCCCCCGGACCCGCTTCTGGGTGCAGCGCAGGATGAGAAAGGTCTCGATACTGTGCTCCTTGAGGTAGGCGTTGCGCTCGCCCCCACAGCCTGGCTCCACCTCGTAGTCACCATTCAAGTAGTTGAGTGTGGCCTTGGTGATGTGGATGCGTCTAGGGTGGGGAGGCAAGCAGGGAGAGGAGGGCAGTAGATATGAATTCAGAACCCCCGCTCCTGTGCAGAACCAAACTGCCACCGCCTGAGTCATCATGCAAGTCCCAGAGCTCTGGCTCAAATGCTCACCCCTACCTGGGTCCCTCAAGGGACTGTATCCCTCCAAGTCATCAAGATGGCTCGGTGGGCCCCGCCCCAGCTCGCGTCCGACGAGACCACACCATAGCACATCAGCATCATGTTATTACAATAAAGTAACATGTCAGCCTGCCAGGAGAACACGGCCTCCAGTCTCACAAACCTGCAGAAGCCAGCGGTGGCTCTTGCTGACTACAGGATTGTGTCCAAATTCTCCAGCCTGGCATGAGCGTCCTGTTTCTCCCACTGGTTCCTAAAAGGCCATCTGCTCTACTTCCACTCCTTGGAAGTACTGGGCTTTCCTCCACCTCTGCCTGTCCCCAGCCTAGCACCTCCCCCAACCCTGCCTTCCTCATCTGTCCCCATACTGCCCCTTGTGCTGGGCCAGCACACCTGCCACCTCCGTATGTCCTGGCCATCCCCCCCAGGGCTCCTCCCCCATCTAGAAGGCTATGCTACCTCCTGCATCTCAAAACAGGCCCCCAGGTTCTGTGTAAATATTTTCTGGTGACCACTAGGTGAGCGCTGGGACGCTTTCCCTACAAACTGCCGTGTGTGGGTCAGCGCTCAGCTACTAGAGGAGTCCCACTGGTAGCTGATTCTGCCGCCCCCAGGGCCACAGCTACCAGGTCACGCCCATCCTGGCCCCTCCCACAAGACCCGCCTGGGTGGGGCCAGGCAGGACGCTGGTCACTCACTCACCCCGCCTTGCCTCCAGCCTCCATGTGGTTGGCCAGTGT
Organism: Capra hircus; assembly: GCF_001704415.2. Lineage (NCBI taxonomy): Eukaryota > Metazoa > Chordata > Mammalia > Artiodactyla > Bovidae > Capra > Capra hircus. The sequence goes on from NC_030808.1 coordinate 67,475,563, forward strand.
GACATCGTTAGACCAGACATCGAACTGCCACTTCCTGAGGCCGAGGACACCGCAGTGCACTCTCCCGCTGTGAATTCCCACACGCATGTTCACGTTCACACCTGTCACCTCCCGGACCAGCCTGGGGATGGAGCAGGGGTAAGGCTGGGAAGAGGCCAGGCGCAGAGAGTGGGGGTGGCTGGAAGCCGTGGGGTCAGGGTGCGTGAGAAGGTGCAGGGGTCAAAGGGTCATTTCTCTCTGGGCCAGCCCAAATCCAGAGTCTCAAACTGTACAACCTGAAGGGCAAGGGCTGAGCCCTTGATGCTCAGTGGCTATAAACTGTGAGAGCGCTGTTTCCCATCTTGCCCACAAGGTGGCGCAGCACCTCACACTAGAATCCAGGCCCCACTGCTTTCCCCGGACAGCTAGGACACCTGAGCCAGCGCCACCCTCAGTCATCAACTAAGTTGTGTTCTGAAAATGCAAGCGCACGTTAGTGCCGATTTGAGTCAACAGGAAAGTTACAGTCACTCCAAACTCCATTCATATAATTGTCAGATTTATCCACATGGCTGCTTCTTCGACATTAGCAGGATGATGGAGAGACCCTGCCCAGGAAAGAAAGGAAGCTGGGGCAGGTGCAGGGGACCAGGGGTCTCCACATGCTAGAAGACAGCTCCAACCCCACCACATGCACCATGCGCGTACCCGGGGGTCCCCAGTAGATGGGTGGGCCCTCTGTAGCAGGGGGAGTCGGATGGAAGCTCTGCAGCTCTGGGTGTGTGTCTGGGGCACAGGAGAGGGAGCTGGTGCTCTGAGGGGAGGCTCACTTTTGCACTTTTTAGGGGCCTGGACCCTCCCTGACTCCCTGCATATGGGCCCACTAAGCCAGCCATAGGGCTGGCAGTCTGACTTGGCCTGGTGGGCAGGACCACTATGTGGACTCCAGCTCTTGCCCCATCCTACCACCAAGAGGCTGATACCTACCACAGGGAATTCTTAGGTTACCCAGCATTTCTCCATCCTGGGATCAACTCTGCCAATACCTTTGCTGGAGCTGTGTCTTCCGTCCACAAGACCTCTGGACACTTGTTTAGGTTAACGTCTCTCTTATTCTGCCTTTTTGGCTTAACTCCAAGGCCACCTTCTTTGTGAAGCCTCCCTTGGCACTCCCAGTGGAATCAACCGCCCTATCTTGGGCCCTCTGCTGCAGTTTGCCTCTCTTACCTGAGAGTGTCCACTGGGCATGCCTGGTATCAGAGAGTGGGAGTCCTGGTCTCCCTCAACAGACTCCATGCTTCTGGCCCTGTGTCTAGCCCAGGCATGCAGGGGAACTCAGAAAACACCACCAAAAGGAACCAAGCCAAACAGGATGGACCCGGCCACCTCCTGGGCCAGCTACTCTGACCTCTGACCTCTGTCCTTGCCCACTGTGGCTTTTCTTTCGCTCCACCCAAGCTACTTCTAAAACTCACAATTATTGATCCTGGGTGCAATCTCTGATCCTCTCCCTTGACTGACTGTAAGCTTGGATTGTCCATGTTGTTTAATGACTGGGGCTTCTTTTGTGGTCAGCAGTGATCAAGAACTGGCCCAAAGGTCCTGCTTGCTATTGCTCCCAGGAAGGATGGATTTTCTTAAATGGGAAATTTGTGTCTGCATCCACCCGCCTAGCAGTATTACCCCGGGGAGCTATTTAGCTCCTGTGAGCCCAACCTTTCTTATATGTGAAGAAATGGGACTGGTGACTTCTACCCTTGGTTGATTGGCTCTGAGAGGACATAGGGGCTATAGTGGTAGGAACTCCCACAGCACAGGGCACAGCGCAACTGCCAGCCAGTCCCCCTCTCCTGGAGGGGTGGCTGCACACCTCCTAGTGCCCTGGAGTCTGCAAAGCCCTCCCTTCTCCCAGGACAGGTCCCTGTGTGCAGAGCTTCCCAGGCTGCTGCAGACAGCCCAGGAGAAGACCCAAGACCTGCAGGTGTGGATCAACCCTCCAGGGTGGCCAGGGTCCTTGGGATGTGGCTTTGCCCCACTGTTTCCCTGCATCCACCAGTTCAATGTGAGTCAGTTACTCGGGCTGTGGGACAGCAGACAGGCAGACCCCTGGAGATGGACATGTCCTTACAGGCAGGCAGTCACCCTGGAGACAGGCACTTACGAGATGGCCTCGATCATGTCCATGCCCATCTCCACGCAGCAGTGGGCGTGGTCAGCCCTGGCTTCAGGCAGCCCTGAGACACAGTAATAACAATCTCCCAGGATCTTAATACGTAAACAGTGATTCTCCTGGAAAGCAAATTAATTTTAAAAATTAAAAATAGCAGGAAAGAGAAGTGGGAGGGAAAGAAACAGGAAGCAAACAGATTCACCCTGTGCCTGGAATAACTTGCCTTTTAGGGCAGCAAGCACAGACCCAGGACTGGCACGAAGTGAGGCCACAGCCCTGGGACAGGCTTATCGGGAGCCGTGGGGGACAGAGGACAGGCCGAACAGCCCTAGAGAAGCATTCCAGCACCTCCCGCCGCCACCCAGGCTCAGGAACTCACTTTTATGGCCACAGCTGAGGCCCAAGGAGAATGCAGGTGGCTCAGTGTGGCAGCGAAGGTGGCAGACTCATCAGTATGAAAGGCCCCAAGCTGAGAGCAAGGGCCACATCCCACTCCAGCCCTGGGGCATGCTTCGACTCTTGGCCGAAGGTTCTACTAACAGTTTTGTGACTCTCCTTTTATGAAAAACTGAAGCAGAAACAAGATTTAACTAAATCTCAGCTGACCCTCAGCCTGGAATTTTTTATCCAAGGGAGTTTTGCTAAGCCCGTGAGCACGTGTGTGCTAAGACGGCCATGAGCGGAAGCCCCCGCCAGATGCAGGGTCACCCCGCAGGCTGCAATTGATGAGTAATTGGGATTGAGATGGACTGTCATTAATCACCAATTCAGAGCTGTCCCAGCCTGCATCCCAGAAGTTATTTCATGAAGCTGGGACGCTGGAACCCAAGTATTTGTGTGCCCTGGACTCTCCTTTAAGGCCCTTCCTACGCCCAAGGGCCGAGCATGTTGCCGTTCACCTTGCCCATGTTTGGTGATAAAATCAGTGAGGTGTGAGGCCCCCCGTCAATGCCCTCAGAGACCCTGGCACCGGCTCTCATCCGTGATCTGGTCTGGCATCCTGTGACTGCCCAGGGACATGTCCACATGCCAGGGGACACTGCAGTAAGTGCCCGCGATATAGGACTCTCCAAAGGCACAGAGCATGACTCAAAGCCACAAAGGCTGGGAAAGGACAGCAGAGTGTAGGCAGGGACTGATGAACCAATGTGTCTGTCGCACTCCTTGTCTGGGCGGGGTTGGGGGGCGCTTCCAATCTCTCCCAACATCAGGGAGTCCTCTTTCTGGAAGTCCCAGACAGGGGTGACACACAGCTGTTTGCAGGCCAGCAGAGATTCAGACTCTCTCTCTTTTTTTAATCACTCTGGCTATCTTCATCAGGAAAGTGACTGTGTGGCACTGAATTTGCTCCCCCAAACACAAATTCCACAAATTCAGGAGTCTGGGCCACGGTCCCCGCAGACCTCCCCTCCTGCTGCTGGTAGAGGGCTCATTCCCTTGTGGCTGGTGACACCGTGCGAGCGCCTCTGAGTGGGTGGTCGGGGCGGACGCAGGGCGGGAGAACGTGCAGCCACAGCCTGTGCAGCCACAGCCTGTGCAGCCCTGTTCACCAGTTCCAGTGGCCGCCCCGCAGCACCCTACCCCCGGCAACCCGGATCAGGCCACCCTTCCGGCCCTGGCTCAGGCACACAGGGGCCCCAGGGCAGTGGCGGGCACAGGGGGATGGGGGGACTCACCGCAGCCAGCTTGTCGAAGCGGGCGAAGAGCTCATTGAGGGTCATGACCAGCTCCTGGGCAGTGCACTGGGATGCCAGGCTGGTGAAACCCTCGATGTCAGCAAACAGGATGCTGGGGAGACAGGGGGGAAGACCCCTGTGAGGGAGGAAGGTCTGGGGGGGCACAGCCAGGGCTACCCTCTGCCTTAGGAGGACCGCTGGCCGGCAAGAGTCCTGGGAGCTCCAGATGGCTGCTGGGGAGGGGACAGAGAGACAGCTGACACTGGCGGCCTTTCCCAGCTGGCAGGGAAATGCCGGGTCAGCCCTTCTCTCCGAATCTCCCTATACCCTCACCCCCGACCCAGGAGGAAAGGGAAGGCAGAGGCCTGGGAACGTGTGCTTCTGCCTGAGGCCACCCAACAGGGCAGGGGCCCCTCATCCTCAGCCACCTCTCAGGCCTGCCCCCCATCTGATTCCTGGGCAGCCCCCTCAAGGTAGCTGGGTCGGAGAGGGGTCTTTGGTTCTTCTTGTCTGGAAAGTGTTCAGGCCTTAATGGGAGCCTCACAGACGTCTCACTTCCCAACCCCATACACAAGGGAATCCCAACCCAGGCCCTCCACCCCGAGGGAGTCCTCTAGCATGGCGGTCCCCAGTCTTTTTGGCACCAGGGACCGATTTCACGGAAGACAACTTTTCCACAGACTAGGGGGAGTGGGGATGATTTGGGGATGATTCAAGCACATTGCATTTATTGTGCACTTTATTTCTAATCAAATACGCCGCTGATCTGACAGGAGGTGCCGGTCCTCAGCCCAGAGGTTGGGGATCCCTGCTCTAGCAGAGATAGAACAAAGAGGCCGAGGGAAGAGGGAGAGGAAGATGCAGCCAGTGAGCATCTAGGGAAGCCCCCACCTTGTCCCGCCAGCTCCTTCGGTCTCACCCCTGAGCTCCTCGGTGCGCCTGCTGGTCCCTGTATTTTGTGGTGTGATCGTTCATCCGTTCCTGAGATTCAACATGTCTTCCTTTTCTTTCGAAACAGACTCTCAGAGGTGAGGCCCTGGGGCCAGAACGTGTAAGGGCTCTGAGAGCTTTTTCTTAAAATGGACGCAGAAATGTAGTAGCTCTTGTGAGCTGAGCTGTTCCTGGTGGCCACGCCCGGGGGCCGGGGCCCTCTAGGCAGCACTGAAGGAGGTCCCGATGTCCCCGTCCCAGGACAAGGGGGTGGGCCCTCAAGAGGAGCTGTGGACGGCAGCGTGGGGGCTCCTCCCCACGGCCTGTGCTCTCTTCTCTGAGCCACGCAGGTCTCGAGGCTCCAGACCGACAGTCTCACTTCACACCAGAATGTAGAACTAAACGTATCTTGTCATTTTATTTGGATACTGTGTGTTTGTGCACGAAGCATGTCTTTTCATTCTGCTGTCTGACATCTGGGGCCTTGCTGACCTGGGGAGCCTGCCCCTCCCGGGCCAGCCAGGTGCTAGAGATGCTTAACCACTTGCCTTAGAGTCCAGAGCCTCCCACCCCAGTCAGATCCTCACGCTTGGGCCCTCACTCCCCTGCCCTCATCACCCCAGGGACAGGTGCCAGGTGACGTGGGACAGTCCTGTGCCCCAGAGCCCACTGACATTATTATAAAACTAGACAATCAGAAGCCCGCTGACTCTCCCTTTCCTGTTCATTCCTGCAGAAACCATAACAGAGGTTTTGCCCACGTTTCTCCTCACTCTTCCCCCGACGGACCCCCGTGTATCCCCGAGTGCCCCCGCCCACGGCACAGTGCACCCTCTCTTCTCGGGACCTGGGAGTAACAAGCTCTCTTTTCAATGGCAGCTGTCTCCTGGTCTGTTAGCCTCATTGTACCTGGATAATAACACGTCTTACAATAGTTGGACACTGTACTAAACCTTTTACATGTATTAACTCATTTAAGCCTCATTACCACCCCATGAGGTAGGAATCCTTTTTTAGGTAAAAAAAAACTAAAGCACAGAGAGGTCAAGTCAGCTGCCTAGCTGCCTAGAGCCAGGTTGCCTGGCTCCACAGTCCAGGTGTTAAGCCAATAAATGTTACACTGTCTATTGACCCCACAGTCATCTTAAGTGAATAAAAGCATAATGCTCTGGTCTGGCATTGTGTATGGGGTGGAGGGAGGTGGAGGGGTGGGTGTGGGCTGCCACAGGTGGGCAAGTACAGGACTCCATCACAAGGGGACACGCTGGGCACCAGCTTGCACATGACGGGAAGTGGGAGCACCTCCTGGGGCTTGGGCCAGGCAAGTACAAGAAAAGTGTGAGAAGGCAGCCCCTAGGCTGGAGCTCAGTGCTGTTTCCCAGCTTCCCAGCTCCACCAGCTACTCTGATCCCAGTGGAGACCAGCAGACATGTTCAGAAGGAAAGGCAAAGAGGGTGGGTGACCTGGGGAAGCTGGTTCGAGAGGAGACAAATGAGAGGGAAGGAGAAGGTAAGGAGGGAGAAGAGTGGAGAGTCTGTGGGTGAGCCCACAGGACTCAGGAATCAGTCCAGCTGCTCCAGAGGGGCAGTCACAGGGCAGGGGCTCAGAGGATGAAAGGGAGCCGGAGCCCCCACGAGGCTCTGATGCCTGGCGCCTGGAGATCCACACTGGTGATGATCCCAGCTCCTTAAGTAAGTGCTGACCACAGCCCCTCCCACCAGCCAGCTCCCTGGCTCTCAGTCTCTTAGGCAGCCCCACCCCACCCAGGAAAGGGGAAAGGTCTCTCCCAGTCTATGCGAAAGAACCGTTATATAGCTGTTCTGGAGATTCTTCTTTAACTCTCAAGAAATCAAAACCAGGGAAGTGGGAGTCAAAATCAACTGCTCAGTCAAGGAACACCTTCATAAGCATCAGTGTTTGATTGCAAAGCTGGCAGACACCAGGCCCACTGGCTGTTCCACACTGGATCCCAGGCTACACAGCAGAAGCCTGGCTTTGAGGGTTGATTAGTCTCCGCCACGGTGGGAAGGGAAAATAATTCCCAACTGAGCTTTTCTCCTAGGAAGAAAAGCTATGACCAACCTAGACAGTGTTTTAAAAAGCAGAGATATCACTTTGCCGACAAAGGTCCGTATAGTCAAAGCTGTGGTTTTTCCAGTATTCATGTACAGATGTGAGATGAGCTGGACCATAAAGAAGGCTGAGTGTCAAAGAATTGATTATTTTGAATTGTGATGCTAGAGAAGACTCTTGAGAGTACCTTGGACAGCAAGGAAATCAAACCAGTCAATCCTAAAGGAAATCAACCCTGAATATTCAATGGAAGGACTGATGCTGAAGCTGAAGCTCCAATACTTTGGCCACAGAAGAGCCAATTCTTTGGAAAAGACCCTGATGCTGGGAAAGATTGAAGCCAGGAAGAGAAGGGGACGACAGAGGATGAGATGGTTGGATGGCATCATGGACTCGACGGACATGAGTTTGAGCAAGCTCCGCGAGATGGTGAAGGACAGGGAAGCCTGCTGTGCTGCCATCCATGGGGTCGCAGAGTCAGACACGACTGGGTGACTGAACAACACCCTGGTAGAGGCAGGATTGCTGCTGGGCAGGGTAACCCACAGCACCAGGCTCAGGAGAAGACGGGAGGAGGACAACACGAGGCAGGCGTGTGTGGACCAGGGCTCAGGGGGTCGCGCTTCACTGCATCCTCAGCCCACAGCTGCCTGAGCTCTCCCAGCTGCTGAGCCAGGAGGGCCTCTGCCTGCTGTGTATGGATACTGGCAGGCCTGCCACCAGTCTCCTCCACAGGCACCTGGGTGGGCCTTGAATTCCTTTCTCCACTGCAGCTCTCATTCACTAAACCAGTGGCTCTCAGACCTGCTGTCTATCAGAATCCCCTGGGAGCTTTTCTATGGAGAGGTCCGGCCATATCCCAAGAGATTCCGACTTCATCGGTCTGGGACAGGGCTCTGCTATTGATCGTTTTTGTTCTGTTTATTGTAATCTTCCCTGGTGATTCTATATGTAGCCAGGGTGTAGAACCACTGTACCAGTTTACATGACACCTCAAGGCTTCCACCAACCTGCTTAAATCTACAACCCCCTCCCATACGTCTACCTCCCTTCCCTTCTGTATTTGTCTCCATGACATTTTTACCACTTAATCTATTAGCTATTCTTCTTGTTGATATTTATTATCATGCTCCTGTCTGTTTCTCTCCACTAGAATGTAAAGCCTTTGAAAGAGGAGTTTTGGTCTATTTCATTCAACACCACATCCTGGCCCCTGGCACAATGTCTGGCACACAGAGGAACTGCTCAATGAGATTTGGAATGACCATGAATGAGGACAGGTCACACCCACCTTGCCCTCTGCTCTGTCCATCCCAGTTCCCCCTCACACACGCAGCACAATACCCAGCACACGGCAGGAACCTGTGTTGGTTTCCTAGGGCTGCTATAACGAAGAACAACAAACCGGGTGGTTTAAGACAACAGACATTTATTTTCTCAGTTTTGTCCAGCAGGCAGGAGGCTAGAAGTCTAAAGGCGAGAAATCCGAAGTCAAAGTCTCAGCAGAGCCATGCTTTCTCCGAGACTTTCGATGGAATACTTCTTTGCGTCTCTACCTTTCAGGAGTGGCTGTCAATCCTTGTACGCAACTGTGTCACTCCAGTCTCTGCCTCTCCCTGCAGAAGGCGTTCTCTATATGTATCTGGGTCTGCATGACATTTTCCTCTTCTTATAAGGGCACCACATATATTGGATCAGGGGCCCACCCCCTCCAGCAAGCCCTCATCTTGACTTCACTTCAAAGACCCTATTTCCCAACTCAGTTCACAGGTCGGGACTCTGTATCTTTTAGTGTTAGTCAGTTAGTCATGTCTGACTCTTTGTGACCCCATGCTCAGCAGCCCACCAGGCTCCTCTGTTTATGGGATTCTGCAGTCAAGAATACTGGAGTGGGTAGACATTCCCTTCTCCAGGGGATCTTCGCAGTCCAGGGATTGAACCTGGGTCTCCTGCATTTGTCCACAGATTCTTTACCATTTGAGTCACTGTCTTTTAGGACACAATTCAACCTACACAATGTTTGATATATATATTTGTAGAATAGAAGAGATTTGTCATAGTTTAAAGCAAGGAAGAAGCAGGATCAGTAACTCCAGTAGCTTGTCCTTCTATCACACTGGGCCTGTTGGGGTCCCAAGCACGTCATCTGAGACACAAGCCTGGGGAACCCTCGGCCTGTCACCTCACAGACACTCAGCAGTGTTCAGAGAACAAACGGTGAAATAGTTACCGAGGAGGCCAGGCAGCTTCCTGGTCAAGCTAGGGGATGTCAGAAACAACAGCCATGGGGATGGCGCCTTGGGAAGCCTGAGCCTCCCTCTAGCCCGCTGGGATCTACTCTTCCATAAAAGAAATTCTTTCAACAGCTGCTGAGGAATCAGGGAGGGGCAGTGGCCTGCTCCCCTCCTTCCCATGGTGTGACAGTGGCCAGCAGTCAGGCAGGAGGGGGCTCAAAGCAAGACTTGTAACTGGCAGGGAAGCTTGGAATGGTCCCCAGCCTGAGCCCTGCAGCCTGTCCTCCACGTAGACGGAAACGCTACCTCCCACCCCATGGTCCCCCCACCTCCTGTCAGAGGGGAAGTCGCACTCCTCTGCTGCCTTGGGATGAGAGGGGGATGAATCTGTTCAGTGTCTGTCACTTCTGGAGACTCCTCTGGTTTACGAGGTTTACCCAATGGCAGGCTGTCTGTTCTGCTGGCCAAGATTTCCCGATCTGCTCCTTTGTGATTCCGAAGGCCATTTTACAACAGCGTGGGGCCCAGACTTGCACTAAGGTACACATTCATCGATTAGCTCCCACATGAGAGCTTGTCTTGGCAACGCGACCAGGCCCTCGTGGCCGGTGCACGCAGAAGCTGGGTAGGCCCACCCTGGCTGTTCACGCCTCCCTAATTGCACACCATCCATCACTCAGGTAGCCTGCCTTCTACTCAGAGGCAAGCGCGGCCAGGCCTTTCATCCCAATTACCACAAGGCCCTTCCTTGCAGCCTTACCGTGCGCATTTTTGGTTAAGCGCGTTTCCTTTCCTCTCTGTTGTTCCCTCTTGCTGCCAGCAGACCCTAGGACTTGGAGCTGCTGGCATCTGATCCTATTCCTGTGCCGAAACCGCATCCCACAGCATTTCTGAGCAGCCAGGAGTGGAGGGAGTGGGGAGGGGGGTGTCTGGGCAGGCGGCAGCAGGAGGGCCCACCCCTCTGAGCTCCAGCGTTCCCCATCTGGCACAGAGAGGGAACTTGAGAAACGCCAAGAGGCAAACCATCTGTCCAGGTGGGCCCAGGAGGAGCGGGGGCCTGGGGAAACAGAGGTCTTCGGGTGGGGGCTGGGAAGGGAGCACAGCCAGGTCTCAGCACAGCCAGGTCTCAGCCCAGCTCCTAGGGTGGTGGGCCCAGCGGGAGCAGAAGGTGCTGGGGAAGCAGGGCAGGAAGTGCCCCAGAGGCCCTGACTGTGCAGGCTGGGGAGGCCCAGCCACAGGCCGGGGGTCTCTTCTAGACGGAGAGGGATGCCCCCTCAGCGTCTCTCCACTTGCTCCAAGCCCTGTGACACAGAGAGCCACCCGGCTCCATGCCGCTTGTAAGGTAAAGGAGGGGGTGATGGGCCACCCCCAGGCCCTAGGTGAGCAGCACAATCAAGTGTGGTCTTATCAACACTTGGCAGAGAACGGGCACCAGATGACTGGGCATTTCCCGAGGGGCAGCGGAGAATGATTAAAGCAGGGTGTCAGAACAGGGAGCAGCCAGAGGACCCTCTGACTCTGCAGGCTGGGAGGGCAAAGGCGGAAGGCCCAGGAGAGGACCTGAGCATCCTGGGTGTTGGCACACACCCACCTACGGGGAGAAGCTGCCCTGGGACGGCCGTGCCCTCTCTGTTTCCACAGATGGGACCTCTGCCTTCAGAAAGTGTGAGACCTAAGACAAACCTGACTACTAGGACTGGGTCCAGGGGGACTGGGGTCAAGGTACGGTAAGTCCTGGAATCCTCACTGCCGACCGCAGGGTCTCGGGCAGACCTCAGTTCCACCCGCCAGTCCCTTGCTCTTGCTTCTGCCCCCCAAGCCCTTCTCCCTCCCCAGACAGTGAAGCCCACAGCAGCTGCAGGTCTTCTGTTCCCAGAGTCTGGGGAGAGTTGGGGAGACGCTCCCTAAAGGGAGGGGCCCTGCACCAGGGCCTCTCAGTGGTGATAAGATGGGTGCTTTCTATTTACTTCTCTTGCTGCTTTTATTTTCCAATTTTCCTACAAAGAACACACGTTCTCTGTATGATAAAAATGTTAAGTTTTAAAAGATGGAAAATAATTCACATTCTTCTTTTAGGCCCTAACTCTAACCCTTTCATCTTCACGATGTCCTCTTTGACTCACTCTGCCCAGAATCGGCTTTCTTGTGTCTGAATTCTTATTAGAATCAGAATCACAAAGCACAGCTGATTTCAGTTGTTTCAAAGGCAGCCTGACGTGTCTAACTGGTCAGTGACTCTGCGCCCTGACTTCTCTGTCTTCCAGTTTCCTCCAGGGCCCCCCATTTTGAGGGGTAGAGAGGTGCTGGTTCCACCCCCCACTGACCCCCATTCTATGCCCCAGGACAAACTTAGGTCTGTTGTCAAGACCCAGTCCCAGGCAAGGATGTGAGGAAACTGGAACCTTTGTGCACTGTTGGTGCAAAGGTAAAATCGTGAACCACTATGGAAAACAGTATGGGGTTCTTTAAAAAGTTAGAATAGAATTACTGAGATTTCCCTGGTGGTCCAGCGGTTAAGAATTTGACTGCCAGTGCAGGGGACACAGGTTCGATCCCTGGTCTGGGAGGAACTCACATGCGGTGAGGCAGCTAAGCCCGTGCGCGACGACCGCTGAGCCCAAGTACCCTTGTTGTGCTCTGCAACAAGAGAAGCCACTGCGCTGGCAGCGTGTGCACCGCAGCTAAGTCGGCCCTGCTCTCCGCAACTAGAGAAAGCCCACAGAGCAACGAAGACCCAGCAGAGCCAAAGTCAAACACAGGCAATTTTAAAAAAGAAATAGAATGACCATATGAAATAGCAATTTCACTTCTAGGTATATGCCCAAAAATATCGAAAGTAGGGCCTCAAGGAGATATTTGTGTGCCCATGTTCATAGCAGCACTATCCACAGTAGCCAAGAGGTGGCTGCAACCCCAGAGTCCCTCAGTGGATGCGTAGAAAAGCACAATGTGGTAAATACATACAACGGAAGGGTATTCAGCCTTAAAACACAAAAGAAAACAGGATATAGTCTACAGCATGGATGGTCCTTAAAGACATTAAGCGAAGTAAGCCAGACACAAAAGCACCAATACTGCATAACTCTACTTAAATGCGGTACCTAGAAATAGACGCGTTCGTAGAAAGTGGAATGGTGGTTGCCAGGGGCTGGGGAAGGGCAGGAACGGGGAGTTAGTATTTAATGAGTATGGAGTTTCAGTTCTACAAGAGGAAAGAACTTCTGGAGATGCGTGGGCTGATGGCTGTACAACAATGTGAATATACTTAAAGCCACTGAACTGTACCCTTACAATGGTTAAAACGGTAAATCGTATACTGTGCATATTTTACCACAACTAAAATAATTAATCAGTTGATTGATTAATTAAAAGAAAAGACTCAACACCAGTGGGGCCAGCTGGGTCATCAACCCATAGCACCCGGCTCCGCCTTACCTCACTGATGAGGGCTCGACATTCTCTAAGAGGCAACACGATGTCTTTTCTGTCTACTCTGAGTCATGCCTGGCACATAGTAGCAGCTCAAAATATGTTTGTGGCATGAATGAGAGGAAAATATAAAGACCACTTATTTCTATAATTGATAGGAAGTACGACAAGAAAAGGGCTTCCCAGGTGGCACTGGTGGCATAGAACCTGTCTGCCAATGAAGGAGATGCAAGAGATGTGGGTTCGATCCCTGGGTTGGGAAGATCCCTGGAGGAGGGCACGGCAACCCACTCCAGTATTCTTGCCTGAAGAACCCCACGAACAGAGGAGACTGGCGGGCTACAGTCCCTAGCGTTGCAGAATCAGACGTGACCGAAGCGGCTGAGCACACACACATGCACGCTGCAAGAAAGAAGACTTCTCTTCAACTCAGATTGGAGACAGGAAACCTGTATGTTTGTAGACCACACTTCTGTCTGTCCATCGGCTAGGGACGTGGGGAGGCAAACATTTCCCCTCTCTGCCCACAGGGTGTACAGTCCACCCATGGGTATCTGAGATTGTCTTGTGGCCATTATAATTCAGAACCATACCGTAGTGGAGCCAGACGCCAGAGCGACCTGGGGATGCAGCCAAGTCCTTGAAGGAGATGGAAGAGGAGACGATAACCTTAAAAGGGGGAGGTTGGGGATAGACAGGGAGAGAAGGAAAAGGAGTGGGGAGGTCTGAGAAAAGGGCAGCCCTCCCCAGATCCTGCTACACCCCCACTGCATAGTGAGGAAGTGTTACTCACCTCCACCCCCACCCTGGGTCAGCAGCCCTCTGCCAAGACAAGACCCCCAACTCCAGCCCCACAGGGCTCCTGGGTCTCTAAGAATGAGGCTCTCGTTCATGCCAGAGAGCTAACACCGTCTTCCACACACTGGAGCCTGCTCTGCCTCCGCAGGGCAGACAGTCTGCAGCCCATTCCGGGGCCCGGGGCTTTACACCCTGTACCTCCTCTACCCTCCCAGCACCCTTGCAAAGCCCCGGCCCCTCTTACAGACTCTGCTCCCCAGTGGTGAGAGCTGGGTTGTCCATGCCTGTACCTTCTGCCAGAAGGCAGAGTCCGTGTGTCAGCTCAGCAGCTCCACTCCCCGTGTGACATGCCTCCAGTTTACTCTCTGTTGTTCGTGTGTCCTCCCAAACAGAAGGGGAGCTTCCTGATGACAGAGCCAGAGTCCCCGTCAGTTCCCACCATGGTTCCTGCCTCTAGCTGAGTGTCTGAGAGCACAGTTGGCGGTTCCCAGCGAGCAGACAGAGATGAAGCCTCCGCTGGATGGATGAGTGGGTGGACATCACCATCCCCATGTCACAGATGCAGGAACTGAGGCTGAGACTTGGTGACCTGCCCAAGTCCCCACAGTTCCTAAGGGGCAGGGGGGTTATGAACTAGCCTGCTCAACACAGATGCTCTTCTTCCTCCACAACAGTGAGGAAAGGTAACTCCTTCCTCCTCTTGGCAAAGGTAACCCGGATGCATCCCGGTTCTGGCTGCATCAGCACCCTTACTCTGCTTCCCCAAGTGGTACCTCCTCTAGGTGCCTCTTCCTCCAGTCTCCATCTCCCTCCTCCCAAAGCAGAGCACCAGGAGCTCCCAGGCACGAGCAGCCTCCACTGGCATGATCCGGAGGCCCTGTCCCAGGAGTGGGGACAGCATGGCCCTCCACTGACCCTGGCACTGTGGCTGCAGCAGGAGGGCTCTGAAGCTGCAGGTCTGAACCCAGGCATGGCCCCAGCCCCAAATGACCTGTCCAGCAAGAGTGGCAGAGATACCTCCACCTGTCACCATACAACAGACGTGAGAGGCATCTGGGGACTCCATGGGGGTCTTGCGGGTTCCGTGGCCTCTGACCAGTCTCAATCCACAGGACCAGCACATCCAACAGGCCTCCCCAGAACCCCAGGAATTGGATGAGATAAAAGGATCCTCCTCGGGCCCAAGGGAGAGTGAGGCCATGCAGAGTGATGGGCGCCCATCTGTCACCCTTCCCTGCCAGGGCCAAGCTCTCCGGCCACCCATTAGTCTCTTCCCTCCCTTAGATCCAGGCCCAAACCATCACACCGCACAGTTGATTTATTTATTCTCGTGGCCTTGCTCTTGGTGGGGTTAGAGAACAGCATGTCATCGGCCTCTCTAAATATTATAACTCCACAGAGAATTGATGAATGTGACTTATCACCCTTCCACTCCAGCTCCAGAATCCCCAGGCCATTCTTTGTTGATAGGAGTGTGATCATAATCATAATAATAACAGTAACAACAATAATAGCTGCTCACAATTACGGAACACTTGTTCTGTGCCAGAGAGTGTGCTAAGTGCTTTCCTCGTATTATTTCATTTACTCTTTAACAACCATTTTAAGTAGGGGCTCATTCTGTCCTACTACACAAAGGAAGAAACTGAGGTTCTGAGTGGCTCAATGCTGATAATTTGCCCTGGTCACAGCAGGGCTGGAATGACATGAAGGGCAGCCTAGTCCGGGCCCTAGGGCTAATCGCTGGACCATAAGCCAAGCCCCAACGTGCATCCCTATACCTTAAAACCATTCCTCCACCTACTACTCAACCCCTAACCAAAGCCAAAGGCTCAGCCCCAAACCAGAGACCAAACAGAGCAAGCAATGTGTTTCCCCAAGAGCTGTACTGGGCAGTGGCTGCTGAAACAGGGAAAGGGGCCAGTGGGATATTTGCATATGATTGCTCACGGCTGGCCTCTGATGTTACCAGCCACCCCCGGTCCTGGCAATTTTAGAGCCAGACTTATGTCTGTCCCTGTGAAAATGATGGCCTCTTAGCTTTTCTCTCCTTTCATCTCTCTCCTGATTGTTGTCACTGATCCTGATACACTCCAGAAGAGACACGACCCTGCTATGGCTGGGGTCTGATTCTGATTCTTGCCATGCAGATGCTCTCACCACTCTGTGACTCCTGCACTGACCCAGAGTCACAGCCTCTGTGGGAGTGGAGGGGCCGGGGGTGCTCTCCAGAGGGTAGGCCACTCCATGGGGCAGTCCCTCTGGAAGAGGCCCGAGTCAGCCTCTCTGACCAAACCCCCTTGCTGGAGGGCTGGGAGCCCAAGGGCCAGCAACAGAGGGGTGGGAGGTGAGATGCTACCCCGCCGTGTGGGAGGACAGAGGGGTGAGAGGGCAAAGTGCTGGGCAGAGATGCAGAGGTGGCCAGGTGTGAAAGCTGCGGCAGCCAGGCCAGGCTGAGAATTTTGTGCCTTGAATGCCAGACTGTTTCTGGGCAAAGAATTTTCTGGATTTCCTTTGTGTTCCACTTTACAGTTTAGTAAATCTGCTGAACGCTCTGCTGTGCTAAGAGGAGTCAAGAAAAGCACTCTTTGTCCACGCTTGGCCTGGAACAGAGCCATGCTGGGGCCAGCAGGGTGGTGAAGACAGGACCGAGAGAGAAAATTCCAGAGGAGCTCAGGGGTTTGTATGTATTGGAATGCTTGGTGGGTTACCTCTTACCCCTTGAACCTGGGGTCTCTGGGACTTGTTCTGATAGAGAAGGCTGTTTCTTTACCTGTCCTAAGGTGGGGACCCTCACATCTGAGGGGCAGCTATCAGGCAAGAAAGGCCCCCCTGGCTCCTCAATCACACACAGGCAGATGGAAAACCTCTCTCCTCCTCTTCTCTGAGTACCCTCCCTCCTGAGGGCTCCCCAAGCCTCCTTCCCACAGAACCATTATACAAACCCCTCCTGCTGGGCAGATAAAAAACATCTGTCTAGTAGTCAGGCCAGGTGGAAACTTCTAAACCAAAAAGCTTTCTGGGGGCAATTCCCTCACTTAACTGTTATGGATCTTGGACAAGTTAGTATCTGTGCCTATTTATTCACCTGTTAAAAGCAGATAATAATAGTACCAACATCTTATGTTTGTTGTGGTGATTAAGTGAATATACAAAAGTGCTTAGAACAGTGCAGGCTTCATGAAAACTCCATACAGGTATTAGCTGTTGTTAGTGATTACCCTACCACATGAGGACAGACGCAGGTATGAGGAGATGAGCAGAGAAACCCTCGAATCAGCACCACCTTTCGAGGCCTGGACCCCACCATCACGTTGAACAGAGCACACCTGAGCCCACAGCCCCTCAGGACACTCCTGGGCCTGCAGACTCAGCCAGGGTGGCTTTCTTCCTGACAACCCAAGGCTGCTGCTGGCCACGATCTCCCTGCCTGAAGGTGGAGTGTGGTAGGCATCAGAGGGGATGGGATACTTTGAAAACTGAGAACAAATAGGGTCTGCAGGTACTGTTTTCTTCCAAAGGCTTCAGATCTGTTTTGGGAGATGGATGGACGACACACTGTCGGGAACTGGGCGGTTCTGCCCACTCCACAGGACTACACCTGCCTACTCCCCATCCCACCATCAGCCTCATCTGACTCTATTAATACATATTAGTGTGTGTGTGTTTATCCATGCACAATAGTTTAATTATTTTATTTAACCCCTTTATTGAAAATTCAGCCCAAAGCTCCAGAAGGTTGTCTTTGTGTCAACCTTCAAGGACTCGTGGGTCCTAGGAAAACTCACGCAGGGAGGAAAGAACCCGCCCAAAGGCAAACACAGCAGCTCCTTTTCTGGGCATAGGGGAGGATTAGCGGGCTCTCCAGGAAGCCATGCTGGATGAAGGCCACGGTACCGCTTCATGTCCCCGTGGAACGCAGAAGCAGATTTTGCACTCTATTAATCTACATCTGTTTGCATGTCCCTGCTGTCAGCGCTTCTGTCTAGGGAAGCAGCAAGCAGGCAGTAAAAGGAACATGGGCTTTGCCGGGGAGGGGAGACCTTGGTGCACCCTGCTTTATCATTCCCTGCCAAGTGACCTTGGGCAAGGGTCTCAGCCATTCTGAGCTCATTCTCCAAACAGAGGATGCTGATAAGGGTCCCCACCCCGCAGGGTTGTCAGCCTCCTGACAGGATTAGCAAGGATGTGGATAATGCCTGGTGCAGTGCCTGGCACACACTGGCTTAGAAGGCATGGAGGTTGTCAGAGATGCCGGATGCTGGTGAAGACTGAGATGATGATGGTGACCCTGAGGTCCCAAGTCTGTGCTTTCTGCCTCCCTTGTTAGGCTAGGGGTTTTTCCAACAGCTGGTGGTGTTGTTTTCTCCTTTCCCCTCCTTCCTACAGCCTCACCTCCTCCCCACAGTACTAATTCACTTAACAGACCTAGAGGGGCAGGGCTGGGGTGCCCCAGACAACACACATTCCAAAGCCACCAGACCCCCTGGTTGCGCTTTGCCCTCTTGAAGTGAAGGAAAGGGACATACCATCTCCTATGGGATTCAGTCTTCCCACCCTGCCCTCGCCCCCGAGCCTTGCCCCTACCTCACGTTGTCATGTTTCTGGATGTAAATCTTATGGAACATCATATCCTCCTGTTTGGCGTTGATGTCAGCTTTCATCTCCATGGCAACGTGACGGGGAAGGACAGACAGCAGGAGCCGCTCCTGGAGGGGAAGCAGATGCTTTCATCATAGCCTCTCCCCAACTTGGCAGTCCCTTCCCCTACCCAGGCTTCACTCCTCCACACCTGTGTCCCCACCGCAGGGCCCTGGAAAACCTCTCAGGCTCTCCTCAAACTCAGGGGGCTAACACTTGCATGCTGGGGGCAGAGACATGCCTCAGGGCCACCTGGCCCCCATCTCCCTGGGACACCTCCTGGTTCTTCGGTTACACGGAGAAAAGCACTCCAGGTGAGCCTGTAATACCAAGCACCTTGGGTCAAAGACCTTGGGCAAATGACTGAACTTCTCTGCCTCCAGTTGCTTATATAAATGGGGATGCGGTTGTTGGAGCTTTAGATGAGATTCATTCAGTCATCAAATATTCACTGCAAACTGACCGTGTTCCAGGCATCATGCTGGGTGCCAGGAGTGATAACTGGGGCCAGGTTCTGCCTTCACAAATTCCCAGTCTCCTGCGTTACAGATACTATGGGGCACAGAGCAGGGGGACCTGTCTGAGGCTAGGGAGAAGTGGGGTGGTCACAGAGGACTTCGTGCGGACTAGAGAATGATGTGCTCCATTTTCACGGGATGGTGGCCCAGGAGGACGGGAAAGATCCCTGACCGGAGAAACTGAGGAATTAAGATCAGCTGAAGAGGAGGTTGGAGGGAAGCAGGGAGAGGGACCCAGGGCCTCCCTGTGAAGTGGGGGAGGGTCACGTCAGCCCTTGATGGAGTCTGGATGTGGCCTCCTCTCTGAGTTCTCCTCTGGGGCCTGCCTGCTCCAGAGGTTCAGCTGCGCCCAGAGTGTGCAGCCTCTGCCCACACCCTCTGCAGCCCTCCCCATGCCAGGCGCTCTGCCAGGCTCACTCAGGGATCCTCTCATCTGAGGCCTCTCCTCCTGGCGGCCCACAGCCCCTCCATCTCCCCACCCCCGTCCCCCAGCACTGGAAGCAGGGCCACTCCCTCCCCAGGCCCTAAGACTTCTGCTCCTGCGCCTGTCCAGTTCCCCTCCCTCCTTCCTGCCCCACCTCTGACCTCTTCCTGCTCACTCCTGCCCTTGGGGAGCAAGGCTTCCCCCAGTACCTCCCCTGGTTACCTCCCAAGCCACTCCCTGGTCCAGGTCCCCAAGTCTTCAGCTGCCCACCTGACATCATGCCCACACCATGCTCACCCTCCCGGTGGCTCTTCTTAAGTTCCCTGCCTTTGCCCATGGCACTCCCAACTTCCGGGTCATCAAGGTCAAGGCCTTGCTCCTCAGCTAGAATCACCATCCTCACACATGCTGCTACCCTTCCTTGGGCTCATCCCCTTCAGAGAAGGAGGGTCCTGGCTCCAGCTGCCAGCATCCCTTGCCACCCTGGGCCTTCCTGTAGAGTCCCCCATCACTCTGCATTTCAGCCTGTTACTGGGGCCTCCTGACGGTGGGAATGTGTCTTGTTGGGCTTACAGCAGACAGTCTTATGCTCAGGAAGCTCTGGTAAACTAGTGAGGAATGGTGCTCTCTGTGGACAGGCCTGACCTCTGGTCAGGACCTCCCTCAGTGGACATGGCCATTACAGTCCGTCTCATATTTACTGAACTCTCCGTAAACAGCTACTGATGACAAAAATACAAATGAAAGGACAATTCTGTGGAAATATAGGATGACTGGGAGAAAGTGTGCAACAAACTGTTTAGATTCATGAGAGACCTTCCTACATTGCCGACTAGTTCTGGGGCTGAGGAGCAGGAGGAGTGGGCAGGGGATGGGTGGGGATCAGCGCTGGATCCCCTATCAGGTGGCGCTAAACAGCATCCTCGGATCTAAGAGCACCCCCTTCTGCAGAGGGCAGAGGAGGCTGGGCTCTGGGCCATGGCTGGGTGAGGAGTGCCTGTCCCCTGGAAGCAGGCCTCCCCTCCCTGGCCTGAAACATGGTTTGGCGAGCATATTCCCCTCCCCCTCCCCCTCCCCCTCCCCCTCCCCCAAGATCCCTGTGGATTTGCTGGAATGTCTAGCCTGGCCAGGGCCAGCACATGTAAACTGTGATGAACTGTAAATGCTATAAACGCTAATTTTACTGCAAAAGGGTGAGGTCCAGGCATGGTGGGGGGGGCGGTGGGAGGGGTGGGAGTGGCAGTGGGGGGAGGCACTCCCTAACCCAGAAGGGGTGGGAAGATATCCTGATCTCAGGCAAGTGATGCTGGGGCCTGAGATAGGCATGAGAGAGGGGGCTTTTCAGGCAGATAGGGGCTTGGGGGTGAGCAGGGTGCAGAAGTGAGGTAACCATGTCAAGAAGAGACAGTGGGAAGACTCAGGGACACCTCTGGGCATGGGTTTCATTCAAGAGCTGGACCAGGAGCCTAGATGGGACCAAGAGAACGCATGGGAAGGCCAGGCCTCAGATGGGACAGCCTGAGCTGGGGACCTGGCCAGGCACAGTGGCCCCGCACAGGGCTGGAAGGGAAGCGGGGGGCAGACTATGTCTGGGGGTGCGGGTCTGGAGAGGCACTGTGGAACTCTGCCCCCTGACTCAGCTGTCTGAGTGTCACCAGCTAGGTCACTGTAACTCCCTAGACTGAACCCAGACAGAGGCAGAGGTGCACCGCACACTGATGAACTCTGCACTCATGGGGGCTGAGCTCGTGCGGGGTGCATGGAGCACCCGCCGTGCCAGGCAGGAGGCCGCACGTGACCACTGCGCTGCCGTCCAGGCCTCTGGCTCCCTGTCCTCACGATCAAAGGCAGACCTTCCACGTTTACACCTGCCACCCGCCTGACATGGCGTGCAGCCCAGAATTCTGCCAGTGTTTGGGCAGGCTGTGGGGAGACGCTAACCTAAGAGCAGAGCAAGGCCCCTCCGGCTCAGAGTAGCGACCTTCCCTCTGAGAGCCAGGATGAGTCTGAGCCCAGTGGGAGCCCCAGCACCTGGCCGGGCGGCCTGCTTCCCACCCCCAACTGCCCCCGGGTCTCCCTCCAGGCCTGCTGTTTGGGAGCAGTGTGCCCTGTACAGCCTCAGAGTTCCAAGCTTCTAACCAGTTCACACGCACGAGAAGACACAGGGGTGACCTGGCCAAACCCAAACCCCGAACAGGGCGCCCCCAGGATGCTAGGCAGGGAACCCTGACAAGTCCTCAGTCCCCGCCCCACCCTCAGCCAGAGGAGCACACAGGGGCAGGTCCCTCTGCCTGGGGCTCACAGAGAGAAGCCCCCGAGTCTGTGGCCTGAATGAGTGACCTGCCTCCTGGCCCCAGAGTCCTGAGGGTGAGGTTTAGGGTGAGACATGGCTGTCTTCCTTTCTCAAACTAACCAGACCCCCTAACTCGGCGCACAGGAAGTGCCTCGTGAGGGCATCACAGGGCTGACAGCCTGGGCTTCTCTCCTTCCCCTTCCCCCTCCCCCTCCCCGGGAGCACCTTCATCCCAGGAGAGAATGCTGATGCTCTCATAGCCCAGTTCATCAGCCCTGGGGGCAGGAGGGAGGGCCACTTCCTGCCTCCCAGGGCCTGGGTGCTCAGTTTGAGTGCGAACCACAGGGAGGCTGAGGAGGCACTCTCAGCCCAAAGCTTGAGCCCAGAGCTCATTCTCCAAAGCTTCTTGAGAGCATTCCCACAGAGCCAAGAACGCTGGGCACCCTCCAGAGGAAACATCCCCCACGGCCTGGGCCCCCGCCCAGGAGGGGCTGGACAGCTGCCCTGAGCATCGCTGGCTGGCAGGCGGCAGCTGGGCAGCTGCGTGGGGCAGGAGGGCCTCACCCACCTGCTGCTGGTTCTCCCGCTGCGAGTGGAGCCGCGCCTGGATGCACTCCCGGGTCTCCTGGAAGGCCTGTCTCTGCGAGACCTCAGCCGGGTAGTGGGTGCACACACCCACGATGTTGGTGCAGGAGAAAATGAGGACATTGGAGACGAGCTGCAGAGGAAGAGATGAGGACGCGAGCTGAGGCCTGGAGCAGGCACTGGCGCCCCAACCATGAGCCTCCCACTCCCAGGGCTCAGGGCCCCCAGGTCCCACTGTAGCAAACACACACCTAGTTGCCAGCAAACAGATGCCAAGGGCTCCCACCCACAGCCAACTACTGGGCAGCCAAGTGCAACCACTCGGGCTCCCTGACGTCCTCAGAGCCCAGAGCTTGGCTGGCCTGCGACAGAATATGGCCTTAACGATGCTGAGTCACAGAACGATTATCCTGGCTGCGTCCATAGTACCAAAGGCAACAAGGTTAGGTGTCCTGGGGATGCTGCGTCAGAGCTGTGGGTGCTGGGGTGGCAAGGCCACTGCAAGGAAGTTTCCTTGAGGGGGATAGGGCTTCATCGTTTGAAAGAGTGACAGGGTCCACACAGGCCAAAGGACAGCTCTTTCATGGAGAAGCTTTAGCTGGCTATTCCCCAGGGATCAGCTCCAAGAAGCAAATAGCTGCTGATGTGCAGCACTGTGTGAAGTCCTCTGGGGATGGAGGGGAGGACAGGGTCCCCAGCCAGCAGGGATCAGTGTCCACACAGGTCTCATCTCCTTCTCTACACCAGCACCAGGGCCTCCTGATGACCCTCCCCCCAACACACCAGTTGGTGGACACACTCCTTTACCCCCACTCCACAGGGATGCCCATCTCTGTGCTGACAGAGATGTGTGCAGAGACAAGGCTGAAGTTCTTTGGAAAGCAGTACTCACTGAAAAAATAGGGGGAAATACAACACAACGCACAAAAGCTAGTTGACAGAGCACATTCCAGATCTGGTCCCTTGGACAGCAAGGAGATCAAACCAGTCAATCCTAAAGGAAATTGACCCATAATACTCACTGCAAGGACTGATGCTGAAGCTGAAGCTCCAATACTCTGGCTACCTGATGCGAAGAGCCAACTCATTGGAAAAGACCCTGATGCTGAGAAAGATTGAGGGCAGGAGGAACTGGGGATGACAGAGCATGAGATGATTGGATGGCATCACCGACTCAAAGGACATGAGTCTGAGCGAACTCCAGGAGATAGTGAAGAACAGGGACTCCTGGCTTGCTGCAGTCCATGGGGTTGCAAAGAGTCTGGCACAACTGAGCGAGTGAACAACAAAAGGTGCTGTCTGGCCAAAACTGCTCTTGGCAGGTACAGCTCCTGGGCAGTCTGGGTGAAGGGATTCTGGTCCTGCCCTTGACTCAGGCCACATCAGACAGAAGCCACACAGGCTCAGCTTTCTAGGCCTCAATCACTCCCTCCAAACACACAGTTCTTAGTCCCAGCTGCTGCAGCAGAGCCCAGGCTGGGCCTGCTCCTTCTGCTGTGGTTCCGCCCCACCCCTACCAGGAGCCCTGCGTTGGTCTCCAGTCCTCTTATCCCCTTGAGGCTTCAGTTGCCAGGCAGTGATCAGCAGCAGCTCCCACATGCTTCTTCCAGGGTCCTCTTTTTCACTGGATGTCCTGTCCTCGGCGCTGCTCTGCTTCTACCTGAAGGCTTTCCCCACCCCACCCCCTCTCCGAGGTGGCCCTAACTTCCACCCAGGCTCTCAGGCCCACAGCCATGTGGGCTCCATGCTGGAGGCAGCACCATCTTTCCCTGGAGATGACCCATACTGCGTCTATTCCCAGTCAACACACAAAGAGACCTTTCCTCTCCCATCTCTGTCTTGTTTCCTCCTCAACTGCATGATAGACTCTAGTGTTCTGGCTGAAAGACACTGTGGGCTCCCCTCAAGCACCTCCTGGCACCCCCAGATGCCTCCCTGAGGAGCCTTCAGGGAGGGGGCAAACTCAGATCACCAGTTCTACCAACTCGGCTGATGATCACAACCCCCCACCCCCAACCCCATTCACCCCAGGATCCTACCACTGTCATTTTATATAAACTCATCACAGAGAAAAATCCAACCTGTTTGTTACAAGCAAAGAAGACTTCTGATACACAGAAGCTTACAGTCCAGTTGAGGAGAGAAGTGGTCACAACCGACACAGAACCAGCAGCAGGAAGCGGAAACTGAATCATGCCAAGCAAACGGGAGCAGAGCAGGGCACAGGGCCAGGAGAGGTCTCTGGGAAGCCTGGGCTTGGGACGAGGGGCATGTTCAGTGAGGCTGGCAGACATGAGACAGCGCACCCCTGGAGACAGCAACTAGAATAGCCAAAGCAACGTTGAAGAAGATGAACCAAGTTGGAAGACTTATAGTACTCAAGTTCAACACTTACTAGAAAGCTACAGTAATTAAACTGGTGCAGCACTGTTTTAACAAAAGAAATACAGATCGGAATTGAGAGTCCAGAAATAAACCCTTATGTTTATGACTTGCTGAGTTTTGACTAGGATACCAAGACAATTTAATGGGAAAAGAATAGTCTTTTCAGCAAACTTGCTATCCCATATGAGGTAGGAGACTTTACCTCATACCATATACAAAATTAACTCAAAATGGATCAAAGACCTAAATATGAAAGCTATAGCTATAAACTCTGAGAAGAAAACATAGGAATACCTCTTAATGACCTAGGATTAGGCGGCGACTTCTTAGACATCACATCAAAAGCACAAATGATAAAAGAAGAAAAGATAAATTGCACTTCATCAAAATTAAGAAGCCTTGTGCTTCAAAAGGAACCATTAGGAAAGTGAAAAGACAACCCATAGAATGGGAAAAAATGCCTGCAAATCATCTATCACACCTAAATAAAGGTGTTATAAATTTTTGACAAATATACAAAGGCAACTAAATGGAGGAGGATAATCTTTTGGAGCAAATGGTGCTAGAACAATTGAATATCCATATGATTAACTCAAATCTCATAAAATATTACAAAAATTTATTCAGAACAAATTGTAAAAAATTTTACACCAAAAAAAAATTTATTCAGAACTAAATGTAAAACCTAAAACTAGTAAACTTCCAAAAGAAAACACTTTGGAAGAAAAGAAGAAAACACTTTCTTCCAGAAGAAAACCCAAGAAGACTTTGGGTTAGGCAAAAATTTCTTATATACCACAGCAAAACATGATTCATAAAAGAAAAGATAAATTGATAAATTAGACATCATCAAAATTAAGAACATTTGCCTTCAAAAGACACTTAAGAAAATGAAATGACAAGCCATAGAATGGAAAAATTTATTTGTAGATCACATATCTGATTAAAAGACTTGAATCCAAAATTCTCAAAGAGCTGTCAAATCAAAAACTAAAAAAAGCCCTCAAACCACTTTTTAAAAGAGCAAAATATTTAAGTAGACAATTTACCAAGAAGATATAAGGATGGCAAACACATAGAAAGATGGAAATAATTAGCCGTTAAGGAAATGCAAATTTCTTACAAAAAACAATGAGATACTACTAAACACTATTAAAATGGTTAAAATAAAATCAAATTTAAAAAATGAAAATAAGGACGTCCCTGGTGGTCCAGTGATTAAAAATTTGCCTTGCAATGCAGGAGATGTCGGTTTGATCCCTGGTCGGGAACTAAGATCTCAAAAGCCTCAGAGCAACTAAGCCCACATGCCATAACTGCTGAGCCCACGTGCCAAAACTAGAGAGTCTGTACACCTCAATGACAGATCCCTCATGATGCAACACAGACTCCATGCCACAGCTAAGACCAAAAGCAGCCAAATAAATAATGTGCTTTGTGGCTCAGTTGTGTCCGACTCTTTGCAACCCCATGGACTGTAGCCCGCCAGGCTCCTCTGTCCATGGGATTCTCCAGGCAAGAATACTGGAGTGGACTGCCATGCCCTCCTCCAGGGGATCTTCTCAACTCAGGGATCAAACTCAAGTCTCCCACTTTGCAGGAGGATTCGTCACTGTCTGAGCCACCAGGTAAGCCCATGACTCTGACAACTTCCTGTTAAAATGTGGCATAAGACTGTCTCAGTTTGGAGAATAGACACAGAATTGGAAGTATTTCTGAGTTCCAAGTTCTAGATCTGAATCTTGTATGATTAAAATCTCAATCCCTTGGTCTGCCATTTTGGTGTAACAGAATTAGAAGTAGTTGGAGGAATGACAACTGGAATTTTAATTGACAAAATAAATCTCATTTCTTCACAGAAGCATAGGCCTGAAACTCACTTTGGACCAGGCACTTCACGGAGACTTGTAGTCAGGTAGCCAGTTGTCGGACACAACTGAAGCGACTTAGCAGCAGCAGCAGCAGCCAGTTGCCTAGTTTTATAAAAAGTAAGGTTGTAGTTGCTAGCTGTCAGCAGACATTGTTTTGAGAATGTTTTGTGGCATCCAAGCACGACTCAGAAAACTCAAGTGTTAAGCAATACAAGGTCTAGTCTGAAATTACACCCATAGTATCACCTAGTTATTTCCTTGGATGTCTGAACCATAACTACTCTATTTTGACTTTTAATTGTAAAATTATCCTTAATAGCCAAAGCAGATGTCATCATTAATTATGTCAGTGTTTCTCTGAGCTTCCCTGGTGGCTCAGATGGTAAAATTGTTTGCTTGCAATGCTGGAGACCCAGGTTCAATCCCTGGGTTGGTTCAATCTCCAGGGTTGTCCTGGAGAATGAAACGGCAACCCACTCCTGTACTCTTGCCTGGAAAATTCCATGGATGGAGGAACCTCGTAGGCTACAGTCGATGGGGTCACAAAGAGTCGGACACAACAGAGCGACTTCACTTTCACATTTCAGCGTTTCTCTAGGTATAGAAGATGCAAGAATTGGGACTCATAAAATCTTCTCCTAAAAAGATCTAACTCTATGAAACCCTGTTTTGCCAGTTTTTCCCAGAGCACAGAGTGCACAGAAATAAGTAATAAATAAAAATAAATATTAAAAAAAATGAAAAGAAGAAAGAACTGCCAACACTGGTACTGGTAAGAGTGTATAGCAGCTGGAACTCTCATACCTTGCTCAGCTCAGTTCAGTTCAGTCGCTCAGTCATGTCGGACTCTTTGAGACCCCATGAATTGCAGCACGCCAGGCCTCCCTGTCCATCACCAACTCCCGGAGTTCACTCAAACTCCCGTCCATCGAGTCGGTGATGCCATCCAACCATCTCATCCTCTGTCGTCCTCTTCTCCTCCTGCCCCCAAATCCCTCCCAACAGCAGAGTCTTTTCCAATGAGTCAACTCTTAGCATGAGGCGGCCAAAGTATTGGAGTTTCAGCTTTAGTATCAGTCCTTCCAAAGAACACCCACGACTGATCTCCTTTAGAATGGACTGGTTGTTTAAATAAAGAATGCAACAATTATAAAAAAAAAAAAGAATGGACTGGTTGGATCTCCTTGCAGTCCAAGGGACTCTCAAGAGTCTTCTCCAACACCACACTTCAAAAGCATCAATTCTTCGGCGCTCAGCTTTCTTCACAGTCCAACTCTCACATCCATACATGACTACTGGAAAAACCATAGCCTTGACTAGACGGACCTTTGTTGGCAAAGTAATGTCTCTGCTTTTTAATACTCTATCTAGGTTGGTCATAACTTTCCTTCCAAGGAGTTAAGCGTCTTTTAATTTCATGGCTGCAATCACCATCTGCAGTGATTTTGGAGACCCCAAAAATAAAGTCTGACGCTGTTTCCACTGTTTCCCCATCTATTTCCCATGAAGTGATGGGACCAGATGCCATGATCTTAGTTTTCTGAATGTTGAGCTTTAAGCCAACTTTTTCACTCTCCTCTTTCACTTTCACCAAGAGGCTTTTTAGTTCCTCTTCACTTTCTGCCATAAGGAGGAATGAAAAATGGTATAGCCATTTTGGAAACAGTCTGGCATTTCTCATACATACCTTTGACCAGCACGCTCACTCCTAGTATCTGCCCAAATCACATGTAAAGTTATGTTCAAATGGAACAATCTCATGATAACACATAATAACATGGATGAGTCTCAAGTTAATTACGCTGAGTGAAAGAAGCCACACTCAAAAGGCTACGTACTGTAAATGACTCCATTTATATGGCATTCTGGAAAAGGCAAAACTTCAGGGAATGAAAACAGATCAGTGGTTGCCAGGGGGAGGGGAGAGTTTGAATAAAAGGGGCGGCAAGAGGAGATCTTCGGGGTGGTGGGACTGTTACATACCATGATTGTGTTGGTGGTTACACATCCATATACCTTTGTCAAATCCAAAGAGTTATACACTAGAGAGGGCTTCTCAGGTGGCACAGTGGTAATCTGCCTGACTGTGCAGGAGACACAAGAGACACATATTCTACCCTGGGTCTGGAAGACCCTCTGAGTAAGAAATGGCGACCCACTCCAGTATTCTTGCCTAGGAAATCCCATGGACAGAGAAGCCTGGCAGGCTACAGCCTACTGGGTTGCAAAGAGTCATTCACGACTGAGTGTGTGTATGTGTGTGTGTGTGTGTGTGTGTGTGTGTGTGTGTGTGTCTATACACCAGAGAAGCCAAATTCTACTGTATGTAAATGTTGCTACTGTTTAGTTGCTAAACTGTGTCTGACTCTTTTGAGACACCATGGACTGCAGCCCACCTGGCTACTCTGTCCATGGGATTTTCCAGGCATGAATACTGGAGTGGGTTGCCATTTCCTTCCCCAGGGAATCTTTCCAGCCCAGGGATTGAACCCACATCTCCTGCATTAGCAGCTGGATTCTTTAACACTGAGCCGCCAGGGGAAAAAAAAGAACAAGAGTAAAGGTCCAGGAGGGACCAGCAGAGAGAATATGAGGAGCTGGCTGGACAGGGAAAGGGCAGCTCTTCCTCTCTCTGAGGCCAGAAAGAGGAACCAGAGTCTATTTTGAGACATGACCCTCGAAGTAATTATCAGCTGGCCTCTGGTATCTCGGTACTAATCCTCCTGGCCTCTCCTGCTGTAATCTGACTCTTCTTGCAGCCAGAAGGCCAATAGCAACAGAGGGTGTAAATCCAGGTAAACCGATGTGCTGTAACCCAATAGGGTCCAAATGGCTCTGCTAAGCTTAGCATGCCTCAGTGTTCCTCTCTCCCCATTCACTAAACACACAATGGGGTGAGAAAGAAGAGAGTGCTAGGTGTGAGGGAGGTCTTCAGAAAGGCCTGTTGGAAAGGGTGATTTTGGCAAACTGGACCTGAGAGTGAAAACGTAAGAGATTAATACATCAAACACACATACACCCACCAAAAGGGCAAGAATCTGTGCGCCAGGTCTTAATAGATGCTAAGATCCCTGTGCAGACGCAAAGGTTATGAATGAAGAGAAAGCTTCAGTAAAAGCTGATGGAATTCTGCTTACAGTCTTCCAGAAAGGAGTTTATAGCCCCTTCATACATGCTTATGCCAAATACTTAACTAGTAAATAATAACAGGTATCAGTCACAACAACAGGTAAACAGGGCCTAATTAAGGGTTTGCTGCTCTTCCCTGTGCACACTTCACAGGACATGTCCAACCACATGAAAGAGGCGCGCGTGTCTGTGTGTGTGTGTGTGTGTGTGTGTAAAGGGATACCGACATCATAGCAGGTGGAGTAACAAGGACACCTGAGAATACATCAAACCTCAGGCCTTACACTGGCCTCAGCATCTGCTTTTAAAACCGGCCCTGCAGATGGTTTGGGTCTGGGAGGTCCCAGGACCACACCGGGAGAATCCCCAGAAGAGGGGACTGTTTGGAATTCTCGTCTCCAAGGGGAAGCCCAGAGGAGGTGCCTGTGCACATTTACAACTCCAGTGGCATTCCTAAATCCCCAGCACTTCAGAAACCCAATCTCTCCTGTCTGCAGGCTGCAGGTTTGATTTGGCCACGAGTGAAGTTACTGCTCAGTATGTGCAGCGCCTCTGTGGCGAAGCCTGAAAGGGCTCCCAGCAGCTTGCCTGGGGCACTGCCATGCCTGCTGCCCCTTTTCTCTTGAGTATTCAGGGGGCCCCATGGGCCCATTGCCATAGGCGTGCTGTTTGCCAGTCCTGAAAAAGGTGAGAGGCAAAGAGAAATGAGGAATGAACTGGTTTGGAACAGAAGAAAATAAGCTAGGAGGACCTCCTCATAATCTACTACTTTGAGTGGGTTCTGTTCTGGACAGGTCAGCTGGTCGTTCGCAGGGTGTATCTGGCGGGGGTGGTAGGAGATAAAGAACCAGAATTCCCCAGGGAGCCAGATTAGGTGACTGGGGCGAGGGGCCGAGATGTTCAGTTATATTTGAATGTCAGATAAACAACAGGTTTTATTTTTAAAGTATAAGTATGTCCTGTGTGATAGTGGGAACATGTGTGTTAGTCGCTCAGTCGTGTCCGACTCTTCGCAACCCCACAGACTATAGCCTGCCAGGTCCCTCTGTCCATGGGATTCTCCAGGCAATAATACTGGGGGGGCTTGCCATTCCCTTCTCCAGGGGAACTTCCCACCCCAGGGATCGAACCCTGGTCTCCTGCATTGCTGGCAGATCCTTTACCATTTGAGTTACAGGGAAGTCCTTAGTGGGAACATACTTATACTAAAAAATTATTTATCTGAAATTCAAGTTTAACGGGGCAACCGTATTTTCACTGGCAACCTTACCAGGGAGACTTTTCCAACCTGCCCTCCCCCAGCTCTGACACCCTCCAGAACTGGGCGAGCCCAGCATACTAAGGGTAAGCCAGCTCCCTCTACACCCCACTCCCTCTTCCAGATCCTCTCCCACTCTCAGAGGCTCCTGCACAGACAGACGACAGTGCTTCCTCTTCACATCAGGGTCTGAAATCACCTCACTTAAGTGCAAAGCTGGGATCTGATTGTTCAAATCCACGCACCTGGACACAAGGGGCACGATCATCTCAGAGTCCCTAGGGACTGAGGACCAACTCCACAGTACTCTACAAATGTGACTGGGACTCCACATTTAAAAGGCAGGCAGAATCCTTTCTGTTCTAGTCTTCTTTCTGTTTACAAACACACAAAACTAGCAACCAAGTAACCCCCAAAGAAAAGGAGCTGACAAGCCTGATAGGGTTCCTTCTGTCTGCCCCAGATGTCAAAAGAAGCTGACAAGCCTGATAAGGGTTCCTTCTGTCTGCCCCAGATTTCATTTCTACTGAATGGTGCTGGCGGGAAGCTTGGGGGACCTCAGTGGAAACCCATTATGATATAAAATAAATCAAAGAAGGATAATCTTAAAATATATATATGCTCAGAAGGCATATCAGCAGGGCTCCTTGTATCCTTGTGTATACTGTACCAAGCATGACTAGAGGCTAAATTACTTTAAAAATATATATATATTTTAACTTTTTTCATCATAGTGATGCATCTTAAAAATTTTTCCTTTACAAAAAATAAAGATTGCTGTATGCTTTTTTTGAGGGGGGGCGGTCATCAAAGCCACATTATCTCTGCCTGGGAGCTTTTGTGATGAGGTCCTCTTTCATGGAGGTGGCTGGTCCATCTCAGTGGCTCTGCACAAATAAAACCAGGCTCTCTGCTCTCTTCATTCCTATTAGGGGTTCTGCCCAGGTGGCACTCCTTTCTCCTCTCCATTCCAACTACGATATAGCTGCCTGGGGCTTGTCAATCTTCCCCAGACTGGAATCCTCTCTGCAACTATCCTCTATGTCAGAGATCATCATATACCCTTATATCAAGACACTTTTCTGATCAAATGCCCACCGATAATATAAAGCCCAAACTCTTGTGTTGATATTAAGATTCTACAGGTCTCATCATGGGCCACATTCCCCCTTCTTCTTACTACTCCTATCAAATGGGCTACTTACTGCCTCTGGAAATCACCAATCTACAACGTGATTCTAAAAGTATACTGTTTCTTTAATACACTTTTATTATTACTAAAAACAAATTAATAATTAGCACCTGCTTAATCCATACTTAGAAAAGACAAAGTAGACTAAGATAGGACGTGTATGTAAGAATGATCAGGTGCAGCAGTTTACAACCTTCAAAACACCTTCACAGGTCCTATTTCATTGCATCCTCACTGCATCCTTCTAAGCGGAGCAAGGTGGGTGGCATCACCTCCTCCTGCTAATGCAGGAGCTAAGACTCGAGGCAGGAGCCTCGGCCACACAGCACGACGGCAGCAGAACTCAATCAGATTCTCATTGTGAGTTCAGAGCTTGTCCTGTTCTACTGTACTAAGCGGTTATTTATCCCAACTTAATTTAGGTCCACTTTTGTTTGATTCTATTTAATAAAGGAACACTCAACTTTCTTTCCTCCTCTTCCTAGGTGCCTTAGGCCTTCTTTATAGATCCTGGTCACATAACATGCTGCTGATTAGGGACCTACTCACAGCCGCTGCCTCTAACCCAGCTCTATCCAAGGAACTCGCCACCGTGAGTGAGAACGGCCCATCGCCTGTCTTATAAGGCCAATTCTTACCCCAGTAGAGGTCTCTTGAATTATTTTTTCATCGATGGAGATCATACACCACACGACAGCCGTCTCCAACCTTTTTGGTACCAGGGATTGGTTTTGTGGAAGACAATTTTTCCACGAACCGGAGGCTGAGGGAATGGTTTCAGGATGATTTAATAACCATGTTACATTTATTGTGCACTTTATTTCTATTATTATTACATCAGCTCCACCTCAGATCATCAGACATTAGATCCCAGGGGCTGGGAACGCTCTGGCGATAGAATTCATCCTTTTAGAGTATATAATTCAGTAGCTTTTAATGTATTCTCAAGGTTGTGCAGCCTTCACCAGAACATTATTAACATCCAGAACGTTACTAATTCCAGAACGTTATTAACATCCTTTAAAGAAATCCCACACCCATTAATCATTGCCTGCTCCCCCCCTCTACCCCCACCCCCGCCCCCAGCTCCTGTCAACTACTAATTTATTTTCTGTCTTGATGGACTTGCCTGTTCTAGACATTCATATAAATGGTATCATGTAATAGCCTTCTGTGTCAGGCTGTTTTCACGTAGTGTAATACTTTCAAGATTCTTCTCTGTTTGGCATGTATCAGTACTTCATTCCTTTCTATGGCCGAGTAATCGTCCATAGCACAGGCATGCCACGTTTTGTTTATTCTTTCATCAGTTATAGGCATTTGAGTTGTGTCTACTTTTTGACTGTTATGAATAATGCTGCTATGAACATCCATGTACAGTTTCGATGTTTTCAGTTCTCTTGGGCATATACCTAGGAGTGGAATTGCTAGATGCTATGGCCTGTTATGTTCATGTCCCCTTCTCCTAACTGCTACTGCTAAGTCACTTCAGTCGTGTCTGACTCTGTGCGACCCCACAGACTGCAGCCCACCAGGCTCCCCCGTCCCTGGGATTCTCCAGGCAAGAACACTGGAGTGGGTTGCCATTTCCTTCTCCAATGCATGAAAGTGAAAAGTGAAAGTGAAGTCACCCGGTCGTGTCTGACTCTTAGCGACCCCATGGACTGCAGCCTACTAGGCTCCTCCACCCGTGGGATTTTCCAGGCAAGAGTACTGGAGTGGGGTGCTATTGCCTTCTCCTAAACGCATATGTTAAAATGCTAACACCTAACGTGATGGTTTTATGAGGTGGAGTTTGGGGAAGGTGATTAGGTCATGAGGCTGGCACACTAGTGAGTTGGATTAGCACCCTGACAAAAGTGACCTCTTAGAGTTTTCTAATCTCCTTCCACCATGTGAGGACACAGTGGGCAAATGACCACCTATGACCCAGGAAGTGGGCTCTCACCAGACCCTGGTGACTTGAATCTGGATTTCCCAGGCTCCAGAATGGGAGAAATAAATGTTGTTTAAGCCACTCAGGCTATGGTATTGCTATTTTGTTATAGCAGCCTGGATGGACTAAGACACTGGGTCACACAGTAACTCTACGTTACATATTTTCAGGAGCTGCCCAGCTGTTTTCCAAAGGGGCTGCACCATTGATATTTCTATCAGCAATGATGCTCCATGCCCTCCCCAGCACTTGCTGTGTCTATCTTTTTTATTATAGCCATCCTGGGGAGGGGGGCGGTGAGGTGGTATCACATTGTGATTTTGATTCCCTTAAAATCGGAACAAATAATGACAATAATGAGTGAGGTGGTTTACCCTGTAACTTGAACAGCTGTGCTCTTAGAGAGAAATGGCCACACTGTATACTTTTGTCACCTTTGGTTATGGACTCCTAGGAAACCCCCAGACCTTGTGCACATAGCCAGAGGAAAAAAGCAGCTTTCACGTAACAGTACTTGCTTGAACAGGACAGCCCTTTAATTCATTAAAAAATTACTGGCTGAGGACCCAGAGCAGAGCACAGGGCACTGGGGAACCTGGACTCCGGTCACGCAGCCCCTGGCCTCCAGGACGCCACGTCTGGTGGTGGAGGCGAGCGCATGCACAGAAGCAGCTGGGAGGACACAGACTTTGCAGGCTTTGCAGTCACTAACCCAAGTTAGTTCCACAAACGCTCAACAAATCTGGCAGAGGAGACAATACTCTTACTATTGATATATAAACTGGCTTATAAATTAACGAAGAATAAGTAAAATTTGGGTTAACCCCTGGGTCGGGAAAATTTAACAGAAAAAATGGATAATGTAGATGAAGAAGCTTTTCCAAGAAGTAAAATTACAAATGACATAAACACATGATATGATATGAGATACATGAACCTCACCAATAGGCAACAAAATACAAATGAAAACAGTTTTTGCCCATTAAACCAGCAAAGCATTTTTTGTGGTAATAATGTTGGCAAGAATGCAATAGAACAGGCACCCTCCTATACCTAAGTGGGGATTTGAAGACACAGTCCTTCTGGAAAGCATTTTGGTCATGTGTATGAAGAGCTTTAAAAATGTTCACACTCTGTGACCCAGATTCGGTCTCCTCTTAGGAATCTGTGCTGCAGAGACTCAGTAGCTCGGGCAGGGTTTTACAGCCAAGGATAATTAGAAAATTTTAAAATGGGTAATGGTTAAATGTTGAACAACTGGAGGATAGTTAAATAAATTATGGTGCTTTGATACCCTGGAATATGTCAAGGCCTTTCAAATGTTTCATTTGAACAAGATTCAACATCAAGGGGAGGTTTTCAAAATATAATGTCACATGGGATAAAAAGAGAATACAGAATTGCAAATTCAGCATGATCCCAATCTCAAACTGCTGCTGCTGCTGCTAAGTCACTTCAGTAGTGTCCGACTCTGTGTGACCCCACAGACGGCAGCCCACCAGGATCCCCCGTCCCTGGGATTCTCCAGGCAAGAACACTGGAGTGGGTTGCCATTTCCTTCTCCAATGCATGAAAGTGAAAAGTGAAAGTGAAGTCGCTCAGTCATGCCCAACTCTTAGCAACCCCATGGACTACAGCCCACCAGGCTGCTCCTCCCACGGGATTTTCCAGGCAAGAGTACTGGAGTGGGGTGCCATTGCCTTCTCCTAATCTCAAACTATATGTATGTTAACAGTGGTAGGATTATAGGTATTTTTTACTTTTTTCTTTAGATCATTGAGTGGTTTCCTACTTTTTTTTACCATGTGTATGAATCTTAAAAGAGAAAAGTCATATGTTTATTTTAAAAAGAGGAAAAGCATACATGCTTTTACTCTGAGCATGGCAGGCTGAAGGAACTTCTTTTCTAAATAGAAGAGATGAGAATTCAGATGCCTACACAACAAGCCAGAAAAAGTCAAATGGGAAAAGAAAAAGGAGTCACGTCTGGGAAGTGGGGACTATGAAAGCTAGTCCTGGAGATGGAGCTTGGGGTGTGGGCAGGATCTGGGCAACCAGCATGATAGCAGACATACACCCAGGTGGCAGAAACAACCTGAGTTAAGGAGTGGAGACAGGAAGGTGGAAGGCTATCTGGGGAATGAGAAGAAGTCCCCCCTGACTGGGATGGAGCCCTCGAGGGGAACTGAGACACAATGGGGTTCACAGCTTCATCACAAAGGACATCCATGTCAGGGTAAGGAGCTGGCACATAATCCAGGAAGCAGTGAAACCTCTTGGTGGCTGCATTTCCCAAAATAAAAAGTGTATTAATTTTTCAATGTATAATTTGTGCATTCATTAGAGAAAATTTCAAAATCTTAGGAAAAAACACTCAATTTACCACCCCCAAAGACAACCAATGCTGTCTGCTTCCTCCCTTCCTTCCTCTCTAATCTACTCACAGTTTTTTGTTTTTGCTTATGTGAAGCTGAGATCTTACTGTTTCTACAACTTGGTGTCCTGCTTTCTTTCACTCAACATTATAGCATAAGCATGTTCCCCTGTTCTTACGATCTCTAATGATGTGGGCTTTCAACAGGGAAATGTGATCAGAGCTACAGTTGGGGAAGAATAATTGGACAGCTGGGAAGGAAGTAGTCAAGGGTCAGGTGCAAGGGGTGGAGAGACCAATAAAGAGGTGGGGATGGGAATGGTCCAGTGGTTCCCCTGCAGGAGGTGTGGGTTCAAGCCCTGGTCCAGAAACTAAGATCTCCACAAGCCTCGCAGTGTGTGAGACAGAGGGAGAGGTGGGGAATGCCGCAGGTGAGAAGGACCAGGGTCTCAGAGGGGTTGGGGGCCTGCAAAGGGAAGGGGGAGCAGTGTGTCGGGAGGTCCCAAGCAAGCATGGACCAGGAACGGCTCTCCAGGGGAACGGAAGTTTGCATAGTGAGTGGAGTGAGTGAGGTGGTGTCACCAAAGCTAGCTGGAAAGGAGTCGTGAAACTGGAAGGGTTTGTGGAAAAGGCGGCTGAGGTGCTGAGTCCAAGGTTGTCAGGGCCCCACGCACGACCTCTGAGGGAGGCAGGATAGAATAGGGGTCCTGGCTGCAAAGGGTTTTCCCTGGTGGCTCAGAGAGTAAAAAAATCTGTCTACAATGTAGGGCACCCAGGTTCAGTCCTGGGAAGATCCCCTGGAGAACTGAATGGCAACCCACCCCAGTATTCTTGCCTGGAGAATCCCATGGACAGAGGAGCCTGGCAGGCTATGGTCCAGAGGGTTGCAAAGAGTTAGACACGATTGAGCAACTTTCACTTCACTTCAAGCCATAGGGGCTGTGAAGGTGACTCTTTCTTAGGATGCTTAGGAGAGAGCAGAGAGTGAAGGGAAAGGAGAGAGAATTTGGTTTACCCAAAGGCAGAGGGAGGGGAGGATGACAGACACAAAGGAGGACAGGAATCTACTGAGCTGCAGGACAGCGCCATTCACACTGGCAGCCCCCAGCTGCATGCAGCTGTGAGCACTGGAAATGTGACCCATCTGAACTGAGGTGTGCTGTGAGTGTAAAATTTCCCTGGTGGCTCAGATGGTAAAGAATCCGCCTGCAATGTGTGACACCTGGGTTCGATCCCTGGGTTGGGAAGATCCCTTGGAGAAGGGAACCGCTGCCCACTCCAGTTATTCTGGCCTGGAGAATTCCATGGACTTTCTGGAGAAGTCCATGAGGTCACAAAGAGTCAGACATGACTGAGTGATACACACCAGTTTGAAATAATTTTTTATTTTAATTACCTGTTGAAATGATATTCTGGAGATACTGGGTGAAGTAAAAATACATTATTAAAATTAATTTCACCCATTTAAACATGAACTTTTTTGGTGACTGGAAAAATTAAAATTATGCATGTGGCTCTCATTATATTTCTGTTGGATAGCACAGCTATAGAGCAAAGGGAAGCAAAGCAATAGGGGCTGGGGGCACAGCAGACGCGGGAGAGACCACAGGCTGAGCTGCAGACTACCCAACTGCTGTCTGGAACGCGACACTTGAACTGACCTAGAGCCCCACCTTTGGGTCACAGAGGGACTGGCCTCCCTTCCTGCCCTTTAGGGGGTCACTTTCCAAAGACTCAGATTCGTTCATCTACCAGGCTAGAGCAGACTTCAGATGGTGTGCCCCATGACAACTACTCCCTCTGGCTCTTGGGAGTGTGACAAGCATAGGAGAAAAGGAGAGGGTGTCTAGGGGCTGAGACTCAACTGTAAGACCCCAAGGGACTGGAAGTTTTCGTAACGGGGTCTCAGGTACAAACTGAGGTATTACACCAAGAGGTAAGGGGGGAGGAATAAATTAGGATATTGCGAATGACATAAACACATTCTATGTGTAAAATAGATAACTAATAGGAACCTACTGTGTAGCACAGGGAACTCTGCTCAATACTCTGCAATGGCCTGTTGGCTAAGATATAGTGTAGTATAGGGCTTCCCAGGTGGCGCAGTGGTAAAGAACCCACCCGCCAGTGCAGGAGACACAAGAGGCTTGGGTTCAGTCCCTGGGTTGGGAAGATCCAAAGATTAGGAAATGGCAACCTGCTCCAGCATTCTTGTCTGAAAAATTCCACGGACAGAGGATCCTGGTGGGCTACAGTCCAGAGGGTCACAAAGAGTCAGACACAACTGAGTGACTGAGAACACACATGGGGAAAAAACTCTTAAAAAGAGTGAATACTTGTTTAACACACATATAGGAGATTCACTTTACTGTGTATGCTGAAACTAACACAACACTGAAAATCAACAATATACCAACAAAAAGTCTTTAAAAAGAAAAAGTTTCTATTAAGATAGGATGTCAATGCTTGCATCATGTCATGAAACTTGGGAGCTTTGGGAAACTGTATGAATTTAAAACCATGGGGAGGGGACTTCCCTGAGGGTCCAGTGACTAAGATTCTGCACACCCAAAGCAGGGGGCCTGCATTTGATCCCTGGTCAGGAAATCAGATCCCACATGCTGCAACTAAAGAACCCACATGCCACAACAAAGATTAAAGATCCCATGGGCTGCAGCTAAGACCCAGCACACTCAAACAGATAATAAAAATAAATAAATGAAACCATGGGGAGACAGAGCCTAAGAACAGTGAGTGAATGTCAGAGGTAGCAGGTGTAAAGAAAGGACTAGGGATTTCAGCGGCTAAGTTTCCTTCCTGGATTTGCCACACACAAAAAAATTTAGAAGCACTATGGTTCTAAGCAAGTCACTTTTCTGCTATGGACCTCAGCTTCCTTGTCTATAAAGCTGGAGTGGCAATGGGTGATGGCCACGGTCTCTGCCACCTGGGACAGTCCATGGAGTGGCTTGGCCTGGGGCACTCTGGCAGCATACCCATCCTGAGCACTGTGAATGGAGATGCCGTATGCGGGATTTTCTGGGAAATCTGATTTCAGATGTTCTGTCCCACGTTCTCCTGAAACGCAGTAAAATGCCCAACACTTCAGCATGAAAGCCGCAGCTTTAACACAGCTGGTCACACCTGGAAGTCATACACAACTCTCCTGTCTGACCCAGGCTGAATCTGTGGGGGATCCCAGAGGAGGCCAGAGTCCTTCAGAATCTAGGCCAGGCAAGGACCCCTCCCACACACACCCCAAGCGGTGGGAAATCAAATGTGCAAAGCAGCGTGGAGACACAGATACGTTCCCACACAAAGCAAGGACTTGAGTTGGGGCAGAGGGGTCGGGTGTGATGGACAGGCCGGCTTGGTGGGCATGCCTTGGCAAGGCTTTCTATAGAAGCTGGGTGGGGCTTTGCCACCCATAAACTGCTTCTCATGCAGCTCTCTGACCTCTGTGGTAAGAGAGAGTTTGCTCTGTGGCCTGCCAAGAAGTTTTGTGGGCTAGAAGTTTATTTATAATCTGAGTGCAAATGAAGTTTCTCTCCTCCAAAAATCTCATCTTGGAGAATAATTATCCAGCCCCACCTCCCCAAGTTCCTCCACCCTCCGCATTGTCCTCCCCCTTCCAGGAAAGTCAGACAAGCTTTCATTGTTCTAGGTGAGCAGTGGTGACAGCTGAGGATGACGTCGGGCTGTGGAGGTGGAGGGAAGGGGCTGACAAAATGCTGGAATCGGATCCAGGGAAGGGAAAAGAGCACCCTCTCCCCCAATACTGAGATCGGCTTTCTACCCCACACAGGTGAAGTGAGGCTTTCCCCCACACCTTCCCCACCCACCGCCAGTCCTCACCTCCAATCCTCACATCCAGGGCCCCATTTTAGGTCTGCTGAATTTGGAGGGAAGAAAGAAACACCAAAGAGAAACTGGAATTGCCAACAAGCCGTTTACCTAACCTCCGTTTGAGTGCAGGACATGTATGGGGCTGTGCCATGGGCACCCTGTGAATGACCCAGGATGGAGGGTCACCCTGTGGTTGTTCAGAACAAGGCAGGCTTGCCCAGCTCAGCCAGGTCCCTCAGCAGGGATTTCAGGCAGCTCTAGGGGTTACCCCAGAGGTTGCCTGGAGAGACAGGTAAGGAGATACCACAGAAGGAGTGCTTTGCTGGGAGTCAGGGGACCCGGGTGCTGGCCTTGTGACTTTGGGCAAGTCACAGAACTTCTGCAGATAACTCTAAAATGCCTGCTGATTTTACTGATGCAAACATGTTGCAGGTGTAAAGCAATACAAGTTGGTCTAGTGATGCCCTGAGTAGCCAGGAGGGGTAAGAACTAGACGACAGCCCTCCAAGGGCTGGCCATGCCTCCTTCTGCACACCAGTACATCCTCGTCCTCCAGGGCAGAGGCTGACACATAGAAGGCACCAGTAAATGCTTCTTAATGAATAAATGGGTGAAAAGCACACTGTGGGGCACTTTCAAGGCCTTGACTATCCCAGCTCATGTCAGAAGACAGTTCAGACTCCCAGTCTTTGCCTCGGACACTGAGCAACAAGCGCAAGGTGGGAGAGGGGGTTACAAGATCCCTATCCACGGGAATGCAAAGGCCTGAGTTAGAATTAAATAAAACACCAATGAGACCGAGAAGGATAGACAAATGTGGCACTAACTGCCGTGGCTGCTAAGGGCTTGGAGATGGTTTCTACCAGAGGAGGCAAGTCTACCTGTCCCTGTGAGCAGGTGCACAGCTCTGTCAGGCTGGGACCCGGGAGACTTGGGTGTGTCCTTGGTGGGTCCCTGCCTGGCTGGCCAGCCTTGAGCAGATCACTGGGGAATCCCTGGAGGCTGAACCTGGGAGGAGAAATGAGATAATGCAGAAATGAGGCTTGATGAATATCTAGGACTTGAATTGCTGCGGGCCAGCCCTTCTCCTCATGGGCTGGGCTGCCTCAGCAAGCCTGCTGGGTCCCCTGAGGTTTCTTCTTACGTAAAACAGAAGAACATGACCCCACATCTCTCAGCTGCCTTGTAAGGGCCCTGACATCCTTGGACTCAGGGGCCTTCTCTGTGACATAACAGCCTCCCAGAGAGAAAACCAAGAGTTGGCCCCAGTCTATGCTGACTCCCAGCTGTCCCGCCAAGAAGGGCTGGCACCAAAAGCCCAGTTCTTGAACAGAAGAGTTAAGACTCTTTCCCCATGAGACATGATCTGAGTGCTGAAGGGTGAGCCATTAAACTCAACCATTACTGATGCAAGCCTATAAAAAGCCCCCCAGCCCCGGTGGGAAGAGGGCAGCAAGTATCCAGCTGCAGACAAACCACCACCCCTCAACCTCTAAAAACACACTTTCAGCTCAAGGGCCATCTGGTAGACTATAGGCGATCACACTACAACCTCCCACCATGTCCCTTTAGAGTAGATAATTAATTTTTCAATTATGGAAGGACCTAGAGATGGCCATACTCAGTGAAGTCAGCTAGGGAAAGACAAATATCATATGATATCACTCAAATTAATAGGTGGCATCTAAAAAAATGGGGCAAATGACCTTATTTATAAAACAGAAGAAGAGTTATAGACATAGACAACAAAGTTATGGTTACCTGAGGGGAAAAGAGGGGTGGGAGGGATAACTCGGGAGACTGGGGCTGACACATATACACCACTATATATAAAATAGTTTGCTAATGAGCACCTACTGGATAGCCCAGGGAATGCTTCCCAATACTCTGTAATGACCTATGTGGGGAAAGAATCTAAAAAAGAGTAGGTATATGTGTATGTATAATCGATTCACTTTGCTGTACTGCAGAAACTGGTACAACCTTGTAAATCAACTATACTCCAATAAAAATTATATTTAAAAATAGTTTTAAAGATCATGACAGAGCTTGTTAGTTTTCCACCTAAATTCATTCTCCCCCTTTACCAAAACACTACATGTTGGGTACTACATGTTGGGTAGTTGGGTACATGGCTGCCCAGCTAGAGTATTTCCCAGCCAACCATGCAGCCAAGTGTGGTCATGTGACTATGCTCAGGTCAAAGGGATGTGAACAGAAGTGATGTGTGCAGCTTCCATGCCATTTCCCTCTCCATCATCAGATAAGCCCCTTGTCCCACTTGGACCAGCACTTTGTTTCACTATCTTCTGGGCTGAACATGGATGGCTCCCCAACCCAGCTTTGACATACAGATGAGGATAACGGCCTTGTGGGTAGTGGGACAACCTCATGGGATGGACCAGAGTGGGTCACTCTGGAACAGCTACCTGAGGGAGAAAGAAAAAAAACGCTCATCTTCTAAAAGTGACTGCACCCTGGCATCTCTTTGTTACACGAGCATACCTGCAAACAGCAGATGTTTCTAGACTGGAACATCCACTGGCAGCCTGATCCCATCCTCCCCCTCCTCTCCCATCACTTCCTCCAGTGCAGAAGGGAGAAACCACAACATGCAGAGCATGGACGATGAGGGAAGGCAGGATGGGGTTGGAGGTGTGAAAATGGGAAGCCCACTTCAAAAACAGTGGAAGGCTTCTGAAGCAGTGGTCCTGACAAGTACTGGGCCCGAGCCCAGAAACCAGAGCAGAGACAGAGCAGACAGACTGGATGGATTCTCAAGGGCGGAAGGAAGTGGAGTGGCTGCACTCCACAAGCTGGAAGATGGAGGCCCAGAGCAAAGAAGGAGCAGGCTCTGCGTTATCTCAAGGGATGAAGCATGCATAGTATTGGGGAGAACATGGGACCTGGTGTCAGAAGACCAGGGTTCAGGCCCCAGCTCAGGTTCTTATGAGATGAGCGGTGTGGACTGGGTCATGTCACCTTAGCTTGATTCTTCTCCTAGAGCACAGGGAGAAACTACCTACTTCTCAAGGACTATTGTTAGACTGAATAGGGCAATAATAGTAAAATGGCTGAAAAGCAATTATTCTTTTTCCAGTGAAAGCAAGAAACTGAGAACCCCAGCTAATCTATGGCCAGTCCCCGGGTGGGGAGTGGAGAAGGGATGCTGGAACAAGGATCAGCGTTTGTCAGGCACGTTGAAGCACCAAGAAGGGGTCTGGGAGCGTTTCCCAGAGCATCTCCCAGGGGAAGTGACACGTGACCAACTCCCTGAGGCTTTGAGTCTGGAGCCTCAGGACCACAGGCAGCCTGGCTTCCTCAACCAGGCCTGGAGGACTGGGCAAGGACCTGGGGGCAGAGGCTTCCAAAGATGGGGACCCACCCCCGCTGGACAAATGGGCTCCCCTGCTCTGTCCAGTGGCCTCTGCAGGCTCTAGCCTGGCGATATTAGGCCTTGATGGGGAGAGAAAGCAAAGACCAAAGCTTCTCATCTCAGCGGGCTCTTGGCAAACTGCCAGGCCTGGACCAGCACAGGCATTGGAATCTCAGCCTCCAGTCTGATGTCCCCTCAGCATTTCCATACAGCAAAACACAGGAAAGTGGAAGAAGCCTGAGGGCCTCGCCTCAGGAGCAGCTGGGCCTTGGGCTGCTCCTCAGCTAGATATGGGGAAGAATGAGGGGTTTCAGACAGGGCAGCGAGGTCTCCGAAGTCTGTAGTGAGGTTAGAAAGAGGGCCTGGGACACCTGGCCCAGCGGTTCTCTTCTCATCTTTGAGCCCTTTGCCTTCCTTCTCTTCTAATTTTACTTTATTAATTTTTTCATTAAAGTACAGTTGATTTACAACGTTGTACCAATCTCCAGTGTACAGCAAAATGACTCAGTTATACACATAGACATTCTTTTTCCTCTTTTATAATCCAAGTTCTTTTCTTTCTTCAAAAAATGATTTGAGTTGATAGAGAAAAGTGAACTCAAGCTCAGCCCTTGTCCAGTCCTGCAGGGGACCCTGATACCCCAGCATCACCAGCGGACAAGCTCCTCCAGCAGGCCCTTTGTCTTTCTGTCCCAAGGCTCATCTGGGAGCCTTGAAAGGTGAGCTGCCACATCAATGCAACGCTTCTTCCCTTGCCTCAGTTCACCCTCATGCTCCCTGCTAGAACACCAAGCCCTCTGAGTCCCCACTGCTCACACCCACTTCAGCCCCAGCTTTGTCCTGGCTGGTCTTCCTCACCTCTCCCCAGAGACCAAGCAGCAGGAATCTGCTCTGTCCCCAGAACACAGGCAGACAGGACATTTCCCGGGACTGCCCTGGGATCTGGAGAAGTGTCACAATGCCCTGTGAGATAGGATACCAAGCCCCGAACAGCACTCCCATCCTGAGTGTGGCTGGACGAGAGGGGCCAGAACAGTCCTTTCTCCTCTCCATCAGAGGGAAGCAGAGTCCTGCCCGAGACTCAGAGGTGCATGGAGAGAGACTGAGTCCTCAGAAAGAATTCTGGAGTGGAACCCGAGCCAGCAACGCCAGATGCTCTCCATTCCCTGGCCACATGCGTGTGCCTGGAGCAACAGAGCGTGAGAACGAGAGAGGAGAGGAACACAGCAGCCTGTCTCCCCAC
Organism: Capra hircus; assembly: GCF_001704415.2. Lineage (NCBI taxonomy): Eukaryota > Metazoa > Chordata > Mammalia > Artiodactyla > Bovidae > Capra > Capra hircus. The sequence continues at coordinate 67,519,923 of NC_030808.1, forward strand.
CACCAACCCCTCAAAGCCCTGCCTCACTCCAGCAGTGAGGCAGGAAAGCCTGACCAGGCTTGTGGCTGGCAACAGAGCCACCTGACAGTCCTCTGCGGTTCAAGGTCTGCACAAGGGAGCTGCCGTGGAAAGGAAGCCGGGGGTGCGCCCTATGTGATGCAAAGGGCCACTCCCCTAATAAATCAGCTCAGCAAGCCTGGATGTTTGTCAACTCCACTTTCTCAAAGAGGGCCACAGCTGCAGCAGAAAGCAGAGTCTAGCAAAGCCGCCTTGGACCGCAGCAGCCTGAAGCCTGACAAGCAGAGGAGAGGGCAGAGGTGCTCAGAAAGCTGGACACTGCACCACTCAGCCACCTGTTCTCTCCAGGTCACTTCAGGGCCTCATTCACTGTGGGAGTGAATCATCCACAGCAGTCCACTACCCAGGGTCAGCCTGGCCGCTCTCGGGACACAGGGATCACATCGTTCAGAGCCTCAGCACCCCATAGCATGCTTAGCACACTACAGGTCCTCGAGAAATGCTGGGTGAGTAGGAGAATGGGCAAACACATTAAGGAATGACTGGCTCGCCCTCACCATGGCCATTTCCAGGCAGCGATACGTACACAAGGAATACAGATTGATCTGACCTCAGCATGAGCCCAAAATAATTAAGAGAGGAAGTCTGCTACAAATCATCCAATGCATTCCAAACTATCAAATGCATTTAGAAATCCTCTGCTGTTTGGTATTATCCATGCCTCTGGCTTCCTGGCTTAATGGAGCTAACTGGATGAACACCCAGAGGCACAGAGAACTCTCTTGGAGCCAACCAGTCTCAGCTGGGGCTGCTCCAGGAGCCAGAATGGGACTGGGAGAATGAGGGCTGAGGGACAAGTTCTCCCCACCCCACGGTCTCACAGCAGTGACCCCGCTCCGACGACCCTGAAGGGCCCTGGGGAGGGAGCTGGAGCCGCAGTTCTGGTGAGCACCTCAAGTGCTAGCACAAGCCACATAAGCTAAATTGCCCTGTCAAAACAGACCACTCCAGGCACTTGCAGGGCTGGTCCTGGCTCTTATCACTGCCACTTGCTGAGTTGTGGAATTTGGCCAAGAAGCCAAGACCCCCCTTCCCCCACAGGTAGCAGAGGCTCAGGCCTGAGGGTGCACAGGACCTGGGCCGGAGCCCAGTCCCATGGCATCTGCATGGCCACTTAGGAAGCTTAGAATATAGCTCCTGACCTTTGGGCTCCTATCAAATCAGGATAGGACTTCCCTATAATTGATGGAGAAGTTTCTATTGATCATTAGGATCAACTCCCAGGTCTCCATATTAAGGGAAGCAGAGCAGTAAGAGGCTGGCCCCATGAGACAGGCTGGGGACATTCAAGATGAGGCCCCCATTTTCACGGCAACCACAGGAATAAATGATGGAGAGCAAGATGGCTGGATTCAGACTACAAACACCTCTGTGGGTCACAGAGGCCAAGACGGGCTCAAGGAAGTGGTGAGGTATGTGTGGGGAGGTGAAAGTTTCAGACGGAAGTAAGTGATAGTCCTGGAAAAATCCTGGCATGGCTGAGGCAGTGAAGGGACTACCTAGCAGGATCAGAGTGACAGTTATACACTGCAGCCAGCTGTGGCTCAGAAGAGAACATCCACCAGGATGGGAAGTTTGTCTTGGGATCGCAAGCCTTAAGGAGCCACTGCTGGTTGATGAAACGATCTTTAACAGCAACTACGGTCTGTTGAATGACTACACCGTGCAGATATATCCTCCTTTCATTCTCTGGACAATCCAATGAGTCGGGTGCAATTAGAATTACCATTTTACGACCAGGAAACTTGTGAGGCGTGGCAAGGTTAAGCAACATGCCCAAGTCCACACAGCTAGGGCATGGCTTAACTGCTATGCTCCCTGGCCCCCAAGAAGGAAGAATACATGGTCTGCAGTTGCCAAGAGGCTTGGAGATGGCAAAAGGGAAGAGCCACGGCATCTGCTGGGAGCCTGAGCCTGCAGGGCACGAATACTGTTGCATTCAGAGTTTAAGGATAGGAATGAGGATGGAGAGCAGTTACATTCAGGAGCTTCCATGAGGAAAGCACTGACAAAATTTGGGACTAACCCATCCCAAGCCCTGGGGAGACTCAGGTATTTCGGGGGCGCTTGCCAGAGAAAGTTGAGAAAGGCACCAGGCAGAGGGCAGATGATGACTCCAGTCTGGAGCATGTGAACTGTCCACAGAGGGGGCACCGCCGTGTCTCTCCTTGCAGAGTTCTTCTCCCACCTAGCCTAACCTGCACCTGCAGCCCAGGCCTTCACAGGCTACCCTCGAGGGACAGGAGCGCCCACCAGCCCTCATCCCTTCCACAGGCCCCGTCTCAGTGACACGCCAATCCTCACCACGTCCCTTCTTCAGGGAAGTGATTCTGTTCCCAGGGGAAACGGACAGGATCTGCTTAGTGTCTGTTCGCTGCCACAGAGTCCAAAGTGGGGGACTTAATATTTCCAAGTCTCTGCGTGTGAAAGCATGCATGCATGTGTCAAGATCCTACAGATATAAACAGCTCTGCCTCCAAAAAGGAAGCACACTCTCATTTTTCCTCAGTGGACGACAAACAGAGATAAACCAGGCGCTGAGCTTTCCCAGATCCCACTGCCAGTAATCTCAGCCAAGAGGGCTTTCCACAGGGTGTCCTTCCTGGAGACTCTGGGCCCTGACAGTTAAGTGTCAAGACATCACCTCAACAACCCAGCCTATCCCGCTCTGGTTTCAGCCACCCATGTCAGACAGGCCTCTCTGGCTCCCAGTTTCCAGAGAAATCTGGAGAACGGATATTTACAAACCAAGGTCAGCAGGTGCCATCTTGCTTTCTTAAGAATGTCAGCAGCTACAAGTTTGCCCCAAGAATACATGAGGGGTCAGAGGGACCTGAGGCTTCTGGCAGGCCAGCCTTTCTAAGAGCTGGTTTTATCCTCCAGTGTTAATAGGGGCCACTGTGTGCTGGGCACTCAGGCATCTGAGGAAGCTGGACAGGGCACCGGCACAGCAGGCGGATAGCTGCAAGGCTGGGAGGATGACTTCAAAGGCCTCGTTTAGCCCTGAGAACAGAACACCTTGCTCACTTGTCCACATCAGCATTTGTCCTGGAGGTTCTTAGGGACACACAGTCCCACAGCTGGGCTCCACCAAGCCTTCAGAGCGGTGGTGGGAGTCACGGTGGCAATGGTGATATGGGGGTTTTAAACCAAAAGCTGAGCTTTTTCATGGCTGTTTGGGGCCGTGTGTGCAGCAGACCTGGAATTTCACAATCTATCTGCTCTCCAGGGCAAGGGGCTGCAATGGGGTGAGGGGAAACTCAAGGACTGCTTGGCAGTTCTGGCTGTCTCAGCAGGACTGTGGCTAAAGTGCTCTTTTGTCTGGGGGCCCACAGGATTGAAAAGCGAGGAAATGCCAAGGGTGTAGCCGAGGTGGTCCCGGTTAAGCTAAGGGGTTCAGGGGCAGGCTGTGGGTCTTGACATTTCCATAAGAGAAATCAGAATTTCATCTGAGGACTGTAAGCTTTCTCTGCCTGGTGCCTCCCAGTCCAGGCTATATATTTCTGAGAAATGTCTCAGGAGGAGGGGACACTTGTTCCTAGTGATCTTTCCTCTACTTGAGGCGTCAGAACATAACCTGCTAAGAGGAAATCATGATCAGACAATAGCCAGTCTGCCCACTATTTGGATGCCCAGGGAGGTCTTAAATAGGCGACAATAGGGAATTCGCTGGTGGTCCAGTGGTAAGGACAGTGCTTTCACTGCCAGGGTTCAGGTTCAATCCCTGGTTGGAGACCCAAGATCCTGCAAGCTACACGGTGTAGCAAAAAAATTAAACATAAAAAAGTAACAGTGAACCCCTCAACCTTAGCCCTAGAGCAGAGGGGGTGGCTGAGCTAAGAGGATGAAGAGAGGCTGGAGAAGAGAGGTCTAGGCAGGCAGAGGGAAGGAACCAGAGCCAGGCCCTCAGCAAGGAAAGAGCAGGAACAAGCTTCACTGAAGTATTCCCAAAGCCTAATTTTAAACAATAGTTCCTTTCTCCACCAGCATTCTTCTCAGAATTAGGATCTGCATCTGGTGAATTCCTGCCATCCCCTGGGGAAGTTTCATCCTCTGGTGTTTCATGCATGGAACACCATGCATCTGATCTGGGCTGGGGCAGGCCAGGGGAGAGACATGCCCCAGCAAGTAGCAGGCAACCTTGGACGGCAGGCGTTCTAAAATCATACGCATGCTCCCTGACACAAACACACACACTTGTCCACCTCCAGTTGACAAGCACAGAGCAGACAAGAACTGGAGTTGCACACAGCAGCCAAGATGATCTTTTCAAAACACACATCTGATCATGTAAACTACACATCCTCTCCCACTTCAAACTTTGATAACTTCCAAGTCTCTTGGAGTAAATGCTAACCTCCTAACTCAGCTCCCTGGGCTTGTGTCATCTGCCTCTTCCTGCATCTCCAGCCTCATCTCACATCAGCTCTTGCCATCACTACTGTGAGTTCAACCCCACTCCATTTGGCCACAGGGCTTCTGCATACACTGTTCCCTCTCCCAAGAAAACCCTATTCCCACTCCTCTTTACCTCCTACTCTTCTTTTAGATTGCAGCCAAATATCCAATCCCTCTGAAAAGCCTTTTCTGATCTCCCAAAGTGACATCCCCCAACAGCTACCACAGCCCATGTCTCTCTCCCTTTTGTGGTGAATACTGTAATTTTACCATTACCAGTGTGATTTCTCATCAGTGTACAACCTTCCTCCTAGACTGAGAGCCCCGTCTGCTCACTAGCAAAACAGCAGCATCTAGCAAGCTGGCAGCATATACTAAATGCTCAAGAAACTTTGCATGAATGAGTGAGTGGATGAATGAATGAATGGACAAGAAAATCAAACAGTTATGAGCTGGGCATTCTCCAAAGCTAGAGCCACCCGTTACTCCACTCAAGAACAAAGCTGAGAGACAACTTGGGCAAAGCAGCCACTTGCCCTGACTCTTCACCCCAAGCCCAGGAATCAATCCTTCCTTCTCCAATCTGTTTACTCAACTCTGATCTTCACAGCCTCACCAAATTTCAGACCCTGAGAGGGCTTGGCGCCCTACTTTTTCATATGAGGACATGGGTTCAGTGCCTAAGACCAGACTTTGAGGTAGCAGTATAGCACGACCGCATGAGGGCCCTCAAATCTTTTTTTAAGTTTATTTATTTGGCTGCATTGGACCTCAGCTGTGGCATGTTGGATCTTTGCTGCCGCATTTGGGATCTTTCACCGTGACAGGCTTCTCTCTAGTTGTAGCATGAGGGCTCCAGAGTATGCAGGCTCAGTAGTTTTAGCGTGCCAGCTTAGTTTCCCTGCAGCATGTGGGATCTTAGTTTCCCAACCAGGGATTGAACCCACATCCCCTGAATTGGAAGGCAGATTCTTGACCACTGGACCACCAGGGAAGTCCCAGCCCCCTTGAATCTAATGTGCTGCTAAGTTAGAATAGGTTCCTGCTTCAGGAACAAATATGCCCTGACAACTCTGGCCCTTAACTCCGTACAAGTTGAGTTCTGGCTCATAAGAAACGTGATGCAAGCCACATCTGGACCATGTGGAGGGTGCGCATCAGGTCCCTGCAGAAAGGGAGAAGGGAAGGCCCTGGGCTCTTCATAGACCAGGTCTGAAACTCGTACGCATCAAGCTGTAATTGGCTTTCACCCACATTCTGCTGGAGACAACTCAGACACATGGCCCCGAATTAACAGTGAGGGAGGCTCAGATATACAGCCTTCCCAAGTACCCATAAAAGAGAATGATGTGGAGAGCACATCTCTGCACTGCTGTGTGACCCTAACTAGAGCTGCTGCTGCTGCTGAGGTGCTTTAGTCATGTCTGACTCTGTGCGACCCCATAGACGGCAGCCCACCAGGCTCCCCCGTCCTGGGATTCTCCAGGCAAGAACACTGGAGTGGGTTGCCTACTTCCATCCAAAAGCAGCCTCCACTGACCCAGTGGCCCCATGTCCCTGCTGGGAGGACAAAGCCTCCTGTCCTGAGATGACATGCTGACCAGGAGCCCAGTTTCCCAGAGCATGGAGCCCCAGGCAGAGATTAGCAGGTGATCCTCCAGACGAGTGTGAAGTCAGGGAGAAGGGCCAAGGCGATAGTGAGACCATGCCCTCCTGCTCCGACCACTCTGACCTCACTGCTCGGAGGTTCCAGAAGGTCCAGCTGTCCCTGCCCTGCAGGCGGGCAGCCTGATACCACCAAGGGAAACCTTACTACCATGTTGAGATGGAAGGCTCTTACCCCTGTCACTGCTAGAATGTGGAGGTTTGCTCTGATTGGCCAAAGGTCTTAGCTGTGTCTCTTCGTGCTTTTGTTTCCCCAAAGGTAAAATGGAGGTGCTCGGCACCAACTCCCCCCATCACAGCTGAGGGTTAGTTACAGCCTCAAGAGGAGGGTGGGGGAGGAATGGTGTTTAGGTGAAAGTGATGTCAGTTGCTATAAACAGAGACAGTCCTCTAGAGCTCCAGGGCAGCTCCTTCTCTTTGCTGTCCTCTGACTCTGCAAAAAGGCCCGTGTTGTCAATGCCTTGTCCTACACTCTCATTTTCAGAGCACGCATCCCCGGTTTCCAGGAACTCAGGCTGAACTCCTCCAAGCGAAATGAATTCCTGGTACTGGCTATTGTCCTGTGGTCCTTAGAAAGAGCATCGGGTGCAAATGTTTGCTTTTCTACATGCTCCACCCACCTACCTGCTCACAGATATTTCACCATCTCCAGCTGAGGGGCACAGGACCACTTGTGCCGTAAGGGTAAGGACCACTTTACCTTAGTGCCTGGTCTTTTGCAGGCAAAGGTTCTGGTGTTGGAGGGTGGGGTTGATAGAGAGGATGCGAGGTGTTGGGGGAGGCATGTTTGAGACCCCCATGAGGCTGAGCCTGGGGAGTGTTTTGGCTTCCCTGGGGTGAGACCTCCCATTAGCTCCCCTCTTGGAGGACTTGTGAGGCAGCCCTCTCTGCCTGTGTGAAACAGCACCGAGTCTTGAGCGGGAGTCATATGAGGTAAGAAAGGAAGTGACACAGGGCAGGAGGTGAGCGTCTTCAGGCCCATAGAGTAGGTGGGTTTGCAGGAACTTTGAGGGGATCCGGAACAGCAATTGCTGTCTAGGGGTGTGGGGGGCTCAGAAGTGGGGGCGAAGGCAAGGGGGAGAGACGGTGTGAGAAGAGAGTGGGTGACGCAGACAATGGAGGCTGTCAACAGGGCTCTGTGACAGCACAGAGTGTGGGAAGGGTTGTGGGTGAGGGTAGGGTCGCTTCGTGGGGGCTCAGAGACACAGGGGCTTCAGAGCGGATCAGGGAGGGGGTGAGTGACAACTGCAAAGTTGAGAAGCCCAATCCGAGGCCCCAGGTTTCTGCCAGCTTTTGAGCAGACCTTGTCTGAACAGCAGAGAGACTCCAGACTAAAAGCATTTGCAGAATTGCATTTCTCCTTCACCTCAGGTCCTTACATCAACTCGAACAGACCGTCCTCAGTTTTGCAGAAGAGGAAACTGAGACTCAAAGGAGAAACCAAAGTGCAACCCAAGGATAAAAGTGAAAGTGTTAGTTCCTTCAGTTGTATTCAACTCTTTGTGACCCCATGGACTGTAGCCGTCAGGCTCCTCCGTCCATGGAATTCTCCAGGCAAGAGTACCGAAGTGGGTAGCCATTCCCTTTTCCACGGTATCTTCCTGACCCAGGGATCAAACCTGGATCTCCCGCATTGCAGGCAGAGTCTGAGTCACCAGGGAAGCCCCAGCCCAAGGATATATAGGTAAAATATTAAATGCAGGGTGAGAATTCAAGTCTAGGACCTTTTAATCCCAAAGGACATAGCCAGCCATCTCTGGGTCTGGACTTCCCCTCCCATCAATAGGCCAGACTCTCCTAGTTAGGGCTACTTCCCTAATTAGAAGTAATTAGGGACTTCCCTCGCCTCTCTTTTCAAAATAAATCCAGGCTTGAGTACGTTTTGGTTTCCCAGGGGAAAAAATAAGCCAGAAAAGTCCCAGTTACAACTATCAATGCCTTGGTATGACTGTCAACCACAAACATTTATAAGGAGCCATGGAAATGGGGAACAAGCTGAGCAGAGGTGGGTGGAAAACGACTGTACTACCCTCTGCCCTCAACCTGGTTCTGGTCCCGTCAACCAAGGCCCAACTCTGAGCGGCATGCAGGGGATTGTGGATCCTGGCCCCCAGAGCAGAGAGTACAGAGACAGGAGGTGACCCCTCGGTGAGTTTTGTCAGTTCGCTTACCAACCTATACCATGTGCTGCAAACTGCCCTCTTTGTTAAAATGAGCACTGTTGGCTCGGGCTCTTAGAGTCAGGATGCCCTGCGGGAGGCCACCTCCCCCAAATGCCCCACACCCACAGTGCCAGGCCTGGGGTCTCCACCATGGGCTCTCCTCAGATCCTATCCTTCCCCCAAGAGAAGTGCGAACAGCATGGTGCCCCTCCCTTGGTGTTTTCTCTCTACTCATGGCAAGGACCTGATTGTACCTCAGTCTCCTCTCCTGTGAAATGGGGACCCCTTCCAGGCTGGCCTGAGGATTAAATGAGTTACTATAACATAAGGTACTAACAGTGTTAAGAAATAGAGCTCTCATCCCACTCGGAGTGAAATGAAGGACCAAATCATGATGGTGGTCCTGAGCCCCCTGACTGTCTGCACCCTCTCCTTCCCTTGTTGACCAGGCACATTCCAACCCCAGGGCCATTGCTCTGGCTGTTCCCCCTGCTCAGGACACTCTTCTTTAGGCTTTTATATTAATATTTATTCAGCATTCAAAAACCATTCCAATGGCTTTTGGGGCCATTTATAAATTTTATCTTCCTCCATCCTAATCATTCACTTTTTACTTACTCAAGGACTTTTACATGTATACCCTGTCCATCTTGTAAGCATCATTCCTTTTCCCTTTTTGTGACCTTTCAGTATCCTTTCCTTTGCTTTTAAGTAGACTGATTTCAGGGCTTCCCTGGTGACTCAAACGGTAAAGAATCCACCTGCAACGCAGGAGACCCGGATTTGATCCCTGGGTCGGGAAGATCCCCCTGGAGAAGGGAATGGCAACCCACTCCAGTATTCTTGCCTGGAGAATCCCACGACCAGAGAAGCCTGGAGGGCTACAGTCCCTGGGGTTGCAGAGTCAGACACGACTGCAGCGACTTAGCATGCAGGCAGACTGATTTCAGCAACTCGGTTGTTGCACTGCGATTCCAAACCACATGAATGAGCCAAATATTAGTCAACTGAGTAACTGAAGAAGACAGTCCTCCTACTTCCATCTGGGCACAGGACACACTCACCTCAGATATCCTTCCCCAAACAGAGGACCATCCCTTTCAAGCCAGAAAAGTCCTTTTCCCTTGTCCCTATGTCCCCAAGCTGGACTGCACTTAATCCAGCCTTTAAAAAGCATAGGGTGTTGGTAAGGATGTGGAAAAACAGGAACTCTTGTGTATTACTGGTGGGAATGTAAAACAGTACAGTCACTGTGGAAACTAGTATGGCAGTTCCTCAAAAAACTTAACAAAGAATTTCTACTGGATCCAGCCATTCAGCCTCTGGGTATATAACCACCCCGCCCCAAACTGAATAGAATAGGTATTTGTACACCTATGTTCACAGCAGCATTATCACAATATCCAAAAGGTGGAAACATCTCAAATATACAGGGATGAACGAATGGATAAATAAAATGTGGTATATACATAATGCAATATTCCTTAAGGAATGAGATTCTGACAGATGCTTTGACATGGATGAACCTTGAGGACATTACACTAAGTGAACCAAGGCAGACACAAAAGTACAAGTATCGTATGATTAAAGTTAAATGAGGTATCTAAAATAGTAGAGTTCATAAAGACAGCAAGTAGAATAAAGGTTACCAGGTCTGGACTGGGACGAACGAGGAATTACTGTTTAATATGTACATAGTTTCTTGCTTAGTATGGGAAAAGGTCTGGAAACAGAAGCAGGTGGTAGCTTTACCACATGTGGAATGTGTTTAATGACACTTAAATTTGGTTAAAATAAAAAATTTTATGTTCTTTATATTTTGCCACAAGAAAAAAAATCAAGGAAAGAAGCATGAGGGTAGAAGGCTCGATGGCATCTGGAATCTACCCTGGCCCCTGCCCTCCCCTCAGCGCCCTCTGCCTCCTCCTCACCACCCCAGGGTCTGAGGCTGCTGACACTGTCTACCCGCTGACACCGACCACCAGGCACCACGGGTGGCCGAGTGTCGCCCTGTCCTGGCGAGGGCAGGAAGTGCTCCGGGTCTGCTTCGTCCCCCGCTGATCCTCTGTGAGGGATGCTCGGGCACAGACACACATGGGAGGGCTCTTGCTGAGGAGAGGTGGCTTTGTGGAGAGGTGGAAAGGGCAAACAGAAAGGCAGTCAAAGGAAGAGGCATCCGGGGACCCTGATTCTGCCCCCAGGACCATGGGCTTCAGTAAAGCCAAGTCAGGGCCAGGCATGGCCACAGCATGCGGCAGAAGGGAAGGTGGGGGCCTCTGTCCCCTTCACAGCCCAGCCCAGCTCCTGCCCTGCGGCCGCTGCAGGGATGTGAAATGGGGCCGTGTGGCTCTTGAGCTTTACCAGCCATCGGTCAAGGCTGAGACGGGATAGAGCGATTCTTCTGGTCATTGGGGAAGCCTGCGATGCTTGGAGTTCTGCCCCCAAACTAGGGTAAGCTGGGGCAGAGCTGCCCAGCTGAGCTGCAGGCTCCCACCTTCCTGAGATGGACAAGCTCTTCAGGGAGAGGAAAGCCAGATGGAAAAGTGCCCGCCCATGGGGCTAATTTTAGGCCCCACAGCAGCAGCTGCGACTCCCCCTGCACAGGCCCCTGTGAAAGTCAGCTAAGAGACATACACTACAGGGCCACCCAAGAGGGCACACAAATACACACGCACACATGCGCCCATGCACGTGTACACGCATCCGTGCCAGCGAACATGTACACATGTCCACTTACACACAGGCGCCCATGCACACGCCTTGGAAATGCCCCTTCCTGTCCTGTAAGAGGGAGGAGATCTGTGGATTCTTTACTCCCTGCAGCTCTGAACCTAGTAAGGCCCCCCCAGATTCCCGGGTCAGAGGGCCTGAGGTGGCTAGGACCCAAGAAAAGATCCTGAGGGAGATTTAATAATAAACAGCCTTTAGCCCACAGCTGCAGATGGGACCAGCTGTCTCCTCTGAGAACTGAGCAGGACGGCTCAACAGTACGTGTTATCAAGGAATTTGGTCGCATTTGAAGACGAGTCATCCCACCAAGGGAAATCTAAAACACGGAGTCCCGGAGCCTGGTCCCAGAGCACAACTCCATCACAGAAGGGTCGTTAGCAGGGCCCAGTGTGGCCTGCCTGTGGACAAGGGGTGGCTTCGACGGCCTTGACAACACCAGCTGTATTTGCACCAGCACCTGCTGCGACCTCTCCATACATTGCCCCAGGCTCAGAGATGCTGAGAGCCTTGCCTCAGGGCACACACTGGGCAAGAACCAGAGCTAGGACTTGAAGCCAGGTGTGTCCTTGTAAAGCCTGTCCGCAGCCTCGTGCTACCCTTTCTCTGACCCCAGAACCAGGCTCCAGGGGCCATTTTAATTTACTGCCTGAGAAATTGTTCCTTCTTTGCCTCCTCCCCATTAAAGCCACAGGAACTGACCCGAAGCCCGGGGACACCTCTTCTCTCCCCACTTCCTACTCTGATGCTCGACTCTGGGACAGTCCCTGAGCCCCAGCTTTTCTAATCGGAGGAGCCCAGAGGCCATTAGTAGCCGTCTTGGCCTTCTGCTGCTCCTAAAGCATCCACTCCTTCTGTGAGCCTCAGCTCTGAAGAAGGAGGGGACATGAGACCTCAGGGAGGCAGCCACCAAGTGCAGGGCCAGCCCTTCGGTCTCCTTGAAGTCAGTTGATGGGACCCCACCCCGGTCCTCGAAGTCATAATATTTACAGGCAACACTGCAAAGCCAGCCACCCCAGCAGCTCCGCCTGGCTGGCAAGTTACTGCAAACAGCAGATGTCTCTGAACAATGTGAACGCAGCGCCCCCTCCTTACACTCCACACCCCACCACGCCCCCGGTAAACAAACAAACAAGTGGGCTGCTGGAGCCAGGCTATCTGCCCTTCCTGCGGAGGTCACCCTGGAGTCTGCATCACACTCCACTCCTTCTAGGGGCAAAAAATGTTCATTGCAGACACACACACACACTCTCACAACCAGGGCTATAATCTGTGTGTGTGTGTGTGTGTGTGTGTGTGAGAGAGAGAGAAACAGAGAGGCGGGGGAGGGAAGCAGTGGAGAAAGGAAAGAGGGAACGTCAATACAGCCAAAAGGCTTATTTTATTAAAACCTTTTATAAATAAGTCCCACTTAGCTGCAGCCAGATATGCAGTGTCTGAGCCAGAAATCATGACGCCTCTACTTTCCGGAGACTGAGCTGGTGAGCCAGAGGTGTGCACGGGGTGAAAGGGGAGACCTGCCAATGTTTGTCAGGACCCTGAGTTTCAGAGAAGGACCCCCACAGGATCCCAACGCCCACCCCAGCCTCCCAGCTCCCATGATGCCCAGTCTGCATCAGTGCCCTCTGGACAGAACCACAGGGCTCCTCGAGCAGGCCTGCCTTCCACTAAGGTGACCTTCTGTTCTGATTTACCCAGGACAGTCCTGGGCAAATTATTCACAGTGCTCCTCCCTTTCCCTTTCACTGCCGAAAGGAGCCTGGTTTTAATGCTAAATTATATGAACACCATACTCTGACCCCCTAAGGTTCCTGAGCCCTGGGCCTAAATCTGCTACCTCTTTGGGTAGCTCCAAGGACCTTCAAGAATTCTGACCACCTTCCTTTTCTTTTCAGGCTGTAGAAACTTTCTTCCCACACTGTCTGCCAGCCATCTCTGCCCATGACTTCTAGAAGGGGCCCAGCTAGGTTTTCGCAACATCACGTAAGTGACCGAAGGTCATGAGTCAGCAAAAAAGGCCACTCTAGACAGAGAAAGGAGACAGCGAGAAGTGTCAACCCGCACTGCCCAGCATTAGGACCCATGAGAAATTGCCGTACCTTCAAAGAGAAAACGTACTCCCTCAAGCTCTAGTCTGTTCATCTGTTTATTCATTCATTCAACAAAAATTGAGTAGACATCAGCCAGGCTCAAGGATAGGTCCTAGAGTCAACAGGACCAGAACCCACAAAATTAAAATCTAAATACAACCTACAGAAATAGGATGGAGATACACATATGCATATGTAAAATTTAGTTATTTGTGTTTCTGAGGTGTGAGGTATCCCATGAATAATCTGAAAATCACCGGAATCGGGTTTCAAAATGCATTAGGTGATTTTATTTTCAATACCTGTATCTCTTTGGTAATATTTCAGTCCATATGATACCACATTGTTATTCAAAAAAGCTTGGCTTCTGAGACCTCTTCTACATTTCCAGAAAACGTCTGGGTTTCGGGAAGCTAGCCAGGGGGGAAAAATCAATTTGACCAAATTTATCACTCTGGATAGGCTTCCCAGCTGGTGCAGGTGGTAGAGAATCCGCCTGCCAATGCAGGAGACACAAGAGATGCAGGTTTGATTCCTGGATTGGGAAGATCCTCTGGAAAAGGAAATGGCAACTCACTCTAGTATTCTTGCCTGGAAAATTCCATGGACAGAGGAGCCAAGCGGGCTACAGTCCATGGAGTTGCAAAGAGCTGGACATGACCAAATGTGTGCACGCACACACACACACACACACACACACACACACACACACTTCATTCTGGAAATATGTATTAATTGCCCAGGAGGTGATCAGCATGCAGGAGGCTGGAGGTAAACCACATGCAAACATGGGGTGAGAATAAAAATAGACAAATTCAATAGCCTGCGGAGAGAAGCCTGAAGACAGCCGAGGAATCCTGCGAGAAGCTGAGGAGGACATTCCTCTCAGCACCGCCCAGTCACAAATACGAGACATTCAAACCAAGTGACATAGTAACCTCCCTTAAAAAGGTCTATTAGCAGATGTAAGAGAGAATGTATCTTCATACAACATTAATTAGACAAACATGTACTGAGGCCCAGCGGCAGGCCAGGCACTCTGCTAGAGCTGGAGAAACCAGCAAAAATAAAGGCTAATCTCTGATCTTGAGACAGACACATTCTGAGACTGGGTATGTCTTTCTCTAGGGGGAGAAAGATAAAACCAGGAGGTCACAGAGAGGCCCCAAGGAGAGGAAAAAAAAGAGCCCATGCCTGCAAGTTGGGGCATAGCCCAGGAAGGCTTCCTGGAGGAGATGATGTTTGACTTGGGTTCTGAAATGCAAGATGAGTCGGAAGCACTTGGAGGGACTGAAAGCCTTCCAAGAAAGCTTGGAGAGGCAGCTGTGCAGGACAGATGGGGAGAGGGAAGCCACATGCAGAGCCAGAATGGCCTGGAAGCAATGTGCTCAGTCCTGAGTTATGGAAATGCAACATTACAGCTGTGCGGAAGGTGAGCCAATGAGGGAAAGAGCTGAGTCAGGAGACCCAGTTAAAAGGCTGTTGCAGTGATGTAGACGAGAGATGCTAAGGGCCGACCAGGGCAGGCTGGGAGGGGATGCAGGAAGTGGAGGCACTGAGAGTTTTCGGTTACAACCATCAGCACCAGATGACCAGCCACAGGTGAAAGTGGGAGGCAAAGAGTGGTGGAGGATGACTCCCAGTTTTTAACTGAGCAACAAGGAATGGTGATGCCAGAAAACAAAACAGAGAAGCGAGGTGGAAGAGAAGCTAGCCTTGCCAAGGAAGTGGGGTAGATGGATCAGGATGTGCACACAACGGGTTTTTGATGTTCCCAGGGACGAACAGCCTGGGAGCAACAGACAGCTTGAAATCTGAGAGTGGATCTCCAGAAATATCTGGGCCAAAGGGATAGGTATGGGAGACAACTAACTGAATCACAGAGGTGTGCAAGGTCAGCCGGAAGAAGGGAGCTTTTTGTGGAGCCTGGGAAACACCTCAACACTTAAGGTGGGAAAAGAGGACCAGGGGCCGAGACAGGATCTGGTGTGGGAGCGGGCGGGGAGGAGAACCTGGAGTGCCAGGAAGGAGGCAGGGCCACGCTGAGGAGAGGCAGGAGACCAGTGGCTGAGGGGGTTCAACCACACGTAGCCAAGGAACCCCAACATGTACAGCAGTGGCTGCTCTCATCGTGGGTGGCAGGTGGGGATTGCCGGGTTCAAGAACTATCCTGTTGAGAAAGCTGGCGGTGATGAAGAGGGGAAAGAACATGTGAGGTGGAGGCAAGCCTGGAAGAGACAGGATGGGTTTGATGCAGAACCTGTGTTCTCACTCAGCATCTGAGGGACGAGGGGCCAAACGATGCCAGGGGTGATGGAGGGAGGGAGGGAGGGGGCCAAAAGAGACACAACAGAGGCCTGGCTAGTGCAGCGAGCACCGTGGGCAGGAGAAGGTCAGGGCTGGCTCCGAGAGGCTGGGAAGGGCACCCAGGAGGTAGCTGAGACAGAGAGGGACAGGGGTTGAGGGGTCCTCAGTGAGGCAGGAAGTTTATCCAGAAACAATGAGGGCTTGGTGGTAGTACAGGACCAGAAGTCAGAGACAGACGGTGGGAAGGGTTCTGCCTGGCAACTCTGGCGAAGAGGATATGAATAAAACCGTGAGCCTCATTAGAAAATCTTTGCAAGAAATTCTGGCCCTGGAGGGAGGGGGAACTGGTTCAGAATTAGGAACACAGCTTGAGGAGTTTCCTTGGGGCTAAGATTTACAGCCTTGTCCCTTTTCCCAATACCAGAAGGGTTCACTGTCACGTGGAGAGTTTTCACAAAAGACAGCTAACCACTCCCCACCCCCACCCTCATACTCTCTGCACACCACGGTTGGGAACTCCTAGTCCAGCACAGGCCCGCATCTGTTTCTTGTTTTTGGTGATGCCCCCAGCAGAGCGCCACATGCAGAGAGGCATATGACAAACAGATGCAAGGGACACTGACCCTGAGGTTAGAAAACCCTGTAACTTTCCCCCTCACTGACCACGAGGTCAATCAACTCTCCCAGAATAAGCGATTCTCAGTCCATGATTCAGAGCAGGATAAACTCTAGTGTGAAGTGCATACGATTAGAGCCTAATTGCATGGAGAGTACACAGATGTCCAAATTAGCCTGCATGCTTCCTCAAGAGCAGGGCCAGAGTGGGTGAGTGTATGCTTCCTCAAGAGCAGGGCCAGGGTGGGTGAGTGTACACTGAGGGCACAGCCATGGGAGGGTCTGGGGAGTGGTCCTGGCACATAGCTGGACACCAGCACAGAGCAGGTGGCCCTTGGTGATAGGGGTGAGGGTGGCTGCCAATCCCTGAGCCACCAAGAGTCCAGCTTTGGGCTCCAGCTGGGAAGTTGAACAGACTTTGAACCATCAGATCGGAAAACAGAACGCACTGCCTACCACTCACCCCCAGCAGGCACAGCTTACAGCCAAGCGCGACTTTTTGGCTGCTTGAAGAAGAGCGGGGAGAGAAGAGGGAGCTGGTGGCCCCTGAGTGCTGTCATGTGGCAGAAGCAGAGCAGACCAGAATCTGCTTGATCACCCAGCTGGGCGTCAGTCTAGCGCTTGCTCTCAAGGTCTCCCACTGCATCCTCAAGCCCGTTTCCCCTGTGCACGCTGGTGGAATGGGCCATGGAGAGTCAGCCTCCCTGTGAGATCTGGTTAGCAGGGCTCTACCCGAGGCTTGTGTGGGTGGTCTTCAGGAGTCCAGGTCTTCCTAAAATGGTACAATTCCCTGCAGGGAGGGTTAATAGCTTTCCTTAGATTTTTACAAGAGGCTGAGTGAGACACAAAGGAGAATAAACAGTTGCTTCAGAGAATTAAGAGGTGCTGTGAAATAAGGAAGTAAGGAATTAGAGTTGGGCTTAGGCTCCTGTGGATGTGGGTGAAACACCCTCCTCACCACCCCCTGGCGGTGGTCCTGGGCCATCACAGTGAGGCCACCCAGTCCCATCCATGGAATGGAGTTGTCTTCCTTCTCACCCCTTCATCTGCTCAGGACAGCAGGCTGGACTTTGTATCCATGAAGGTTCACCTCTGTGGTCTGTCTTTGTCCCCAACAATCTCTACCTGGGAATAGGGTACTTGTTCAACTTTCAGTCCTGCTAACAGAGACTCAAGGCGTGAAGGGGACATTTCGAGATGGAGAGACTTCCCTTGGAATGACTCTGGAAAACCAGAAACGAACACCAAAGCACTCTGCGCTGATCCAGCTTCGGGCGGGGGCCAGCACACTTCCCATCTGACCCTCTAGGGGCTTGAGGGCCACCCAGTGCACCTGCACATGGGGACCAGCTGCCCAAACAGACTGGCCAGCAGTGCCAGAAGCGTGAGGATGTGCAGGCACACTGATCCCTCCAGGTGAGTGGGATGGGAGGAGATGACGGGAAGGGAAGCCAAAGGGTGTGGGTCTGAGATGCGAAAAGCAAGCTACACGCTGAGAATTTCAAAGCACGTGCCACCCCTGAAGCCGCCAGGCCACTGAACTAGGCCAAACCCACCCTTCCCAGCCGGTTCGCGGGGCCACTGCGTGATGACCGCAGACTGTCTAAACACTTCCAGATGTCCGTGAGGGCCGTGCAGGGGACAGCAAGTGCAGCTCGGACAAAATAAAGTGAAAGATCATCTCTTGGGAAAGAGAGGCTACAAATTACAATTTATGACTTCCCACGAAGAAGGAGGGAGAGACCCTGGGGCTGAGGGCTAAGGGAGGACAATGGGCATGTCCCTCCCGGGAGGCGGCCCCCACCCAACCCACGAGGCTGAGAAGAAGCAACACCCTCCCAAGACTGTCCCTGGTCTCCTTGCTTCAGCCCAGCCCCTACTGACTCCCCTTCCCAGGGTCCAAATGCCACAGGATGGAAACACAACCAAAATAACTTTACCCTGTGAAATGTGCTGAGCCATTTCCAGGGCCCTGGGCCCCTATTAACTCACAGGGGTGACATAGGCAGTCTCTCCGGCTTTGGTACAACCTCTCATTGCACAAGGCAGGGGGTGCCACTCATGAGGCAGACCATGCTGGTTTTGCCCCAGAGCCCTGCAGGCTGAAGGCTGGCCAGGTCCTGGGCACCTGCAGTCCCCGCCATGGCACATCTGCCACAGCTTCCCTGGCTGACCAGGGCTCCGAGGCCAAGCGTAGGGCCCCGGGTTGCCAGAGGACTCAGACACAGGCCGCTGAAGGGCAGCCAGCCCAACAAAAGCCTCCTCCTCATGTCTAATTTGCTTTACGTAATGAAGAAAGATGCACTATGTAGGGACAGGAGTGCGGGAAGCAAGTTATAGAACGGTATATCCTGTATTATACTAATCTCGGTTTTAAATGATCAGAAGGAAATATCAAAACGTGGCAGAACTAAGGGGGATTTTACATTTTCTCCTCTATACATTTTTTTTAATCTTCCAGACTTCTTCAAAGGATATATATATAGCTTTTATGATCAGGGAAAGAAAGCTATGCACGCAATAAAGATTTTTTTTTTCCTCAGGGAAACCTTGAGTGGAAAATTCTGTAAGTTCCAGGTAGGATAAAATCTGGAGTTTTTGGAAAGTCTGAGGAATGGTGGAGACAGGCTAGTGTCTGCAGGTATCACAGGAGGGCATGCTCCTTGAGGTTCTCAAAAACCGCAGAGTTGTAGACCAAGAAATCACTTCCACCTTTCTCAGCTCATGACTGGCGGCCCAAGGCCCAGAGCCACCAGGCTGGCCTAAGGTCTTTTAGCCAGGAGGCAGTGGCCAAGTAGAGTCTGAAGCCAGGCCTCTTGATCCCCAGGCAGAGAAAGGTGTTGTTACTCTGCTCTGCATCATTGTGTCTCTGTCTCTGTCTCTCTGTCTCTCTGTCTCTCTGTCTCTCTCTCTCTCTCTCACACACACACACACACACACACACACACACACACACATACTGTCCTTACCTATCCCACCCCAAGCCTGAATAGGACAAGCTCTTTGTGTGTGTGTGTGTAGGGGGTGCAGGCCACCAGTCTCCCCCACCCCAAGTGGCTCAAAGGATGTGCATGCATGCTCAGTCACTTCAGCCGTGATGACTCTTTGTGACCCTATGGGCTGTACCCGCCAGGCTCCTCTTCTCCAAGCAAGAATACTGGAGTGGGTTGCCATGCTCTTCTCCAGCGGATCTCCCCGACTCAGGGATTGAAACTGCGTCTTTTATGTCTCCTGCATTGGCAAGCGGGTTTTTTACTGCTAGCACCACCTGGGCTCAAGGGACACGAAAATGGCATCCAGTAGGAAGACTCAGGTCCTGTATTTGGGCCACACACCAGGCAGACAAGGGAGTAACCAGGCACAGAAACCCATGTTCCTTCCAACTGAACCACTCCCTACCCCACTGCACCAACACGGGCCTTGAACAAGCTGTTTCTCTCAGAGCTGAGCTCTGGCGGTTGTGAGCACATTAGTCCTCTTCTCTGAGCCCCCGTGTACAGGGAGGACAAGAACGTTAGCTCCTAGGGGGTGGTATCACATGAAAACCAGACAACATGAGCCAAGTGTCCGTTTGAGTTGGCCTGGACAGGTGTTCACTAACTGGCAGCTACTGTTGTCATGAACTTGAGCCTTCTGCAGACCCACCTTCCACCCATACACCAGCCCCAGGCCTGGGCTAGCCCATTCCCAATTTCCCTCCCTTTCCTCAAGCCCTGGTTGCTGAGGACCCTCAGAGACGGTTATAATAGCAATAGCTAATTTTAAGATGGTAGTGTCTTAAATTTACTTTTCTAACTTTAAAGGGTACATACCTTTTCTTTATTCTCTTAATTAAAAAAATTTTTTTCTCACCCAAATCAGATATGATAAAGGATGTTTCCTTCAATACTTAACCAATCAACTGTTTTCTATTCCCTTCCAGGGATCTGATAGTTGTTATTAAAAAAAAAAACAGTTTATTTTTATTTATTTATTGGCTGTGCCCGGTCTTCGTTGGGGTCAGCAGGGACTACTCTCTAATTGCTTCTCAATGTGGTGGCTTCTCTTGTTGCAGAACACGGGCTTTACACCAGCCAGGCTCAGTAGTTGTGGTGTACCAGCTTAGCTCTCCCACGGCATGTGGGATCTTAGTTCCTGGACCAGGGATTGAACCTGTGACCCCTGCACTGGCCATCGGATTCGTAACCACTGAACCAGCAAGGAAGTCCCTAATTGCTTTTGAATGAATAAAAGGAATGCATATTTACACTAGCCTTCTATAGCAGAGGTTCCCAACATTCGGGCCATGAGCCAGTACCAGTCTGTGACCTGTTAGGAACCAGGCCGCACAGCAGGATGTGAGCAGCGGGCAGGCAAGCAAAGTTTCATCTGTCCCTACAGCCGCTCCTCATCTCTCACATTACCACCGGAGCTCTGCCTCCTGCCAGATCAGAGGTGGCACTAGATTCTAGAAATGAAGTGCACAATACATGTAATGTGCTTGAATCACCCCCAAACCTTTCCCCCTGCCCCCTACCTACCCACCCCGACTCCATGGAAAAACTGTCTTCCATGAAACTGGTCCCTGGTACCAAAAGGGTTGGGGACTGCTGTTCTATAGCACAGCTGAGAACCCAGAAATAGCCCCAAAGTCACCCTACATGGGACAAAACAGATGTCACTTAGACTATGTACTCACATTCATGAACTTTACCCATAAGGATAATCTCAGGTTATCACTAAGTCCTTGATAACTGTTAGCTTCCACAAATTCTAATACTGTATTTGCCAAGCACATGCAGTTTAGAAATAGTCAATTAGAAGTGGGGTGGGAAGGGGGTGGGAGAGGTGAAGAGCTGCTTGGGAAGGCACCGTGTTAATTTTGAGAAGTGACAAGTGACAGTCTATTCACCAAAAAAGAAGAAGACAGAAAATGATTTTTTAAGTATGAAGAAGTTATCCAAAAACTTATCTAGTACTTGGACTATTTCATATAGGAGCAAACGTTCCTGCAGTCCCTAAGCAGGTCTGCCCTGTACCATAGCAGAAGACAATTAACTTACACAATGATGGCTCGAGTCACCCAGAAAAGGTTATATTACATCAGTGACTATTTAAGGAGCGGACCAAGAATTATACATATTTTAGGAAGAGTTCATCAGAAATAGTTATAATAATAAATGCCAGCATAAATATTTAATTATCTAGAAATGGCTTGTTCCCCAAGGGTTCTAGAGAGAAGGGGTTTACTGGGCAAACTTCATTTTTTAAGTGAGTTACCCTTTGGACCTCCCCACTTTGAGTAGCCTTGTGTGATGAGCAGAGGGCTTCCCCAAACCCCAAGCCATGACTTAGACTTCTCCCCACTCAAAGGACCCATCAGGCCAGCGCCCAGTGTCCAGGCGGAATCTCTGCCTCCCCTGGGCCAGTCATCTGACAAACAGGCCACCCAGGTATGAAGTACCCCCCAGACTGGGGTCTGCTGAGGCCCCGGAGGGCTTACCTCCTCCAATATACACACACTCCTACCCGAGTCTCCTCTTCCCTAACCATACCACCCACCCCAACATGGCCTGCAGTTTCCCTCACCCAGGGCCCTCACATGGCCCCTCCTTTGCCCGCAGCATTCCCTCACACAGCCTGTCACCTCTCTCCCAGCAAAGTCCTACCAGCCCTTGAAATCCTCCTCACCCTCACCCTCGCAGGCCCCGGCCTGGGCTTTCCCCTGAGCTCCTTCCCATCCCGTGTTGATGGGACCTGCTTGCACACCCACCTCTCCTGCTCTGCTAGACAGTAAGCCCCATGCAGACAGAACGCAGCCTGTTTGGTTCCCCACAGTTGACAGCACACTCAGCCAATGAGTTTAATGAGCCAACGAGTGCTCATTAAACTTCTGCTGGACTTGAAGACCCACGTCCACACCACAACAGATCGGGGCTGTGGAGCGCACATGGGCACGCACGCCCACAGCAACCTCATACACATGACTTCCCACCTCTTCGGGGAAACTCGTGGAGGACGTGATCTCCCCGAATGGAGGAAGGACAAAAGGAGGTCCAGCTGGGAAGGAATTCCTTCTTGCCCAAGAAGGGTTTTATGCTAAATTTTTTTCCATAAACGCTAAAAAAATAGAAGGGCTAAATTTGTTTCTCTTCTGGTGTTCCTGAGAATGGGTGGAACTAGGTGGAAGGGAAGGGGGCCCTGCCAACAACTCCCTCTGTGCCTTGCCTAACTGACTTTTTCCTTACTCTTTGCTGTGACATGGATGGGACAGCCGCAGAAACATCTAGGATCACTTGGCTCCTCTTTTTCTCCCACGTGACCAGGCAGGAGTCTCCCCTGTGCTGAGACTGCCATAGAAAGGAGCAACTGAGGCAGCCATTCCAGCACTTGATCTCCAGGTCTGGAAGTTCTTCCTGACGTCTAGCTTAAACTCCTCCTTCTGTTCTGTGGGAATGATCTTCTTTCCCACTCTGTACCATTTTTCCCCTTCTGATCGTAAGCAATGGGCTTTTTAAACCAGAGAGGAAGAGGGATGAGGAAAAGGGGGCCTCAGTCAAATGTATCTCTGGCTCAAGCTGTTTGATCTTGGGGCTTAAACAGGAAAGGGGGTATGTGCAGGAGACGCAGCACAGAGGCCACTGTGGAGAGTGAAAAAGAGGGGACATGAGGTAGCAGGAAAGTTCAGGGGTTAACCCTCCTGTTTCAAAGTCTAGCTGACTATTGGGCACCAACAAACCACTCACAGGTGTTCTTGGCATTCAGATACCTCCTTGTCTGGGTGCCCCATCTCCTCAGCCCTGTAGCACCCAAGCAGCTGTCTGCTGCCCTCCTCCCCAGAGAACTTGCCAACCTGTGCCCATTGCCATGGCAACCAGCTCTCCCAGCACCTGGAGAGCAGGTCTCATCAGCAAAAAGGCCCCCGACTGACCTCAAGCAAAGCCCCTTTCCCTCCAAACTCAGGGGCTTTACCTGCCCCTCAGCTGAGACCCACATACTCCGGCTACGGAGTAACGAAGAGGCCAGTGTATACCGCCCGCTCAGGCCATCGCATGGTCTGGGGGCCTGCTTCAGGGATCCCCAGGCTGAGGTGACACAGGGACACTGGGAGGTGCTCAGTTCTCTGAGATTTTGCAAGGGTGGATCCAAATATGCCTTACCATCCATCATCACCACACCCTCTACCCACTTGTCACCTCTGGTCCAGATTCCAGGCCAGTCTGCCCTGCTCCAAACCATCACACCCATGGCCACTGCCACCAGGATAATCTTCTTCAAATTCCACTTTTATCCAATCACCCTTCAGCTCAAGCACCTAAAATAGCCTGCCCCAGCTTATCAGTTCATGTCTAAACCTTTACAGTATTTACACCCCCACACTCTCAACCCCAAATCCAGACCCTCCTCTCTGAAAACAGCCACACCTGATTCTTCTCTGTCTCAGTTTTCTTATTCCTGCCATGTTTTCTCTGCTCATGCCATTATCCCCCTCCCGCCATGTCCTTGCATCCTGGCTCATATCTCCCCTCCTTCAACAAGCCATGCTGTGTTCTGTCACTGTAGATACTTGCATCAACCATGATGTTCCTATAAATGACCATTTGATTGTGGGTTCCAAATTTCTAACTTCATTGCAAACTCCTCAGGGGGGATCCTCCTCTTTCATTAGGCTGTTAGTCGGGAGCCCCCAGAGGGTCCACAAGTCTTCCTCCGTTACTAGGTACTCACAAGACAAGCACCACAGCTATCGCATTAGAATTCTGCAGGGACAGATCTGGGGAGCTGGTCATCTCTCCACCTCCCCCGGGCCTCAGCTCCTCAGGGGCTTCTCTACATTGCAGCCAGAGCTTCCAAAGCAAGGTGGAGGGTGAAAGTGTAGAGCAGTGCTATCCACTGGAAATTTCTGCAGCGTTGGAAATGTTGTGTGGCTGAGCTGCCCACTAGTTGGATGTGTCTATTGACCACTTGAAATGTGATGAGTCTAAAATGACATGTAAAATGAGATGTAATAAGTATAATATAGACACCGACTTCATAGACTTCATAAAGATGCAAAATATCTCAATAGTTTTCTATACTGGCTACATATTAAAATAATACTTTGGCTTTGTTGGGCTTCTCTGGTGGCTCAGACGGTAAAGCGTCTGCCTACAATGCAGGAGATCTGGCTTCGATTCCTGGGTCGGGAAGATCCCCTGGAGAAGGAAATGGCAATCCACTCCAGCACTCATGCCTGGAAAATCCCACGGACAGAGGAGCCTGATAGGCTACAGTCCATGGGGTCGCAAAGAGTCAGACATGACTGAGCGACTTCACTCACTTTCACTTTTGTTGGGTTACATCAAATATAGTTCTTCCATAAATGTACCTGTTTCTTTTCTTTTTTTGGCCGTGCCACACAGCTGGTGGAATCTTAGTTCCCCAACCAAGGATTGAACCTGGGCCCCTGGCAGTGAAAGCACAGAGTTCTAGCCACTGGACCACCAGAGAATTCCCCGTTTCTTTTCATTTTCTAAAAATGTGGCTACTGGGAACATTTTAAATTACACATGTGGCTAACCTTATGTACCTACTGGAGGGTGGCCGTCTAGGGAGCTCTGGGTGTCCTTACTGGTCTGTATCTTTTAGTTCTGTAGGGTGTAATGAGTGTTCCTTTGAACTGTCCCCATGTCTCAGGTTTTTTTTTTTCCCCCTCTGTCTCCATATTGCTTAATGTGGTAAAAACAATGTAACATAAAATCAACCTTTTCAACATTTGAAGTATACAGTATGGTATTGTGAACTTTATGCACTTTCTTGTACAGGATCACTTTTTTTAGTTTCATGTATCTTCACGTATACTCTAACAGATGCTTCATATTCTCTCTAGAACAAACTGGTATTACAAGTGAGCTAATTAAGACCTTTAGTTTTTAATGCTGAATTCTCCTATCCCAAGAATACCTCCAGAATAAACCATAATCATAATAGCATGTTTCATTTGGATTGTTCCTTACTGTACTGTGATTCGTTTTGCATATTAATCCTGTGAGGTGGGAAGGTCATGCACTGACAGCCCCAGAAAAGAGGGAAGGGAACAGAGGCTGCAAGGTAGGGGGGTAAGTCAAGTGTGCAACGGTGGCGTCAGGACTAGGACGCCAAACCCTTGACACCCAGACACCTTCCACTTCACACGTGCAGGAAGGGCAGTGCACATGGTTCAGAAGCAGCAGAATTACACGCTCTCCTTGCCTCCTTGGGAAAGACTGGGACACACCTCAGAAAAAGGAAAGGAGACATGAAAACAGAAGGCGATGAAGACAGTTGAGATGTCTAAAGTGAGAGCCTGCAGGCCTCGATTCTGGAATCACCTCTGCTCTCAAGGAACTGTGTGACCCTAATCATCATTCCTTTCATGTCTCTGTGCTTCAGTTTCCTCATCCGTAGCAAAGGAGCTGGATGTGCGAGAGGCAGCTGGATAGTCACCCGCTTACCCTGCTGTTGGGAATGCCAACTGGCTAGATCCTTTTGTACAGAAATTTGGTAATATGTGTCAAGAGCCTTAGAAATGTTCAAACTCTTTGACCCAGTAATTCCATTTCTGAGAATCCTAAGGAAATAATCCTAAATAAGCAAAAAGCTTTATGTGCAAGGACCTTTAACTCAGCACTACTTATGACACTAAAATACTAAAGGAGCTAAAGTCTAATCAGAAGAGAATGGTGAAACTATGATATAGCAAAGTCATTTAATAAAACATTATGCAATTATTTGAAAAAACAGAACATGCTTTGGCCACATATTTTTTTTAAAAAAAAGCAGGGTATTAAAAGGCTAGTACTATAGAGTTGTAATTAAATTTTTCAAAAAAAGAAGCTGTGTACCCTTACATGGGGTTCAACACCTATATGTTAACAAAAACTCAAAGGAAATGCACCATAAAGCCAATAGTGACTATTTATAGAGTGATGGGAATAGGGGTGTTTGGTTTTTTTCTTCTTTTCTCATTTTCCAAAGGTGCATAAATAATTTTGGGAAAAAACACACAATGAGGGTCCTGATTTGAAGTTCCCCAAGCATACTCCTGGCTCCAACAGGTGGATGGATCAGGTAGATGGGGCGGGGCAGGGGTGGGGGTGGCGTGCTTGGATGCTAAGCCCAGGCATATGCCTGGGTTGGTCAGCGGAAAACCCAGCACCTGAGGACTCCTTCAAACAAAAAGTAAAACACCTTGAGACCAGGGGCCAGCAAAATTCACGTGCTGGTGGGAACAACTGTCCCTATCCCATCCCTCTACTTCAAAGAGCATGTCTGGCCATTGGCTGCTGCTGCTGCTGCTGCGTCACTTCATTCGTGTCCGACTCTGTGCGACCCCATAGATGGCAGCCCACCAGGCTCCCCCGTCCCTGGGATTCTCAAGGCAAGAACACTGGAGTGGGTTGCCATTTCCTTCTCCAATGCATGAGAGTGAAAAGTGAAAGTAAAGTTACCCAGTCATGTCCGACTCTTAGCGACCCCACTTAGGGTCAAAACAAGCATATGTCTGACCACTCAGACAGTGGTTTTCCATCTGTTTTCCTTGCCACCCAGTTGGTGGCTGGGGTCAGGGTAGGGGAGCTGGGCAGAGGAACGGGACATGGAAACCTAAGTGACCATTAACTGTTTTTCCCAGGGAGACCATATAAGATTTCATTGAAACAAATGGTGGTTAAGATCAAGGCAAGTTTCCTGAGCGGGTGGGGAATAAAGCTGGGTTCAACTTGAGCCCTGGTCTCTCTCTCTCTGTTGTCAGCATTCTTCATGGCAGGAATAACTTGTTCCCAAACTTTCCAGCTGTTCTCCTGGGCCCCTGCTGAGACGTGTGGCTCTAACCAAACCAACCTAGAGATCGTGGCCTGTCTCAGAGAGGGCCTTAGAAACACATCAAGAGACTGAGATGAGCCCAGAGGATCACATAGTGCCTGCCCCTGCCCTGGAATCCCCAGGCAATGCCTCAGAAAAGGCCTTGCTGGGCTGGAGTGGGCCCTGATGGGAAAGCCAAGTAGACAAGGACTGAAAAGGTAGGTTTTCTGTGCATCAGCTCCTCCAAGACCAGTGCTAACTGCCCCCAAGAGATAGGGTGTGTATTAAGTTGCTTCAGTCATGTCTGACTCTTTGGGACCCTATGGACCATAGCTCACCAGGCTCCTCTGTCCATGGGATTCTCTAGGCAAACACTGGAGTAGGTTGCCATGCCCTCCTCCAGGGGATCTTCCCCACCCAGGGATTGAACCCATGTCTCTTATGTCTCCTGTTTTGGCAGGCAAGTTCTTTACCACTAGCACCACCTGGGCTTAAAGAAGCACATTTAGGATATGAGAAAGAAGCACATTCTACAAGCTAGATGGGAATTCCTAGCCCCCATCTCTCTAAGAGCTGAGATAGGCTGAGGACAGAACAGGCTCGTGGAAGGTTCAGATAAATTAAGAGAAGGCAAAATCACAACTGGTTATCAAGGGACATGACGGATGCCTGGACCACAAGCAGGGCCTTTTAAGGCTGATGGCAGAGAGGACAAGGCTCCACTTTCCAAACATACGGCTTGGGCCTGGCCCAGATGTGGAATGCTGGGGCTGCAGAGCATGGCTCGAATCCAAAGTTACTATTCTTGGGATCCAGTCTGGCTGCCTGACAGCACTGGACTGCTGGTAAGCCCGGTGACAGGCTGATTGACAATGCCAGCAGGATGTTAGAAGGCAAGAGGGGGCCTTGTAATGCAAACAAGGGTGTCTTCCAAGCACTCCATCCCAAGGCAGAGTAGTTCATAGGACCATGGTTGGGAAAAGTGTTCAAATGGGATTCTAGTCACCACTCTAGTCTTTCCTTTAAGGCAGGGAAGATGAACTTATATTTATTATCTAGTTAAAGACTGGAAATTTAAAAAAGAAATCATCAAAGCACTGATGCGATGAACAATGAAACCAAAAGATTTCTTTCCCAGGGCCTCCATGTCCTGCTGAGTCTTAACTAACATGAAGAGCACACATTTAGAGCTAGAGGAGCTGGTTTTGAATCATGGTTCCACCACCTACAGAAGATATGACCCATGTCCAGATGTCTTGTCAGTGAGATGGGAATGGTAGTAACATCCAGCTATCAGAATCACTGGGAGGAAGAACTCAGGCAGTGTCCCAGTGCAGTGAGGAACCCATTCTCACTTCCCTCTACCTAAGGAGGCCACCTTCTCCTCCTCCCAACCCACCTCCATACCACCACCAGATGAATGAACCAGCCACACCAATCAAAAGCCCCCAGAGGGTTCCGACTGTCCACGAGATTAAGAACGAACCTCTGAACCAGTCCTCCCCAGCCCACAGGGCCTCTCCTCACACAGGTCCCTTCTTACGTGCTCTTGTCCCATTCCTCCTTCTATCCTTCTGCTTTCAATCCCATTTCTCTGGGGAATCCATACCCACCTACAGTCCCTCCTCCGTGAGGTCTCCTCTGACACACACCCCAGCCAGGAAGGATTCTCTCTCCCACCACCTTGTCACATGCTGCCTAAATAGAGTCAGCTATGTGAAGGTGTTCACCCTCCTGACTGAGCCAACAGCCTGAGCTTGGAAACAGAGAAGTAAAACCCACTCCTTTTGAAGCATGGGAAACACAGCAAGGAAGAACAGAGGCATGCCCACCCAAGGAAACACCAAATGAAGCAGAACAGCCAACTGCAAAGCGCCAGCAAGGGCAGCTCCACAGGCACTGTGTCTGAGTCACTACCCTGTCCAGGGCAAAGCAGACAGCTGCTGCTGCAGGCTTTGAGAGGGGGCTTTTATTTATCTTTTAAAATATTTTACTTATTTATTTGGCTGTGCCGGATCTCAGCTGTGGCAGGTGCGTTCTTCGACCTTCGTTGCTGTATGTTGGATCTTTCTTTTTTTTTTAATTGCGGCATGTGGGATCCAGTTCCCTGACCAGGGATCAAACTGGGCCCCCTGCATTGGGAGTGCAGTGTGTCAGCCACTGGACCACCAGAGAAGTCCCAGAAAGGGACTTCAAAGTGCAGCGTGAATGGCTGGTTGAACAAGCACTGCCGAGCACCTGAGTGCTGAGAACGCAGGACCTCAGTGAAGCCAGGTTCCTCTTCCTCTAGCTTCCAACCCTGGAAAAATACTGTCCCTGTCAGACCCAGAGGATGGACATGGTCACCTTGGAGCTGCTGGCCCATTCTGAGCATCAAGCAGTCAGTCTCCTGGTATCTTCCGCCCTTGCCTCTCCAACCCCCATCCAAACTTCAAGCTCCAGAGAGGTCAGAGGGATGTGGCCAGAAGGCCAGCAGTCAGCCTGCGTCCCCTGCCTGTGTTTAGGGCCTGCTTCCTGCCTTGCCCCATCTTTCCAGCTGTGTTCTGGAGGGAAGAACATGCACTATGCCCAGAACAAACACTAGCACAGACCTCCTGGGTGGGAAGGCAGCTCAGGAAAGTGGGATCCTCCACCCGCATCAGACCAGGGCTCCTGGCAGCTCTGTGGGCTGCGTGGGTGTCACCAGAGCCATCGAGTTCAGCTCTAGGGGATTTTTCAGACCAGATGAGCAAGCACTGTAGGAAAGTCACAAAACCAGGGCTCCTTGGAGGAATCAAGCTGAACCTGGACTCCTCTGGGCACGAGGGCCCCTGGCTGCAAGGGAAGGTGGCTGACAGACAGGCTTTTATCTTATTCCATCTTTTTACACTCCATCTTCAACTGGCTCTCAAAGAGAAACCCTGTCCAAAGAGCTTGGGGTTTGAGCCCTACCCCAACCCCCACCTCGACTCTGGCCTCCTCTGAGCCTCCATCTTCTTATGCACCACAAAGAGAATTAGACAGATGCACTCTGACTCTGGGGGTGCTGCTGGGACAACACAGAGATGACAGAAGGAGGGGTGGGGGGACAAGCATGCCAGGACCACCAGAAATGCGACCCATGACCACTGCTACTGATTGCTGAGGATGGCGTCTGAAAGCAGAGCTGCCTGGTGAAGGCCTGAAGTCCAACCAGCACCAGCTTCCATTCCTGCCCTCCTGCTGCTGTGGCCTTGATTTTGTGGTGAGACCCAGGCCCTCAGTGGCCCCACCCTGCACACTCCTCCCTGCATCTCTGCTCAAGGCTCTGAGCATCAGCCTGGAACTGACAGAGATGGACAGGCAGACACCAGTCTTCTTGGGCCAGAGTGTGGACACCTTCCAAGTCCTCTTCTTCCTTCTTCCTGGAAGGCAAGTGCTTCCAAGAGTCCACCCAGGTGGAGGAGAAGACTCCAACTTTGTTCTCTTCTCTAGTACTTGGAGCTATGAGAGGCAAGGAGGAGAGCAGGGGATGAGGGGAGACGCACCCGCACCAGGCCTGAGCAGGACTGTGCTGTGAACAGAGTTCTGTGGTTCCTCATTGTACCAATCATAACTTTTCATTCTTCTGTATTTCTTTTCTTTTTTTGCATTTTTAATTTATTTTTAATAAGTTTTGATTTTCTCCCAGAGATGCTTAATACCTAAGAACTAAAACAATCCACACTCTGCGTGATTTTTCTTTGTTTTCTCCAACGAAAGTGTGGCAAAATAATGTATGGCTGAGGTGTTGCAATAAATTTATTTATACTGAAACAGTCTGGGTCTTATTATATAAAGGCAAGATGGCAATGATGCTGGTCATATTTAAAATTTGAATTATTAATGAGAGATATAATCAAGTACTAAAGCTTGCAATGTTAAAATAAAAAGTCTGTGTGTAACATGGCATCAAATACTGGGTTGGCCAAAAGGTTCGTTAGGGTTTTTTTTTTTTTGGTAAGATGACCAACCCAATACAAGGCATAAATTCAATATTCTATCTGTTTCTGTTCTCTATTTATATATAAATGTAGCAATACATATACACACACACATATTCTAAATCTAACTTTTACTGGGTAAGTTTAGAAAGAATATACGCTTTAGATTATACTAAATTTTTTACTGCCAGGTTAAGTTCTTGGGTCATTACCCTAGGCATGCAGGGGATACTTTCATACTTTGGGACCTAGTCAATTCCTAGAGATAGTAAATGACTTGCTTCCACATGCAAACTGACGAGTCCAGAGCCCCACCCCCAACCACCTCCTTTATCGAGTTCTTACACTCTCACACTGACCCACCAATCCCTTGCCCTAAATCACCCCAGGGACAGACAACAGGTAACTTGGACAGTCCTGTGCCCCAGAGCTTGCTGACATCATTCAAACTAGCCAATTTGAAGCCTGCTGACACTGCCTCATCCATTCCTTCCTGCAGAAACCACAGTTGAGGCTCTTGCCCACATTTCTCATCACCCTACCTCCTGAAGGACCCCCGTGCCTCCCTGTGTGGCCCCCCACGGGGTAATGCACCCTCAACTCTTGGGGCCTGTGAGTAACAAACTCTCTTTTCAATGGCAACCATCTCCTGCTCTTTCAGCCTCACCACACCTGGATAATAACACCTACATTTTAAATGCTCACCCAATAGTTCTCCAGTCACTTACAAAGATAGTTGTCTGGTGCCACTGACCAACAAAGTGGTGTCTCATTTGAGTTCAAGGGAGTGAGGAGAGGAAAGGGATTTTTTACCCTTCTGCAACTGTGCTTTGAGACTTGGGGCTCTTCCCTTTCCATTTCTACCATGATCACTCAAATGGTACAAACAATGGTCTAATGAACACTGATTACTGTAATGCTGGGAGGGACAAGGGCACTCGGGTGACTTGGGGTTGAGCAAGCTTGCATTCCCACAACTCCGCCCAGCCGGGCTCCTTATAAGGCCCTGCTCCTCTTGGGGACACAGCGACGCCAGGCTCAGCCAGCCAGTCACTCGAACACCCGCCCTGCAGGCCAGGTCCCAGCTGTTGCTCCTGTTTCCCAGGAAATCCAGGACCTTTTCCATCTGGGCATCAAGTCATGCCTTGGTTTTGGATCAAAATTCTCCCATTTGAAGCCATTCACATGCAGGCTTGGGGACATCCTTGGAATTCAGCCACACGTTTCCCTGAACTAACTGCTCCTCTCTTCTAGGAATATGACACCCCTCAGCTGCCCCGCCCTGCCAATGCATCATTCTGACCTTCCCGCTCCGTCTCTCAAGGGCCCATACCCAGTCCCATCTCTGACCTCCAACCTCCTCAACACCCCTGACCACTCCCTCCGTGTCCCATGTAGCCCCCATGGATAAACTGCTCTCCTAGACGCCCTCTCTTCTCGAACATTAGCATCACACTCCAACATCCAACATTAGCTCTTGGATCTCCCTGGTTACCAAAAAGAATGTGGTTGGATAAACAACATGTGATATATCCTTGCAAATGAATATTATTCAGCCACAAACAGGCACAATGTACATGATATATGCTATAACGTGGATGAACCACAAGACATTATACTAAGTGAGAGAAGCCAGACACAAAAAAGACACATCTTGCATGATTCCATTTATGTGAAATGTTCGGAACAGGGAAATCCATGGAGACAGAAAGCAGACAGGTTGTTGCCAAGGACTGAGGGAAGAGGGGAATTAGGAACGACTTCTAATGGCTACGAGGTTTTTAGGGGGTAACAAAAACGATTCAGACTAGGCAGAGCTCATTATTGTAAGGCGTGATGAACGTACTAAATGCTACTGAATTGTTCACTTTAAAATGGTTAATTTCATATTATGTGAATTTCACCTCGATTTTTAAAAAAAGCATCAGATCAGATAATTCATCTGTGATACATAGTATACAGTGGGCACATAAAAAGAAACATAAAAGGTGGCCCCAGATGTACAAAGAGCCCTGGACCTACAGTGAAAACTCCAAAAGCCAATTCCATGTTCATGATGCTTGGCAAGCACTGAACAAACCACAGAACATCACCTCCATGGGATAGTCTATCCCATGAATACAGTCCCAATACTACCCTCAGTGTTGTTGTGAGAATTAAATGAGATAATGTGGGGCCATCACACAAAAGACATTCGTCTGTACACTCAAGAAGAAAATTAGTATGCAAAATGTTAATTAAAAAAAAAAGCAGCCACAAAATTCTAGCTATGCAGACTGCCATTATATATACACAATGCATCTCTGTAGATACAGAAGAGACCTGAGAACTACTTGATGTTCTAAGCTTATGAAATTGTTTGGGTCAAACTGTCTATACAAAGAGTACATAGTAGGAGTCCAGGAAGCAAGGTTCTAGTTCTGATTTGCCCCTAACCGGCCTAGGAGGCCTCTGTGCGATACCCTCCCCATGTGAACTTCAATTTCCTGGTTTTAAGAAAGACCCAATCATGACAATCACCCAGTTTAACCAGACCCACTCTGATCCCAGTTCTTCTATGTGCCTGGCCCTATTCGAGGCACCACAGGAGCCTCGGAATTAGTGAGAGGGACTCCCGGTGTTGAGGGAATGTTCAACAGCACTGTAAAACGAGCAGAATGTGAAAACGAAGACAGATGGCCCAGCACACATGGCTCTCAGTCTGGCCACAAGGGAAGGTATCCTTTGAATCAGGACCTCAAGGTAGAATATGGATTTCTCAGGTGGAGAAGGCAAGTTCCCAACCACAGACTTGTCCAAGGAGCAAGGTGGGGTGAGTGAAGAGTCATCATAAACTCTCATTTGAGTGTCTAGCACCACGGTTCTCAAAGTAGGATCCCTAGGGGGAACTGGCTAGAAATGTGAATTCTTGCACCCTATCCTAGAAACTCTGGAGTGAGCCCCTCCACACACCGCTCCCATCCCCACAAGCCCTCCAGGTGGTTAAAGTACAGCTCCCCTGGCACCTCCTTCCTTAACAATGTAGAAACTGCCCCAGAAAGACACCCTTTCCTGGCCTGGCCCCGCCTAACCCCCAGGCCCCAGCCGAGAAAGTTTCCTGGCTTTAGAGGAACTAATCCATCACCTGGATATAGATTAACTTTCCCTCTCTTCACCAGCCCACTGGCTTGGGAAAAGCAAACACCTAAAAGGACAGCCATCATAAATCTGTCTGCTGCAGCCGCCCAGCTTTTTCCACAGCCCCTCCCACACCCAATCCCCCACCTCAGGATCTATGCTCCCCTGGACAGTGGTCCCCACACAGGAGGAGGCATAGGGACCTTCCTCTGTTATCCCCACAGGGCCCAGGGCTGGTATCCTATCAGCTCCACGGGAAGCCCCCATCCACCCCCAGGGCCCCCTCCAGAGCTGGGAGGCTCTGGGAGGGAGGGAGGGAGGGATGGGGGTGGGAACACAGCTCATCACTCTTAAGGGCGGCAGGGTGACTGGGAGTTTCCTTTCTAGAACTCCCCAGGAAACAGCTCACAAAGACTCCCTTCCAGGGCATCTCCGCCCTGTGGAAGAGTGCTCCTCCCCTTCTCCCCTTCTTTCTCCTGGAGGGTGCAGCCTGGGACCACCCTCACCTCCGAGGTGTCAGCTCACGCTCCCATATTTCAAGGTCCTTGGCCATACCCTGCACCTGATGTGGCTTGGGAATCACATTTCCACCACCGACTAGATGGATGACTTTTGAGATTTGGTTTTCTGGAAAAACGGAATAACAATACCCTCCTTAGAGGGCTGCAAGCGAGGATGAAATCAAAGCACAAAACAGCACGAAGCACACACAGGAAAGGCTCAGTAATGGAAGGTCTTCCTCTCATCACCACCGTCAGCCATCCTTTATTCAAACACCTTCAGCGGCTAATGGCCACCTACTGGGTAAAGCTCAAATCCTTAGCACTGGCCATTCTGGCTGCTGTTCACCTCCAAACGAGCAGCAGTACAAAGACATTCTCGATTTGTCGAATATGCCTTTCGCCACCAAGCCCGACCTTCATGACCTTCCTGGATCTATTTGTCAGAAAGCTCCTCTTTCCTGCCTTGTGGCCCCTCTTCCCAGCATTCTGCCTGGGCCTCCCAGTGATGAGCGCTGGCTTTGAGGAGAGCCTGCTGTCCATCATGGGGTTCCCTAGCAGAGGGCTGAATAAGCAAAACAGATGTTTGCAAAATTGAATGGAATCCTTCCAGGTTCAGAAAAGAAAGCAGAGCCGCAGGGAGCGAGTGGATGCCGGCCAGCCGACCAACCTTCTCCCATCGCTGTCCAAGCAGTCAGATGACTGTGCTAGGGGCCCTGTCCTGGGCACCTGGGAAGGGGCAAGGCATCACATTCTGAGGCCATGCCCTCAGAGTTCCAAGCCTGAGACAGAAACATTCAGAGACAGCAGACACTGACCCAGCCCCGAGGGGACAGAAGACGAAGGCCTAAGCCCAGCACAGTGTGCCAGGGCCTACCCTCTCTCCTCACCTGACCCCCATCCCTGGGCTGAAGAACCACCAGCCAGAGGTGCATCACAGCTGGCCAGCCCAGCAATACCTGCTCCACCCCCAGAACTCAGTCCAAGTCATAAAAGCAAAGCAGGGAGGGAGTTAAAGCTGCTCCTGAACTCAGACTCTGAGGCTAGCTCAGCTTGGGGACCCAGGCTGCTAAGCCTGCCCACAAAGGGCTCAACATAAAGGGACAGCTGTGCTGACATGTCAATACAGGTGAGGCGGCCCATGTGTGGCTTTCAGTCCATGTTGACTGCACAACAGAGTCCCAGGTGGACGGCTACAGCCTTCATCACCCTTCTCCACACATGGCCCAGTTCCTGTCCCTGCACCCTGTGGGCCCGTTTGCCAAACCTACCCATACAGAACTTCCCACCTTCTGGAGCATGCCCTCCCCACACAGCCAGCAGAGCTTCAGAAAACCAAGCCAGGAGCTCAAGACACCTGCCCTCCTCTCTGCAAGGTGCCAACAAGGCCTCTACTCACAAAAATCTTCCTCCACCTCCCATAGGGGAGGATCAGAAGAGACAACAAGGAGGGAAGGCGACCAGACCTCTGGGAGGCTTCCCAACCAGAGAACGCCATGGAGAAGAGAAAGCATCTTCCCCTATGGGTTTTGCTGGGCCCAGCCTGGGCTCTTTGGCTTAGTTCAGATTCCTGCCACCAGGCTGCCTTTAGAATGGGGGGATGGGAGAGACAGGACCAGACAGACAGAAAACACCTCATGGGACTGTCCTCGTGTGTCTCTCTCTTACTCCAAAAAAAGCCAAGTATGCAAGCACAATGTTCCCCAACATCCAGGTGCTTCTTAAAGAGCGATTCCCAAAGGGGCCAAGGCCCCAGGGATGGTTCTTGGGCTGACATGATAAGGGAACGAAGACGGCAGTTCCAGAGCCAGAGGCAGAGAGCTCTGAGAGAAGGTAAAAACACAAACCTAAGAGGGGGCCACGCTGGAGAGTCAGGCTAAAGGTGGGGGTCCAGAGCAAAGGGACCCTGAGGCCCTGCAGGGAAGACAGATTGTCGACTGGTTATGTTATCGGAAGGTTCTGGGACCACCGGCCCCCATCCGCAACATCCTTCATTTTCTATCTCTGGTTGTCAGCTTTACCACAGAAAACAGCTGGAGAACTAGAAACATCTGGATCCTTCCTCAGGCTAAAAACAAAACAAACAAACAACAAAGGGCAGTCACGGTCACACGCTCAGCCAACGAGTGCCCTAAATAGCCCCATCCACGAACATGCCCATCACAAAGGCTGGGGACTGTCACTTTCCAGGTACAGACGCCCAGAACAGCCTCCAGAGTGAGCATCAGAGCTCAGCCATGGATCCTATCTCCTGTTTAAATCCAGATTCGCGAGAAGTCACGGTGCCCCCAGCAACATACGTCCTCAGTGTCAGCAGACTTCACAACATGGGCTGGTCCAGGAGATGATGAGCCTCTCTCGCCTATTCTATTTTCCCGTTTCATCTGAGAAATGCTGCCAGCTTATGGGAGAGGTGCTGCAGACCCTGCTTCCCGGCAGATGGGCCAAACCCAGGACCTGGCTGTTTTCTTAAGCAGTGACCTTTCCAAAGGCAAGCGCTGAGCGTGCCTGACACGTCACGTTTCCCTGAACCCTAATCTCAGGCAGCGGGAGCACTTCCCGTCCCTGATGAGATCCCAGAGTCATGAGCTCAGGCCCATGGGTGGGCTGGGGCCCGAGCAAGGTTGTCCGTGCCTGGGAGGCCTCTGATCTCCGTCCAAGGAGGGAGAGAGACACTCCCTCCCAGATAGAAGTTGTGGAACAGAACCCAAGAAAAATGCACACGGGGAGGGCCTCTGCTTAGAAGCTTGAGGGCTGAAGTTGGGAGACCAGATCAGGAATCAACTCTGTGTCCAGACCTGCCTCGAATTCCACCTAACAAACCCCAAACTGGTGCGGCTCTCAGTAGAGGAGGCCACTGAGTCCATAGCCTCCAGAGATGCAAACAGCAGGACCACCACCGGAACCGGACCTTCCTGAGCTCACTAACCTAAATGCCTCTGGCTGCAACGTGAGGCATCTTCTATTTCATCTCAGAAAGAACACAGAAAGCAGTTCCCTTCCCCTTTGATTTGTTCAATCAGTATTTATTAAACATGATTGTGCTGGGTGCATGAGACAGAAACCCGGGAGCTGCCCAAAGGAGAGTATGAGCAGCAAAAACCAAGGCCTAGAAGTCATGTCCCAGCCCCACTGGGGACTGGGTGCCAACTGTTTATGACCCCATAGCCTATATAGCCTACCAGGCTCCTCCCTCCATTGAATTTTCCAGGCAAGAACTGTGGAATGGGTTGCTATTTCCTACTCCAGGTGATCTTCCCAAGCCAGGGACTGAACCCACATCGCTGGTGTCTCCTGCATTGGCAAGCCGGTTCTTTACCACTAGCACCTTCTGTAAGAGATGTATGCCCCTGGGCAGGTCATTTCACCTCTGTGCACACAGCCTCACTTTCAGACAGAGCTAGGGGAGGTGACCCCCAAGGTCCCCGGGGGCTCTGGTTCAAAGAAAACAAAACACAGAGAGGAAGAGAAAGAGGGAGACTGACAAGTGGTCCAGGCAGGGACTTCCCTGGTAGTCTAGTGGTTATTAACACTTCACCTTCCAATGCAGGGAGTGCTAGTTCAATCCCAGTGGGGGAACTTAGATCCCACATACCTTGGGGCCAAAAACCCAAAACAGAAAACAGAAACAATATTGTAACAAATTGAAGACTTTTAAAATGGTCCACATTCCCTGCTCAAAAACTTAAAAAAAAAAAAGTGGTCCAGACAGTATGTTGCCTACTAAAGGTATACACGACTGAGGGACTTCACTTTCACTTTCACTTTCATGCATTGGAGAAGGAAATGGCAACCCACTCCAGTGTTCTTGCCTGGAGAATCCCAGGGACAGCAGAGCCTGGTGGGCTGCTGTCTATGGGGTCGCACAAAGTCGGACACAACTGAAGCGACTTAGCAGCAGCAGCAAAGGTATACAAACTGCCAGAGGATCTACCCAGGATGAGTTAGTAAAGACTGTCTTGAGAGGACACTGAATCTTCAAAGGCCTGAACAACTTCTCGTTCCAGGCCAGCCTTTTCTGCTCCCAGGTGGACAATCCTAGCCCTTGGGCCACTCCACACCAATTTCACCCGCTAGCCTGTGTCACATCCACGTCCAACCTCCACACTTACTGTGCAAGTCTGTACAACTTTCTTAGACTCTCTGAACCTCAGTTTTCCTATCTGCAAAATAGGAATGATGATAATTCCTATTTCACTGACACTCCAGTGAGATAAAGTATGGGAACTGCTCCTCAGAAACTGCACCAACAATAATTTTCACTTTTAACCAAGGGTTTTCTGTGTCCAGTATGGAATGCCAGATGGACACGGGAGCTCTAGATCAAAGGGAAGAGAAGGCATCATTTTTGAGGAGGACCAGTTCTGAACTAGCGGTTTGACTTGACAACTTATCTTTAAAGCAACTCTTCCGAGGATTTACAAATGAGGAAACAGGCTCTGCAAGGCTAGGTAGCCAGCCCAAGGTCCCAGGGATAACCAAGGCAGGAAGCAGGATTTGACTGTGGGACTGTCTAACTCCAAAGCTTCCATGACACCAGCTTCTGGGACCCCCAGAGAGAGGAGCCAAGGGGTAAGCCACAGCAGGTCCTGCAGCCCCCTCACGGCCACCAGGGAGGAGACCCACAGGTCCTCTCATGGTCCCCACTGGCCCTTGGGTCTGACAGGAACCGTTTATTCTAGACTCTGATATTTTCTGTAAACACGGCTTGGTTGCCAAGAGAGGGAGAGAAATTCATTTGTCAGAGAGGAATGAGACGCAACCATTAAACTTCCTTTGACTTAGCCAGGGACCAGGAGACAGGGCGGAACCAGCCCTGGACAGAGCCTTAAGCTGCCTCTCCCTGGCGCACCTCCAGGCCACGTGCCAGCATGCCTGGGGTCTCGCTGGTCGGGCTACTTCTTACCAGAGCCCTGGGGAGACCTTCATGGTATAAGATAAAGCGACCCAGATTCTTTCTGAGCTGGGCCACTTGTCCTCCCAGAGGTGATGGCAGCCCCGGGAGGACTAACGAGCTTCTCTTCAGTGTCTGCGGGACCATTTAGAAAATGATTACTTTTTCTGCGACCAGAGAGACGGGGGTGGAGGTACATTCCACAGCGCCTCTGTGGCCTTCGAGAGGAGCTCCAACCAGGGAGAAAGCAGCTTAATTACAAAATCCAGGCCTCCGGTTCAATCTGGCACACCTTCTTACTACTCTGTTGTTCTTTTTAAGCTCTCCTTTATTTTACCCTGCACCACACCCTTGGGAAAAATTCACAGCAAAGAATCTGAGTGGTGAGGGCACTGCCGACTGACCTGGGACGGCACAGAGAGGCAGAAATCAAAAACTCAGACGCACCTTTTTTTTTTGCTCCAAAAATACTGATCCTATACAGGTTATATGCACTTGATGGCTGGAATTTGCTTTAACAGACTTCAGCAAGAGCGGGGAATAAATGTGGGAAAAATCATGCCAATGGTTGAATCTGAACGATGGGTCTATGGAAACTCGTGGTTATTCTCTCTACTTTGCCATGGTTCATATTTAAAAATCTGAGACAAAGGCCCCACCCAGGGGCAGGAAGTTATAATGCAGGACCCAGGTGAGGTGCTCAGGGAGGGCTGGGTGGGGGGGCGGTGGAGGGGAAGGAAGCGGAGGGGCAGGAGGAAGGGAAAGATGGCTCCGGACCGGAAGCGGTGATACTGTTTCCGGCAGAGGGCGGTGCTGGCCGGGGCCCGCTGTCTTCTTGGGCAGATCACTTCCCCCTCAACAGCTCTCTGAGACTTCGTTCTTTAGCACTCACTTCCAGCCTTTTCCTCCAAAGGGCCCACGGCAAGAATCTCCTCCTCGGATGTGAGGGCGAGCTGGGTGCGACATCTGTCACCCTCTGACCGCCAGGGTTGATTCGGCTGATCTGGCTGGCCCGGCTAGTGTTCCCTTCCTCCCTCACCGCTCCACGTGTGGCCCTCCTGAAGCTGCCCGCTCGGTCGAAGAGGACAACCATCCCCAACAGAGGAGGACCGCTCTTCAGGCAAGGATGTACGAGTAGCTGGGCTTCCCTGCGAGAACCTCCGAATGAGCTCTCAGGAATCTTCTCTAGAACTTTTATCATCGGGGCCTTCTTTCCAGGTGGGCTGGGGAAGACACCAGGCTTCCCTACAGAGAAGCCAGCCTCCCAAGGGCCCTCCCTGACCCCGATCTGTTTGGGAAGGAGGGGAGGGAGCTCTAAGGACGAGGGGCTCTCGGACTCTGCCCCCTCATCTGAGGTAAATGGCAGTACGTGACTACTGTCACAGAAACTTGTAGAGACTTTGAGATTTGAGTAAATTTCCTACCAATCAGGGCTTTCACACCCACAGACGGGGCATCCTGACGCTGAGGAAGATGCAAACCCTCTCTGTTATGGACTGAATTAGGTTCCCCCAAATTGACAGGTCCCCCCCACCACACAGTGTGACTGTACTTGGAGATGGGGTCTTAAAGGGCAGTATCTAATATTAAATGAGGTCATAAAGATAGGGCCCTCATCCAGTAGGGCTGGTGCCCTTATAGCTAGAGGAAGAGACATGTGAGGTCTCTCCTGCTCCAAACTCATACATAAACGGATGGCCATGTGAGAACCCAGCAGCAAGGCAGCCGTCTGCAAGCCAGGAAAACTGTTCTCACCAGAAACCAAATCTGCTGGCACCTTGATCTTGGACTTCCAGCCTCTAGAACTGTGAGAAAATAGATGCCTTGTTTAAACCAAGTCTGTGGCATTTTGTTAGGGCAGCCCAAACTGACTTTCCCTCAGAGACATGAACCCTAAAAGCACACAGTGGTTCCATGTGACCCATGCATACCTGTCTGGCTCAAGTGCCCTTGGTTGCCTAGCATTTCCAAAGGCACAGGTTCCCTCCTCCCTCCTCAGCCCACCATGCACAATCTGGGCCAGGAGGCATGAAAAGGCTGCAATGGGTCTGCCTTGCCAGGGAAGAAAACAGTTGTAACAACGTAACCCTCTCTTCCTCAGTCCTGTTATCAGGTTCCCCTCTGGGTAGTGAAAGAAACCACTGCTTGATGGCCAAGCCAACCAGAACCAGTGAGCCCTCCTCCCTCACAGGCCCTGGACAGGTAGGTCCCCAGAGAGGACACTTCCTTAAGCCCTTGCCCCTGCCACCCCTTAAATGAACAAATATATGCACTTAGACTTCCCTGTAGCTCAGACAGTAAAAATTCTGCCTGCAATGCAGGCAGGAGACCCAGGTTTAATCCCTGGGTTGGGAAGATCCCCTGGAGAAGGAAATGGCAACCCACTCCAGTATTCTTGCCTGGAGAATCCCATGGCCAGAGGAGCCTGGCAGGCTACAGTCCATGGGGACACAGAGTCGGACCAACTGAGCAACTAACACTACTGCACTACTAAGCACTGTCCTTCTTTCATTCGGGCAACAAATCTTTGTTAAGTGTCCACTTTGCCGAGTGCTAGAGATGAACATGAGTCTCCTGGCTTGGAAGAGGCCAGAAATCTAGAAATAAAAGAGGCGATATGGGAAAGAGGACAGTACCTCAAGTCAGAAGGCAAGTCTAAATCCCAAACAATTTATATGCATCTAAATCAGCCATGGGTTTCCCTGGTGGCTCGGTGGTAAAGAATCTGCCTGCAGTGCAGGAGATTTGGGTTCAATCCTTCAGTCATTAAGATCCCCTGGAGAAGGGAACGCAACCCACTCCAGTATTCTTGCTTGGGGAATCTCATGGACAGAGGAGCCTGATAGTTTATAGTCCATGGGATCACAGAGTTGGACACAACTGACTGACTAAACAACAACAGCAAAATCAGCCATGGACTAGCCCTGTGACCTTGGGTGGTCACCTCATCTCTCTGGGCCTCTGTTCCACTGAAAATGAGAGCGTTGGAGATGATTGTGAAAGTTCTTTCCACCTAGAATTCCATGAAGCAAAGCTCAGAAAAATGATACAAATGGAGACTTGTGGGGTAAGATGACTGGAGGTGCCTGAAACATGCTGGAGGAAGTTGCAGAGCAGTCCTCCAGCACAGTAAAACCCTGGATTAGCCATGGCCACCAACTCTTTGGTGAGCAAGGAAATAGCCACGCTCAGGAATCAGAGTGGGCCCATTTCCCGGGGAGCCCTGGTCACTGGGCCCACTGGCAGGTCTGAGTTACAAGCACCCAGGGCCCCAGGAGCCAGGACCCATGCTGGTCACTCTTTTCTGCAAAGGCCAGTGGCATCTGTTCATCCAAGATCCCACCTCACTGCTTGGCTGCGCTCCCTCCATCCCCCTTGCCCCACAGTGATTCCCCAAAGACCTGCCTGCCATGGCACCAGAGGGCCCAGTGCTGACCCCAGGCATAGGCAGATGGCACAGACATCTTCTTCCATATGCCCAAGGCCAGGGGGGCAGCACCCACCCACTTCTCATTGAATGATGACACCCTTCCCTTACCCTGCCTCATTCTCCACACCACCACTTCCTCACTTGCCGAATCCTGTCAGTCTTCCAAGAAAGAAGTTTTCCCTTCACCCCTTCTTTCCTCTTCCACTCTGCTCCCTCACCTCAGGCCTCATCACAGTCTCTCAGACCTGCTTTACCCCTTTCCAGGGCGCCCCCAGCTACATGCTCCCCACCCCACGTACTCTCCCTGTCCACCCCCTTTCTAAAGTGTGAACTAAACCACGCACCTGTGCCCACAACCCCACCACCTGACAGCTACATTAGACATGCCTTGAGCCAGCCTGTGAGGCCCCACCTCCCACCTGACCCAGGACCCTGC
This sequence comes from Capra hircus, assembly GCF_001704415.2. NCBI lineage: Eukaryota > Metazoa > Chordata > Mammalia > Artiodactyla > Bovidae > Capra > Capra hircus. The sequence continues at coordinate 67,563,083 of NC_030808.1, forward strand.
ACGTGGGTCACTGGGAGGATTCTATACCAGACACACCTGTCCCTCCAGCTCCCAGGCCTGTGCCTCCTCACTGCCTCCGCCAGCAATGCTGGGGCCTCAGAGGCTCCGTGAAGTGCCCCCACCCTGCGGTTCCCCCGACCCATGGGACAGGACATCCTAACTGCCTGTGCTGAGGTTCCCCTCCTCTCCAGCCCCCCACCTCGACTCTCAGTGTGCACTTCTTCATGCTCTTTGCTTTATTCCCCTGGATTAAGAGCTATTCCGTGCTTGTCTTAGACACCCACCCGCCCCTCTGCCCTGCATAAATGACAAGCTCCCAGCGGACGAGGCCAGCATCTTTCCCATCGCTGGATCCCCATGCCATGCCAGCAGACACACATAATGCCTGCCTGTTCCCCTAGATGATGAGCACAGCCCACTCTCTGGAGACAGCAAGCAGGGGAGAGCTGCCAAGGTGCGCCTCAGAGGGTCCTGGTGCTGGCTGCTGCCTCAGGAGCCGGCATCACCTGCCGGGGACAGGTCTTCTCCGGCCAGGGAAGCCTGACTGTGCATATGTGAGTCATGGTCATGAGGCCACAGAAGCAGAATGAGGGGTGTTCTTGGTACACACACACACACACAGATACCCCAGAGCCTCCCTTTCTGGGACCTCACCATCTGTCCCCTAGAAGGGCACAAGACCACACTGTGCTGTAAGGGACTTACATGGTTTGTCCAGAAGGGACTTAATGGTTTGTCCAGAAGGCTTCTTATTTAACGGAAAAGCTATGGGCAAGAGAGTTGAGCATGAAAACCTGAAATCTGCTGCCTTCAAGCATCCTGGTACACATCCTGGTACACCATCCATGGAACACTCACCACAGCCCTGGCCTGGAGCCAGGTCTTCAAGTCTCAGCCTTCTCTGTAACTGCGTGTGCTCATCGATGTTGTTGCTGTTATTATTACTGTTGTACTAATCATATTACTCCGGGTTTCTTCCCTGGCTATTCCGGGGACAGGACAGACATTAGCTCATATTACTGTAGTCTTTACTGGGAAGCAGAAAACCATGCAGGCTTGGGACTGCCAGCTTCCTTCCTGGCAGAAAGGGGCCCTCGAAGGGTTTTGTTCAGCTCCTAATACGACCACACTCTAACTTCTCTCAGCAAAGTGGCACCAGAGCTGAGCCTCGATTAAGATGAGTAGTTAAAGCGGCCAGAAGTTAAAGTACGAAAGACCATGGAAAAGTCAGGGCGGCATGGTGGCTGGAGGAGCTAGACATCTCGTTGACTCACCTCCTCTCCCAGTCTGTCTGTGGGATTTCCAGGGGCAGTGGGGAAGGGCAGGGTGTTTTATACAGATTAGTATACAGCGCTGTGCCGTGGAGAGCAACAGCCTCAGGTGGTCACGTGGAGACACTGAGGGTCAGAGAGCTGTGGTCACTCATCCAGGCTAACTGTACACAGGTCGGTGGCAGAGCTACCCAGGAGGGCCCACCTCCTTCCAGACCTCGTGACAATGGCTTCCAGGTGGGGCCCACCAACAGCAGGCTTGGTCCCCCTCCTCGGTCTGCTGGGAACCCTGAGAAGTCATCGCACTCCAGGAGAGTCCAAGGGTTGAGTTTGGGAGAGAGGTGAACATACCAATTAATGAGACGGTCCCTCTCAAGTAGCGGAGAAGGACAGATACATCACAGTCTGTCAGGGACCAGCACAATGTGGATGCACAGACCAGACAGGACTCCTCAACCATGCCTCCCGGGGAGAAACATCAGCGCTGACCTCGAAGACAGGAGATGACACTTCCCTGCACCTCAGAGGGAGGGGACAGGCCAGTTACCAGGGCTGCACTGGCCCTTGGCTCAGGAGCGGGTCACATGAGGCAACAGCTCAACAGGACACTTAGTCTTGAGACCACCAAGGGCCCCAGCCCAGCCCTCCCTGAGTGCCCACCCGTCCCACACCCTCACCTGCCACCTGGACTCACTCCATGAGTTTATTAGCACAAACCTTTAGTGCTCAACTGACTTGGGCTTGTGAAATCCTGCCCACCCCACCACCCCAGCTATAAAACCCATCCCTACCCCACCCCTTGAGAGAAGGGGAAGTAAAGGGAGGCTCCTGATTAAGGAGACGGACTTCTTGGTTCGGACTTCCTGTAGGAGTTGGGAAGTTTCTCATCTTCCACGTCCCCAGCTACAGCCTTGTGGCCCCCAGCATTCTACCCTCTTTTCAAGCTTTCCAGGCACCCAGGACCAACAGGGTCCTGCTCCCATCCTCAGGGAGCTCCCAGTCTGAAGGAGGTGGTAGCATCTTCTGCCCTTGGGGAGCTCCCAGTCTGGTGGGGACAGACTCAGTCTCTGCCCTCAGGGAGCTCTCAGTCTGAAGAGGGAGACGTGGTCCTTGTCCTCAGGGGCTCCTAGCCTCAATGGAGGAAATGCAGCCCCTGCCCTCACTCTCAGTCTGATGGAAGGGGCCTCCTGCCCACAAGGAGCTCCCTGAGTCTGGAAAGGGCTGGCATTGAGTCCCACAGCAGAAAAGCCCCACGGAGCATAGCCCGGCAGTTGGCAGTCCCTGTGCAGTAAGACTCTAGTCCCAGGAGCGTGGTGTCTTCCTGAGGGGATGAGGAAAGTAGATGGCACACGCCCTAAGGCGGGTAGGGTGGGGTTGGCCAGCCGAGTGGGAGAAAGAGGGAGCCATGCTGGGACTCAGGCCTGGTCGCCACCACTCCAGCCCCTGAGCCCCTTGCTCCCTGCCTTGGAGGTGGCAGAAGCAGCGTCCCCAATTCTTACAGGTGCAAACCGAGTCTGGGAGAGGCCCCAGGCAGCCTCCGGAAGCAGGAGGGTCCCTGCTGCTCATTCTCTTCTCCCATTGGTGCCATGCTGGTTCTGGGGGGTCCCAGGAGCACAGCTGGGGCTCCAACCTCAGAGCAGGAGAGCTGCCCTGAAGCACGGAGCCTGGATGTGAATGTGGGGATCGTCTCACACTGCTCACCCTTCACACACAGTGCCCTGCGCGCAGGTCTGTGTGGTCGGCAGGGCCGGCACCTGCTCTGCTAACAACCTGCTCTCAGAGGGAGAGAAGTGCACACTGCCCCTCAGGTGGGACCTGTTCCTCCTGATGCTCCATGCTCTCAGCCGGCCCTGTTCATCTGACGACCAGAACCCAGGCTTGTCCCCAGCAGGCTGGGAGCTCTCTGAAGGCAGAAGCGAAGTTCCCCTCCTCTGGAAGGTGAGGGTTTGTTGGGGCAGGGCAGAGGAGCGGGCCTTCTGTAGGAAGGAAGCCGGGCCCTCCTGCACCCTAGCAAGGGACCCTTAGATCTCCCAGGTCTTCCTGCTGGTTTCTCTGGAAAGACAGCTCAGGCAGGACCCATAGCATTCTCACACACATGGCCCCTTCCCAGGGCTGAACACCCCTGTGGGTGAGAGAACAGGAACAGAGATGCTTTGGGAGTGGAGGTGTTTCTGGGGAGTGACGAGTGTGGGGAGGCCACTGGTTCCCATCACCCCACAGTCCTTCCTCCACCCTGACTCAGGCAGACCATCATTTCCCCCTTTTGCCTCCCATGCTCAGCCTGGTGGGTGCACAATGATTTTTCCAACAGGCTCTGGGTTGAAGAGTGTGTGTGTGTTTGTGTGTGTGTGAGAGAGAGGGCGTGCGTGTGTGTGTGTGTGCAAGCATGCACACCCATCTATCCTGGGGAGCAATAATAGTTAATAAATAAGTGAATGACAAAAATAGCCTCAAAGGAGCTGACAGGCAGAAGGCCAGAGTGGCCGGGCGTGGGGCCAGCACCCTGAAATGCCAAATGTTAATTTAGCCAAAAAGAAAAAACGCCCATTTCAAGACCGCCTCCATTAGCCAGGGTCCGGGGCTGCTGTGGTTTCTGGCTCTGGCATAGCCCCTCCCTACGCATCCTAAGTGAAGCCCAGGCACAGAGGCCCCCTTGCTCAGTGTGAGGGTAACAGCCCTGGAGGGAAGGGGCCCAGGCAGGGGCACACAAGGTTATGGACCAGCAGGAAGCCGGCAGGCTGCTGCCCAGCCGTCCTCCAACAGTCCACCCAGCTGGCCAGCCCTGGTGCAGTCCCAAAGGTCCAACCAGCTGGGGGAAGTTCTGGACATCATCATGTACTCTCAGCCCGGGCATGGGCCCTGCCCTGCCTAGACACTCACTTGGGGGCGAGGGATTGGACTCGATGTCCTGGTTGTCACTTGACCTTGGCCAGATCCCTCCAGCGTCTCAACGGATTTCTCTCAGGCTCTGAGTGTTCTCCACCCTGAGGCCTCTGGTGGCCCATGGGTACTTTTGTCTTCTGGGGCAGGTGTGCATGTCTTACTAAGTTACAGAAGGAAGCACATCTGGGAGAAGCAGATGTTTGCCCACTCTCTTTGCTAGTGGTTCTAACCCTTCCAGAATCATCCTCAAGCTTATTTACTGGCCTCTCTAGATAGGATGCTGGTCACATCCCTGCAGTCCCCCTCAGCCATGTACGTGTGTGCGTGCTAGTCACTCAGTCGCGTCTGACTCTTTGTGACCCCCGTGGGCTGTAACCCGCCAGGCTCCTCTATTCGTGAGATTCTCCAGGCAAGAAAATTGGAGTGGGTTGCCATGCCCTTCTCCAGGCGACCTTCCTGATCTGGGAATCGCACTCACATCTCCTATGTCTCCTGCACTGGGAGGTGGGCTCTTTACTGCTAGCGCCACCTGGGAAGCTCTCCCTCAGATACAGCTACCCTCAAATTCAGGGAGACCTGGTTCAGCCCACTGCCCCCTCCCCACTCCCAATTCATACTCCCTCAGGAAAGACCTGGCTCCAGCTCCCAGGCTGGTCCCAGTCAGTGCTCAAGGATGTCTCACTTGTGGAGGGTCTATGCTGGTCTCTTTGTGGCCAGCACCCAGAATAAGGATGGGGCAGGGCTCAGGGAAAACCCATGACCCAAGACCTAGTCCTTCTTCCACTCAGCCTTCTCTGGGCACTTTGGTAACACAGTTTTCTCCTACCCTGTTTACTATGGTCCAAACACAAAGGACTTCAAAGGAAACACTAGGCTCTCCTATAATGTGTGGGAATTTAAAAGCTTGTGTGCAGCCAGGACAGATCCCAGGTCATTTATGAGGATGTGTCTCTTGGCAGTCCCTGTGCTAAGGGCTTTGCATACATCATCACACAGAATGTTCGGTGCAAAACTCAGGGGCGGCAATTCTCATTCTATCCCATTCTGTGGAATACACTGAGGCTTAGAAAAGGCAATGAGCCTGCCAAGAAGAAACAGTTGGGACATGGAGGAGCCAGGATTTGAACCATGTAGGCACAGGGAACACAGCCATGAGCACGAGGAGTCCCTGCCTGGGGAAGCTGACATTCTAACAGGGGAGGGGGAGAGGACAAGCAATGAACAAGGTCCTCTGTAAATATGCATCTTGTCAAGTGGTCCCTGGAAGGACACTGTGTCCAAGGCTGGTATCTTGGGCCCGCAGGTGCACAAGGAGCTCTGCTGTGGGTCAGGGTGGCCAGGGTCCTAGAGGCCCAGAGAGGGACGAAGTGCTCAGAGACTTGTGATCTCTGGGCACCAGGAGCTGCTTGGGGTGAGGATTCTGGCATTCTAGAGGGAGGAGGAGCTAAGAGGTCAAATGTTTGGGTGCTTAACACCTAGATAAAGGCAGAGTCCTGGGAATTTAAGGAGAGAAGGCTGACACGAGATGTTTACTTATTTATTTGGCTGCCCCAGGTCTTAACTGCAGCACACGGGACCTTTGATCTTTGTCACAGCATGTGGGATTTGTAGTTGCAGCATGCTCTACAACTCTCACTTGTGGCCTGTGAATTCTCAGTTGCAGCGTGTGTGATCCAGTTCTCTGACCCGGGATCGAACCTGGGCCCTTTCCATTGGGAGTGCAGAGTCTTTGTCACTGGACCACCAGGGAAGTCCCTGACATGGGATATTTAAATCCCAAGAAAAGATAAGAAAGGGAGCCCTCAGGATTCACCCCAGGTCCCCTGGGAAAGAGATGCTATCTGGTTCCCAGAGGCTGGGGAGCTGGTCTATTAGGGAGCAGAAGGGAGTGGGTTTGGCATCACTGATAACCAAGGCAAGGAGAAATCAATAGGAAAACGCCCGGTGCTCCCTGTGACCCTCCCCTTCTATTGAAGGCCCTGACCCTCACCCCCACCCCCACCCCACCCCTGCCCCTCCCGGCCCTCCCCAGCCTCCCTAGACAAGGGCAGCAGCTTCTGCACTCAGCACCACCTTTCCCTCCCCCTGCAGGCTGCTCCCTCCAGCTCCACACTAGAGCCACCTTTCCCAATACAGATGGGGCTATGTCCACTCACTGTCTTGCATAAAAACCTAGAGATGCCCACTGTCTCAAAACACACAACTGCCTTGGTCCAGAAATCTATAGGCTTCCCAACCTAGTCCAACCTACCTTTGCCACATACCTCTTTCCCTGGCTGCTACAGGCTGCACGCTTTGTCTCTGCTGAGAAAACTGCAGGCATCATGCGGCTCCCAGCAGGTGTGAGTGCCCATCTGTCCACTGCACTTGGGAGGTCAGAGCCCGGACTTGGAGCCAGGCTGCCCAGTTCATTGTGTGCGCTTGAGCCAGTTATCTAACATGTCAGTCTCAGTGTCCTCATCTGCAAAATGGGGGTGACCACGGCAGTGCTCACCTCCTGGGGCTGTTGTGGGGATTAAATGAGTTAACAGAACAAACACAAAGCACTTAGGACAGAGTCGGGCAGAGAGGGAGGCACAGTGCACAGGCTATGCCCCTGCGGGCACAGTCTACAGCTCACTCATCCTCGTTTCCCAGCGCCAAATACATGGTAGACATCTGTTAAATAACTCAGTCCCACAAACATCTAACACCAGTACCTAGGCAGAGACAGAACTGATGTGATAAAAATAAAGTCCATTTAATTTATATGTCAATTTAGGGAAGATGATTTTCTTTGGGGTTTTGTTGAGTTCAAGGAACTGGAGGGACACTGACCAGGACAATCAAAGGACAAGGACCCATGAGGGCCACACACCATCTGGCTGTGTGACTCTCAGTCCCCCCAGGGTTGTATCATTTTTGTCACCGTTGCATTCCCCAACCAAACCTCTGGAGTGAAATTCTTTCTTTTCTGGCCCCAGTGCCCCTATTAATAGGACTTCCCAGGTGGGGCTAGTGGTAAAGAATCTGCCTGCCAATGAAAGAGACTCGGGTTTGACCCTTGGGTTGGGAAGATCCCCTGGAGGAGGGCATGGCAACCCACTCCAGCATTCTTGCCTGGAGAATCCCATGGAGAGGGGAGCCTGTCCATAGCGTGGCAGAGTTGGACACGACTGAAGTGGCTTATCACGCACACATGCCTGTTAGTATACTCACTGTAAGGACCTTCAGGGTATGTCTGATCTGTGTGGCCCAGATGAGGAAACTAAGGCAGAGGCAGATGTCTCCTGGTCAAGACCTCCGTGCCTACAGAGTCACAGCAGGCGGCCTTGCAGTCACCTGAGAATCCCTCTGTAAACTGCTCCTGTCTCTGGCAGTTGACATACGCTCAGCTCCTGGACCACTTCTCAGCTCTCATCCTCTGGGTTAGAGTCCCCTCACCTCTGCCCCCTGAGACCGGCACAGGCCCAGCAAAAAGGCCCCTCCTTACCTCAGTCTAACTCTGCCTTTCCCAGCTACATCCTCGGGAAGTCGACCCAGAAACCTCTGTTTCTGTGGGAGCCAGATATCTCCCTGTCACCAGCCCTAATCATTTCGGGGAAGGGAGACCCTGTAAGCTGAATCCTTTCTCCACTGGGGGAGGCACTCTGGGGTGGAACTGTGTTTCTAGGGCACCAGGCTCAGCTTTTAGGGTGCTGACTTGAGATGCAGATTCTGGGGGTTCACCTTAGACTTGCTGCATCAGGCTCTCTTGACAAGGGGCCCAGAAACTTTTTAAATTGACTTTGTGGGGAATTCCTGCACACACTAGTGTGGGAGCTGCCAATGTCCTGGCTGAGAGCATGGGCTCTGGAGCCTGCTGTACCACTCTCCAAACATACAACCTCACTTGAGCCACTAACCTTCTCTGGGCCTCAATTTCCTCAGCTATAAAATAGTCTCTTTTTTAAAATCCATCTAAACGGAGATTACGAGGGTCAAATGAGTTACAGGGCTCAGCGCTGCCTGGCACACAGTAAGTTCACAATATGTGGGAGGAATTAGTAATGTTGTCCTATCTTTAAGTTGAGCATCTCAGAAAGGGAAAATTTCCAACAGACTGAACATGCCCCCAGGGGAAGGACAAAGCTCCCTCATTCCTCTCCATGCCCAGGGTCCCAGGAGTTGATCAGGACAGCAGCAAAGGCGGGTGAATGGAAAAGAAATAGAAATGCTGTTCCCAAAGGACAGCACACCCTTGACCAGGCTATCAGGACACCTTCAAATCCAGAGCAGTCCCTGGGAGCAAAGGAGGAAGGAGGAGTGCCCCGTCCCCAAGGAGTCCCTGTGCTCAGCCTCTCCCCAGCCCTGGGTGGAGGTAGATCATAAAGCCCTCCCTTCCTCAGAGCAGAAGCCCAGGCACCTGGCCGCATCTACTCCCACCGACCAGTCAGACAGCTCCCCCAGGCTTTCCACTCTAGGGACCTGGAGAGGTCAGGGGTCACAGAAACACGGAGGGAGGTACCTCCAAGACCATCTGATACTCACTCCCTGGAAGGGCAGTGCTACACCATGGGGCTGGAACAAGCGGGAGAAGTCAGGGAAGCATATGACACCCGGGTGTGGCCAGCCAGGTGGCTTCTCGGCTTCTGAAACCCAAGGCTCTGAGCCTCGGCACCTTCACTGGGGAAGAGGAGGCCCTGCTCCACACCACACTCAACTGCAGCAGGTCCTCTGAGCTCACCTGCCCACAGCCACTGCCTGCTCCCTCCTGACCCTCTTAGATCAGTTACAACTAGGGGTGTGAAGATCCAGTGGGGAGTGCCTCGCACATCACTTCAGGGCCAACCTCGGCCCTTCTCCCTACATCTCAGCACCTCTCCGGTGTCTCCTCCCTTCTCCCCCGACACTCCTCGCACCCCTTACGGCACAGAGGCTCCAGCGGTTGCCCTGAGACCCTCCTCCTGCTCCACAGCGGAACCACAGATGACACTCGGGGAAATGGGGTGGGGCTTGTCTCGCTGTCCATTCCCTGAAGAGAAACTAGCTCTGTTCTTTAAATCCAGGCTGCGGGTGATTTTCCTTTTACTACTAGCAGATTGTACAGAGTGAAAGAAGGGAAAAACCGCTGGAGAATGCAGACTGGACCAGTCTCACAGACCTGTATGAGGCAGGGAAAGGCCTGGATGCCATCGCCCCCTGTGAGGAGAGGCAAAGAGCAGCTCCAGGGCCCGCTCCTGACACACAGGACAGAGTAGAGGATGACCCCGGTTAGGTCCAGCAGTGCTTCCCTATAGATCCTTTGCCAGTGAAAACTCCTCTGAGGGAGAGGATGTAAGTCAGCCCCACAGTCATCAGGTGGGGAAGAAGCAGGGGCAGCAGACACTCGACACGGGGAAGATGTCAGATGTGGTGACTAACTGGCTTTTCTAGGCCATTGTCACCAATGCTGGAGAAATATTCCACTTTAAAAATAAATGTAAAGCAAAATCCAAAATTAACTCTCCCCAGATAACCCCTTTCCGAAATCAACCATGTCGTAATCCACATGTGGCCATTCGCGGAGGGTTTAACCTGAGGATGTCTCCCTGTCCTGGGATAGGGACACTTCCCAGGCCTCAGCCCACACATGTGGGGCTCTTCAATCCTCCCGGTCCTCAGATGGACCCTGGTTTCACTTGTGTCTCTCAGTCCTCCCAGAGCATAAGGGCTAGAGCAGGATCCTGTACATTCCTAGCCAAAGGTGCTAGGAAAGAAGCAGCTTTAAAGTCCACAGGAAGGAAATCCTTTCCGGGGGGGAAGCCCCGTCTCTCCATCACCTTTCTTTACTCTAAGTCTTTGCCATGCATGTTGATAACAATACCTGCAGACGGGGAGTCTCTGACTATATAATAATTCCTTGCACATTTCATGAGCTTAAGGGTCAAAGAAAAAAGTAATTGTGCTGGATTCACACTGCCATTTGCCTGCTGTTTAACTCTGTGCAAATTCATTCATTCTGTATCAGACATCTACGACAGACACTGCTCTAGTTTACATTCCAGTTGGAGGGAGACTCACTAAGACCTACGTACAATTTCTCCCACTGTTGTATCCAACCCTTTTGACCCCCTGGATTGTAGCCCACCAAGCTCCTCTGTTATGGGATTTCCAAGGCAAGCATACTGCAGTGGGTCGCCATTTCCTTCTCCAATTCTGAAAGGAAATACCACATAAGAAAGAGAGAAGTGAAGAGTTAACGGTGATCGTAGGCCTTTGCGTGTAGCCCTCTGGCCGTCAGGAACCTTGAGTGAGATGTGCCTCTCTGCCAAGATGGCTCCGTGGAGCACATGGGGCAGCAGTCATTTTCTAAACTATCCTTGCAGTTATTACAACACTGTGCTAAGCCACTTACCAAGCCACGTTTGGGGCTAATTGCTGGTGATAAGAGGAACATAAATATACTGAGCCACAGCCTGGCCTGATAAGATTTTATACACCAACCACCAACCAAGTTTTCTTTCCCTATTACACACCTGCAATAATTTTTAGTGGTCATCGCTCTTTACTGGATCACCACAATAAACCCCTTTCGACGTAAACAACTCTCCTTTCGATACAGCCATAAATCAGACTCAGCGTCATGCCCATGAGCCTTCTGCTGATGCAGGGAGGCTCAGAGCAGTAGTTCCCATCTGTGGTGCACGCCAGAATCAGCAGGAGCATCCCAAAATGCTGATGTCCAGGCCCACTGCAGATAGCCTGGGTACCAGGGTTATATAAGAACTCCTAGACACGCCTCACCCCCACCCCGTGCCTCAAGTTCTGTTGGGTGACTGGAGGTTAACCCACCCCGAAAGTGGATGTCTCAGTGCTGAGCGTTCGAGGTGAAAATAGAGCTGCCACCTGCACTGTGATACAGGGCAATCAACTATAAGGAAGTTTATAACACACTGTGAGAACTGCTCTTTCGTGGGGTTGCTTGGAACAGCATGAAGAATACTGTTTGGAATTTGTATAGTTAGCCATGCTCATATTTACTGTCCTTATAGTTGAGCTTGCCTCCTGGAGAGTCTCTCAGGTCTTTCCCACGTCTTACAGCTGGAAAGAGGGAAGTGGGAGGACTCAGGAGGAGGAAAAAAGATACCAGAAGAAAAAGGAGAAGAAGAAAGGGGACCGAGGATGAGAGGGAGAAGCAAAAGCAGACAATAGGGAACCTTCCTGACATTACCAGACAGACCAGCAGGGAACCCATAAGGAGGGCGAAGATGGAAAGCAGTGTTTCCTAAGATCACACTCCCAGGCTCAGAGCCCCGTGCCAGCAGGGGACAAGCTCACCTTGGTCAAGGGAGGGAGCCCTGGCTGTCAAGAGTCAGCATTCCCTATGGAACATGCAAATGGGAACTAGCCACCTGCTTCCCACAGTGCTGGGCAGCGGGGGTGAGAGAGTCAGGAACATTCAGTAAATATCTGAGTATTAAAACAGACGAGGCCCCTGTCCTCAAAGAGCTGACTGACAAGTTGAAAGACAGATAGATAAACCTACTGAAATAAAATTATAAACCAGTATGAGTGCTCCAGAGGAAAAGAAGAGGGTGTTTCAGAGTGACTCTGATGTTAAATGCAGAGTGTCAGATGTTGCAAAGGCAGGGCTCCTTCCTCAGCAGCAAGGGGTACAAGCCTACCCTGCTCACCCAGGATTCAGTGACGATCACTCTCCCTTGACTGCCTCCTTCACTCAGGTGTCAGGACCAAGGCGCTTCTGAGCTGCTGCTACCCTTTGGGAGCCTGTCAGAGGATGGCCAGGTCCCTCTCAGGCAGCGTGGTGAAATGGTTACAAGAAAAGGGACTTGGCCAGAGGAAGATTGGGGGCTTGGGCCTGTTAAGTGAACAGACAAACAGCAAAGGAAAACGGCAACCCACTCCAGTATTGCCCGGGAAATCCCACAGGCAAAGGAGCCTGGTAGGCTACCATCCATGGAGTCAAAAAAGAGTGGGACACATGAAGTTCTCCAGGCAAGGATACTGGAGTGGGTTGTTGCTCCCTTCTCCAGAGGATCTTCCCAACCCAGGGATCTAATCCAGGTCTCCCACACTGCCGGAAGATTCTTTACCATCTGAGCCACCAGGGAAGCCCAAATCACCACACTCATCCCCAAAAGAAAATGCGAAAATAAAATCTTGAAAATCCACTTAGCAAAAGAATGGCACTTGGGCAGCAGTTTCATTTTCCTTTACTTTTCTTGAGAAGAGTGACAAATGACAGCAGTGGCTTTGAAGCAGGATATTTGGGGTACTTGTTAGGATGATAGTGGTTTGGGTGAGCTGGGCTCTAAAGACATCCTAGAGTAAACGCTAAACTGCTCTACCCACTAGATGCGACTCTACAGAAAGATCCCAGATTTGACCTCCGAGAAGTGATGCTGATGTGTACCCAGCCGCCTCTCCCTTCCTGCCTCTGTTCCACCTATGCCACCAGAAGCTTGGATATGAAGGAGCCTGACACCCGACCTTAGCTACCCGGCATTGTGTCCGACCCCTCTTCAGGTCTGCATCCCTCCTGACCCATCCTGAAGACCACTCAGGGGCCCTTCATAGGTAAACATCTGATTCCAGTTGTCCCCTAAACACTTTCACGCTGTCCCCTCTCGCAGCATCACTGCAGGCTCCGGAAGTGACAAATGATTTAATGCCTATCTGAGCCAGACACCCCATGGGAAGGAGGCATCACAAATGAGAAACCACGTGTTCCACAACCACCCAAGACAACTGCTTGAGAGCAGCTGTGCCTTCTACAGCCTCTTTAGGTACTATGGGGTGGACTCAGGCTGGGTTCATATGCGCAAAGAGCACTGGATTTGGAGTCAGGGATCTGTATTTGTGCAGCAGCTCCTAAGCTAACTAACTGGCTGTGTGACCGGAATGAGGTCACTCAACCTCTCTCAACCCCTACTTCCTCCTCTTAATAAACACAATATCAGCAGCACAGGTCTGTAATTATGAGAGCTCTCACATGCATTACCTTGTCTGGGCACCCAGCAACAGATTCTGTCAGTCAGGAACTTCTCCTCAGTTTAGAGAGGGAATGGACTGGGCGAGAGTAAGGCGACTCAGGATCACCCAGCCAGGGCATTCTCCTGGGCCCCAAAGCCAATGTCTGCGCCTTCTTAACTCATCACCTCCTCAGGGCAGTAGTGGGAAGCAAGCAAGATCACACATGGTAAAGTCCTTTGTCATCTACAAAATGCTAATCAAAGGTCAAAGTAGTTGAGTCTTTTGGCTGATATTCGAGCCATTGTCTAGGGGACAGAAACCCATACATTTTTAAGAAGCAGAAATTCAAAACATATATATATATATATATAAAACAAGGCAAAAAATACACTTTTTCACATCATCCCACTAGTCTAGAAACAACTGTACTGATGACAAACATACGTCATCAGATAGGAGGGAGGGGCCAGGGTTCTGAGTTTGCCACAGAGTTCTGTCCTTGATGCATTTTTAAAAATATTTATCTATTTAGTTGGCTGCACTGGGTCTTAGTTGTAGCATGTGGAATCTTTTTTTTTTTTTTCAAGCTGTGGCATGCAAACCCTTAGCTGTGGCATGTGGGATCTAGCTCCTGACCAGGGATCGAACCCAGGTACCCTGCATTGGGAGCACAGAGTCTTAGCCACTGAACCACCAGAGAAGTCCCTGTACCTGATGCATTTTTGCCCCAGTAAAGTGATCACTCCCCTCCCTAGTGTTCAAGTCAAACCAGATTAGAATCTCAGTTTCTCCACTTCCAATTTGGATTTTTCCTAGAAAAGGATCCTCAGGCAAAGATTTGAAAGAAGTGGTTTACCTGGGAGGTGACCCCAGAAAATATTAGAGAATGGAGAAATGGAAAAAAAAAAACAGGGGAAGAAGAAAAAGAGAAAGGAAAGATGGAAGGAAGGGAAGGAGGGAGAAAATAAAGAAGGAAGGAAAAAAAAGAAAAATAATTTTCCAACCTGTATCACTGTGGACAACCAGAGCTGTATCCTGCAGGCCTGGGGGCTAACAAGAAGGCTTGTCTCAGTTATACTCCCCCCACACCAGGGTCAAGGGAGCTAGGGTATCTATCCACTAGCGCCCAAGAGTCACTGGTTGAGAGCTGCTCTGGGGATGGGCACTCCTTCCCCAGCACTTCTGACCTGCCCCACAAGCAAGCAGAGAGGCTCAGGGCCAGAGAAAGCCCTCAGGTGCTGACAGCTGGCAGTCTGGCTGGCAAGAGTGAAAGGTACATGCCCAGGGAATATGGGCAGGCGCCGAACCATCTGCTGTGCTTGCTCACTGAGTGACCTTGGGAAAGTTACTTACCTTCTCTTATCCTATATTCTGCAGCCCTGAAATAGGGATAAGAATGTCTTTCTCTTAGGGTTAATACTAAGTGAGGTCATATATGTAAGGGATTAGTTTAGTGCCAAGCTCGCAATAAAAACTCAATATATAGTCATTGTTTTTAATCGACATTCTATAAAGTCTTCCTCCTTTTAGACAGTAGGAAACAAAGCAAACTGGGGAACTCTGTTTGGCCCCAGGATGCTCTGAACAGCCCATCATTACTTTCTTGTAGGCAGCCAGGCCCTCAGCGAATGGACCAGCTCCCCAACCAAAGGTCATAATACAGAGCCCAACAGGCTCCAACGTCTAATGACAACAGAAAACCCTTAAAGGAAACTGAAACTAGATAAAGGAGGCATATCCCCGGTCCCTTCTAGTCCCATCATTTTACTTTATAAAGAATTTTGGATGCAGACAGAGAATGAGACTTCTAATGCAGGCTGCTCGGTCTCCTTTTTGAGGTAGAAGAGCCCCCAAACAAATAAGCGCCCACATCTAGATGACCTTGCCTAGGCCTATCCCTGAGGCAGGGGGCTGGACGCTGAGATCCTCCCAGCCCCTGAAGCAGTGTGTCCCAAAGTGAGTTCCAACATACACTAATGCCTCTGCTATGCTCCTTCAAAAACTGGCTCTGGGGTCAAATATGCCTGATAATGGCTTCATGCAAAAACCCCCTCTTGGCAAATTCTATGGCATATTAACATATGAAAAGCTTTAAAGTTCTACAATAAAGAATTCTGATCAAGCCAGTATTTCCTAAATTTACCTGACACAGGACTGAATGTGTGTACGTGAAACACTGAGCAAAATCCCTCCAAAGGACAGTTAGTGGGAGCATCTGAGCTAAAGGCAATGCTAGGGGCTGGGGCTCGGGCTGAGTCATCTTTGGACCCTCGTGGCCTAGCACAGCGCCTGGTACACAGTAGGCACCTAATAAATGGTTGTTGTCTGAATGAATGGGGAGAAGGCTGAAAGAATGACTTAATAATGGTTTTCAAATCCGTGAAGGGATATAGTACCGGCACTGCCAGGCAACAGCTCTCTGTTTCCAAGAAGACACACGTTCTAAATTGCAGCAGGAGGTACTCTGGAAGCCCTGCTCGGAGTTTAGGATAACAATCCACCAAAATAGGCTCCGAGTCGAGCCGCATCGCTTCCTTCTGTGGAGGTGTTGGTCTAGCACTTCAGAACAGCCGAGAGTCTGTGTGCAGCCGTCCACCCACCCCACCACCGGTTCATTCATTCATTCAAGCCCTCACTGAACACCTACTACGTGTCATGTACCAAGGTCCCTCAGGACCCCTTCCAAGAGCCAAGTGGGACTGTGGCAACCTGTGAGACAACCCCCAGGAAGCCCCTAAAGAGACGGAAGAGGAGGCCACCCAGTGTGAGATCAGGAAGCCTCAAAGCCCAGAAGCAAGAGCCGATAACCCTCCCAGAGCAAGAAGTGTGTGTGTGTGTATGTGGTGGGGGGAAGAGTGTCCAGGCTGACACATGAGGCAGGCCCAAAGAATAAAGCCACTACTGTCTCCCAGTGTTTGCTTGTTTACCCCCCTCTTCTTGTGACTATATCCCATTGTTCCCGACAGCATCCCTGCCCCCACTTCCAAGCTCTTCCCCTCCCCACACTCACAGCTCCAGTCTCCTCTTCCTTGCCTGACATCCTACTGTTCCTCCTTCAAACCATCTCCTAGTTCCTGACCTCTTGCTTACCCCTGATCTCACTTTCCACATTCTGTACCATCCCTTCTGGACCTGCAAGTCTGCAGTGATTTGGTGACTTCTAAACAGAGACCAAGTTAGGCATGACGACGGACATCCCAAAAGATTCAGCAGGCATTCATGCTGTAGCAAGACACAAAACCATAAAATTCAAGGGTTGGATATGAATTAAATGGTTATCTTGGCCAACGATCCCAAACCTAAGAATTGGTCATCAAGATCAGCTAGAGAGCTTTGAAAACTAGATCCAAGCTGGCAGAAAATATAGATCCCTTCCTGGGACCCACCCCAGACCTTCAGAAGCAGAGTCTTTCATTTCCTCAGTCCAGTCTCCCCTTGAACACCTCCACTGACACAGCTGGCTACCCCAGAGGGCTTTTGGTGTAATGGCTACAACCCCAAAGGCTGGAAAGTATCTTCTACCTGGAGAAGGAAATGGTAACCCACTTCGGTATTCTTGCCTGGAGAATGTCATGGACAGTGGAGTCTGGCGGGCTATAGTCAAAAGAGTCCCAAAGAATCACATATGACTGAAGCAATTTAGCACGCACACACCTGAAGCTGAAATCTGTCTACTGTTTTTACCCATTTACCCCAACTCTGCCTTTGGGAGCAACCAAAAATAAGTTCAGTTCCTCTTCTAACATCTGATAACAGGGATCCCAGCAATAAATAACACTTGGCCCATGTTTCTACTTTCTTACCTTGCTACAGTCTGCTGTCCTCCCAGCTAAACATCTCCCACTCTTTCAAATATTCTCTCAGAAGTCAAGGTTTCCAATCCCATGACCAAACTAGTACCCTCCTCTAAATTCTAGAATCAAACATAGAATCTCAGATGCGGCCTCAGTCTTCCTATCAACCAGATATGCCCACAAGCCTAACCAAGATCCTGCTGGCCTTTTCCAACAGCTAGACCAAAATGCTGCTTCCCATGAAGCTCATGGTCTATTAACTAGAAACTCTCAGATTTTGTTCATGATGTTGAAAGAGAGTTCTTCCCTGTCCTGGATTTGAATGTTACCTGGAGAAAAGAGGTGGGTGGGAGGGGAGTGGGGGGAGTAGAGCTTTCCAATTATCTTCATGGAGTTTTGCATTTGGGAGAGAAAATCAACACTGACCTGCCTTCCACTAGCAAGCTCCCCCCACCTGATAGGCATGGAGGAAAGAAGGATATGCTCAAGTGTAACTTGTGTAACTGCACCCAAAGAATTTCTGGGCCACTGTCACATGGGACTCCGAGAGAAAACTGTTTCCATTCCCAACACAGAGGATGCACCCAGGAAGTAAATGACCATTGGCCAGATCTACCACAAGATAAATAAAGTTAACAGAGGTGCCAAGCAGGCTGCCATGACTGAAAGTCATCCGGCAAGAGGCCGTACACTTGCAGAGAGGCTCTCACCTCCCTCCCCCAACACACACCCCTCCCCTGACTGGGCCCAAGTGGGTGCTCCACAGCCCTGCACCCTCTGATACAGTGACCGTGGCCAGGACCTGTCTGCACAGGACAGCTTCTGTCCAGGCCTTTTACACTGATTTTCAAAACTCTTCTGTGAGGCTGGGCAGGTTTTGGTGCTGGGGTTTAATACGTCGTCTGTGTCCTCTTTATAGACAGACATGAGCACACTGTTCTGTGCTCCACAGCACACAGACCTCATGCTCTTGCTCCAGATTAAAACTTAGATAGAATTATTAACAGTCAACATTCCCAAAGTACAGCAGCTGACTGTTCTGCTCCTTGGCCAGGCCTCTACCATTCCTGAAGTCCTCCCCACAGGCATCGAGACACCCCTGTCTAGATATGCCTAGACGACCTCCTATCTAGAAGTCTTGCTTGACCCCCACCCTGAGGCTTCTGCCCCACTCCAAGCACCCGCTTCCCATTGCAGAGATAAGGAGGCCACATAACGGAAAACAATTAGCAAATACAATTAGCACTGAGGCAAAACAAGCAGACCCTCCCTGGCTACAAACTCAGAGCCAGCGTCCCCACCCCAGCCTACTGTTGCTGCTGGGGTTCACTATGGCCAGATCTCTCCTGTCCTGAAATGTGGGTGATGGGGAAAGTAACTGGTGGTAGACGACCCCTGGTGACATGCTGAAAGTGTGTGTCCCTCTCCACACCACCCAGCAAGCAGGGAGGCAGCAGCAGCCAGCAGGGCACACAGGGCAGACACGGTGACCCACCACACAGGCCTCTGGGCCAAGCTCCAGAGCGAGGTGGCAGCTCACCGCAGGGCTCACCAGATGGCTGAGTGAGTGGGCAGCTAGGGCTTTTGAAAGGGAAGGGTGAGACTCCTTGGGGGCAGGGGAACTGACCACTTAAGTCTAGCCCCCAGGTTCATTATGGAAAGTAGGGGCACATGTATCCAGGGTACTTCCCTGGGGAGCCAGAGGTCAAGGTGAGAAGGTCGATCAAGGCCCAGAATCAGAAATGCAAACAGCCACAGGAAGTCAGCCACGAACAAAGAATAAACAGGACAGAGCTGTGATGATTTCCTTTCAAAGTCAACACAAAGGCTTCCCTCAGCCCCCCTCCATAACCCAGGCCAGCACACACGACAGGTACACACACATAAACACACACGTGCACACAAATGTTCACGCACATGCACACACATGCACGTACATACTAGAGCTTGCCCACATGACAGACAGACACCCACCCTTCAGCCACAGTAATCATTTCTTGGTCTGCTTCCCCACCCCCATCCTGCCCAAGTACGGACACTCACATGTGCTCATGGTCACAGAACATCACCCACGTAGCGCAACTGCCATTCTGATCACTGGAACAACTGGTGACAGTTGTGGGTTCAAACAGGCACAAAGGAGGAAATGCAGAAAATCACTGAGTTTCTTCAAAAGGGACAGAGGGAAGCAAGGAAGGAGCTGAAGACAGGTTGGGTAGGGATGGGTCAGCCCACACCACAAGCGCAACCTCTGACAGCTCTCCCAGGCTCACAGGGACCCACACGGGGTCAGAATCTTCTTTTCAGAAACTGTATCAGGTGGGTTTAATGCTGCTGCAGACTAATAATACCCCACATCTGAACAGAACTCTCTACTTTTCAAAGCACTCTTCCATCCATTATCACTTCCTAGTAACACTGGACAAGCAGAGACACTCATCTCCTTTGCCAAATGACTGTCCATCCCCATAAGACCCAAAGATGTTTTCTCCAAAATAATCTCTAATAGCTAAGCATATGTAATAGTTGTGTGAGCATACTTGTTTGTGTGTGAGTGCATGCAGAGGCTTTATGTACCAGAGTGGGAAACAGTCAAACAAAAATGAGGTTGCCATGGCAACAGGCTCCGGCATCATTGCAGCCTATTAACACAAGTGAGGAATGTGTTTGGCAGATGCTTGAGTGTTATTTATGGTATGGGTGTAGCAGAGGGACTTCTAACAGGCTAAGAAGGAAAGAAAAAAAAAAACACAACCCATGACGCTCCTACTGTATCCCACCAAGGAGACGACAGTGAGACGAGCACAGAAGGCGAGGCTGAGAGGCTGCAAAACAGGGAGCAAGAGACGGGGAAGCAGAAAAGCAGGCAGGCAGAGGAGAGGAGAGCAACAGGGGACTGGAGGAGGAGGAAAGTGAAAGGAAGCGAGAGAAAAAGAGCAGGGTGGGGGTGAATACCAGGGGAAGAGCTGGAGCACGGGGTACAGCAAAAGGAAGAAACATCATCCCCCCCGAAAGGGCTGCCCCACCTTGCCTCTCAGTTTCCTCTTGAGAGGCATCAGATAAGATATAAAATGTTTCTCCCTTCTAACTGAAGCGAAGCACAGAGCCCAAGACAGAAGAGGGACAGGGAAAGAATAAAATACTGAGATCAGATACTGATGTTGAAGATCTGAGCTGTGGGGCAGCTGGCAAGGGGACCAGTCTCTCATGAGAACTGAAAAAATGCCAACAGATTCCTGAGGGCCTACTCTGTGTCCAAGGTCACGGAGGCAATTTCCCAAAGCCCCAGTATTAAAATCCACACATTGCTGGCCGTTTACCTGGATGTGTATCTTCATTAAAGATAAGAACAAGGCACCTAACGGAGGCCATTCTCCAACACCTGCCACTCTGGGGTAACCTAGGGCAGAGGGTAATGCTTGATTGTCTCACTAATATTTCCCACCATCCAATTAAGATTTGCTCAAGAAGCACAAAGTTTATATCAGACATAATTAGACAGGCAAATGAAATACAAACCAAAAAAAGATACAGTTTTGTCTTAAGTCAACTAGAAAGAATGCTTGCATTCTGATTATCATGGACCATTTCTAACGAGCTCTGCTTTACTCAGCACAGCAGGTCACGAGAAGTTAAGTGCAAATATATGCAAGAGCCTACAGACAGGGGAAGGTCTGAAGACCACAACTGGATAAAAGAAGCATGAGCGGGGAGGTGTGGAGCTGGGGAAAGAAGGGAGAGAGACTGGGCTGAGGAACTAGATGGGGAAGTCAGTCAGCCAACTCTGCTGGTGAAGTGGCATCTTCATGCTAAGATGGAGATGGACACCCCAGGTCCAGCACAGCCATCCTGGGATCTGACTCCAGTCTCCTAAAATCACTCACCTCAGATTGTCTAGGGCTGTAATCAGGCCCTGAGTCTCAACTCTGGTTTCAGTAAATACTCTGAATGATGCTCCATGTGGATGCCATGCCTGTCTTTCTGCAGAAAAGCCATACCCACCCAAGCAACCTGCCTCCCATTCTAGCCAGGAACAACCCTCAAAGATAAAATACTCATATGCTCGCTTGTGCCCCCAGCTCAAAACACTTGGAGCCTTTATAAGCACTAACAATAGTAGTTAACTTTTTAAAAATCAGCTCTCAATAGGTTTTTCTCTTAAGTTTAAAGATGATCTCTTAAGATTTTTTTTCCTTCTGATCCCAGACCAGAAAAACTTCTTTAGCATCAACAACCCCAATTACTTCACTCATTGGAATATAACCAGTTAAGCAATTATGAAATCCCTATATATTCTATACAGTGCTAGAAAAGGCAGAGATGGTAGAGAGGGAAAAACACATACACCTCAGGAATTTTGCATCCAAGGGGCTTACACTGGATGGGGAGTAAAACCAGGGGCACTCGAGAATAAGTAAGTGCCCCACCCTGTGGCTCTGACTCTGTTGCTGGCCATGCAGAAGAGGGAGAGGCTGGCATGGCTGGAATGGAAGGAGGGCTCCTTGCAGAGGTGAGGCTTGGCACAGAGTGGGTAGAACTGGAAGGGGCATGCATTATCCTCTCATTTGCTAGACAAGGAACCTAGGGCCCAGAGGGGCTGCAGATCCCCTCCTTCCCAGAGTGCCGTGGGGGTACACCTAGAGCCCAGCACCATGAAGCCCACACTGGCACTATTTTGAGAAAGCCAGGGGGTACAGGAGAGCCCCTCAAGAAACACGTAGTCCTCAATAGGACTGAAGTCCGAGAAAAGGCACTAAAAGTGGGGAGGCAATGACCGGAATTCAGTTAGTTAAGAAGTTCTGTAGAGGAAGCAGATTCCCAGAGAGAGGTAGGGGGTGCAGCAGGACCTACGGTCAAGAGACTAGACTGCAGCAAGGGCCCGTTTGACTCTCACAGCCAAGCTGCAGCACAAGCAAGTAGGCTGAGCAGGGGCCAGTGGCCGAGGCCCACGGCACCACAGACAAGGGCACTGCTAAGGGGAGAAGGTGTGCATGTCAGAAGAGCCAGTCTCATCAAGGTCACCATGGCAAGCATGCCTTCCTCTCATAAGTCTTCAGAGGAATCACCAGTTAACCAGGCAGAAGTTTTATTTCCTCCTGACCCCATCATTCGAGGCTCACCTAACTCATCCCAGGAGTGATAAAAAGCCCCTGCCACAAGTAATAACCAGGAGCACCCACATGAAGGGGTCCTGACATATGACACTAGCTTTTTGCTCAGGCCAGGAGAGGACTGTCACCACCCACAAAGGTTGCTTCCCGCTTTTGCTTTAGGCAGCTTGTGGGCAGTTTCACAAAAGAAAGTGTCATTTGTCAGTCTTCCCTCAATTTCAGGTATATTTCCAGCTTTCAAACCCCCAGTCTCAGGCAACTGGCAGGGTTACCCTTTCTTCTCCCTAAGACTAGGCAAGGAGTTCCTAGGGTTTCCCCTCATCAATCCTCCATCCAGGACTCAACTGACTCACAACATCCAGGACTCACTACAAACTATCAGTGGCTCTCCCCAGGGAGAGGTTGGAGAGGGATTAGAGGGTTCCAGTCACTTCAGTAGGGGGCCATACATACAGGGACAGAAGCACAGAAAGAGAAGGGGACCTCTCCAAAGAACTTTTTCCTCCAACCCGCCTTCCTCATTAGCATCCCTACAATAATGGATAGGGTTTGGTGTGTCTTCTATCAGCGGGAACATTACATAGAAGAGCATCCTTTTTGTAAAGGAAGATGCTGGGGCTCAGAGTGGGGGGTCAGAGGCTAGAAGACGCCACAGCTGACTGAGCCATGTCTCTCGGGATCTTCTCACCAGTTTAAAGGGTGAAGGTGGCTTGCCTCTCTTTGGAGTCAGGCCAAGGCCTGCACACCCTACTATCCAGTCCCTGTGCCCAGGTGGGCCCCTACCTGCTTGAGCAGGAACTGATCCTGGGCGTTGGTGCGCAGGGCGATGGCCAGGTGGAGGGCGGACAGGAGCACCCCGCTGAGTACCGCAGCCCGCATGCGCACGGGCAGGAGCGTGTAGATCGTATAGATGAAAAACACAGTCCACCAGATGCCCTCGGAGGCACTGCGCGGCTGGGGCAGCAGCAGGCCCACCACCTGGACGGCCAGCACCACGGCGATAAGCGCGTAGCAGGCCAGGCCCATGTGGTCCTGGTGGAAGGCGGCACGGTTGCAGAGCACGGCCATAACGAGGATCACACCCACGGCGGCCGCTAGGACGGCCAGATAGGGCAGCTGCAGCGGGGGCCGTGCGGCGTGGAAGGCCAACATGACTAGGCACACGAGCACCAGCACAGCCATGAGCATCGTGAGGCTGCTCTGGTTCAGACGGAAGAAGTAGCGCTGGTACAGCCGCTCCAGCTTGTCCGATGGGAACTTCTTCGAGCGGAATATCTGCAGCAGTGCCAGGCAGCAGGCGCCCAGCGACAGCACCGCGCCAGGCCCCGAGCCCGAGCCTGCCGAGCTGCCCCCATCCCCGGACCCTTCGTCTTCCTCGACGGCGCCGGCCTCCAGATCTTCGGCCGCGCGGCCCTTGCCACGCCGCTCCTCCAGGCCTAGCTCCACCGAACGGGGGCGCACCTCCGTTCCTCCCGCTGCGGCGGCCGCAGCCGCCGAACCGCCGCCGCTGCCCGCAGGGGGCGCCCGGGTGCTGCCCCCGCCGGCCGCGCCCCGCCGCTGCCGCCGGCTGCCGCGACCGCAGTCGTCGCCGCCGCGCTCCTGCCAGGCCGACTTGGAACGGAAGCTGAAGCCGAAGCCCCCGGCCAGGGGGTCATCGCCACTCAGCGGAGGATCGTCTTCGTCGTCGCTGCGCCAGCGGCTGGCCAGGCGCTGTTGCTGCTGCGGGGTCACCGCCCCCCCAGGTCTCTTGGTGGAGCCGCGGGCCGAACCCCCGGGGGCTTGGGGGTAGCCATTGGCGCGGGAGTCGGCCTCTCCCCACGCGGAGCGGTGTTCCGGGCCTCCCCGGGACGCCGGCGCCGCCGCTGTCTGCGCCGCGTAGCCCGGGGGGCTCACGCTTTTGGAGCTGGACATCCCCCCCTCGGCCTCGTCGTCTTCTTCCTCCTCCCCCGGGGGCCGGGCCGGGGGTCTCCAAGGGGAAGGTGGACGGCCGAGCAGGGGGACCAGGCTGGGGTCACACGTCGGGGGCGGCCCGGGGCCCTGGGCAGTAGCGGGGCATCTTGGCACCCCCGTCCTGAGCGGAGAAGGAGGACAGCGGGAGAACGAGCGGGAGGCAGGCACAGCCCCGAGGTGAGAAGTGGTTGAAAATCCGCGTCGGGAGCCCCAGGTCCGAGAGGGAGTTGGCTCCGAGCTGGGGCAGCGGGGACTGCTCGAGCTGCTGAGCCGCGCGCAGAGGGACGTCCGGACTCCTGGCTCGCGTCGAGCTCGACAAGGACCGGAGTTGCAGACGAGGCGGGACGGAGAGGTGTCCTTGCGGGCGGCACCTCCCCGGGGCTTGCAATGCCCGGGCGCGGCACTCGCAGACTCTGCCTAAGCGGAGACCAGCGGCACGCGCGGCGAGGAGGCAGCTAGGGCGGCTCGGCAGGGGTCCCGGCGTGGAGACGAAGCGGGCGCCCTTCCCTCGCGGCGGACTGGGAGCGACTGGGAGGTGCGGGCGCCAGCCAGCATTATTTTCTTACGAGGGGTGGGGAGGTGGGATGGGGGGGGTGGAGAGGACGGGGGAGGGGGCGGCGGGCGGAGCAACAGCTCCAGAGCCCTGCGGGGAGGGTCCTGGAGCCCAAGGGGGCCGTCGCCCGCATCCCCCACCACCTCCCGCGGCGAGAGTGGGAGCCTGGCCCCGGCCAAAGCCGAGCCCAGCCTTCAGCGGGTCCGCGCAGGGGGCGGGGGCGAGGACCGGCTCCTGCAGCGCGGCCCTTCCCCTCTCGCCTCCCCCTTCCCCCAAAACGGAGCGGGGCTGGCCCGGACCCGCCGGCCCAGGAGGGCTGTCGTGCCGACTCCTCAAGCCCCAGGCTCCTCGCCGCCGGCTGCGGGCCCACCGCGGCCGGGCGCAGAAGGACTAGGCTGAGGGCGGAATCCGGCGCAGCGCCGCCGCCGTTCCGCCCCAACGCAGGCGGGCTTCTCCCAAGGAGCACGGCATCCAGAGATCGAGAGCCGGGACTCAGATGCAGCCAGACGAGAGGGGCCGGCCCGAGAGCCGCTGCTGCGCCCCGGGGGCGCTCCGGGGAGAGCCGTGGGAGCCGGGCTCGCGGCGCGCCATGCACGCCTCGGGCCCTGCGCTGCTCCGGCCGCTCGCGCCGCTCCTCCCTTCTCGCCCGCTTGCCGCCGCCGCCGCCGCCGGAGCGCCCTCCGCATCCCCTCCTCCCGCCGCCTCCCCGCCCCCGCGCCGCTCGGGCCTCGGCTCACAGCGGCGCGCGGCCGCCTCCGCCCCCGACCCCGCCGCGGCCCCCGCCTCGGCGCCCCGCCGGCATCCTCAGGCCCGGCCTCGTGAGCTGCCCTTTACCGTGAGGGCCCTGGCTCCCCTTCCTCACCTAAAATTCTCTCTGCGCCCCCTCCCTCTCTGGCGCCTGGAGCCGCATCCAGCCCGCGGTCCCTTCGCCCGACCTGGGTGGCATGCGGTCCTCCCTCGCCCCTTGCTTGGGTTCCAGCGCCCCTAGTCCTAGCTCCCCTCTTTTGTATCCCCCTTTAATCCCCCATCCCCCCATTCAACCCAACTTCAGCCCCCGCGCTGCGCCCCCCTTCCCTGGCCCGGCTCGATTGGCCGCTTCCTGAGCTGTCAGACTTGAGTCCGGCGCTCTTATTGGGCGATTCTCTGGCCGGGCGGCTGTGCCAAAGGAGGGCGCACCGGGCCGGGGGCGCCCAGGCAGCGACTGCCGCAGGGAGCCGAAGACCAGAGTCCCTGGAGGGCCAGAGGGGCCCAAGAGCCAGACCCGGAAATGGACGGAGAGATGGAGAGACTGAGGATCTCTGAGGCCCAGGAAGACAGTTACGGGAAAGATGGAGATGCAGTTGGTGAGGCCGATGCAACCAGGGCTGGGCGGACAGGAATGCTTTGGTGGATAGTTAAACCGAGCAAGAACCCCGCAGACAGCATTACGAACACCTGGCGTTTGTGAAGAGCTCTCTTTGCTCGTTCATATGTTGTTATTATTATTATTATTATTATTGAAATCTCATTTGATTCCCCTCAATAACCCTGGGTTGTGACAGGGAACAGTGCCCAGGTGATTATTCCCAGTTTACAGGTGCAGAAACTAGAGCTTCAGAGCTTAATTTGCACAGTTCTCTTGACTTGCAACGGAAAGATCTTTAGTCAGCTCCAGGCTGGTTCCTTACCTAGCAACGTGTTTTCAAGGATAGGCACCAGAGCAAGGTGGAGATGCCCCGCTGGAGGGGGACCAGATGCTCCTACACAGCGATTAAGAGGCAGGCGTGGAGAGGAATTTTCTTTGGGTTAAAGGACCTAGGCCTGTGGAATGAGGTACCTATCCAATTCTTCCCCCAAGCAGTCCTGCTGGAAGTTCCTGCAGCCTAAACTCTGGACCGGTGGGGAACAGTCACCTCTAATCCCGGGAGGGAGAAACAACCTTCACTTTCTTCCTCCAGCTCTCCCTGTGGAGCTTCTGACAAAGAGACTAGAGGCCTGGGTGAGCCTCCCGTCCTTTCTCTATTGGTCATCTCTTTGGAAATTGGAAGATAAACCTTCCCAGAGTTGCAAATTGGGAGGAGAACCATTCCAAGAGATCTGAATAAACTAACCCTAGAGTATTCCAGCATTTGAGCAATCAGTCCCTGATTAGTGAAGTCTTAAAAGCCTGAAGCCTGAATTTAGCCAACAAACATTCATAGAGCACCCTCTATGTGCTCCTGTGCTAGGTGCTTCAGGGATGGAGAGGTTACCCACCTCTGGTTACAGTCAGGGAGGAAGAGCAGCTAGATGCTAACTCCAGTTCAGAACACAATTCAGTCAGTGTTCAACAGAGGACCAGAGAATGTTTTGGGGGGTTGGAGAGACAAAGCTTTAATTCCTACTGAAGCGATTTAGCAGCAGCAGCAGGCACCTAAAAGAGGTTGAATCTGGAGCCAGCAGAATAGGAGTCAAGAGGAAAAGAGAATGGACTGATATTAAGCCACAACAATATGCCTGTGAATCTTATTGTCATATAACCCTTTTGAGGAAAATGTCATTTTCCCCACTATAGATACGAGAAAACCAAAACAGAGAATCAAAGTTTGCCCAGTTTGTAGCAGAATGGAACCTAGGTTCAGTCTACTTGTACTCTACCACACAGCCATGTAGCAAATATGATAAGAACACCCAGACTGGCAGCTGCATGGACAGAAACCAGATGACCTGAGGTATTAAGGTGGTTGGGTTCCATCTTTGATCTCCATCTCATTCCCTAAGCTCTCCCTAGGTCATTCCTTTCCATTTTATTCACAAATTTTATATAACCATCATCTTATAACAAAAGCTATGAATGATTAAATGTGGGGAAAATAGAAAAAAGAAAGACAAAAGAAAGCACTTATAAATTACGACACCTAGCAAGAACCATTAACATCTTAATTTTTCTCTTAACAAAAAACGGGACTTTTTACAAAGAGTTGTAGAATCTGCTTTTTATCTGCTTAGCAAAATATGTGGATTTTTTTTTATACCAATAAGCATCCATCTACAATACCCATTTTATTGTCTGAGCAGGATTCCATTGCATGAATATAGCAAAATTTATTTAACCAGTCTCCTACTGTTGGACATTTTTCACTGTCATAGCAGTTTATAAAAAGTTTCCACTCTTTTACTGTTATAAACAATGAGCATTTTGTAGATAAATCTTCACACACATCTTTAATTGTATCCTTAGGAGAAATTCCTACAAGTAGTATTGCTGAGCCAAAAGATAAACATCTTTTCACTAAGGTATTTCTGAAATCCGAATCTTAAGCCCCTGCCTCCCCTTCTCAGTTCGTCTTACCTACCCCTTGTCCACTGGAGAAATCCCTGTGAATGTTCCTTGGTATCCACCAACACACTAGATTCATTTTGTCTTAAACTAAGGTCATCACCCAAGAAGCTTTCTCCTCCCTCTGTTTTCTCGCCCCTGGTGGAATTACCATCTGCCCAAATCCTGGATCTTAGACCAGTGAGCCCTCTTGTCCTAATTCCCAGAGTCCTGCAACCATACCCATGTCTTTTCACATCTGTCTCTTCCACATTATCTGGCTACTACCTTTGCCCAGGTCCTCCCTTCTCCTTGCCTGGCCAGTTACCAACTCTCCCTTCTTGCCATCCGGTCTGTCCTCCACTTTGTTCCCATCTGACCATACATGTCACACCCGACTGCAAACTGTCCAAAAAACTTCCTCTTCCTACCCGCCAGCTTTCAGCATCCACCACTACCCCACATCATCTAGCCACCCCTAAAGGGTTCTTTAAACCTCTGCACAGATCACTCTTCACATACACCCCCAGCACAACCAAATTTATAGCACCTCTGCGATGCCTCTCTAAAGCCTCTTCCCTCCCGCGCTCCCAACCCCAGGCTAGGCACTCCCTCCTCCTCAACTCCCAGCACACCTTGCTTTTCTCTTTTATTGCACTTGTCACATTATATTGTCTTGACTTGTTTTCAGAACTGTTTCCACAGTCTGTTGAACTCCTTGAGGGCAGAATTGGTATCTTTCTCATTCTTGTGCCCGGTACCTGGCATATAGGAGGTATCCCTTAGCTGTTTGTTGGATAAACAAATGGTACATCTGGGGAATAGTGATGAGAATGGAGTCTGAGGGGTGGGGTGGGGTGCAGGGAGTGACTGGCAATGGTGCGTGAAGATGGAAAAGTGGGTTGGGCTCTTTAATACTCTGTTGGAGGAGCGTGGGCTTCAGTTTAAAAACAGGGAAGAGTGCCTGAATTGGGGAAAAGAGGTTGGGCTGTTATGTTTTGGGAGGCAGACTCTGGCAATGTTGTAGCTAGCTTGGAAAAGCAAGATTTAAAAGCAGAGAGGACTAGTCAGGAAGCTATGTCAGAGGAGGTATAGATGGAGCCCAGAAGTGACATGCGATGGGAATGATGTCTTTGGCTGGAGGACGGCTGTGAAGGGCTGACAAGGAAACCCAGGGGTTGTCTATGGCCATACCACCCTGACCGGGCCTGATCTCGTCTGATCTCAGAAGCTAAGCAGCGTCAGGCCTGGTTGGTACTTGGATGGGAAACCCAGGGGTCAACGACTGTGTAGAGGAGGAGTTCGAAGAAAAGTCAGATGAAAACCAAGAAGGGTGGGGTCACAAGGGCAAAAGGCAGAAACTTTTTTTTTTTGCCTACAATGGGTCTTAGTCACGGCTCGCAGCCCTCGGGCTCTTTGTTGTTGCTGTGAGCGACCTTTCTCTGCTGCTGCTGCTAAGTCGCTTCAGTCGTATCCAACTCTGTGCCACCCCAGAGACGGCAGCCCACCAGGCTCCTCTGTCCCTGGGATTCTCCAGGCAAGAACACTGGAGTGGGTTGCCATTTCCTTCTCCAATGCGTAAAAGTGAAGTCGCTCAGTCGTGTCTGACTCCTAGCGACCCCATGGACTACAGCCCGCCAGGCTCCTCGGTCCATGGGATTTTCCAGGCAAGAGTACTGGAGTGGGGGGCCATTGCCTTCTCCGAGTTTTGGTAATGGGGGCTACTTTCTAGTTGTGGCACGTAGGCTTCTTACTGCAAATGGGCACTCTTGTGGAGCACATGCTCCAGGGCACACTGGCTTCAGTAGTTGAGCGCATGGGCTCAGTAGTTGCAGCTCTTGGGTCTAGAGTGCGGTCTCCAGTAGTTGTGGTGCTCAGATTTGGTTGCCTTGCAGCATGTGTGATCTTCCCGGACCAGGGATCAAACCCATGTCCCCTGCGTTGGCAGGCAGATTCTTAACCAATGGACCACTCAGGAAATCCGGAAAGGTGGGGGTTTTGAAGAGCAACTCAGGATGGGCACCTGGCTGCTGTCATCAGATAGGAGCTGACCCAAGGACCACCTCGGGGCTCTGTCTCAAGTAAGCACTTGGTTTGCAAGGAGAGGTACCTATGCACTCCAGGGCACAGCAGGCCCTTTGGGAGCTCTGCAGACCCTTTTTCCAGCCATCTGCCCCTTGTATCTCATTTATCCTTCAGGACTTCATTCTTCATTTCCCACAGACTTCTTTTTGAAAGAATAGTTGTATTTTGGAAATTAAAATACTAATAGTTTAGAATGTTTAGAAATATTTGTAGAAGTGAGTCTCAGTAATACTTTTGTACCTAAAAATACCTTCCTTCCTCACAGTGCTTCCTCACAGTGGGATAATGTAAGCACTATCTCACCATTAAATAGTCATGCTTTGGGATGACAATCATTCCCTAAAAGTGAATGCAGAAAATCTAGGGACAGAAAGTAGATTAGTATTTGTTTAGGCCTAGAAAAGAGGAGGAATGGGAAGTGATGGCTAATAGGTAAAAAATTTCTTTGGAGGGTGGAGTCATGAGTTAGATTATGGTGATGTTTGCACAACTTGACAAAAATGCTGAAAGTCATTGAATTGCACTTTAACCCAACTGGGTGAACTTTGTGGTATATAAATTATATTTCAAGAAAGTGGTTGAGGGGCTTCCCTGATGGCTCATGGATAAAGAATCTGCCTACCAATGCAGGAGACATGGGTTCGACCCCTGATCTGAAAAGATCCCACATGCCTCAGGGCAGCTAAACCGTTGCACCACAACTATTGAGCCTGTGCCCTAGTTGGGAGCTGCAATTACTGAGCCCACGTTCCACAAGTACTGACGTTCAAGTGCCCTGGAGCCCATGCTCCGCAACAGGAGAAGCCACCAAAATAAGAAGCCTGAACATTGCAACTAGAGAGTAGCCTCCTGCTTACTACAACTAGAGAAAAAGCCCGCAATGAAGACCCAGCACGACCAAAAAAAATCTGGTTGAAAAATTTATTGCAGAAAGTTCTGGGAGATTGAAGGATTTATGCCTGGACTGCCAGTCATTGTTAGTGTAGATGAGTTTACTCAGGCTTCTCCCTCTAATGCCAAAACAAGTTTTTCTCACTGAGAGAAAGGATGCTTGCTTTTTAGGAGCAGGAATGGGTTAGGGAGAGGAACAAGAGAACACTTGAGACCACTAAGCAGCTCCAAGGCAGATGGAAGCAGAAGAGGGCATGGGCCCAGGAGCAGGAAGGAGGAGTACAGAAATGACAGCCAGTTAGGAACTGGAGGTTAAAAATAAACTTCCCCTACTGCCTGGGAGAGTCCTGAGAGGTCTTCACAAGGAAATAAAGAACTCTAAGAACCCTAGGCATTCTCAAGGGTGGAAGAATCTTAAAGATCATCTAATTCTCCGGTTCGGTCCCTGGGTCAGGAAGATTCCCTGGAGGAGGAAATGGCAACCCATTCCAGTATTCTTGCCCGGAGAATTCCATGGACAGGCTGCAGTCCATGGGGTCGCAAAGAGTCAAACACGACTGAGCAGCTAAAACACAATTCCCCAAAGGTATGTCCCCCTCTGGATATTTGCATTTTGAGAGCAAGCCCTATGCCTGAAACTAGATGAAGTACCTTTCCTTTGAGGAACTAACTTACTATCCCCAAGTTAGAGAGTAGCTAACAGCATGGAGCATTGTGTGTCTGGAGGTAGGTCGTCTGTGGAGGCTTGGGGCCCCGTGTCTTTGCCACTGGGCACAGATGGCTGAGGTTCCTGGGAGCCACCCTGCACCCTAGCCCGTCCCCCACAAGGAGTTCTGAGGGGGAACCAAGGACCTCTGACTTCCTTAGCTTGGAAATTGGGGATGGTAGTTTGCAATCAGCCATAGGGAATTGGGCCCTAGATTTTTCCAGACTCTACACTCACCTCCAGACCTCTGGGCCTCAGGAACAGGAAATATTCAAAGAGCTCAGATTGTAGCTGAGGTGGAAATGGCTGATAATAGCTTGATCTGCCACTCTCGCAGGTGTTGACATTTGCATTTTAATGGAGGCGGTTAATGCCTTCAGCTGGAGGAGTGACTAATGTTCTTCCAACTGCTGCTGGAGGTAATGGGAGACCCTTTGTGGCCCAGGGCCTTTTAATGCCCTCTAGTCACAATACTAGATTACTCCTGATGGGCAGCTGCCAACCCTTTGGATTCTAATATCCATATTCCATGCTTTATCTTTGATCCTGTTCTTGATTTTGCTTTCTTGCACTTTCTTCTGAATCTCATTTTCCTAAAAGTATGGGAACATCCTTATGAGCCACTTATTCTTTCAACACTCGTAAACTAATTATTCATTTCAAGCAGAAAACTTGTGCTGGACACAGTTGAGTGGTGGGAGCCCAAGAAGTATGCCAACAAAATGCCATCCCCAAGAAGTTGGAGGTGAGAAAGTCACAGAAAGCTAGAGAACAGCGTAGCGCCAGGGGAGATGGGCCATGCAGCTTATGCCAAGCGCTACTTGAACAAAGAGGCTGAGAACTATATGAGGAAGTGTTCTGATAGGCTTGGGTGAGCAAGAAGGGCTTCTGGGAGAGGTGAGAAGACGAAAGTATGTGTGGGAGTTGGATATACAACAACTGAATGGAGTTTTGAGGATTCAAAACATTCCTCTAGTCACAAAAGACCACGTATTTTATGATCCTATTTATATGAAATGTCCAAAAGAGGAGAATCTATACAAACACAAAAGAGATCAGCAGTTGCCTAGAACTTGGAGGGAATGGGTGGGGGAGATGGGGATTAATTGCTCATGAGTACAGTGGGAGGGTGAAAGCTGTTCTGAGATTGTGGGGATGGTTTCACATCTGTAACTATACTAAAAAAAGTGCATTTCATACTTTGAATGGATGAACTTTATGGAGTATAAATTATATCTTAGTAAAGCTGTTTAAAAATGGGGGGAAGTGGGATCCAGAAAGACCATTCCTTCAATAATCCCACTTCAGTTATACCCGAGTTTCAGGTTCCTAGTCTTTTCCTGTATGAAGGCTCTTTCTTTCTTTTTTGCTGCACTCCACAGCTTATGAGATTTTAGTTCTCCAACCAGGAATTGAACCCAAGCCCTCAGCTGTGAGAGTGTGGACTCCCTAACCACTGGACTGCCAGGGAACTCTCTGAAGACTCTTTTTTTTTGCCACACCACAAGGCATGTGGGATCTTAGCTCTCCAACCAAGGATCAAACCTACATCCCCTGCCTTGGTTACATGGAGTCTTAACCACTGGACTGCCAGGGAAGTCCCTGAAGGCTCATTTTCAAGGTAAAAAAATTTCAAGGACCTCAACGTGGTGTTTATGTACCTTTAGTTAAGAATATCAGAGAAGGCAATGGCAACCCACGCCAGTACTCTTGCCTGGAAAGTCCCATGGGTGGAGGAGCCTGGTAAGCTGCAGTCCATGGGGTCGAGGAGAGTTGGACACGACTGAGCGACTTCACTTTCATTTTCACTTTCCACTTTCACGCATTGGAGAAGGAAATGGCGACCCACTCCAGTATTCTTGCCTGGAGAATCCCAGGGACTAGGAAGCCTGGTGGGCTACCATCAATGGGGTCGCACAGAGTCAGACATGACTGAAGCAACTTAGCAGCAGTTAAGAATATATATAGTGGTAAAAAGCTATTATAAATATATTAATTGATCTTCATTTGGTAAATGAATTAATACTTTACTAATCCCAGTAGTATTTATATATGCTAGAAAAGTGATTCTGTATTTGTAGGCAAGCATCTTATGCCTACAAACAAGGCTTAGTGGCCCTCTCTCAAAATCTCCTTGGTTCTTTGGGGTTCTTAACCCACAGTTTCAGAATCCTGGTCTGTGCTCTACTAAAGCATGTTTAATTCAGCTTCCCTGTCAGGTGACTGCCTATGGGTGGGGATCCATTAGCAGAAAATATGATACAATTTCCATCCTATGATGTATCTGCCTTTTCAGCTGCTCAGGCAAAATGGCACCCTTTCTCCTCCCAAAACCAATGAGCTTTGCTGAGAGCAGATCCAGCACAGAAGACAGCCAGAGCCATGCTGGTTGGCAGACACTTGTCTTTAGCAAATGTAATTAAAGTCAGCAGCAAGTAAGTGCCTATTAATTTTTCATTAGAAAAGTCAAAGGCAACCTTCTTGGAAAGCAGCATCATTGAACTTCAGCCTTGGTGTTAAAGCCAGGCTTTCCCTCACCTTGTGTATCTTCTTCCATGAGTACACACACAAATGAGTCCACAGCCTCTTTATTGAGAGTGGGAGAGAAAGAGTCAGAGACCATCACACCTATAGCCTTCAGAGGCTTTTAGTCCCATCCTCTGTCTCAGATTACCCCAATGTCTATCTGCATATGTAATTGCCTATATATATATATAGGCTTCCCTGGTGGCTCAGACGGTAAAGCGTCTGCCTACAATGCGGAAGACCCGGGTTCAATCCCTGGGTTGGGAAGATCCTCTGGAGAAGTTTTGTGTATATATATATATATATATATATATATATATATGGACCTTTTACAGTATATAGGTGTATATGTTAGTCTCTCAGTCACGACTGACTCTTTGTGACCCTATGGACTGTAGCCCGCCAGGCTGCTCTGTCCATGGGATTCTCCAGGCAAGAATACTGGAGTGGGTTGCCATTTCCAACTCCAGAGGATCTTCCCAACCCAGGGGTCAAAACTGTGCCTCTTGCATCTCCTATACTGGCAGGCAGGTTCTTTACCACTAGCAACACCTGGGAAGCCCATACAATATACTGCTCTCTCCCCAGACTGTGTTTACAGACCGTTTGTGTAGTTTGAACCTGACCTTAGATTCCCTTGGGAAGA
Source organism: Capra hircus (assembly GCF_001704415.2). Lineage (NCBI taxonomy): Eukaryota > Metazoa > Chordata > Mammalia > Artiodactyla > Bovidae > Capra > Capra hircus. Next base: position 67,597,710 of record NC_030808.1, read on the forward strand.
TGACTATTTAAAACTCTCTGTGATGCATCCTTTTGTAAAGAAAATACGGTGCTTGCACTCTAATCAGTTTGTCTTTTAAGGCAAGGGCAATATTGTCAGTTAAGAAGAGAGGATTGGGGACTGGGGCCCAATCTGGCCCTATCAGCTGACTCCTTGTTCGTAGGAGCCGATTCAACCTGCTTTAGGCATCAGTTAACTCATCTCTTTTCCTCCTTGTGCTTCTTTACAAAGGCATTTCACCTGATGAGAAAACAGTCCACTTAACACAGAGGACTGAGGGACGAGCATTAAACTTGGGGTCAGAGTACCTGGAGGAGCTTCACCAGCCCTCCCACTTTCCATGTCTGACAAGTCACCTGCCTCCTCTCTGAAATGCAGTCCCCAGCAAGGGTGACTGCTCTCCTGCCCTTAACAATTTGTTGTGAGGATCTAGACAATGATGTTAAGTTCCTTTTCAAGTTATTCACCCTTATGTAAACCAGGCATCATTCTTAATAATAGCAAAATAATAAGTTCACTCTTAATAAAGTCAGATAGCCATGTAAGAGGTTAGCATGGAAGGCGACATCTCTGGGTCGCAGGCTCTTGCACACATTTAGAGATGACTGTGATAAATATTTTTATGTCTGTGCTGCGTGTGTACCAGCTCGTCTAGTAGTCTGGGAGATCAGCTCTTTCATCTCTGCTGTGTTCAAAGCAGGGCCCCTAGGGCCATGCAGATGAGGGCTCTGTTCTCCAAGACCTTACCTCTTTCAGGATTCTGACAGACTGCAGCCTGTCTGCTGTGCAGACTGGGGAGCTGCGCCCTCCTGCAGGCGTGGGCGGTGATTAGAGTGGCCTGTGAGGAGCTTGAGTGGGACTGAGTGTTGCTTCTCCTCTTGCTGGCCACTCTGCTTGGCCCTGGAGTGGTTTTGCCCAATCTCTGTATCACTGACTGTGAATCCGTGATTGGGCATGGCAAGCCAAGCCGTGTTAGCGATCGTGCTGGGGCTGGCTGACCTTCCCCAAGCCAGGATAATCTCTTTCCCTGGCAACAGGCAGAGGCACCAAGGGACAGCGACAGATTGTGAAATCCTGGGGCTGGGCTTTCTAGAATTACTTAAAAAGAGAAAACTGTAACAATACCTTGCATTTGTACAGTGCTCTTAAAAAGAAAGAAAACAGTTTTTAAAAGCTATTCAAGGAGAAGGCAGCGTTGGAATTGTCTGGTAGAGAGCAAACCAGATGGGGTAAGAAATGTATTGTCTTATTCTTATCAACTCAGTAACAATGAGAGTGTTAAGAGAAATCTCTCATCCTTACCCACCTACTCCCCACCACCACCACACACACACAGGTGGAAATACCAAGGAAGAGTATCACACAGCATTAGCGGCAGAATGCAACCTAACCTTCTTGACTTTTATCATTACCCTAAAGCAGGCAGTGGATGAAGACGCTGAATGACCTAACAGTTTGCTTTGTCCTCCTGAGATTCCAGCAGGTAGACAGCTCTTCCTGAGTCAGACTTTGTGCTCCGTCCTCTGGGGCATACAGAAATATGCTTGATCGCTTGTAGGTCTGAAAGCAGTGAAGAAATGTGGGGGGTGGCGCATGAGAAACACTGCCATCTTCTTGCGAGGCACCTGCTAAGGATCTTTAAGCCAGGCAGGAGCAGACTCGACAGACAGGACTGGATGGGGCTGCGTGTGTTGCCTGGGGAGTTTCAGTGCTGTGTGAAGATTTGAAGACGACATTTAAGGAAGGCATTTAAAGAAGCAAACTGGCCACTGGGCCAAATGTGGCCAATGCCTGTTCTTAGACGTCAAGTTTTTGAAATACAGTTTTTGAAAGTTGTTGAAACACAGCTACACTCATTTATTTTTGCCTCAGCCTACTTTTTCACTACTTGCAGAGTTGAGTAGTTATGACAGAGACTGGGTGCCCACAAAGCCTAGAATCTTTACTAATCTGACCCTTTAGGAAAATTTGCCTCACACCAAACACACAAGAATCAACTGAAAATGTGTTATAGACCTAAATGTAAACCTTAAAACTGTAAGAAGAGTACATAGGAGAAAATCTCTGTGATCTTGGCTTACAAAGATTTCTTTACTGCAACACTGGTTCATTACTTTTCCAATTATTAAAAAAAATTTTTTTTGGTAAATTGGACTCAGCCAAAATTAGGAACTCTTCAAAAATACATTGTTAAATGAATGAAAAGACAGGTCACATACAGAGAGAAATTATTTGCAGATAAACATATCTGATAAAGAGTTTGTAGGGAGCATCTAAAAAGAACTCTAAACTTGATAATGAGAACAGATTCTAATACAAATGAGTAAAAGATTTGAACAGACAGGTCACCAAAAAAAAAAAATGGGTGAATAGGTGAAAATATACAGAGAACACATAAGGACATGGAAAAATGCTCAACATCAGTACTCATCAGGGGAAAAAGAATTAAAAATCACAATGAGATACCACCACAAACTATTAGAATGGCCAAAATTAAAGAGTGACCATACCAAGTGTTGGATACGATATGGAGCAACTAGAACCCTCACACACTGCTAGTAGAAATGTAAAATGATACAACCCCTGTGAAATAGCATGGCAGTTTTTTTTTTTTAATTAAGCATTTCACATACCATATAATCCATCAATTTCACTTCTAGATATTTACCCAAGAAAAATGAAAGCATATAAGCATATGTCCACACAAAGACCCAATGCTAATGTTCATGGCAACTTTATTCATAACTAAAACAACCCAAATATTCATTAACAAATGACTAGATAAACACATTTTACAGATCCATGTAATGGAATACTATTCAACAATAAAAAGGGATGAACTATTGATATAGTCAACAAAAGGAATAAATCTCAAAATGATTATAATAATTATCCCAACTGGAAGAAGCCAGACTAAAGAGTACATACTATATGATTCCATTAAAAAAAAATTCTAGAACAGGCAAACTAATCTGTAGTGATAGAAAGCAGCTCAGTGGTTGCCTGCAAATGTCAGGAAGCAGGAGAGAGGGATTGAAAGGGAAACTTGGGCTGGGAGGTTGGGGTAATAGATATTCATTATCTTGATTGTGGTGAAGGTTTCACGTGTGTGTGTGTGCGCGTGCATATATATGTCAAAACATCAAACTGTTTAAATGTGTGCAGTTTATTGTATGTTATTATACATAACTGCTTCCCCGGTGGCTCAGCAGTAAAGAATACACCTGCAATGCAGGAGACCCGGGTTCAAACCCTGGGTCAGGAAAATCCCCTGGAGAAGGAAATGGCAACCCACTCCAGTGTTCTTGCCTGGAGGACCCAGAGGAGCCTGGTGAGCTACAGTCCATGGGGTCTCAAAGAGCAGGACGTGACTATGTGACTAAACAACAAAATACATAACTAAATTGACAGCAAAACTACTTTTCTTTTGTAAAGTATTTTTGAAACAGTTTCATTTAGTTTGCTATGGCTGTGCTGGGTCTTCGTTGCTGCGCGGGCTTTTCTGTAGTTGCAGCATGCGGGGCTGCTCTCTAGTTGCAGTGACTTCTCGTTGCAGAGCACAGATTCCAGAGCCTACAGGCTTCAGTCGTTGGGGCACGTGGGCTTAGTAGTCGCGGCTCCAGGGCTCTAGAGCACAGGTGTGATGTACAGGCTTAGTCGCTCCTTGACATTTGGGATCTTCCCAAGTCAGGGGTTGAATGTGTGTCTCCTGCATTGGCAGGCAGATTCTCTACCTCTGAGCCACCAGGGAAGCCCTATATAAAGCTATTTTTTAAAAGGAAGAAAAAACCCTGAGGTGGTTGTTTCTTTCTTTAAACACTCTGTGTGCATAGAAGCAGCCAGTTCCCTCTCCAGGCTTTATATTCCTTATTCTCACTACAGTGCTTTATCTCCCCAACAACCCTGTCCTCCAAAGCCTTATTTTCCTCCAAAGTGACCACAAGTCACTGCACGGCCACTGTGTGATATGGACTACCTGAATACTGTCTTCTCATGTTAACAGGATCATTGTTGCCTTTGAATCCAGCTAGGTCAGATATCCGACCTCAGATTCTCAGTTCCTCCAGAGTCTATTGCTTGCCACCACCCTGGTATCAATCACTCTATTGATGAGGGTTAATTACAGAGAATGGAATTCACTCTTAACTAATTGAAGCAGAGAGCTTCCCAGGTGAACTGTGGTAAAGAATCCACCTGCCAGTGTAGGAGATGCAAGACATGGGTTTGATCCCTGGGTCAGGAAGATCCTCTGGAGAAGGAAATGGCAACCCACTCTAGTATTCTTGCCTGGGTAATCCCATGGACAGAGGAGCCTGGCAGGCTACAGTGCATGAGGTCACAGAATTGGACATGACTGGGCGATTGAGCATGCATGCACACACACACACACACACACACACAACTGAAGCAGGAAAAGAATGTATTAAAAGATGGTGGGGGCAAGTTCAAGGGGGAAGTTCTTAGCCATTTCTTCATATAGGAATTAACTCAGTATGTGGGGGATGACTTGATTGTAGAATAATCCAATCTACATTATGAAAGTGCCTTTTAGATGGTGTTCCCCCGACCCCCACCCCACCAACCCCTCTTCTGGTGAAATTTCTAGGAAAGCTCCACTTAGAACTGAGGCTGCTGCTGCTAAGTCACTTCAGTTGTGTCCGACTCTGTGCGACTGCAGAGACGGCAGCCCCCCAGGCTCCCCCGTCCCTGGGATTCTCCAGGCAAGAACACTGGAGTGGGTTGCCATTTCCTTCTCCAATGCATGAAAGTGAAAAGTGAAAGGGAATTCGCTCAGTCGTGTCCAACTCTTAGTGACCCCATGGACTACAGCCTACCAGGCTCCTCCATCCATGGGATTTTCCAGGCAAGAGTACTGGAGTGGGGTGCCATTGCCTTCTCCACAGAACTGAGGATAAGTGTCTTATTCCAGGGATAATTTTCTGGGGTAGGGAAAGGACAAGGTGAACCTGGAATGCCCTCTTCGGCTAGAAAGCAAAGATGCCCTCAGATTAATGAGGACATGTCAGAACACAGGACACTGCACATCCATAAGAATGGCTAAAACAAAACAACAACAAAAACTTGACAAGTTCCCAAAAAGTGATTCTGCCTCTCCAGGATGGCTCTGGGATCCAGCCATCTGCTGTGCAGATAGCACCTGGATATAGACTGAAGATACCGCATCAGCCTCCCTGGAAATTTTTGAGGAAATCAAGGAATGTGTCCTGGTAGAAATCACGAGCTCTGGATTCTGCTACTAACCTGTCTTGTACCTGTCCCTTTTCCTCTTCTGAGTCTCTGTGTCCTGTGTGTTTAATAAGGGGAGAGGGGACCCTAAGTGTTTTCACATTGATTTTCCTGGAACCCTAGGACTCCTAGGATTGCCCTGAGACGCTGCAAGGAGAGCCAGGGTTGGAGGTGAGCTCCACCTAGAACGGTTCTCCTTTTGTCTGTTTTAAGTTTGGCAGGCATAACTCTTAGTTGACAAACTCAGAAGGTTCTGAAAAATATCAATTCCTCTAGTTTCGAAATTTCTAAATTAATTTCTGACTCACATGACCCTTCTCAGAAGCTGGATGAAATATTCACTCCAAATATTCTTGGAGTTCTCCCAGATCGTGCCTCACTCCTGGGATGCGCTGCCCACTAACAAGCCACATCTCTCCAGTTCTCTCTGTGGGTCCAGCTGTGTCGCTGGGGCATGGGCACCTTTTGGAAGCTGACCGTGGTCCCCTCTGCCTTTCTCTTCCTCATCCCTCTCTAGCCCACCCTCCACCCTGGGAAAACTCTTCCCAGCCTGGAGGGTGGGGCAGAATTCCCTTTTGTGTTTAAGACATTCACTCAGTCAATGCCAATGAATCCCCATCATGGGTAGAATGGTGTCTCCCTAAAAAAAGTTATGTTGGAGTCCTAACCTCCAATAACTCAGGATGTGACCAGATCTGGAGAAAGGGCCTTTAAAGAGGTGATTAAGTTATAATGAGCCTATTATGGTGGACCCTAAGATAACAAGGAGATCAAACCTGTCAGTCCTAAAGGAAATCAACCCTGAGTACTCATTGGAAAGACTAATGCTGAAGCTGAAGCCCCAGTACTTTGGCCGCCTGATGTGAAGAACTGGCTCATTGGAAAAGACCCTGATGCTGGGGAAGATTGAGGGCAGAAGGAGAAAGGGGTGACAGAGGGTGAGATGGTTGGATGGCATCACTGATTCAATGGACATAGACTTGGGCAAACTGCAGGAGATGGTGAGGGACAGGGAAGCTGGGTGTGCTGGAGTCACAAAGAGTAGGACACAACTTGGAGACTGAACAACAGTACAAAGAGTGGACCCTAATCCAGTGTGACTGGTGTCCTTATAAGAAGAGGAAACCTGGACACATAAAGGCATAGCGTGAAGACAATGTGAAGAGGCAGAGAGAAGACAACCATCTACAAGTCAAGAAGAGAGGCTTGGGATGTAGAGTTCCCTCACAACCCTCAGAACAAACCAATGCTGCTGACACCTTGATCTCAGACTTTCAGCCTCCAGAATGATGACAATACATTTCTGTTGTTTAAGCCACTCAGTATGTTGTGGTATTTTGTTTGCAGCCCTAGCAAATGAATGCAGATTCCTTATCCCTCTTTTACCTCCCTTGCAAACACTCTTTAAGTTCTCCTGGGCACTGTTAGTTCTCCTAACATCTGCTTGAATGGGAGAAAGGGATAGGAAAAAAACAAGTAAATATTTCATAATTTCACTCAGCTATACATACACAAGTGAGCTGAGAACCAGAGGCTAAACTGCTTAAAAATCAGTGGACTGATGAGCTAATGATTATTGTCACTAGGTGATGGGTCCACGGGGGTTCATTGTACTATACTCTCTACATCTGTGTATATTTGAAAATTTCCATTATAAACCATTAAAGAAGAGAAAGGAGAGAATGAGAAAGAAAGCATCACTGCGTACCACTGGGCCAAAATATGATGCAAGGTGCTTCCATCTCTAGAGCTCCTCACGGTAGCATCCGCCCCTCTTGACCCTACCAGCCAGACTCTGCTAACAACATCAAGAATTACCCCTTTCCCCATCCCCAGCTGAGGCCACTGTCTCCAGAGCCCATGCCCGGAGATTCCCTTCCCCAGCCAGGCTTCAACACTGAGGCTTTTGCAGCCATGGGGCAACTGCACCTGAGCAGAGCAAGGATGGCACATCTGGAACCTCCTGGACCCCAGATACCCAGCAAACTTTATCATTACCTGTGCTGCCCGGCCAGGTCTCCCTGGATGGCTCCTCACTCTAGCTCCTCTCTCTCCCTTCAGGATTAGTTTCCCCTGTATCCTGTTATTACCACGTCTTGTACCAAATAACTCCCCCAATATTACTAATGATCACTCAGATTATATCCTGAGACCCATCTACAGTGCCTCATGCCCAGCTCCCCGTCACCAAAAACTCTCCCTGACCCTTGACTCTGGGGCAGGGTGAAAAACCCCATGGAAACAATATTATTTGTGGCATTTTAAATGAGTTTGGATCACATTACCCCTGGAACCATGGTTAAGTAATCAAATGGCAGCCTAAGGGTTCTTGGCTTTCTTGAGCCCCATTGCAGGGGCCACTGTTTATGTTTTCTTTTAATTCCTCTTCTAAATTCACTTCTTCCTTTAGAGGCTGTGAGGGCAGAAATTTCCACTGGCAAAATAAGAAAAGGAAAATGGGCTTTTTATGGGATTGATTCAGTGAAACATAAGACAACTGTCCTTTTATTTTAGGATTATGTTCTTCCCATTTTCTGGTCTTAAAATATCTTTTCTTCCATGAAGTGCTAGTATCAGTGTACCGCAATCTATCAGTTGGGGTTTAATTGCAGGTATAGCAGTCTCTCTAGTTATTTTAAGCAGGAAATAATTTAATATATGGATTTCAAACTTAACAAAATCATTGAAAAGACCAGTGAGCAGAGGTAGATTGGGCTTCTGGGAGTACCTCCCAGAAGAATTGACCTGCCAGGAGCTCTGCCCTCTCTGTCATGATGGGCAATCTGGGGAGTTAGGGAGTCCCTGGCCCCATCTGCCAGCTCCAGGACTATACCACCCCCAGCAGTGATCCCTGGGATCCAGGGATGGATCCCTGTGCTGATCCGGGGATCAGCAAGAGTGATGCCACGTTTGCCCTTTGACACACCCCAAACTAGAGCTTGGGCCTAGAATCTCTGCTACCGCCACCCCAGGAGAACCAAACTTCTTTGTCCCCGACTAGTCCGGAAAAGCAGCGGTAGTGCAAAAGCACATGCTTGGCCACTCTCTGCCTTCTCAGTCTCATGCCAGGGCACCTGCCTGGCAGAGGCAGGTCATGGGCACCCCTGAAGCTGTAAGGCCTGCTGCCCAAGGGATGAAGCGCTTGATCCAGTCTGCAGTTCTGTGGCTCAATGCCCACATTTTACTCAGGTATGAAACCCAAAATTTCCAATGGGCAGGGGGTGAGATCAGTTCCTTAGAGAAAGCTCCATCAGGGAGAGAAATTAAACTGCTCAGAGTCATACCTAGTAGCCAATAAGCACAGGGGGAGGGACTCCTCCTCATTAGTCACCAAGAGGATATTAATGAGAGCCATGATTAGAATCACCACTACACACCACTGAAATGACCGAAAAGAAGAGTGACCACACCAAGTAAGTGCAAGGATGTAGAGCGAGGAGCGCTCCTGTTCAATACTGGTGCGAGCCTACATTGATACAAACATTTGGAAAATCGTGTGATGGTACCTACTACAACTCTAAGTATGGATGACCTCTGACCCACTAATTCCCCCAGAAACCCATCAAATAAAAACAGGCATGAGAATGTTCATGATATCAGTTTTTAAGAGCCCCAAACTGAAGACAGTCCAAATGTCCATCAACAGGAGAATTAGTAAATAAGCTGGGGTACATTCAGGTATTGAAACATTAGAGAGCAATGAGAACTGACGAACCACAATCGCGTGCAGCTGCACGGGTGGATATTAAGCCAAAAAAGACACAAATGAGGTTACACCGTATGTCTTCATATAAACAAAGTATAGAAGCATGGTCTTGGGAGTTAACATAGTGGGTCTCCTTGCAAGTAGATAGGAACTGGTATAAGGAACACGAAGTGCATTTCTGGGGTGTTGGCTGTGTTTTGTTTCTTGACTGAGACGCTGGTTACATGTACGTGGTTACATGTTGGGAGTTTTGGTCTTGCTGTACACTTATGATCCATGCACCTTTTAATGTGTATATATATATATCAATTAAATGTGCAAAATGAAGCACACAACTTAGCTTTCAGTCTTTCTCTAAGCACCCTCTCTCTTCCCCCACCCCTGCAGATGACAATGATGGTTCCACTTACGGAACACATGAGCCACACACCGCACCTCACACTTGATTCTCACAATCTCTGGGCCAAGTGGAAGGCTATTTCATGGATGAGGCTCCAGGAATGAAGAGAAATTACACAGCCTGTCCAGAGCCATCCAGTGGACAAGAGGCTGAGCCATGAGTCAAACCCATGACTCTGTGGCTTGTGTCTTTCCCGTTCAGAAGCCCATTGCTCCTCTGCTGTGCTTGGTCTCTTTTCCTGGTCTGCAGCCTGCTTGGGTATGTGGTCCTTTGCCAAGGATTTGGCTCTCTTCCTGTCCCCTCCCTTCTGCCCCTTTCCCGGAGCTCCAGGTCTGAAATGCCAGCAGCTGCCACCATCGCCAAGCACTTAGAGGGCAACATGTTGTTCCTTGATGACAAACCTCAGGGAGCCATCAACAGTTACTGTCTCCATACACGGGTGGTCTAACATTCCGGAACTTGTCCTTGCCCCTGGGCCAGCTGGTCTCAGGAGCGGTCTGGGCAGTGTTTGTGGGCTCTGCCACAGCAGGGCCTACAGGAGCAGGGCTGGCAGATTTGCACCCATGACCAGCCCCTCGTGGTCTTTGCTTTGCTTGACCATATTTGGGTAGAGTAGGCTGAGGTCCAGCAGCAGCCAGAGGCCCTGGTGCCATGGCTGGGTCTTGGAGAACGTTCCTGATGTCCTGGAGAGTCCTCTCCCACAGGCCTTGGTAGTGGTGCGAAGAGTGTGTGCCTTCTAACCCCCACCTGCACCGGCGCTGTCAGTGCCTGGCACTCTGCAGTGAAAGGACGTGCCAGGTGCTGAGCTAGGCAGGCACTAAAGGGTCAGAGGTGGCTGAGAAAGATGCAGTGTCCCTGCCTGCAAGTAGCTAACAGCCTTGGCGGTGAGAGCACCCAACACTTGTGGAGCACTCCCTGTTTGCTGGCACTGTTCCGATCTGCCTATAAAGGTGTTATCTCATTGAAGCCTTAAAAGAACTCTTTGAGGCAGGTACTCTGATTCCCATTTTATAGATAAGTTATGTCTGACATTTTTGCAGCCCCGTGGACTGTATCCTGCCAGTCTTCTCTGTCCATGAGATTCCCCGGTCAAGAATACTGGAGTGGGTTGCCATTTCCTTCTCCAGGGCATCTTCTCAACCCAGGGATCAAGCCCAGGTCTCCTGCATTGACAGGCAGGTTCTCTACCATTGAGCCACCAGGGGAGCCCATGGCAGGCCCTCTGAGCTGACCCAGTCTTTCTCTCCTCCTCACATTTGCCATCCTTGTGTAATCTCCCAAAATCTGAGCATGGGCTGGATTTACCACCTCACTTCTAATGACTAGAATAGGGTAAAAGTAACGAAAGTTGCTCTGATACTGGGTCTTAGAAAAGACTGTGGCTTCCATCTTGGGTGCTCTCTTGCTTTCTGGGATCACTCTCCCTGGGGGAAGCCAGCTGCCTGGTGGTGAGGCAGTCCTGGGGAGAGGCTCCAGTGAGTGAACTTGGTCATAGGTCCTGCCGCGAGTGAGCCTGGAGACGCCTGCAGCCTCGGATGATGTCTTGATGGCAACATCATGAGAGACCCCATCCAGAACCTCGCAGGAAGCTGCTTGCACATCCCTGACCCTCAGAACCGTGAGATAGTAAATGTTTGTGGTTTTAAGCAGCTAAATGCTGGGGCACTCTGTTATGTGGCAATGGACGGCTAATCCACTCGCCCACACTCATGCAGACAGAGCTGGAATTGGGACCCAGGTGTGTCTGACTGCAAAGCCCCTGCTCTTAACCACTCTCAGTGCTGTTTTCCCCAGTCATGGAGGGAACACGTCAGTGCCTGAAGCGAGCCGAGACTACCTAGAACCGGTGGTGAGGCTGAGAGCTGAGGAACTAACCTCAGGCAAGATTCTTAACCATTCTGTGCCTCAGTTGTTTCATATACAAACTGGGGATGATAATAATACTCAATTTCATAGGGTTGTCCTGAGGATTAAATAAGTTTATACATGTGAAGCTCTTAGAACATAGTGAACATTCTAAAAGAGTTAACCACTATTAGTATTAGAAGAAATAATATATGCAAATATCAAATGAAATAAGATTTGGCTCAGCTCAGGCTCCTCTGAAAAATTGGTATTCTCATCTGCAAAATGAAGATAACACCATTATCATTTCTTGTCATCAGCATTAGATGAATTAGCACAGTGCCTGGAACATACTAGAAGCTTAATAAATGGTACCTAAAGGATGATTAGAGATTTCCTGGTGGTTCAGCGGTAAAGAATCCGTGAGCCAATGCAAACGTAGGAGACGCAGGTTCGATCCCTGCGTCACGAAGTTCCCCTGTAAGAAGTAAGATCCCCACTCCAGTACTCTTGCCTGGGAAATGCCACGGACAGAGAAGCCTGGTGGGCTACAGTCTATGCAAAGAGTTGGACACGATTGAGCACGCACACACCCAAAGTATGATTGTATTGACTAACAAAGCATGATTACACTGACTAACGCTCTAAGGGTGGCACATGGAGGGTGGGTGAACGGTGAGCACTGTTATAGTCCAGGTCTTGTTGACCCCGCTCTTCTGAGACCCCTCACTCTCCCCAGCACTGGAGTCTGGGAGCTGGCTGAAGGTGGAAGGCAAGGTGAGGATGGGAGGCAGACAGCCTGCAGTCCGTGGGATCCACGAAGGGGCCTAGACCTGCCTCCTGCTCCTTGGGAACGGGCCCCAGAGCACTGAGCCAGCAGCTAATAGGCCCCTTAATGCTCCAGTTATGGGACTATGTTAACAGTCCCAAGAAGGGACTTGGTTCCATGAAAATCCCCAAGCCCCTGGGGCTGAAAGGCTTAATGAGTCCCAGCAACAAGGCCGCCACCATTTCTCATTCCAGTTTGATCTCTGTTGAGATAGCATGGTTTGTGCTCAAAACACACTCCAAAAGAAATAAATAAGTAAATAATACAAAAAAGATGGGCCTTACTCTGCAGCCCTGTGTGGAAATGTTTGAGAAAATGATGACCATCTTTGTTCAAAGATTTGGAGATTTGGGAAACATGTTTACATAACTTTGCCAATTTCTTGGCAAAAAAAAACAAACCATAAAGGAGAAAACGCAACACACATAGTCCCCCAAATAATACCAAAACACACTTTCTAAAAACAACTGCAGAGCGCCCCTAATGTTGCCTATCACTGGTTTTCAAACTGGGTTCCTCCGAGCTCCTCCACCCCCTATAAAAATCAGAGCTGCTCCCCTTTTGTTGGCCTCACATTTCAGGATTCAGATTCTGATTTTTTGGAAAACGGCTTTTCCTACTTAAGAGACAAAAGGAAAAAAAGCCTTGAAAGCTGCATTCTTAGGTCATCTCTAAGCTCCTGTCTAGTTCTGGGAACATTAGAGTCTCTGTTCAAAAGGAGGGAAAGGGGGATAAAAATGGCATAGGAAACACGAGAGTCAGATCAAAGAAGAACTTCCCATAGAAAAGAGCATACCCACCGTCACGAGAAAGGCGGAAGGAGTGCTGAGGAAGGTTCACTTGCAGGGATCTTCGAGAAGAACAGCAGAGGGCTCAGATGCAGGGAGGTGGATGGGGTGGTTCCGTGGCAGGAGGATTCGGCGGCCCTGTGAAATTCCTGTGCAGGCTAAGCAGTTCCTGGCTGGGGAAAGGCCCTGCAGACCGCAAGGTACAGTCTGTCTTCCACACTTCTTCCCTTCTATCTGAGTTGACTTCTTCCAGCTCTGCAACCTGAGTCAAGCACCCAGCAAACCTCCAGGAGCGTCTACTACGTGCCAAACCCTGTGTGAGTTCTGGAGATACTGCTGTGAACAAAGCAAGAGCCTCTGCCCTCTCAGAGTCTGTATTCTAGAAGGCGCCGCAGAACCTCACCCGCACATTTAGTGCCACCTGTACTAGGGCTCGAAGAAAGAAATACAGAACAATAACGACTGCAGGGAACTGGAAGCCAGAGGCTACTGGGTGGGGCTTCCTTGAGGAGGGGTGTTTGAGAGAAAACCTGAAAATGAGGTGGAGAGGGAAGGGGACCCCACCCCGTGAAGGGAGCCATGGGGGCCCTTCCGGGCTTTCCTTCTGGTGTACATGCATGGGGAAGGTGCAGGCTTAGCTCAGTCCCAATTTCTAGGTTAATGAATTCATCCCCTGGGTGGTCTCGCTGTCTGGATTAGACTTCAGTCCCCTGGTTCCTGCTTCACAAACCTGAGTGTGCCTCAGAGTCAGGTGGGTGCTTGTGAAAACCAGGTCTTTGAACACCACCCCCCAAATCTTGAATCAATGTTGATGAGACAGAAGCCATCCCAAACCACACTTGAGAAGCACTGCCGTCTCAGGGGTAACCTCCCATCAGGGCCTTGCTGGACACCCACCTGTCAGAGGGATTCGTGGCTCCCAGCGTGGCGTGATTCTGGCACCAGGCCACTCTCGGAGGAGGTGGCATCCCTTCTCTGCCCTCAGGCTCCTCAGCTGTTCTGCCTGGAGGGAGAGCAGGCTGGCTGACCAGTTGCAGACCCTCACCCCCACTATTTCTGTCTGCCTTCCACCAGCCCAGAGATGTAGTCCCGCTGACCAGGTAATTTGCCCGGTCAGGTGAAAGGGCAGCAGGGAGGGGAGCCGGACAGCTCTGCAGGCCCATTTTCCAGCTGGAGCAATGTCTGGTTGAGGGAGCCAAAGGGAAGGATGTTGGGGAATGATTGCCTTCCTCCCCTGCTGGAGGGCCAACCCCACAGGAGGAAGGCCCAGCTGATGTTCAAGCTTAGGAGATAGGGAGTTTTGAGGCCCACCAGCAGCAGCTGCCTGAAGCTTGCTCCGTGACAGACTGCTTATTCCCAGTCATCTGTCTCTTCAGCAGAGAACAGAGTCAGGGCTGCAGATTCCCACCATGTCAGGCCCCTCAGAGACCCAGGAGAACAAGCTCACACCTGCTGGCCTGGGTGTCGGCTCCACAAGGTCTCGTCTGTCTCTGCCTTGTTCGTGGGCTCATCCTCAGCACCTAATGCAGGATCCAGCCTGGAAGAGATGCTCCCCAATGTTTGCTGAATGATGATAGGAGAGGAGGAGCTAGAATGCCCCCATTAGGAGCATGGGGGGACTTCCTTGGTGGTGCGATGGTTAAGATTCCATGGCTCCAAGGCAGGTGGCATGGGTTCAACCCCTGGTCGGGAACTAAGATCCCACACGCCACACAGTGCTGCAAAAAAAAAGCATGGGCCCTGCTGCTGCTGCTGCTGCTGCTGCTGCTGCTGCTGCTGCTGCTGCTGAGTCGCTTCAGTCGTGTCCGACTCTGTGCGACCCCACAGACGGCAGCCCACCAGGCTCCCCTGTCCCCGGGATTCTCCAGGCAAGAACACTGGAGTGGGTTGCCATTGCCTTCTCCAATGCACGAAAGTGAAAAGTGAAAGTGAAGCCGCTCAGTTGTGTCTGACTCTTAGCGACCCCTTGGACTGCATGGGATTTTCCAATCTTCCCACGGGATTTTCCAATCTTCCCACGGGATTTTCCAGGCAAGAGTGCTGGAGTGGGTCTGGGCTTTCAAGCAGCATGAACCTGGTTTCAGACCCTGACTCTGAATTTACTAGCTGTGCATCTTGGGCAAGTTCCCAGCCTGGCAGAGCCTCATCCTCTCCATCTGTGGGTCAGTGATAGGTAATGGCAGCATCTCCCCCATGGGGCCCCCAGAGGAGCAAGTGAGACCAGGTCTGGGGGTATCAGTGCAGACAGTGGCCATAGTGCCCAGTAAACCTCAGCTTCTTGTGCTGTGGAAGGAGCCCGGAATGTGAGATCTTGAGAAAGCCTTAGTGTGTGAGGGCAGGGGAGGGGAGAGGGTGGAGTCCAGGGCTTCAAAGGGGCTTCCTCAAAGGAGGCTGGCTGGTTGTGGTTTAATCTCACCAAGAAGGGAGGCTGAGGAAACTGTCCTATAACGTGAGAACTCAGAATGAGGCTGGATGAGAGAAGAGCTTCACAGTGAGAATGGAGCCCAAGGGTGGCTGGAACCCATGGAGGTCTTGCAGGGGTTTCTCGGGGTACTTCTCTCTTCTGGAGGTGACAGCGTCCCAGCGTTGCAGCACACCTTGCGTAGCTTTTCTCTCTGTGGCTTCCTGCCTCCTCCCAGCCCAGCTTTCTGACTGGAACTGAGAAGCCATCAGCATCTCTGTGGTGCTTGTCACTCTAGAAACCAGGGACAGGAGGCACAGAAGGAACAAGAGAACTGAGGATGGTGGGGGAAGGAACAGCCGAGCTAGTGGCCGAGCCGCTGGCTGGAGCCAGGCGTCAGGGCGGGTAGGGGTAGGGTGGACTTCCTTGGAGTGAATTTCAGGCACCCAGCAGAGGCTCTGAGGTCTTCCCAGCCATCCCCCAGCTCTGGAGCCAGATGACCCCTCCCCTACCCTAGGCACATAGAGGGGACTGACCTCCTCCGAGGTTTTAGAGTCCAGTGCAGTGTGCGTGTTACACGGGCATCAATCAGCAGGGCTGATGTAGAGGAGCCCCTTGGCCCAGGACAGCAGGGCTCAGGATGAGACACTTAGCAGCTGCTGAAAGGGTGACTCTGGCCAGGGACCCACTTCCATTGTGAAGGCGGGGCTGCACACCCCCTACCTCCTCCAACTGTGAAAACAGACATGAGCAGTGGGCCTTAGAGGTTTTGTTTTGTTTTGTTTTTGTTCGAGGGGGTAGTGGAGACAGTAAACACAGTTAAGCAGTATAATTAAGTGAAACTAATAACAAAATTAATCTGCCACCTAATTATAAACATACTGCTACTATGCTACATAATAATTAGTAGTAAATAGTAAACAAGCCAGACAAAGGTGATGTGCTTTAACACAGCCAGGCCAGTGGTTATGGCCTCTTGTTCAGTTTCCATTCCAGGATGTGTCATGGCTCTGGGCCTACCTTGACACCAGGTACTGTTCCATCATATGTGATTACTGACACCCATTTGACCCGTTTGGACAGCTCCCCCAGCCTGGAGCTGTCCTTCCATGATCCTATCACCCCAGGACACACCAGAATCCCCCTCAAGAGATGGAGTGCTCGGCTGTACATTTAACTCCTTTATTTCTGCTTTGACCTTCAGGCTGCCTTCCTCCTTCAATTTATCAACAAATATCTGCGCCCCACTCCCACGTGGCAGGCTCTGTATCAGATGCTAGAGAGACAGAGGTGAGGGTATCAGTAACATTGTCGGGAGAAAACAGAAACAGCTCATGATGATGAGATATGTTTGCTTTGTGACTTCTCCACACGCAGGATATTTTCATACAACTCAAAAAAGGTTATCCTTTAAAAAGATGAATAAGATCTAGTATTTTAAAAGGAGCCAATGGGCCGGCAGAGGAGACCAGCCTCCATCCTGCTTGGTACAGGTCCGGGGATAAAGCTGGAGGGGTCTGCAGAGGCCGTGGGACAGCAGTGGCTCTTGCTGGTTGAGAGAGGAGGGGGTGGGTGCAGCCCAGCGGCGTGTGGAAGGATGAGGGGTGATAGCAGCAGTTAGCGCTGACTGACCACTTACAGGGTGCCGGGTCCTGCTATAAGCTCTGTGTCTGCCTTCACCCACGTGATCCTCACCGCGTTGTGGGGCAGGCCTACTGTTGTTCCATGTTACAGAGGAGGCAACTGAGTGTAGCAGGTTGGATGATGTCCCTCAGAAAGATATGTCCAAGTACTACCCCTGGTCCCTGTGAATGTGGCCTTATTTGGAAATAAGGTCTGCAAATATAATTAAGGATTAAGATATTTTAAGAACAAAATGAGATTATGATCTGCCCTAGAGATGAGATCATTTGGGACTTGGGATGGGCTTTGAATCCAATGGCTGGTGTTCCTATGGGAGAAAGGAAAGGAGACAGGGATGTGAGACAATAACATGGGGGAGAAGGCCTTGTGAAGACAGAAGCAGAGACTAGAGTTCTGGGGCCATAAGCCCAAGGCAACTAAAGCCCACAGAAGCTAGAAGACACATGTGAGGATGGTCTGTGAGGGCCTCGGGAGAGAGCGCAGTCCTGCTCAGAGCTGGCTGAAGCCTGTACTGTAACGAGCTCTCCTCTGGAGAGCCTGCGCCACTGTGAGTGATCCCCCCGGGCTCCAGAGTCCTTCAGATCCAGATCAAGGGCGGGTAAGCCACCTCCCTTCACTGCATGGCCATTGGTGGACCCCAGGAACCTGGTCCCAGACTTGCCAGCCCCTGTGGTGCGTGCTCAGCCCACCAGGAACAGCCTGGCTTCAAGAGTGAGCAGGGCCTGTGGTCCCTGTGTGTGTGATGGAGTGCTTCCGTGAGGCTGATGGAGCCTCTAAATGAAGAGGTTGGGTTCCTGCTTGGGGGAAAGATCTTGCTGTTTTCTCCACCGGCCACAAACCTGGGCTCTAGTCTTGTAGGGGAGAAGGGAGGCTCACTGGGCAGGCTTGTCTGGATCTATAATCAGTGATCAGGAGGCTCCTGGCCACTGAGACGGCAGGGCTTTCAGTGGGGCGGGCCAGGCCTTCTCAGGGCTTGGCAAGGAGTGTGGTTCTGCAGCTCCACCGTGTCCTCACTCCTTTGTTGTGATTCTCAGAGAAGGCTGGGGACTGTTTGCTTCTCCTTGGGGAAGCCAGGTCATACTGCAGCAGGAGAGGGACTTTAGTGCTTACGTGTGAGATGGGAGCAGTGATCAAGGCCTGGGGGACCCAAAAGATGGGAAACGACAGGGTTTAGAGGGCTTGTAGAATAGAGATTGTACTGCTTGTTTTAAGGCCCCTGAGTGCTTGGGAGCTAACATAGGGACACAAGGGGCTCAAGAAACCACTGGGAGCCCCAAGCAGCAGCGAGAGTTCCTAGAGGAGCTACCCTTCAGGAGTGTGGAGTGCCCGCTCTGGGCTCTGCAGGGCTAGGGGTGTTGTCAGAGAGTCAGCATCCAAGCAGATCTCTCTTCTTTGCTTCTGCCCTCCACCTACTGGCCCCACCTGGCATGACTTCCCCTTCCAGAAGAATTACTACTCTCCTGCCAGGGTCCAAGCAAGGAGGCCATGGGGCTCTACTGTGTCTGGTTCTGAGCATGTTCTTTCTGTGAGTGAAGGTCTCCTGTCATTGCCCCTGGGGGGCAGAAGAGGCCCTCCAGTCTCTGCCAAGTGGACCCAGGCTGCTGGGTTGCAAGGAGCTGCCTAGGGCATTTGAGGGAAATCCTTTTGGCTGGGACTGAGCAGGACGACAACGATGAGGAAGAGAGATGTGGGGACTTGGTCATTTTGTGGGCATGTGAGTGGGCTGCTTTATGTTTCTCTGTGACTGCAAAGGAAAGAGGACCCAGGGATTGACTTGAGAATGAGAGGGGTTAGTTCTTCATGATGGTCAAGCCCAGGCACTTGCCTGTTGCTGGGCAGGCATCACATGGTGACCACTGGCCACCATCTCAGGAACCGGATTGGGTGGCTGCAGCTGGAGATGAGTTCAGATGGTGAGAGAGGGTCTGTTGTTGTTCAGTGACTCAGTCAAGTTTGACTCTTTGTGACCCCGTGGACTGCAAAATGCCAGGCTTCCCTGTCCTTCACCATCTCCCAGAGTTTGCTCAAACTCATGTCCATTGAGTCGATGATCCCATCCAACCATCTCATCTTCTGTCTGCCCCCTTTCCTCCTGCCTTCGATCTTGATGAGTTGGCTCTTCACATCAGGTGTCCAAAGTACTGGAGCTTCCGCTTCAGCATCACTACTTCTAATGAATATTCAGGGTTGATTTCCTTCAGAATTGACTGATTTGATCTCTTTGCTGTCCAGGGTACTTTCAAGAGACTTCTCCGGCACCACAGTTAGAAAGCATCAGTTCTTTGGCTGCGGGCTCAGCTTGGAGTATCCTATAGCCTTGGAGCAACAGTAAAAGCAGTATAATTAGTGTAGTCGTGAAGTATGCAGGATTTCTCTTTATGTGCAGGCTCTGCCACTCACCTGCCAGGTGACGATGGCTCAGTTACTTACCCTTTCTATGTCTCAGTTTCATCATCTATAAAATGGGAGTCTAGCAGTATTGACTTCATAGAACTGTTGGGAGAAATACACAGTTTAATATACATAAAAAATATGAACAGTGCCTGGCACGCTGTAAGAGCTAAATATTGGCTAATGTTACTCTCCATGGGTCACCCTTGCGTTAGGGGCCAGCACATGGGTTAGTCATTCTGCATTTGGAGGAAGTGTCTCTGGGTTTTGATATTCTTGAGTTCCTGGGAACATTTTCATCATAGAAATACCATCAAGAATGTACCCTGGGGCAATGCCGCCTGAGGGCAGATGGCATGCTGGGGGACGGGGTGGGGCACAGACCGGGTCCTCTGCAGAGCCCAGTGCACAGTCACCAAGCTGGCGCCTCCCAGTTAGGGGAGAGGCGGTTACCTTCACCCTGGCCTTGGTCAGGCCTCTGCTGACGGTTTCTTCAGCCTGTGACTGGGCTCCAGTGTCGAGACCCTAGGTGGATGTGCCTACAGCCCTGGGCAGGCACCGGAGCTGTTCATCTGGGGAAGGAGGGGAACACGTGGTTGAGTCCCTGGCTTGTCCTGCTGGACTGGCTTCTTGGCAAACAGCCCAGCCTGGGCCTGACCAGTGTCCTCCAGTGTCCTCCAATATCCTCCAACCAGATAAGACCCATCGTTTAGGGGAGCTCTTTCCTTGGGGACCAGAGGCACCACCACGCCTGGGCACCCCTGGGGAGCAGCCAGGCACTTGGACTACTTCCTTCCTAGGAACACAAGGTGAGGAAGTGGCTGAGGTTCCCACAGCTTCTGCTCTGTCCTCCACTGAAGCACACTCAAGCCCCATCAGTTATTCAATGTGCAGGGTGATGACTCATTTAACCCTCCCAGCAACCCCACAAACTCGGTATTATTTCATCCCCATCTTGTATGTCAAAGACACTCAGGGAAATGGTGAGGGCAGAAAGTGGAGCAGGAATCAGGCTCAGGCCTGACCCTGAAGCTCCACGATGCTTTCTCCTAAGGAATCAGGCAGGGATTGGGGAGGTTGGTGTGGGGCAAAAATAGAACCACACAAACCAATAATATAGGGCACTGCAGAGGGGTCAGAGAAGGCAATGGCACCCCACTTCAGTACTCTTGCCTGGAAAATCCCATGGACAGAGGAGCCTGGTAGGCTGTAGTCCATGGGGTCGCTAGGAGTCGGACACGACTGAGCGACTTCACTTTCACTTTTCACTTTCATGCATTGGAGAAGGAAATGGCAACCCACTCCAGTGTTCTTGCTTGGAGAATCCCAGGGATGGTGGAGGCTGGTGGGCTGCCGTCTATGGGGTTGCACAGAGTCGGACACGACTAAAGCGACTTAGCAGCAGCAGCAGTAGCAGAGGGGTGGGGAGAAAAAGGAGATAAATTCAGGAGACTGAGGACTGTGAGAGTGAGAAATTAGAGGAAGAGAGGGGAAATTACATCTCCTTTGTGTCTCTTTGGCAGGGGGTATACACCTGCCTTATACCTCCTTATACCTGCTATGTACAGGTCCCTCCGGGTGTAGGCCTGCTGAAGTAGGAGAGCCTAGATGTGTGGGGCCTCGTGTCTGAAACACAAACGAATGTGTGGCCTGGCAGGGTGGCCTAGAGAACCCTCCTGTCTAGAGGGATCACGTGTAATCACGTGAGCCCTGCAGGGCTAGGCCAGAAAACGCCAGGTCTTTTTTTTTTAACAGAAGCAGGAAATCAACTTTTTTTTTTAATGTCAGCACTCTTAATTTAAAGATGTTAGTAACCAAAACAGTTTAGAATATTGTTTTAGAAAAAGGAAAAATAACAACAAAAAAAAAAACATGTTCAGCTCATAGATTGCCAGAAAGCAACCTCAGCTTCATTGCACTTATTTCCATGAGGGTCTCACCATCAAACTGTGAACCTCTCCAGGGCTTACAACTGCGGGAGGAGCAGTGTGCCCTGGGGGGATTGAGAATTGAGGGCTGTGAGAAAGAAGCATACAGATTTCTAGAAAGGAACCAGACTGAGTCAGACTGATGCATTGCCAAAAAGATACAAGAGAGCCATGTTGCCTTTGACCCTGGGGGTACCTTGTACCTCTTCTCTGTGGCCGCAGCGTTCCCAGGGCCCTGGGCTCCATGCGGAGTACATGAAACTGTGGGTGCCAGAGGGCTGAGGGGGTAGAGAGGGAGGGTTGCTTGGAGGCGGTGGGAAGCTGCTCTGCCTGGCTGCTGAGAAGTGAATCACATTTCCATGTGATGGGTGCAGTTCACACTTTGTAAGGGAACAAGGAGCAACCGGAGCCTGACTTTTCTAAATATACCAGGCAAGGCAACTTGCCTGGCTCTGAATTGAGATTCCTGACAGGAGGCTGGGCGAGCCTTGGATCCAGCGTTTGCAGGTTGCATCCCGGGCTCTGCTTCTCCAGCAGGGGGAAGAGGGGCTGATGCAGGGAGCTGGGACTTGCGGAAGGTGCTACCAATTTCCATTCTTGGGTAAATACCTATGGAAACTCTGGGGTACCCTCTTGGGCCTGTACAACCAGGGGGCTTCTGTGGCCAGATGAGACCCCCTCTAACCCCAAGGCAGATTCCTCCTCCTGTTGCCCTCAACCTTCACAGGGCTGCCTGGCACAGACCACCACCCCCCTACCCTCGCTGTGTCCTTCAGGCTTCCAGGTATGGGAAGTGTCTGTGACATCCTTTCCAGAGCCTGGGGGGGTCAATCTCCCCCAGTTGTCCAATCTCCTTGTAAGTCTACACCTGATAGTGTTGGGAGCTGAGGCACTGCCTCCATGGATAGGGACCCCAAATCCCTGGAAGGACCATGAAATGCTACCACTGCACATCCGGAAGTGACCTGCAGGGCTGTGCTGCAGGCTGGGAATGTGGGTTCCCATTCTGCCACTGACCACCTGTGTCCCCTTCTCTCCTTGGAACCAGTTTCCAACTTGGGACAAGAGGAGCCTTGAGGTGACGATGCTAATCTGAGGCCCCTCCCGGTTCTGACAGGTCATGGTTCCCTCATGTGCAACGTGGGCAGGAGGTTTGGGAAGGTATAAGGTGGGTGGTGTTTGGTGACAGCTCTCCACGGGGCAGGTAGGGAGGTTCATCTTCTCCTGACTTTGGGTATGAACTGAAGCAACCCCAAGCCTCTGGCAGGCTGTGATCAGTGTCTGGAGCTTTCAACCTCGTCAGCTATCCTAAGGCTGGGGAGAAATGGCAGAGATAAGCAAGAAGATGTAGGCTTCAGGCTGTGGACAGAGATGCCCATGGCATGCGGGCACTGTGGGCCAGGCCCAGTCCAGCTCCAGGGAGGAGCTCTGGCCTCGAGTTGCTGCAGATAAGCAACCAGCAGGCCTGCGAGAATCCTTTGTAACCAGACTCTTAGCTGTCAACAGCTTTGCTAGCGAAGTGACTAAAGAAAAGGCTGAGTCTGGGTGGGAAGGGGCTGGGGGTGCGGTGTTAGTTTAGACCCCAGGGCTCAGACCAGAGGTGTCAAACAGGGTGCTGCAGGCTGTAACCTGGGAGGTGAGACCCCTTCCTGGATTTCAATGTCCCACTGGGCTTGTTGAGTCCGAGGGGTTTCCAGGGGACCTCAAGGTGCCAAGAAGACTGAGTCTCTAAGGAGCCAGCAGCTGTGCCCTTTGAAAGGTTTTCTGGGTGAGACACCCCCTGCCCCCACCAAGGCCCCTGTGTTCTGGGGAGCAAGAAGGCAAGGTGGCGGTAGGAAATGGCCGTGGGCTTCAGAGTCTGTGGCGTCTGAATCCAGTCCTGCCTCTGCCACTGCTCAGAGGTCTAGGCCCCTCCACTGCCTTCCTGTTTCTTTAAAGAATTTACTGGTATCTGAAATGCCCTGTTTAATCATTTATGTTTCCTGCCAATCCCCCAAACCCTAGTGGGAGGCTGGGCACTGAGAAATACCGTGGCACACAAGCCGGGGAGTCCCCGCCTTGTGGGGTCTGTAGTCTCAGCAGGCGAACAGCTGAGGAAAGATGGCAGTGGGAACCTGGAGGGCAACGTGGGCAGTCACAGGGTCTTCACGAGTGACACTACTTCGTGAGACATACTTCACTGTTACCTGAAATGCTCATTTTGCCAGTCGCCTGATTTTTCTGCCTGCTCCCCCCGCCCCCCTGCTCCACTGTGGTAGGACCAGGAGGTGCGCCAGGGCCAGTCCTAGGACCTCGGGCAGGCACTCCCGGTGGCCACGCTGCAGAACTCCTGAAGGACAGTAAGGAGTTCCCGGGTGGAGAGGCAGAGTCTTAGCAGAGGGAATGTGGGTGCAAAGGGCAGGAGGGCCTGACAGCCAGAGGGCCCTGAGGGCCTGGTAGGCCTTCATGAATGTGGGGTGCAGAAGGACAGAGGAGGAGAGGGCAACAGCCTCAGAAGGTCACTGGGTCATGTTCAGGGGTCTGGATTCATACCAAGAACGACAGGGAGCGACTGAAGGCTGAAACAGAGACTGACATGATAATACCTGCATTTAAAAAGGATACTTCGGCTGCTGTATGTAGGATGGATTTGAGGGGAGGGCAAGCGTGGAAGCCGAGAGCCGGCTGGGAGGTTACTGCTGCCATCCAGCTGAGACGGCAGTGGCTCAGATAAGGGAAGAGGCGGTGGAGGAAGAAAGTTGATGTGTTCAACCGATCCTCAGGAGACAGAACCAGCAGGATTTAGCAACTGATTGAAAGCTAAGTGAGGGCTAGTGACGGAGCACAAGGGAGATGACTCCCAGGTTCTTGGCTTGACCAGCGGGTGGCTGAGGTGCCATCCAGTGAGGTGGGAAAGACTAGGAATGCGGGGAGCATGAAGAGGTGTGTGGCCAGGGGAGGAGGGGAGTTTCATTTTGGATAGGCTGAGCTCTGGGTGCCTTTGAGATGTCCAAGGAAAGGCGTCCAGTGGCGCTTTAGAATGGATGCTGGCCTGAGTCGGAGGCTGCAGTCCTCCGGACAGAGAGGAAGCTTGAAGCCTAGGCAGTCCTGCTCCTCCTCTCCAGTTCCTGTATCAGATGCCAGGGGGCCTGGCTGGGCAGGGGCGGGGGCACCGGGGCCTGAGCCTGATCCCTCCAAAGCACCTGACCCAAGGGGCAGCCCTCTGGTTCTCACCGATGCCCAGCATATGGAAAGGTGAACTTTTGCTGCCTCATCTTCTGATTCAGTTGAAACAAGTACACAGATCACATTCAAGGGCCAAATCTGGTCCAGAGGCTGGGAACCTGGTCGGAGAACTTGGGTTTGAAGTGAGAAGAGTTAGAATAGAACTCTCAGGGTGAGGACCCCACAGGCAAGGACCCCCAAGGCATGTTCTTCCAAGGAAGCCCCTGGACTGGAATCCCCCCATGACTTGGATAAAAATACACTCCTAGTCTCTATCTCTAGTGATTCAGATTCAGTAGGTCTGAGGGAGCCAGAAATCTGATTTTGTCCAGCACCCTGAGTGATTCTTAATGCACTCATCTTTTGAGTGAGACTTGAGCAAATTTTGTCAAGGAGGAAGGAGGAAACCAGAACAGGCTGTCCAGAGTAAAGATCATTTTAAGAACGACATTGGCTTCCCGGGAGGGAGTCCAAGGTCCCTCTTCATTCTCCCAGCATGTCTTGGCTCCTTCCCAAGGAAGAAGAATAGTAATCTTCATGCTCAGGTTCAAGATTCTGATGGCGCTCCATCTGCTCATGAGAGGCAGTGGAGTCAATGGGCGTTAAGAGGTTGGTGTACACGGGGGAGGGGGCCTCTTCCGGCTCTTCTCGCCATGAAGTGGTACGCAGAGCCAGATCTGCTTTTTCTGCCTGGATGCTTTCCTGTCCTTCCCAGCCCAGGCCAGCCTGGTGCCAAGCACGGCGGCACATGCATACCATCTTTGAACGTCCCTTCCCTGGAGCTGGTGATGTGTTGGGTCAGCCTTTCTCCCTATCACAGGGGTAGGATCTAAGATCTGGGATGAACAAGAATATGGTGAGAGGTAAGCTGAGCAGGCCTCACAATTGCCTTTTAGTCTGAACCACTACTTCTTACTAGCTTAGAAATCATGAGTGTTCTGTGAGGAGCTTCCCAGGATGCTTTCCTGGGGCTCGACTCAGTTAACCACTACACATTTTGTTGGCTGGTCCTCCCTCCTTTCTTTGGCTTACACCTTCATTAAAGATGCAAGGAGCAGGGAGGAAAGATGAGAGTTCTGGGCCAGAACTCAGTATTGCTGGGCCCCCACTGGTACGACTCCAAAGCCATACCATTATTTCCAACATTCAGCCAGTAGTACCCCAATTTCAACCCTAAGACAAAGGACACAGAGTCTACACTGGATTTCACAACAAGGAGGTCACTAGTGACCTGGAAGAGAGCCGCGCCAGCAGGAGGAGTGGTGGGAGAGATGGGAAGAGTGGGCGGTGAGAGTAGAGGAGCACTGGCAGGGCCTCTCCCAGAGAACAGGAGGAGGGAGGGAGGAGGGCTGGGGTCAGGGCCAAGTCGGGGAGACGCTCTATGGGAGGTGGCGGAGAGGAAGCACAGAGAGGATGGGACAGCTGCAGTGAGGTCCCGGAGCGTGGGGGAGGGAAACATCTATGGAGTACAAGGGAGGGATTAACTTTGGACAGAAGGTTGCCCCATCCATTCCAACAGGAGGTAAAGCAAAGGGTATGCTCTGTATAGGTAAGTCTCTAGGTGTGGGAATAGAAAGCTGAAGCAATTGCTACCTGATGGCAGATTTCTGTTAAACTGGGGGTGCAATCTGGGACTGGGAGTGAGTCAGAGGTCTAAGGGGGATGGAGTTTAAGAGAATCCTGGGCAATGCCAGGCAGGCAGCCCCCAGGGTGAGGCACGGGCAAGGGGAGAAGGCACATGATCTGAGCTTGGGGTTTTGCCAAGAGGGTGGGATGGGAGGGCAGGGGGCATGGGGGTTCCTGATTACAGTGGTCAAATGGTAGAGTCTGGCAGAAGGTTGGGAAGGTTGAGGGGTCGTGGGCATAAGGGACTGGGAAATAGGGAGATGGGAAACAAGAAAGGGTTAGGAGCTCCAGCACAGCCATGATGGGTGTGGGCAGCAGAGGGCAGGGCACAGCCCTGGAGCTGCCCTTGTGTGGGTGGGGCAGAGAGCTGGTCCCAGCTGTCTCACTGTGTGGCCCTGGAACAGTCACATGCCCTCTCAGGTCCCAAGTTTCTTCTGCACAGAGACTGATGGCTTCCCTGGCTTTAAGGATCTATGAACATGGTGAGCTGACATGGGGAGGATGCCAACTGACAAGGGCCCAGAGCAAAAGGAACTCTGGGGCCTTGTCACATAACAGGGCACAGCAGGACAAAGTAGCCAGCACCTGGGGGTATTCAGGATTGACAGTGAAGTCAGGAAGACCCCAGGAGCTTCAAGGACACGAGCCTGAATAAAGGGCTCTGATAGCAGGAGCTTAAGAAATTTGGGGTGTGGGAGTTGGACTGACCCAATTTGGGGCTGCAGTTCTGTCTGGGTCTTCTCAGACAAGCTCTCATCCACTGGTAAGCTCCCTTCAGATGCAGCAGAAACAAGTGAAGGGTAGACCCCATCCAGGGCTGCTGACTTCTGGGCTCTCAATCTAATGTGTAATTCATTTACCTATTTGGGATGGTTGTTTTTTAAAAAACAAACAAACAAAAAAACCCAAGGAAAATCTTCCCAGATCCCAGGCTAAGCCCTCTTTTGTTTTTTTTTCCCTCAGGATGTATTAACGTTCTCTGATGGGGAAAGCTGCCAACAGATTAGCATTTTTCATGGTGTTCAAGGAGCTTTAGCCCTGAAGATGTTTCAAGGATAAGGTTGAAAGTGGCGTTGGCCCTGCATCAGCTCCCCCTTTCTTGGAGATTCACAAACTGTGTTCACAGGAGAAAAGATATACAAAGTCCAGCAGGAGAGAAAACTTTTCGTTTCAACTTTTTAAACCACAGAACCCCCCCACTCCCTAACATACTTGTACTCCCATTGCCCCCAGAACTAATATTCTGTGGATTCCACTTTGACATACACTAGAAAAATAAACAAACCACCTGCAGTAGACTATCTGCCCTGGCACAAACAACTAGTGTGGCTGTGAGGGATTATACATGCCTTGGGTGATCTATTGGGTATGGCCAAAATTGGTGTCATTTAAACAGCTCTTGGGGACGACTTTAAGCCTCTTAAAGAGTGAGAATAATCCCTGGCATGAATAGAAGTATTTTAAATCTGTGAGAAAACTCACAGTCCAAGAGTCAACTCACACCCAGAGTGTACTGGACATGCTGCAGACAAGCATTCTCGGGGCCAGACGCGGCCTTATAAGGTGGCCTGACATTTTCTCATGGCCCAGGCCACCCTCCAAAAATATCCAGGGACAGAAGAAGAGCGGGAACTGACCTCCCTGAATGTTTCAGAGATTAACAAGCAGGCTCTCCATTAAGCAGGAGCACTAACACCTGCTTTATGACCGGCTCCAATATCTCTCATTTCAAAACCAGGCAGCCTGCGCAGTCCCAGCCAGGGAGGTCTCCGCAGCAGGAACAGCTGGAACCTCAAAGCTCAAATCCAAACTGGGGTTTTTTGCTCTAAAAAAGTGTTATTTCCTGTACCCCTCCAAAACACCAGGCTGCCTTTACTTTATATGGACAATAGAAGTCTGTGACTGACCTTTATTAGTGTGCCTTTCTGCCCTTGGGTCAAAGCTACGTTCCAAACGCCTTGGATTCCCCAGACCTCCAATCGCTTGTGAGGTGCTGCCCCCCAGTGGGGCCACCCAGCTAGGACAACACGGAGGCGGAAATGGCCTTAGGGCTTTAACTAAGTCCAGCATGAAAAAGCATCGGGATTGCATCCAGGGTCATAGATAGATGTGGAAGCGCTGCCATGGTAATAAGTCCATGTTCTGGAATTAGTGAACAGAAAATACAATTTCCAAACATAAACAGGTTTATGAAAGGGGTATTAGGTGCTTAAAGTACACTGCCTCTCACATATTTTATTTTTGCTTATCAAGTGACTCTTAGGGTGAATTGCCTTTTTGTGGGAAAAAAAAAAGATTATTTTTGGTAATGAGATCTTGCCCTGTAACAGTAAGGGTTATATCTCTAAATCTGGAAAAAAAAAAAAAAAAAAAAAACAAAACCCCAGATCAGTTTCTCACATGTTTAAATCAAAGTGTAGGTCAGAAAAACCTACACAGCTCTCTTCTAACTCTGGTTCCTAGTTGCAGGCAGGGGAATGTTAATAGGTATAGCTATTTTTGGTAATAAATGTTTAGAACAGTTTCTTCACCACCAAACTATAACAACGAACTAGTCTATTTGTAATGCTGGAATAAAAAAAATATACGGAATTGCAAAGCTAGTTTCTTCATTCTTGTTAAAGGGAACAGAACAACACAGCAGTATTTTCGGAATACTGTGTGTGTAGCAGTGGGCCTCAATTATACCAATGGTAATTCCTAAGGCTGGAGCTTATGTTAACATAGTACACATAATTGCTATAAAATATGACAATGACAAATTACAAAGACCTGGCTGGTTTCCCATTGCCACTCTAAGATGGAAAAGTTGTATTTTCTGGATAGCCTCTACTATTAACTTTACCATCTGTTCCTCAGTTTCAGCTGAAATAATTTTCT
The DNA here is from genome assembly GCF_001704415.2 of Capra hircus. Classification (NCBI taxonomy): domain Eukaryota; kingdom Metazoa; phylum Chordata; class Mammalia; order Artiodactyla; family Bovidae; genus Capra; species Capra hircus. The sequence goes on from NC_030808.1 coordinate 67,626,599, forward strand.
TTTCATAAATGTGCCTATCTCCAAAGTAGATTAGCTCTATACGAGGAGAGAGGCTGTTCTAACCACTATGCTGGTAATTTCTGTGATCAGACAGCATTCAGAAAAAATATGCTCCTCTTTGGAACATTTTCCACAGTCCTGGACAAGGGTGATACTTCTAGGACCTGGGAGACTCAGGTGGGCTCATGCCTCTGCTGGAGGCACCCTGAGACCACCTAGAGACATAACTAGAAAGGGACTGGCACATGGACACATTAGCACTTTTGAGGGGAGGAAATCTGGGGTCTAGAACTAGAGGTTGGAAGTAGCCGAGCTGAGTATCCTCTCAGTCTTTCTCCCTGCTTGTTACTGTGTGTAAAGCAGTTTCTAGGATTGCTCTGTGCTTGGAGGTATTTTTAGGAGGAGGTACTGGACCGCTTGACCAAGTACTTGTTTCATAAGGTGAACATTGCTGGGCAACAGTATTTCCTCTCTTTTTTTTTTTTTTAATTTCCTCTCTTATATTAGAAAAATTAAGATTAAAACTCACATACATACACACTGTAAGACAAGGGCCCTCCATCTTTTACTGATTAATTTTTTATTTCTCCTGGTCCCTATATGATGAATCTGTCCTGTCCTTCTGCAGCCAGATTGGAGGTTAGCAAGGTAAGCTTGAAGACTGACTGCTTGGAAGAATGATTTTTTCGAAACCTCAATATAATTTGTCTGCTTTTCCTTTAAGTGTAGAACCATTATGAAGAGCAGAAATAGATTTAAGAACTTTAAGAAAGAGCTGGAATCCATAATGGAACTGAAACTTCCATAATCCTACAATACCATTTTCAGGCCAACTCAATGTGAAAAATCACCAGATCTACTGGTCGGATATCAAATCCAGGCAGAGCACACACCAGTTTATTTTGAAATGCAACACAGATCAGTATTTTATGAATACAACTTATTTCTACATTATCAGGTAAAAACAGCTTCCAAATGCATGCATAGAAAGTTAAGCATAGTCTTTGAACTCCTTATTTCTAAATATACAAAAAATACATTTAAATTATATAATTTTAGTGAATCAAAGACTTATAAAATTACAGTTTTGGTTTTCACAACATAGAAAAAATATAAAAATGACTTTATATATGGTTGTATAATTTTTTACCCAAATTTCAAAGGAGCGGTATGTACCGATTTTGTCTTACAATGCTTTATCCAAAACTCAGAATTGAAACTAATTTGCAGGTTGTACCACATCAATGCCAACCTTTTATTATAAATGAATAACCAAAAACACAAGTGGAAGTGAGGGCACAATCTCTTCACATGCCTCAAAGCTACACTTTCTAAGCCCTTCCTCTTGGAAGTTTGCTCCAGGGGAACGTTTCCATCAGGTGGATGTGCTTTATTGCATGACTAACTCTCCACGGAGCCTTTGAAAACAGTCAGTACATGTTAAGTGAATGACCCCAACCTTAGCAAACAGAACACAGCAAGACGCAGATTAGCAGCTTGTGTCGATACGGCACTACTGCGTATCTCAAAGAATTCTTTGCCAGGAGGTGGTCCCCGAAGAGGGGGATCTGAAACACCCAATCAGGTAGGGGTTGGGGGGGGTGGCGCAGATGATGCCTTTGACTCTGCCCGGAAATGAACGTGGTTGAGTCTGACAAAATACCCACCAAAACACCACCTTCCTCATCCACACCTTACAAGATGTGATATCCGGTAGGGTTAGACGTTCTCAGTTCATAAACGAACACCACCACTTCCAAAGAGAAATGAATTCACATTAGAGATAAAGAAACCAGTTACTGAGAGAGGTGACTGAAGGACACAGTGCATGCCTTACTTATCTGCAACGAGCATTTTAAATGTTGGTGGACAAAAATACACACTGGGGTTGAGACCCTTTTTGAGAAGGGAGTTATTTGCTGCGTTCTTGTTGTCAAAGTTCAATTGGATGCATGACCACTATTTGTGACAGATTGTTTTTCATAAATAATGACAAATTATAATAGAGAGGCCCGAATAAAACTCCCAATCCAGCAATCCTGGAAAATTTGCATTTTTCATCCCATCTTCTATAACTATTTCAAACACAAATGAAAAAATTCTTACTCAACTTAAGTAATAAGGCTAATATAACCCAAATTGATTCTATTTTATGGTAGAAAAACATTTTGGAAAAATAAGAGAAAAAAGCATGAAAAATAATCTTCCCACATATTTTGTTTATCAAATACAAGAATAGATTCTAATCTCACACACCCAAGTCAAGAGTGCTGCCTTTAAGGAGCAGAATTTTAATGATCAATTCAAAAATAATGTATTATACATCTGCTTGCATTAAATTTCAGGCTGCATATTTTCTTCTCATTTTCATCTTAATTTTCATGCTTCTATTAAAATAAGCATTTAAAAGTTTTCCATTATGACACCCTTCTAATATTGGCAATTATATTTCAGTTGATAACCAGTCAGTAAGCTAGTAAGCTAGACTTTTAAAAGATCAACCAATTAAAAAAAAAAAGGGAAAATGTTTCCGTAAAGAACACTGTATATTTAAAATCTAATGCATGTCTAAACTTGGGCTTTACATTTTCATCCAACTCTTTCTTGAAAAGCCTTAAATGCACAGTTTAGCAATTATAGTATGTAGACAAGACGTTAATTAGACAATGTCCATATGTCCAAAGTATTTCTTGGCTGCTCCAAAATGCGGGGACGATACTACTTTTAGTTCATGACTGCCCAACTGGAACATTTCACTGCCTCTGGACTTACAACTTGGTGGGAATTACATAGCACCATAATAAGGAAAAGTATACAAACAGAAGAGCTGAATAAAAATGTAAAAATAAAATAATAAGGGTACATAAACCCATTCCTGATTGTTCTTCAAAACTCCATTTCTAGAGTAACACCTTCCATGTGCTTTCAAGAACAGATTCTCTACCTCTGTGCACTAGACTGGCTTCAGGTCCCTAAGCGAAAATAGCTCCTGGCAAACTCCTTACTCAGGGTGTTCTGAGAATAGTACTGTGAAAGGTACCCGTCATTGACTAGCTACTGAGCTTTCCCTTCCTCAAAACTGTCCAGTTTTGTTAAAATAGGATTGAGGTGGAGCCCCAGTTAAGGTAGCTTCTCTACAATATACACATACTTATTAAATTCAAGCACATTTCGTAGTGGCAAGCAGTAACGACTCAATTGGAAACAAACAAAAGGGTTCTAGTTGTTTTCTGATTATAGGCACTACCCCAAAGTTTCACAGACATGTACATTGTATAACTCATTCACTAGACACGAGGGGAAGGTCCCAGCCATAACTTCAGAGCGTGCCAGAGAACAAACGGCTTCCAGCATGCAGTCAAGCACGTTGAGAGGGAATGCTAAGCACACTGCAGCCTGAAACGCAACTGCTCCAAGCTGGGCACTCAGTGGGCACAACTTCAGGGCTCAGACTGTAACGCTCAAGGAGCTAGTGTTACAGATCTTTCACTTATCAGACATGTGAAGGAAACAGGGGGACATAGAATGCCAAATCCCTTTCTAGCGCCATCATAAACACTGGGAACTTCTGGTTGAAAGAGCATGCTGAAATGGACCGGCCAGGATGTTTTATGTAACAGCTTTCATTTTTCTGTTTTGTTTTTTAGAAAATCCCAGGCCCAGGTGACACTGGATTTTGGTTTATTTATTTATTTATTTATTTTAGTATTTAAAAATAGTTCTTACTTATTTTCTATGAAACGTATTAGGAACTGAAAAAGTCTGCAGCATTTTTTGTCATTGGAAAGTTTGTTTCTGGGGATGTGCAGGAAGAAGGAACTATTCAAATTTCTTGTGTTCTTCAGTATGAGAAAGGATCTTTCTTCTCTGGTGTATCATGTGGAAGTATAACTGGGGAAAAACTGCAAAGAAGAGAAAGAATTGGTTAAGGAAGTGATTTTAAACCACACATTCTATGTAAAGCACATGGACTTGAGGTCCTCTCTGACTCCAACCACTTTCTCTCCCAGCAACCAAGGATGGTAACAAGACGGGCTTGGAGAAAGAAGAAAAACACAAAGAAACTTACTTTCCTGCTTTAGCCGAGAGGGAAGGGTAACGTGGATTGGAATGTCAGATGCTACTGTCACTAGCATTACCAATCAAGATTCCACAGAGCTGCCAAATCATACTCTTTACACAAGCTCATGCTATCTTCACATTTATTCTCTGATTTCCCAACAACTAGGGGATGAATTCTAGTGCGGGAGTTATCATTCCTGTTCACAGAGGAGGAATGGAAGCCTCAGAGAGGGTGGGCATTTGCCTGCGGTCTCACAGCAAATCACTGACAGTCAGGACCAGGCTGCATGCTCCTGACCCTCAGCCTCGCCCTCCCTGTCCCCCTGCTCTGTCACCCAGGAGGATGTCCCAAAGGTACTTCCAGAGAAATGCTGTTCTTTGGGAAGACCGAGGAGTGGCGTTTGATCTGAACACCACTAAGCCACGTTTGGATATGAAAAGCAAACCCTTATGCACTGGAGATTCCGTTCTTGGTCATTTCACGAGTTACTTTAAAAAGGACTGGCTCTCGATTGAACAGGGTGGTACTGCCTGTCTAGGGAGTAGCTGGAAATGCGGGTGGGAGGACTGGAGTGGGGATATTATTGGCATTCAGTGCAAGGGGCCAGTAATGCCAAAATCCACACTATGTGACAGTCCTCCATGACTAAGAACTGTCCCACCCCAAAGGCCTACAGTGTCCCTGCTGGGAGATGCCAGCTTAAGCTATCTGACCTTCACGAGGTTACTGTAAACTGGGGGTTCAAAAACCACATAAAATATTCCAGGAGATGGTCTTGGACGTGCACCATCCACCTTCCCTTCTCAACAGCTCCACTCTATATTTTAGACAGTAACCTGTGTTTTGGGGGAGGTGATTTCTTCTACTGCCAACTCTTCTCTGACAGTTTCTTTCTTTCCAAATGGGTTCCAAGTTGGCCAAATGTCAAACGATCCTCCCAAAGTACCAAGACATCAGTGGGTGTGTGCACACAGATTTGATAAACTGCAGAGGAGGCCCCGGCGCTGAACAGCACTGCCATCCACTCCACTCACTATTTGCAGGCAGGAAGTTATTCACAGAAAAGACCCAGCTTATGCATAAAATTCAACAGTGAGAGAACTATTTTGGTATGAACGCCAGAAAATTTGACAAGCTCTATAATCTAAAAACTGGAAGTAAGGATATAATTAAACCATAAGGAATGCTAATTGTAATCATTTAAAAATGTGAGGCTAGTCACATTTCTATAGATATACTTTAGTAAAGGGAAACTTTGCGGCAAAGAACACTAAGGACTTTTCCACTGGCTGCATTTGTGATTATGTCACTCATATAAAGTGTGGCTGTGGACCCACAGGATCTGACGCAGGACAACGATCCAAAAGCCATTCAATAGGCCTTTAGTGGCAACAAGATGGCTAAATACACCTTCATCCTCATGCAAGGGCCTTCCAGCTACCGAGGCTCCTGGGTCAGAAATGGGGAGCAGATATGGCCCTTTCATTTTGTTACATTCTTCCAGAAGTTGCTCAGTGCCCGAGAGAAAGAAATGTGTTGGGGAGACGGGGAAAATGGAAGTACTTGGGCCAGAGATTCTCTGCTCCTCTGGCAGTGACCCCCTGGTGACCAGAACTTGGGGGACACCATCTCCATCTCAATCACTCACATGGTCACACCAGCTCCAGTGACTGAAGTAATTCCAGATACATGGGTACCTGCTTTTAACTACACTGAAAACCTCAACCTGACACCAGGCTGCTCAGAATTCTAGCCTCTGCTCTTATAGTTCAGGGCATGTAGGATGGAGATGGCGGCTGTGCACGTGTCCATCTTGGTGTGACAGAGGGCGGGTGGGTGTCTGCGGTGTCACTGGGCACACCTTCCTGTAAGGAGAAGGGCGCTCTTAAGACTTGAAGGCAGAGGACACCTGGAAACACTCTGCTTGGGGCAAGTTCCTTCTGTTTCTCTAAAAATCAGAGGTGTGGTTATGGTTACTGACAGTGTGGACAGTGCCCTGCTTCTTGGTGACCCTGCCCTCTATCACTGTTTCTCATTTCTCTCTGCCTTTTTTAAACCCCCGGCCCTGCAGCTAACTTTCACCAATTTGCAAAAGGGGGAAAGCAGGTAATGTAAACAGATACTGTCCATACTGATACTGCAGCTGCAGCAGAGGAGAGAGCACCCCAGAGGGAACCCAAAGCACCCCGCTATGAGAAAACTCCCAGGGCTGCAGCTCACAGGCCACGCACAACATGGGCCGCATGTGCGACAGTGCGACATCTGGTCGGGACCATAATGCTTTCTGTAAGATACGTACATCATCCACTTCCCATGAGAGGAGACTGAAAGAAACCTAAGTTGTGGAAGGGAATCCAAATTTGGTAAAGAAGGCTGCATGGCAACAGCAACCTCTCCTGACTCTGCATTTTCTTCTTATAAATACAAAGTTTTGGAAAGTTGGAAACATGCAGTTGGCTGGAATGAACTGTACAAACTGGTCTCAGCATTAACAACATCAACTACTGAAAACATTCAGGGCCACTGGCTCAGGCCAGAAGCAGAGTGAGCGCCAGCGGACACGAGTGATCTGTAGCAGCAGACAGGGTCTGCACTGCCATCTTGAGCCTGGGTGGGGAGTTAAGGATTTGAAGGGAAACTTTTAATTTCTGTCCTTGGAATGAATCCTATTTTAGTCCTACAAGAGTTTAGCTACCCTAGAAATGAAAGAGTATGGACTTTAACCAAGCCAAGTTGTCTCATTAAAAAGAGGCTGAGAATGGTAAAATGGGGAAGGACTGAGGTACGGAAAGCAGACGCTGGCTGAGAGGAGAGAGTTTCCCTACTCTCTGTAAGACAGCTGATTCTAGGTCTGTGCTCTCTTCTCTTCTAAGGCCACAGAGGAAAATCCCACAGAACTGGGTTTGTTTTCCTTCAGGAATCCTGTCATCCTGTGCTTGACCAGGTCCCTTCTCTACCGAGAGGCCAGCAGGCAGAGGCAAAAGGTTGGCTCTGGTTGGCCCCCATAGCACAAAAAGAGACTAGCAGGTGCAGAGTGCCCGGAGAACTGCTCCTGGAACACAGCCCCACCTGCAACAGGCTGGAAACCTGGCAGCACCTCTGAGGGAGGGGCCCCAGGTTTCCATTAACCAGGCAGCACTTTGTTACTGGTTTGATTTCATGACAGTCTCCTGGCCCCATTCCCAGTTGTCCAACACACCATTTATCTCCATTTAAAGACTTATGCTCAATTTAAAAAAATCTTATGGTGCTCATCAGGATAATACTGGTTAGCCTGGGTGTGGCAAAACTGCAGTTAGGAAGTGTTGCTCCAGAGACTGGAAGGGAAACTCTAGGGGAACAAAATCGGAAAGGTGAAAAGCTCTAAGTTAATTCTAACTACTTAAATTTTTACGCTCTTCCATATTTATCTTTTGTTTGAACATCAACTACCTTTTACATTTGGAGAGAGAGAGCCGCTAGCCACCCTGCTTCCAGCAACAGAGAGGAGGACTTGATTGCTCCTAAAGGGTGTAAAAGGAATCACAAAGCAGAAGTGCATCCAAGAACTTCTCCAAGATAAATGTTCACAAGAAACTGGGATGTCGTTTTTTTCCCTCAAAATGTATGAAATGCAATTTTCCACAAGGGGACACAAGCTTGTCACCTGTGATTGTTAGGATGAGTCATTCAGTTAATGCTGTGGGCTGAAGAAAAATCCAACCTTCCAGTCTGAATTTAACCTGAGGTTTAGGGGAGGATATAGTATCTTACAGCCTAAAATAAGATTCAGAGTCATAATGCCAACGGAAGTAGCTAAGGGAGAAGAAGCATTCAGTTTACATGGCCTTGGGTATAACATGACTTTTGGATATGTGGAAATCAATTATAGGATAGAAACTGAACATCAGAATTTGAGAAAAGGAGTAAACAACTCTTCATCCTCAGCAAACAAGACTCACTTTAGAGAAGCCTCAAACATGGCCTTTTCTCTCTGTTAATGTGCTGGTAGGCAGATTTGAGTATCTATATATTTAAACCTTCAGCTGCTGCTGCTGCTGCTAAGTCGCTTCAGTCGTGTCCGACTCTGTGCGACCCCATAGATGGCAGCCCACTAGGCTCACCCATCCCTGGGATTCTCCAGGCAAGAACACTGGAGTGGGCTGCCATTTCCTTCTCCAATGCGTGAAAGTGAAGTTGCTCAGTTGTGTCCGACTCTTAGCGACCCCATGGACTGCAGCCCACCAGCCTCCTCCATCCATGGGATTTGCTAGGGAAGAGTGCTTTATAATCAGAAACCATCCTGAAGAGAATGCTATGTTCTGTTCAGATGGCTTTAAGTGTTTATTTCCAAAAAAGAAAATAAGAAATAAAGAAAAAATTAATCAATTAATCTATTTTTATTGTACTTGTTTCTACTCAACTACCAATTCCTTAAAAGTGAAGTAATGTCTATTTTGATGTAGCAAAAGTGTAAAACTCTCTCTACAGTGTTTTTCAAATACCATAACAAGCAGCTTTTAAGAGACTGAAAAAGTCAAGGTAAGGTCTCTAATGGCTTTTTTTTTTGCTTTCCACTCAGTACTTTCCTCCAATAGGCAGTTAACCTATCCTGGCATTCACTGTTTCAAACACACGCACTAAGGACTGCATTTTAGCAGCTGAGAGGAATTCATCTTTATTCAGTTACTACCAGAGAAAATTCTTTCTGACAGTCAGCTTCAATGAGAACCAAAGCATCCCCGATAAATAACATTTATGGTGTAAAAACAACCAAAGGCATTTAACTCTAGCTATTGTTGAGCCAATTTTAAAAACATAAATAAATATATGTATAAATATCTACTTACTTGGAATGTAAGAGATCATTATCAGAATTAGGAATGCATAATAATCAAAGGAGAAATTGTATTTGTTAGGTAAACTGATGGAGTACAGGCCAGCCTGTCTGACAAAGGGCAAAGCGGCATATATTGTGAGCAGTTCTCCTGACACTCCCATTGGGTACAGCACAATGAAGAGTGTGTACCTAAAACAAAACAAAATATTCATTACTGAGGTTTGAAGCCAGCTTCAGTAGAAAGATGCACCCTCCCACTCCCACAACCAGTACTGATTATAAGTAACTGGTACTGGTCTTGTAGAAAGCTATTGTTTATACACTTTCCTGTTTACCCACTGCTTAAATTCAGGTTTTACAGCCCAGTTTTTGAAAAGGGCCAAAGCAGGTATGTTTCTGAATGTTCTAAAATAAAATGTATTTGGTCAGCCTCAAAATCTGAGCTGACTAAATAAACAACTCTTCAAAACAACCCCCTAAGATAACTGAAATGATGTCAAATACTGGTAAAGTAGGAGCACGGAGTCATGGTTCATACTGAAGGGTCCTGCCTCGTAGTGGGTGTGGGTTTCCGGGGAAAGGTGTTGAAACATGGTATCCAAGAATCCCTACAATGCAAACCGAGTCTGGTCTGTGGACTGAAAAAAGCAGCATATCCAATGTGTATATACTACAAAGCTTTCAAAAGCCTGTCCATGCTACTGTGAAAAATAAAATACATGCTAAATTTAAAAAATATTAAAAATTTTATGATAGCGTTGGTCATTATGTAATTTTCCAGTCCCTCCCCACCCCCTAAAAACCCCAATTACTATCACATGGGTAACTCCACACAATTTTCTTCACTTTAAAAAGGAGTTTCCCATGTTTTAAAAAGAATTTTGGAGAGGCTCACCCTAGGGAACTAACTGGAAGCCATTCTGAGGTATAAGTATTGCTAAAGAAATCATCAGCTCATGTTTAAAAAGCCTTTGGCTATGTGTGGCTGACAGTAAATACTGGGCTCTAAACCTCCACATACAGGAAGTATGCTGACGAAAGAAAGATATGCTCTCCATTGTCACCTTCAGCCATGCTTAGGAGGAGGGTGGAAAAGCAGGACTCTTCCAGGGGCCACAGAAGAAACAGACAAAGGAATCTTTCTCGAAGACTAAAACCAGGGTGTGGCCAATAACCTTATATAACTAGGAGAGACAGCTATGACTAGGAGAGACAGCTTTCTAGTTTTCCATCAGCTGTGCTGCCCAACTTGGTTAGAAACCGCTACACTTTTCCCATTCTCCTCTTTTCCTAATACAAATGCTTACTGGGGGCGGGGGGAGGGGGGGGAGGAAAGAAAAAGAAGTTCACACGCTTTGGAAACATTTGGTTTAGGTCTCTGTTTAATCATTAAACTCACAGACTGTCTAGGAACCACGTTTTCCTTTATGAAATGAGGCACCTTGGCCCCAAGGACCATTCTGATCCTTGGCTTTGTCGCTCATGCCTGTAGTCTTTTCTAACTCGGAAAGTTGCTCACAGCTGTGTCACAGGTTAGTTTAGACGATCAGATGAATGATCAGAAATTCACCAAATTCATAGCAAATACTATTGTTAAAAATAATCAAAGCAAACTAAATTGATAATATGCTAAAAAGTGCCCTGTAACACTTGTTATTAATTAAAGAGTAATTTAAGAATTATTGTGTTGGAAAAATTGAGATAGGAATTGGACTTGGTCCCAAAAAACCATCATAATGGCAGAAGCTCATCAGTAAAGTTTTCTATGGACAAAAAAGGGATGCTACATCAAATCTCTATTGAATAATTTAACTGAGAGAATTGATTCCAAATAAATCACTTAAGTAGAGATAAAAAATTTAAAAGTGTTTTTATAAATCACAGTTACATAGTCACTTGCCCTCATGAAATCCACAGAGCAGAATTTCATCCAACCCCTACCTCACACAAGTTTTAGAAATAAAAAAATAGTATTTAGGCAATAAAGAAAAAGTACAGTGATACTTCCCAAGTTAGTCTTCATTCCTGTATGTCTTTACCTGGCCCACTTGATGAGGTAAGGCAGATGGTTTAACAGACTGAAGGTATAAAAGGAGTAACGGATAATTTCTGTGATTGTCCAGGCAATAACAAACAGGAGGACACTGTCTTCACTCTGGACCTGTAGGAAAAGGCAGACAAAGGAAAGAGCAAACACATAAAACATTTTAACAAAGAAGCACTCACAATGTGGAGAGCTGACCTTTCCCCCTTGTTGAGCTGGTGGGGTTGAAGTCAACACAGCTCCTGGTCTGTAACCTCAGGGCTCACAGCACAGCACAGAAAGAGCTTGCCACATAAAGAATACAGACATGTCTATGACAACTGCAGAGCCAAGGGACGAGGGGCAAGTGAGAAGAAACTCGGCTTACTGATGAGTAAGAGATACACGGATGGGGAACTACATGAGCTGGAGCCCACAGGGAGAAACAAATACGATGAGTGAGTTTCTGCGTGTTTGCTTGCTGACATGATGTGGAGAATGTGAACCGGTATTGTGGGAGCCAAGAATGCTTAGGCAAGACAGTAAAAGGGTGAACTGGTGAAAAGCTTAGGTTCCATTAATAAGAATTTTAATTTGATTTCCATGACAACTTGGAATCCAGTGAAATTTCAGAGAAGGGCAACATAATGATAAAAACACAACTGAGGATGAAGCTAATTCCCTGGGCAGGATGAATTCATGTGGGGGAAGCTGAAGATCGTCTAAGAGGCAAGCCCATTTATTCTCTCCCACTGGTGACTTCTGATCCCAGATGAGCCTGGTTTAACTCAAAGATTACAGAGGCTTCCATGCTGATCACAGGAGGTGGCTAAAGCCAGAAGAGCTTTGGAATTCTCAGCCTCCTATGAAGTTGCTTTCATGCTGAAAAACCAATATGCTTCTAATAAGGCTCCTTAGTCTGTTAGTTCAGTCGCTTAGTTGTGTCCGACTCTTTGCGACCCCATGGACTGCAGCACGCTTGGCTTCCCTGTCCATCATCAACTCCCGGAGCTTACTCAGACTCATGGCCATCGAGTTGGTGATGCCATCCAACCATCCCATTCTCTGTTGTCCCCTTCTCCTCAAGCCTTCAATCTTTCCTAGTATCAGGGTCTTTTTCAATGAGTCAGTTCTTCAGATCATGTGGCCAAAGTACTGGAGTTTCAGCTTCAGCATCAGTCCCTCCAATGAATCTTCAGGACTGATTTCCTTTAGGATTGACTGGTTGGATCTCCTTGCAGTCCAAGGACTCTCAAGGGTTTTCTCCAGCACCAATTCAAAAGTATCAATTCTTCGGTGCTCAGCTTTCTTTATAGTCCAACTCTCACATCCATACCTCACTACTGGAAAAACCATAGCTTTGACTAGATGGACCTTTTTCAGCAAAGTAATGTCTCTGTCTAGGTTGGTCATAGCTTTTCTTCCAAGGAGCAAGTGTCTTTTAATTTCATGGCTACAGTCACCATGTGCATTGATTTTGGAGCCCCCAAAAATGAAGTCTGTCACTGACTTCTTAGGTATTTTCATTTTAGGGGATTTTCTCACAATATGCCTCAGACTGCAAATCTTGCATGAAAATTTATTACTGCGGTATTAACTTTCAGCATACTCAGCCTTCCCACTCCAGCTAAGTTTATGATGATCCTTCACGCTTGAAAACCAACAGTAAGAATAAGAAACAACCTTGCACCTCAATTCACTTATATTTTCTTACATCCGAAAAGGGCAGTTAGAGAGTTGTATGTGAATAAGAAGTTCCACTGAGCAAACCACACAAATATCATTTACAAGATCTTCTCTGTCTTACTCCTAAGATCTAATATAACAAAAGTATGGCATTCTAACCTTAACTTTTGCTTCTCTGCATTTGGAATGTTATTGAGCACTTATATTCTTCCTCAGAAAGTGAACATGGAGCGATCTGCCTACACAATGAAATAAGCAGTCATTTACATACCTATTAACTAAATTGCTCTGACAAAGAACTTCATAAATCCACAGTTACTATTCTCTAAAAATAGTAAGAATTTTATACTGTCAAGAGCGAGAATACTTTCTGTTTTCCTGGTGCTCTTATATTAGCCAAAGTAAAGTAAAAGCTAAACCCCTTTAAAGCTTTCATGTTTCATTTTTCAGTCTGTCCACAAATCCTTGCTTAAAACCCATCTATACCAAAATACAATTTCAAAGCACACTTTGCTTTTTTTTGATATGCTTTGTAATCCTCATCTTAAGGAGATATACTTTTACAGCTATGGGCTGAAAGCCTTACTCAAAGATCTTTGGGTTATATGAGAGACGTTCTTCTCTAATATTTTGCATTGTAATAGTCTTGAAAGCAGGAAGCGTGTTTTATTCATGTTTTGATTCCCAAAAGCACTTTGTGCTTTTCACAAGTAGGAGCTCAACAGATATTTGTGGAGCAAAACAATACAATCCTAGTCAGCTGCCTGCGCTGTGATACATGATACTAGTTTCTGTGTAGTCTTGGAGGCTTTCAAATAAGGAAAAGCAGACAAGCAAGCCCCCCAGCCTTCTGCTCTGATCCAGTCTAGAAGGTATTTGATTCACACACACCTACAGTTAGACCAAAAGGACTGCAACAGACTCAGGAGGAATGTGAAAAGTCTGTTCCCAGAATCCAGCTGTGAAGACCATGTCATAATTTTTAAAAGCCTAAGGATAGGGAAAATGACCGTTTTGTACAAATGATATCTTCAGATCTACACGAAGTACATGTTATTAAGAAGGGGCTCATGTAAAATCAGAGATCAAACTTATCTAATTTGCAGATAACTATCCGGTAACACAAAATGGGGGTAGAATGGAATGAGTTAAAATGAGTTAATGAGTTTAAAAGACCAATGAGCAGTTTGGGCTAGGTTGACCAAAAATGTTTTGAAGTCATGTTTCAAAGCTGCATGCCCTCACTCATGGCACAAATGAGGGTATGGGCATGGGGCAACCAGGCCAGCCAGAAAATCTTCCTTTGTTTGGAGCAGTGAGCTGTGTGTTGGACCCTCCACACTGCAGACGGCAGGTTTCAGCCCCCTGCTCTACAGTGAGAGAGGAGGCATGGGGAGTGGGTGGCTTGTGTAATTTAGCCAAGGGAGTTTACACGGAAATTCAGCTTGAGAAACAAATGGGCACAAGAGAAAAACCTTTATACACAAACAGCATCATATGTTGGACTTTAAAAGGCTCGGGGAGTATCAGTACACGAAAAACTGTCATTTTTATTACATTCAAAGAAAAACAGATGGTGCCACACAAGAAAATCTCTATGAGCAAACCCTATTCTTCTTAGCCTTTTGGAACCTACTGCTCACCACTCTGGTTATTTCAAAGAAATCCCCTGATCAAGCTTTCTGGTAAGGCTTCTCTCTTCTTGATAGCCCTTTCATTTGTGAAGAGAAGAGATTCCGGTAAACTCTAGGAGATGAAGACTAGAGTCCGCTCTTGGCAGAACTGTGAAGAGTATGTTTATGTTTCTCCTCTGGCTGCCATTAAAAAACACCATAGTCTGGGTAGCTCGAACAGTAGAAATGTCTTTTCTCACAGTTTTACAATTCCAAGAGCAGGGTGCCACCATGCTTGCTTCCTCATGAGGACTCTTTTCCTTGTTCGTTCCAGGTGCCTCAATTAGATGGAAGGACATTATGTTTCCTTCTGCATCTGGCTTGTTTCATTGAGTGTAATGTTTTCAAGTTTCATCCCTGTTGAAGCCATGTATCAGAATTTCCCTCCTTTTAAAGTCTGAATATTATATTGTATGTAAATACCACATTTTGTTTAATGATTCAATTACTGATGGACATTTGCATGGCTTCTGCCTTCTGGCTGCTGCTATGAACATGAGTGTACAAATATCTATTTGAGCACCTGTTTTTTCAATTCTGTTGGGTATGCCTAGAAGTGGAATTGTTAGATCATATAATACTATGTTTAGCTTTTTGAAGAACTGCCAAACTGTTTTCCACATTGGCTACATCATTTTACATTCCTACCAACAGTGCAAAAAGGTTCCAATTTCTTCACGTGTTTACCACCATTTTGCTATTTTCCTTCTTCTTTCCTGACAGTAACCATCCTAATGAGTACAAAGTGGCATCTGCAGTTTTGATATGCATTTTTTCATGTGCTTATCAGTCATCTGTGTATCTTCTTTTGAGAAATGTCTTTTGCTCATTTTTAACTTTGGGGGAAATAATCTTTTTAATAATTATGATGACAATAGCAGTAAAAAATAATTATACATAATAATATAATTAAATAATAGTATAACTGAATTCATACTATATGCCAAGCACTTTTGAACATATATTACCTCTTTGAATCCCCATTTTACAGATGGGAAAAGTGAGGTTTACAGATGTTGAACCCAGCCTGTGCCCCCAAACTCTGAACAGTTCTGACTTGTCTTCCCGGGGTTCAGACACACACACACACCCCTGCTGCTGTGGGGGAGAATACCCCTCTTGCAGTTGAGGATGAGGAGGTGAGGGAGAGACACAGAGGTGGCAGGCTGAAGACATGGCTAGTGTGGCTGGAAAATCAGCTACATGTTGTAAATAAGTAAACCAAGTAAATAAAACAATATAGTTCAAAAAATGGGACTTCTTGCCATTGGAACAGGAATTTACAAACATGGAAGGGAGAACCCTAGAAAGAATACCATGGTGTTGGATTGTAATTGGAGGAACTGGTACGAGCCCACAATTTTATAACACAGATTTATACACTTTTATACATATATAAACTATCCATTGAATATATATTTACACATATTGATATACACAATGATATACTTTTAGATGTACATGTGTATGAGTATACACTTATGTGTATGTTGTTACTGTTCAGTTGCTATGTTGTGCCCAACTCTGACCCCGTGGACTGTAACACACCAGGCTCCTCTGTCCTCCACTATCTCCTGGAATTTGCTCAAATTCATGCCCATTGAGTCGGTGATTATATCTAACCATCTCATCCTCTGTCTTCTTCTCCTTTTGCCTTTCATCTTTCCTAGCATCAGGGTCTTTTCCAATGAGTTGGCCTCTTCACATTACGTGGCCAAAGTATTGGAGCTTCAGCATCAGTCCTTCCAGTGAATTTTCAGGGTTGATCTCCTTTAAGATTGATTGGCTTGATCTCCTTACAGTCTAAGGGACTCTCAAGAGTCTTCTCCAGCACCACAATGTGAAAGCCATTAATTCTTCAGTGCTCAGCCTTCTTTATGGTCCAGCTCTCACATCTGTACATGACTACTGGAAAAACCATAGCTTTGACTATACAGACCTTTGTCAGCAAAGTGAGATCTCTGCTTTTTAACACTATTCTAGGTTTGTCATAGCTTTTCTTCCAAGGAGTAAATGTCTTTTAATTTCATGTCTGCAGTCACTGTCCTCTGACTTTGGAGCCCAAGAAAATAATATGTGTCACTGCTTCCATTTTCTCCTTCTATTTGCCATGCAGTGATGGGACCTTAGTTTTTTTAATGCTGAGTTTTAAGCCAGGTTCTTCACTCTCCTCTTTCACTCTCATCAAAAGGCTCTTTAGTTTCTCTTTACTTTCTGCCATTAAAGTGGTATCATCTGCATATCTAAGGTTGTTGATATTTCTCCTGGCAATCTTGATTTCAGCTTGTGATGCATTCAGCTTGGTGTTTCACATGATGTACTCTGCATACAAGTTGAACAAACAGGGTGACAATATACAGCCTTGACATATTCCTTTCCCAATTTTGAACTAGTCAGTCATTCCATGTAAGTTTCTGCTGCTTCTTGACCCACATACAGGATTTTCAGGAGACAGGTAAAGTGATCTGGTATTCCCATCTCTTTAAAAATTTTCCATAGTTTGCTGTGATCCACATAATCAAAGGCTTTACATAGTCAATGAAGCAGATGTTTTTCTGAAATTCCCTTGCTTTCTCCATGATCCAGTTAATGTTGGCAACTTGATCTCTGGTTCTGCTGCCTCTTGGAGACCCAGCTTGTACATCTGGAAGTTCTCAATTCATGTACTGCTAAAGCCTAGCTTGAAGGATTTTGAGTATAACCTTGCTAGCATGTGACATGAGTGCAATTGTGTGGCAGTGTGAACATTCTTTGGCATTGCCCTTCTTTGGGATTGGAATGAAAACTGATTGTTCCCAGTCCAGTGGCCACTGCTGAGTTTTCCAAGTTTGCTGACATACTGAGTATAGCACTTTAATAGCATCATCTTTTAGGATCTGAAATAGCTCAGCTGGAATTCCATCATGTCTACTAGCTTTGTTCACGGTAATGCTTCCTAAGGCCTACTTGACTTCATGCTCCAGGAAGTCCGGCTCTAGGTGAGTGACCATACCATCGTGGCTGTCTGGGTCATTAAGACCTTTTTTGTATAGTTCTTCTGTGTATTCTTGCCACCTCTTCTGTTTCTATTAGGTCCGTACCATTTCTGTCCTTCATTGTGCCAATTCTTACATGAAATGTTTCCTTGATCTCTCCAATTTTCTTGAAGAGATCTCTGATGTTTCCCATTCTATTGTTTTCCTCTATTTCTTGTACTCCAAGGCCAAACTTGCCATCCACAAAGGGAAAAAAAGGACGCTGTTTAGACTGTTAGTGAAATCTGAGTGAAGTCTGTGGGTGGGACGGTAGTATTTTATCAGTTTTGGCTTCCATATTGGAGGGTTGTATGCAGGTGATGTAGGAGTGTCTGAAACATGCACTTGAATATTTAGGGGGGACAGGACATCATGTACAGCTTGCTCTCAAGGTTCAGGAAAAAAAGGATATGCAAATACAGAGGAGTAGGTGATGGAACGAATGTAGTAAAATGTCAATAGCTGGAGAATCTGAATGAAGGAAACATGAGAGTCTTTTGTACTGTTCTAATTTAAACTTTCTGTAAACCTCAAATGATTTCCAAATAAATTATTTTAAAATATCACCAGAGTAGTAAGCAACCACTTTGGGGACATAATTAGAAGCAAAAATATCACCTGGTTTCTATAAATTGCCTTTGATATGAAGAATCTGAATCTGCTGGAGGAGGTGGGCTACATAACCATAAAAGAAGATGTAGGAACATTTATAACAAAAACTATCAATAAAAGCACACTTGAGATGGAACAATAGATTTAATGCTGAGGCTAAACTGGCATTCAAATTACTACGGTCTTAAACTGTAAGTACCCCAAGGGCAGGTCCAAACACTCCCTTTGAAAAAGGGGTTAGCTGACTTAAAAGGCAAAATGAGATTTTTCAATAAATGCTTTAGATTAGGATAATAATGATGATTAAGATAATGATAACTCCCATTAGCAGGGCTAATTATCCCTTAAGTATGGTAAAAGTAATTATGTATAAATCTTCACCAGCTAACTGTGAAACTATTTTAATAAGTATAAAGAATTCATTCCTATGTGAACAGTCAATTATATCTCTGTTTTAAAAGTCAATTATATCTCTGCTTCAGGACACAGAGAAGAATTCAATACAGTTATACAAAAAATTGTCACTGAAAGTCTGGGAAAAGATAAGGTTACATTATAGCTAATATGTAATTAACATTTACTGAGCACCTACTAAGTGCCAGGCACTGTTCTAAATGCTTTATATGTATTAATGCACTGCACCTCCAGGACCACCCAATGAGGAGGAACAAGTGGGCCTGGGAGACTAGAACAGCTCCTTAGGAGCTGGACCAGGCTGGTGTACCCCTCAGCTGGGCAGCTGGAGTGTGACACGTGGTGCCAGCAGCCTGTCTTTCCTGCCTTGTCAGTTACCCCACTCTAAGGCTCTGCTTGACTCTGGTCCTGAGCAAGCCCTGTGAAGGAGGCACCTGTGATTTCTCTTTTCCATGCAAACTAGTGCTGAGCATGATACCAGAGCAGAGAAGGTACTGAATAAGTATTTGCTGACCTGTCTGCAGCCTGGCCTGCATGTTCTCTGCCTTGGCTGGAACAGCCTTGGGTGGGGAGGGCTGGGCGCCTGGGAGAGTGAGGTCACAGGGCTACTGCCTTGAGGGTAACGTCAGCAGGTTTGGGCTGGGGCACAGGACAGTTCTGACGACAATCCTGGTCCTTTCCATGACTTTATTAAGTTTTTTTGAACAAAAATGTAACTCATCTATTTATCTACTTAAAAGGAATGTCCTCCTTGATAAGAAATTAATGTAATAAATACTGACGTGTGGTGGTTTAAAAAAAAGATGTCTGGATAAGTGTTGGTCTTTTCACATGGCAACCGCATGTGTAAAGTATCCATGATTTAATGTTTATGGGGGAGCGGACTAAGCAGAGGGTGAGATGTATGGAGAGAGTAACACGGAAATATACAATACTGTATGCAAAATAGATAGCCAGTGGGAATTTGCTGTATGACTCAGAACTCAAACAGGAGCTCTACGACAATCTGGAAAGGTGGGATGGGGAGGGAGGGGACAAGAGTGTACCTATAGCTCATTCTTGTTGATGTATGACAGAAAACCACAAAATTCTGTAAAGCAATTATCCTTCAATTAAAAAATAAAATAAAAACCTATGATAGGATACACAGTAAACAAACCAGAAAAAATACTCCTTTTATATAGAAAATGTGAGTTATATTAATATACTTCCCTTTTAAAGGAGAGAAAAATATGCAACTATATAAAATTTTCTTAACCTACAATGACAAGGGGGATTGATTAAAAATTATTTCCATTACAACACAATAACTACTCTTTAATATGGATGATGGCCTAGTTAAATGTTTTGGCTTACTGAAACAAGTCTTGGTCATGAAATTAACTTTTCTGAACATGCAATGAAAAACCTGTATAAGCATGCAGTAAATAGGCAATGCACGATCAATTCTGACAAAATCAGACATGCAGGTCTGAATGCTAAAATGTTCCCATTAGTCCAACTTTGATGCTACTATCTGTCAGCCCATTTCCCGGGAAATATGAAGAAAGAATGGCAATTTCCTACAACTAGCCTCTTTTCCAATCACTGCAACTCTGGAACCAAACAGACCTCCAGGCTTCCAGGCTGCATGTCCTTATCCTTTCCCAGCTTCAACATCCTCATATGGAAACTGAGGTAACATATTTGCCTTTGCACAGGTTCACGTGAGGTTAGAAAAACCTATCAAGAGCTTAGTAAAGTGCTAGCCATTCATAAATAGCAGTTATTATTTTTATTCCATGAAAGAAAAAATCAACTCAACAAATATTTATTAAGTTTCTACTATGTATGCTAGTCACTGCTGGGATCCAGTACAGGCTGGTGGCTGCCTCTTAGGCTTAATTACCAAAATAATATTTTGCTTTGTCATTGTGTTTTCTGTTAAGTGTTAAAGCATTAGCTTGTACCAAATCTGGGATGTCTAAGGATCTCACCAGCTGCTAGCCTTTCCCAATGTTCTTCCTAAGTTCAGTTTGATTCTCTCAGCTTCAAAGAGCATGTTATTAACAGTTTTCATGCAACTATTATTACCTTCAACCAAACTCAAGTATAAGGACTGCATCAGGAAACAGTCATTAATTAGTTCCACCTTGATCATATATATCCAATACAGACTAAGTATTCTATGAAGCAATAGTCTTCTAACTATTGCCAAGAGAGCCTGAGATCAATATGCCCAGCAATAGGTTACTGTGGTCTCATGGGGAGAGCTGGTGCAGTCACCCCACAGTCTGCCCCCAGACCTCTAAATGCATCATCCCAGTGTGCCTACCCAACACTCTAGAGGGGACAGGATGGATCACTGTCAGAAGTGTAACTGACGTGGTCAAAAGAACATGAAATGAGCAACATACACTGTGAAATGTCATGGTTCTTTTGTTCTATGATGGTTTATTAATTGCAAAAATGTAAGACAGAAAATAAAAACAAAGGCTTTGAGTATCATCTCTTGGAACACAAATATTAAAACAATGGCCCATAATCCTGGATCACAAATGTTTTGTTTGAATTTGTACAGTGCTTTAAAAAGTATTTGAGCCAGGTTTTTAAGTTGAGAGATTTCACATTAAAAAATCTGTATTTCTGCTTAACTGCATAACACTAGATCAATTTGCCAATTACTAGCTGAGGTGAGCTTTGTTCTGAGATGATGTAGACATTCTAGTCATCATATTCTTCTTGAAATTTCTTTTAACACCCACCTGGGGGACAGACATCTGATACCAGTTGATAAGCTCTGCTACTGATGGCAAGGTGCTACATAAATGTAACATGACTACTTGAAAAACTCTAAAATTCAAAAAAAGTATTTAGTCTATTTAAAAACTTGGTTAATTTGACTAGTGTTTATACTTGAGGCTCTCAACATATACTGCTTTGAAACAGACCTCAACAAAAGATTCCTTAAACTTGGCTTATCAAGACAGCACCAATGCAGAAGGCCAAACAGAGGCACAGGTCTCAGTTTCCAGCTATCCTGGTCATGTTTTTGCCAGAGCAAACTATAGTAAAGGGGAGAAGATACAAAAACTCACCCTGTTAAAAACAAATGTTTATGGCGGCAATGTAAAGAAAAGGTAAGTTAAAAGTCTTGAATGCATCAAGCCTAATAATTAGTCTCCTCCCTCCCTTTCAAATGCAGGCATACCCTCAGCATGCTTCCACACACATCCACATGTGGATATCAAGTCACGTCTTACAAATTCCCGAAGTGCACCAGGGTTTCACTTCAGACTTGAAAGGGCTCCATTCTCTGGAAAATGCAGACGACTTAGTAATATGCTTAATTTTATCTGTGATGCATCACAGCTTTTAATGAGAGCTTCCTGACTATACAGGGCTTCTTGACATGGGTAGGTAAAAAAGGTTATTGAATCCTCCTCCTGGAAACCATGGAAATACACTTCATAGATACTTCATGGGAGCAGAGGAATGGGGATTTCTTCAGGTTCCCCTGTTGCCTTCAAGGTTCCCACCGAGACCAGTTACCTGCTGCATTCACTGTGCAAGTCAACTGCCAAGAGACTGAATGTACTGGTATTCTTGTCAATTTATGTATTTTTAAATGATCTGATATTTCACATTCATGCTGAAAATATAGTTATATTGAAAAAGCAACAGTATACAAAGGACCGCTTTGGCAAAGGAGCAGATAATTTATGAGACAGTTCCTCCTCCTACATATTAAAAGTTTTCAAATGAATATTAATCAATGCTTTAAAAATTCCACTTACTGTACCATGGAGCACACCTATTTAAAAGCAGTTTATCACTAATAAATTTTAACTTTCCTTGACTCTGCTGATTTACTTTAGCAATGCTCACGATGCATGCCAATCATCTTTTACAGTGTGAGGTGAGAATCTTTGAGCTCATAGGGATAATAATGTTGACTATATTTCTAAGGGATCCTTGAAGTCAAATAGGAGAGACAAGGTCTGTGAAACGGTTTTCAGCAGAGCCAAACGTGGGACATGGTATCATGGTGACTCCACTGCAAAGGCCAAACTCCAGGTCTCTGAAAGGTGGAGTCTGTATGGCCTCTTGCCTCACCAGTTAATGAACTGCTATCTTTGCAACACATGAGAATACCACAGAGTTTCCCACACCTGCAATCAGGATTTTTATGAGTTTAATTTAGCCTTGAACAACAGTTAAAAAAAAATAGAATTTAATTTAGAGTACTAAAAGAATTCCTGGATTTAAAGAACACAGCATACCAAGTATGTCATATAAATTTCCTGTGGCTACTTGTTTTAAATCATATAATCTTGCACATGAGATAAAATATATGAAAACCTAATTGACTGAAATAAAGAAAATGGTAAATATTGTGTTGGCCAAAAAGTTAGAGTTTTTTCATAAGATGTTACAGATAAACTTGAATGAACTTTCTGGCCAACCCAATAATATTACACTGAACAACAACAGCTACACTGTCCAATGCAGTAGCCTCCAGTCACATGTGGCTATTTAAAACTAAATTACATTAAAATTCAGTTCCTTAGTCACTCAGGGGTTATTTCAAGGGTTCAATATGTGCACACACACAACTAGGAGCTATTATGTTGAGCAGCATAGGCACAGAACATTTTTTTCACTGCTAAAAATTCCTATGGACAGTCCCAGAATAGAAAAATATTCAAAAGAAAAATGTTCATAACCAACATGCTTCTATCACTATACAGGGGCAAAAAGTTACCCTTTTTGGCTTGAAATAAACATCTGAATTCACTTTACTCTCAAATCATGGATGAAACTGGTTTTAGTGTCAGGATTCACTTACTGGTGACTCTCCACTGACAGTACAACTTGACAGCATAGCTCAAATAACAGGCTTCCTTCCCTGAGTCACTCTGCAGCTTAAGCTGAGCATATGACCAAAGCTGAAGCCACTGAGGCTCTCACGGTAAATCTCAGCTGTTTCTTTGGGAAACAAAGGTAACATTTTTTTTTCTTTTTTCACTCTTATTCCTTTTCCATGGGAGTTTCCCGTGCCAAGAGTCAAACATCTTTGTGAATCTCGGGACTTCACATATCCAGATTTGGCTCTAAATAGGCTAAGTAGCAGCAGTTACATATGTTAAGATACTACCCAATAGTTTGAAAACATCTTATGCCTGAAGAGGATGAATTCCAACAACAAGCTTCTCTGTTAGAAACTTCCTCATCAAAACTAGGAGGAAAGTTGGAGACACCACTGACACACCCAGAACATCAGCCAAATGGGGGTAGAAGGGTATTAGCGCAATATTTAAAAAGACCAACTGAATCTTGGGGACACAAAAATCTGGAAGTTCTGGGGCAGAAGGAAAGGAAGAGGCCAACACTGCTCAGCCTGAAGGGCTCGGGCATGTGCAGGAAAGTCTGGACTAGGCAGGCAGGCAGGTCTGGCTTTGGGTCCCAGAAGAACCTCCTAACAGTGGGACACTTTCATTGGGAGCTGACAGGTCAGGCCCTGGCCCTTCCTGCCCTGCGTGACACCCTCCCAAATGAAGATAACTATGCAGTCTTCCAGGGAATTTGTCTGATGTAACTGCCACCCTCATGCCAGAACTGAGAAATGGAACGAAGGATGTCAGAGACAGCCGTTGGGGTAAGATAGCAAAAGAAAGTGCTGAGAAACTTCAAGTGTGAGGGTGTTTGTAGGGCAGGGTCACCAATGGAGAAGGGTGAAGAGGAGCGGCCAGAAGAGAAAAAGACTAACATTAAACACAAACTAAACCGATTTCCTGATTTTGTTGAGCCTGGAACCTATAATCCTTAATCGAAAAATGGGGCTATGTTCTTGTAGGGTGAAGTGGTAATACTGGCTTGCATGGCTTAAGATGTTTTATTTTAAACAAAACTGACTTAATCATCAAAGAAAGAAGTATAATACATTTTGAACAAAGGAGTACCACTGGAGTTTTCCAGGGGCTACAGAACTAAGGCAATGGGGGAAAGATGCAACACGAGATGTCAGAAGTGAACTGACACCGAATCCAAAAGGATCTAAATAGTTTTCAATATTTTGAAATGAAATTTTTATACACAGTTCAAGAAAATGTTGGAAAGGGACAGAAAAGCACTCAGAGAAAACTAGACAGTCTGATCTTGCTCAAATCACCTAAGCTAAATATACACAATGTTAGAGTGAACCATCTAGCCACGAGGAAAGCAACATTTTCTTTATGTGCCCATTATTAACAGGTGCAGAAGTGGCATTAAATTGCTGCTACATCTGTCTTGGAGTTGTCTCAAGTCTGACAGTGTCTGATTAACAATCAAATGATGAAGTTTTTCTACCTTTAGGAGAAGTGCTAATTTTAAAAGTGAAGGTGCTGCAAATCCACCTACAGAAATATTTAAAATAGAAAGTAAGGGAATAGATAGAGTAGGGTGGAGAACTTTAGACACTCAGCACTCAGGGGGCCAAAAGACACTGAATGTATCCCAACGTCTTTGGTTGGCAGAGCTGGAACATCACTGAGAAAAGGTCCCCGAGAAGAAGACAGTGGCATATGGCACAACGCGCCCTAGAGAGACAGCCTCTCAGCTCCCCATCTGAACAACGGGGGTGAGAAGGCGCCCTGCCTTCCCCACTGAAAGGCCGTGTTCACGGATGGCCCCTGCGGACACTGAGGAGCACGTACAGCGACAGGAAACGTGCGGACAAGGGAGGCCACCGAGGGGCCAAGAGCAAGAGTGCACTGCAAACCCAGCCGAGAAAGAAACTCACGACACAACACAACACAACAGCAACAGACGCACAGGGTCAGGGTATCACCGTACCTAGTCTTTCAGCTTCTGCAGAGTGAAAAAGAAGAGGACAGGAAGAAGACAAGGAAAACTGTGCTACATCTCTGAAGGAAGCAGCATTCCTTCTGAAGTGAGACGACTCCGTATGTTAGGGTTTCAGAAGCTGCTCGGCAACAAAACCGCAAGCCAGAGACCCTGATATTTCTAAACGCTGATGCCTTGTTTTCATATAGTCCTTTCACTTAATCTTCATAAAAACTCTGTGACATGAGCAGGGTAGATACTAGTATTACTCTGTCACAGATGACAAAAACAAGGCTGGGAAAGTTGAAGTGCTTTGTCCTAAGCCACAAGGGACATGCCTGCCGAAGTCCACCCTCACC
The DNA here is from genome assembly GCF_001704415.2 of Capra hircus. Lineage (NCBI taxonomy): Eukaryota > Metazoa > Chordata > Mammalia > Artiodactyla > Bovidae > Capra > Capra hircus. Next base: position 67,652,069 of record NC_030808.1, read on the forward strand.
AACCCTCATGTAAGATATGACTGCTCAGCCTCCATGTTCTAGAATACAGTGTGTGGCTTACCTAGAAAATAAAAAACTATCCAGAAGGTGATATTGAAGGAGGAAACAGACAGAACAGGCTCCATCTTGAAAGCAGGGCTCCATCTTGGGCTGGACTATGGACTTTGATCTATATGCCCAGTATCTATGTAAACGACATACCAACTGGAAAACCAGACTCCCGAGATGGAAGAGCCCCAGGGCTCATACCTAGACTCTCCATCACCTAAAAGAATACCCTAATTATCTGTGTAACCGAATAGAATCATAAATTCTATTATGCTTATTGGGGTATGACCACAACATTCAGAAAACTAAGATCATGGCATCTTGTCCCATGACTTCATGGGAAATAGATAGGAAACAGTGCAAACAGTGACAGACTTTATTTTTGGGGTCTCCAAAATCACTGCAGATGGTGACTGCAGCCATGAAATTAAGACACTTAGTCCTTGGAAGGAAAGTTATGACCAACCTAGAGAGCATATTGAAAAGCAGAGACATTACTTTGCCAACAAAGGTCTGTCTAGTCAAGGCTGTGCTTTTTCCAGTGGTCATGTATGGATGTGACAGTTGGACTGTGAAGAAAGCTGAGTGCCGAAGAATTGATGCTTTTGAAGTGTGGTGTTGGAGAAGACTCTTGAGAGTCCCTTGGACTGCAAGGAGATCCAACCAGTCCATTCTAAAGGAGATCAGTCCTGGGTGTTCTTTGGAAGGACTGATGCCAAAGCTGAAACTCTAATACTTTGGCCACCTCATGCAAAGAGTTGACTCATTGGAAAAGACTGTGATGCTGGGAGGGATTGGGGGCAGGAGGAGAAGGGGACGACAGAGGATGAGATGGCTAGATGGCATCACCGACTCAATGGACATGAGTTTGGATGAACTCCGGGAGTTGGTGATGGACAGGGAGGCCTGGTGTGCTGCAATTCATGGGGTCGCAAAGAGTCGGACACGACTGAGTGACTGAACTGAACTGAACTGAACAGGAAACTAAGCAGAGATAGGAAGTAAAATCAAGAAAAAGGAAAGTTGAATAAAAATTACAGCACATTACAGTATCTTAGAGCGTTTCTCAAATCTTAGATCTCATCAAATTATTCAAGGAGCTTAATAACAGTGATGGTTCTGTCTCCACTCCTCAAAATTCTGTATCAAATATGGGGTGGGACCTGGAAGGTGCATTTCTAAGAAGCTTTCCAGGAAATTCTGTTCCAGATAGTCCATATGCCAGTATGAAAAATAGTCTTGGAACTTTCAAGAAGAAAGGTCCATTAACTGGAGGGATATATCAGAAGCCCTAAAATGAGCACTAAAGAAGCAGAGAAGCACACTGGCAAAGTGTTGCAGACAAGCACCCAGGGGCTGCAATTATTTGTATATTTCATGTATAAACCATCTGATTAGAGAACCATGTTTCAACATGCATGTGGTATGACAGAACTGCTGAAGAGGAAAGGTGCTTCTGCATCTGAGATGTGATGTACTTAGTCCCTCAGTTGTGTCTGACTCTTGCTCCTCTGTCCATGGGGATTCTCCAGGCAAGAAACTGGAGTAGGTGGCCATACCCTCCTTCAAGGGATCCTCCCAACCCAGATCTCCCGCACTGCAGGCGGATTCTTCACTGTCTGAGCCACCAGGGAAGCCCAAGAATACTGGAATGCCTAACTGAGATGGGTGTTTTCAACTCTACACGGGATAAAGTATGATTAGCAAACAAAAGTAAGAATGTGTTCACATCACATTTCTAACTGGTGAGAGCAAGCTTTGATGCAGGAGGAAGACTTTTAATTCAGAAGTTTACCTTCAACTCTGCCATTTGACAGACGGTTGTTTGCCGCTCTAGCTTCCAAGTTTTAAGTGGAGTCTACAACCTACCCCAAGAGACAACCGTCAAGAGTGAATAATTATATTTTAATAAAGCCCTCTGTAAAGCGTAATGCAACAAACAACAAAAACCAGCATAATGATAGAGAACTGGACGTTGCTAACTTTCTTAAACATGCATGACAGACTTCTTGTAGGCAGCTTGCTGAGAAATTAGCAAAGATGGCAACTTAAGTGTCACAAAGCCCAGTGGCATGTCAGAAAGAAGTGGGAACCAGCTGACTGGTGAAATCAGGAGAACTCACAGGACATTCCAGAGGAATGTGAGAAAACATCCTTTCCTCTACTGGTGGCAAAGGGTAAGGAAGAAAGGAGAGAAGGCTCAGCAATCCAGGGCAAAGCTCTATTTTACACAAGTTACCCTACCCAGTAAGGTGTTGAAGGTGTTCGCTGCACTTAGGCTAAGTCACAGTGAGAGCCCAACAACTTCTTATTCAACTGCTGCTCACAGCAGTAACCTGGGACTTCTGCTCAAGAACACAGCAATCTCACACTGAGAACTCAGCAGAGGCTATGTGGGGGCTTCTTCAAAGAGGGTTGGCCCAGGAAAAGGGACAGTGGCCTACTTGTGTGTCCAGGAATCTGGGGCTTGGCTTAGCTACTTTTAGAGAAGGAAGAATGTGTGCCCTGTGGACTTCTGTTTTTGATGGGGGGTAGGGGTGGTGGGTCATAGTAAGGGACCTAAGGTAGCATTCCCCACTGCAGTTCACTCTGAAAAACATCAATCTTGTTTCAGGTGAGTGAACAGACAAAGACACCGACCCAAACAGAAGGTGAGGGGAACAAATGCCCACAGAAGCCTGATGTGGCAGTAGCAGTGGCCATCCCAGCTAAGGAATGCAGAAGAAGCCAGTGCATTTCTGGGGGTCAGGTGGAAAAACTGCAAAGAAAACAGGTTAGCTAGAATTTCTGATTCCTCCTGTATCCCACACACCCTGTCTCTCACCCTGAACGTGTTATCAGAGGCTTAACTTTGCTTACATAAAAAGTCCCTTTAAAAGGGAAGAAGTGGGGAGGTTATTCGCTATGTTAGGTCAAGAAAAAGCTTTTGAGCATAGAGACATTTTATCTTTAATATCCTGCTCATCAAGAAGTCCTGCTAGTGATGGTGGATCCTTATACATCAGAGAAGAAAACCATCTGATCATCTTTTAGTTCTATGATATACCTGGCAACATTTATGTGACTAGTGCTCCATGCAGCAGAGAATAAAAATGACAGGTAAGACTGCATGTTCTATTGGGCCTCTTGAAAGAAAATCTACCTCAAATACGAAAAACGTAGTATCTAGTCCTAAAATGTATATAGGCTATACCTTAGTACATCATGTACAATTACAGAAAACAAGGGGAATGAGTGTAGAAAATATAGGCAGGCCAAAGAGGGTGGGGCAAGAGTCCAAACCCAAATGTAATACTACGAGAAAGAAGCATGCGTGTCCACTTTAGAGGACATGTGATGTAAGAAAAGAAACTGAGGATGAAAGCAAAGTACTGTGAAAAGAATTTGAACATTAATATAATAAAGTGAGATATATTTTATTAAGCAGTTATTTCTGGGATCAATTTCCCTATGCATTAGTTATTGGGAATTTAGTTATTAGTTATGTGGTTCTCACCATTAAAAATAAACAAAGCTGAATATAAGGAAAATAATGATATTTAAAAGATGTTTCAGTAAAGAGAAGAATGGACATTTAACAGGGAAGCCATATATAACGTTGTATAGGACAAACTAAATTATAGCTAACATGAAACTTGACAGCAGAAAAAATAGCCTTTGCTAAGAGAAGGGGGGTCAGGAGCAGGCGACAGGCAGCAAACTGGCCTCTGAAATGCCACACTGACAGGTTTTCAGGCTACCTATCAGCAACCTGGGGTGGGTCAAGGGGGAGTCTACTGCCACAAACAAAGCAACGAATGGGTTCTTGTCAAAGAAAAGACGAGAAGTGTGGTCATGGAGCAGTAGAAACAAGGAATCCTATTTGTGTGAGAAAGGAGAAAGCCAATCAATAGGGTATATATGAAAAGAAGAAAACGGAAGAGATGACAGAAAGACAGTGAGATTTACTACATTCCTAAGAAAATCATATGTTAATGATAGTAAAATTGGGTAACACTGGCTGCAGAGGAACAATTTTGACTATGCAAACACACCAAGCATGTAACTGAAATAACTGTGCTGACACTACGTGTGAAACCATCTGCTACATGGCAAGTCTGTGCACCTGTCAGGTGGGCGATTACTAAGGGCAATGGCCAGGTCCGCATACCTGTAATCCACAGAGACACTTAACAGCTTTTTAAGCCAAGCTGTCTTATTGCTCCGCCCAGAAAATTCTAGGAAATGTTTGGTAACAGCAATATGGTAACAACCGCTTAACTTGAATTGTAAGCATTTTTTATTTACTTGTCTACACTCTTTGCCAGAAGTGCTAATAAGCAGAGGAGTGGTTACTGAAGCAGAAGAGAGAAGCAGAGGCCATGAATAATCCATCAGCTGGAGCATTAGCTCCTAGACACCTAGTATCTGACTCTCTTGGCTGATTATAAACACTCCACAGTTGATAACACTCTATCTTCATGTAACTAACATTTAATTATTAGAAATACATAATTACTTGGTTAAGAATATAAATGAGTTACTATTAGGAAGAAAGTTTAGGTCACTTAAGACTATTGGGAAGTTAAAACTATGAGTAGCTGGTTAAACAGAAAGGAAAGAAGGAAGAAATACAGGTTATTATGATTTATAGAAAGGACTTTGAAACCAATGAAGAGACTAACTTTTCCTTACTCCAGAAACAACTAAGAATGACAACAAGGGGCAATATGCCACGTTAGGATTTACTTGCCTGTTTTTGATCTTTTCTTTTATTAAAGAAATATGGCCACTCTAAAAAGTGATTATGTAAAAGTATGAGATTGTTTTACATCCTTCCTACACAGAAAGCATAAACAGACATCTTCAAGGAGTGAATGAACTTAAAAGAAAAATTGTGTGGATCTGTAACAAGAACAATTAGCTTAGTCAATTTTCATTAAAAACTTAACTATGTGCATTTTTCCTTATGTATAAACCACACGCCAATAAAAAGTTAAAAACAATCACTAGTTAAAAAACAAAAGAAACTGTCTAAATAAATCCTGAAAAACCAAGTGTTTTGACAGGGCTTTCAGAGTAACAGAAGACAAAGAAAACACCAGGATAATGCTAATAGATAAGCACATACCATGAAGCTAAAGTACCCCATAATGCTGGTGGTAAGCTACTGGGACTGGAAAACTGAAAACTGAATCTTCTTGGTGGGTACCAGTACTCTGCCTCATGGTGACATTAACAATAGTGGACTGTTAAAAAGCGAAAAACATACTAGGACACAATTCCCTTCTCCGATACCAGGCAATGAAAGATAGCTGTGGATTTATAGCCATGGTAATGACAGTTTCCTCCCTCCAGTTCTTATAAGAAGCTGGCCTGCCTGGGCATCCGCCTCAGACCCTCAGAAGAGCACTCATCTCCGTGAATCACTAGACTCAGCATACGTGGGAATTCCATTAATGCAAGTGGACTGGGTAGGAACAAGTTTGTTACTTTACCCTGGTCCGACAAAGACTGGACTGGGAATGAATTTATGTCCCTCACTTCCCCAACAGTCCCACTACAAAGATGTAGCTGTCCAGAGTTTATGGTGCTGAATTCAAACAAGATACCACAAAAATATAACTGAGGTGCAGACCATAGCCACACCAGCCAAATCTCCAAGGGAACTGAGACTTCAGGGCTTTGTGTAATCGGGCTCCTTTTTTCAACTCTGTATATTTGGGGTATGTTTCCCACAAGCAACCGAATTCCTATAGTACAAGTGAATTTTATTTGGGCTATATTGATATGATGTGGAGTTCCATCTTTAGCGATAATACACAAAGAAAGAAAAGTTGACTGAAGTTTGTTAATGCTAATATTATTTTATTTTTGTCTATTTAAATGCTTACCTCTTTGACACTATGTGTTACTGCCCATATTAGAAAAACTCTTGACATCACCTGGAAAGAAGTCAGGACAACAGAAGATGGAACAATTCCTGAAAGAAAATTTAGGATGGGTAAATAAATGTATCGTACTGAGTTTCAAAATGTAACAGATTTCCTAAAACATCCAAATTTTAATGTTTAAAGCCATCATGAGCAGCTGAAATTTATCTACATTGCTATATAGACTATGTTTTTCAGTGTAGTCAATATTAAAACTTTTTCCTCCCTCAAAACAATAATATTGTTAATGGTAATTGCAAACCATGGAATCTAGGTAACTTTCCTAGGTCTTTCAAAGTCACTGACAAAGTACAGTATTTTTTAACACTTTTATAGGCAGAGAAAATAAAACCATTGCTTAATGCTTAACATTAGACATTGAAAGTTCATTTTACAAAATGGGTTTCAGAAATGAACAGGCAACTATGGAAAGGAAAATCAACTGTGTCAACAGAATGTTGAAAGCTCCTGGCTTTCAGACTGGATATGATACACCAACAGTTAGGTTGGCATCTTTTATATTTTGCCAACAAGTAGACAAACTCAAAGTTTATATACCATTTTTTCTCACCTTATTCATTAGGGTAAGCACTGGTACAATTATCTTTCCAATGTCCTCAAGTTATAATGCTAGAATCATCTTTAGTTATTTTCGATAATTATCAAGTTCTGCTAAGTTTACATTTCTTTGGCTTTCTCCCTTCCATTCCTACAACCACAGTCCATATCTAGAGACCAGCCACCACCATTGTATAAAGATCTTCCCTCCTTTAATTCATCTTAAACTGAGTAATAATTCATTATCTAAAAATATTCTCCTCTCTATAACTCCACATTGGCAAGGAACTGCTATAAAAATCAAATCTGGAAGCAGAACTATGGGTATCCAGTCCAATAACCTCGCCACCATTTCTCTCTGGTCATACTGCTGTCAGTAACTAGACTTACCAACTTCCCAGACCTGTCAAGTTGCATGTGGGCAACTCCACACTTGCCAGGAACCCCTTATTACAGGTAGTAAATTCTTAATTCACTTTAAAACTAACCTCATCTTCAATACATTCAGTGGACTATCCCTGACCAATTTTTATTCTTCTAAGCCCTCTAAAATCACTCAGACTTCTGGACATTTATATAGCTGGACAAACTACAACTTGCCAAAAGACCATGTACAATCATATGAAGCTAAAATTACCTCCATAGGTTTGGCTACGAAAGAAAATTATTTTATATCTCATTAAGAAAAAGATATACTACATCCTATTAGAATGAGTTTTAAAGATCTGGGCTTTGAAGAGGTATGGTTTGGTTTTCAAAAGCAAGTAAAATGGACATGTCAAGCACAATGGTGGCATATAAAGATGCTCAATAAACCTTTATAGAATGAATGAAAGTTAGTCACTCAGTTGTGTCCAACTCTTTGTGACCCCCATGGACTACAGTCCGCCAGGCTCCTCTGTCCATGGGATTTCCCAGGCAAGAATATTGGGATGGGGAATAATGGAGTGCCATTTCCTTCTCCAGGGAAATAGAATGAATATAAAAATATAAACATATGGACATATAAATGTATGGAATAGAACTGAGAGTCTGGAAGTAAACCCTCACATTCATAGTCACTTGATTTTTCAACAAGAGTGCCAAGACAAATCAATGGAAAAATATTTGTCTTTTCAACAAATGGTTCTGGGATAACTGAATATCTAAAGAATGGAGCTGAGACACTTTCTTAGACCAAATACAAAAAATCACTCCAGATGGATCAAAGATCTAAACGTAAGAGGTAAAATAACTCTTTGAAGAAAACATAGATGTAAATTTCTGTGATTCTGGATTAGGCAATGGTTGATCAGATATGAAAACAAAAGCACAAGAAATAATATTGGGCTTTATCAAAACTAAAAACTTAACGTGTCTCAAAGGACATTAAGACAGTGAAAAGAAAACCCACAGGACAAAGTATCTATAAATATATATATAATCTGGAACTTATATGTAAAATATATAATAGCTCTTATAATTCAATAATAAAAGAAAACCCAATTTAAAAGTGAGCAAAGGATTTGAGTGGACATTTTTCCAAAGAAAATATGCACATGGTCAATAAGCACATGAAGAGGTGCTCAACATCATTAGAGAAACGAAAATTAAAGTCATAATGAGATAGATACACTTCACATCCACTTGGAGGGCTACCATTAAAAAGACATACAATAACAAAATCAAACCAGTCAATCTTAAAGGAAATCAACCCTGAATATTCATTGGAAGGACTGTTGTAAAAGCTGAAACTCCAATACTTTGGCCACCTGATTTGAAGAGTAGACTCACTGGAAAAGACCCTAATGCTGGGAAAGATTGAAAGCAAAAGGAGACGGGGGCAGCAGAGGATAAGATGGTTACACAGCATCACTGACTCAATGGACACAAATTTGAGCAAACTCCGTGGGATACTGGAGGACACAGGAGCCTGGTGTGCTACAATCCATGGGCTCACAAAGAGTCAGACCTGACTTAGCAACTGAACAACAAAAACAACATAATAACAAGTACTGGTGAGGATGTGAAGCTGGAACCCTCATACACTGCTGACGGGATTAGAAAATAGTACAGCCACTCTGGAAAACAGTCTGCCTCAAAATGTTAAATACAAAATTATCCTATGACCCAGAAATTTCACTCTTAGAATATATACACCCAAGAGAAATGAAAATATTTATCAGTTCAGTTCAGTCACTCAGTCATGTCTGACTCTCTGCGACCCCATGAATCGCAGCACGCCAGGCCTCCCTGTCCATCACCAACTCCTGGGGTTCACTCAAACTCATGTCCATTGAGTCGGTGATGCCATCCAGCCATCTCATCCTATGTCGTCCCCTTCTCCTCCTGCCCCCAATCCCTCCCAGCATCACAGTCTTTTCCAATGAGTCAACTCTTCACACGAGGTGGCCAAAGTATTGGAGTTTCAGCGTTAGCATCAGTCCTTCCAATGAACACCCAGGACTGATCTCATTTAGAATGGACTGGTTGGATCTCCTTGCAGTCCAAGGGACTCTCAAGAGTCTTCTCCAACACCACAGTTCAAAAGCATCTATCTATCTATCTATCTATCTATCTATATATATATATGCCCATACGAAAACTTTTATACAAATGTTTATAGCCCCATGGAGAGGGCAATGGCACCCCACTTCAGCACTCTTGCCTGGAGAATCCCATGGACAGAGGAGCTCAGTGGGCCGCAGTCCATGGGGTCGCTAAGAGTCAGACACGACTGAGTTACTTCACTTTCACTTTGCACTTTCCTGAACTAGAGAATGAAATGGCAACCCACTCCAGTGTTCTTGCCTGGAGAATCCCAGGGACAGGGGAGCCTCATGGGCTGCCGTCTATCGGGTTGCACAGAGTCAGACATGACTGAAGCAACTTAGCAGCAGCAGCAGCAGCATATTAGCCCCAAAGTGGAAATATTAAAAATGTCCATCAACAGATGAAGGGATAAATAAAATGTGGCATAGCCATACAATGGGACATTAGAAATAAAATAGAAAGTAATAGAGAAAAGAAATGAAGTAATGATACATGCTATAATATTAATGAACCTTAAAACATGATGCTGAGTGAAGAAGCCAGTTACAAAAGAACACGTATTATATAATTCAATTAAGATGAAATATCCAGAGTAGGCAAAATTATAGAGACAGAAAGGAAATTAGTAGTGACCTGGGCCTGGGAGGTTAGGAAGAAAATGGAAAGTAATTGTCAGCAGGTACACAGTTTTGTTTTAGGGTAATGAAAATGTTCTAAAATTGATTATGTTCTAAAACTGTACACTCTAAATGAATGAATCGAATGGTATGTGAATAAACCTTTTATGTAAATATATGCACGAATGAAGTATAGAGCCTGATGGTATAACATGCAATACTGCTAAAGAAGCTAATTAGTAAGTCAAACATTAAGTGAATATACTTAGCCAGATCACAATTCCAATAAGAAAACCTAGAAAAGATTGACAATCAAAAGTTTCCTTAAATGAGTTATCAAGTACTTGCCACTTAAGGAAAGACCACCACTCTTTCTAGCTCTTTTTTTAGCTCATAGACCAGCTCATCACGTAAAAATTAATATTTTTTCCTTTAATTTCTGCTCTTTTATCACTGAAACAACGGGCTAGACAGCTAATGGTTTGAGCAGTACTCTGGGGCTGCTGCTATATTTGGTTGGGGATCAAAAAAGTCCAGGATCTGGACCTCAGACTTCCAAGCTCAAAAATCTGATTTTATGTCACTTAAGAGCAAGAATTAGGCTCTTGGGAAAAACCAACTCATTAATCAAATTCATACGAGACTAGCTAACAAACCAAAATGTCAATTTATTCACTTTTAATATATGCACAGCCTTTGTAATAACTGAATGACTAGGATTTTAGAGACCCTCATCTAGGGGTGCATTTTTTGCTGTCAAAATTAGAATGCTTTGTAAGTGTGATTTTAAACAGGGGTTTGGGAGATCTGGAGATGAATATCACCATTCAACTATATATGGCTTTATTAATTACCCCTTCTCTACTACAAAGCTCCCTTTCCTAGGAAACATGGTTATTTATATGTTTCCCTTTCAAAAGTGCTAAACAAGAATTATTTGATTGCTTTCTAAGGAAAGCAAGTAAATTTGGGTGACCAAAAATAAAGATTTACTTTTTTGGTAAATTTCCCACCAGTCTTTTCTTCGGTTTTTAAATACAGTTCAACTTCTACTGTTTATACTCTTTGTGGCTTGCTTTTCTCATTCAACATTTTAAGAAATTTTCTATCTTACAAGATATTAAAAATATTTTAACTTGAGTCATAATATCCCTTTGAGTAGACTATATTTGTCTCTTCTCCTGTGAGACATTTATATTGTTCCAATTTCTTGATACTATAAGTGAAGTAATTAAGTATTAAAAATAACACTTAAAATTTTTTTAAGGCTTAGATCCTTAAAAAAAAAAAAAAAAGGATTATTTCCTTGGGACAGTTCCCAGAAGTGTAACTACTAGGTCAAATGGCATGAATGCCTTTAAAGCTCTTGAAATATACCACCAAATTACTTTCCAAAAAGTTTGTATCAATATACACTCCTACCAGCAGCATGGAAGTGTGCCTGCTTTAGCACTGCCTCAGCAGTAAATTAAAATTTGAGTAAGTTAGGGAATGAAAAGCCGATCAATGCTGATTTGACACAGATGCAGAGATGTTTTTGGCTTTGCCTGCAGGTGCTCCTACATTCCTGTTCCAGAGAATCTGGCTATTTAGGCACCTGGAATTTTTCCAAGTGATGCCATCTATACCAACTCTCACTTTACTTAGTTTCTACAGCATAGACCCTCCCTCAACCAGTCACCCAGTATACTGCACTTCTGACCCTCATGACAGCAGATCTTTTCTAGACTTCTAACAGTCAATCCCATTGTGATTATATCTGTTCTACCATTACCCTTTATTCGAACACAGTGTTCTTTAACACAGCATATCAAAACTACCCACACTGCACACTTTTGCTGTTGATGACTGCTTCAACTGGCTGTTTCCAAATGACAAAGAGAGATTCTGCAACCTGATCAGTAAGCTATTACTAGATCAAAATTCATTCAAAATGATTACTAGGTATATATTGTTGGGTGGTTTAGTAGCTAATTCATGTCTGACTCTTTTTGCGATCCCATGGACTGTAGTCAGCCAGGTTCTTCGGCCCATGAGATTTATCTATTGGACAGAAGTATTGAGAGGAACCTATCACTTAATTCAGCAAATATTTTTGGAGCACCTACTCTGTACTGTTCTTCATGCTGGGGGTACAACAGGAAAGGAAAAGCCCCTGCTCCCATGAACTTACACTCTCAGACTATAACTGATTTGCTTTGGAATAGCTTTTATTTTTAGCACATTTTCCCCGAAGTTGATGTGGAGCTAGAAAAACATTTGTAAACAGGAAAATGGCATGACTGCTTCTCAGTTTCAGAAAGATATCTCTGTCAGCACTGCAAATATTTGGCAAAGCAAAGTTATAAATTGAGAAATAATTATGAGAATTTATGTTGAAAGGGTGATGAACTTTTAAAGCAAAACACTGGCAGATAAAAGAAACATAGGCACTTGTGTGTGCATGTGTTGAGCAAAAGCTGTATAAAGGGGATCTGGCCATCAGCTTCTCATTTCTCCTGAACCAGGGTGCTATAAGGATGCTCCAACCACCTGAGCCCTGCGAAGCTGAGTAGCACTGAGAAATCCTTCCTGCCTGATGCACCCCTCACATGGGCCAGGTTAGTGGGACTGGGAGACTAGCTACGCATGACCAAGATGAGGATGAAAGTTAAGTACAGGAAAGGCAACACAGGCTAGGAGCAGAGCAGGGCAGTGTTCAGGTGGAGCCCACTACCAAAGAAAGACAGGAGACACAAGGATGGTGCCAGCAATTAAATTAAAAGTGGAAACTGAAATCAGAATCTCCCTACCCAAATTCCAAATCCACTGAACTAAAAATAATGAACATTAAATAACAACAATAAAAATGGCTAGCAGCAACCAGAAAGGAATCGGGTAAAACGTTATATCACACATTTTAAAAAGTGCTAGCCAAGAAAGAAGGGATTATTGCATACCTCCTACTCTGTCCTCAACCCCCAAAAGTGATACTGGTGAATCCAAAAAATTGCAAGAATTTCCACTAACAGGCCTAGATTTGGAGAGAAACACAAATTTCTGACTGGAGTGTGACAGACACGGAGGCTGGAAAGTGACGGGGAAATGACTAACTGGGAGCCACCTCATTGATGCTAAGCCTTTCAGATCCCCCACAGAGTTGGAAGACTAGTGCAAAGTCCCCTGTGGGGACAGGATATATTTTTTTACAGGGTTGAGGAATTTCAGGATGGAGCAATTAAGTCTCAGAAGAGAAGAAAGAGCTCATGTGTCTTTAAATAAGTAATTCGTTCACCTTGTTCAAAACTTTTAAAGTATAAAAAGATACACAGAGAAAAGCCTCCCTCTCAAATCCATCCTACCACCACTCAGGTGCCCTTCCTACAGGCAACCAGTTAATGCTTTGTCTATCACTCCAGAGATACAGTTTAGGTAATCAATAGCAAATATGTGAGTCAATGTGTAAAGATACATTTATACACACACTTCCAATTGTTTCCACAATGGCAGTCTTTACATATATACACTATCATGTGTAAAATACAGCTAGTGGGAAGCTGCTGTATAGCACGTGGAGCTTAGCTAGGTGCTTTGTGATGACCTAGATGGGTAGATGGGGTAGGGTGGAAGCAGGCTGAAGACGGAGGGAATATATGTAAATATACGGCTTACTCATGACGTGGTACAGCAGAAACTAACAAAACATTGTAAAGCAATTATACTCCAATGAACAAATAAGAAAAAAAAATCCTGAAGATCTTTCTATATCAATACATGCATACAGTTTTAATTATTAAGGCTTTATGTTTTAATATCCATATACTCTCAAGCCTGACCCCCATACCCTCAGCATGTAGAAAAATACATAAATCAGGAAAACGTCCATCCTTGAACTGTAGCTCTGAGGGAAAAACAACTGAATCTTAAATATTGTGGAAATGCAGTCAGGGCGGATTCAGTAACATTTATATCAGAGCAAAGAAAATGGCTGGACAGAGCTGCTCACAAGACAAAAGGCACAGCAATCAGATGAACATAATGCAAGTAAAATAAAGCATGCATTGTTGGCAGGAGGAGAAGTCAGACAGATCTGAAGCACAAGAAGGATCTGAGGCACCACTGCTGGCTATGAAGATGGAGAGGCCATGTGCAAAGACTGGAGAGCACCATCCAATTGCTAGGAGCAACCTAAGGACAATAACCAGAAAGGAAATTGGATCTTAGCACTGTAACCACAAGGAACTGAAATCTGCCAACAAGCTTAGAAGCAGATTTTTCCCTAGAGTCTCTAGATAAGAATCCAGCCCAGCTGATACCTTGATTTTGGCTTTGTGAAATACTAAGCAGAAAACACTCTGGTGGTTCAGATGATAAAGAATCTGCATGCAATGCAGGAGACCCAGGTTTGATCCCCGGGTTGGGAAGATTCCCCGGAGAAGGAAATGGCAACCTACTCTAGTATTCTTGCCTGGAGAGAGGAGCCTAGCAAGTGAGTCCATGGGGTCACAAAACGTTGGACATGACTGAAAGACTAACACTTCCACTTCCAAACCAAAAACACACCTGAGCCCACCGAACTTCTGACCTAAGAGCTAATAAACAGGTGCTAATTTAAGCCAAAAACATTAAATTACAAAAATAAACCAAGCCTTGAATTTAGGAGAAAAGTCAAAGATGTAAGCAATTGGAAGGAAGATGATAATTACGAAGATACAGACAATCCAACACAAGGATAATTGCTGTCCTCGAAGTAGAGAGACCAACAACAGGGCAGAAACCGTATTTAAGGGTGTAGTCCAAGAAACGAAAGAACTCCATTTGTACTGAAAGAACAGTGAAAAAGTAAAACCAAGAACTTTCTTGACTACAAAAATAATACTTCTGGGATCCAAGGAGAAAAAAAAAGTTACCTACAAAGTGGCAAGAAAATAAGCCTGGCTTCAGATTTCTCCACAGCAACATTCAACGTCAATAAATGATGAAGCAACACTGTTAATACAAAGGTGTGAGGAAAAGAAAGTATGTTCAAGAACATGATACCCAGCCAAGATGTCACTGGCAAAAGGCAGACACCACTAAATATGTAAGAATTTGTTACATAATGCCTATGTGACTGACCCTGAGAAACACACAGTGTCAGTCAGACAAACCAGACATAAATCAAAATAAAGAACTCAGGAGTAGGAAACTCACGGGAAAGGGGTCCACTGTAGGCAACGACTCCATTCACACATAACATCAAAACTAAGCAATTATGGCAGTTATGGTCACAGAGCAGAGCGTGCTGTGCGGTGCTGCACTAAGTCGCTTCTGTCGTCTCCGACTCTCTGTGACCCCATGGACTGTAGCCCGCCAGGCTCCTCTGTCCATGGGATTCTCCAGGCAAGAATACTGGAGTGGGTTGCCGTTTCCTTCTCCAGGAGATCTTCCCCACCCAGGGACTAAACCCAGGTCTCCCGCATTGTAGGCAGCCACTTTACCGTCTGAGCCACCAGACGGAAGTCCTAATATTAAATTAGTAACAATTTTAAATGGGAGTCAGGGAAGAACTGATGGAAGGATAAATAACAATACTAATTCTCTTATCAGAATTAAGAAATACTGCCTAAAATATAGCTGAATATAACTTTAATCTAAATTTTTCATAATCTTTTTATTAAACTTCAAGGGACCTTTTGATAAATAATGTTTTTCTCATGCTTAAAGGTTTTACAATGTATTTATTTTTTTACAAACCCAAAATTTCACTGAAAAATAGCACGTATAGCATGAGCTGTACAACCTGATTCTGCTATTCATTAACTTTTTCTTTCTTTGTATTAACATATATGTAAAGAGAATGCTTCCTGAATGATGCTTATCTAATGTTAGTCAGGATTAGCACTATTGGTAGAATCTGGAATCATTTTTAAACTTTATGCACTTTTACACATTACTTAAACTCCATATAAAAGATAAGAGTTAAAATTTTAAAATTAATAAAACCATCATTCTTAACAAGAAACTAAACATTTGGAATCAGTAAAAGATAATTCTGAAATTGAATTAATTTCAATCTTAAACAGAAATTTTCTTAAATACTTTCTCTTAGAGTACAAGCAAATCTTAGGGAAACAAAATATTTCTGACCAAAATGAAGAGAAGGGTGGGAGTATGAAATTCAAGGAAGATGTCTGGCTTTTTTTGTTTTTGTTTTTTAAAGGACTGACAGAGAGGCAGTTTTCTTTCCTTTTTTCCTGGGATATAGGAAACTAACCATTCCTCTTGGGGTTGCAGCACCTGACCCCTCAGAAAGCACTTTTCAATATACTTCACATAAGCACACTTACTTTATTGAGCCTCTGACAAAAGAAATTTGTGTCTTACACTGAAATCAATAGCAAAATCATGGTATTCATATGATAAGCTCTGGATTTGAGACTGGCATTTCAAAAAGATGTACTGTACGATGGCATTACATTTTGTGTTAAAAGGATAATGTTACTAAATGCTTATTTTTTCACAAAACAGAAATGAATATAAAATCAGGTACAAGAATATTTCATGTGTCTAGCATTGGGAAGGACTATGTAGTTAGAAAGAAATCTTTTCCCTTTACGTGACAAAATTTTAAATACAGAGCTGCTTCTCAAACTGGGGCATCTATATGTAAAAGATGTGCATCAGGGTCCAATCCAGCAACATACTACAAGCAATCAAGTATGAACTCAACCCAAAGTAAATAAGATAGAAAAATAACTGCATGTAGGCAACTCTGAGGAGAAGGCAATGGCACCCAGTACTCTTGGCTGGAAAATCCCATGGACGGAGGAGCCTGGTAGGCTGCAGTCCATGGGGTCGCTAAGACTCAGACACGACTGAGCGACTTCCCTTTCACGCATTGGAGAAGTAAATGGCAGCCCACTGCAGTGTTCTTGCCTAGAGAATCCCAGGGACAGGGGAGCCTGGTGGACTGCCGTCTATGGGGTAGCACAGAGTCGGACACGACTGAAGCGACTTAGCAGCAGCAGCAGGCAACTCGATTCAGGATTTCACAGTGTGAACAGAGTGAGTGGTGGTCTCAGGTCTCCTGGCCATGCTGATTGTGATTTTACAGTCAAAGATAATGTAACAGTCATCCAATGAGGCCCTGAGCACTGAAAAATTGATGCTTTCAAATTGTGGTGCTAGAGAAGACTCAAGAGTTGCTTGGACAGCAAGGACATCAAACCAGTCAATCCTAAAGGAAATCAACACTGAATATTCACTGGAAGGGTTGATGCTGAAACTCTAATACTTCGGCCACCTGATGCAAAGAACCAACTCATTGGAAAAGACCCTGAAACTGGGAAAGATTGAGGGTAGGAGGAGAAGGGGGCAACAGAGGATGAGATGGTTGGATGGCATCGTTGACTTCATGGACATGTGTTTCAGCAAACTCCCGGAGATGGTGAAAGACAGGGAAACCTGGCGTGCTACAGTCCATGGTGGTGGCAAAGAGTTGGACAGACCTAGCGACTGAACAACAATGAGGCCCCGAATGCGAGCCAACTGCTTTACGTGGAAGAGTAAACACTTTCAGCACTGGAGGAAAAAGTGCCTGTGCTGGACTCACTGAGAATCAATAGTAAGTTATATTGTATTATATGGACAATTTAAGGTATTTTTCATTGAAATTTTACTTCTGCATAACCAATTCTACTTTAGGAGACAAAGCCAGAGGATATACATATAATGTATCTTCATGACTCATTAACTTTTCCCTGAAATTCTGAGGGGAAATCCATTTTTACACTAAAACATAAAGAAGGGAACTTCAAAAGTCTTTGATATTTATGGCAAGTTATTTGGTCTTTACTCTCAAACCTCTTAGGGTGGAATTACACTTCTCACAGGTATTAGGCAAACTTGTGAAAAGCTGGAAAAGCACTACAAAATATATAACAAAGATATAAGGTAGGAAGTTGAGCCTACAGAAGATAGGAGGAGGAAAAATAACTTGAAACCATGGGAGAAATTAATACCTAAACGGATATGGAGAAGGCTTGTGCACTTGCTTGGGGCAGAACCCAAACTTGGCTTAGAGCTCCTTTATGACAGATATAACAAGAGAAAACAATCCATGTATAATTCAGTGTACATGAAAAGACTGGAACCAACAGGCCTGGTTTTCTGAGCCATGTATTTAAATGTTAAATGGCTCTGACTACAGTAGTGATTTCAAGTTTACTGGATGTCCTTTACATGCCTTTACTGTTTCCTCTGTTTCAGATGCCCAGTGGTCAGAGTGTCTGCCACTAATTAAGAATCTCCACTTAACTGAGGTTCTTACATGTAAAAAGCAACCATAAGTTGGCTTTAAGAGAAGCCTTAGAGGTCTTAGAGACTTCTAAAGGAAATGAGCTCCTGAATGCTCATTTGTTGGATGAGCTCAGTCGTGTCTGACTCTTTTACAACCTCATGGACTGCATCCCATCAGGCTTCTCTGTCTATGGGATTTCCCAGGCAGGAACACTTTATCCATTGGTTGGTTCCCTGGTGGCTCAGATGGTAAAGCGTCTGCCTGCAATGTGGGAGACCTGGGTTTGATCCCTGGGTTGGGAAGATCCCCTGGAGAAGGAAATGGCAACCCACTCCAGTGCTCTTGCCTAGAAAATTTCATGGATGGAGGAGCCTGGTGGGCTACAGTCCATGGGGTCACAAAGAGTCAAACATGACTGAGTGATTTCACTTTGTTTACCTTTGGGGTCTCTATTTTTTAACAAAGTTACTGGAAGTCTAATCTCTGAATGAGAGCAAAACATACACATGAAAAAAAAATGACTCATTTCCAACCAATCTGAGGATAACACCAAGGGGTGACACATTCTGAAAAAAAATGAAAACCTAGAAGTATTAGAAGCCATTCTCAAAGAGGACACAAAAAGTCAATTGTAAGTCATGGAAACTTCCTCAAACAGCTGTATTAGAGTCAGTATTTCTATAGTAAATAACCATCTGACTAGGTTTAGTGGCCACTGCAGGTGTTTTAGGTCAAACTGTTAATTGTAGCTTTGAAATGGGGATAGTTCATATATTTTTCCCTAGCAGAGCTACATAAGAAGTTTTTCTTTAAAAAAAAAAAAAAAGACTTATTACTATCTGTATTTTTAAACTTACTAAGTTTTGTCTCAATATACTTCTGAAAATTCTATTACGTAAAGCTTTTGTGAAAGGCTGAACCCAATCCGTCATTTACTGGAAATAAGGCAAGATCTAACAAGTTTGAGAGTAAAATCAATTCCTTACTACTTGAAAAAACCAATAATCAAAGGATCTCACTTAAGCAAACTGAAAAATACACTTCTACCAAACCATGTTCTCAGAGTTCTACCAAACCCTGTGTGTCGGGAAGGAATACGGAAGTTTAATTTCACTAGAAAGTTGTCAAAGAAGGCTTCCTTGGGAAAGATTCTCTATTTAAAAGAGCAAGTAACCACAAGGGTTTTCTGCATACGGTGATCTTTAGCTAAGAAAATCTTGGCTGTCACAGCTGGAAAGGACCTAAGAGATCAAGCTCAATTCAGTACATGACAGATGAAGAAAGTGAGGTCTGAAGAAGTAAAGTGACTGCCAAGCTTACATGATAACCGAATACAACAAATTAGTATTTATGTTTAAAATTTGGTGATTATTCGCAAAGAAAGTTAATTATTGGTCAACACATAACAGAATTGAAGTATTTTCAACCAATATGACAAAAGGTTAACATTCGAAGCATATAAAGAAATAATTGTTTCTGTCTTTTAAAAAAATCAAGACCCTAATGAGCAAATAAAACAAAGAGCATAAATAAATAATTCACATAATACTATAAGGACATAATAAACAAACATACGGAAGTATACATAATTTCATAATTAGCAAAAAAGTAATAAACAAGAGTGGGATTCCCTAGTGGCCCAGTGGTAAAGAATCTGCCTGCCAATGCAGAGATGCAGGTTCTATCCCTGGGTCCAGAAGATCCCTTGGAGAAGGAAATGGCAACCCACTCCAGTATTCCTGCCTGGGAAATCCCATGGACAGAGAAGCCTGGTGGGATGCAGTCCATGAGGTTGTAAAAGAGTCAGACACAACTGAGAGACTGAACAGTAATGATAAACAAGAGTAGTTTATGATTTTATATGATTATCTTAGTGAATATTAAAAATAATCCTTTGCAATTCAATTTGGCAATATTTTTAAGAGTTAAATGAAATCTTTATACTCTGAATTAGTAATTATATGTGAAAATATACACAAAAGGCATAATCTGAAGACTAAAAAATAATCACATATCAGATATTGGTTGAAAAATTAATATTTAAAAATGGGAACAATCTGAACATTTTACACTGAGAGGCATAATAATACATCTAATTCAGTAAGATATTTTGTAATTAAAAAAATACCAGTGAATACAAGATAAACCTGAAACGTCTTGTCAAATCAGAAAGCAATGACACTAAAGAAATGACTAAGGTTCCATCCTAGAGGACTTGGGAGACAATCTGAAGATATTCCTGCTGGCCAAAGATGGCCACTTGGGGCACTAAAAGAAGAGATACAACATACCGAAAAACACCAAATACGCTAAAATTCATGAGGTCACAATGATAAGAAGCAAAGCCCTTCACTGTCCCTTTGACATGCCCCGATCTGTGTTGTTTGGAGGAAGGGGTGAATGTGTGTGTGTATCTGAGTGTGTCTATTAGTATCAGTGCCTGCCTGGGTCAGGTAAATGACATCTCCAGTTCTATATGGGAGGACAAGGGCGTGTAAAGCAACATAAAACCTAGCCCTCATTTTAACTTACAAACTAATGTTAACTATTCTCAGAACTGGATTTTTTTCCCCCTCAACATTGAAACTGCTTTTTCATTTTGGATTTAATGAAATATTGCTAGTTGAAGCCAGTGAGACATGGTAAGAGAGCTGTCAGGCTGATGAGGAACATTGCTGCCTGTTTTAAAGTCAAACCCCAAACCATTTTAAAGAATAAAAAATATTGTATATAGGAAAAAAAATCCAACAAATTTGTACTGGTTATCTATAGAGGATTCTGGGAAACCAACACATTATTCTGAAAACTGGTAAATAAAGGGAAAGAATCAAGCCTGGAAAAAAGAATATATATATATAAATATATCCTGTTACATCACAAGAAACTAAGGTAAGTGGAAAAGGAACTGGGTTAGTGGAGAACCACGGTGGAACAGGGGCTCACTTATCACTGTACACCCTTTAGTGAAGTAGCCATTTGAAAAACAGACTCATTTAAGTATCACCAGAATGCTCAAACTACTGCACAATTGCACTCATCTCACACACTGATAAAGAAATGCTCAAAATTCTCCAAGCCAGGCTTCAGCAATATGTGAACGGTGAACTTCCAGATGTTCAAGCTGGTTTTAGAAAAGGCAGAGGAACCAGAGATCAAATTGCCAACATCTGCTGGATCATGGAAAAAGCAAGAGAGTTCCAGAAAAACATCTATTTCTGCTTTATTGACTATGCCAAAGTCTTTGACTGTGTGGATCACAATAAACTGGAAAATTCTGAATGAGATGGGAATACCAGACCACCTGACCTGCCTCTTGAGAAACCTGTCTTGTTGCCTGCAGGTCAGGAGGCAACAGTTAGAACTGGACATGGAACAACAGACTGGTTCCACATAGGAAAAGGAGTACATCAAGGCTGTATATTGTCTCCCTGCTTATTTAACTTATATGCAGAGTACATCATGAGAAATGCTGGGCTGGAAGAAGCACAAGCTGGAATCAAGATTGCTGGGAGAAATATCAATCACCTCAGATATGCAGATGACAACATCCTTATGGCAGAAAGTGAAGAGGAACTAAAAAGCCTCTTGATGAAAGTGAAAGAGGAGAGTGAAACAGCTGGCTTAAAGCTCAACATTCAGAAAACGAAGATCATGGCATCTGGTTCCATCACTTCATGGGAAATAGATGGGGAAACAGTGTCAGACTTTATTTTTTTGGGCTTCAAAATCACTGCAGATGGTGACTGCAGCCATGAAATTAAAAGACGCTTACTCCTTGGAAGAGAAGTTATGACCAACCTAAACAGCATATTCTAAAGCAGAGACATTACTTTGCCACCAAAGGTCCATCTAGTCAAGGCTACGGTTTTTCCAGTAGTCATGTATGGACGTGAGAGTTGGACTGTGAAGAAAGCTGAGTGCCGAAGAATTGATGCTTTTAAACTGTGGTGTTGGAGAAGACTCCTGAGAGTCCCTTGGACTGCTACGAAATCCAACCAGTACATTCTAAAGGAGATCAGTCCTAGGTGTTCATTGGAAGGAATGATGCTAAAACTGAAACTCTAGTACTTTGGCCACCTCATGCGAAGAGTTGAGTCATTGGAAAAGACTCTGATGCTGGGAGGGATTGGGGGCAGAAGGAGAAGGGGACGACAGAGGATGAGATGGCTGGATGGCATCACCGACTCGATGGATGTGAGTTTGACTGAACTCCGGGAATTGGTGATGGACAGGGAGGCCTGGCGTGCTGCTATTCATGGAGTCACAAAGAGTCGGACACGACTGAGCGACTGAACTGAACTGAACTGATAGAGATTATGAAAAAAAAAAAAGGAAAAATGGCTATATTAAAGGAAAAACTCAGAAATCAAATAGTAGCCACTTTGATTATAATAATGCAAAAACTGCATAAACACATAGACCAGGTCTGGAAGGAAACACAGAACAACAAAATCATTGACCAGAATTGCAGAATTTGGGGCATTTTTTCTTTTCATTAAAATGAATTCCATTGTTATATTTATAATGTCATTTGTCTAATAAATAATGTTAAGGTGACATTTAAATGGAAAACATAGTATTTTCACTCTGTTACCCATACTTAAATGAAAGCCCAGCTTTTTGAACCTTGAGCCCATAATCAAGGCAGAAAGAACCATTTGGGGGTAACTTGACTACTCTTACTGTAAGCAAGAGGTCTAAGAAGGCTAAAAGAAAGGGTCTATTGAGGGGCTGTTCATACAGTAGATGTTAAAAGTTCAACGACTCTACCCAGCTTTATTTCCCACTCCTGCACTAACGCGGGGGTGGAGGCAGTGGTGGCATTCACTGAGTAGGAGGCCAGCAGAACATGGAAACAGCCTGTCGACAGTGCATAAAAGACACACTGAAAACACTGCCTGCAGGAGGAGTGAAGCTTGTCAAAGTACTGCAGGGGCTGCAGAGTGAAGAGAAGAGAAAGAGCAGTTACAATCTGAACCTAGCAATTCCTCAGCTAAATTTAACTTGAGAGGTGGAATATATCTGCAGCATGAAAACGATAGGCAAATGAATGCTCAGGTACAAAAAGACTCAACCTACACAGAACTTTAAATGGTCACTGAAAAAAAAAATTCTATTTTCATATTAATTATCTGCTGTTAACCTGAATATATTTCAATTGTGGACCTCCCAAATAAATAAATGGACTTAAGGAGGAATATGGAAATCTTAGGCTTAGAGCAGAACCTTTTATTTCTTGTTATAAATTAAAGTTAGTGAGGATTTATTAATGCCAAACTTCTCCAGAAATATTACTTAAAATTTTCCAGCTATGAATAATGAAAATTAAATAGTAACTTTCATTTACTTTTTTAAGTTTGAAATGAAATTCCTTACTCAGTCTTCCAAACTGTGTCAAGAGATATTTACACTGTACTATGTTCACAAATAATTCCAAAATATATTACCTAAATATCTAAAATACATTATCCTAAAATACAAATACTTTATATGCACAAAAATGCATATCAAAATGTAATGTGACTATTTCTGGGTAAATAGATTAAAGTGATTTTTACTTTCGTCATGTCTTTCAGTATTAAATAGCTGACCTTTAAAAGAATATACATGTGTTACTTTTCCTTTTCACTTAAAAATGTCATCAAGACAGGACTTAATAGCCACCATAGTACAAATTCTGTTAAAAGTAAAAATGCATAGAAATTCAAACAAAACAATAGGAAACCCTATTCCCCCTGCATTGTTTCACACACAACTGATTTACAATTATTTTGGCAAAAAAAATATATATATATATATAGAATAAAAAATCCAAGTTGAAAACAGCTTTTGAAAGAGTTTATTCAGGTACTCCCTATTCTAATGAAGACTTTGGCAGGAGGAGTTGATCATGTACAAGGTCATTACTGAGATTCATGACCATGTGTATTACTTAGGGATACTGAGATTTGTGACCATTCATACTGAATATGATGTAGGGGTAAACCAACCTGTGTTTATGCTTTTCAAATCCAACTTTAAAATATAAAGCAGATTGATCATTCACATCAAGTACTCTAATATTACTACAACTGCTGCCAAGTGGATAGACTCACGGATCACTCTACTGGCTCAAGACTAAAGCAACCATTCGAATCCCTTGTGGCAACCACCACTAGCTGATTGTTCACTGAGATTCTCCTCTTTTCTTTACTAGCAAAGCACTGCTCTTGTGTGGAACGGCAGTGTACCGTGCTAAGACACTAGCTTCTTTGGAATCCCCCGCAGTTGGAGAAAGCATGTGGCGCTGTCCTGACCAATGAAAAAGAAACTACTTCTGGAAAGCCTTGCTGTGCAGGCACCTTGTGCCTGCAGCCACCTTCCGCCTGCAGTGTGACATGACACCACATAACTCATCCTAAGAGCCATATTGCAACTACAGGACCACACACGCCAAGACAAAAGTGACACATCTTCATGAATGGTAAGAGCAGAAAGACAGACTTCTTGTTATATAGGAAAAAGAAACTTCTATTGGGCTAATGCACAGTAGTCACAATTCTGGCATGTATAGTCAAATGCAATTCTACATTTACCTTCTTTTTTTTACAGCTGAAAAAACGAACCCAAAATCAGAAGGGAATTTGGTTAGACCTAAGAAGTCAAAACTATCCCAAAGAAAAAGAAATGCAAGAAGGCAAGTGGGTGTTGGAGGAGGCCTCATAGATAGCTAAGAAAAGAAGGGAATAAAAATGCAAAGGAGAAAGGGAAAGAGACACCCAGTCGAATGCACAGTTCTAGAGGACAGCAAAGAGAGAGAAGAAAGCCTTAAGTGAACAATACAAAGAAACAGAGGAAAACAGCAGAATGGGAAGACTAGAGATCTCTTTAACAAAACTGGAAATACCAAGGGAACATGTCACGCAACGATGGGCACAATAAAGGATAGAAATGGCAAGGACCTAGAGGAACCAGATGAGATTAAGAAGAGGTGGCAAGAATACACAGAACTATACAAAAAGGTCTTAAGGACGCAGATAACCACGATGGTGTAGTCACTCACCTAGAACCAGACATCCTGAAGTGTGAAGTCAAGTGGGTCTTAGGAAGCATTACTATGATCAAAGCTAGTGGAGGTGATGGAATTCCAGTTGAGCTCTTTCAAATCCTAAAAGATGATGCTGTGAAAGCGCTGCATTCAATGTGCCAGCAAATTTGGAAAACTCAGCAGTGGCCACAGGACTGGAAAAGGTCAGTTTTCATTCCAATCCCAAAGAAAGGCAATTCCAAAGAATGTTCAAACTACCAAACAGTTGTGCTCATTTCACATGCTAGCAAGGTAATGCTCAAAGTCCTTCAAACTAGGCTTCAGCAGTATGTAAACCAAGAACTTCCAGATGTACAAGCTAGATTTAGAAAAGGCAGAGGAAGGAGAGATCAAATTGCCAACATTCGCTGGATCACAGAGAAAGCAAGGGAATTCCAGAAAAATATCTACTTTTGCTTCACTGACTATGCTAAAGCCTTCGACTGTGTGGATCACAACAAAGTGTGGAAAATTCTTAAAGAGATGAGAATACCAGATCACCTTGCCTGTCTCTTGAGAAACCTGTATGCAGGCCAAGAAGCAACAGTTAGAACCGGACATGAAACAATGGACTGGTTCAAAATTAGGAAGGGAATATGTCAAGGCTGTATGTTGTCAGCCTGCTTATTTAACTTATATGCAGAGTACATCATGCAAAATGCTGGGCTGGATGAAGCACAAGCTGGAATCAAGACTGCTGGGAGAAACATCAACAACTTCAGATATGCAGAGGAACTAAAGAGCCTCTTGATGAAGGTGAGAGAGAAGAGTGAAAAAGCTGGCTTAAAACTCAACACTCAAAACACTAAGAACATGGCATCTGGTCCCATTACTTCATGGCAAATAGATGGGGAAAAAGTGGAAACAGTGACAGGTTTTATTTTCTTGGGCTCCAAAATCACTGCAGATGACTGCAGACATGAAATTAAGAGACGCTTGCTCCTTGGAAGGAAAGCTATGACAAAGCTATACAGCATACTAAAAAGCAGAGACATCACTTTTTTGACAAAAGTTCATATAATCAAAGCTATAGTTTTTTCAGTAGTCATGTACAGATGTGAGAGTTGGACCATAAAGAAAGTTGAGTGCTGAAGAATTGATGCTTTCAAATTGTGGTGCTGGAGAAGACTCTTGAGAGTCCCTTAAACAGCAAGGAGACCAAACCAGTCAATCCTAGAAGAAATCAATCCTGGATATTCACTGGAAGGACTGATACTGAAGCTGCAGCGCCAATACTTTGGCTACCTGATGTTTACAGCCAACTCATTGGAAAAGACCCTGATGCTGGAAAAGATTGAGGGCATGAGCAGAAGGGGGCAACAGAAGATGAGATGGTTGGATGGCATCACTGACTCAATGGACATGAGTTTGAGCAAACTCTGGGAGATTGTGAAGGACAGGGAAGCCTGGCTTGCTGCAGTCAATGGGGTTGCAAAGAATTGGACTCGACTTAGGGACTGAACAACAACAACAAAGAGCAGGACAAGGTAACACTTTTAAAAAGAAGTTATTCCAATTATACTTATCCAGTCATGAAACCAATGGCATCTGTCGGAAAGAAGATGGTGAACTTCGGTGTAGTACTTCCTCCTGGTCAACGATTTCCTAAATTATCTCTAAACCTAAGTTCATATCTCAAAACGAAAACAAAAACAAAAACAAAAACCCACTAATACTTAATGTCCAAAAACAAAAGCATTATAATCTGCTCTCTTTCGCAATTTTGACATGTGGCATTCATGAGCATCTTTTTTTTTTTTTGATTGTATATTTTGTTTAATACTTGCATTGTTTCTATAGCGCAATTATAGCAATCTTTAAATTGACTTCTCATTACAAATATTTGTCAAGTTTTGTTTCAGAAACATTTTTCCTACTCTCTTGCACATGCACCCAGACACACTACAAAAAACTCATTCATAACACAGTAAGGGCAAACATTATTCATGTAAACATCTTTCATTAATTTCCCATAATTTAAAAAAACCATAGAATTATAGATATTGAATAAGGCTCATTGATTTAGTTCAAATTCCACAAAAGACCAATCAAAGATGCTCATTAACTGTGATGAGGTTAACTTTTGGTTGCAATAAATGCTGAAAGCATTCCCTTGGCTTCCAATCCTTAAACATACCTCACAACCTAATTGATTTGTTTCAGGATAAAAAGAGAACACAGAAAACGCAGGAGAAAAAACTCTTGAAGTAGGGAGCTTGGAACCATGAACCCAACTCTCTTCTATGATAAGTAGACACGACGTAGTCCCTGTAGCTTCCCAATGCATGAATCGAGATGAGTGACAGTCATCCAAAATGTAACCAAGTTGTATATTAAGATACATCAGTACATGTGTACATATTGCTAGTATACACAGTGAAAATCTGTCATCATATTTATCATTTCATCCAGGACCGAAGTGGAAAAAAACAAAACCCACTCAAGCTGACTATCATTATAAAGGAGTGTTCTAGTTAAGAGTCAGGGCAGTTGGGAGGTATGTCCTAGGGAGGTGACTGGTCTTGATGTTAAAACGACTTCTAACGATGGTGTGTCAAGTCACAGACAGAGGAAGCAATGATCTGCGTTATCCAAGGATGTCTCTCTCTGGTGGAAAGTTCGGTGCTTGGGTGCATAGTCGCCCAGAGCCGAGACAGGAAGTGGACTGTGCTGAGAAATGGGCCCTGCCTTGCCAGCAGGACCCTCCTCCATCCTCTCTCGAGGTGAAGGCCCGGAGGCAGGGACTGCTGGCAAAACTGAAGAAGCCCCACCCGGGGGATCTGAACCCCAACTCCACTGAGGGCAGCCTCCCTGACGTGTGTGACTAGGCAGTAAGGGTGGCGGTGGACGGCGGCCAGAAAACCTGTTCCAAGGTTCTCCCGGCCACGTCTGGCTTCTGATTCTGCTGCCCTGCAAAGAAATTGTGCTCCAGATAACTGCACCGGTGTCTCTAATGCCTCTGAGTCACTCCCCGGCCCCTGAAGGCCTGGAGTGATGTCACTAAAGGGTGGACGCAACTCCACGAGCACCTAACTTCCACCAGGAAGCGGCTGAGGCACTGGGGAAGCCTACGAGCTCTCTCCACGTCAGGGGCAACAACGCGGGGAAGTTGCCACGCGTCAGAGTTATTTGTAGGCTTTTGATTCTTTAAAAATCAAAATTGATCTGCATTATATCTCAATAGACTCAGAATTCTCACCAAAAATTTTTGCAATTTGTTTAAATAGCACTGGAATAATTCAACTTCATTTAAATATATTCATTCTACCATGAAAATAGTTCATACAAACATCTATTTACATACAAACACATTAAAATTTGTGAAAAGGGTTTCCATCCCTGTGGTTGTATGGCTTGAAATCGTTTTCATTGCTTTGAATATGTCTGCACACATTTGGCAAAATAAAACCTTAACAATTTAGTATTTTTTAAATAAAAACAGACACCGAAGTTCCAAATTCCTAAAAGAACAGAAAAAAAAAAAAAAAACTATCAAGGTACCTCAAGTAGATGTAAAAATTTCATATATTTTGTGAACCTTTGATCTGCGGCAAATAAACATTACCACTATCAGTCTTGCAACACAGTTTTGCTTGTTTTTCTAAAACTCATGAGCATCTTTTAAAAACATCTTACAAAAACATCTTTCTGGAGCCAGGGCAACTCAATGCCAGGTCAAGATCTAGCAGATACAAATGCAGTATTTACTGAAGTATTTAACTATCATAAAGAGCTGGTTGCCCTTAAACCATTTTTCTTCAGCTGTGTTGGAAATGTAATTACCCTACTCCCTCTACAGAGACTACTTCAAGGAAAAACTCCATCCATAAGCACCATACTCTATCTAAGCAAATCAGCCACAGATCTAAGATGAAAATATTATATGAAGGCAGATAAACTTCAGAGAGCTAGAAAATATGTATTTTACTTGATACTCCACAGTAAACAAGGTACTATGAAGAATCAGTTTGCTTTGACCTCCAAAGATACTTAGTAAATATTTATGGGCTGAATGTATGAATGAACCCTAAGAATAAGGAACACAGATCATACATCCCAGAGCAGATTCCTTTAAAGTTTAGGAGAAAAGCCTTTCAAGGTTAGAGTTTCAGAATAGAGAGGGATGCCATTTCCCTATGGTGTGTCATTATGAAGCTAAAGCCCTCACAGGCTATTCTACCATGGGTGGAGTCCACAGTATACATGAAATAAGGCACCAGCTTATTTTGCTCCTGCCATGTATTCCCAAAGTACTTGCCAAAATGACCAGCAGATCTTCATTAAGTGGTATCTGTTAGGACATGATTTATTTTAAATTATATGGAAGTAAAAGGAAACACAAATTAGGCTATGTTGTTCAAACGACAACAGTAATATGAAAATCTGTTAACTGAGACTATTCTATGCATCAGTCATGGTTCTACAACCTTTACTTATATTAACTAATTTACTTCTCGCAATTCCTATGAAGTAGGTGCTATTATTTTTCTCATTGTATAGATGAAGGGAACCAAGGTTCAAAGAAGATAAGTAACTCGCACTACAAGTAAGTAGTACAACCAGAACCAAAACCAGGCCACCTGGCTTCAGTCCATGCTCTTAACTACTACACTACACTATCTCCAATCAGAGGAAAGAAAATCAAATAAAACAAACACATGGATGGTTTGAAAATATGCCCACACATTCTCTGATACTCCTCCCTTTAAGAGGTAGCGACTTTTCCTCCTTTTGAGTGTGGGATGGGCATAGTGCCTTGCTTTGAACAAAAAGAAAACAATAGTAATAGTGTGTGATGTTAGGGACTAGATCATAAGAAGCACTTTGGCTTCCTCTTTGCCTTCTCTTTTAGATCATCTACTCTGGGGGACACTAATTGCCACATCAGAAGGGACTTTTCAGCAGCCCTGTATGGAGAGGACCAAGTGGTGAGTAACTGAGGTCTCCTGCCAATAGCCATGTGAGTGAGTTATCTTAGAAGCATAGCCTTCTCTTTTAGTCAAGTCTTAGCTGACTGCAGTTCTTGCTGCCATCAGACTGTATAACTGCAAGAGACTGAGCCAGAACCACCTGACTAAGCTGCTTCTGAATTCCAGACCCACAGAACCATGAGATAGGAAATGTTTGTGATTTTAAGTCACTTGGTTTTGGGGTAGTTTTAATCTATTAGTAAACATAGAACCATGTTTTCAATGTAAAATTATATTTTGATATATTTTATATAAAAACATAATAATCTGTGTAATTAATGTATAATTATGTAACTACACAAATGAATAACCATATATCTATAATTATATGTAACTATGGTGATGGACAGGGAGTCCTGGTGTGCTGTGATTCATGGGGTCGCAAAGAGTCGGACACGACTGAGTGACTGAACTGAACTGAAATGATGTATATACATATACAATATCTGCTATACATATAACATACATATAACATACATATAACTTAATATACCCACATATATTTGTTCAGTTCAGTTCAGTTGCTCAGTCGTGTCTGACTTTGTGACTCCATGAATCACAGCACACCAGGCCTCACTGTCCATCACCAACTCCCCGAGTCTACCCAAACTCACGTCCATCGAGTCGGTGATGCCATCCAGCCATCTCATCCTCTGTCGTCCCCTTCTCCTGCCCTCAATCCCTCCCAGCATCAGGGTCTTTTCCAATGGGTCAACTCTTTGCATGAGGTGGCCAAAGTACTGGAGTTTGGGCTTCAGCATCATTCCTTCCAATGAACACCCAGGACTCATCTCCTTTAGGATGGACTGGTTGGATCTCCTTGCAGTCCAAGGGACTCTCAAAGTCTTCACCAACACCACAGTTCAAAAGTATCAATTCTTCAGCACTCAGCTTTCTTCACAGTCCAACTCTCACATCTGTACATGACTACTGGAAAAACCGTAGCCTTGACTAGACAGACCTTTGTTGGCAAAGTAATGTCTCTGCTTTTGAATATGCTATTTAGGTTGATCATAACTTTCCTTCCAAGGAGTAAGCATCTTTTAATTTCACGGCTGAAGTCACCATCTGCGGTGATTTTGGAGCCCCCCAAAAATAAAGTCTGACACTGTTTCCACTGTTTCCCCATCTATTTCCCATGAAGTGATGGGACCAGATGCCATGATCTTCATTTTCTGAATGTTGAGCTTTAAGCCAGCTGTTTCACTCTCCTCTTTCACTTTCATCAAGAGGCTTTTTAGTTCCTCTTCACTTTCTGCCATAAGGGGGGTGTCATCTGCATATCTGAGGTGATTGATATTTCTCCCAGCAATCTTGATTCCAGCTTGTGCTTCTTCCAGCCCAGCATTTCTCATGATGTACTCTGCATATAAGTTAAATAAGCAGGGTGACAATATACAGCCTTGATGTACTCATTTCCTGATTTGGAACCAGTCTGTTGTTCCATGTCCAGTTCTAAATGTTGCTTCCTGACCTGCATACAGGTTTCTCAAAGGGCAGGTCAGGTGGTCTGGTATTCCCATCTCTTTCAGAATTTTCCACAGTTTATTGTGATCCACACAGTCAAAGGCTTTGGCATAGTCAATAAAGCAGAAATAGATGTTTTTCTGGAACTCTCTTGCTTTTTCCATGATCCAGCAGATATTGGCAATTTGATCTCTGGTTCCTCTGCCTTTTCTAAATCCAGCTTGAACATCTGGAATTTCATGGTTCACGTATTGCTGAAGCCTGGCTTGGAGAATTTTAAGCATTACTTTACTAGCATGTGAGATGAATGCAATTGTACGGTAGTTTGAGCATTCTTTGGCTTTGCCTTTCTTTGGGACTGGAATGAAAACTGACCTTTTCCAGTCCTGTGGCCACTGCTGAGTTTTCCAAATTTGCTAGCATATTGAGTGCAGCACTTTCACAGCATCATCTTTCAGGATTTGAAATAGCTCAACTGGAATTCCATCACCTCCACTAGCTTTGTTCCTAGTGATGCTTTCTAAGGCCCACTTGACTTCACATTCCAGGATGTCTGGCTCTAGGTGAGTGATCACACCATAGTGAATATCTGGGTCATGAAGATCTTTTTGTACAGTTCTTCTGTGTATTCTTGCCACCTCTTCTTAATATCTTCTGCTTCTGTTAGGTCCATACCATTTCTGTCCTTTATCAAGCCCATCTTTGCATGAAATGTTCACGAGCTTCTTTCCAGAAGCACGGCGGCTGCGACGGACCACACAGAAGCGTGGCCAAGAGGAGCTACCCCATGCCCAAGGTCAGGGGCAGTGATCGAGAGCGCCAGGCTGCGAGGCACAGGAGAGGCCAAGAGGAGCTATCCTACATCCAAGGTCAGCGGCGGCAGCCGAGAGGAGCGACCCCACGTTCAAGGTCAAGGGCGGCAGCCAAGAGGAGCAACCCCATGTCAGAGGTCAGGGGCAGCAGCTGAAAGGAGCTACCCACGTCCAAGGCCAGGGGTGGCAGTGGAGAGGAGCTACCCCATGCCTCAGGTCAGGGCGGTGGCCAAGAGGAGCTACCCCACGCCCGAAGTCAGGGAGGAGGCTGAGAGGAGCTACCCCATGTCCAAGGAGCAGCAGCTACGCAGGG
Organism: Capra hircus; assembly: GCF_001704415.2. Lineage (NCBI taxonomy): Eukaryota > Metazoa > Chordata > Mammalia > Artiodactyla > Bovidae > Capra > Capra hircus. The sequence continues at coordinate 67,684,624 of NC_030808.1, forward strand.
GCAGGAGGGCCAAGAGGAGCTACTCCAGATTCAAGGTCAGGAGGGGCAACCTCCTCCAAGGTAAGGAGCAGCTGCTGCACTTTGCTGGAGCATCCGTGAAGAGATACCCCATGTCCAAGGTAAGAGAAACCCTAGTAAGATGGTAGGTGTTGCGAGAGGGCTTCAGAGGGCAGACACACTGAAACCATACTCACAGAAAACTAGTCAATCTGATCACACGGACCACAGCCTTGTCTAACTCAATGAAACTAAGCCATGCCGTGTGGGGTCACCCAAGATGGACAGGTCATGGTGGAGAGTTTGACAGAATGTGGTCCACTGGAGAAGGGAATGGCAAACCACTTCAGTATTCCTGCCTTAAGAACCCCATGAACAGTACGAAAAGGCAAAATGATAGGATACTGAAAGGAACTCCCCAGGTCGGTGAGTGCCCAATATGCTACTGGAGATCAGTGGAGAAATAACTCCAGAAAGAATGAAGGGATGGAGCCAAAGCAAAAACAATACCCAGCTGTGGATGTGACTGGTGATAGAAGCAAGGTCCGATGCTGTAAAGAGCAATATTGCATAGGAACCTGGAATGTTAGGGCACGAATCAAGGCAAATTGGAAGTGGTCAAACATATATTTGTAACTACATGTAATATATAATTACTAATTATATGTAATCATAAATTAATATTTTGACTGTCTGCTCATTCCCTGCAAAGAGTAACCCCATTTTAATCACTGCAGAAGGGGAGAACAACATATCCCCAATGTCCCTTCAAAAGTTACCCTACTTATTAAAAAATTAAACAATATATATTAAACATACATGTAGAAAGATTATTCCTGCCTTAAGCTGTCACATACTCTTTACTTTTTCTCTTTTCTTGTAAGTCAATAAAGAAATAATACATCCAGCTCCAAAAATCTATCATAAGAACAAGCTGTCTATTTGATTCCTAACAGTCTATTCAAGGTGCTAATCTGTCATTATTTATAGACTCCTGACTCCTTTCTGAGTAGCTGTCATTAACAGAATAACTTAGGAGTTCAAAACACTCTTTATTCAACTCAGCTGCCTCCTGGAATTGTTAGTTGTACATCTCAAGGTTACAACTGTGAGAAAAGCTAAGATGAACCAAATCTCAAGAAGGCTGTGAAAAAGAGCCACCATCACACACACCAAGATTAGCTGATGCTCACTGATTGACATTTCTTTTAAGTCCTCATTCCTAATCATTTAGGTCTCTTTTATCAGATTGAAGGCTTTCTGGGGGTGTTTCTTACACCAGTGTTTTTAACTGTGGCTTTCAAAGACACTCCAGAGCTGTTATTTGGAAACCCATGTTTGCCCAGGAGACAAACACTAGTGTACCTCTTGCTGTAGAAGGGCAAGGAGAAATCAGTAAGTTGGCTTCTAGTCTCGAAAGACTTGATACTTTGCCCACACTATTCTCCCCTGCCTCAGGCTTAAAAATGGTACTCTGGCTGCAAGCTGTCTCATCCTAACTCAAATTCTCTCCAGGAAGAAGAGCAAAGGCATGATCATAGCTGGGCAATGAGGGCTGAGGAGAGTCTGAAAACAGGTAATGCAGAAGGAACAAATGGGGAAGAAAGTGGAAAAAGAAAAATGAAGAAAATGAGCAAGAAGGGGAGGAAGAAAAGGCAAGGAAGAAGAGAAGCAGCAGACAGATTTAAGAGTAAGACATGAGTGCACAGAGACAATAAAAATATGGAAAGACAGAGAAACAATTTTCCTTCAGGGAAAAGAGTGAGAGTGAGACCAACAGCGAGAGAGAAGAGACTGCGGGGGATGGGGATAAATGGTGTAACAGGCAAAGCAGCAGGGGAGTCATCGCTTGCTGATCAGTCGCTCAGTCATGTTCGGCTCTTTGCAACCCAATGGACTGCAGCATGCCAGGCTTCCCTGTCCTTCACCACCTCCCGAAGTTTGCTCATATCCACTGAGTCAACAATGACATCCAACCATCTCATCCTCTGTCACCCTCTGCTCCTCATGCCCTCAGTCTTTCCCAGCATCAGGGTCTTTTCCGGTGAGTTGGCTCTTAGCTCAGGTGGCCAAAATATTAGAGCTTCAGCTTCAGTGCTCCCAATGAATACTCAGAGTTGGTTTCCTTTCGGATTGACTGGTTTGAGCTTTATTTAGACATCTAGTAGAAACTGGGAATGCCACTAACAGATCCAGAGAATAGGAGAAAAAGCAGGTCTGAGATAAAATGACAAGTTAAGCTTTATACATGTTGAGTTTGTGGTGTGCACAGAGTAACCAAGCGGTGATTATCAATTGAGCAGTTGGGTTGGAAATGTTAGAAGGTGGGTCTGGCCCAGAAGACAATAAAGTGAAAGTGAAGTCACTCAGTCGTGTCCGACTCTGCGATCCATGGACTGTAGCCCACCAAGCTCCTCCATCCATGGGATTCTCCAGGCAAGAATACTGGAGTGGGTTGCCATTTCCTTCTCCAGGGCATCTTCCAGACCCAGGGATCGAACCCAGGTCTCCCGCATTGCAGGCAGATGCTTTAACCTCTGAGCCACCAGGGAAGCCCCAGAAGAGAATAGGTGGGAGCCAATGAAGCTATGGGGAAGGTATGGTAAGGTCAAGGAGGGAAACTGCACAAGGGAAGAAGGCTAAGAACCAAAGCACAAGGAATACCAATATTTGAGGGACAGAGGGAGAAAAGAGAGCCCATGAAAGAATCTAAGGACAGGGGTCGTGACATAAGGCACAGGAAGTGAGCTAGGACAGAGAATGGGCATGTGAAAGAGCGAACAGCCCCACTTGCAGGAGCAGAAAGAGTAGTGCTGTCCTTAGGCAGCGTGAGGGTTCCATTAAGGTAAGAAAGCTGCGGACTTATTCTGTGAAGACAGAGGTGAGTTTGCCTGCAATAAGAAAGGGTTCCGAAAAGCACTGTCACCTCTCTTGTGCTTCCATACCCCTCTGAGCCCTGTCCCAAGAACAGGACAGGGTCTGTTGATATTTGTACTCTTGGTGCTTTAGTCAGTGCAACGCCTGTCACCCAGCAGAAACTCAATAAATGCTGGGAGGTTTTCTGAAGGGCAATGGGAAATAAAAGCCTTGAAACATGACGTTATCTTTGACTTATTTCTATAAATTTATCCATAGAGAACAGTCACAGTTGCGTATAGATTTAGCTACAGATGCAGTTTTTTTGCATATTTTAAATATTCAACAAACAGAGCACTGATTTAAAAATCACAATATGTCTATATAATGAATTCCATACATCCTCCAAAAAATCTATATGGACCATCAGCAACAAATAAAACTATATGAAATCTATACCCTCAGCACAACTAAAAGTTATATATAGATGACTACAGACTTGAATCACATGTAAGTAGAAGTATAAACACCAAATTCCAGCAGAAGCATGTCTTGAGCTTCCAGTGTAAATTTTTATGGAAAGTGAGCTTGGAAAAATGGCATGTTAGCAAAGAGAGAGGAATAGAGGGCTTAAATTTGAGCTAAAAACTCCCCCAGGAAGAGGCAGTCCACCCTAACTATAAAACCACTGAGAAAAACACCTTGTCAGTTAGAACACTGATGACAGAGAAGGGAATTAGTTGTGTGTGGGGTTCAAGTGGCAACCTCAAAAAGGCATTACTTCTGGGCAAGACATGGGTGAAAAAGGAGAGGAGAGATGTCTTCTGGTGAGTGGATGGTGAAGGAGGAAAGAGACAGGAGGAAATCTGTACTCCTGTAACACAAATGACAGCTCAAAACAATTGACAGGCATGCAATTCCTCTTCCTACTTACCTCCTCAAACAAAAAGCCATCCTTTGAAGAGACTACACTTCACTATGTTTACAGATAAAAGTGTTCTCAAGCTAATAATCTTGTTAAACTTTTTATTTATTTATTTAGGCTGTGCAGGCTCTTCATTACTGCTCATGTTTTTCTGCAGCTGCAGTGAGCAGAAGCTACTCTAGGGTTGTTGTGCAGCCGCTTCTCACTGCTGCGGCTTCTCTTGCTGCTGAGGACAGGCTCTAGGATGTGTGGGCTTCCGTAGTTGCAGTGCGAGGGCTCAGTAACTGTAGCTGTGGTTCCCGGGCTCTAGAGCACAGGCTCAGTCACTGCAGCTATGGTTCCCGGGCTCTAGAGCACAGGCTCAGTCACTGCAGCTGTGGTTCCCGGGCTCGAGAGCACAGGCTCAGTCACTGCAGCTGTGGTTCCCGGGCTCGAGAACACAGGCTCAGTCACTGCAGCTGTGGTTCCTGGGCTCTAGAGCACAGGCTCAGTCACTGTAGCACGTAAGCGTAGCTGCTCTGTGGCGTGTGGAATCTTCCCAGACCAGGGATCGAACCTTCGTCTCCTACATTGGCAGGCAGATACTTTACTACTGAGCCACCAGGAAAGCCCTCAAGCTAGTAATCTTATAAACCAAACCAAACTTCCAACACTATCCACAAAACGAATATATGAAAGCAATTTACAACGACACGAAACTACTATCAGAAGAAAAAAAAAAAAAGATCAAATATTTTAGCTACTGAAAATGCACTCAAAAAAAAAAAATCACAAAGGAAACTTTAATATAACACTCCAACCTGCGTACTCTTAAATAAGCATTGGAGTATATGAAAAATTATTTTTAATCAGAAGTTCAAAAACTAAGAACAGAAATGGGCCAAAGCAGGCAGAAGTGAAACAAAAGCTGAACTCAGGACAGAAATGGAAAAGAAAAATAAAATGATACATGAACAAAAGACTACTTCAATTTCCAGGTGATCAAAGCAGAATAGATTCAAATGAAAAGTAAACAAAAGACACTGAAGAAAAGGAAGCAAAACAACCAACAGAATAAAAATGAAGTTAAATAAAGTGAAAGGGGTAAGAGAGAAAGTGGCTGAAAAGGGGAGGCAAACAAAATCTAACATACATGTATCTGGAGTCCCTGAAAAAGAAAAACAGAAGAATGAAACAGAACTAAAATTTTATAAGGTAATTCAGGGAAACTTTTCAGGAATAAAAGAAGGCCTGAATTACATACCAGAAGAGGCTACTGGGTACTTGGGAAATTGCCCTGCAACAGTCAACTTGAAGGTATACTATAGTAAAACTATTAGACTTTAAATACCAAAAAAAAGGAGAAAAGATTAAAATCGTATCAAGTGTCTTTTCTAACCACAATGGTATCAAGTTAGAACCAATAACAGGAATAAAACTGGCAAATTAGAAATCAAAATGTAAATTTAAAAAAATACCTTGAAACTAATGAAAATGAAAACACAACATACCAAAACTTACGGGATACAGCAAAGGCAGTTCTAAGAGGTAAGGGTTAGCAACAGTGCTTACATTAAGAAAGATCTTAAACAACCTAACCTTATACCTCAAGGAAGTAGGAAAAGAAGAACAAACTAAGACCAAAGTTAGCAGGAGGAAAGAAATAATAAAGATCAAAGCAAATAGATCAAAGATCAAATAGAGACTGGAAAAACAGCAGAAAAGATGAATGGGACTAATAGTTGGGTTTTTAAAAGATAAAATTGACCAATCTTTACCTAAACTATGAAAAAAAAAAGAACACTCAAATAAATAAAATTATAAATGTATACCACAGAAATACAAAGGGTCATAAAAGACTACTACAAACACTTATATGCCTACAACTAGACATCCTAGAAGAAATGGATAAATTCCTAGAAGTACAAGGTATCAAGACTTAATCAAGAAGAACTAGAAAATCTGAGCAAACCAATAACGAGTTAGGAGAATGAAATCAGCAATCAAACACCTCCCAACGAGAAAAGCCCAAGACCTGACAACTCTGCTAGTGAATTTACCGAACATTTAAAAAGAATTACTATGAGCCTTTCCCAAACTCTTCCAAAAACTGAAAAAGGAGCCAATAGTTCGAAACAGGCCAATACTTCTGATGAACACAGATGCAAAAATGATCCTACTACTATTATACTATCAGTAAATACTAGCAAACCAAATTCAAAAGCACATTAAAAGGATCATACATGATCAAGTGGGGTTTATACCTGGAATGTAAAAATGGTTCAATATATGCAAATCAATAAATGTGATACACCATATTAACAAAATGAGAGATAAAAATCATATGGTCATCTCACCAGATGCAAAAAAGCATCTGAAAAATTCAAAACCTTTTCATGACAAAAACTCAACATATTAGGTACAGAAGGAATGTATCTCAACATAATAAAGCTCATATATGACAAACCAACAGCTAACATCATATTCCATGGTGAAAAGTTGAAAGTTTTTCCTCTAAGATAAGGAACAAAGATGCCAGCATTCACCATTTCTATTCCATATAGTACTGGAAGTCCCAGCCAGAGCAATTATGTAAGAAAAAGAAACAAAAAGCATTTAAATCAGAAAGGAAAAGGAAAACTGGTTTTGTTTGCAATCACATGATCTTACATATCTGCTAAGTCGCTTCAGTTGTGTCCGACTCTGAGCGACCCCACAGACAGAGGCCCACCAGGCACCACCATCCCTGGGATTCTCCAGGCAAGAACACTGGAGTGGGTCGCCATTTCCTTCTCCAATGCATGAAAGTGAAAAGTGAAAGTGAAGTCGCTCAGCCGTGTCTGACTCTTAGTGACCCCATGGACTGCAGCCCACCAGGCTCCTCTGTCCATGGGATTTTCCAGGCAAGAGTACTGGAGTGGGGTGCCATTGCCTTCTCCGGATCTTATATATAGAAAACTCTAAACTTCACCAAAACAAAACTGCTTAGTGAAGCTGTAAGACACAAAACCAATACAGAAAACTCAGTTAATAATAATTAACTGATTACTATTAATTAATAGTTAATTAATTAATAATGAACTATACCAAAAAGGGATTAAAAAATCATTCCATTTATAGCAGCATCAAAACATATATAAGTACTTCAAAATAAATTTAACCAAAGGGGTATAAGATTTGTACACTAAAAATTGTGAAACACTGATAAAAGAAACTGAAGACACAAATAAATGGAAAGATACCCTGCATTCATGGATTGGAATAATTAACATTGTTAACATGTCCATACTACCCAAAGTGATCTATAGATTCAAGGCAATTCCTTGCAGTATTCTAATGGCATTTTTTACAGAAACTGAAAACAAAAATCTTAAAATTCATATGGAACCACAAAAGACCCTAAAAAGCTGACACAATCTTGAGCAAACCACCCAACTCCAAAAAAACAAACAAAAAACACAAACAAAATACAATGTTGGAGGCAGCACATACCTGGATTTCAAAATATATCATAAAACTCTGGTAACCAAAACAACATGATACTGGCATTAGAAGAAACATATAGACCAATGGAGCAGCAGAGAGAGCCCAGAAACAGATCCACACATTTATGGCCAACAGAAGCTGCCAACAACACATGCTGGAGAAAGGACAGTCTCGCCAGTGACAGTGCTGAGAAAACTGGATGTTCACGTGCAGGAGAGTAAAACTGGCCCCTTATCTCAGGCCGTGTAAAACGTCAACTCAAGGCAGATCAAGGACAACAGAATACAAGATCTGAAACTGTAAGGCCACTGTAAGAAAACACAGGGAGGGCTTTTCTGGTGATTCAGTGGTTAAGAATCCGCCTTGCAATGCAAGGAACATCAGTTTGATCCCTGGTCTGGGAAGATCCCGTATGCGATGGAGCAATGGAGTCTGTGTGCCACAACCACAGAGCCCATGCACTGCAACCACGGAAGCCACGCGCCTGGAGCTTGTGCTCCACAAGAAAAGCCACCGCAATGACAGGCCTGCCACGACCGTCAAGGGAGGTCCCCATCTGCTGCAACATGACAGGCCTGCCACGACCGTCAAGGGCAGTCCCCATCTGCTGCAGCTAGAGAAAGCCCACGGGAACAACAAAGACCCACTGCAACTAAAAAATAGAAAAGTCAATCAATCAATAAACATCAAAAAAAGAAAACACAGGGGAAAAGCTTCTTGACATTGGTCTGGGGGATTATTTTTTGGCTATAACCCCCAAAGTATAGGCAGCAAGATAAAAAAAGACAAATGGGACTGCATCAAATTAAAAAGTTTCTGTACAGCAAAAGAAATGATAAACAGAATGAAAAGACAACCTGCCCAATAGGAGAAAATGTCTGCAAATATATTTGATAAGGAGCTAATATCCAAAATATATAAAGAACTCAGTTCAACAGCAAGAAAACAAACACCAAAACAGAAAATGGACAAAGGACCTGGATAAGTATTTCTCAAAAGAAGGCATACCAATAGCCAATAGGTATATGAAAAAAGCTTACCACTAATCATTGGGGAAATGCAAATCAAAACCACAATGAGACACCACCTCATACCTATTAGAATAGCTATTAAATAGCTATTATAATGGAGAAGGCAACGGCATCCCACTCCAGTGTTCTTGCCTGGAGAATCCCAGGGACGGGGGAGCCTGGTGGGCTGCCGTCTCTGGGGTGCACAGAGTTGGACATGACTGAAGCGACTTAGCAGCAGCAGCAGCTACTATAAAAAAGCCAAACTATAACAAGTGCTGGCAAGGATGTGAAGAAAACAGAACTCTTACACACTGTTGATAGGAATATAAATTGGTATAGCCGTTAGAGAAAATAGTATGGAGGTTCCTCGAAAAATTTTAAATAGAATAACTATATGATCTCGTGAAGCCACTGCTTGGTATACATCCAAAGGATATGAAATCAGTATCTTGAGGAGATGTCTGCACTTCCTTGTCCGTTGCAGAAACAGTCACAACAGCTAAGATATTTAATCAATCTAAGTGTTTATCGACGGATAAATGAACAGAGAGAATGTGATACACACCCATTTATTATCCAGCCTTAAAAAAGGAAGTTGCTATTTAGACAACCTAGGTAAACCTGAGAGATACTAAGCTAAGTGAAATAAGCCAGGTAAGAAAGAAATACTCCATGATCTCACTCACAGGTGGAATCTAAGAAAAGTCAAACTCATACAAGCAAAGAACAAAATGGTGGTTGTTGAGAGCTGTGGGATGGGAGAAAAGGGGAGGTGCTGTTCAAAGAATACAAAGATTCAGTTGTGCAGGATGAATAAGTTCTGGAGAACTGATGTACAGTATGGCGACTAGTTAATACCAGTATACTGTGTATCTGAAATCTAAGAGAATAATCTTACATGTTCTCACTACCAAAAAAAAGAATAACTGTGAGGTAACAGATACGTTAATTAGCATGAGTGTGGCAACCATTTAACAATGTATATACATACTAAAACCATACTGTGTACTATAAATACACATATTTTTAATATCTCAATAAAGGTGTAAACAAAAGCCTTATGGTTTTCAGATTAAAAGACAAAATATCTTAAAAGGGCAAGATATCAGACTTCCCAGGAGAAACATATAAGCAAGGCAATAATGGAGCAGCATTTTAAAGAAATTCAAGGGAAGAAAGTGTAAACTAGGGATTTTATATCGAACATATTAGACCTTTAAATATCAAGGTTATAAAAAGTCTTAAACACGTATGAACTAGGGAAACTCTGTCTACAAGCTCTTCTTAAGAATCTACATTTTGGGAAAGGCAATCTGCCATGAGCCCTGAGCATCCCTGAATATACGTGCCACAAGGGCAAGGCATGACTGCTTTTTACCCAGGTCATTTCTTAGGTTTGTGTTTGCACGGAGTAACCCTAAGGGATAAGGTCGTGTCTACCCTTAAAGAGCGAGTCTGCTTCTACTTACCATAAAAGCAATAGGTTCCCCAAGTTCCATGGTCCTCTCCTATAACACAGACCACTACATGCTGCCACCATCCATGAAACAGTAACCAGCTAACTTCTAAGTTGGGCAAAACCTCAGACCCTTCATGGTTCCTGACACTACAACAGGGTAAATTTCATTTAAAATTGAAATTTTCATTTTAAATTTTATTTAAAAGATAACAGAAAACTTTGGGAGAAAGACTGACAGCAAACATTTGATATTTTAAAGTGTGAACTAAAACAAAGATCAGGACAGGTGGCGGGGCAGGGGGAGGCGGCAGGGAGAGACTATGCAAATGGTATCGTCATGGTGCTCAGTCGTGTCTGACTCTCTGTGGCCCCATGGATTGCAGCCCACAAGGCTCCTAATGTTACAGGTTCTGACAAAGTAGAAACATGCAAGTAAAAAAATGGGAGGGGAAGGGAGTGGGGGAAGAGAAGGTAGATAAGCTTCCTGACTGCACAGGCAATAGGTGAGAGTCAAAACAAATCATTAAAACCTGACAAACCAGACAGGAACAGGTTAAATAAGAATACAGAGAACTGAGGGCCTTTAGAAAGGTATAATTACAAAGGTAACCGCTAGAACAACTGCAAAACCTTCTAAATACCAAAATAAATATTTTAAAAAGCAAAGAAAACATATCATGTAGATGAATGTAATAATAATAGCATATGTAGCAATTGCAACAAGAATGCAACATGTCCTAACGATGACTGTGAGCGTGTCTAACTCACCTACTAAAGGAAAGAGATTTTCAAATTGGGTCACAAAACAAGACCCAACTCTATGCTAACACAAAAGTGATTCAGAAAGGCCACACATAAAAAACATTTTTTAAGTGCTAAAAGCTGTAACCCACAATGAAGTTACAACAGTTACAAAGATATATTACCAAATAATAAAGCAACTATGTTTATTAAAGTAGAAGCTATAGAAGGCAGGAAAACTGGAAACAAATTAATAAGTAGAGACTTTAACATTACCACTCAGTGCAAGAAAGATCACTCAGACAAACATGAGTAAGGATATAAAAGATTAAAAAAAAAATCTAGACCAAGCTTATAGATATTGACTTTTATACGTTGACAGTAAATATGAAGTAGGATGTATGCATCCCTTCAAAAATCAGCATACAAATATTCACAGCACTTTTATCCATAACCATCCCAAACTGGAAGCAACCAAGAGTCCTTCAATAGGTAAACAGATAAACAAACTGTACATTTATACAGTGGAATACTATCCAGGAATAACAAAGAATTAACTTTCAAACCACGTGAAGAAATGGGTGAATCTCAAACGTAGACTACTAACTGAAAGAACGTAGTGGGGTAGGAACTGTTACTAAAAGAAAAACACTAGTGGAAAGGTGTTCACTACGAAGAGGAAAAAGTTCCTTTCCCAGGAAAGCTGTACAGACTATAAAAGTCAGACATACTACAGCATACAGGTATTCCAAAGTGTTCTTGCTTCCTTCATTAACACATTATTTACCATTTAACTCCTAACATGGACTCACAAGCCAAGGAATTCTTGTGCTAAACTTTCACTTTTTGCTTCAAGGGAGTTAATTCGGTTACTAGATGGTATTTCCAGCTTTGCTGGACTAACTCTGCTTTAGAAGCTAAGAACATAAGTGGAAGGTTTACTGACTTCAGACTCTCGCACCATCTGACCAGAGATCTTCTAAAATACTTTTGTTTCCTCTAGCTTTTTAATTGAGCTAATTTTTAATTTTAAAGGTACCTTGTGCCTATAATTAAGAAATATTTATAAGAGGATTTCCAGGGCAATGCAGGAAGTTTCAGCTTTTTATTACCTAAAATATTAATGATCAAGTCATGAGACAGTGTGGAGAAGGCGATGGCACCCCACTCCAGTACTCTTGCCTGGAAAATCCCACGGACGGAGGAGCCTGATGGGCTGCAGTCCATGGGGTTGCGAAGAGTCGGACACAACTGAGTGACTTCACTTTCACTTTTCACTTTCATGCACTGGAGAAGGAAATGGCAACCCACTCCAGTGTTCTTGCCTGGAGAATCCCAGGGATGGGGGAGCCTGATGGGCTGCCGTCTATGGGGTCACACAGAGTCGGACACGACTGAAGTGACTTAGCAGCAGCAGCAGCAGCATGAAACAGTAACAGAAAAACATCCACTTCTCTTTTTTCTTGTTAATTCGCTCATTCCTCAGTTTCAGCTATTGATTCATTACTGTCTATTTTTATTAGACGTCCTCCAGGAGTCCTTAAGGGCAGTGTATCTCCTTACTAATACAATGGTGCCATCTAGTGATGATCATGGGTAAATGTACACCATAGAATGTGAGTGTCCCTCTCCCACTCACATCCACTTTCTGATGGGGCTTTCAAAATGCATTGAGAAAGCAAGATAAACAAATAGGACCTAATTAAACTTAAAGCCTCTTGAACAGCAAAGGAAACCATTAACAAAAAGAAAGCAGAACTTACTGAATTGGAAAAAATATTTGCAAATGATATAACTGATAAGGGGCTAATGTCCAAAATAGACAAACAGCTCATATAACTCAACATCAAAAGAAAAAACCTAAACAACTTGATTAAAAAGTGAGCAGAACTCAACAGACATTTTCGCAAAGAGGACATGCAAATAACCAACAGACACATGGAAAGATGTTCAACATTGCTAATCACCAGGAAAATGCAAATCAAAGTCACAATGAGATATTACTTGTCAGATAGCTATGATCAAAAAGAATACAACAAATGTTGGTTAGGATGTAGAGAAAAGGGAACCTTTGTACACTGTTGGTGGGAATGTAAACTGGTACAGCCATTGTAGAAAACAGTATGGAGGTTTCTCATTAATACTAAAAATAGACTTACCATATAACTCAGCAATTCCACTCCTGGGTGTAAACCCAAACACTAATTTGAAAAGATACATGCTCACCAATGTTCACAGCAGCATTATTTACAATTGCCATGATCTGGAAGCAACCTAAATGTCCCTCAGCAGATGAATAAAGATGTGCTATAAACATACAATGGAATACTACTCAGCCATAAATAAGAATCAAATTTGCCATTTGCTGCAGCATGGTTGGTCTTGGAGGGTATTATGCTAAGTAAAGTAAGTCAGAAAGAAAAAAACAAATACTGTATGAAATCACTTATATGTAGAATCAAAAGTGAAATGATGTGAATTTAACAAAGAAGAAACAGACCCATATATATAGAGAACAAACTAGTGGTTACCAGTGAGGAGAGAGAAACGAGGAAGGGCAGGATTGGGGTAGGGGGGTTAAGAGTAGGGGGTTAAGAGTAGGGGTTAAGATTGGGGTAGGGGTGATAAGCTATATGGATATATTGTTTAGCATAGGGAATACAGCCAATATTTTATAATAACTATAAATGGAGTATAACCTTTAAAACTGTGACTCACTATATTACACACCTGCAACTTTTAAATCAACTATACTTCAATTAAAAAAAAGCAATGAGAGGGAAATGTACTAAAACTACTATACTTAAACAAGTTTCCTAATATTCATATCATAGGTATATTTAAACGGGGTTTTCCAGGTGGCGCTAGTGGTAAAGAACCCACCTGCCGATGAAGGAGACATAAGAGGTGTGGGTTCAATCCCTGGGCTGGGAAGATCCCCTGGAGGAGGGCATGGCAACCCACTCCACTTTTCTTGCCTGGAGAATCCCATGGACAGAGGAGCCTGGTGGACTACAGTCAATAGGGTCACAAAGAGTCGGAGCAACTTAGCACACACACACACAGGAATATTTAGACATCTAGTGCAGCCTCCTTTTGGAGAAGGAAATGGCAACCCACTCCAGTATTCTTGCCTGGGGAATTCCAAGAACAGAGGAGCCTGGCAGGCCATGGTCCATAGGGTCGCGGAGAGTCAGACACCACTGAGGTGACCAAGCACACACACAGCCTCCTTTTATATCCCCGCTCAGATAACTGACCTACATCGCTAAAGCCACTTCATAGTTTCATGGCATTTCAGATCATCCAGCTGAAAGGAATGTTAAGAGATTATTTATTATCTAGTCCAACTCCTAGTTCTTCAGATGTGAAAACTAACACCCAAGGGGGAGGATGGCTGACTTATCACACAGCTAGTGATATTTCCAGTGGGGTTGGTTTGCCTTAGCTTGATTCCTGATAGCCTAGAAAACAAGATAATATTACCTCACAGAGAAGAGATTTTAAATATCTCAATAACAGCTTTCAATTCAAACCAAACCCCAAGCTGTTCCTATAAAGATGGCAAAGGGTAAAACTCCTTGGTCTAGACTCTCTTCATGGCCTTCCCTTCTGAACTCCAAGTGAGCACAGAAACCCTCGGGGATTACATTTTGCCCACTAATAATCAATGGAGAAGCCACGACCGCTTACTGAGTGCTTGCTAGGTGCCAGGAGACTCTGTGATCCCGAGATCTAGCTCTCCTTTTGTTACCGGGAGCTGACACGGGGTCACATGGACCTTGTTGGCTCTCTTCCATCCTGTTCTCACTGGCTCAACCCTGGGACCCACTGAGTTCTGGCTAAGCCCAGTGTGCATGAGCTCTGGGTAAGTCCCCCACCTTCCCTGCTCAGGCACCCTGGGCTCCTGATGAGCATGCCCTATTTCTACCTTCCTTTCATCTCAGTACATTCACACAGAGCTGGGAACAACTTAGGGAGCTGTGTGTTCCAGGGAAAGGACATTTTATGTACAAAATTATGGAGTGTGAAAATGCAAAGTTTATTCAGAGAACAGTGAAACTCTGGGTATCAGGAGCAGAAGATGCAGGTGCTAGAACTATCCTTCTTTCCTCTTCTCTCTCTGTCTAGAGAGGAGGAGGCAGAACATGATCGGGAGGCAACAGACTAATCAAAGGACTAGAGCAGAGGGAGACTGAGCTAGGCTGGACTGAAGGACTTGATTCATCTGGGAAAGATTATGGTTTGAACATGGCCGTGGTGGAGTTCTGGGGTCAGGATGCTGGGAAAAGACTATACTCATTAACAAATGACAAAGAAAGAATTGCAAGGAGCTGACCAGGCCTCTAACCTCCCCACTGCACCCAGACAGCCCTCCAGGCAATGGACTCAGGCTGGCCTGCTGGGAAAGGTCAAGTCCGTTTCCCCAGCTCAAAGGGCTTCTCCTTCCCCTGCCAGTACCACTACTAAGCATGCCCCCAGGCAGAAAGCAGCTTCTGAATGGAAACCTGAACCATCTTTTATTCCCCCAGCCAGGAAAGCGGGCTTGGGAAAACGGGTCCCAGGGTTGAACACAGTTAAGAACAGGTTGGAAGAGAGCCAGCAAGGTTCGTGTGACCCCATGTCAGCTCCCAGTAACAAAATGGGAGACAGATCTCAGGATCAGACATTTGTATTTTGGGAATATGACTATTTTTAAAGTTTGTATTTCTGATACTCATTCCCTTTCTGTTCTTTCTCACTTTTGGTAAAGTGCATTTTAAAAATGTCAACTAAGCTAACAGGAACCAAGGAAAGCCATTTTGTTTCTGTGCCCAGCCATACCTATGAGGGCTGGACGCGGGGTGAAAGCAGAATTCCAAGTGAGCAGACCTGGGGGGATCACCCCTTCCCTCCACAATGCTTTCCTTTCAGAGTTCTCTTTTGCTGCACCATGGAGGGTTCCGGGTCTGGCTTCTGTGATATGTGAGGGTTGTTCCTTCACAATACTGCATTGGAAATGACTGATGAATGCTTGACCCTCTGGGGGGGTAGGGCAGGGGGAGATGGGAGGTGTGCAATTTGGAAAGGATTTAGTCCTCTGTCACTGGTGGGAAGAGACTGGGTCTTCTGGTGCTTGTCTCTTCAGCAGCTGCCCCTTTCCTCCTTGGCATCATTTGTTACTTAATAAACTCAATCTGAAGCCATATGCTACCTTTGTAACGTAATTACAAATTCCTTAAAATTCACTTTTTAAGAATAAACAGAATGTCATCAGTTTGAGAGAAGGGTGCAAGCTGGAACATACAGCAAATATTTGAAACCACAAATCTGCCCTATCTAAGTAAGGGCTTCTGTCCTTGTCTGTTGATGATATTAGAGTACTAATACTCAACTTCAGACACAATACCCTCTGGGCTATGACTGAGCTCCTGTTCTACAGTTTTCAATCAAGAACTTCTAAATTTATTTATCCTGACAGTATAAGTTTCAACACTTACCAGAAAAGACTCTGATACTGGGGAAGATTGAAGGCAAGAGGAGAAGGGGACAAAAGAGGATGAGATGGTTGGATGCATCACTGACTCAATGGACATGAGTTTGAACAAACTCTGGTAGATGGTGAAGGACAGGGAAGCCTCGTGTGCTACAGTCCATGGGGTTGCAAAGAATCAGACATGACTGAGCGACTGAACAACAGCAAGTTTCAACACAAAGATTCACCAAACGCACAATGTCACATCTTACCAGTGTCACCAGTTCCTATCCCTCTGCCTCTAATTTCTATCCCCACAAAGTAAGGTAACCATACTCTGGAGTCAGCTGAGAACCACTCATATCCAACATGCCTCTCCCACAATCTAATCAGAGCAAAGCACAGAAAAGCAGATAACTTCTTTCAATACAAACTGTACCACATGATTAAGAAAACCACAACTCTTCTTTGCAGCCTTGTAAAAGATGTGTGCCAACTGGGTTGAAAATCCTCATTTCCAGAAAGAAAACACTGCACAAATAAAAGCACTACAAATCTTGAGCTGCGGGCTGCAACCACAGCATTTAAGAAATACTATCCCAGAAAAAGACACTGGATGATCTCACTTGTATGTGAAATCTAGGGGAAAAAACCCAAACTCGGAGATGCAGAGAACAGACTGGCAGTTGCCAAAGGCAGGGCCTGGGACAGGGGGAATGAATGGAGCTGGGCAAAAGGCACACACTTCGAGTTATAACATAAGTAAGTCCTGGGGGCGTGATGCGTAGCATGGCCACTACAGTCAGTAACACTCTATCACATACCTGAAAGTTGCGAAGAGAGCAGACCTTAAAAGTCTTTATTACAAGAAAAATACTGTAGATACATGAGGTGATGGACGTTAACTAAACTTACTGTGGTGATCATTCCACAATATATACATATATAAAATCATTATATTGTATACCTGCAACCAGTACAATGTTATATGTCAATTATACCTTAATTTAAAAAAATATGTCCTCAACATGTGTTCAAATGGGCTATCATTTGCTCCTCACCAAAAGAAGTCTTGTTCCTGCACTATCAGAAGCTGGGACATAGAAACCCATTTGGAAAGACAGAGGCTTTACTTTCTCACAGAAATGAATCCCCCGTGTGGAATTTTAGTTTATGTTTCAATGTCAAAACTATGAACAAGCAACTCCAACCCATACTAAGAATAGGAGGCCCTGAAGTCCTCACTTACACAGAAACTGCAATTGAGGAAGTCAGAATATGGAAAAGTTATATAAATTTAAGTATGGAAAATTACATTAGGGACAGAATAAAACTTTTAATATTCTATGACATTAGTATTGGTAATAGCTACCATTTTCTCATGCATGTCTTACATGCATGTCCTATTTTATTTTCACAATAACCTCAGAGGTAGGTATATTATCCTCCTTTTATTGATGAAGAAACGAAGACACACAGAAGTTGTGACATCTTGAAAGTCACAGCTAGTAACTAACCCAGGTCTGACTAAGGTCTAGATTTCTTATCAACAATATGCAAACTCAAGACATCTCAAGGCTCTAAAACAAGTTTCTAAAAGACCAAGCTGGTACAGTGAAGTTGCAGAAAGACACAGGAAAATAAACCACCATTCCAAAAGTAAACTCAAATCATGAGTAAACAAAAAAAAAAAAAAAGGATTGCCTTTAGGCCAATGCTAAAAACAGCCTATTTATGATTATTCTTATTGAATTTTAAGGAACTGAAAGCATTTTGAAACAAGTTTTGGAAAATGTCACCAGAATTTAGTAGGATTATGATCACTGAGTAGTCTTAAGTTCACCGAGCTCCCATTAGGAGCCATAAACTGTTATGTGCTAAGATACAGAAAACAGGAAACAGTTCTCATTCTCAGAAACATTCAGTGATGTTGGTGAGGGATACAGGTACAGTGACAGACCAAAATACATTGTGGAAAGTGCAATAAAAGAGTTGCAGGGTATTAGAGGAAAGTGAGGAATGGTATACAATCTAGCCAGTGGGTGGCAGGAGAGTTTACTAGGAGAAGCTGCCTGCCATAGAGGGTGGACTACCACTCCAGGCAGAGCACAAAGCCTGGGCACAGACCAGAGGTGAGAAATAGCACAGTAGCATGGCTTATGGGCGGGATGGGTGGGCGGGGTACCATGAGGTCAGGCTTGCTAAAGCATGGGGTGGGAGGCAGGGACACAGGTAAGGTTAGGGAGGATGGCAGGGTCCAAATCATGAAGAAGTTTAAACCTGTGAAAAGTTTTAGGCACACAAGCGACATGCTCAGAATTATCTTTTAACTAAATCCCTTGAGAGATGGAAGCAGACTTGAAGCCACACAGCCATAGGTTCAACTTCTAGCTCTTAGGCTTATTAGCTACACGAAACCTGGAGAGATATAAAACCCTGCACGCCTCAGTCTTGTCAACTGTAAATTGGGAAGTAAACAAATAATAAATGTAAAGTACTGGGACATAGTAAGCACTCTGATTATATGCTCACTGTTATTATTACTAACATTAATATCGTAAGCCTATGAGTTCAGGGAAATCCATATGGGAGTCCAGATAAGACATACTCAGATCCTGAATAGGACTGCAAAAATCAGGAGACTCTGAGAACTATCTAGGAAACAGAACTGAGCAAACCTGATGACCACCTGGCTACGGGAGTGTGGGTAAGGGAGAGGCTGCAGCATTGATGAGCCTGGTCAAAGGGATGCAGAGGAATTACACAGCAACAAGCGGGGAAGGAAGGGTCAAAGGTTAGGTTCACACTCATTTTCAGGATGGAGCGTTCTTGTGAGCTGAGATGGAAAAGGCAGATGACAAAGGGTGATGATGCAAGAGACAGACTCACTGAGAACAAGGTTGTTGAGAGAATAAGAAGGAATTTTAAAGTATCTCCTGTGTGTCGGGCACCACACGAAGACCTAGGGACACTGGTCAGTGAACCATCAGAGCAGAGTGGGACATAGACGCTAGTCCTCGGAGCGCATCCCATTAGAGAAGCTCCGAGGGGTGGCCATCTGACTGTGGGCCTCCTGAGCCTAAGTCTCTGCCTATTTACCTCTCTGCTCCCACTGCCCATCAGTGTCTTGCCCCATCTGGGAGGCACTCAGTCAAGTTCCTGGTGAGAATGAATAAATATACTTGCCCAAAATCTTATTTCTAGGAGTAGAAATTTTATAAAGAGGCCTGAGAATATATTATAAGAGAGATGCAAGAGATTTGGGTATTAAAATACAGTTAAATAATAATTAAAATACTAAAACATGAAAAATACACATCTAAGAGCTTTACACAGAGGCAGCTGAAGGTTAAGAGGGTGGAGGAACCAGGGGGCACGGGGCTGAGTCATGTGGAGAGGCCTGAAGTGGTTTCAGAACTCTGTCTGGCTGAATATATTCCCCAATCTGCAAATTTAAGCATTTAAGAAGGGACACATTTTTCATCTCAAAACTATAGATAAAGGACTAAAAAGGGAACGTACCAAAGACTATACACTAGCTGAAACCCAATCACCATAAAATAAAGTCAGGCAAGTGGGCTCTGGCTCAGACTGGCCAGGTCCCAAGTGAGGCTGTACCATTTAGGGACCATGTGACCTGGTCCAGGTCCCTTAACCTCTCTGGTAAAGCTCAGACCATCTGAAAATAAATGAGTCTCCAAGCTCCTTTCAAATCTCTTGCTTAAAGGTGCTAAAGCAGCCTTTCTTAACCTTCTGAATCATATACTCACTCTGAGAATCTATGAAAGCTATGAATGCTACCTACCTTCCCAAATAAACATAGATACATTCATACAAAATTCTGCAAATCATTTCAGAAATTCCTGATTGCAGACCTCCTTCTAGTGAGAAAATGACTGAGGTGCAATTCTTTATAAAGAAGCTATTTGTCTTCTTTAAAAGTAATGGAGTCCAGGTATCAGTGATCCCTTTGCAGCCCACGGTGGAGAGCTTGCTCGGCCTCCACCTGGGCTGTAAGCCTCCTCACTTCTGAATCCCCCAGAGCCCCAAAATAGTAAGTACCCATTTCATTTATCAGTTATGTTGATCAGGGCCAACATATGGTTTGAGTGCACAGTTTTGGAGTTTTCAGACCTTTGCTGCTTCTCAATGAGTTATCAACTTCAAATCCTCCCTTGGAGTAAGAAATCCAAATATACAGACAGCAACCACCATGGGCTTACTCCGCAGGGTCTATCAACTTTCCAAAATTGATTTCTGCTGAGAGGAGTCTAGCCACCCGAGACTAGAAGCTTTGCCTCAGTTCTACAGCAGAATTTGATAACCCTCCCCATTCTCCCAAAAGGAAACACACTGCATCTGCTTTTAGTAAAAAATCCTTCACATTTGTATAACCCTTTGTACTTTCCAGTCCCTCTCACATATATTAAATATTCATCTATGAGGCAAGCAATATACACAGTACTCCATTTTAAAAGATAAGGAAGAGAATATAACATTTAAGTAATCAGAGAAGGCTTTCAACAAAATCTAGCACTCCAAGTTACATGGTTATAAATATGTTAGTGTTTCCCTATTTATCCTTTATTCAGAAGGTAGGAGAAACCTTTTTAAAATGACACAGAAAAATAGGCATGGTATTTAATAAAGTGTCCAATGAACATCTAAATAGTACCTATGACTTTAGAAGCCAAGAACCTAAGCAATTCTATCAATAATGATTCAAGTTTAGTTTTTTTAATGTTCACTAAGAATCTAATCAACCTATCATTTATGACAAAAAAAAAGAATTCACAGTATGTGAGTAGCAGTGGGGGGATTCTATACTTACCTATTGCACAATGTAAAATCTGGAGAGAAAAAAGGGGGGAAAGAGAATTAGTAAAGATCAATATTATTATATTAATAGCTTTATTTCATACAAATTAGCCTTCACTCAGAATAGAGCAGTGTCTGCCAGCAGTATTGAATTTTAAAAATGAACATTCCATTTTTAAACTTCACTACAGGGTATTTAACAAAATGCGAATTCTTATTCAGTTTTTTGTTCATTTTTACTTTATCTGTGGAGGATTTGCTAGGGAGTACATTTCACCCTATAGCTTAGCAGATGTCAATGACTTCTTCTGTAAGACATATACTAGTAAGAGCGGTGGTTGTAAGTCCCCTGAGCCACACTGTACAGAACTGTCACAGACTGTGGAACACAGGATCAGAAGACACTGTCCTTGCCTGGCAGGCCCTTCAGCGCAAACATTCATTCTACAAAGCTCCACCCTTGGGCCCCATCTAATCTCTAACCCCAGATTTCTTCGAACTCCAGCCCCACATTCCTTTGGACATCTAAAGCTAGACTGGCACGCTTCAACAGGTAGCTCACCCTCTCTTTCTTTCATGCCTCTTGACCACCAACCTCCCACTCTCAATCCAACTGCTCTTTCCTTTCCCTCACCCTCAAATCAAGCAAGTTTCCGAGTCCTGCTAATGCTTCTGGCACATCTTCCCCAGTTTTTTATTTCCAGTGCATAGACGAGACTGCTATCTCCTCTCTACCTCAATGGCCATCTAACCAGCCAATTAGGTTTTTCCAAATCCCCTTCTAATTCATCCTATATCTAACACCTTAACCTGGGTGGTAGTACTAAAGTAATTTGAAGCCATCCACAAGATTGATTTAACGACCAAAGTTTTTCTGGGCGATGAGACTAACAACTATTGCAGTGCATTTTAGAATTGACATTGCTGTAGCTGTCATTGTGTTGTCTGGAACTATGATAATCCTGGCAGATGGGCAGGACACATACCTCTATGTCCAGATGAAAAAACAAAAACTTAGAAAAGTTGTCCAACTTAAACGAGGTAGTAAGTGATATCCAGGATCAAGAGCCTAGATTTTATTTCTAGTGTATTGCATTCTCTACCATTTCACTGTACATTAGTTATAGCTGAAAACCTATAACCTGACAAGACTTAGCTTCATCTACAACATGCCTAGTAAGACTTGGTATTTAAGTCTACTATTCTGCTAAGTCTTTTTTGAAGAGAGTGGGGCAGAGGGTGGCTTGGATTAAAAAAAAAAAAATCAAGCTGCACAAATTTGTTGATAACTGATAAGAGAACAAAAGAATTACTAGACTTCAAATCTTATATTTTTCAAAAGAAAACACTACTAAAGAATCTCGAAAGTGTGAATATCACAAGATAAGCTGAACAACCTATTGCAAGATCAAGGAAAACTAAGCTACGTGCTGATTAAAATGAATCAAAGATGACCAACGAGCACCCTTTGAGACAAGACAGATGATAGTGACTAGACAGAAAACCTACTCTTTTCATGTATGTGGCAAGACATCCAGGCTGATTCACAACAGGGACACTGCAGAAAAGGACATATAATACTTAAGGCCAATCATATCTTCTTTGTGTGACAGAACAGCTCTTAGTCATATGAGACCCAACCTCTCCCTTTTAATCACGTATTTTATACTGCCTCCTTTACTATATAATTCAGAGATGGTATAACTTACCTATACAAAAATGAAAATTAACAACATCCTAACTGAGGTGTAAATTAGGGAATAAGAAGAAAATTGTTTATTTAAAAAAACATGTATTTCCACATATAAATGCTTGGGGACACAATGACATAATGAAGCACTCAAGATACAGGTATCAACTTATGATGAATACATTTGGATTTAAAAATAAGAGTAGCAGAAAGCACTTTGGGCAAGAATAGGAAAATAACAGAGCAGAGGCACAGGCCAGCACTAGAATAGAAACAGTATTAAAACAATTATGAACATAGGGAAAGAATCTTAACTGAAGTTAGAATAAGGACAGCAAATAAATAACAAAGTAGAGGAAATGAGGAAATATAAACATTATCACAAATCAAGCTAGGTCTTATTTATTTGTGTGATGTCAAAATAATCCCCTAGATAATGTCCCAGGATAGGGCAGTAAGAAAGTATCATCAAAAATTTATCCTTCTCACTTGAAATCCCATTGAGACATACAACCTGTGCCTAGTATGTAAAAAGAACTTGGAGACGATATACTTTGAATGGTAAGACAAGGAAAAGAATATGGATTAGACAAAAAAAACTTATAAAAATACTGAGATGATGTGATAATGTGGTTGTATAATAGACTGGGAATACTTTTAGGATGAAAGTAATTCAAACAAAGGCAATATAAAATACTATTAAAGTAGTTATATTAAAGAAATTGAATGAGATTCCTACATTACATGTGTTGCCATTAACCTAAAGTCTGAACAGGAATCTCAAGTCTGTTTCATATTTTCAATCAGTTTCATTGCTTTTGCAGTTATAACACTATTGCACTGAAATCCTTTTCAACTAACTATGCCAGCTGAAAATGCTATAATGCTTACCGAACAGAATGTGCAGAATGAACAAATTACTCAATTTTGAGATATCTTTATTTCATTTAAGTTCCCTCTTCATTCCAACTGTCGTAGGCAGAATAATAAAGATGAATCCCTTAAGATTCTTGTTCCTAAGTTATCCAATCAAACACTAAACAAGGTACCACAGGGTAGGAATTTTGCAAATGTAGTTAAAAGTCTGAAGTCAATGGACTTCACGGTATAGAGATTATATGGATAGGCCTGATCCAACCAGGCCAGTCTTTTAAAAGCAGTTTTCTCCGGCTGGTGGTAGAAGAGGAAGTCAAAAATATTCAAGGAACAAGATAGTCAATATATTCCTATATAGTCCATGGAATTCTCTAGGCCAGAACACTGGAGTGAGTAGCCTTTCCCTTCTCCAGGGAATCTTTCCAACCCAGGGATAGAACCCAGGTTTCCTGCATTACAGGTGGATTATTCACCAGCTGAGCCACAAGGGAAGCCCAAGAATACTGGAATGGGTAGCCTATCCCTTCTCCAGTGGATCTTCCTGACCGAGGAATCAAACTGGGGTCTCCTGCACTGCAGGTGGATTCTTTACCAACTGAGCTATTAGGGAAGCCCATCTCACATGAATGCTCACCAAACTGCATCCACTGTAAAGGAGGCTCTTAATAAGAGTGAAAAAAATGATATGCACTATTAATACCAATTAGCCTCTTTTCCCAGCCACCCTAGTGTTTCCTCAATAGACTCATGAACAAATTGGCCATGGCAGCAAGAAGGGAGGCTATGCACGGGCTCAGCAACATGAACTTCCTCTTAGCAAGGCAGACCTGGTTAACCCTACTGCTGGCTGCCTAATCTGCTAACAGCAGAGATCAACATTAAATGCCCTATAAAATACCATTTCCCAGGGGGATAGCATACACCCTGATGGTAGGCTGATTACATTGGACTTTGTCCATCAAGGAGGGAGCAGATATTTGTACTTATTGGAATAAACACATATTCTAGATATGGTTTGCCTTCTTTGACCACAATGGCTCTGCCAGCCTTACCATCTATAAATTCAGAGTGCCTTATCCACCATCACGGCATTCTAACAGTATTGTGTCTCGTCAAAGAACACACTCCACAGCAAAAGAAACCCATACATCACTGGGCTTAGGCCCACTGAATCATCTGATCTTACCACACACCTCATCACCCAGAAATGCCTGGCTTAGCTGAAAGGAAGAATGGTTTACTGAAGACTAAGTTATAATGCCAATTGGGGGGCCTTACCTTCAAAGAACAGAGTTCTGCCTCACAGGATGCTGCCTACACTTTGAATCACAGGTGCTGTATTCCTAACAACCAGATTACAAAGTTCTAAGAATCGAGAGGAGGAAGCAGGAGTGGCTACTCTCACTATTACACCTGTTCACTCACCTAAAGAATTTTTGCTTCCCATTCCGGCAATGCTGAGCTCTACTGGTTTAAAAGATCTTAGTCTCCACAAGGTTACTGGCTGCACCAGGTTACACAACAATGGTTCTACTGAACTGGAAGATTAGACTGCCCCCTGGCCATTTTGGGCTCCTTCTTTATGCTACTGAACCAACAGGCAAAAAACAGGGTTTACTGACGGATGGAATGGTTGATCCTGATTGAGATCACGTTGCCATAGGGAATGGAGGCAAAGTGGACTATGTACAGAAGCCAGATATGAGGCACCTGTTAGCATTTCCAATAGGAAAGGTTAATGAAAAACTTACAGAAACCAAAAGAGGTAGAATGACTAAGGACTCGGACTCCTTGGGAATGAAGGTTTGGGTCATTCCACCCTTATTGCTGTAGTAGCACTGTTAGTTGCTCAATTGTGTCCGAGTCTTTGCGATCCCATGGACTGTAGCCACCAGGCTCCTCTGTCCATGGGATTCTCCAGGCAAGAATACTGGAGTGGACTGCCATTCCCTTCTCCAGAGAATCTTCCCGACCCAGGGGTTGAACTCAGGTCTCCTGAGTTGCAGGCAGATTCTTTACCATTTGAGCTACAGGGAAGACTTGCAATCTGTACCACAGTCTAAAGCTATGCTGCCAATGCAGTAGTCACTAGAGCTTATTTCAGTTTAAATTAAAAGGAAATAAACCTAGAAAGTCATTTTCTCAGTCTCACCTACCCCATGGACTCAACAGTGGCTAGTGTATCAGACAGATAGCACAGATTTGAAGTATTATCATTGCAAAAGTTCTTCTGGACAATGCCAGTCTAAAGAATTAATTTTATTTATTTATACATCAGTTAGAAACCCTTTGACGGGGTTCTTTCAAAGTTATATTATTTTGGTAAGTGTGTTCAAAATGTCCCCATCTGTAGGAAACTGCATGGTCTCTTATTCAGAGACCTAATGCATTCTCCTGACTTCATATGAACCTTTTTATTTTTCAAAGTCTAAGGTTCCAAGCTGTTTTACTATTACATCTGAAGATTTTCTCTTTTCTGTTAGCTATCACTTATATTCATTTTAAGTTTAAAAATTTAACAAGCAGGTACTCAGGAAGGGAAGAGTTTTTTTCTTGAAAAACAGCTCCTATGTGTAACTCCATACACTCTCAATAACCACATTGAGAGGAGCTTTCACTTCCAAATAATTTTCTAGAATTTTTCCTGATTATTTTTGAATTATACTTTCCAACCTTTTCTACTTCTGGTAGCCACATATCTTGACAGGTTCGATACTCTCAATCTCTTTTCTAGATATCTTGGTTCTACTACACTCTTAGTCTGTTAAATTCCACTACTTTCCTGTATGCTTTTTCTGTGGTACTGATAATCATTCACACATTAGCTAGTCCACCAGAGGTCTCTGCTCTGTAATCTATTTTATCTGAGACCATAACCAGGAACTCCTGCCTTTCTTGAATCTTTAGTACATATTACATACTTTTCTGCACTGCACCCTCCTTCCTGTCCTGAACTGCAACCACTGATATTTTCAGTTCTATTAAAAAAAAAAAAAATTAGCATGCTCTTTTTCACAGCCATTACCTGTCTTCTCTGAATACCATATCAATTTGCTCCTATTTGCTTGAGTTGTTAAGCAGTGAGGCCTGTGTGGGTGGACTCCTGTTTCCCACAGTCTCCCTCTTCCCTTCCGATGTTGTGACACTTACTAACTATACCCAAGTTCTGCTCCCCTCTGGTTTTCAGTTTCTGAAGCTGGTTTGTCTGGCTTCTCGTCATTCCTGTTTGTGTCAGGTAGCTCCACTATGACTTGCTCTGCTTGCTTCTCACAAGACTCGGAGGCCTGGTTTCTCAAAACAAGGGCTCAGAAAAAAGGCAGTCTAAAATGCGCAAATAGCTTGTGTTCCAGAAGTTCCTTTAAAAATCACTGAGAAATCAGCATGTTTCCACAAAGAAGAAAAACACTACAGGTGACGGTTATGTCCCCAGATCAGTTCAGAAAGGCAAACTTAACAGACAGTGTGCCTAAAATGTATGACTGTATTAGTGACACCACAGAACCCAATCACCTAATATTTCTGCGGGGAAAAAGATCACTCAGTAGTTGAGGTACAAAGACAAAAATGCAGCAGGGAGACAAGATCAGAGCCCTCTTCCTAAGGATACTACAAGGATACTACTTAAAAATTTTCTGCATTTTAGAGAAATATCCAAATCAGTTTCCTGTTCCATCAAAGGGTCTGAGGAAGAGTCGTGAGGCGAGGCATAAGAGGCAGAGCAGAATATAGACATGGGACTTAGAAATAACAAGGCCTGTCTTCTTTCCTTCCCCAGAACCAACCAGTTTGGCCATTTCAGATCCAACCCTAAATCAACTCAAGAGAAAAGATAACAAATGAAACTGTTTTCTTTCTTTCTTCCTTTTTTTTTGGTAGATAAGAGGGTTCCAAGCATTAGAGGGATCTGGAAGACAATAAGAAGGAACAGGGGTGCCTGTGGTCCATTAGACAGTCCAAGATGGACAGTGGCTGGTAAATGATGTATGTAGTGATGGACACGTGCTGAAGATGGTCTATTTAGCAAAAACAATAAATGTCTCTGCAGAGCAGTCCTTAACTTATTGAAATCCTCACTGTTAATCACAGAGGCACATCCAATTACAAGTACCTGAAAGTGTCTTTGTGGTAATTACAGTCTTACATTAACTAAATATATTTAGAAATCCAAATTCTGTTAGAAATAAGTTTAAAGTGCCATAATGTAGGATCAATCTACCAATTTCTAATCTTTAACCCAATTCTCAACAGGAAAGATAGAATCCTTCCTTATCCAGGACTATCATGGACAACTCAGAAAAGAATAAAGTAAAAAGAAAACTTATCCATAGGTCATTATAGATTAATGGTATCTTAAAAAACTGAGATATAATTCACATATCACAAAATTCACTTAAAGTATACTATTCAGTGATTTTCAGTTATGTTTCTAAGGTTGTACAACCATACCACCATTTAATTCAAGAACAATTTCATCACCTTAAAAAGAAATCCTGTACCCATAAGCAGTTACAGCCCTTGGCAACCATTAATCCACTTTCTGTCTCTCTGAATTTGCTTATTCTGGATCTTTCATATAAATGGAACAAAACACATAGCTTTTTGTTTCTAGCTTCTTTCACAAAGCATGTTTTCAAGATTCATCTATGTTGTAACAAGTACCAGTAATTCATTCATTTATGGTATGGAGAAACCATTTTTTATTTATCTATGAATGGCATTTAAAAAATATACTTTTGTTACCTATGTTAATTAACTCCCAGGATTACTCCACATTTAACTCAAGACACAATGTATTTATTCACACACTGACCTCTTGGCCCACAAAGTTATCAGCATTTTACTTTCTATCGATTTATAAATCATCTCATATCTTAGTATCTTCACTGTACTGTGTCTCATGACTTTGGTACATACTTTCTTGGGCTTGCTGCCTAAAACCACTTTTCTAGAGATTGTCCCTTCCCTCCAACTTCTATACGGTTAATGTGACCCTGCTCTTGTCTATCTATAGGTGACTGGACCAGAAATAAGTACCTAATTTAAGCTGGACAATTAGGCTCTTCACTAGGACTATGGAAATGGAAATAAGATTGCTTTTAATTAGCTGCTCTCTTGATTGCAGAAACTACAATCTCAGGAGTTTTCTGTTACCATGGTCTGCCACGTAGACTAAGAAACCAACCAACCAAACAAACAAACAAACAAACCAGTCTGCAGAAAGAGAAGAATCAGAGAAAGAGAGAGAGCACGGTAATGAGACACCGCAAGAACTCCTGGGTTCCCAATGGTGCTCCAGTCCCTGATTCCAGGCCATTCCTAGGTCCCAGGTGCAGCCCCACCATTGGGTTCCATGGGACATACTATACATTTATAACAAAGTCCTCTTACAGATGAAGTCAGTCAAGGAGGTTTCTATAATCTCTAGCCAATGGTCCTAACATAATCATCTACTCAATAAAATTTTAATATCTTTATCAGTAAGGGTTCAGTCTCCATGGTACCCATTACAGTGACTCAAGCACATACTTATTTAACTATCACCTGTGGAATATTTTGGAAAACTATCTAAAAAATTACTCAAGACATTCTTGTATGAGTATGTGGGAAAAAAATTAGGATTTCTATTTTATTAAAAAGCTATATTATTGTTTCACAAACTCAATATATCTTGTACATATTTTGCAAAACTTCATTTAATTTCCTCAGAAATTAAATGGACATTACTACATGTCCATTTATACATGATTAGTAAATGTTTTTAAATTTTTTAAAAAGCAAAGTGTTATATTTTCCTGAGAAGATTTGAAGTTTCTTGAGAACAAGTAGAGTCTATTTCAAACTCTCATAGAACCTACTAAGGAATAATCATATAGATTATTATTCAGAATATTCTTACAGAGGTACAAGTGAGTGGCTGACCTCCCTGGACTCATTTTTTCCTCATTATCAAGCACTAATAATTCACAAAAGGACAACTTATCTGTAATTAAACAATACTAAGCACATGTAATTATCATACCATCTAGGTTGGGTAGGCGAGAAAACATTCCTTAATGGACAGCTCAGGAAACGCTGTTCTAGCAAGCCTGATCTTTTCTCCCCAGTTGAGGGGTCCCTTCCCACCACTGCCATCTACAAAGCTAATATACTGCACATTCCAGGGAGTCTTCATTCATTTTGCAGAGTACTTTTTCCAGAATCAAATCCAGGATTTGTCACCAAATTGGTTTTTACTGGGGATAATACAGATAAAACCAAAACTCCAAAGTATTTTCTTAAATCCCTATTAAAAATTCTATAAGGATAAATGGGCTAATCCCTCCCAGGCTAAGATTTGGTTCCTAAGTGGATTTTTGTATCACACTATTTGAGGTCACTATCTTCCCTAAGATAATCTTAAAATTTAAAAATTATACCTCTAATATGACCAAGTCTTACAGAGATAGACTCCCCTTTAAATTATTACATTATTCCAATGGGGGACCACTTCTTACTGTGTCAAACACTGAGGCAGTTTCTAATGGTCTTGATTCCAAATTTGCTTCTCTGTAGCTTTAGAGAACTGTGTGGGCCAAAGGTCCAGGAGACAGGTTCTACTTATTTACTACTGCCTCTTTCCAAAAAAACGTCAGCCTCCAAGTTTAAAATATGGCCTAAACTACTTCCACCTAATTATTCTACAAATGAGAAAAAGAGGTAGACAAGAGATAAATGACACCCCCAAATTCCCAAAGTAAGTTAGTAAAACTAGCATGCTTAGAATATGGCACTCAAGCTCTGGCTGCAGGCTCTTTACATCACACTATCTACCTTAAACGCGTAAGAAGGACAGTATCGAAATCTCTCTGCTTTTTCTGCTTTCAAAAATTAGGGGAGAGGTGGAAGGAACACATTTTATTTCATAGAGATAAATGGTCTTTTCTTAAATAGTCTTCCAAACATCATGACGGGCTTGGCCTAGAGGCTACGTGAAATGAAACTGAATACCAGATCTGCTCTGCACCCTGAAAAATTTTCACCATAATGAACTACGGCAGCTATTGTGTGTGCCCAAAGCCATCTCATCTCCCTTTTTCCATTAACAAAGTCTACAGTTTCTTGGCCAGAAGGATGTGCCCCAGATCTGACTAATCAAGTATCTCACATCACTGGCAAGAGTGATTTTTCTAAGTAAGGCCAACCAGAATCCTTCCCTGACGCTAAGAAATATAAGCTCTCTCACACCATGTGGAGAAGGCAATCTGCAGTAGGAGAGCCTAAGACCAATATTCAAAGAGAAGCAGAGCAGCAGAGATGAGAGACGGAAGGAGAGTCTGCAGCATCACATCCTTGGGTTCTCATTCCTCATTCCTGAGCCGGTTCCTTTGATTTTGTTAGCTAACCCTACATCTTTACCAACCATGGAAGCCGATAAATTTCCTTTTGCTTAAAATAATTTGAATTGGGCTTCTGTCACTTGCCACGCAAAAATCCTAACATACTTAACCCACAAGACAGGAATGGATATATACATTATCCTTAATACAGGGAAATTAATAAACTATTCTTTAAAAAAAAATGTGGAGGCTTCTAGACAGTCTCTACTGTTTCTTATATCTGTCCCTCCTGACATCCTACACTTACCAACTTCACTGTGCCCATTATATGCCAGGCCCCAAGAGTATCCAAGTTTGCTAGCAGTTCCCTAGAATGTTCCTGGAACTTTTTTAATCCTAATATGTTTGTTTAATTTGATTTCCAATAAAAGTTGAATGTAAAACACATTCCAAGTAATGCAAGTTAAATGAGATCTACTTGACCTGGTCAAAGAGATAAACTAGACATCAACATTATACATAGCATACTATGAGGCAAGTTTTTAACATTTAAAGCAAATCCAACAGAAACATGGCTACTTCAATGTAATTTAGTAGCTTGTTTTAATTTTACAATAGAAATCAACAACAACAAATCACAGGACCCACCTCCAATAAGGCTCCAGTTTGGAAGAATTTCAAAGGCTTTTCAATGGAATAATAAAGGCTATGATAGCTACCCTTAGCCAGGTATGCTCTGACCAGACCAACTGCTATAACGAGCCACCTAAGAAAAAGAGCAATCAGAAAAAAAAAAAAAGGTTAAGTAGGATTATAATAGAAAGACATGGCAACAACAGATACTGCCAAAGGTGACCTCAAGAATCTGTCCTGGATTTATGATCACCCTCAAATGCCAAGCTGTATGTAATGCACAGAAATGCTGCACCATCAGCAACATCCTAACAAGAGTGCTTTTTTGTAAAAGCACAGTGGCACCTCACCCATCTGGAGCTTGGCTTTTTGGCAACCTTGCCTATTGAGAACAAGGCCAAAAGGAAGGGAATAAGCTAAATTGGTCCTTGAGCGGCTATATTAGGTGCCAGAAAGTACAAGGCAAAAGAAACCATTACAGGCAAATTTAATGCCCTGTGCAGTTAAAGGGTCTGTAATAATAACAGGGTGAAGATAAGATGTTTTAAACTATTTATGTAAGTATCTTACTGGTACCTTAAAAGCTGTTCTTTTAAAAGACTGCAAATGACATGAATAAATAGCTTTCTTTTTTTTTAGAATAAAAGGCTTTTAAGCTGAGAGTCCCAAAATCAATTCAGTAAAGAAAGTCAGATCAATACAAAATGCAAAAGGGAAGCATTTAGGCATATGGCTCTGAACACATTTTTGTTCTACTCTCCTCCAAAATAAATTTCTCAGATCTTGTAGCTTTTTATTTGCTAAGTTCCATACTGAAATGTTGTATACTTTTATTAAAGTATGTCTCCTTGAAGGTGCTAACAGATTTATTTATGCGTACAATTTTAACTAGGCAATAGGGAATGTGGTCTGATATTTCTAGAAACTATCACGCAAATACATCAAACAAGAGTTTGTAAAAAAAAAAAAAAGAAAGAAAGAAATTAATTCCTTAATGGTGTTACTACTTTAGCATTGGTGGTGGTGGTTTAGTTACTAAATCGTGTCCGACTCGCGATTCCATGGACTGCAGCCTGCCAGGCTCCTCTGTCCACGGGATGCTCCAGGCAAGAATACTGGAGCAGGTAGTCATTTTCTGCTTCAGAGGATCTTCCGGACCCATGAATCGAACTGGGTCTCCTGCATTGCAGGTAGATTCTTTACCGATTAGTGGCCTAGAAAAAAGCTTACTTTACTCTCACACCCCCAACTTGTCTTCCTGGTTTAAGATACCATTTCTTACCCTCCACCCTATTCTCTATGTTAATGGTTTAAAAATACTCTTTTCACCTTCCCCAATGTATCTTAAAAATCTATCTTCAGTGCAATGCCCTTACTAAGACGACAAGAATTTTTATATATAAGCACACACATAACACTCCTGAATATTCTTTTAAAATCACTGTGACCATTTATGTGATAAAGTAAGCTTGCATGCAATATTTTTTCATTAGTCTCTGAGCCAAGAGACATGGGTTCTAGGCTCAAAACTACTATTAACAAGTTCTGTGACTTCAAACAAGATAAGCAAGTCACAACTTCTCTGAGCCTAGGTTTCAATACTATCTCTAACAATAGTCATAAAGCCCCTATGATCTTCTCAAGATATGTTTTGTGCATGTTTGTGTGTGAAAAAGCAAGGTGCTGAAATGCTAATAGATTAGAATTAGTATTTTTAAAAAGGGATGGGGTTATAATTATACAATTTGCTAGTATCAGTATCTTAAAGACACACAAAATTAACTGCCTTCTAGGGAGGAAACCTGTGTGAAAGGGAAGATAGGAGGGTAGATTCTCACTGTATGCCCTTGCATATATTTTCAATTTTGCATTTGGCCATTGTATTATCTAGTTTAAAAATAAATCAAACTAGATGTTCATTATACAGTTCTTTCAACTTTTCTGTATGTTTGAAAATTTTCAAATTAAAATGTTAAGGAAAAAATTTTTTACAAATGAATACAATTTAAAAATCTATACATTCGTCTGATCCTGTGATCAAAAATCAGGAGATCAAAGAATTGGAGAAACTTGGAGAGCCCCTAACTCAACTCTTTAGTTTTTACAGATGAAAAAACGGAGGTCTAGAGAAATTAAATGATTTATCCAAGGTCACACAGCTAGTCCGTGTCATAACTAGAACTCAAAATTCACTGTGACAAGGGATGGACTGAAGTAACAAACAAGAGGGGGTAAAACCTGTTTCTAGGGTCTATTCCCCTCCTTCCCAGTAACTCTGCCTTCCATCTCTAGAGTCCTCCCCGCTCCAACCCATCCTATAAAGTCTGCTGCTACTGCTTAGTCGCTTCAGTCGTGTCCGCCTCTGTGCGACCCCACAGACGGCAGCCCACCAGGCTCCCCCGTCCCTGGGATTCTCCAGGCAAGAACACTTGGAGTGGGTTGCCATTTCCTTCTCCAATGCATGAAAGTGAAAAGTGAAAGTGAAGTCGCTCAGTCGGGTTCGACTCCAGCGACCCCATGGACCTATAAAGTCTAAATTCACCTAAAGCACAGAACTGCTCATGTCACTGGGCAAAAACTTTGAACGCTCTTCCACCACCTTTCAAATTAAAGCTCATCGTGGATTTTGAAAACAGCCGCGGAAACAAATGGTCACTCTGCAGCCACAGCTCCCTCCACTCCCTTTAGAGGGAACAGCTCGCCATCCGTGACTTGCCGCCTGGGCTCTCCGCGCTGCAGGATCGCCGGCACACCGCCCCCCAGACCTGGACGTGCGGCCAGCCCACCTGTCCTCCCAAGGCCCTCCGAACCACCACCTAGGCAGCCTTCCCCGAGCCCCCACGGAGCCTCGGAACTCCAGCTCCGAGCACACCCTGTGCCTGGGAACTTGCTCGGCCCCCGGCCCGGGCGAGAGTCCCGAACAGGCACAGGGAAGGAGGATCCCGCCTCGGCTGCCCTTAGCGCCCAAGTGCCGGGGCCCGGACTCCCGCCGCCGGGGCTGCGCTGCGCGTGGCGGGCCGAGCCGGGCCGCTCCTCCGGCCGCAGAGCCCCCTCCCCGGCCAGGCTCTCCCCCGCCTTCACGAACCCCAGCCTCACCCCGCGGTCATCACCACATTGTAGATGACCAGGTATGCCGTGGCCAGAGGCCCCGGGCCCTTTTTCTTCCGCGAGCTGCTGGCTTCGCCGGCCCCGGCACGGCCCCCGCCGCCCCCATTCCCTTTCGACGCTGCAGTCGCCGCCGCTGCCGCCATGTCAAGCGCCGGGAACCCACTCTCCTCGCGCAAGCCCCACAGCCCGAACTGGGCACTGTGAGAGGGTGGGGGGAAGGACGCGGGAGAGGCGGAGCGGAGGCCGCGGGGCGGAGCCAGGGACAACGCCCACGGCGGCCGCCATCTTGGAGGAGGGCAAAGACGCTCCCGGCGCCTTCCGCCCCTCCTCGAGCCTCAGTTGCCACCGCCATCTTGGAATGGAGTAATCACCGCCGCTTTTGCCCTCCAGAGAATAACCTCCGGCGCCATCTTGATTAGGTCAATATTGTCTTTGGCCTTGCTGGGCAGGCTCGCTGTTTCTACCATCTAGATGCATCATCGTCCGTGGTTATTCTCTTTCCTATAATTTCTGCCTCCATACTGGATTAAATAAGTCTTTCATTCTCTCTTGTCATCGTGACTTCTCCCAGTGGTCCTATCTTCCCCCCTAATGCAGCCCTGAGTAAACCTTCAGTTTTGAGTCAGGTCATTTGACGCACATTTTGTTTCCCATCATCCCCAGAGGCCTGTGGGAACTGCCCTTTATGTTAATTTGTAGTTAGGTTGAAGATTTCAGTCTCCGAAGGTTTATTCCCTGCCTTTTAAGTTACTAGTGAAGGAGGAAACAGAACAGGCTCCATCTTGAAAACAGGACTCCATCTTGGGCCAGACTGTGGACTTTGAGCTCTATGCCCAGTATCTATGTAAACGACATACCAACTGAGAAAACAGGCCCCCGGGATGGAAGAACCCAGGGCTCATACCTAGACTCGCCATTGCCTAAAAGAATACCCTAATTATCTGTGTAACCAAATAGAATCATAAATTCCATTTTGCTTATTGGGGTATGACCACAGGCCTATTGATAATTGTCCACTGTTAACTACCTAGGCTTAAGGCATGTGAATCATGGGTTAACTTTGATTGTATCTTTCTCTTCCTTTGTTCAGACTAGTTTCAGGGAATTTGGGGAGGTGGGTTTGGGCTCGTACACTTAGGGTATATAAGGTTTTCACAAAAACTGGTTGGGGTCCTTATGCTAAGAGGAGACTCTGCCTTGGGCCCGCCGGTGTAATAAACTGCACTTCACTATCTGCATTGTCCTTCTGAGTGAGTTTGTTTCCCGGAACCCGTGGCTACAACACTAGAATAGTGGAGGTCTGTAGGGTAAGGGAGTTAAAGGCGAGGTTCGGAAAAAGAGCGAGACTTGCACTTCACAGGAAGGGGTGAGAAGGGACAGCAGTCAGATTAGTGAGCTTCTGCACTAACCCAAGAAAAGAGTAAGCATATATGTGGAAAGCTACTGTCTTAAGGGGGCCTGTTCTTCTCCAACGTTGTTCGGAGTAGTTATCTCTTAAATGGCTGGGGCAAGGAATTCTGGAGATGGGCCAGAGGAGGACCTGGAGGGGAGTTTAACCAGGTTATTTTTAGCCATGTAACTTTCCTTCATTTTAGACCCTAAGGAATATATACAAACAGAAAAAGAGAGGTGGGTGCCGTAAATGTTCAGGGCTTCTTTGTGCTGATAAATGAGGATTAGGGGTTTGTGGTCCAGGAAGAAGGAAGTCTAAGACCTGTAGTGTTGATTTTCTATTCTAGCCATCAGGGTCTCAAGCAAAAGAACAGTCTTGACTTGGTCTCGGGAAATGGCTTGGATTCGGTCTTGGAGGAGTCCCTGGAAAAGATTAAACAAACAAGTCCCAAAGATAAGTAGGAGGATGATAAAAATGAATGATCTGAGAAGGGAGGGGTAAAACCCAAGGCATCTAGTTCCAATCTGTTAACCATGACTGCTAGGAGTTGCTTAATCTCTGGCAGATTCGTGAGGCTTGATCTGCAAGTTTTTTTGCAGCTCCTTGGACAATACCTTATTGGTTGGCATAGAAACAGCAGGATTCGTCTAGAAAAAGGCATAGACCTCCCTTCTCTGCACTGAGTAGATCTGAGTGAGTGAGTGAGTGAAGTCACTCAGTCGTGTCCAACTCTTTGTGACCCCATGGACTGTAGCCTACCAGGCTCCTCAGTCCGTGGAATTTTCCAGGCAAGAGTACTGGAGTGGGTTGCCATTTCCTTCTCTAATCCCCTTCTATTTTGTAATACCGAGGAATCAAGTTGATTTTGGACAGTTATTAGGCCTTGAGCTATTTCATGGAGGCTGTCTGATAGATCTTTAGATAGTGTCTGATAGTTTTGGATGGAGGTGGTTAAGCTGGCGGTTCCTGTTCCTATTTCAGCTGCCATTTCTAGTCCTATTAAGAGGGGAATGAAATGAATGGCTCGTTTTATTCTTTTGTGGATGAGAGGAATAGGCTAGGGTTGATCATTGGGGGTTATTAAAATGTTTGGACTGGAGTATACAAGGGTGCGGGTTCCGGTCCAATTAGTAGGTAGACAGAGGTATGTAGACATACCACACAGGAAATAGAAGCCAGGTTTCGTAATACAACAGCTGAAGTCGATGGTGAAGAGGAGTCAAGGGGAGGTTTTGATCATTCATTCAAGGACTCTCAGACACCCCGCTAAGGTGGCCTCAACGACAGGAGAGGTGGAGGAATATGTTGAAGGAAACCCCCCTGTAAAGGTTAAAGAGGGTCCTGTAGGACCAGAAACATTATATATAGCCTTTCCAGTGGCAAAGAGTAAGGTGGAGGTGTGGATGCACGTGGAGTTAGGGATTGTGTCCATGGGTTGGTCATATGAACTGTTTTGGGAATTTCTGGATATGTAAAAAGGAGCTGGTCGTAACTATTATTTTCTGGGCAATAGGGCCTCCTATTGGAGGTTTTTTGTTGAAGGAGGGAAGTTTGGTGAGTAGAGATTTTAAGAGTATGTCTAAATTTCTGATTTGGTCTCTAGTGTGAAGATATTTAAGATATGAGACGTGTAAAGGCTCTCCACGGTATGCGTGGTGTAGGGACATGTTACCTGGGGCCCAGTCAAGGATGGATATGGGGAGGGCTGAATCTCTCAGAGGAGTTACGGATAAACATATCCAGCGGTCTTTAGCCAATTGTGGGTTAGAAGCGTTGAGCAGGGTGTGGGTTAAATTAAGGGTCCAGAATAGATAGTTGAGGTTAGGATTTTGAAGGAGTTTGTGGGTCAGAGGAAGAAGGGAGGATAAGAAGAAGATGTTAAACAACATTTTGGGAAGTGAGTATAAGATAGATTTTTATGGAAAAGAATTGGATTTTAAAGGGGTAAAAGTTATAAAAGGTTCCCTGTAGCCACAGGGTGGAGATGTAATCTTCAATGTGCTCGAGCATGGATCCTTGAGGACTCAAGACCCAGATATCTGCCAGAAGTTGTTCCAGGAATAATTGCAGCCGTGAAACTGACAGGCTTATCCATCCCCAGTGTGAGAAACTTGATAAGTATTAGTCTAGCAAGCATTTTCATCATTGGGCTGCATAACCTTTTTTAATCAGGTGGTGTGTACCCAAGGGGTGATTAAAATTTTGCAGTGGTAGGGGTCAGCAGAATTACCATGTAGGGTGCTTGCCATTTTGGGGTTAGATCTGAATGGGACTAAACTGCCATATAGACTTTGTCTTCTATTTGAAGGGATGAGTATGGAAGATTGGGGTGTGGTCAAGGCAGTAAGTTATCTATATGTTGCAAAGGGCATCTCATATCTGGGCAAGTAAAGGAAAAGGAAGGTGGGAAGGCAGTATGGGACTGTCCTGGGAGGAGGAAGACCCAAAGGTATTATGGGCCTCCCATACATGACCTCGAATGGACTGGTATTTAAGGGTTTTTTTGGCAAGGCCCAGACATTTAAGAGGGCTAAAGGGAGAAGCTTAGTCCAGTCTTGATAAAGTTTGGTCATTAATTTGGTCAGAGTTTCTTTTAGGACTTGGTTGGCTCTCTCAACCAAGACTGGGGATGATAAGGAATGTTCAACTTCCAAGGAACTTGAAGGGCTCGTGCAATATGTGATTTGGGATGTGAACTTGGGCCTGTTGTCAGACTGGAGGGAGGAAGGCATTTCAAATCTTGGGAGGATTTCGGTAAGAATAAGCTGAGCCACAGTAGGGGCTCATTTGTTAGTAGCTGGGAAAGCTTCAATCCATCCAGAAAATGTATCTACGTAGACTAGGAGAAATATAGCACTTTTTACAGGTGGCATGTGGGTGAAATCTACCTGCCAGTCTTGTGCGGGAAGATGCCCATGAATTTGGTGGATGGGAAAGGGGAGGGGGGGCGGTGAATGTTAGAATTAGGATTTGTCCACTGACAAATGATACAAGTTTGGGTTAGATTATTTAAAGAAGTCACATTGTCCTTAGTTAACCCAATAAAGTCCTGAAGGAAAGTCTTAAGTACTATTGTAGAGGGGTGGAAAAGGGAATGTAAATATGAAAGTAATGTGCGGATGTTAGGCTCGTCAATTTGGGCTATAGTAAAGACAGGACCAACAGGCGGCCTGCCGCTTTGCTTCATAATCTGCTATATTGTTATAAAAGGAGATAGGACTATGTCGCTGATGTCCCCGGCAATGTATTACAGCAGCTTGTTTGGGGAGCTGAGCCGCATGGAGGAGTTAAGAAGTAAAAGAAGCATTGAGAATAGGTGTGCCCTTCTGAGTAAGGAATCCCCTCTCCCTCCAGATTATGTTAGAATGTAATATGTTATAGACATATTTGGAGTCAGTGTAAATATTTATCTTTTGGTCTTTGGCTAGGGTCAAAGCTTGTGTAAGAGCTATCAGTTCACTGTTGTGAGGATGTGTGAGCTGGGAGTGTGGCTGACTTGATGAGGTGAGGGGGGATAACTTTGTTGGGCTGTCCCTAAACTAGCATATCTAGCCCCAAATGGGGCTTGTTTCTGGGCACTGCCATCTATGAACCAGGATGGGACTTTGGAGTCAGTAAGGGGTTGGTCAAATGGCTGATCAAATGTTCAAATGGATTAAGTGTCATATCTAAGGTCTGAATACAGTCATGAGATAGGTGTTCTGCTTCTGGATCTGGTGGGGAGTAAGCTAGCAGGATTAAGAGGTTTACAAGGCATGAAAGAAAGGGATGGATCGAGGAGGTATGTGTGGAGGATTTGTAATCAAGCAGGGGGCAGAGAAGGCAATGGCACCCCACTCCGGTACTCTTGCCTGGAAAATCCCATGGACGGAGGAGCCTGGTGGGCTGCAGTCCTTGGGGTGGCTAAGAGTTGGACAAGACTGAGCGACTTCACTTTCACTTTTCACTTTCATGCATTGGAGAAGGAAATGGCAACCCACTGCAATGTTCTTGCCTGGAGAATCCCAGCGATGGGGGAGCCTGGTGGGCTGCCGTCTATGGGGTCGCACAGAGTTGGACACGACTGAAGTGACTTAGCAGGGGGCAGAGAAAGGAAAGCCCGATGAGAGAGTAACTCATTGAAAGAATGCTGCTGCTGCTGCTGCTGCTGGGTTGCCATTTCCTTCTCCAACGCATGAAAGTGAAAAGTGAAAGTGAAGCCACTCAGTCATGTCTGACTCTTAGTGACCTCATGGACTGCAGCCCACCAGGCTCCTCCAGCCATGGGATTTTCCAGGCAAGAGTACTGGAGTGGGGTGCCATTGCCTTCTCCTTTGAAGGAATGAGGTGAGCATATATTTAGAGAAGCATTTCAGGTTAGTTGTTGGGCTTCAGGTATGAAGAGGGTGGTTGCAGCTAAGGCCTGGAGACAAGGTAGCCATCCCAGCGTGATGAGATCGAGTTGTTTAGATAAGTAAGCTAGAGGGCCCCACATGTCCCTCTCTTTTTGGCACAGAATCCCTAAGGCATGTCTTTGTGGAGAATGTACAAAAAGGAAAAAAGGCTTGGTGTAATCAGGTAAGTAAAGAGAAGGTGCCTGTAGTAATTGTTTGATAAGAGTCTGTATTGTAGTGTGGAGAAAGATGGGGGCCAATAAGGATTCATCTAAGTTTTCTTGAGTAGCTTGGTAGAGAGGTTTTGTGTGGAGGGCAAAATTTGGGACCCATATTCTGAAGAAGTTTAACAGACCTAATAGAGAAAGAAGTTCCCTCTTGGTTTGGAGCCTGGGGATCTGTGTCAAGGCTCAAAGTCTCTGAGCTGGGATTATTTTGGATGTGGGAGTGAGAAGTAATCCCATTTAATTGACAGTGGTGGAAGCAATTTGTGTTTTGGAGAATGAGATTCTGTAGCCCCAGTTGCCTAGGGCATTTAATACCATCGCAGTGTGGACTAGGCAGTTAAGGCGAGAGGAACTGCATAAAATAAATCGTCTACGTATTGTAGTAAGGTAGTAGGGTCTAGGTCTAAAGTTTGTAGGCCTCTTTAAAGGGCTTGACTGAAAAAATGAGGGCTATCTCTAAACCCTTGTGGTAAAACAGTCCAAGTTAATTGTTGAGATTGATATGTGTCTGGATCCATCCAGGTGAAAGCAGATAGGGGTTGTGAGGAGTGGTGTAGAGGTATAGTAAAGAAAGCATCTTTGAGGTCCAATACCGTGAAATAGAGTGTGTCAGGGGGAATATGTGAGAGAAGGGTGTAGAGTTAGTGACCACGGGGTGTACGGGTATTATGGCCTCATTGATTTTGCAAAGATCTTGAAGTAAATGCCAGGAGTGGGGTCCCTTTTTGACTGCCAGTATAGGAGTATTATGAGGAGAACAGATAGGTCCATAAGGCCGGCTTTGAGCAGTTGGGAGACTATTGGTTTAAGTCCTTGTCAGGATTCTGTGGTCAGGGTATATTGAGTTTGGGTTATTACTTGAGAGGGATTCTTAAGAAAGACCTGCATGGGGGAATGGTGTCTGGCTATTGATGGGGCTTCAGTGTCCCAGACCCAAGGATCTATCAGGGGAAGGTCAGGGGACAGGTTTTGGGATTGAGGGCTGGCCAAGGGTTCAGGTGCCATTTGGATGTAAAGAACTGATATGGGATCTAAGAATGGGAGGTTTATAGAAGTTTGTAGCTTAGCCAGAAGATCACGTCCCATCAATGCCATTGGGCATTGGGGAACTACTATAAAAGAATGTGTTAGTGTTGTTTTGCCAAATGAACAAAGGAGAGGAGGGGTTATTTGGGATAAAAAGGGATGCCTGAGACCCCTTTGATGGCTACTTCTGAAGGTTGGAGAGGGCCCTTAAAGGAGGTTAAAAGTGAAAAGGCCACTCCAGTGTCTATTAGAAACGAGACTTTGTGTCCAGCCACCATGCCAGTTACCCGAAGCTCCAAGTCCGTCCATATGGGGCGGACTTGGTGTCTGGAGCTTGGGCTCTGTCTCTGGAATAACTCAGGCACAATTGGATCATCTCTCACCTCATCCGAGGAACCATGATCTGGGGTGCCAGGGCCTCCCTGAGTCTGGTTTCTGGCCCATTGTTGTTGGGCCTGGGGTGGACCCCGAGATTTGGTGGTTAGTGTCTGAGGACAATCCATTTTGCAGTGGCCCCATTGTTTACAGGTGGAGCAGGGTTTGGTGGGTGGCTGGGATTTGGGCAGGACTTAGCCCAGTGTCCTATCTGAAGCAGGGGCCTGGAGGGTTAGGTCCCATACGGGTGGGCCGAGGTTGATGGGCCAAAGGGGTTGAATTTTTTCCTTGGATAGCTGCAGTGAATAAAGCATATTTAACCTTTCTTTCCTTTTTTCTTTTCTCACTTCTTCCTCCCTATTGTTGAAAACTTTAAAGGCTATTTCTAGGAGATCTCGCTGAGGGGTTTCGGGGCCCTTCTCTAACTGGCATAGTTTTTGGCGAATATTGGGGGCTGACTGGCTTATGAACTGGACATGTAGATACAGAAGTCTGGCGGGAGTGGAAATATCTAGATTAGTGTATTTTTGGACTGTCTCAGTAAGGCGTGAAAGAAAAAGGGCAGGATTTTCATCTTTTTCTTGAGTCACATCCTAATCTTAACATAGTTAGCACCAATGTGAGAGCTTCTTAGCATTTCTTCTAACAAACAGGTGATCATATGATGCAGGTGATCATATGATGCTTGATATGTCCACCATGGCTCAAGGGACTATATCATCAGCTGGCGGATTAGTCCTAAACCTTGGTTATGGAGCTGATTAGCATGAGTCTGGGCTGCCTGCCATATCCGTTCCTTTTCATCAGGGGTTAAAGTGGCATTTAGGATGTAATAAGGATCATTCCAGGTTAAATGATATGCTTGTGTAAGGCGGAGGAGTTCTTTTCTGTGTCTAGTAGGATTTTCTGAAAAGGATCCCAATTTTTCTTCAATTTGGCTCATATCGGAAATTGAGAAAGGCACATGAACCCGTGTAGGGCCCTCTGGTCCGCTACCTCTCTGAGAGGCGACATGTGTTTGCTTCGGGTCCTGGCTGATGGAGGAGGGTGGAAATCTCTTGGTGTTTTGGAGTCATCACTTCCTGTTTTGGAGGAGGAAGGGCTAGAGAATGGGGTCTCGTCCCCAGAAGCTTTCTCTCCACGGCGGTAGGGAGGAGGTTCATCTGCCGGGTCGAATTTGGGGGTTGAGGGTTTATGGGACCTTTTAGGGGCTATAGATTTGGATTCTTTTGTAATGGAGAGGGAGAGAGCAGAGGAGGATTTGATAGGTAGAACAGTCCTTGCAGAGAGAAGGACCGCTTCTAAGATCCCAGGGGGCTTGAATATAGGGGACTTCTGACTATTTGCCATTCCGTTTGAGGAAGTTAGTGAGATCTGATAAAATATTGAAATCGAAAGTCCTGAACTCAGGCCAGCGGTTTTGGTTATCCAGTTTGTATTGAGGCCAAATTTGAGTGCAAAGTGACTCAAGTTTATGAACCTTGAGATCGATCAAGACTAGAGGTTTGAGGTATCATTTTACACAGGCCAAGAGAGAGTCCCGTGGGACGGATTGGCTTGACCCCATAGCAAATGACTAGCGACTGCCCGGTTGAGAGAAAAGGTCGTCACCTAATCTTTTGACTGGACAAAGAGAGAGAGAGACTCTGAAGGAGGGAGTGGCGTCCCCCAAGTACCTCTCCAGAGGGCCTTTTGGCCAGAGGGTTCCTTGGGAACCCGGCAGCGACAATAGTCTATGGCACCCTAGAGTACCATCCGCTCTTACCTGGGCTACTGGGTCAGGTGAGAATTCATGATGGATGGAGGGAGGTCAAATGACAAAAGGCCTCTCTCCTGGAGCTGGCCGGTCTCACGGAAAAGAAATTGTAGAGAATAGAGGAAGAGAGAGAGAGAGAGGCCAGTATTCCTTGAGTTACGTGGAAAACCACTAAAGCCCTTACACAGGACTTGTACCGCTCACGAAGGCACAGGGTGTCCTCTCGAGGAGGTCTTGAAAGCCCGGGCAGGAAAGTGAGCTCAGCAGGCTCCCACGCTCTGAAGAGCTGGCCGTGGAGAACAAGAAGGAAACTCAACCTCCCGGGTTTTGACACCGAAAAATGTAAGGTTAGGGAGTTAGAGAAGGCGAGGTTTGGAAAAATAATGAGACAGGCACTTCACGGGAACAGATCACCTTTAATGAGGCGAGAAGGGGCAGCAGTCAGATTAGTGAGCTGCTGCACTAACCCAAGCAAAGAGTAAGCATATGTGTGGAAAGCTACTGTCTTAAGGGGGCCTGTTCTTCTCCAAGGTTGTTTGGAGTAATTATCTCTTAAACAACTGGGGCAAGGAATTCTGGAGATAGGCCAGAGGCTGGACCAGAGAGGAGCTGGGCATAATCAACCTTAATGTCCATTTTTTTCCCCCTTTGAGTGAGAGAGTTCTTCGTTTTGCATAGAATTGTGGGGAAGACCTGGAGGGGAGTTTAAACTCCAGGCTATTTTGAGCCAAGTAACTTTCCTTCAGGGTCAGCGAGAAGAATGCCCCTTTTCCTATTAGAATAAAGTTGCCTGAATGACTTAGGACCGGTGTCATTCTTGAGGGTCTGAAGTGCCCAAATTCATCTTCCTGCCCGATGCCGCGTGGGCTCACCTGTCACTG
The DNA here is from genome assembly GCF_001704415.2 of Capra hircus. Taxonomy (NCBI): domain Eukaryota; kingdom Metazoa; phylum Chordata; class Mammalia; order Artiodactyla; family Bovidae; genus Capra; species Capra hircus. The sequence continues at coordinate 67,729,007 of NC_030808.1, forward strand.
AAGCAGGTCGAGGAGAATGCAATCAGGCAGTCGGCTAAGGGTCAGGTGTCGATTGGAGTGAACACCTTTCCACTACAGTATTCTAAGTTAGAGGGATGTTAGCTCATATGGAAAACCCACCTGCTTGAGGAAACCAGGACAGAGTGTGGAAACTGCTTCAACCAGCAGACCCCTCTTTCCGTTCATTGCTTTGTAAAAGGGTTTTTTGGTTTGTGGAAGTCTCTTAACCATCAATTACTTGATACCCACACTCCAATACTTTGGCCACTTGATGTGAAGCACTGACTCATTTGAAAAAACCCTGATGGTGGGAAAGATTGAGGGCAGGAGGAGAAGGGGACGACAGAGGATGAGATGGTTGGATGGCATCACCGACTCAATGGACATGAGTTTGTGTAGGCTCTGGGATTTGGTGACGGACAGGGAGGCCTGGCGTGCTGCAGTTCATGGGGTCGCAAAGAGTCGGACACGACTGAGCGACTGAACTGAGCTGAAACATCTCTTTAGAGTAATTACTATATGTATGAAAGTGAAAGTTGCTCAGTCGTGTCCAACTCTTTGCAACCCCATGGAATGTATAGTCCACGGTATTCTCTAGGCCAGAATACTGGAGTGGGTAGCCTTTTCTTCAGGGGATCTTCCCAACCCAGGGATTGAACCCAGGTCTTCCACATTGCAGGTGGATTCTTTACCAACTGAGCCACTGGGAAGCCCAAGAATACTGGAATGGGTACCCTTCTCCAGCGGATCTTCCTGAACCAGGAATCAAATGGGGGTCTCCTGCATTGCAGGTGGATTCTTTATCAACTGAGCTATCAGGGAACCCACTGTACGTATGATGGTATACAATACTTCTTTATTCATACCAGCAAATTTTTTTTTTATGGAGCATCTGCGAGGTTGCACTGGGGCTCGTGGCCCTAAATGAAAGATAAGTACTTGGTTTTTCAGAGGTTATGTAGAGGTAGCCAGGTGAAATGACAATGTATTAGTTCCAGGACAGTGTTACCAGTTAGAAGAAGTATTAAGGGAGTCGTTACCAGAAGACGAGAATAGATGTTGGGCAGTTATGGTAAGCTGAAAAATGCCCACCCCCCACCCACCAATGATGTCAAGTATCTGAATGTCACTATATTTGGGGAAAGGGTGTTTACAGATATGATTAAATTAAAAATCTTAAGATGAGAAGACAATCTTGGATTATCCTGGTGGGCCATAAATGCAATCACTTATCCTTACAGAATAGACACAGGGGGAAAAAGAGACTAGCAGGCAGAGAAGGAAGGAGTGTGACAACAGAGGCAGAGACTGGAATGATGAACCACAAATTGGGAAATGTTGACAGTCACCAGAATCTGAAAGATGCAAAAATCTCTTTTAGAGCCTCCAGAGGTAGTACAGACTTGCCTTTTTATACCTTGATCTCAGACTTCACAGAATTGTGAAGTCTAATTATCTCCCAGTTTATGATAATCTATTACAGTGGCAACAGAAATAAAATACAGCCAATATAAACAACAGATCCTGAATGCATGTTATCTGCCTCGAGTATCTTACAGTCTCCTGTTGAGAGAATTGTTACATTCAAAGAATAATCAAAATGTTAAACAAGTTAGAGAGGTCTAAGTAAACACCCATTTCTGAGAATCACAAAGCAATATTGTTGTGAGGACAGAGAGGTCAGGAAAAGCTTCTTGAAGATGTGTCTCCAACGTAATTATAAAGACAGTAAGGGAGGTGTTACAACAAGTATGAATGTCATTAAAGTGAGAGAGGATAGAAGGTAAGAAATGTAATAGGATATAGCCATGTGTCTACAGAAGGATAACCAAGGTGAAGTGAGGAAAATGAGTTTAAATAAATAGTTGAGGCTTGAGTACTAGACTGGGGAATTTAAGAACTAAGACAGGATAATGAATCAAGTTCTTAAGTAGCTATAGGTTGAAAGTATTATCTGTAAAGTAAATCAACTCCCGTTTATTAGTTTCTTACTGCCCATGTGACAAATTACCACAAACTTAGTGGCTTGAAACATCAGGAATTGATTCTCTTCAAGTTCTGTATGCCAGAAGTCCAAAATGATTCTTTCAGGGATAAAGTCAAGGTGTTGGCAGGGCTGGTTCTTCTGAAGGCTCCAAGGGAGGATGCGTTCTTTGCCTCTTCCAGCTTCTAGGAGCTGGCATTCCTTAACTCACAGGTCCATTTCTCCAATCTCTCCTTTTGTTGTTGGAATGCCTTCTCTAATTTTATTCCACTGCTTCTCTCTTATAGCAACATTTGAGATTACATTAAGACCAACCAGGTAGTCAGGAATAATCTCCCCATCCCAGGATCCTTAATCACATGGCCAGTCCCCTTTACTGTACAAGTAACAGTCTAGGAATTAAAGCATAGACATATCTGGGGCAGGGCTATTATTCAGCCTATCACATTCCAGTACCAAAAGAGACAGACTGAGACTGATAGAGCTAAAACCCCAAAGATTAGAAAAAGTATAAGCATTCTTTGTAAACCATTGGTGAGTTTGTGGGAAATCATTAAAGGATATCTCTAAGCGGGGATCAGAAGTGGAGAGAGGACTTTTGTTGGTGATGGTAAAGAACAATAAATTGAAACTAGAACAGTAATCAGTAAAATTGAAAGCCAGGATTTCTGTGAAGGTAGAATGCTAATACCAGTGCTAGGACCAACCGAGAGACTGATCAAGTTGAGTTATCTAAGGTATTGCATTATCCATTGATTTCAACATATGAATTTTGAGGGGGATCCTAGAGATTCAGACCATAGAAGTTACCTTCTTTGATAAAAGGAATCTTGCAGATGTGATTAAGTCAGGGATCCTGAGATGAAATCATCTTGGATTATCTGGGTGGGTCCCCTTAATCATAAAAGGGAGGTGGAGGAAGAATCAGAATCAGTCAGAAGGGTGTGTGACTATGGAAGAAATAGTGAGATGCATCTTTATCTGGCTTTGAAGGTGGAGAAAGGGGGCTCCCAGAATCTGGAAAACAAAATAGATTCTTCCCTTGAGCCTTCAGAAAAGATTGCAGGCCTACCAACATCTTGATTTTACCCCAGTGAATCCTCTATTGGACTGCTGACATATAGAACTGTAAGATAATAAATCTGTATTATTTTAAATGACTAAGTTTTTGGTATTGGTAATTTGTTACTGCAGTAATTGAAAACAACTACATTGAATACATCTATATTGATGGCAGCCAAAAAGCGTTACTAGAGATAAAATCTTTCATAATGATGAACTGTTCTGTTCACCAGGAAAACAACAATTTTTAACGTGTGTGTATAATAAATTACATGGCTTCTGTGCTACTGTTCCAATTTTATGTAGACAATTATAAAACATTATTGAATGATGGTAAGGAAGACCTAAATAAATGGAGACATACTGAGTTCCTAGATTGAAAGACTCAGTATGGTAAAGATGGTGTTTCTCCCCAAATTAGTTTATAAATTACATGCAGTCTTAATCAAAATTTCACAAGTAGTTGTTTGTTTTTATTTTTGTGTAATTTGAGAAGCAGATTGAGATTTTTATATGGAAATTTTTAAAGGTCCAAAAATTGCCAAGATATTGGAAGAATTTGCTCTACAAGATATCAACATTTATTGTAAATTATAGTAATTAAGAGAGAATAGTATTAGCATAGGGATGATAAATAGACTAATGGATCAGAATGGAGATCCCAGGAACAGACCAACACATATATAGTCAACTTCAGGTATGACAGAGAGTGGAGAAAAGATGGACATTCCAATAAATGATGCTGGGACAAGTGGATATTCACATGGGGAAAAAAATTCCCTACCTCACCATCTATACAAAAATCACTTCTAGAATTAAGATGTGAAAAATCAACATTTAAAGTTTTTAGATTAGTATAGGAGAATTGGTACAAAAGAATATCATCTCAAAGGTAAGGAAAGAATTTTAATACAAGATATAAAAAGCACCAACTTCAAACGAAAAGGTTGCTACAATTTAACTATATTAAGGGACTTTTGTTCATCAAAAGGTAGCATAAAACAAGCAAAAAAAAGCAAGGTACAGGGTGGGAAAAGATATTTGTCACATGTGAAATTAATAAAGGACTAGTTTCCACAATGTTTGAAAACTTTTTCAAATCTGTAAGAGATAATCACCATGAAAAGTGGGCAAAAGACTTGAATAGGGACTTTACCAAAGAAAAAACATAAATGATCAGTAAGTATGCAAATACAGATCAACTCCTTACTAATCAGGGAAATGACAATTATAACCTAGTGAGATACAATTAGCCATCCTTCAGTGGCTAAAATGAACCATTGATGGCACCAGTTTTTGGTGAGGGTATAGTGTGGTAGAAACTTGCAGACTGCAGGTGGGCGCATTCACATTGGGAAACAGCTTGGCATTATCTAGGAAAGTCAAAGATATACATATCCCATGACTATTTTTTCTAATGCTAGGCTCATGGCCTTAAAGATCCCTAGGATACATATCCATGGGGTCACAAAGAGTCAGACACGACTGAGCAACTTAGTTAATACTAAGTCTGTGTTAACCAGACTGCTTAAATTAGTATTGTTCATTATAGTCCACACTGAGTACTACACAACATCAGTCTACGATAGAATAAGTAAGTAAACCGTGGTATATCTTACCATGCTTTTAAACTGTGGTGTTGGAGAAGACTCTTGAGAGTCCTCTGGACTGCAAGGGCATCAAACCAGTCAATCCTAAAGGAAACCAAGCCTGAATATTCATTGGAAGGACTGAAACTGAAGCTGAAGCTCCAATACTTTGGCCATCTGATGCGAAGAGTTGACTCATTAAAAAAGACTCTGATGCTGGGAAAGATTAAAATCAGGAGGAGAAGGGGGTGGCAGAGGATGAGATGGTTGAATGTCATCACCGACTCAATGGACATACGTTTGAGCAAGCTCCGGGAGATGATGAGGGACAGGGAAGCCTGGAGTACTGCAGTCCATGGGGTTGCAAAGGGTCGGACACGACGGAGTGGCTAAACAACAGCGACAGTATCTTACAATGGGGTACTTCACAGCAATGCAGGTGAACAAATTGCTGCTCCATTCAACTGTAACACAGAGGAATCTCATAAGCAACACTGAGTGAAGGAAGTAAGGCATAGAAGAATATGCACAGTTATGATTCACTTCTCTAAACTTCAAAATCAGGCTAAATGAAATGATTGCTTAAGGAATTCATATACAGGTGGTAAAACTATAAAGAAAGCAAAAAAAAAAAAATTATCCCAAAAGTCAGGACAGTGGATACTTACCCTGATAGCGAATAGTGGGGAGGGGCACAAGTATTAGGGAGAGTGTCAGGGGGAGGGGTCCTGGGAGTAATAGAAATACTTTATTTCTTGACCTGGATGGTGGTTACATAGGTTTTCCCTTAGTGATCATTCATTAAAATGTCTTGTTTTGGGTGCTTCTTGCTTATACTTTATATGTTAGATATACTTTGTATGTTAAATATATGTAAATGATGTATAATGATAATAATAAAAGAGACATCCTGTTGGGAAATACTGCGTAAGGATGATCTTCTAAGGTGCTATTGTAGTTAATCTGGGTTAATAAAGATGTTAAGGCAGGCAAAGACCTGGTAACAGATAGTAGACATATTTTGTACCCTATGATCCTCATCCCTCTGACTACAGATAGGAATGCGTATAGAGATGCTAAGACTGTTATCACACATTCGGGACAGTCGATACTACTGGACTCAAGCTGGGCACATGACCTAGGAGCAGTTGATAGGGAGGCACCCCTCTCCATCATCTTGTCATCTCCATAGAAAAGGCAACTTCTGTCCAGAAGGGGTTATGTATGAATCGAAACAGTAAAGATCGAAACAGACTAGTTAGAAGAGGGGTGTATTGAATGGACATTGGGCAGCTCACAAAATTGATGAAAAAGCTGAAGAATAAGGTTTGGAACATCGACAAGCACCAAGGGAAATTAGGTATCTGAAAATCAATGCACAGGAAGAATCTGGTCAGTATCCAATAACTTCTGTCATTGGCATAGCTGCCATTGGGCATTGGATGCTGCCATTATTGCTTCCTCTATCGCCTCTGGAAAGATTCTAAGCTGCCATTTATTTCTGTGTTACTCCAGAGTCAAGGTCTTAGGTAGGAGCATATGGTTCTGGGAAAGGGGCTATCTCCCTACCCTTGAGCTTCTTTATTGGAATTCCCTTCAAATAGGAACGGTGTTTAGATACTGGGTGACCAAAAATGAAAGATACCCATCACAGGAAATATCAGAAAAAAATATATATCTGGCCCCACAGGGGAGAAGAAAGAGTTATATGATTATGATCTGTGAAATCCATTGGGCCATGTTTTAACTGGGGGATGAGAGACTGTGCGCAGAGTCATAGAATGAAAGGCAGCCAGGCTGAAGCTTCAGTGCACCATTCTCTCTCTTTCCTGGTTTCTCTGCCTGTGATTGTGGATTGGGAAGAGGGTGTAATTCTGATACTGTACTATTGGACAATCTATCTTCAATGCAGGAAGGTGGACATCCAAATGTCAGCAATCTTCATGGTTGGTCACACACTCCAAAACATACCCTTATAGGGCTCTCTGGAGTTTTAACATTTATTGTTTTTTTATTGATATATAGTTGATTTACAATGTTAATGCCAATCTCTGCTGTATAGCAAAGTGATTTAGTTATAGACATACAGACATTCTTTTTATACATATTCTTTTCCATTAGGGCTTATCACAGGATGTTGAATATAGTTCCCTATGTGATACAGTGACACCTTGTTGTTTATCCATCTTGTATGTAATAGTTTACATCTGCTAATCTCAGACTCCCAGTCCTTCCCTCCTTCCCCTTCCCGCTTGGTAACCACAAGTCTGTTCTCTGTCTGTGAGTGTGTTTCTTTGAACCTGTAGAGAGGTTCATTTGTGCCCTATTTTAGATTCCACATATAAGTGGTATCATATGGTATTTGTCTTTCTCTTTCTGACCTACTTCCCTTAGTATGATAATCTCTAGTTGCACCCATGTTGCTGCAAATGGCGTTGTTTCACTTTTTATGGCTGAGTAGTCCGTTGTATATATGTATCACACCTTCTTTATCCAGTCATCTGTTGGTGGACATTTAGGTCGTTGCCATGGCTGGGCTACTGTGAATAGTGCTATTAGGAGCAAAGGGGTGCTAGTATCTTTTTGGATTATAGTTTTGTATGGGCATTTCCCTGGGAGCGGCATTGCTGCGTCATCTGGTAATCCTCTTTTTGGTTTTCTGAGGACCCTCCACACTGGTTTCCATAGTGGCTATACCAATTCCCATTCCCCCCGACAGTGTAGGAGGGCTCTCTTTTCCCTACACACGCTTCAGCATTTGCTATTTGTAGACTTCCTAATGATGGCCATTCTGCCCGGTGTAGGGTGGTACCTCGTCGTAGTTTGATTTGTGTTTCTCTAATAATTAGTGATGTTGGGCACCTTTTCAAGTGGAGGGCTCTGTGTTAACGGCCACGTGGGCGATAGTGCTGAGGTCATTCCCCACCTTCCTAATCTAGTTTCACTGCCATACAAAAACTTGGAGAAAAGGAGGGGTGAATAAAAGAATTCAAGCTCTAAATTCCGCTCTAAACTTCCAGTTAGCTAGCCCTTAGAATGGCCAATGATATGACCTAACATGAAAAGGTTGTATCACATTATTCTTTTGAGAATTTGAGCTTGAGGAAACTGACACCTGAGCCAATGGGGAGTGAGGATGCCCTCCATGAGAGCCTATGAGATAACTTTTTATAACTTAGTATTTGATGACTTTCTATGATTAGCTTCAGGCAATGGGTCTCCTTGTAAATGGTGAATGAACACACCAATGAAGATCAGTAACACTTATGAGCAAATAATGATTTAAATAATGAGGTAGACACCCTCTCTTTTCTTTAAAAATGATACTGTTGGCAGGGATATAATGACATGGGTATTCTTAAACTTTGCTACTGAATGTATAGATTGATAGATACACTGTCTGAAAGGCAGCTTGGCAATATATATGAAAACCTTCACACCACAAATGTCCTTTGACCCAATAATTAAACTTCTTGGAATTTATCTTAAGGAATTTAGCTAAACTTAAAAAAAATTTTTTTTATTGAAGTATAGTTGATTTACAATATTGTGTTAGTTTCTGCTATACAGCAAGGTAAATCAGATGTTTGTGTGTGTGTATCCACCCTTTTTTAGGTTCTATTCCCATATAGAGGACCTTGTTGTTTATCTATCCTATGTATAATAGTTTGCATCTGCTAATCCCAAACTCCCAATCCTTCCCTTGCCCACTTCCCTTCCCCTTGGCAACCACAAGTCTGTTCTCTGTGTCTGTGAATCTGTTTATCTTTAGGAATTTAGGATGTGAAAAAGATTTAGTTATAAATGCTCATCACAATGCTATTTATAATATCAAACTGTCGTAAATAAACGTTCACAGTACAGACTGGTTAAATGATGATAGAGGTTTAAAATAGTATATGATCCAGACTTTAAAAATGATTTTGCAGAAATTTACTTTCAAATGATTCAGCAAAACTAGAGAGTGTTTGTGTGTGTGTGTGTGTCTGTGTGCGTGTGTGTAACAGAGAGGATAAGCATGAGAAATTGTGAGCAAAGGGCAAATGTGGCAAATGATATGATTGTTAAGTCAAACTATAAAAGGTCTGAAATTTTTACTCTGCTTGTAAGCTAACAAGGTAGCCTACCCCCTCCTCACCACTCTCATATTTAAATATATAGTTTTCTTTTAGGGCCCAACAGCAGCAAGGTGCCCAGATTTTTGTCCATGGAGACCATTACTGCCAGTTTGAGGGGTCTTCCTCCCAAAGGGCAACCTCAAGGCTTTGCTCTCTGTTACCCAGCCCAAGTTCCAGCACCCTGTGATGAGGGAGCTGGCTTCTCCACCCAAGTCTCTCAATGAGGAGACAATCTTTTCTTTTGAACACCATGGGGGCACACATGAACTGGGGCCTGGACTATGTAGACAGCATGTGGGGTTTCCAAGGAAGAGAAGCAGGGCAGAGCTTGGTCTCTCAGGGTGCACTTTGTGACTTAGTGTATGTGTGGGCGGGTTGGTCTGGGTCCAGACAGAGGGGCAGAAAGAAGATGTGTATGTTCTATATATATATAATGTAAACGTTATTTATATAGATATTATACTATTATATATATATGTTCAATATAAATAATAAGCCCTCTGAGTCTGAAAGCACAGTTTATTATTTATGGCAAAAGCAGCAGCTAGAGCAGTATCTTATGTTGGCTCCCAAGTCCCATCCACGTAGGGCAACATAGTGGGGACCAGATGGTACCTGCCTATGCAGGGGAGTGCATTACAGGAGACAAGCCCTGAAATTAGGAAACTCTGATGTTTGGCTGCTGGTGACCTTGTCTTTATTCTAGAGTGTAAGGCAGTCTTCTCCAAGAGGGGAAGGAGATATCTTTACTTTTCTGAACCATCTCTGGGGAGAGAAACACATCTAAGCTTTACTACCTTGGAATGTCTCTGTAGGGGAGGGAAAAAAATATCCTCTGTCCTCTACCCTCTTAGGTTCAGTATCTGGCACCCTTTGAATTCAACTGACAAAAGATTAACAGGAGAAAAAGGTTTACTTCATATGCATATGGGAGGCCTAACAGAAATGAAGTGAAAAATCCCAAAGAGGTGATCAGACCCAGAGGGTTATATACCATTTTAACAAAGAGCAATAAATTTGTGGAGAAGTGCCAAGAGAAAGGAAAGTGGATTCAGGTTTTTATGGGTAGTAAATCGTGAGACGGTAAGCATGTGGGGAAAACTAATGGAAACTAAGGGTTGTTTTTAGTAAAGTTTATGTAGCTGCCATCTCTGGGCTCTGATGAGTTTAGTCAACTTGTGTCTGATGATTAAGAGTTATTCTGCTCTTCCTAATGTAAGAGACAGGAGGGGGACACGTTCACAAAGGGAAACTTAAGCCCTGCATTTAGGCAGATTGGGGGAGGATAGAGAGCCTTTTCTGCATCTGCTGTTCTTCACTTGCCTTCAGCTCAAAATAGTCCTTATGCCAATGTGGCGTACTTGGGGGTGCCACGTTCTGATCCCCTTCAGCTCCTTATACAAATGTTCTTGAACTGATTGTAAATGCTTTTGATCAGAAGACCTGAACTGTGCAGAAAAGTGGGATGTTCAGAGCAATATTCTACTGAAGGGTTTAAGGATGTTTATTGAACTATTCTCTCACTCTTTCTCCAAGTTTGAAAAACATTTAAAAACTTGGGAAATAATAGTGCAGAGATACATTTGATGTGGAAACTGTTTAGAATATATTAAGTAGAAAAGTGGGCTATACATATTGTGTACTAAGATCTCATTTTTATAATGGTTCGATGTATCTGTCTTTAAAGAAAAAAATCCACACGAGAATATACCAATATATTATTAGTGCCTATCTTTGGTTGAGTAAGGGCACTAGGGTTTTTTAAAATGGTCTTTCCATTTGTATATCTTTTGCTTTTTTTCCCCAATGAGTGGTTTTTTGAGTGATTTTTAAAAAAATTTTCAAAAATGAATCCCTTTATGGCTTCTTTACCATCTGAGCCACTGGGGATGCCCTATGTCTTTCTATCTTCTAATGCGGAGAGTTATCAGTGACATGTTGGTTTTTTTCTCTCCCTATCTTGGGCATACTTAAATTGGTCTGCAGAGTGGGGAAGGAAGAGAGTAAAAGATAAAAACATCACGAGGGGAGTAAAGAAGAGAGAAATCTAGGAGATGAGACAGACCTGGGAGGAATTTTCAAATGAAATGCTGACCAATGTGAACTCCCTTATTCACCTTCCTTACAAAATCAGTAAATTCTTTTATATTTTTGTGTCAGTTGAATCTTTGGTGGGAAACTCAAAAGGAAGAGGAGACAACAGTTTTATGGGTTACATTTTGGGGCTGCCTGGGATTTTCAAACTAAAGTGTACTGTCTAGCTATATTTAAGACTCAACTTGCTTTTAGAGGCTTTCTCACCTACAAATGGGCTTTCCTGGTGGCTCAGTGGTAAAGAATCTGCCTGCCAATGCAGGAGATGCTTGTTTGATCCCTGGGTCAGGAAGATCCCCTGGAGAAGGAAATGCAACCCACTCCAGTATTCTTGACTGGGAAATCCCATGGACAGAGGAGCCTGATGGGCTATAGTTCATGGGATCACAAAGAGTCAGACACGACTTAGCAAGTAAACAACAACAATAACCCCTATAGATGCTTGCAGAGTGGAACAAGTTGAAACAAAATTAATTACCAATTAGTCTATCCAAAAATTTTGTCAACAGCTCAAGTCTAATGTATCACCTCTGTTATTCTTTGCCCTGTGGGTTTAATGCCTTTTGTGCCTTTACCTTCATTTTAGTGAGATTTTGAGAGGCAGGAGATAAATGCAAGTGTCCAACCTGCCAAGAATGACCACTAGTCTCAATTTAGTTTCCATAGAAACAGCTTCTCTTCCCTTTAGCACTCCATTTTTATTGACTTATATAATAATTAAGTTACATAATTACATTTGTACTACTGGCATAAGGAAGTTTAAGAACAAATCCAACTGACTCTTGGTAAATAATACTACTCCGTTAGTGGGCATAAGTTAGTAGAACAGAAGGGTGTGGGCATCAGTTAATTTATTTTACAGAAGGAATGAAAGTTGTGGTTAAGTCAGGCAAGTTGGATTAAATGGAAGTTAGTTAACAGTGCTTCTACATTAAATAAATACAAAACATTCATTCACAGAGTACATTATCAAAAGTCTAAATGATTTGGTTTCTTGGACAACCAGTTTAACTTTAAATGAGTTTATCTGTCTTCAAAAATTCCTTGAGCAAGCAAATGCTTTTCTAGAGTCAGGCTATTTTCTGTACTATGACCATGGGTACTACTGACGTATTCAGACTGACTTCCTGGACTCTGGACCTTTGTCTGTCCTAACTCTTAAGTATCCCATCCTTCTTCTGCGCTGATCTCCTGGGTGGAATTTTTATCTGATTTGACCTCAGTGACCTTGGTTGGCATCAGTGACTTGTTACTTACCTTCCTTTTGAGGTTCCCCTTCATAGGTACATAGTTCCTCAGTTTCTAACCTTTTGGGGCTTCTTCAGAGGAAAACTGACTTGTCTTCCTATTGGCTTTCTTCCCTGCAGGAAGTCAGGTTTTAACTTCTGCGCTCTAAGTTACCCATTTATCTGTTTGCTTTCCATCTTCTAAAATTCTGATTTTTTTTTCTTTCTTCTCCTGTATTTATCTTTGAGGGGTTTATAACTTTAAAACATTATTCCTTTATTCTCAGTTTAATGGGGTTCTGAAGAGAACAGAGTTACCGCTTGTCTTCAGGAGTTCATGTTTGGTCTTCTCGCTACTATGGTAACTTCCTATTTTCTAAACACTTTCTCTCTTAGTTTTCCAGAAAACTGGAGCATGTCAAGCTTTCATTTACACAGCCTCTTCTTGGAACTGCCTAGCAGGGCCCTATTTGTTCTGTGGTTAATATATGGTCAGAAATAAGCCAATGTAAATTAGCTTTGGTAAATATAAATTTATAATTAGCAAACATTTGAGGATTAAATGTTAAATGTGAGTTTAAAGTCAAGCCAATCGTGAGAAATTTCCTCAGGAAATAGGAAATCTGGCCATCTTCGAAGGTCAGATAAACTTTTCTCCTTTGACTGTGAAGAGAGTACTTAGAGATCGGAAGTTAAATTTTCCTGAGAAGAGGGCAGTTGTAACATTTCTTAAACTCATAACAATTGTGTTTTGTACAATTGGACGGGCACTTTCAGTTTCAAAGATCCTCTTTTCAGAAGGGTGGAATTGAAATAATTTGTTCCCTCTTTCATTAGTGTATAACTTTTCCACATATTTGTTTTGTTTCTACAGAAGTTTTATCAGTTCCTTGAGGGTAGAGGATATTTCTGACACATCTTAGCGTCTCTGAGTGCTAGAAGAATAGCGCTTTCCATAAGTATCAGGTACTGTGCATCAGCTCTTTTAATTTCTATAACAATCTGTGAGGGAGGAAGTATTATCACTTTAATTTTATAGATGAGGAAACTGAGGCACAAGCTACAGGGCTCCAGTGAGAAGTACATCTGTAACTGACTCCACTTGGCTGATTAACCTGGTTAATTAGATCATACCCTAGTATTCCGCAGCGTTTGCCTTCAGTGAACAGGTAAGGTGCTCCGCGGAGAGAGAGAGCTGGGATGTCATGGAGCTTACAGAATAGGCTGTATAATGGCTTGCTAATAAATGTTTGTTGGATTTGACCAGAGTCTATCATTCATTGTAACATACCATCTGGAGCAAGATTATGGTGAAGTCCTATAGCTTAACCTGTCTCTTAACTGTTGGAAGCTACTGATGTCTGCCCCAAAGAAGCTAATAATAAGAAACTGACTCAGGTTAATTTGTAACCTTCTTCTTCCTTAGTTATCTCCAGCTGGAAGAAATCTAGTCCCAGAGAATCAAATAATGTGAAGATTTATCATGTAGTTCTGTGTGGTCACTACTGGGGCTATGGTCTCTGGCATGAAGCCCTCCCTGCAGTGTACAAGAATCTGGAACACCAGAAGGCCTACGAGCTAAAAGCTCGTACAACCAGCAGCTAGAAATCGGCTGCTGTCTCCACATGCTGCAGGTCTCCTGAGCATTTTCGGTTTCAGTGGGAAGGGAGTTATGATCAAAGCCACTGAGGTTGAAAGGATTCTAGCTGTTAGGATGGCCTCTTCTGGTTCCTTTTGGTTCACTGCTAAGGAAATCTTGCCCCAGAGATGCTGTCTCTCTCTTTCTCTGCTGTCTCAGTGATCCTCACTGGAGGCTCCCCTATCCCGAGTAGCTCCAAGTTCCAAAAACACCAGAGATTTTTGGCCTAACTGGTTGCTTCATATCACAAGTAACTCAGTAATTGCTCATAAATTGCAGATCTATTTAGATTTTGTGGTGAGAAGCACAGAACTGGTGCTTCTTAAATGTCTTAAAAAGTGAAAAAATAAGTGAATATAAATAATCAAACATAATAATGTAAATGTTGAAACTATTATTTGATACAATTGATGAAACTATAGACCATACTCTCCAGACTTATTTCATACCAACTTTTAAGTTTTAATCTCACAATAATTTGAAAAGCAATATGCATAGTTAAAGTAAAATTTGGAGTTTCTCTATTCTTCATAGTCCATGTAGAATAGTACTGCCTAGTGGAAATTTATAGAAAGTTCTAATCTGTGCTGTCCAATAAGGTAGCCAGCCACTAGTCTCATGTAATTATTGAGCACTTAAAATGTGGCTAGTGCAACTGATGAACTGAATTTTAAATTTTATTTAGATTAATTTAAGTTTAAATAGCCACTGGTGAGTTGTGGCTACCGTATTGGTCAGAACAGATCTGGACTATGGTGATGACCTTAGAAAAGGATAGTCTAGGCTATGTTGCAGCCACAAAGAACACTAATATCTTGGTGATTTATAAGAATGAAGATTTATTTCTTGCTTGTGTTATGTACCCATTTGGGGTTGGCTTGGGACCCAGATGGAAAAAGTAGCCACCATCTGACAATCATTATGGAGAGTCTTGCACCAGTACTTAAATTCTCTGGACCAGAGGGGATATCCACTGAGCAGGATTAGACACACAGCCCCACCTGACCAGGGAGGCGGGAATGTGGTCCTGACCATGTGCTGGGGGCAAATAGCCTCAGTAATGACTGTCACAGAGGTTAGTCTCCTTTTAAAAAAACAGAGGAGTTCCCAAGGGTTAAAGGAGGTAGGGTTACCTGTGTTTTCTTGAAATGTGGAGAGTTTAGTTTCTTTAAAATTCAATTATTCTTCACCTCCTTAACACTCATTAGCACAGATGTATTAAAAGCAGGTAAAATGTGGGAAGTAAAATTTAAACATTTTGATAAAAAGAAACTTTCTGTAAGTAAAGTTAGGGCTGACATAGAAATTCATTTAATATGAAGCTCTGCAGTATAAGGAATAATCAATGTTTTTTTTTTAATATGTTTGGGATGAGAACAGGATGAAAAGAAATTATTTGTTATTTTTTTAGAACATGAGGTACATTTTTCACTAGCAAGGAATAAAAGGTCTTTTTCTTTAAAAATAAAATTTCCTGAGCAGGAACACTTGTGGATAGTGGTTGTCTTAAAAAATATGAAACAATTTAACATTATCTGGACAATGGATTCTTTCCAGACTATACTGTGGAATCATAGAATCATCTAGTCCAGCATTTAATAGTATGTCTTGATTCTTTCTAGAATATCTACAATATTGTTTGAATACTCAAGACATGGGGGGACTCCACCATCTGTTCTCTGATAACAGACTTACTATGAAACAGGAATGATGGTTTCCTGAGAACAAATGCTTTAATATCAAGACATGCAAAGATAGCACTCGGCTGCCAATAACAAACTGCATCACAGTTACAAACGCAGACCAAGAGCTGGTAAGTAATATTAGTTAGGATGATGATTTTGTGACATACTAAAAATGTCAGATAGATTTTAGCACTATGAAGGTACTATAGATATTAGAATGTAATTGAACCAAAATGATGCTCGAGAGAAATTCTGAAGTAAATGTGCAAATTAGGCTACCTAGTATAAACTAGAACTGCCTAAGTCATTCTGTTCGTTAGTAAAAGAGAACCACATAAAGCATTTATACCGCAGAGCATTTGTTATTAGTTTCTGAGATCTATTTCGGTCATCCGCAACTGGTGGTGTGGAAAGGAAAAGAAGGCTGCAGAGACTAAACAAGCAGCGTGCACTGTGGTATCCTTTATTTAAAAACTGTGAGCTAACTACAGTTGTAGTGTTCTCATTTACCATTCTGATGGCATAATAAACTGGGAGAACATTAACACAACTTCAAGAAGGCATCAAAAAACCTGTAAACAAAAATACACACCACACATGCGCACACGTATACAACATACACGCACACGAAGGTTATAGTCTAAATACAATGAAAAGTGATGAAGAAAAGCTTTGAATGCTCTAAATCAACTTTAAAATGCTTTATTATAATAAACTGTGGCAATACTGTGGCTATTATGAAAAATATTGTAACTGCTTAAAAAGCAAAATACTGGCAATTTGAAACTAGCAGCAAGAAGCAGATAAAATAGAATGGAAGATAACATAAGACTAAGTAACATCAAAATTCTAATGCTGATACTGTGTAGGATTGCACTGAAGTAATTTAAAATTGGTTCTTAAAGAACTCTTTAAAAGTCCTTTGAAATATTAAACTGCTGCACTTTACAAATAGTGGATGAAAAGAAAAAAGTATTTGGAATGTTACACACACACAGAGGAAATGTATTAGGCATATCAGTTTATGGTCTTTGTTTATGGCCTGCAAAAAGTTTTATGAAGAAAAATTTTAAGTGCCAATGTAGTGAAAGAAAGTTAGAAATTCCTAAAGACGAAACTCTGAGTGCATGTATCAGGTTAAGAATATATTTCAAGGTTGGGGGCAAGGCATGACTGATGCACATCCAAGAAGAACCTTGTGGAACCCAGAAGGTAGACAGAACTGTTTGGAACATGTTTAAAAATGAAGGTATATTAAACTCAGACTATCCTGGCTGAGATTCCAAAGTACATGGAGTTCTATAGCTCTTCAGTTGAAGTCTGTTTCATAGTGGCCAATAAATAATTAAGACTAACTTCTCAGCAAACTGCTTTTTCATACATTCAAACACAAAAATCTTTACCACACATGCAGAGCTGGTATTCTAAACAGCACAAATATGAATCCTGGTTTCATGGGAAAAAAGCACATTAACATGGATTTTTTTCCCATAGGTTCTTATAAAAATGTCTGAAGCTGCTAGACATCTTCAGAGGGGAAAGTTTAGATTTCCTACTGATTTTGGAAGAAAGGAGATTTTATTTTTCTAAGGGAGTCAGTCATCCATGAGAGCAGGAGATATGTCTTCAGAATCAAGGCAGTGTCCCTAATGATTAAACTCATGGCAAGCCCAGATCCAGAAAAACTGGCAGGTATAACAGGGGATGGAAATGAAAAGTTCCAATGTCTACGGTATACTTTGGAAATACTGTGCCTCATAAATTAAAATGGCTCAACTGCCTGCAGAATGAAGTGCCACAGGCCTGGAGAAGACCCAGTTCCCTGGAGGAGGAGCTGGGGAGTCCCCATATCCAGGGACCCTTGGGCTGGCTGTGACCAGAGGGTCTTATTTTTCATGAGTGCTTTCAGTTGGGGAATTTATGACTTTGCCCAGATAAAGCTCCCTTTTGGTTACTTTTTCTCTAAAATCAGTTAGTCAGAAAGTTACTGGTGTTTTCCCTAAATGAAATCTAGCTGTACTAGCATCTTAAGGTGCCAGCTAATTTAAAGTAATGCCCATCAATAATGCTGCTGGGTGTCAATCACTGCTGCTGAAGAATCAACCCCCAAATAACCTAACTAAAGAATCTATCACACTGGGTGCTTTTACTATCTTGCAGGGGTTTTTTTTTTTTTTTTTTTTTTTCGAGCTTTAGAGAAATAGTCTTTGTAATATGACTCAGACGCTGCTTCTCTCTGGCTTTGCTTCACTCTTCCTCCTCCTCCTCTCCCCCTTCCCCTTCTCCTTCCTCCATGGTTTCCACGATGAGCTCTGCTGTGCAGGTGGCTTCTCCGAGACTGTTGACAGCCTTGCAGGTGTACTTGGCATCATCATCCCCGCAAACATCACTAATGATTAAAGAGCAGTTCCCATCCTCGTCGTAGTCTATCTGGAAGTGGCGGGACTCCCGGATTGATTGGTCATCTTTGAACCAGACGACTTCAGGGTCCGGGTATCCTGCATCACAGGGAGGGAGCACGAGTTGCAGAAACTATTATTTTAGGTTTCCCCACACAAACTCTTGAACTACCTCTAATGATTAAGGGGATAGAGGGGGGAAAATATGTTAGCTTTTAGCATTTACTTTGATATTTACACTTGAATATGGGCATATATTATAAACACTAATGTCTGAAACTTCACATCAGGTATTGTGCATGTAACCCGCACTTCTCATCCATGCAAGGCTTGTGCCACCTCCCATCTTAACACGGATATAGATTATTCTCTGAACACTGCCACAACTCTAATCACATCTTTAGAACTAACTATCTTCTTGGATTAAAAGGAAAATTTGTTTTTTATCCTGTATACAAGTTGAACTTAAGGACTTCCCTGGAGGCACAGTGTGTAAGAATTGGCTGCCAATGCAGAGGACACAGACAGGCTCAATCCCTGGTTCGGGTAGAATTCACACACCATGAAGCAACTAAGCCTATGCCCCACAATTACTGAGCTTGCATGCTGCAACTACTGAGGCCCAAGTACCTAGAGCCTGTGCTTCACAAGAAAAGGAGCCAGCAAAGTGAGAAGCCTGAATGCCATGACAAAGAGTAGGCCCCTCTTGCAGCAACTAGAGAAAGCCCCGCAAAAAAAGCAACAAAGACTCAGGGTAGCCATTAAAAAACAAACAAACAAACAAACTTGAACTTAAATAAATTTAAATTTAAAAAAATGAGAGTCAGTAAAAATGGGTGCAAGAGATCTTTTGAGAGTGTTGGAAATGTTTTAAAATTGGATTCTGATAAAGACTGCACAATTGTGTAAATTTCTAAAAATAATTGAATTATATACTTAAAATGGGTAAATTTTATGGTATATAAATTATAATTTGAAGGTGATAACAACCTGTAAAACATAAATTGGAGGAACTGATAATACTGCTAAGAAAAAGAAAGCAGTATTTATCTTAATCTGATCCAAAGACAGACAATATGCCTGTAGATAAATAGACACTGACCACACTGATTAGTCTCATTTTATGTATTAGTCATATTGCTGCAAAGTTCAGCAATAAAAATGTTTTCTGCCTTCTAATTGACTTGTCTTTAAATTTTTGGAGAAGCTGTTTCACAGGACAAAATTGTATCCCCAACTAGAATAAAAATTACACAGAACAACTTAAGAATTCTAACATTTTTTTCAAGTAGGATTTTGTTTTTATCGAACAGCATCCATATGCTTTAATTTCCCCTCGGCACTTCAGTCAAAGTAATGCAAATACCAAGAAAATAATCCCAAAGAGAAAAGTAAGCAAAAAGATAATTATTATATAATATTTTCTAAAAAAGTAAAGGAAAAGGAACTTAAGACCCAAAGACAGTGGTGATGGGGAGAGCTACAAGCCGTGGCCCCCAAGCTCTCAGCAGAGCCCCCTATCTGAGCACTTCTGCACTAGCAAGGCAGCACATCCACTCTTTGAAACAACTGGATGAAACACACCAAAGATAATGGTAGGCCAGGCGTTCATAAGCCAACTTGATGATACGGTGATGCAGGAGAAAAATTGTTTCTTCATTCCTACCTTCGGGCTATTTTACCCAAAAGGCTTCATCTAGCCAGACTGCTGGCGACTCTCACAGCGTGGCAGGCAGTCTGCTCTTTCTGCTGTCCGGCGCTCTGCTGCCTTGGGGCAGTTAGTCTGACTGAAAGCGGCAGAGAGCCCTGCTGTCACATGACAGCCACAGGCTTGAAGCAGGGAGGCCTGTCTCATCATACCTTGTACCTTTCTAGAACGTTGCAGTCTGTGGAAACTTAAATGCTGTGTGTCACCAACACTGCTGACACCTCAGGGGCCATGCTAAGACCCCGTAGGGCTCTTTGCACTCCAACAACTCACTGTGACCACGTTATTTCTGGCTGGCAGAGAAGCACAGGGCAGACAGGCCTGCATCCCAACTTCCCTCTGTCTGAAGTCATATCTGCACTTCACCAGTCCCATAACTTTCCCCTATGACTCCACGACGTATTTAAAAGATTTGAAAGGTTTCCCATTTCTATCTGTGTCATCTCACAGAGTCCCCAGAGCCACCCAGGGCATTAGACACTGTCTTACAGAGGAGGGCCGGGGCTTCAGAAGAGCTAAAACACTGCCCCAGGTCACACAGGCTGCTGATTAACAGCAGCGATGTCTTCTCCTCATACTGTGCTCTGCACCAGCCTTCCTGAGACAGCCTTTTGTGGTCAGTTCACATGCTTCCTAGAAGCTTGCAAAGCTCATTTCAATAAGCACGTTCCAGAGCCAAATAGGTCCATGGTAAACCACTTTTAACTTGGGTCTGGTGGCTGATGTAAGTGGGTGAAATATCAGAGTGACTAAACAGCGCTGTTCCTCAGTGGGTGGAGGGGGGCAGCGGGCCAACTCCTCCTGACCCGTTTTCCCTCACAGCCTGGCTGTTCCAGAACTGCCATCTTGCCGAGAGCACACAGTAGGGGCCCACTGGCCCGCCACACCCCCTGTACAGGGAAGGACGGCTGGAGACTCACCTTCAATCTTGCAGTCAAATCTAGCAGCACTTCCCTCCACAACTTCTAAATCACGAATGGTCTTGGAAAAGTAGGGTTTTACATGGGGCTTCTCCTCAGCAACAGCCTCCAGGAAAGCTTGGGAGACATCTTCTAGAAGGTAAGGAAGAGGATGTGGCCATTTCTTTATTCCCTGTTCTCTCCTCTTTCCTGGTTTAAAAGAGCTGGCTTTTTTTTTTTTTTTTTCCAAGTTGTTATGATTTAGCAAATAATGCAGCTTAGAGGACTGAATCATAAGCACACCTTTCTCTTGGGGACAGGGTAGCCTGCTGCCAAATGGTTTTGGCAGAAGAGAGAACTGTGACCAAACTGGGGAAATGTTTGGACTTCCCCCTCCCTTATGCTGACACATTGGAAAAGGAAATAATCTTTAAAAAGGATTTTTGGCTGCATTTCATGCCGTTTCAGGATCCAGTCGAGGGTATCTAAGAAGCACGGGAGCGTACCAGCCCACCAGCCCTCGGGCCTCCTCCTACCCTCCTCCTGGGGTGGCAGCAGCAGGCCTTTCATCTGCTCCTTAGGACGGAAGAGACAGATCTTAGAGGCGTTGTTGACTTGCCTATTGCCTGCTGTGGAGCAGTCTATTCCACAAGGATACTGCCTTCACAGTGTGTGACTCTGGACCAGGATTTGGGACTGGTCCAGGGAAAAGCCGTAACTTGGAGGGGTTCCTGACCCTCTCCTTCCCCTTCAGGCTATTTCTGGGTCATCTGGGGAGTGGCAGGGGTGGAGAAGGAGGGACCAGGCCCATGTGCAGCAGAGTCGGTCCCTGGCTACATCAGGGCAGCTCAGTAAGCAGTTTCATCAATTATCCCTTATACACAACAGGATCTAGACGCAACTTCTAGCCTCTGGATACCAAAGGCATCAGGCAGCGGGGAGGTGGTGTCTCAGGCTAAATGAGGCACCTCAAGATGATAGAGGCTATACCCTACATGTATCAAAGCAAGAGGGGGCCGAGACCTTCACTGAGGAGATAGATGGGGTAGCATCTCTAAGACAGCGGGCAAGCAACTAACCCTGTTGGACTTTAGGAGAGGCCCTGCCAATCACCGTCTACCCAATTCAAACAACATGTTTCAGCATCACAAAAACTACCAAAAAATATGGACTATCTGAGTCAACTTTTGTTAAAAGACAAGCACAAAGACACATTAAAAAAATTGAAGCATATTTTTAAAAAGCACACCACTATATGCGACTTATTTATGTCTGCCTGTCATACAAACATTGCTTTTTAATAAGAAGGAAACCTTACATGCAGTTTCTGCTAATTTTTGTGTAAAGTATAGGGAAAAGACCATCTAGTTCTATTAAACAAAGAATAACTTTCCCTCTGAAAATAGTTCAACCTCAGGTGAAACAGTTAAAAAGCAATTACTAGATTTAGTAATTATTGTCAGGGCAATGTAAAAGTAGTTTTGAATTTTTCCTTGTGGGTTGTATTAATGAAAGATAAAATCAATCTCCCACCTTAAAAAAAAAAAAAAAAAAAAACAACCTCTAAATCCCCCTGCAACCCCCAACCCTTCCTTTCTCACCATCTGGCTGAAGAAAATCTCTCTGAAGTCCCTTACCTTCAGATTCTAGTTTTTCTGCATTGAGCGGGCTGGTTGGTGACCCTGTTGAGGATTTCCTGCCACTGAGCCCTGAGATCATTGCCATAGAGGACAGTCTTCCGATGGCTCTCACAGCATTGCCCGTTTTCTGGAAAATAGACACTGGCGTTGGGCTCAGGCGGTGTCCCTGGTTCCAGCTGAGCAGCTCAGGGAGAAAAGCCCAGCCCGGGAGAAGCAGCTGTCCCTGAGATGAGGGCCTCCCGAGTGCTGAGCTCCACTAGAGGAGTGAGCCCAACCTTGCTCTGCTCAGCACTATCAGCGTGTCAGAAGATGTTCGGAGAATGGAATGGGGCCTGGAACCGATGTGTGCGTTAATGTGACTAAACAAGGTCAACATGAGACAAAAACCCTTTTCATACTGTGCTTCAACTCCCATAAAAGGGATAGTTTATATAAAGCAACTGCGGGCTGAGACAGCTCCAAAGACTTATTGCGGACGGGGCCCAGTGGGGCTGTTTCTCATAAAACAATGCTAGTGATAGGATTTTAATTGGGCAAGAGAACAGTTACTACAGATCCCACAGGTCCTGTTGGAAAGACAAAAAAAAAAAAAAGCCTTCTGTTGACCACGGGCAAGTAGCCTCTTCGGGCTTAACCTCACTGGGCTTCAGTTTCCTTCTCTTTATAAGGAGGGGGTTGGACAAGATGATCTCCAAGGTCTCATCTAGTTCTGTTTATGATTCAGATACTTAGGAGATTTGGGGAAACACTCTGCTGGCCCCAGCACAAGTCTTCAGTGGAGTTCTGGAGGGGTGTTCCTCCCTGAGGTATACCCAGGCATCAAAAAGCAGCACCCGAAGAAATTAAAAGCACAGCTCTTGGCTTTTCTGAGTTGAGGTGCCTTGGGAGAGGACAGAATTCCTATTGAAAAAAGATGCCAGGACTTGAACATTTTCTTTGTACTGTGAAAATTCTACCAAGCACAGGATTTAGGTCGAGAAGTCCCCAACCACACCTTTAAGATTCTACCCCTTTCCTAAGGTCAACGGAATGAAAGACTAAGATAAGAAACTAAAGCATAACCAGTGCTTTCCAGCCCTGCACCTGAAGCATCTTCTGAGGCATCCAGATGCTGCGCATCAAGGGAGCAGATGTAGCCACAGACTGGCTACTGAGAGAGGAAGGAAACAGCCTGTGCAAAGGCAACGGCTGGCACTTACCCACTGAACCTCAAACTGTGCTGGAAAAGCCATTTCCTCCTGAATTAACTTCACACACTACAGCATTTCAGGCAGGCCAGTATACTTCACTTAAAAAATTATTTCAAAAGTAAAGAATTTCAGAGTACTAGGGAATCATACAGAAAATGCGTGTATGTGTGGTTTAAGCAGAGACCTACTCCTGTACCCACAGTCACTTTCCTGTTACGTCACATCCCATCCTGGCTGTAGACTCCTTTCACGCACTCTCAACAGGCATTCCATCTCGCCCTGTCCTCTGGTCATCCACCCTCTCACATAACACTGTGCGGTGTGGTTATGCCCCTGGCCCTCTGGCCCACAGTGAAGCTAGATCACTCTAAAAGGAACCCAGGAGGCCCCAGGGGGAGGTGACGAAGAGAGAAGGTGAGGGATGATGACCCACTGTGTACAGAAGCACTGTGGCCCTGCAGAGAACGCTCTGGCAGGCAGACCACCTGGCAACTTGCACACTCTTCTGGGAGAAGCTGTTACTGGTCATTGATCTGTTTGTTCTGCTAGCTGGAGTGTGGGGAGACCCAGCCCTTCCCAAGGGGAGCTAACCCTGACCTCAGGAATGGCTCAGAGGCGGTGTCAGCCATAGAGGCCCTCCCTACTTAATCCACATCGGACTAGACTACTTCCTAACCAGCCCTTCTCAGCTCTCCATTGCCTTCATCCAACACAGACTAGCTTGCCCTAGGCTGGAATCTCTAAACTCAGACAGTTCATTCCTAACAAAGGACAGGTTAGCTCTCTAACCACTGATTATGCTGTGACCTTGTACAAGTCAGTTCCCCTCTCTGGGCCTTATAGTTGGACCGGAAGATTCAAATCTCCCTGCAGCTCTAGTCTTCTACAGAAAGACATAGAAATGGTAGCAGGGAATGGTCCCCTTCAATCTATGGACTCTCTAATCCCAAAGAACCTGGGGCAGGACTGTCTTCACTTGTATGGTGTAGAAAAGTGAAGTCTTTCCTCTTCTATTAACAAAATGACTCATAGGAAGCTAAGAGAACAAGGCAAATCAAACTATTACATTTCAGAGGAGGCAGCAAATAACAAATAGACCACACACTGGGGGAAATTTTCCATCAGATGGAGTGATAGACCATATAATTTAGAAAACAGGGAGAAATGTAAGCACTCGATAAAGAAAATCTTAAAAATAACCTACACATCAGAAGTCAATCTTTGGAACCTGATTCATGGAGAAAAAAAAGTTGGTGGGGAAGTTATTTATCAGAACTGGAAAAGAACAATATATGTTCTAGCCTTCCAGTTTTATGCCTTTGAGCTGAAAATAGGTTGCTGCTTTGCTAACCAAGACTTTTGGAAATGTTTAAAAGATCACCAAAGGAAGTTTCAATTCTTGAGAAGTTCCATCCTTGTTTTGAGGAAGTCTTTTTTTCTTATTGGAGAGTAATTGCCTACACTGGGTTTCTGTGTTTTAGGCGGGCAGAGTCTGTCAATGGTTTTCCTAACACAGCACAGACTCCCTCCCCTGGGAAAGGCAGCAAGGATGACTAACCAGCCTGGTTTCCCAGGACTGAGGGATTACCCGGAATGAGAGTTTTTCAGGGATAAAGCTGAGACAGGCCCTGGAAAATCCAGGCAAGGTGATCACCCTAAAGCCAGGCAGCCATCATGGGCCCTACCTATACACCGACAGCCCCAAGACTACAATTTCCCCTGAGAATGCATATTATCTAGATGTAATGGCCAGGAGTGCCGTATTCCCTGGTGACTCAGTGGCAAAGAATCCTCTTGCAATGCAGGAGACGCAGGTTCAATCCTTGGGTCGGGAAGGTCTTCTGGAGAAGGAAATGGCAACCCACTCCATGGAAAATCCCATGGACAGAGAAGCCTGGCAGGCTACAGTCCATGGGATTGCAAAGCGTCAGACAGGACTTAGTGACTGAACAACAATAACAAGGGCCAAGGATTCCATGCAGTATTGAGTCAAAAGCCTTCTTCCCCAAGGCCCTTTGGTCTATAGTACTAAAGCCTTTGCGGCTCTCAGAGAACAAAGACAGCTGCCCACAAGCCTCCAATTCATCATCCTTTGCTTCCATTTTGCAATGCAGAAGTCCTGTTGTCCTGCTCAACTTGCCCACCCTCAATGCTGCTACTCACCATGTCTTTTCATCGTTCTTTTGATATAAATTAAAAAAAAAAAAAACCAACCCTACTCTCTTTCAGAATAACTTCATTCTAAGATCAGTAATATGATTAGTCATCTATCTATTGCCTTGCTTGTTAGGATTTGTTCCCATCTTACTACCCTCCCCGTTTATGAAAACCACACCCAGATGATAACTAGGAACCGTTCCTCAGGCAGCTGTGGAGTCTGGGCCACGTGCCCCTCTCCCTCCATCACAGTGCACCCCTTTCTATCCCTCTCCATTGTACTCTGCCTCACCGCGCTGAGCCTCAGCTGCTCCAAGAGGGAACCCCTACTCCAGGGGTGCCAAGGTCTTGGTATCCAGAGCTGAAAATGTGGAAAACATTTTCCTAAGGGAGAAATGTAACACAACATGGTAAGAGGCAGCTGAACTATCACCAGCTTCAGGGGCATTATGTGTTGAATGGGATTTGGTAGACTACTTTTCTATGTAATTTTATGAAGCCTAACCACTGTTTCTGTGGAAAAGCTATTTACAAATGCTGCTACCTATGTTAAAACAGGAAGTTAATGTTCCTTCTCTGAATTCTTCATTTTCTTTCTCATTTTCAAAAAACCTTATGGCTAATATTACTATAAACAGCAAGAAAACACATAAGTGATTAAAATATCACCACGAATTATGGTTTCCTGACCCATCTGACTGAAAAATTCCATGTATTTTCTTTGGAATCTCCGTATCTCTTCTCTGCGCCTATCCCTTGGGTTTAGGCTCTTTCTTTGCTTTGGTTCACCAGCAAATGTGTGGGTGCTCCCAGAAGCTTGACGTGATAAGGCTGCCCTTTCACCCACAGCCTCGTCCAAGCAAAACCCAGTGAGATTTCCTGCTCTGAGAACGGCCCCGCCCCCACACCAGTCACCCCATGCGCTTCAGAAATACTGCTATTTCTTTGAGATCTGCTGGCCCCAGGATCATTCATAAAGCCAACCCTTGATTTTGTGGCTTCTCCCCCCCCATTTTTAAAAAATGACATTTTCTCCTCTGATTTTACTGGATCCTACTGGCACCAGAAGGTGAGGGAAGCAGCACGGCATTCCCACTCACCAGGTACTTGAGCAAAGTGAGTTGATCACTTAGCTGCAGGAGGGGATAACCAAGAACTGACTGCCGCTGCAGGGGGCCTGCTGAGATGCGCAGGGGACAGAGGCCCTCAGACCCACACTCCCGAAGCCGCTGGCTCTCCTGCTTCTCTCAGCCTTTCAATGCCTGTGGTTTAGTCATTCTGTGTGGCAAATCACCAGTGTCCCAGTTGCCCCTGGAACAGTGATTTCTTTTTCTCTGCCACAAAGGCAAGGTCTAAAGCCCTGGTCCCCTGAATGCCCAGCTAAAAGACCTCTCCCGTCAGGCCGGCATGACCAGGGTGAGGTCCGGCTCATAGCTCTGAGCTTTTTCCTCCGTCTGTGCTGTTATCCTCTCCTCTCTGGGTTTCACCCATGTTCCACGGCCAGCTTCAAACTCCTGCCCTTGGCAGCCTTTCCTGACAACCACATCCAGCTCTGGTGTGATTGGCTCCATCCTCTGTCCACACTCACATATATGGGTATGGAAAACTATAGTGATCGTTTATAATTCTAGCTGTGTGTTATGTCCTTTTATGTCTATTTGCTTTTCAGGTTTCTGTTTCACTATATACTCACTGAGTATAGAAACCGTGTACCCTCCAGTAGCCCAGGAATTTTATACTATTAGCAGTGATAATAAAAATAAAATAGAGGATGATAAGTTCTGTATGGATTTGGATGATAATTTTCTCCATCTGGTAACAATCAAAAGCAATCTGTGTCATTAAATTGTGTGTTGTTAAGACTGTGTAACTGGAGCTAGTCCCTGGGTTTGAACGCTGGCTTTCCCATGCTTACGAGCTGTGATCCTGGGTGACATTCCGAACTTTTCTCTGCCTTGTTTATCTGAGAACTGGGGATAACAGTAGTACCTGCCTCCCAGGATTAAAAGACAATGTGCATAGAAAGTGCTTTGAATGTTCCCTGACACATGGCCAGCTCTCCGTACATATCAGCTACTGATGTTCCCTGACACATGGCCAGCTCTCCATACATATTAGCTACTGATGTTCCCTGACACATGGCCAGCTCTCCGTACATATCAGCTACTGATCTCATTTGTGAACACTTACTATGTGCCACGTAATGTACTAGAGGTTAAATGATGATCATTTCATACAATCCTCAATGATGCTGTGATTTGGTACCACTATTATCCCCATGTTATAGATGAGTAAATGAAGGCACAGCAAGGTTAAGTAGCTTGGTTAAGGATTTGCAGCTAGTAATGCACAACCCCCCATGTCTCTCATTGTAGATCACATGCCCACCTCCTTCATGGTAAAAAAATGTTAAAACCATCACACTGCCTATAACAAGATCACATTCTCCAGGGTTGCTAAATAGTCCTGCAAGTGACATTGCTCATCCCTACCCACAAAGACATGAAACGTCAGTCTTGGTCCCAGACTATCTCAGAAATAAATGTAAACATTTTTATGGAGTGAGGTCAGGGCAAGTTGGGAATGAGGGTGGCTTGAATAAAGCAATTATGAGGGGCAAGAGACCAGTCCAAAGTGACCCCTGCCATTACCTGCCATTTCCTTCTTGCCATGTACTTCTTCATCCGGTCCTTGGAGAGTTTCTTGGCCTCCATGTTCTTGGTGTCTTTCATTAGCCATGGATGCTGAAGGCACTGGGTGCAGTTCAAGCGGTTTCTGATAGAGGCAGAGATCAGAGGATTTCTGAGCAGAAGGGGATCTCAGAGACTACTGGTCAGACCAGAAACAGGAGGTCATCTGTCCCTAGATACATGGGGCAGAGCCCATGGCTGTCTGCTCCCAATCCATCCACTGTGATGAGAATCATGGTGATCCTAACCTTTTTCCTCTCTTGATCTGGGTTACACTGACTAGACCCAGGACAGATTAGTGTTAAGCAGGCCTAAACACTGATGGGCAGCTGGAGTCTCATGACCTGCCTTTGGGGTCTAGAGAGGCTAAGTGCTGGAGGACAGAGATGTCTTGGAATGACTGGCACCATATTCCAGGGTGGGGTCATTCTGCTGGTCACATGAGGGCTGGGACCTGTGGATGCCAGATCCTTCTACCTCTTTGTCTGATGGAGGGAAGAGTGAAACCTTAAGTCCAAATCTTCAAGAATCAGTGAACTCTCAAGTCTTATGGTGTGGTGGAGCATCAGATTTTTGCCTATTAAAACTCAAAAGAGGTATGTCTTATGTTCAGCCTATGAATTATGACAACCTTAGACCTGCACTGAAATTCATTTAATTTGCTGAAAGCTCTGGGAATCTAGACATATTTCAGGGCCATCACCTTAATTATAGAAGGACTAGTAAAGTCCAAAGCACCAAGTGCTAACATACATAGAAAATGAGTAAAAGTAAATTTGCTAAATATAGAAAAATGTAGTGATCTTTATAAGTGGATATGGATTATTTTAATTTTCATATATTCAAAATTTGTACTATATATATATTAATTTATAATAGAAAACATTTTTAAAAGTGCTGATAGATGGAGATTTCTGGTTGAAGACATGCTGAGTTTGAGTTTATGGGAATCTAGTGTCTTGATCTATATGAAATCAATTCATAGGTGAGTCCATTTTACAAGCACAGAAGAGCCAGCACATTACTGAATAAACTCAAGATCAGATGAGAAGATAGGTGATATGAACAATACCTCATTTACCAAACCACGTGTAAACGAAGCCTGGTTGACGGAAGCCATCCTTGGACCAGAGTCATTAGGAGGGAGGCTTCCATCTCCCTGGGGCACCTTGGAAGTGGGGATCCCTCACACTAGAAGGAAATCCAGCACCGCGCCCCCCTCACAACATCCGGATCTTCCCCGGGGCAGGCCTACTTCTGATATAAAGACTGAGACAGCAAAATGCTAAGAGGACCTCACTGTCAAAGAGTGTGGACTGTCTCCTCTGGTGAGGAGTTTGGCCCAGAGCTGGCTACAAAGGACCAAGAGGTGGGTGTGTAACCAGAAAACCAGACAGAACCACTTAAGAGACACCCTAAGCTCATTCCTTTAGCAACTGCACTCTCCTATCCCAAACAGGATTTCTTCCAGAGTAGGCAAGATGAGGGACAGCCTTGGAGGGGCGGGGCGGCCTGGGGTGGGGTGGGGTGTGGAGTTGCAGGGGTGAGTTTCACCATCTTCTGGGGAAATGCCTAGAGCTGCTCCCATTGCCAAAAGCGACACCCCGTGTTTGAACCAGGCCTTGTGTCATCTGGCCACCTGTTCACAGACAAGGGGCCCAGTAGCCAGCTGTCCCCACCTAACACTGCCACCTCTCCCTTCCCTGGGGCAGGACAGTCCTCCCTGCACACACAGAGCCCTGCTCCCCTTCCTGCTGTGATGGAGCCACTTCCCTGCTCCACTGAATCCTGTCCAGCCCCATGCAGGACCCCTCCCCTGCTCTAGCCTCCTCTACTGTTCCAATGCTTCTCTCACTGAAATACCGACGAGCACTTTGGGCATCTGACCTTTCCTCACAGCCTTAGGCTGTCTAAATGCCTGAACACTCCAGCCTCCTGATGTCTGCAGATGTTTTACACAGTCATCCACTGACCACCTTGGCAGCTCCGTGCAGCCCTGCGTGGTGGGGCTGGGGAACCTCACAGGCTGCACTGTTAGTGGGACAGAGATGGAGCTGGGATAGCAGTCTCATCGACCAGTGGCGGAAGGCGCCTGGCTGTACTCAGGTAGGCAGTTCCTGCATATTATAGCTACTAAAG
Organism: Capra hircus; assembly: GCF_001704415.2. NCBI lineage: Eukaryota > Metazoa > Chordata > Mammalia > Artiodactyla > Bovidae > Capra > Capra hircus. The sequence goes on from NC_030808.1 coordinate 67,759,226, forward strand.
AAGCATCGAGCCAGAACAGCTGGGAGTATGCTCAGGCCCCACAAATAGGATCTCTTCCCTGAAATCCTAGTAGGATTGCTGCTGGCCACAGCCGTACATGGAAAATAAAAGGGGCTGTTGTTATTCATACACGAGCTGCCTCTTCTTTCCCTCAACACTCAGTCAAGGGTTGCTTTTCAAGAGAGGTGTCTGTGCTTCTAAAGACAGGATAGTGTCCAGCCCCAGGAAGCAGGGGCCCAGGAAGACCCCCTTCTGGGCCCTCATGCACACCATGCCCACCCTCCTGTGCTGGGGTGCAGAAGAGCCCACCACAGGGAAAGGAAGTCACTGCCTCTGGACCCCAGGCCAGGGTGTGGGGAGCCCCAAAAGACTAAAAGCTCAACTCTTTACTTCATATCCTTCTTCAGCAAGTTGCTGATAAAATCCTTGGCGTCATCGGAGATCTCGTCAAAGGCCTCGTCGTCGAAGTCCCAGGTGGCTGAGGTAACGTTGGCTAAGGTTTCGTTGTCATTGTCACCCATGAAGGGGGACAGTCCACTGACCCTGGGGGATAAGAGAGGAGAGCAGTGAGTGGGGGAGGCCGGCAGAGAGGGTGGTCCCCCAGGGGAGCGCTCACTGAGGTCAGAGGTGAGGGCACCCCCAGCACCCCCGCCTCTCCTCCCACCCGGAAAAGAAGAGGGCATGCTCTCAGCCTCTCTCTCTGTACTTCTGGGATGCCCCCCGCCTGTTGACACCCCCTGCCTGTGAAGCTGAGGTGGAAGGGGTTTTCCTCAGTTTACCATTTCCACACAGCACAGCAGGGCCTTCCTCCCTATCGTCTGTTCTTCCTGGACGCACAGGCTAGAACGTGGCCCCACAGAACCTTCTCTAACATGCTGGAGGACGAGTCCCCTCCTCCCCGGGGCCCCTCCCCACACCCTGTGGACCGGTCACGTGACACAGCACTCGTTGCCCCGCACTGTCCTGCCCTCTCACCTTTCACCCTCAGCACCAAGAACAGGGCCAGCCCACGCAGGGCTCAGCAAGGGTGTCTCCAGGGACAGTGAACCTCAAGCCTGCAGTGTGAGTCTGGGGATCCAGCTACACTTGAGTTCAAAACTCCTGAGGCATTTAGGCCAAACCAGAAAGGTTCCCTCAAAGGGACCGAGGCCTGTTCGTTCGCTGGGTGACCTTGGACCCCGATTTCTGTGTGTCAGCCTCCTCCTCCATTAGGTGGACAACTTGCTACTGAACTACAGAGTGGTCACCACGCCGCCTCTCCCTGTCCGCTTTCTCCTGCGTCCTCATCATCATGACAGCAGACGTCTGTCAAACACTGACTATGTGCCATGCACTGGGCAGAGAGCTAAAGTAGATTCAGTCTTAACACCACTCTTTAACCCAGGCAACTCATCACTTCGTTTAACAGATAAGGAAACTGCCACACCAAGTGGGGTTAAATAACTTGCCCAAGGTTTTGCAGTCAGTGAGCCCCTTCTTTAACCGCTACTTTGTACGATCATTTCTGGAAAGATGAAGTCAGCCACAGCCTACAGCACTGGCAAGAGGCCTGGTCTGCAATAAAAAGCTTGGTCTGTGACCATAGCTATTACACAGCTCCTCTGTACATAGTTCACCTCCATTGCCTCATCAATCTGTGATCCCAGGAATGATTCATTTACCGATAGCTCAAGCCAAATAAAATTTAGAAGGTGAACTATCTCAAAGTCAAATGGAACAGACTTCTGGCTTACTAGCCTCACCTCTGGACACCTCATCTCCACCCCAACTATCCAGCCTTCTACCTTGATCCAGGGCTAGCCTCATGGGTCTTAGAAGAGCCCCACTCTTGGTTTAATGCTCTGCTGCCACAATTTTGAAATTATTAATAATGTTGCACAAGCCACCTTATTTTTTAATGCTGCACTGGACCCCACAAATTATGTATCTAGTCCTGTCTGCCCCTCGAGATGTATTGTGCCATCAACCTTCACAGTTAAGGCTTCACTAACATCCCTTGCCCCAAATCCATCATCATAAACAATAATGCAAACCCTTTGGGAGCTGTTTCGCCATTCAAGAGGCCTCAGCCTTATGAAATACACCTGGCCCTGAATATTAAGTTTTGTAAAACAAAATCTATTGCATTTTTGCAAGGAAATCTTGCCATGGGAAGAAGAACCCTCTGGTGAAAATCTTCATTTAAAAAAAAAGAAGAAAGCTTTTCAGAGTGACTGATCTCACCCTAATCAACATATTTGTGCTTTTGAATAAGAGAGTTTTATAGATGGCATAAAATGTCTTAAAGCAAGACAGTAATTTACATTTTGAGATGGCATGGAGACAATCACTCTTGATCACCTCATAGTGAGGGAAGAGGGGGAGTCTCTGCAGTTATGTAATAGTCATTTCTCTTCTCTGGGCCTCTGAGTCCCTCCTTATACATCAAGGGCACTGGGCTAGAATTCCTAGGGGTTCCCAGCATTCCTGGCTCTCTGACCCTGGGGTGACTGACTAGTCCCATTAAGATAGAGCCTGACTCTTGCCCCTCAGCTACGTGCTCCCTTCTGTCTTCCATCCTTCTGCATTTTCCATCTGAGACAAAGGGGAAAGTCCTGCAGTGTGCCAAGAGATTGCGGGAAAGCCAACAACCCCACTGTGGAATGCTGAAAGGCCCCCTTCTGTAAACCTCCTTTCCTAATTAGGAACTGCAATCCTGCAAAAATAGGGCTTAATCTCTGTGTGATGTTCACAGTCGGGGACAGCCTCCTGGTCTCTGGCCTCTGGCAATCCTCTTTCCTGGCAGCCCCTCCAGCTGAGATCTGCTTGAGGCTTGGCTGCCTCCTCAACTGCCCCAGCTCCCCCAGCACTCCCCCTGATAAAGAGAATGTGTCTCTAAAATAAAACTTGCACAATATGCAGAGCATGATGACGAAGAGAGTATTGGAATTTTAGTAATCCTGTTTCTTGGTGGTGGGATTTTGCAGAATTTTTAAATCTTCTTTCTTGGACTTTTTTTGTAAGTGCTAGAACTTGCATACGATCATATGTGGTTGGGTTGTTCAATCCAATCAACAAACATAATAACCGTATCATTAGAAACACGATTCACCTCTTTTCCTAGTCTTATCTAATTTTTAACTGAAGGAAATCAGAGTACACCACCCCAAAAGGTGAACTTTGGCATAAACACTGCATTGAGCTGAAGTCAATTAACTCTTTGTCCCACCTCTTTCTATCTAAAAGTAGGACATACATGTCTCTTTGTTAAGGTGACATGAATTTTCATTTGGTCTGTTTGTCCATTTCTTCTCTTATCGGAGGAAGAGAAAGACCCTCATCCGTATATCAGATCTTGCTAAACAGTCTCTATATACATTTCCTCCTCACCTTGTCACAATTTAGCCCCTCCAAAAGCTCCAAACACTTTCTCCTTTGTCCAGTTATTTCTATATGATTTATCACTCTTTGTTAAAGTAGTATATAAGCTCCAAATTTTAAATGCATCCTGAGTCACATTTCTTTATGAACACCTTTATGAACATTTATTATATGTACACAATTAAATCTGTTTTCTTTTTGTTAATCTGTCTTTTGTCAGTTTGATTTCCAAGCCCACAAGAACTGAATCTAAGAGGGTAAAGGAAAGTTTTTTCCTTCCCAACATAACCAATGAATTTGTTTGGTTTTCACAAAACTGTAATCAATGTGGGCAAGTTCTTGGATCCTCTTCTTCTTCACTTGACATTGTCTTTCAAAAGTGTATACAGTCTTCATGTTCATTTTTAATGGTTAAATATTAATCTTTGTGCTAATTAGTCAACAAGCGATATGACTTCAGGGTGTTCTGATTTTTTTAATTCTTAATCTCTTACTGCAGCCAAACTTCACCAGGGAATCTGATGCAGAGACCCGTTCTGCTTGCAGAACAGGACATCAGGAGAAAGAAGGCAAAAATGCCTCTTAAACTATACTTTCTGTATAATTTTTTTAAACAGCAGATGACCCTACTGCGTGAACAGTCAGCAAAGGGGACCACATATCTGCCAGCAGAACTATTGAGAGCTTAGGAAGGGGTTAGTCTTTTCTCCCATTTTAGCCTTGGGATGCTCATTCTCTGGTGCGCTGGGAAGATTTGAGAGGGCTAGGAGGCGCCTAGAGGAAGAGCTGGGCATCGTTTTGTGCAGTAGGCCATGAAACAGCAACCCAGGGTTTAGTCATGTTAACCACAGCCCAGGTCCCTGGAGAGCAAAACCTGCAGGTGTTTTCTGGACCTGGTATGGGTATGGGGTGCCTGGAGGTCACAGGAGCTGGAGTCAGAGAGCATGTCTGGACTCAGCGACTAAGAGGGCAGGGGCAGCCCTGGGTGGAGCTCCTGGATCCCTGTGAAGACCCCTGCATCCAAATCTGAGTCTGAGCAGATACGCGATGCTTGGGCACTGGGACTTCTCCCCATTCACAAAGATGTCCTGAGAAGTCACGCTCCAGATGGGATGGACCTGGCTCTCTGGACTGTGGTGTGTGTGTGTGCTTAATTGCTCAGCTGTGTCCAACTCTTTTCAACCCCATGGACTGTAGCCCACCAGGCTCCTATGTCCACGGGATTTTCCCAGGCAAGAACAGAGGAGTGGGTTGCCATTTCCTTCTCCAGGAGATCTTCCCAACCCAGGGATCAAACTGGTATCTGCTGCATTGGCAGGTGGATTCTTTGCCTGCTGAGCCTTGGACCATGGTGCATGCTCACAAATTAGCTGGGGATGGGAAGTCTGCTGCTGAGCACAGCAGGAAGATGTTAGGGAGGAAAGAGCAGAGTGGAGGTGTGAGGGAGGGAAGGAGAAGGAGTTCTGGAGTAGGGGTGAGAACAGGACACAGAGACGGGTCTCCACAGGCAGCAGAGGAACACCAAGTCCTCAGGAAACTGGGGAGAGGAGGTGGGAGGGGAAAGGAGGCTTCGAACATCTGCAAGGTTGAAGTGTGGCCAGGAGAGCCCAGCCCTCTCTCCTCCTGCCAGAAACCACACGGGCACTGCTAACAGCAGAAGTCTCAGCAGGTTCATGAAATCTCTTCTCTCCCTTCAGAATCAGGGGTGAGAGGGTGGGGGCCCCACAACCCCGCCAGCTACATCTCTGCCCTGCCTGGGGACCCTGGGCTGGCCGTGGGGCTGGGTCTCCTGTGCTGTGACAGGATCTGCCCTGATCTCTCCAAAGGTGTGAGGAGGAATTCCTTCAGCAAAGTCAGAACAACCTACCAGGCATGGCTGCTCACTTAGGAGGTGCTAGCCAAATACGTGCTGAGTGATACATCTCTTCTCACCCGGCCCCCAACTTTCCATCTCTCTCTGGCCCCAGGCAGGAGATGGGGAGTCCTCTGGAACTAACAAGGAAGATGACCCTGATAAGGACTGCCAGACAGACAAACAAGCTCCAAACAGAGGGATGGAGGTACAAGAGGGCCGCCAGAGAACCTTGCCTGGGTGGGGCAGTGTGTGTGGTGGTGGTGGTGGGGGGGGGTGCGGGTGGTGGTTCCAGCAGCAGCTCCAGAATGCCACATAGCAGGGCTGAGAGGAAGCCACTTGGCTGGCTCCACCTTCTGTTCTCACACCACATCCCCACGAAGAGCCCTAGTTTGGGAGGGAGACTCCCAGACCTCAATCCCCACAGTGAGAGCCAGTGGAAAAGTCCCAGGGGGCAGAGAAGCCGGCTGGGGCAGGAGGCAGGAGCCAGGATATGGGGAGGTTGTGTAGGGCTGGCCTGTGTCATTTCCCCTGCTGCTTGCTTGTCTTCCTTCAACACGCACGTCTCCACCCTCCTCTCACCCCATCCAGATCCCTTTAGGCTGTTGCCCCATTCATCACAATTATTTTCTCCCCATTTCAAAAAATCCTTCCCCATTTCTAAGTCTCAGCTTTAAAAGTAATCTAGCAAACCATGCCACGTAATATCCAAATTACTTCTTCAATCTCAAAGAATTTTCATTTTAAAATAAAGTGCTCTTGTGACCCAGTAATTCTAGTTCTAGATCCAACAGAAATGCATAAGGCATTTACTAAAGCACATGCACCGGATACTCACGATGCCCTGAACTGGAATCTAGTCAACAGCCCATTAGCATAGAATTGATAAGGAAATTGGAGGAGGTTCAGAGAGTGGCACAGCCTTGGGAAGGGCCAGTCACAGCCTCACAGCATGATACAAATGGGGCTCGCAAACAAGGAGGGGCAGGAGAAGCCAAATACACCTTTCTGTGTGATTTCATGTATGCAGAGTTCAAGAACAGGTGATCATGGTGCACGATGTTAGAATGGGGATCAGGCTACCCCTGATCGGGTGACTGGAGCCAGGGTACTGGGAGGGCTGCAAGCGGGTGGTTGCTGGGTCTGGGTATAGCTGTCTTCACTCAGCACGTTCACTGAGCATCTAGTCACTGCTCTGGCCCTGACCTGCATGAAGACCAGTCTTCCTAGTTTGCCCAGGATGGTCCTCACTTAAGCACTGAAAGCCCCATATCCTGGGAAACCTGGCAGTGATGATAAACTGGGATAGCTGGCCACCCTCTAGGACTATGGAAGTGGGTGGCCATGTGGGCTTCCGTGGGCCCCATGAACTCAATGTCAAATAATGATCAAATCCCTGCCCTGTCAACTCCCAGGTTTGTCCCGAGGACCAAATTGATGGTCCGGATCCGATACCAGTGGGAAAACCGCTGGAAACAGCAAGATGAGTCTCCTCGATGGCTGCAGGGGGACCCAGGGACCGAGCCAGGCCACAGGCAGCCGACAAAAGGCTCTCTCAAGAGTCAGGCGTCTCTCCCAGGGAAAGACCCAGCGAGAGCAACCCCGCACAGCCCTGGCTGCCTGGCGCTCTGTGTTTACCAAGGGGCCAGAACCGTAGAGTCTGCTGTCGTTTTCATTGTTCCTCAGCTCTCTCTCTCCTGGAGAGGCACTCCTGGCCACAGTTTCTCCTCTGCTGCCATAGGGGGAGGCTGTGCTGTGGGAATGACCCCGAGCAGGGAAGAACATGACTCTCTGGGCTCCAAGACCCGTGACACAGGTTCAATGGAGTGAAGTCATCCTAACACGCCACAGGGAGAGTCAGACTCCTGAGCACTTGTAAACACCTCACTGCACCAAAAAAACCACTGCACTCCTGCTAAAGCATTGGTAACTGCGGTTCCTAAACCTGGCTGTGCAACAGAATCACCTAAAGCCATTTCTTACAATGGGGTCCAAAGACCCAGGGATCTAAAAAGTACCTGTAGAGGTCTCCTTCAGGTTTTCTATGAGAAGGTTTAATTTGTCCTTTTGCTTTAATGACGGAAGTTTTTTTTCAAAATGACTACAGGCACAGCTGCAGTTTCAGGGAAACCAGCCCATAACTGTGCATTACCGCAAAGCTCAGGTTTCCATTGAGGTTAACGCCTGCTTGCAGCCTGGGACTTCAGAAACTGAATCAGCCAGATTCCAGCAAGAGGGGGTGCTCTACGGTCTGGTGCTCAAAGTGTAGAGCTCAGACCGGCACCATCAGATACCTGTAGCCTGTCAGAAATGTGGGTTCTTGGGTCCCCAGAACTTCTGAATCAGAACCTGTGATCTAAGGAGAGGCCCAGGGGATTCACGCAGATTACCGGCTGTGCAGACCTGGTCTGAATCACTGGCCTCCTTGCTTTTCTGCAGCATTTGCCAATGAACGACTCCCTATTTTCCACCTAACTTCCCACCTCTAATTACTCTACAGCAGCTTTCTATTGTCTGTTGGCCCCACTAAAAGCTCTATCATCAAACCAGTCCATATACTGAGCCCAGAGATGAGGCTGGCAGTGGTGTCCTGCTGCCACGAGGATGGGGTGCGGTCCCCTGAGGATGACGGTGACACGCACAGGAGATGTGCACCTAGGCTCACTCTCCGCTTCTCTACAGACCCCAAAACACATGCAAAGGTAACTTACACAGCACCAGCCGTATTCCTGCCCTCCTGACCAAAGGCCCCAGGCTGGCCAGCCTCAGGGATGAGGACGGGCCCAGAATGGGTACCTTAGTGCGTGGAGCTAGACCCTCCCACGCAAGGGTGACACAGGCTGTGGACGTCACCAGGAGCACAGGAGCGAGGCAGGGCGGTGAGGAGGGGCTTGGGGGCCTGTGGCCCTCTTGACTCTGGGTGGGCTCCCCGTCAGGCCCTGCCCTGGACCCTCCAACATCAGGGCAGCCTGGGGCCCTCCCTCGTGTGGCCCAGGACTCACAGGATATAGCAGATGACCCCGATGCTCCACATGTCCGTGGCATAGCCAATGGGCTCGTAGTTGATCACCTCGGGTGCGACGAACTCCGGGGTGCCAAAGAGGACCTTCAGAGACCCCGCATTCTCTGCAACCAGGATGGAGAGCGATCAATCACTGGAACATCCCTAAGCCAACCCGAGGTGAGTGGATGCCAGGAGGGACACAAGTCAGGCTGGCCTTCAGCAGCTCTCCCCTTGCAAAACGGCACGGAGACAACGGTCTCCTCACAGAGAAAGTGCACACACCAGTAAAACGGACAAACCGCACGCGCAACTCAAATGTCCAGGGTGAGGCTGGGGGAGTGGGGAGAGCCCGTGACAGCCCCAGATGGAATGACCTTCTGCGGGTCTGTCTCTCCCACGAGCTTCCCGGTGCAGGGGCTGTGACCTGTGCTTGACAATAACCTCTACCGTGCACTCTGTCGTTAGTGCTCCGCTGCCTGCTTTATGAGGACTTTCCTATTTAATACTCTTGCCTAAGAAGGAGCATGACCCCCATTTCCTAAGGAGGAAAGGGAGGCCCAGGGACTGATTCGCCCACCCAGTTAATGGTGGTCAGGACCTAACCCAGCAGACTGACTCCTGAGCCGCGCGCCCCTTCTCCTCACACCACCTCTCCACGTGCAGCGTCACGTCTCTCCTCCCAGGAGCTGCTGGGAGGTTAGTCAGGAAAAGCCATAACCCCTAGGTGGTGCCTCAGGATCATCACCCACCAAAATGATTCTAAGTCCCCATCTGCCTTGCCCTGCCTCCTGGAAGTGCAGGAACAGCAGAGATGCTTCAGAGGACCCTGGCCTAGACCCAGGGCCTGATTCCACTGCAGCAGGTGGTGGGACTTGCTGGGCAAAGTGACGTGGACCTCAGCTTCCTGCTCTATTAACTGAGGCTCACAAGTCCGCCCTGCCTACCTCACAGGGTTGCTGTGAGAATCAAATGAAGGAAAGGATGTGAAAGTGCTCTGGAGACTGAACAGCAGGATGCACTGTCACCAGAATGTTCTGCTGATGAAGGCACCAGAGCGAAAATAATCATCATGGTAAAACAAACAGCTGACACCTGTAAGTACTCGGGCGTCCCTCATAGCTCAGCTGGTAAAGAATCCGCCTGCAATGCAAGAGACCCCCGTCTGATTCCCAGGTCAGGAAGATCCGCTGGAGAAGGGATAGGCTACCCACTCCAGTATTCTTGGGCTTCCCTTGTGGCTCAGCTTGTAAAGAATCTGCCTGCAATGGAGGAGACCTGGGTTTGATCCCTGGGTTGGGAAGATCTGCTGGAGAAGGGAAAGGATTCTGGCCTGGAGAATTGTATAGTCTGTACAATTGTATGCCCTGTATAGTCCATGGGGTCACAAAGAGTCCGACAGGCCCTTCACTAGCCAGCGCTTACTATGCCTGAGGCACTGCTCTTATCATTCTAATGTATTAGCTCACTTGATTCCCTTAACAATTCTATGAGGTGAGTACCATTATTATCCCATTTTACAGATAATTTGAGATGTAAGTTCCCACAGCTAGTAAGTGGGAGGGGCAACCTCCAGGGTCTCTGATCTCAGCTCCAATCTGGTGCACCCCCCTCAGTACCCACGGAATGGAACACAAACAGCCACTGCCGGGGCGTGTTGGGACAACAGGAGAGGCGGCTCAGCCTTACCCAACCTCCTGGCCAGACCGAAGTCGATGAGCTTGATCCTGGTGCCTGTCTTGTTGACACACATGATGTTCTCGGGCTTGAGGTCCAGGTGGACGATGCCCTGCTTGTGGATGTACTCCACCCCCTCCGAGATCTGCTTCATGTACTTGATGCACTCCCGCTCCGTCAGCTCGAAGTCCTCATCAATGATGCGCTCGAACAGCTCGCCCCCGGACACGCTGCAGGCACAGAGCAGGCACTCAGACCATAGGAGTGGGGCGACTGGCCCAGGGCAGGCTGGGGGAGGGGTCGAGGGCAGGAGCGCCCAGGGGTGGGGGTGCTGGGCGTCTTCTGCAGCTTTCTGAGCTCTAGGCCACTGCCCCATTATGTGGGTCTCAGTCTTCCACTGTGTGAGGAGGACACAGACCTCCTGGTTTCCTGCTGGGGGGACCCTGCCTGTGCTTGCTAAGCCTGGGGGGATTCAGGGAAACATGTAGGCTGGACAATTTCAGAGGTGGTCATGAGCTGAGAGATCCACAACGCTCTCCTGAGCAGGAAGGGTAACTGCCAGGTAGCCTGGCTCCCCCAGATAACTCTAGATGTGAGGGACCATCCTGTTCTCTAGCCATGCCTTTCAGCCATAAAGAACTGAAGCTTAAAATACTCGCAGTCTCCATAAGCAGTGGCTTCCCAAAGCCAGAAACAGAAAAATATCTCCAATAATTAGGAGCTTCAGCACATTTTCTAAAATTCATTGGCTGTAACTCACTATATTAATACTTGCAGTTGTGACCAATTTGCTTCCTCTGGCTAGGCCTATAGCATCAGGTTACTCCTCCAGCCGTAACTAACTTATCTCGGCTTCCTGGCTCAGGCTGGGAGTGTAGTACATCCTGCCTGCCTGGATAGACTTTGGATCCTGGCCATGGTGGTTCTGGGGCCTGCAGTGGGCACCTTTTGCTAAGGACTGGCCCAGAGGCTACAGCCAGCCAACATGTTTCCCTTCAGTGCAAATGCATGGGGCCTCTCTCCCAGCCTTCCTTGCTCAGAAAGTTTAAAGCTCTCCTTGGTAACTTATGTAGCATCCAGACACCAGTATGCTCTTTTCCGCAATGGCCTACAGATGCATCAGCTGAACCAGGCTGAGTGGGCTTCTTTCTAGGCCTGTCCTCTTCCTAGGGCCTTCCCTCTTCTAAGGGAAGTCATCATAAAGACGAGCAAGAGCTGAGCTTGAACCCTGACTTTGTGTGACAGCAGGCACGTTACTTACCCCTCCTGAGCCCCAGTTTTCTCACCTGTCCCTACACCATAGTAGTTGGGAATGAAGGAACTGCAGGAAAACATGCCTGACATGAAGTGGGTGCTCAGAACATGCTAATTATCATTTGACAACCTAAAACGGGTCAAACAGATCTTGTTACTGACCCTTGAGGGAGAGACAGACAAGGATGCACAATGGGGCCCACGAAGCCTTTGCAGGCTTCCATCACCACAGGACAGACTTTCACTTCTAAACTGGTAAAGGTCGGTTTGTTCCAGTGGCCACTGGGGGGCGCTAGAACCAACACTTTAGAACCAACTGAAAAGGAGGTCCTTGCGCAGCCAGGAGGCGGCGCCTCTGTCCTCAAACCCTTCATTTCTAATCTCTCCACCCAGGCTCTAAATCAAACTAATTTCCCTTCGTAGGTTCCTAGCTTTCAGGCAGTTCTTAACATCTCTTGAGCCCGTTTCTATCTGCAAGGTGTCGGTGAAAACAGTGCCATCTCACAGGATTTCTGTGAAGACCGAGTGAATTAATTCAGGTAAAGTGTTTAGAAAAGTGCCTGGCATATAGTAAGTGCTCAATAATATGATTATTATTTTAAAACAACCAGTTGCAGAGGAGGCTGTAGTTGAAATACAGACTCCAAAGCTTCTCTCCTGGAGATTTTGATTTAGAAAATCTTGGCAGGGTCTGTGATCCGTATTTTCAGTGAGTACCCCAGGTCATTCTTACCATCAGATAAGTTTGAGAAATACTGGTTTACTCAATTACTACCCCGGGAGGCCAGCTGCAATTCACATCCCCTGAGAAACCGCTCTCGATTTCATCATATGATCATTCCTTCTGTGGGTTCCCATAGTCTCATCTCTGAGCTTTTTTTGCATCAAGTCTGCATTTAATGTTGTCTGCTTTTTAATGTTTGTGAATATGTCTGGAAAAAGTCTGGTTCATCTCTAGACCCCTGTTTATACCTGGCAATATCTGGCACAGACAAGGTATCCCAAAATGTTTGGTTTTAAATATTCTGAAAAAGCAAGCAACCATTTTTTTTTTTTTTTTTTGGTAGCGTCCTTGGGAATGTCTGTGGCAATGAGTGGTAGAAATCTGAGCCATGCAGATGGTTACTGCTGCACTTCTAGAGGTAGTCTGTTCAACAGAGGTGCATATAGATTCACACCAATTCAAATCTATTTAATAACATATTTTGAAAACTGTTCCTGTGGTTCATTTTCAAGGACGGTAGGGCTTACACAAATAGGATTATTGCTTCTCTATAGGTTTATCTTCCAAATGCTCAAGACTGTGGATGGAAAGAAGCTACCATCCACAGAAATGGGATAAAGCCATAGGCCAAGACTGGGCCAAGGAAATGCATACTTAATAGATAAACAGTGAGAGCGAGAGTGAATGAACTAACGCATACAGTCCGCCTTATCCCAAGGGACTGTATTTATTCCCCCAACTGTAGATAATGGCCAGCCCCCGCTGGCAGCCAGAAGGATGCCACTCTATGGGGCTCCCCACCCTGACCCCGTCCTCGTGTCACGGCAGCCAGCTGCTTCTCCTTTGATCAGTGTTGCCAATGGTAGCACAAAGGTAAGATGGGCAATGGATGACTCAGCCCAAGCTGCATCTGCTTGGGTGCTCAGGGTCCTGCCACCACTTGGAATGTCCCACAAGGACCATCCCTGACTCCCTGAAGAGGAGTCTGAAGGAACCCTTGTAACAGAAACACTGCTACAGTGATGAGGGCTTGTCCTGTAAGCAAAGGTAAGAAAGGCTGAAGGCACTTTAACTCTGATTTCTCAGTGTATATGAGGCAGCTGATCTGAAAGCCAGCACCCTGGAATACAGTTCCATCTTTCTGTATCACCAGGGACTGTCCTTCTCTGACTGTTTCTCCGTCAAGCAAGGAGAAGAGCAAGTCGCACTGCTGAAAGCCAACCTTTTCCTGTCAATGTCAGGTCTATCCAGGCTGGACGGGAAGGACAGGTGGAGCATCAGTCTGCTCCTTCAACTTTAGTCGAGCTCCTATCAAGGGGCAAGCTGCTCACTCCAAGTGCAGGAGAATCATCTGCTGTCTGTGCATGGAAGACTCACTCCTGTCCATGGGGGAGGCGTGGGGCGGAGGGATGAAAGCCAGACCAGATGAAGCCTTCTTACGTTTTCTCCCAACATTTTCCATCCAGCTTGCCAAGTCCCAATTCCAAGCTAAGTATGGTATTCTGCCCACTGGTGCTGCTGCCCGGCCTCACCCAGGCTGGGCTGCCTCCTACCCCCTCCTGCACCTTCTCATGAACTTGCTCAAGGTTTAACTTCTAAAGATGAGACATTTCTTCACATGTCCCCACATGCCCACACTGCCTGGACCAAGCAACCTGCTCTACAATAAATGTGAAGAGCAGCAGCCCACAGGGCTGTTGTGGGGGCAGGATGACTGAGGCCATGCACTCGGGCTGAATCTTCCCTAGAAGTGTGGAGGGAAGTTTGAATTGGGGGTTGAAAACTGATTTCAAGTGGCGAATGAGGATTTTCTTTGAATCTGTGTGAAAGTTGCACAGAACTGCAGAATTTAAAAAGGGAGTCTCATCAAATACTGCTCTTCACTGGAAGGATTTCATAATTACAGAATCATGGCTCAACAGTCATAGAAGCTGCCCCCGGGCTTCCTGAAATGCAGGATTTCCACACATTCAGTTGTGTGTTAAAATGGTCACAAAGTAATTTTAAGTGGAGAAAAGACTGGGATATAGAAAAAGTCACTGCATCATACTCCTAAGAATAACTCACAGTTATAGAGCCTCTGCCTGACACATGTTATTCCATCTAAGCCCCACATTATTCACGGGGTGGTTTACAGCCTCCTTTTACAGATAATAAAACTAATGGCTGGCACACTTGGGTAACTTATTCAAGGTCATACAACAAGAGGCAGAGCAGGGATTGGAGTGAGGTTGCTCAGACTCATGTCTGTCTCTTCACCGTGACTGCTCTCCCTGAGGAGCACAGATTGAAAAGAAACACGCCAAAAGGCTCAAGAAGTGCATTGAGACACTCCTTAAACTGAGGCTGCCTCGCTGGCTTCACCTTTCCTAGGGAAGAACACTGAGATGCTAACAGGGTCCTCTCCAGAGGAGAGGTCCTCCAAAGGACTGAGATCCCTGAGTCTCGGGATGAGCAATTCAAGGATGCTGGAGGCAATTTCAGAATATTGCCAAGCTTTCAAATGCACATCTCCTTTGTTCCAGCACTCCCACACTTCTGGGGATTTATCCTACGGATGTAAGCAGGCATGAGGGTAAAGATGTATGTACAAGGTTACAAACACTGCCTTTTTGTAATGCAAAAGCCTGGAAACCATCCAAGCCCCTATCAAAAGAAGACAAATAAACTGTGGTCTATGTACATGATGAGATGCCAGGGAGAAGGGAGAATGAGGAACCACTGGCTACTGGTATGGGCCTCTCCAAGACACACTGTTGAATGCAAAGAAACCAAGTATAGAATATTGAGTGCAGCTTCTCTTTGGGTTAAGAGGTGAGAAATATGAAAAATTTATGAATTATATCTATAAATAATAAATGATTGCATTTCAATAAAGAAACTTTGGAAGGACACAGAACTAACAAAATTCATTACCAGTGGTGATGAGGGGTAGATGAGGGGCAGGTGTGGGAATGAGACTTTCATTGTATATTTTCTAATATTTTTTGATATGATTGTATCATATACTTTTAAAATTCAGATTATAAAAAGGAGAGGAAATGCTTAAAAAATACACACTGTGGAGGATGCCTGGCTTACCGACTCTAGTATGTGCATTTGTGTGTGTGTCTGTGTGTATGTGTCTGTTGTGTGTATGTGTGTGTATGTTTGTGCACATGCAGACCAGCAGCTCAGAGGGAAGAAAGAGAAGGTTGGGACTTGAAGAAACAACAGAATCCAGGAAAGCCTTGGCTGAATGTCATCTGATCATCTCCCTGCCTCTGTACAAGCCAGCTCAGAAAGCACTGCTCTTGGGTGAGTGAGAGGGGAAGAGAGAGCAAACCAGTGTGGGCCAGGGGCACGCAGGACAGAGCAGAGGGCAGGGGCAAGGCTGAGCTCCCACCGCTGGGCCCCCTTCTCTCTCACAGGCTCTATCTGCCCCTAAGGTGGCTCTAGTGCTCCGAATGAAACCAAGGAGGCACAGGGAGGGGGTGCCCTGGCCTTACACAGGCAGGTGAGGGACAAAGGGGTCCTTAAGAGGTCCTCAAGGACCCAACAGTGTGCTCTGGAGCCGAGCAGTGGGTCGGGAGCAGCAGTGTGCACGTGGGCTGTTCCGAGTGGTCAGCACCTGGCCAGATGGGCTGCAGAGTGTCGTGCGCGTCACAGCCCTGCTTGCAGTGCTCTCCATCTTGGGGGGGTAGGGTGGGGGGGACAGTGGGGGAGGGACAGGAGGGGCTCCCAGACCCACTGTGCTGGGCCACCCCTCGCCGAGCCACTCACATCTCCAGGACCATGACGATATTGGCCTTCTCTTCAAAGGCGTCCACACACTGGACCAGCTTGGGGTGGTGCAGGCAGTTCATGATGCTGATCTCCTGACGGATGTTCTCTTTCTCCTTGGCCGAATAGCCTTGAAGAATTTCCCTGCCCAGATTTTTCCAGTTTTCTTTTCTACAAGTCGAAAGACCTGTCCAAATTTCCCACTGTGAATGAAAGGAAGAGAGAAATTTAGCCCAGCTGTCCACCGAATGGGAGTGGTCAAGCGATAGCCTGTGGGGCATGTGTGGCCCTGCCCTTCTTTTTTTTTTTAAGTAAAGTTTTCCTGGAACACAGCCATGCCCATTTGTGCCCACACTGTCTATGGCTGCCTTTGGGTTTCCAGAGCAGAGCAGGAGCTGCAGTGCTGAATTGGCCCACAAACCCGAAAATATTCATTATCTGGCCCTTTACAGAAAAAGTTGGCCAGTCCCTGCTCTAGATCAATGGAGCACATTGCTGAGGCTGACGAATCTGCTCTCCGTCACTGGCCAATGTCAGCCCGTGTCTGGCCCCACATTCTTACCCAGACTCTGTCTAGTCTTGCTGTTCTATCAGTAAATATTCTCTTTTTTTGGCCGCACCACGGTATGTGGGATGTTAGCTCTCCATCCAGGGACTGAACCCACGCCCCTTGCCGTGGAAGCACAGAGTCTTAACCACTGGACTGCCACGGAAGTCCTTGCTATTCTTTTAACACTGTCATTTCCTTGGGCTGAGGCCTCAGTCTTGGCAACAGACTTTTTTTCCTTTTCCCCCAAAGGGATCCATGACATCAGGCTGAGGAAGTCCTCCGCAAATACAGAGAATTTCTGGGCTCCTGCCCTCCCTCCACGCACTTTCAGCACCGGGGCCGTGGAGACAGCCTAGCAAGGCCCCTGCTTCCCTCTGTGCTGCTGGGTGGTGGCACTCTTCTGACCTCACTCCTGCCGCAGCAAAGGGTCCTTGTCCGGGACTCTGATGAGGTTGATGGGACTCCTTTATTTGCCAGAAACCCTCCGGAAATAAAAGCTGAGCCCCATTCTTTTTTCTTCCACCTTCCATCCTCCTCCAAGGACAGACGGTCAGAGGGAGGCAGGAGGCCCTGGATGCTGCTGCTGCTGGCGGGGACAGCCTGGCTGAACCCAGACCTCAGTGTTGGGGTCTGAGTCCATCGGTGTCTCCACAACCCAGGGAAGAGCCTGAGCAAAGACTGTGGGCTGAGCTCTCCAAGTGAGGGGTGATGATGGGAGCTGTGTTTCAAGCGGGCATATTTTGCCACAGAACTAAAGCTAGACCGGTTGAATGGGAGCACAGACCCAACGGAAGGGATCCTAAAGACAGGCCAAGCCAGCCCGGCTGCCCTGGGTTATGTCCTGGGGGAGGGATGGGAGTGGGGGTGCAGAGAAGGAAGGACCTGCTCAAGCTTGTGGAGTTGAGCCCCAGGCACGGCAGCTCCTAAGAAAGCCCTGGACTGGTGATGCTTTTGTGGGTGCTTGCAGGCCAAGTCTTCCCGGAACCTCACTCTGGGAAGTTGGCAGAACCCAGGGAAGGACGGGAAGAGGAGGTGTGGAATTTAACCTCAGGGCCAGCACCACCCTCACTCTGGGGCCCAGAAGGGGACCCATTCCACTTTCCACTCCACTTACGATCCTAGTCTCTCTTCGATGTCATAGAAGTCGGACACTTTCTGCTCGGTATTGACCGTGACGGTCCGGTAGTCGACCTCAGGTTCCTTCTCATCTGCAGGGTTGGGGCGGGGTGAGTGTGAGCCATCAGATCCCTCCTCACCCCCATCCACCCCTCGAGTCTACCCAAGGACAGGGCCCAGCACTCACCATCATCTGACACCTCCACTTCGTCCTTCGGCTCTGGGGGCAGAGAGGATACAGGTGGTTAGTACTCCAAGGCCTGTGAGCTAAGCAAGCTGGGGGCCCTGTTCGGCTTCAGCCTTCCCAAGCACGAGACTATAAGCCCAGAGCTCTGGGCATCGCCATGGGATCAGAGGCTTCACACTGCAACAGGGCCATGTATACACTGAAAGGCCCTGGCCTCCTCAGCCCACCCAGCCCCTCCTCCATCCCCACCTCTCTATCCTCAAGGTCTCCTAGACATGTCCGTCTTCACATTTTCCTAGTTTCTAGAACCTACAGACAACCTGGACAGTCCCTTTCTACTTTCCCTCAAAAGTCAGCAACTTTTAGTTGCTGCTTCTGCTGCTGCTAAGTCGCTTCAGTCGTGTCCGACTCTGTGCGACGCCATAGACGGCAGCCCACCAGGCTCCCCCATCCCTGGGACTCTCCAGGCAAGAACACTGGAGTGGGTTGCCATTTCCTTCTCCAATGCATGAAAGGGAAAAGTGAAAGTGAAGTCACTCAGTCATGTCCAACTCTGAGAGACCTCACAGACGCAGCCCACCAGGCTCCCCCATCCCTGGGATTCTCCAGGCAAGAGTACTGGAGTGGGTTGCCATTTCTTCTCCAATGCATGAAGGTGAAAAGTGAAAGTGAAATGTCATGCCCAACTCTGAGTGATCCCACAGACTGCAGCCCACCAGGCTCTTCCGACCATGGGATTTTCCAGGCAAGAGTACTGGAGTGGGGTGCCATTGCCTTCCCCTCTTATAGTTGCTACTAGTATCAAATCCATTTATCCGTTTACTGAGTTTTTTCTGGAATTCCAGCCATGTACCAGATATCTTGCCAGTGATTGTGGGTATACAAAACAAAATACAGATGGTGTGATCTCTCCATCATGGTGTGATTTGGGGGGCTTATAATTTAGTTGGAGAGGCAAATATCAGTTCAGTTCAGTTGCTCAGTCATGTCTGACTCTTTGCGACCCCATGAATCGCAGTACGCCAGGCCTCCCTGTCCATCACCAACTCCCGGAGTTCACTCAGATTCATGTCCATCAAGTCAGTAATGCTATCTAGCCATCTCATCCTCTGTCGTCCCCTTCTCCTGCTGCCCCCAATCCCTCCAGCATCAAAGTCTTTTCCAATGAGTCAGCTCTTCACATGAGGTGGCCAAAGTACTGGAGTTTCAGCTTCAGCATCATTCCTTCCAAAGAAATCCCAGGGTTGATCTCCTTCAGAATGGATTGGTTGGATCTCCTTGCAGTCCAAGGGACTCTCAAGAGTCTTCTCCAGCACCACAGTTCAAAAGCATCAGTTCTTCGGTGCTCAGCTTTCTTCACAGTCCAACTCTCACATCCATACTTGACCACTGGAAAAACCATAGTCTTGACTAGATGGGCCTTAGTTGGCAAAGTAATGTCTCTGCTTTTGAATATTTTATCTAGGTTAGTCATAACTTTTCTTCCAAGGAGTAAGCGTCTTTTAATTTCATGGCTGCAGTCACCATCTGCAGTGATTTTGGAGCCCCCAAAAATAAAGTTTGACACTGTTTCCACTGTTTCCTCATCTATTTCCCACGAAGTGATGGGACCGGATGCCATGATCTTCGCTTTCTGAATGTTGAGCTTTAAGCCAACTTTTTCACTCTCCACTTTCACTTTCATCAAGAGGCTTTTTAGTTCTTCTTCGCTTTCTGCCATAAGGGTGGTATCATCTGCATATTTGAGGTTATTGATATTTTTCCCAGCAATCTTGATTCCAGCATGTGTTTCTTCCAGTCCAGCATTTCCCATGATGTACTCTGCATATAAGTTAAATAAGCAGGGTGACAATATATAGCCTTGACGTACTCCTTTTCCTATTTGGAACCAGTCTGTTGTTCCATGTCCATTTCTAACTGTTGCTTCCTGACCTGCATACAGATTTCTCAAGAGGCAGGTCAGGTGGTCTGGTCTTCCCATCTCTCTCAGTATTTTCCAGTTTCTTGTGATCCACACAGTCAAAGGCTTTGGCATAGTCAATAAAGCAGAAATAGATGTTTTTCTGGAACTCTCTTGCTTTTTCCATGATCCAGCGGATGTTGGCAATTTGATCTCTGGTTCCTCTGCCTTTTCTAAAACCAGCTTGAACATCTTACATTTACTTGAAATATCCATTATGAGTGTTATTTGGTGAAGCACATGTTATTGCCACACAAACCGAGTAGACAATGGAGGAAAGTGACCCAAGTGGGATAAGTATAAAGTCAGAGCAATTAATCTGGGAAGAAGGAGCCACTGAGCTGTGTCTTAGAGGAAATAATGGAATACGGTGAGAAGGGTAATGTCATGCAGGAAACCAGCAAGGAGGGATGTGAGCAGCCCATGCTGGCCGTTCACACAGCTGTGTCAGGGTGGGAAGAGGGCCATGAGTGTCCAGAGGAACACACCCAGTCCCGAGGTCCTGGTTTTCCTTTGCTTTAGCATAATTTGCTGGGCTGGAGGAAGCATAAGCTGGAATCAAGATTGCCAGGAGAAATAACAATAACCTCAGATATGCAGATGACACCACCCTTATGGCAGAAAGTGAAGAAGAACTAAAGAGCCTCTTGATGAAAGTGAAAGAGGAGAGTGAAAAATTTGGCTTAAAGCTCAACATTCAGAAAACGAAGATCATGGCATCTGGTCCCATCACTTCATGGCAAATAGATGGGGAAACAGTGGCTGACTTCATTTTTCTGAGTTCCAAAACCACTGCAAATGGTGATTACAGCCATGAAATTAAAAGATGCTTGCTCCCTGGAAGGAAAGTTATGACCAACCTAGATAGCATATTAAAAAGCAGAGACAAAAAATAAATAAATAAAAAGCAGAGACATTACTTTGTCAACAAAGGTCCATCTAGTCAAGGCTATGGTTTTTCCAGTGGTCAAGTATGGATGTGAGAGTTGGACTGTGAAGAAAGCTGAGCGCCGAAGAATTGATGCTTTTGAACTGTGGTGTTGGAGAAGACTCTTGAGAGCCCCTTGGACTGCAAGGAGATCCAACCAGTCCATCCTAAAGGAGATCAGTCCTGGGTGTTCATTGCAAGGACTGATGTTGAAGCTGAAACTCCAATACTTTGACCACCTCATGCAAAGAGCTGACTTATTTGAAAAGACCCTGATGCTGGGAAAGATTGAGGACAGGAGGAGAAGGGGACGACAAAGGATGAGATGGTTGGATGGCATCACCAACTCGATGGACATGGGTTTGGGTGAACTCCGGGAGTTGGTGATGGACAGGGAGGCCTGGTGTGCTGCAGTCCATAGGGTCACAAAGAGTTGGACACGACTGAGTGACTGAACTAAACTGAATTTGTTCCTAAAGGGCCATTGCGGCTTCTTGACCATGGCCAAGTACCTTTTGCCTCCTGGGCTACAGTTTCCTCATCTGTAAAAGGAAAGTGCTGTATTTCTGGGTGATTTCTAGGGTCCCTGGCTAGCCCTGGAGTCCATGCTTTGTGATGGTCTAGGTGCTGCTTGGCCATGATGTGGACTGTGTCCCAGTTGACAGCGGGAGCCAAGGGAGGCTTCCAGAAGATGTGCAAGGACCCAGCGAAGCCAGAGAGGGAGAACAAAGATTTCTAGAGTGTGTGTGTGCCTCCGTGTGTGTGCCCACAAGATGAGAGAAAAGGGTGTGACTGGCTGAAAGTCTCAGCAGAGCAAGACTGAGGATAGGAAGTAGACAGCAGGTAGAAGAAGACCAGAGCAGGTGGGGTGGAGGGGTTTGTTAGATGCTGCCCAGCAGGGAGGGTTCATATGGGAGCCGGCTCAGCTTCACAAATGGGATGAAGGCGTGGGTCAGGGACAAGGTGCAGCTCAGAACTGTAGACAGTGAGCCCCTCTGTTCAGCTGAGGGCAGAACAAATGACTGAAATCTAAGCAGACAACCCGAAAAAAGCCACACAGTTCCCATACCAGACAAGGACCCCTTACTAGAAAAGAGTCTTGAAAGAGATTATAAGCACCCAACCAGGAACAAGAGAGGCTATGATTTGTTTAGAGTTCTGAAAACACTGCGGGTGAAGTTTAGTTTTAAAAACCAAACACACGTGGGCTTGGAAGCAATATTTATTACATAAAGGAAAATGCCAGGGAAAAATAAAAAAACAACAAGAGCAATGCGGACTCTCAGATTAGTGGTAGGGTTCACAGAAATTCCCGGGATGTGAGTATAACTGATCAAATCAAATCACAGATTTGAGAGTTGAGAGTGACACTGTCAGATTCATAGCCGACCAGAACATACGTGGGAGCAACACACCTGGGAGGCAGTAATGGAGTCACATTGTCAGGGAGAATTGGGTCATTCAAACTTTCAGCCTGACGAGCCCTAAATCTAGTTAGGGCCAAAAATGGGAGCCCAGTTCCTCAAGCAATTGCTCTGGCCAACAGAATGCTGTCACTGGGGCAATGTGCTCTGGCTGCAAATGGGTATTACTATTCTGCCCTTGGTAGAACCTGGGGTCATGTGATCCTGGAATGCTGGCTGTTAGACAGTCTTGATGGAGCGGGAAGAAGTAAGGGTCACTGACAGGAAGAGCTGCCATGTGAAGACAGAAAGGGTTAGGCCTCTCTGGTTGGGAAAGGAGCCTAAAGCAGACATGATTAAAAAAAATCACAATAGCCAAGGGTAAGGTTAGGGTTATGACCTTTCACCAGCTAATGCATACTGTAACTTGGGAGAACAATTTAGTGTTACACCCCACATAGGAGGAAGGCTGTAGGCATATGGAAATCACATCTCAAGAGTTACCATAAGAAGAATAAACAGGTTCAAGAAATGTTCAGCTGAGTTCAACAATGGTATTTCAGATAGGACCTTAAGAAAGCAAGAGATTCAACATCCATTCAATCACTAAGTACCCATGGATGCCAGTTACTGGATGGGGACTTAGAGACAAAATACTAATGATAATAACTACATTTAGTGTCAGGGAACTCCATTGTCCTGATGGGGCATCGTCAGGAGGCCCCAGTGGAGACAGTGGTTTGACCTGTCTTGACCTTTCGGATCCCACACCACACACGCTGGTATGAAATGAGCAGCGGGGGGAGAGTACAGAGAGGCAAGCTTTCCTGACCTGGAATCTCCAGGAGAAATGGTCTGTCTTCCCCTAGTGAAGGATCAGCAGCAGTATTGTGAGCCCTCGAGGGGCTTTCCGACGACCTGTTCCCCAGAGGCATCTTCCAGGTTGCCCTGAAAGAGCAGGCAGTTCTAGAACTTGCCTCTCCCCATCTCTCTGACACCAGTTAGAAGTGGAGTTAGCTGCTGTCCCCTCAAACACCACACCTACCCTCACCTCCTGCCTTTCTCCTTAGCAGTCAAGACACAGAGCACCTTCCTGACCCACGGCTGTGGGGACACAGCTCAGGCTCAGGGAATCCACACCTCTGTCTCTGTCTCACTGCTACATGGCAACCCTTCCTCTGTGTGGGATGTGGACCGAGGCTCCCAGCTGAGACATTTCCCTTCCTCCTTTTCCTTCCTGTCCTGCCTCCACTCTGTTTGCAGGGGGAACGGTCATGTGAGGAAGAGTCCCAGAGGAGTGATCACAGTTCAATTAGTCAAGCTCTCTGAGCATCAGGGGGCAGTAATGAGAGAGGTGGCCATTCGGCATCCATCTTTCCACTGAGGAAGGAGCTAAACTGCAGTTGGAAGAATTTCAATGAAATATTAAAAAACAAAAAATCTACTCAGAGCTGTGAGATGCAAGAGTTAAGTGCAAGAACTATTTGGAATACGTTTCTGAGATATTTCTGCAGTCAGATGAGTCCCATCCCCCTGGAGTGGCGTTTGGGAGAGGAGAGGCATAGCACTCCTGCCTTCACAGGGCTTGCGCCCAGCGGGCTCCCTGGACAGAGTGGTCCCTTTGCACAGCGGAGTGCTGTTGTGCACCCAGTGGACACTAGAGGGCGCCCCCATCTTCGGGAGGATGTTGGTGGTCAGCACCCCACCCCCTGCACTGGGTGAGCTGCTGATCTTCCTTATATCTCTGGGGGCTCTACAACTCTAACTACCCTTGGGGCTCACGGAAAGCCCTTACTCTGCAAGATGTCTCTATCACAGTTGTTTGCTAACAATTATACAGACTAGAGGGCTTCCCAGGTGGCTCAGTGGTAAAGAATCTGCCTGCCAGGAGACAGAGGTTTGATCCCTGGGTCAGGAAGATCCCCTGGAGGAGGAAATCGTAACCCACTCCAGTGCTCTTGCCTGAAAAATCCCATGGACAGAGGAGCCTGGCGGGCTACAGTCCATGGGGTCACGAAGAGTCGGGCACAACTCAGCGACTGAGCATGCATGCAGGCCTAGAAACTAGAACAAATTAGAATCAGGAGCAAGGATGGTGTAGATTTAGGAGTTAGAGCTGAGTGGAGCTTCCTGGGGGGTGGAGTGTGTGGGAGTGGAGATTCCTGGGGTTGGGGTGGGATAGAGCGGCTGTTTTCCGGGTAGGGGGAAGGGGAGGTACTAGTTTACCCAGATTTGGGAAGTCAAGGAGGAGAGCTGTCAGGTTAGGCAGCCTGTCTGAGAGGTGGCCCAGGGATAAGGAGGCTGCTGGAGCTGGGTGGGGGCCTCTATGCAGTGTCCTCCAATGTATCCCCAGCACCCTCAGCGCTGGGAACCCAGGGCAGGTGAAGGACACACTGCATGAGCAAGTGCAGAGTGAGGGCTGGGACGGAGCTGCGAGGCCAGGATGAAGCCAAAAGCTACAGTTGCTGAAGGGGCGGGAAGAAGGGCCATGGTAGTGGTGGGGAAGATGAGGATCAACACGAGTGGGGCTTAGAGTAAGTAGGGCTCCCTGGCACTGCCTTTCTGATGACCAGACCACACTGGCTCGCAGCAATGACCTGCCATAATCACTTACCCCATCCTGCTTCTACACATGTACACACACACACACACACACACACACACACACACACACCACACACACACAGGCACACACACACACATACACACACACAGAGGCACACACTGAGACCCATGGCAGTTTTAAAAAGAAGAGAGATAATCGACCCTGGCTATAACTAACAGGCATCCGAACAGTCCACAGAGAGCTTCACTTGGCAGTCCCACCACCCCCTTACCCTCCCCCCATCCCCCATCCCCCCATCCTTGGTCCCTTAGAGGACCTCCTGATCTGCCCCTCCCCTTCCTCCCCCTGAGACCATTCAGCTGGCTCTGAGGGTGCGAGCTGCCAGCCTGGAAGCCCTGAGTGGACTGGACCCCCTCTGGATTGCAGGAGATTTCAACATTTCAACATTTGTCTGCTCCCAGCCAGGATGGACCCCAGGAGGAGAATCTAAGAACCACAGTGTGGGGGGCGGGGGAGGTTCAACTGATTGTGGGGAAGAAGGGAGGGGCCACCTGCCTGGAGCCAAGTGATCTCCGCCCCTCCTCTCCACAGACCATCCTCGCAGTCCTGGAAGCTGCTGTCCAGGCCTCTTAGAGCCATACTCGCAGCTTCTGTGGCCTCCGGCCCTCTGTGTGGGGCTCATCAAGGACACTGCAGTCTCTCCTGCTATAAAGGACCTTGGAAGCTTTCCTTTCCACCTAATGTGTGTCTCACTGCCACATTATCCCCTTTCTGTCACTTTTCCAAGAGCTGGGGAGTCATCTTCCTAGACAAAGTAACATTCTAAAAACATGCAGACTGCAGCCTGGCCACCTGCCCTGGCACCCCCACTCTAACCGGTTTGCTCCCACTCTGCTCACATCAAAGGGGGTCGTCAAAGGGCAGCAGACGGCAGTTGCGCTACTCTGTTCCTCTCAGCAGGCATCTGTGAGCAGCTAATGGCAGGAGCCCCAGGAAACTGCAGAGGCTGGCAGGGCTGCCCTGGGCCCGGGCCCCATAGTCTCCCCTCCACCCCACCTAGCATGCTGTAGCTCTCAAGACCTGATCTCCAGGTATCTCCAGGGTTCACCTGGGAAAAGTCCCCCAAGACAGGACTGCACAGGCAAATTTGTAAATTTGGTGTGTTTTCCACTGGCATCCTCCAAACTTTCTCTCTGGAGCCCTTGCTTAACTTGAGAGTAAAGTTTAGTTTCTATATTAAACCTAAAATTTAAAACTAAAGAGGGTAACCGTGTCATGACAGTTTCCACACTTTTGATGCCTCTGGCTCTCAGGGTGGCTTCAGGCTCTCACTCTGTTGAGCCACTGGCCCTTCAGTCTCCTCTCTGCCTCGCATCTTTAAGCTCATTCTCTCCTAACGCCCTTTTGCTTGCTTTCCCCTCCCCTTTCCTTCCTGCCCCCAACCTTTTCTCCATCTTAAATTCACAGCACTTGTTTTCTTCTATTCACAGGAAGCTTCTTGCAATGACATTCCGCATAGGCCTCCTTCTTCCATTCATTCCTTAGCCGCAGGCCAACCATTTTCTACCCCATGGAAGCTTTCCAGGTGGCTCATCAGTAAAGAACCCGCTTGCCAATGCAGGAGATGCAGGTTCGATCTCTGGGTCGGAAAGATCCCCTGAAATAGGAAACGGCAACCCACTCCAGTATTCTTGCCTGGAAAAGTCCTCGGACAGGGGAACCTGATGGGCTGCAGTCCATGGGATTGCAAAAGAGTTGGACAGTACTGAGTGAGCACGCACAGAGGGCTATGGACTTTGTTCTCAAAGATCACTGCACAGCAAAGGGCTAAACCCAGACCTCCTACTGCACCCTCATCTCTTTCCTCTGCCACTTGCTGCTCCCTGTGTTTCTGCAACACAGCACCTCCCCTTGGCTCTCTCCCTCTTCGTCCTTTCTCCCGGCCCTGCAGTCTTCCTCATCTCTGAATCAGTGTTGACTCTCTTCACCACCCTCTCTGTGCCCTCACTGATGCTCATGGCTTCAATTACCAACCCAATAGTGAAGAGAGCTGAGCTTAAACCTTTGTGCTCAGCTCTGGACTCAATCATTCAACAGTCTGAAGATACCTCCCTGTGGACAGCCCTCAGACACCTCAAAACCAGAGCCTCCACCTCCTCTAGGACTCCCTGCTATCTAACCTCTAAATCGCTAAGAGGCAGCCTGACCTCCTCCATCAGTGTAACCAAAGGAACTCAGGCTCAGGGCCAGACGGCTCTGAATTCAAGCTTCAGCACACCATTTTCAAGCTTTGTGACCTTGGGCAAGTAGCTTCATTCCTCTAAACCTCAGTACCCCTATCTGTAAAAGGGGAGTAATAACAGTATCTACTTCATTGAGTTAGATGTGTGAAATAATGCATGCAAAATGCTTTAATCTGGCTATATATTAGTAGCAAGTGTTAAATATGTTAGTCACCATTAAACATAATAATCTCTAAATGGCTCCTGAACTGGTGTTTAGTTATAAGCCAAGATGTGGGAGTAATCTTAGACTCTTCTAACTTTTCCCTGCCCAGGAAGTGATTAGGGATGGTCAATTCCACCTCCTAAGGTTCCCTTACTATCCTCTCCTGGACTACAACAGAGAGGCCCATTCAATATCTTACTGACTTCAATCTCACCCCCCACCCCATCTGCTCTGGTGCTTCTCAAACATTCATGTGTGTATGAATCCATGGGGGGCTGAGGGTGGATGATATTAAAATGAAGGTTCAAAATGTACTAGGGAAGTGGAGGGGGGCGGCGGGCATTGAGAATCTGCATCTCTAACAAGTTCCCAGGATCCCAAGACTGTTGGTCCAGACCACACATTGAGTTGTAAAGGTCTACACTTCCTCAAACTCTTAAAAAAAAAAAAAAAAAACTAACTATATCAAGCCCCTACTTGAAAACCTTTGATAACTCACAATTTTATCTAGACTATCCTTTTTGTGTTGCTTCCTCCTATTCTACCTCACACAGCATATTCCCCTGGCCACACACGAGAGTCTCAAAATGTGTTTCTATCAATTTGTACCTTTGCTCATGGTGTTTCCTTTGCAAGAAATGCTTCTCTCTATCTGACCTGCCTCTTGGAATCCTATTCCTTTCTCCAAGACTCAGTGTAAGTATTACCTCTAGGAAGCCTTTCCCAAGCTTTATAGCAAACCTATTCATGCTTTCTGCTGTATCTCCACAATTTGTTTATACTGCTATAATATCAAAAGGATGTGGCCCGTCTCAAGATGGTTAGTCTTAACTATAGTCTTCACTATAGATTTTAAGTTAGATTTTCACTACTGGATTTTAAGCTCCTGCTTTTAGTGGTCTTCATTTCCCAGGTACCTGACACTGAGTAGACCCTCAAACAGGAGTGCAGAAATGAGGGAGAGGGATGGTAGGGGAAGATGCTGAAACTATATGTAGGTCTACCTGAATTCCAGCTTTCCAGTACTGTACTCCTGATTAACACACCATCGCCCCCTGGTGGCAGTGTATCAGAATTGCTGGTTCAATATTTTTTGAAAAATCACAGGTACCTCTTTCAGAGTATGGCTCAGCATTACAACATCGGAAAGCAAGATCCCAAAAGACCCTGACAGTCGCCAACAAAGTCTTGTCAGCTCCCCTGTACCCATCTCCATTCAGACTTCTACACACACAAGGTAAGTCATGTACATTTATCTCAAGCCAGTGATGAAAGGAAGGCAGCCTACCTTCTTCAGGTTTCTCTCCCAAGGCTGTCAGTTCAGACTCCTGGCTTGGCTCACTGGTTCCATAGACATTGATTGCACGCACACGGAACTTATATTCTCGGTCAGGCAGCAGGTCCTGGACGTTGAAAGAAGTGCTGCGGCACGTGGCTAGTTCCTTCCACGTCTTGTCCACTGAGTCCCAGATCTCGACACTGTATGACTGTACGGCGCTGCCCCCATCATACGAGGAACCGTACCAGGACAAGGTCAGCGAGGAGCTTCGGATGTCAGAGGCACAAGGCGTGCCAGCTGGGGGGTCTGGCTTATCTGGGGAAACAGAAACATAGCATCACTGAGCTGTGCAGGATTGCAGGGAGAGAAGGTTTTTTAATTAGCCAGTCATTTACAGATGTGAGAGTTGGACCATACAAAAGGCTAAACGCTGAAGAATTGATGCTTTCAAACTGTGGTGCTAGAGAAGACACTTGAGAGTCCCTTGGACTACAAGGAGATCAAACCAGTCAATCCTAAAGGAAATCAGTCCTGAATATTCATTGCAAGGATTGATGCTGAAGCTGAAGCTCCAATACTCTGGGCCACCTGATTCAAAGAGCTGACTTGTTGGAAAAGACCCTGATGCTGAGAAGGAGTGAAGGCAGGAAGAGAAGCGGGGAGACAGAGGATGAGATGGTTGAATGGCATCACTGACTCAATGGACATGAGTTTGAGCAGGCTCCGGAAGATGGTGAAGGACAGGGAAGCCTGGTGTGCTACAGTCTGCTGGGTTGCACAGAGTTGAACACAACTGAGCAACTGAACAACAACAACGAGGGAGAAGCAGCTGTGGTCCCTGGTCCTGGCTGTCTTTCCCTCATCTGCACAGTCACACCTATGCAAACACCTGTCTATGTGGAAAGCCCCACAAATACAAATACTATTTGCTTGAATATACCATCTTTTTTGGCTAGTTTCTAGTCTACACGTCATGATTTCCTGTGCTTTGCCCAAGTCATAAACATATTTCTCAGTGTAAACAGATCTAGGAAGCTCCCCAGGAGGTATGGACTGCCTCCCGTCAAAAATATGTCTTGAAAGAGAGTGCAATGTGTGTGTGCATGTGTCTCCTCCAGGCCTGAGGCCAGTGGCCTGAGACATAACAGGAACCAGCCTCTCCTTTCTCTGGGACACGGGAAACGCCTGCGCTGCTGAGGGTCAGTACGGCACAGCGAGCGCCGGAGTCACACACGGGGTTTGAATGCAGCTCTGTCTTCATTCACTACTTCTTAGCCTCTGTGCCTCAGCTTCCTCCTCTGAAAATGCGCATGATAACGGCACTGGATCACAAGGTTGCCATGAGATATTCTTAGGAAAACACCCTGTTGGAGTAGCCTTGCTGTCATCAAGACTGCAGAAGTTCATTTCTAACTTTATAAAACATTACTCCTGCCCTCTCTTCCATCCTCCTGCTGCTGCTGCGTAGTTGTTCAGTCGTGTCCGACTCTGTGAGACCCCATGGACTGTAGTCCGCCAGGCTCCTTTGTCCATGGGATTCCCCAGGCAAGAATATTGGAGTGGGTTGCCATGCCCTCCTCCAGAGGATCTTCCTGACCCAGGGATCAAACCTGGGTATCGTGCATCACAGGCAGATTCTTTACCACTGAACTACCAGGGAAGCCCTCCAACCTCCTAGGACTGGTATAAAATGAGATAGAGAACTTCAAAGCAAATCACAGTAGCAAATCACAGTCATCTTTGAGGGCCAGAAAATGAGCCAAAGATACAAACTAGGAGCAGTCCCTTGGGCTGGCCACCTTCCTACTCAGACCAGTAATGCTAAGAACCAGTAACACTGCCAACTTCAAGGCAGATCACAGCAGCCAGTATGTTCATTAATGAGGTTTTTGAGTTTTGAGATTGTTGACAGTTGTTCATCCCTGCCCGCAATGCAGGAGACACAGGAGTTGCGGGTTTGATTGCTAGGTCTGGAAGATACCCTGGAGGAGGAAATGGCAACCCACTCCAGTATTCTTGCCTGAAAAATCCCATGGACTGAGGAGCCTGGTGGTTTAAAGTCCATGGGGTTGCAAAAAGTCAGACACAACTGAGCAACTAAGCATGATTAAGCACGTCTGAACAAAATTCTGAACACAATTCTCCTATTTTTCAGATTTAGTCTCTGCAGGTAGCTGGTTTAGTGACAGATACAGATCTTCAGTAACCTTCATCTCCTCCAAGGCAATCTGAGTTTTAGAGTTCTCAAACAAACAAGGTCATGTATTTTGCTCTGCGAATATGTAAGCTATGTGAATTCCAACTAATTCCTTAACTTCCAACACTATTTTGCTTGTTTTTTCCATTTGGAAAGTGGGGTTATATATCAGTCTCTCAGGGGTTTTGCAAGCACCAAATTAAGCAAACCCAGGTAATGTACTTGATTCCTACTTTCCTGCACCTCAGTTAGGTAGGAAGGCCAAAGAAAATTCCTGCAGATGACCAAAGCATATGGAGAAGAAAAAAAAAACATTCTGTCTGTGTATGTGTGTATATACATATATAAATACATACATATACACATACGCGTGCATACACGTACACCTAAACACACACATACCATACACGCCTTAGACATACATATTCATACCCTCCCCTCCAAATCCTGCTGCTTCTTCATTCCAGCCAGGAATGCACTGCCTGGAAGCCATTCATCCCCTGCAGCCCAAATCTGGGGCTGGAGTTCTCACCCTGGAATGACTCTGGGATTGTGACAGCCACTCCCTGCTGGTGACAATCACTCTGGAGGCCTCTTGTTATGGAACCACTTTCACCGGTTGTTCAACATGTTCTCTTAGAGAAACTGTTTGTTCTAAAAGATATACTGGTCTTTTTATAAATATTTCTGGTGTCGGCTAAGATGTTTATTACTCTAGACTCTCTTACAGGCAAGTGGTTCAAGTCCTCTAAGATTCAGCAAAAGAAGTAAAAAGGCCTAAAGAAGGATGAAAGACAGACTCCTTGCCTCCTTTAGAGGATACGCCTGGAAAACTTCTGAGTGGACACGTTTAGGGTCCTGTAGTTTGAGACAACAAATATAGATACACTCTACTGACTGATATATTCCCCTCCTGCTTTAGTGAAGAGAAAACTTTGAGAAATGGCTATTTTGGAAGAGGTACTATTAATCCCCCAACCTGCTCCAACTGTCTCTTGGCTGAAAAAGAAAAAGACAGGCACCAGTCATATGTCATGGCCTGAAGCACAAGAGAAGATGTAAAACTGGAGAGAATATCTTTAATTCCAAGTGAAACCTCAATGCTTTCAAGGAATCTGATGCCAAATTAAGGAGTTCAGAACAGAGGCAAGTCTAAAGTCATGGGAGATTGGAAGCCCCCACCCCTACGACTGCCCTTAGAGCCACAGGCTGTGCCTGATGCCTTCTGTTCTTTCCAACCTACAGAGTGCACACAGAAGCTGGACAAGCTGGGGATGACGCAGACAAACTCAGTCTGGGAGGGAGGCCTGGGCACGGCCTGGCAAAGGCCAGGTGGGCTCTATGACTGGGGCCCCGAGCTCCATGCTTCTATGGAATTCTCTCATAACTCCCTGGACACTGGCCTAGCCTAATGGGAAATGCTGAGTCTAAGGGAAGGGTCTTCGGTAGCAATAGCTCCAGGATTAGAAAATGTTCAGTAAATGTTCTCACTCCTGGGACATCGAAGGATCTCATCTCTAATGCTTCTCTATGCTGACAATCTCTATGCACCTGTGCATTTGAAGATGGTCTTTGACTGGATCTAAGCCCACCTTGACCTCCCTTTGCATGCACCTGCAGCTTTTAAACTTTGGCAGGGCTGCGAGGGCCCCCAGGTTGGCACCTGGGTAATCCCAGCCCTCTGGGATTAGGCAAGGTGCTGCGCTTACCAAGAACACCCAGCTGGCCAGTGGCAGAGCCAAAAGGAGATTCAAAATGTCTCCAAACCCTCATTCGAGGGGCCTGTTATTTTCTAGGCTATCAGGCCACATAAGATCAAGAAAGCATCTTGCTCAAGCCCAAGCCAAGTGTTATGAAGTGAAATCACCTGTCCTTAAAAATCATGCGCGTTCCCAGCTCAGATAGCCCTGGGGGGTTACTGGGTACCTGGGATTCTCTCTGCTGTGCTCGTCTCCTTTAAAGATCTGCAGAGTGGCCTGTTTGTCTTGCGCTGGACTAGTCACATGAAGGACTTCATCAGGGGCAAGCTGCGCTCTCCTACCCGAGCGGGCCTCCCTCACCCTTCCCCGGCTGAGGCTGGAGACCCAGGCGTTGGCAGCAGCGCTCTGAGCATCACACGTCCCTGCACTGCCCTTTGTTGTTGTTGTTCAGTTGCTAAGTCGTGTTGGACTCTTTGCAACCCCTGAACTGTAGCCCTCCAGGCTTCCCTGTTCTCCACTGTCCTTTAACATATAATAATAAGCCTTCAAAATAGCTAAACATCACTCTTTTAAAGTAACTGAGGCAAAGGCTAATTTTTATCATCATTTTAAAAACTGTGTGCTGTGTGCTCAGTCACTCAGTCGTGTCCGACTCTTTGTGACCCCGTGGACTGGAGCGCGCCAGGTTCCTCTGCCCATAGGATTTCCCAGGCAAAATTACTGGAGTGGGTTGCAATTTCCTCTTCCAGGGGATCTTCCCAACCCAGGGATCAAACCCACGTCTCTTGGGTCTCCTGAACTGGCAGGCAGATTCTTTACCGCTGAGCCACCTGGGAAACCCTTTTTCTTTAAAAAAAAAAAAAGGAGTCATAAAGTTAATGGTAAACTTCTCTTCTTGTATGTTCTTTAAAGTACTCCTGTCTTTTCAGATAGTTTATGATTTTTAATTCTAGGAGTCATAAACTACCCGAAAAGAACGGGGTATTTTAAAGAACATACAGAAGAGAAGTTTACTGCTAACTAGGAGAAGCTGTGCTAAATTGGCCTTATTTAGCGGGCTTACAAATGGATGCATCCAGAGTGCTTGAAACAGTCCAGAGTAGGCCAAACAATCTCTGTTTCATCTCATTTACATTTTAGACCTACTTAATCAACCCTGATCAGATAATACACAGATGTCCCTAGAGACAGGCAGGTAAATCTGGGCTTAATCCAGGTTTACTTTGGACGGAGTCTAAATCCACAGGCTCTGAATGAATGCGGATTTGCTGTGTCCATCAATGCAAGTTCTCATTTTATTGAGCAATTCTATTCTTAGCTCTCCGAGAGGGAGGCAGACAGAAAGCCCTTCCCCTCCATTCCATTCCCCTTCCAGGACGGCATTTAACATGCTGCTCCTGCCAGCTGGCGGGCAGCCACGCCAATGGCCCTGTCAGCACTGGCCGAGGAGAATGAGAAACTAAACCATAAAAGGCCACAACTGCAGGCTGGGCGGCGGTGATGGGGGAGGGGAGCTGGTGGCACTGTGCGGAACGTGAGGGCCGGGGGCACTGGCTGCAGAAGAGCAGTTCCAAGGAGTTGACCCTGAAGTTCCCCAGCGAGGGCAGATGAGAGAGAACACCAAGGAAAACTGGAAACTGCTGCCTGCTGATGGGTGGGGCATGGGGCCAAACTGATACTTCAGGTACAGATTTAAGGGTAAAGATGAACTGGATCACCAGTACCACCCCCCGGAGTGTTCCTGACTCCAGGAGAAACGGGTTAGAAGAAGCAATGGAGTCACCAAAGAGATAGCGAGGGGGACAAGGGTCCCTGCTGTCTTTTACAGATGAGAAACTGTTCCCTGAGACCTTGTCCCACTGGTTCCCAGGGAGAAAAACTCCTGCCCTAAGGAAACCAAGGGCTTCTCCAGTGGTTCAGCAGTAAAGAATCTGCCTGCAATGCAAGAGATGTGGGTTCGATCTCTGGGTCAGGAAGATCCCCTGGAGGAGGGCATGGCAACCCACTCCAGTATTTTTGCCTGGAGAATCCCGTGGACAGAGAAGCCTGATGGGCTACAGTCCATGAGATCATAAGGAGTCAGACATGACTGAGTGGCTGAGCACGCACACATGCACGCACAAGGAAACTAAACACAACAGGATCAAATCAATGAATGCCAGGAGAGAGCCTTTCGTGTGCACCACGTGTGAAGGCCCACGAGTGCACTGGGACCACCTGTGCAGGGACTGCCCGCTGTCCACCTGCTGCTCCTTCAAGGTCCTGAATGCCTGCCACGTGAGGGGACGGCAGGCTGAACACGACAGACAGCAGGAAGGCAGTTAGGAAGCTTGCTTGATATTTCAGGAGAGAGTAGACCCGAGCATGAAAAGCACAGCGATTGAGGTGGAGAGGGAAAAGTGAGGAGTCTGGAGACAGACTCTGAACTCAGTCCTATGATGCAGAAGACAAGAAAAGGGGAGCGGGCTAGGGGTTACGAGGGCACAGTGGCCTCAGAAGGGCAGTCCCCACTGACGGACGGGGCCTGGGGGCCAGGCTGCAGGGAGCTAAAGAGCATTGCCAGTGAGCTGGAGAAGCAGACTCAGAGCAGAGACTGGCTCTCTCAGAGGGTTTGGCTGTGGAGAGAGAGCAGGAGAAAGACACTAGGGTGGCCAGAGTGAGACGAGATACTGCAAGAGTTGTGCCTGTGAACATGGGGGAAATGATGGCGGAGCCTTGGCAACATTTATAGGAGAAAAAGAGAAGTTGCAAAAAAGAAGGGTTGGGGACTTATGGGGTTTGGGGGCTTGTAGCCCTCAGGAGCCTGGAGTCTGAGGAGAAAGGTGGGCAACACCCAGAGCCTGGAGGGTGGAGTCAACAGGGGGACAGAGAGACGCCTGCAGGTGTGGGGCCACCAAGCTGAGCACGTTCATGCCTCATGCCTCCTATGTCTTGGAGAGGCCAGAGGCCAAGGCCTGGGGGGTAAAGGGTCTCAAGGAATGGCTGTCACAGGAAGTGGGAGACAGCGCTGGCCAGTACTAATGCCTCCGCTGAGCCTGGATATTGACAGAGCCCAGGGCTGAGGCTGTGAGTTGACGTCACCTCCCTGCTGCACCACGGGCTCAGGCAGAGTGGCAGTGAAGTTGAACGGCAGCACTGATTCCAGGTGAGGGTCTGCCAGGGGACTGGGAGGGGACAGGACCAGGGGGAGAGGGCATCACAGGGGCCAGCAAGGGAGAGCTGTGGTGGTGGAACTCGGGGTCTCCAAAGGCTAGAGGGGGAGGCCTGAGGAGATTCACAGAAAAAGGAAAACACTGTATGCGCAAGATCTGGGATTCTCAACAAGCAGGAAGGGCAGCCACAGTGTGAGAACAGGAGAGAAAGGCCATGGGCAGAGGGAACACATGGGCTGGGGGAGCACCCCAAAGGTGGGGCCTGGACGCTCGCCATCCCGCGTCCTGCACGCCCGCCATCCCGCGTCCTGCACGCCCGCCATCCCGCCTCCTGCACGCCCGCCATCCCGCCTCCTGCACGCCCGCCATCCCGCGTCCTGCACGCCCGCCATCCCGCCTCCTGCACGCCCGCCATCCCGCCTCCTGCACGCCCATCCCCAGACTCACCCACCACGGTGAGGTTGACCTGGGCCTGCCTGCTGCCCAGTTTGTTCTCCACCAGCAGGGTGTAGCAGCCGCAGTGCTCCTGGCGCGCCGCCCGGATGGTGAGCTTGCTGCCCTGCTCACTGTTCTCCACCTTGATGTGCTCGCTGTCCTGGATCTGGGGGCAGAGCGTGGGGCAGGCGCTGGAGACTTGAGCCAGAAAGGAAGGGGGCTCCAAGCCACGCCCCACACCCCCTAAGAGATGCAGCTGGATAGTGGTGTGGGGCTGGTCTTGTCTGCACTCTGGGCTTCCCACTCAGGGCCCCCTTCTCCTGAATCCAGAGCCAAGCTGCTCTGACAGGGCCCAGATCTGGGCAGGCAGGGAGGGTGCTGAGCCGGGTCTGGGGGTTGGGAGTAAGCTATGCCTTCACTCGCTGCCCTAGACTGGAAATGAGGAACATCTCAGCCTGCTCCACTGCTCTGGGATGGGAGGGTGGGAGAACACATTTGATCAAAGTTACGTACAAAGCCCACCCAGAAGGTTCTGACCTCCTCTGTGCTGTCAAATACCAGTACCGATCACATGTGGCTACTCAAATTTTAGTTGAATGGAAAATAACCCAAATGTCCATCAATGAATGAACAAAGAAAGAAAACATGGTACACCCAGACAATGGAATATTATTTGGCCGTAAAAATGAATGGAGTACTGGTTCATGCATGGATATGCCCGGAAAATATTATGGTAAGTTAAAAAAAACCCAGACACAAAGAAACACATATGATTCCATTTATGAGTAATGCCCAGAATAGGCAAATCGTTAGAGACAGAAGATAGGTTAGGGTCACCAGAGTCTGGGGGAAGGGAAGAAATGACTGCTATTGGATCTGGGCTTTCCTTTTGAGGTGATAAAAATGTTCTGGAATTAGAATATTGTTATAGTTGCACAACCTTGTGAATATATGTACACTTTAAAAGGGTGAATTTTCTGATGTGTGAATTCTATCTCTACAAAACTGTTACAACCATTTTAAACTAACTGAAATGTGAAATTCAGTCTCTCAATTGCAGTAGTCACATTTCACATGCTCAATAGCCACATGTAGTTAGTGGCTACCATACTGGATAAGAGATACAGAACAATTACATCACTACAGAAAGTTCTGTTGGATGGAGCTGGGACTTGGCTAAATGTCTCTGAAGAGGGTTGAGATTTGCATCTTACTTCAGACACCACTAACCCAGACAAAACCCAAGCAAACACGCTTTGGGAGAAGGCCTGCTTCTCTTCTTGTCTTTTGAGAACAACCCTTCCTTCCTCCCCAGTACTAGCCTCCCACCTCTGGGCCTTAGGACAGTTTGAATGGGTTGGGAATGGAGCAACAGAGCCTTCAAGAAGTCATCACACCTTCTGTGGAGTTCCTGACCCAGGGCCAGCCTGCCGCTTCGGGGTCTCTGCTGATCAGGCACGTGGGTACACATTGCCAGCTTATAAATCGTAGTTAGATTTCTGGGTCAGGAAGCCAAAATTCTGTTTAACATACAAGTTATCTACTCAAATACTCGGACACACTTTTATCTCTCCAGCACTCTGTTAAGTCTAAGTGGTTGCCACAGATAGGGCTCAGTAAGCTGGCACAGAATCACAGAAAGCTCAGGGGTCTGAGAGGTCATTCAGGTCACTGGTTTGATTTTCCTGACTCCGAGTAGAATTCTAGGCAGAAATATCAACATCAGGTGGGAGCCCCCATCAGGTGGGTGGTTTGGTCTATTGTCCTTCATACTCTATCACACAAGCTGTCCATAAAGCAGGCATTCTTGCCAGGTGCTGAAGAAAAGGTTATTAAGAGCTCAGTTTGGTGGGTGGGTGACGGTGGTGAGGGGCTCTCCTAAGTCTAAGGCCCCCTGATGAACAGTGACGCTGCCTCCATCACGTTTCTCATCCCCTCTGGCCCAGAGTTGCTCTGGAATTTGCGCAGGTTATTCTTGGGCCACTGCCCTCCGGGACTGACCTGCTTTCGGAACTTCATCCAGGTGCAGGTGATGGGCTGGGTGCCGGCCACCTTACCAAAGAGCTCCACAGACTCTCCTGCCCGCACCTTCTGGTCCTCAGGAAACTGGATGATCTGAGGCGGCATGGCTGGGGGAGGACAAGAGGGAGAGTGAGCTCGAGGAGGACGGAGCCTCAAACGCTAATACCATCTGACGCTTCCGGTCACATTGGTCTGTGACTCCTCTCTCACTTTCCGGAACCTTCAGGGTGAGACTGAGGGCAGTGACCTTTGCTCCACATACCTAGGCTGATGGGCCTGCCAGGTCTGTTGGTCTCTTGATCCTGATTCCAACAGAAGCGACCCATACAGTTTACACGGCATGATTCTCTGTTGGTTGGTTGCTCTGGTATTCGTGATTTCCCCTAATTTTTTGAATCTTATGTCTTAACTCCTTTCTTAACTATGCAGTGCCTCACCGTCTAACATCCAGGTCACTCTGGCTGACAGGCTCAAACTGGCTCACATCCTCAAATGTCTTTCCATGGAAAACAAACAGTGCTTCCTATGACAGGAACCTACAGAGCAGACCACGAGAATAGCACAAGTGGGCCATCTCCACAAGGGCGGACCGGAGGACAGAGGGGCGAGCAGGCTTTATGCCAGGAAGGGAGAAAAGGCAAGTAGTGGAAGAGGGTGGAGGGCCCAAACTTGCAGAAACTCAGGGAAAATTCAGCCTAACTCCTGCAGAGCTTGAATCCGGTCTGGGGGTGTGGTCTCCTGGGACCACATTCGCAGTGGTCAGTCTAGCAGAGCAAAGGGAAAACCCCTCACACCAGATGACTGCCTTGTCCCTAAATGCTGCCGTGACCAATTACCTGCCTTCGGAGGTGTCTTGGGGGCAGGTTTCTTTTTCACAGTTGCATCACCTGAAACGAAGACATTCACAGGTTATTTTCTCTGTTTTCACAAGGCTCCTAAGTCCTGGAAGGCTGCAGTCTGACCCTCTGGCCCCTCATCCAGACAGAGCCCTCACTTGAGTATGCCTTTGGAGACCTTGCAGACACATGGACAACCTCACGAGCAAATGAGTATCCCTTCTCGGGGGGCCTCCGGAGGGATCCCTGGAACCTCCTTAGAGATGAACACTTCAAAAATGCTTAAGTGTCCATTCTCCATTTCAGTGAGGAGAATCCCAAACTCACTAACTCTTCTCTTACCCTAACTTTCAGGAAACTCATAAAGGAAATTATGTCAGATAAACTGACTAAATTTAGTCCTTGGTGTGGATCCAAGGGTCTCAGGCTTCCTTTCTGTAACAGACTATGGATTGGCGGCTTTTATTTACTTTTTTAATGTTTGTTGAATGGATCAGTGAATGAATGAACAAAGGAGTGAGCCAATCAATGCTCCCCTCCCTTCCTAAGGCCACACTCTCCAAATAACTCACATAAGATAAATGACCCGAACAGACCAGTTTTGCAGCACAAACTATTCATTGGTCTAAGTAGTAATATGGTGATTATGCAAAAATATTCCCAACTATCTTCATGGCTTGTCTTCATATTTCTTTCAGGTCTTTGTTCCAAAGTTATCTAACCTACTTATCCAAATGAAAACCTGCCTTCACACAAACATCTGTATATGAATGTTTATAGTGGGTTTATTTGTGATTGTCCAAAACTAGAAGTTATCCAGCTGCCCTTCAACCGGAGAATGGATGGCTGTGGTACATCCACACAAGGAGATACCACTCACTCACCAACAAAAAGGAACAAACTTCTGGTACACACTACGTGATGAATCTCAATGATTCATCCTTCTCTTCCACTAAGAGAAGACAAAGGCTATTACCATATAATTCTGTTTGTAGGCCATTTTAGAAAAGGCAAAACTACAGGGACAGAGAAAAGGTGGGATGGGAGGGGCTGACTACTGAGGGGCACAGGGACATGTTTTAAGGTGTGGAGCCGTATCTTGGTCATGGTGGTAGTCACAGGACTATAAACATTTGTCATGGACTGTGCAAGAGAACGGGTGAATTGTATTGTGTGTAAATTATACCTTAATATGAAAAAGGGGAACGAGTTGCTTAATCAATGAGATTCTCCTGAACCACTCTACATCAAATAGCTGTGGCTTTATAAGAGATTGTCCTTATTTTTAGGAAGAATATACTGACGTATACAGGTGTAGAGGATACCATATGTGAAACTTACTTTCAAACTGCTCATGAAAAATAATGTGTACGTATGTATATGCGTAGATGCTTGTGAAGAGGTAGAAGGAAAGATAAGTGGAAAACAGACAAGGAGAGAGATTATATGATAAAGCAAGCATGATAAAACATCAGTGTTTGAAGAATGTGAGTGAAGGGTACACAAGGATTACTTGTACCAAATAGTACAACTTTTCTCTAGTTCTGAAATTTCAAAATAAAAGTTAAACAGGAAGTTAAACAATGTTTTGTCCCATCAACATGATGTTGTTGAAATGAAGGAGAAAGAGACAGCAGCGTCTGGTGAGGAGATGGCTGGAAGATGGGACCCAAAACAGACTGAACCTGAAAGATGACCCTTTTTAAAAAATTTTTTTCTTCATGGTAGCATATTTGTTGTTAACTGACATTTCCAGGCATAATCTTATTTATTTAGCCAGACTGTGTGGCATGCAGGACCTTAGTTCTCCTACCAGGGATCAATCCCTTGCCCCCTACAGTGGAAGCGGAGTTTTAGCCTTTGGACTGCCAGGGAAGTCCCTTGTGATGATCTGACCTGCAGAGAAGAGTCCTACTGATTAGGAACAGAGTGTCTCAGAGTAGAGAGCCATGTTTATGATGTTTGGTGGAAGATCAGTAGGATGACGTTTGGTGGGAGGTGGCTAGAGCACCGGGCTGGTTTCAGAGAGCAGTGGCATGAAGATGGCGGGACAATTTAAGAAGAAAGAAAAATTCTGCCCCTCAGTCACACGCGTCACGTTTCAAGTGCTCATAGCCATACACGGTTAGTGGCTTCCATTGTGCAGATAGAGAGCATTGCAATCAGCACAGAAAAGTTCTATTGGACAGTTCTAGTCTAGAATGAATGTGCGAGTTAGGTCTTTGTTCTGAGTAACAGGGAGTCCTGACTCAAACAAGGGTCCAGCTAGTCTAAAGGACCTCTGGAGGTCTTTCCAATTCCAGGGCATGAGAAAATCCAATTAGGAGGCTATTGCCATACTCTTAGAAGAAACTGACCCAGGTCTGGCCTTGGTAAAGGCTGCAGAAAATAAAATACAAATATGAGATGGAAGAAAATTTACAAGATTTTAAGGGCTAAACAAGAGACAGGAACAAAGATTCCTCAGGGATTTCTTGCTTGAATAAATGGGAAAATTTTTTATTGATGCAATATGGAATTTGGGAGTGAAAGATGAGGAGTTTGGTTTGGTCTAAGAGAATGTGGTTGATAAAGGGGTGTAACCAGTATATAGGCTAGAAGTCCAGGATCAGAATTCTAGAAAGAGTTGGTGGAAGCTGAAAGAGAAAGACTACGGATGAAACATGCAATCATTAATGGGAACTGTGAGGATGGGTCAGTTCTTTGGGGGAAAAGCTCAGTGAAAGATGAGAAAGGGTCAGGGTCTTATCTGAGGTGATGCCACCAGTAAGGAGCTGGGATGAAGCAGAAGGGCTATGGAGGGACTGTCTCTGAGACCCAGGACGGAGGAGGAAGGGCACCGAGAAGGTGCGACCACCACTGGGTGATGCGTGGGCAGAAGAGGCACCACCACCT
Source organism: Capra hircus (assembly GCF_001704415.2). Classification (NCBI taxonomy): domain Eukaryota; kingdom Metazoa; phylum Chordata; class Mammalia; order Artiodactyla; family Bovidae; genus Capra; species Capra hircus. The sequence continues at coordinate 67,800,530 of NC_030808.1, forward strand.
CCAGTTTGAGAGGGCAGGACATGGGGTCAGAAGCTGCTCTAGAGGAGACTCTCAAGAAAACAAGCAGTGAGTTATCTAATCCACCAAGAATTCCCGAGATGAGAGGGACACAGAGAGACAGGGTGACAGAAGGGGAAATGTCAAGCTAAGGTTTCTTCCACAGTGACAGACAAGAATCCAGAAGTGAAAGCAGAAGGCTAGGACTAGGTGAGAGGGAGAGCCCAGGGATGCTCATAGGCAAATGACCCCGGGCACTCCCAGACCCCTCAGGAGTGGGCACCAGAGGGGGTACAGAGCCCTCGGGACGGGCTGAGCCGTGAAGCCCCTGCCCACCTGCACCCAGGGCAGACAGGAAGGGAGAGGGCCCGACTGGAAGAGAGCGGCCCTTCTCGGAAGGAAAAGGGGGTTCCTCCCAGAGCCAGGACCTGATCTCCTGGGAGCAGGAGAGTGTGGAGGGCTGCTGTTATGGGCTGAGCTGCGCCCACCCCTCCCAATTCATACACTGAAGCCCTAAACCAGTACCTCAGAATACGACTATATTTGGAAACAGGAACTTTAAAGAGGTGATTAAATTAAAAGGAGGCTGCTAGGGTGGACCTTAATCCAAACTGACCGGTGTCCTTATAAGAAGAGAAAATTTGGGCCCATGGAGAGACACCAGGAAGACAGGCACAGAGCAAAGGCCATGTGAGGACACGGCCAGAAGGCTGCCCCCTGCAGGCCGAGGGGATAGAGGCCTCAGGAGAAAGCAAACCTGCTGACTCCTGACCTCAGGCTTCTAGCCTCCAAAACTGTGGAGGCTGATGCTGAGGCCGCCCAGTCAGTGCACACTGGTGGAACTGGGGAGAAGCTCTGGCGGCAGGGTGCCCACCTCTGGAGCTGTGGGTGAGGAGTTAATAAAGAGGCAAAGATGACATACAGTAAAAGCAATGACTCCAAAGTTCCCCCTATACTAACTTGGGGTCTGTGGGTAAACTTACATGGCTGGAAGCAGAGCCTGAACTAATATCTATCTTTCTGTGTTATAATTAAATATGGTTGAAGGCCAAAGTTTTCTGGTTGTTCAATAAATTTGGAGCATCTCCAGTTTGAATTCATTAGCATCTGAAACTGATTTGGTTCCCATCAGTCACAGCTGTTTTAAACATTAACAATGTTCTGTATCCTATTCTCTATATATTTTAGAGGCCCATCTGCTGAAATCCATTAATTGTGTTCTGGGCTTAGGAGAACATGATTAATGGACTAGAAAGCAGAGTTACTGGATTCTAACACCTGATTTCTTGTAGCGAGCTGGACTCAGCAAGCTGAGTTTCTAATCCATGATGTCATCATCCTTTTTTCATTGGGTTCTTACCCCAACCAAACACAAGCAGGGCACTTCACATTGTTTCCATTTCATGAAAAAGGAGATGGGTTTGAATAAAAGTCAGATGACTTGCTGGGTTCATAAAACGACATGTGGCTGAATTAGAAACAGGGCTTAAGCCTTCTGTTGCCCAATGTGTGGCTGCTTTTCTCCCTTTGTCTCCTGACTCCCTTGGACACTCTCCCCCACCCTCTCTGTCCCTCTGCAGAAATGCAATGGGCATAGGCTCTGGCCCTGGACTTGGGTTCAAATACTGCCCTGTTACTCCCTAAGGGGTGTAACTTAAAGCTTGCTATGTAACCTCTTGGAGCTTTAGGGTCCCCATTCAAAGAATATGGGGAGAACAAAGAAAATTTGAAGCTATGCTGTAAAGTTCAGTTCAGTTCAGTTCAGTCGCTCAGTCATGTCTGACTCTTTGCAACCCCATGAACTGCAGCACGCCAGGCCTCCCTGTCCATCACCAATGGCCAGAGTTCACCCAAACCCATGTCCATTGTGTCAGTGAAGATATAGCATAAAGTACACGTTCTGACACCAGTCCTCCCCTCCCCTCCCCAGCTCCTCCCCCCAACCCATTCTCCTTTCTTCCCCAAACGGATCCCCAAAGGACTTCTCTGTACTTTCCTTCATCTGTTTAGTCCCTGCACTGCTGGCCAGGTCAGCTTTATACCTATATGAGCTCTCTCCTGCTGTGCCTGGAGCTCCCTCCCCAATTCAGGGCCTCAGTACAGGTAAAATTCTCACTGGTCCAGATGCCCAAACTCTCAGTACCTCTTGGGTCACTAACCAGTTTCTTTCCCTCTGGATGCTTCCTTCTTATTATCTTACTATTGCTGTCAGCCTTTTGTCCCCCACCTCCTACTCCAACATCCTAAACTTTCTGCATTAGCCATTGTAAGAGAGGAGTTTCACAGAAACAGAAAAAGATGTAACTATCCTTGCAAACCCCATGGTGGCTTCTGGCCACAGGGCCTGTAAGGAGAGCAGAGCATCCTCTTTCTCCTTGCCCAGGGTCTGTCCCTCTCCCATACAGCCAGTCCCAGGCAGTATACGCCTCCTGGTACAGCACTGCCCCCCAAACTCTCAAACTCCCCAAACTACCCTAAGCCCCTCTCTTTATCCCTCTGCTGTCCTCATTTTCCCTGGAGCCCAGACCTCTCTCCTGAGCCCACCCATACATCCCACTGCCTGACACCATCTCCCCAGGCACATACCGTAAACCCAACATCTGAAACCAAATGCAGCTCTTCTCCCCACACTGCTGCTCATCTCCATTTCTCCCAGGCCCCCCACCCACCACCCCTGCCCATTTCCAGTCACTGACTGACATCTTTCAATTCCATCAACAAATTTCCACATCCCCACTGTTACCATTCTAGCCCTAACTGTACCACCTCCTACACCTGTGGTCCCCTGTGCCCACCCTAGTACATCCATCACTCTGTAGCCAAAGTGATCTTTGTCAAAAGGAAATCTGATGTCACTCCACTGTTTACATTTTCCCAGTGGCTGCCCACTGCCTCTTAGGATCAAGTCCAACTCATCAGACAAGGGTTTCTGAGATCTGTCCTCAGCTTTCATCTCCAGCCTTCTTTCTAACTCTTGGGGAACACCCTCACTCATGCCTTTTATGCTCAATGGCAGTGGTTCTCAAAATTTAGCATGCCTGATAATCATCCAGGAGAATTACTAAAAACGCAGATTCCTGACCTTCCCTGGGGTGTGGATGCTGCTGATCCCTGTGCCTTCTGGGGACACTGCTTTGTATACCTCACTGAAAGCCTTTCAGTTTCTACAATGCCAGGCTTTTGCTGTCAGCTCTTTGCTGACTCATTCACACATCACTGCTGCCGGGTGGGTCCCATACGCCTCTGAGGTGGTTTCATCAGCAGCTATCACAAGGCATGGCAACTGCGGAAACCTGTCCCCAGCGCGCATTTACCCTGCAAGTTCCCTGAGGACAGGCACAGGGCCATCATGTTCATCTCCTGTATCCCCAGTGCCTTGCTCAGTACCGGGAACAGGCTAGAAAATACCTTTTAAAGGAATGAGTGGAATCCCCGGGGAACTCTGCTAACACGGTATTTCCTGAGAACACTTCATCACAGCCCTGGGCTCTGATGCTCAGAGATGAAGCCTGTTGGCTTGGATCCCGTGCAACTTTCCATGAAAAGGAGAAGGCCCCTAGCTCTGTCACCAATTTAGATCAAAGTGGCCAGGTGCTGAGCCTTCCACCCCAGACAGGAGACTGAGTCTGGAAAAAGTGAAGCAGCCCAATAAAAACATCAAAATCAAAACACTGAATTTAGAAGCCTCCTGGGAAACCTGGAGCTGGGCTGGAAAGACTGGCTTCCAATCGTGTGGGTAAGGCATCTTTTGCTTTTGCGCCAGCCTGCCCACACCCAGCTAGTCCTGGCCTCATGGACCTTCCTTCTGCCATGGGAGGGAGGAGGTCAGCACCCCACAGGAGTTACCACGCTGCTCAATCTGAAGACACATGAGTCTGTCTCTCCAGTGAATCCATAGAGCAGAAAGATCAGAGTCAGCCATTGGGAGATATTTACAGAGCCCGAAGGTGGGTCTTACAGCTTCCAAAGGGTCTGAGATAACGAGGAGCTGGAGGAAACTGGGGAGGTAGCATCAGTAGCCTTGGGTCCAGGGAGGTCCCTGGATCTCTGCCTCTCTGGGGACATTTTCCTTTTTAGGTAGCTAGCTAAAAAATAGATATCGAACTCTCCATAATTCCCCAAATAAGCATTCACTTTCTGCCACAAGCTCCTGAAGGGGACACGGGTTGGGTGACATGTGAAGGGAGCACCCACCTTGCAGGCTGTGTCACAGCAGGGGGTGGCGGTGAGGATCTGGGGATGGCGCTAAATCTCACTGTCCTGCATTGGGGCAGGCTCAGGGCTCTAGGGGGCTTTAAACAGCACCCTCGACGCTGCCCCCCTCCACCCCAACCCCCAACCCCACACACATCAGGCTCTTTCTAGCCCCTCCTTACAAAGTTGTGGAAAAACATTGGTCATTTTCCCAGAATGAACATCTCTGGGCAAATTTCCTGTACACATTCCCTCACAGCAAAGGCCGTCACATAAGATTCCAGAGGAACACTGATCCTCTTGTTACTGCAAATACCCAGCCCCGGGCCGCCAGGACACAGAACATTGGGACAGTTGTGAAAGAGGCAGCCCGCATGGCCGGGACAGCAGCGCCAGCGTTGTCTGACTGGTACCCTCCAGGGCATCCCTGGGAGGACCCACCCTGCCATGGAACTGGCTCGTGGGAGACGACGGCAGAGCAGGGAAGTAGATGGACCCAGCAGCCCAGGGGTGGAAGCATAGGTCCACATGCACAGTGTGCTGGAGGGCAGCGTGAGCACCAAGGCCAATACTTTGGTTGGGAGTAACCAGGAGTTGGCTCAGCTTTCAAAGACATTCATGGAAATAACCCCGCTTCTCTCCCAGGGTCCCACAACTTTCCCTGTCAAGCAAGTCTCGATGCCAAGTCTTAACCTCTCCAGCATTTCCTTCCAGCCCTTTGACTCCTAGACAGCATACTGAAAAAAATGATGGGATCCTGGAGAAACCCTTCAAGATAACTGGACACTGCTTTTGATACCCAAAGATGCTTTCAAGGTGACTGACTTTTGGTTTCAGGGAGAGACACATTCAGGAGACCAAGGCAAAGACATCTAAGAGCATCATAATCTGGGACAGTAGTGAGAGAGGTCAAAGGGACGGGTAAAAGAGGTGAAGCTCAGGCCAAGATCAGGCATAGCACACAAGGGGTGTTCCACCTTCACCATCTCCAGATCCCAGGAACACGGGAACCGATGAAGACACTTCGAAAGGGAAATGCTTACTATATCCCTACTTCAGACCAGCCACTGACATTTCAGAGAGGGACAGGCCTTGGTTCCTATTCCCTAATTGTACATGGCCCTATGGATGTTTCTGTCTTTTCTAAAAGATCATCAGCTTTACAGACTGATAGGAGGAATCCCTGGGCCTGTTATCTCAGTGCCTCTCTGTATTTTTTTTTCTTTTTGGCCACACTACGTAGCAAGTGGGATCCTAGACCAGGGACTGAACGAACCCCCTGTGTTGGAAGCTCAGAGTCTTAATCACTGGATCCTGCCTCTGTACTTTTCTCAAGCCATTCCTTAAGCCCCAGCAATGTCTCTTTCACCCAAAACTCATCAGATCCCCTCCAGCTGGAACACCTAAACCTGAACTCCATGCATACAGCCTCCCTCCCTGTATGGATATCTCTGCTGCTGTGTGTTCACACTTGCTGGAGCTTCCACCTTCCACACACCAGATGATGTGAAGGGCTTTAGCCAACCCTGCATCACTCCAAAGAAAAGCATTCTACTGAATGGCCTTATGTCAGAGCTAGAAAAGGCCTGGGGTCAGTTGGAGAAAGTCCCCACTTGACACTGTAGAAGGAGGAGGGGCTTTGACCAAGGTCAAGGCCACATTCAACCAGAGGCAGAACCAAGAACCTTCATTCCCTGCTCTCCACCCCAAGGGCTGTCTGGCGGTACCTTGTGTCTGAGTGCTGGCCCAGCATGGGGAACACACAGTAAAGGGGCATCTGGAGGTCTGACAAGGAAGGGTGCTGCGGCCCCCCACGTCCCCACACCCCCACAGGTGGAAGATGTTTTTCCCCCAGCCCGCACTCCTCCCTGTTCCTTCTTCAGAGGTGGGAGACGACCCACTCTGGGCTGGAGATGTGCATAAAGTTTTCCAGGAGTGCAGATACTACATTTCCATCAAGAGAGGGGAAAGCAGCCAGAAAGAATGGACAATTGACAAAAGTCAAATGTGGGACTGTGGGTTAGACAGCATCAGTTCAGTGTTAGATGTCCTGATTTTAAGAACTGCGTTGTGGTTATATTCTTAGAAGATACACAATAAGACATTTAGAGGTCAAGAGCATGATATCTATTTGTAAGCAGTATATATATTTGTCTCTATATAAAAGTGAAAGTCGCTCAGTCTTGTCTCACTCTTTGCGACCCCATGGACTATACAGGGGGAATTCTCCAGGCCAGAATACTGGAGTGGGTAGCCATTCCCTTCTCCAGGGGATCCTCCTAACCCAGGGATCGAACCCAGGTCTCCCACATTGCAGGCAGATTCTTTACCAGCTGAACCACAAGGGAAATCCATCTCTATATGGTGAATGGTGAATGGTGACTATGTATGACTAGATATAGCATATATATGGTATTATAAATATAGATATGAATATTTGATGAATGGTATATATATATGAGTTTATACATAATGACAAAACAATAGGACAAAATGTAAATAATAGATGAATCTAAGTAAGTGGTGTACAAGAGTTTCTTATACTATTTTTGCACCTTTTCTGTAAATGTGAAATTATACCAGAATACAGTCATTAAAAAATTCCCACTGAGAGGCATGCAGCAGAGACCCTGGCAGGTCTCAAGAACCAGGAAAGCGGACCAGTGTCACCTTTTTCTCCCCGCAGCTCTGATGGCAGTCAGACCTGTGTCCCCCTGGAGGATGGTGCCTCCGCTGTGTGGACAGCACAAGGCTGGCCCTGAGACTGTGGAAGGCGCAGACTGGTATGGGGGGAGCATGGGTCAGGCCGCCTCACAGTGCCCACGTCTTACCAGCTGCCAGACTCTGGGCAGGACAGTTTAGCTCTCTAAGACTCAGTTCAGCTCATCTGTAAAATGGGAACAACTAATCGTAGCTCAGTGGAATGAGACTTGCCCGAAGCAACACAGACTGCCTAAGATGATGCCTGCTACATAGGTGCTCAGGAAAATGCTTGTTTTGTGTGATGGGCGGATGACTGAATCAGAGGCCCTTGTGATCTTCTGCAACACTTGCGCGTTTCTCCCTCGAGTCTTGCCTCAATAAGAGGAATGTTATTCTTCATCAACCAAACCACATTTCTCTCCTCCTTTGTAACCTGGCTCACCATCTCCCTCATTCAGAGATCTTCCCACACTTCCCAAATCTGACCCCCTCCTCACTTCTGAACTTGTGAGCTGGTTGTTCAGCAGGTTAACTTGTACTTTCACCAGTTTTCTCTCACCCAGCCCCTTGGGTTTGGACAAATCAGCTTGGCTTTTCCCTCATGTTCCCCAGACCCTGGCTGCAGCGGTGGCCCCAGGGGCTCTTAGGCAATGTGTGGACGAGGACCATCCACTCTCATACCTGACAGCTCTTCACAGGACCAAATATTCAAGCTGGGAAGGGGAGGCCACCAAACATGTATCTGGCCACCATCTGTCTGACAAGGAAACCACTCAGCTTTCCCTCGGCCACTGGAGGAAAGATGTACTTCCTGGTTCCATTAGGTACTTCCCAGTCCTTGACAAAAATGAATACACATACACAGCCGGGCCACTCAACAACATGAGACTCTGGGCTTTCTCATGGAACCAGAAATGTCTAGGGCAGAGGATGGCAATGCTAACAGAATAAGACAAGCTGAAGAGGCGCACAGACTGCGTAATGCCACTTCCGTGGGGAAAAAATTCAACGGATATATTTGCATGTGTATATAAGAAAATTTATAAAGCAGTAATTGTGAATACATTTAAGGAGGTGAGTGGAATTAGGGGTAAGATGAAAGAGGGCTTTCATGTTGCACTGGGTAAACTTCTGTACTATTCAAAATATTTGAACAAGAAGACAGGCATATTTAATGTATGTAATTAAAAAATAATGCAAATCATCCCCCAAAGTGAGAAAAGAACTTGGGGTGCAGACCTGGAAGACATCCCCTTCATTTCCTATCTCCGGCATACCTTCTCGGGAGCCTCCTGGGAAGGAAGTCCCATGGTGGTGCGCAGGTACCCAGGGAACTTGCAGGTCTCTGAAGGAATCACCCTGCTAATGCTCTCAGCATCCCAGTGGGTGACGGCTGGGGTAATGAGGGGGCAGGGGTCGTGGGCCAGCAAGGAGATTCAGCGTGGCCATTACCATACATGGAGACACACCCTTCCATCCTTCTGGGAGTAAGACATCTGTCTGTGACTCCAACTTGAGGGTTTTTCTACACAGAGTGAAATTTCCCTTCAGCAGACAAGCAGTGTCAGCTGGAGTTAATGCCATCACAGATGTGTGTGTCTGCTAGGGACAGAAAGCAGTTTCAGCCAGCCCTGCCCCTCCTGTTAAGCAGCACTGCCCACTGAGCCCCATTCCCTGAGCCCTCTGCAGGGGAAAGAACCATGGGGTTCAGACTCTACCACAGAGCACCTTGCTCCTTCTGTAAAGGCGGGTGCTGGAATACCCTGAGGACCTGGGCCTGAGGAGCCCCCAGGTGGTTCCACATTTAAGGGAGGCAGTAGAGAAGACCTGCTTCTGCTTTCTCAAGACCAAAGGTGCAAGAGGTGCAAGAGCTGCTCCCTCTGGAGCAGCTGCTCTCCAGCCTGACTGGCTGCACCTTGGAATGGCCCAGGAGCTGAAACAAATACTGAAGCTGTCCACCATCAGAGGAGGTTCTGATCCAATGAGTCTGGGGTACAGCAGGCGGCAGCGTTTTTAAATGGTCCCTAGGTGAATCTAATATGCAGCCAGGGTTGCAAGCCCCTTCCCTAGAAGTGCATGATGACAACTTGACTGGGGTTTTCTGAAGACTTCTTCTGCAGGGCAACAAACCCATAAGGCTGCTCACTGTCTCCAGCTTCTGTCTCTCTTTCACAACTCTCCTCCCACCCCACCTCCCTTCCCTGGGGATCTCACTGGAATGGATGTGCCAGGGCAGAGGACAGCAGACTGCTGACCTCCCAGCTGGAACCCCAGGGATCCCTGCTTCTGCCCCCAGGAGGGAAGAACAGTCGCTCAGACCAGTTCACTGCCACTTGGTGCTCTTCTAAGAGCCCACGTCTCTCCTGCTGATTTGCTCCCATAACTAAGAGCACAGGCCCAAGTCAGAAGATAAAATCACTAACCCGTTCTCACCAGGTTTTTTAAAAGAATTGTTTCTGCATTTCCAACAACTCATTAAATGCCCACTTTGGATACTCAGAGGCTCCAAGGTAGTTAGATATCCATGAGAAATTATCACTCCAGTTCGGTCGGCACAGCATACTGCAGGCTGAGAGGGCCCCCTGACAGCTGAGCTGGTATGTGCATGAGGAACCCAGGCTCCTCACTGGGGAGGGAAATATGTTGCTTTGATGAGATGCAAATAAAACTAAGTTCCAGAACACTGCCTTGAAATGGAAAAGCGGAGGCAGCCTGTGAATTACCCTCGCTCACTTCCCTTGTTAGCACGGGTATTCAGGAGTTTGTCTTGTCTTTTGCTCTTTAAAACACAGAAAGGGCATGTTGGGGATGTCCAGGAAACCCCATACCTCCTGTTAACATTGGAGCTTTCAAGGCAAAGTTCTAACAAAATTAGATAATAGTTCATCAGTAGGGGAAGCCAGGGCTGCCTTATGATCTTTGTAGACTCTAAGCACTTTGCCTTTCAGGGCCCCTTCATTCATTAAAGAAAAAAAAAAAAAAATATATATATATATATATATGTATATATGTAAGTTACATTTTATAACTGCATTGGTATAAAGATAAACATTAATATTAAAAATTAAAACATCTTCTTTGATCTAAAAGTTAATTTTTTTCCTAATTTTATAAGATATTGAAACATTTTTATGGGCCTGTAAAAGCCCCCCCCATAAAGATGAGGGGGTCCTGGAAGAGGCTGAGATCCAAAAAGAGGGAGAAAGCCATGCAGAGTCACAGAAAAAGCCCCATTCCTGCTCAGCTGTTTAGACCACAGCTGCAAGCTGATTCCAAAACATGTGGGTAAGGCCATTCTATGAACAGGTCATGGCATCAGCATCCTGAAAAGTGAGCCCCTGAGTTGGCCCAGTCACCTTACAAAGTAGGAGGGAGGAGGAGACAGACATGTCACCGTGACACGGGGAAGGAGACAGCCTTCTGGCTGAAGTGGGTGCTGAGACCTACAGGGGCTCACAGGAGGGAAGAGCTCCTTTCAGCCAGAGCAAGGACAAACTCAGGGATGAGATGGCTTTTCCGTGGGAGTCTGTCTGAAGACAGAGATGTCCAAGCGAAGGCACGAGGGGAGGAGCACGGGGATGGCTGGAGCAGGCCGAGGAGCTCAGCTTGCCTTGAGGATAAAACGGGGGAGAGGAGCTGGGCGGGGGGGGGGCAGCACTCAGACGGGAAGGCTGAGGGGCGATGTCAGAAGGTGTGCGCACGTGTGGCAGGCGTGCCAGGACGGCCTCCTGGAAAGGCTCACTTGTAAGGGGCGGGTGGGCTCTGCAGGCGACCGGGCACTCCAGCTGGGATTGATCTGGTCAGAGCCCTCCTTGAGAAAGTGCATCTGGCGGGAAAGACAGCTGAGAGAGACTAGGGGATGGTCTCCCAGGGGTCTGGGTGGGGAGCAGAAGGGGCCTGAGTGGGGCTGACAGAGGACGTGGATATCTTTAGGCTTGAAGGCATGGGAAGGGTGAGGAAGGGTCACCAGGAGCTCACGGGGTACCAGGGTGAGGACAGAGGCCAGGCTCTGCGGAGCACGGGCAAGGCAGTGGCGGCCCTTGGTCCTGGGCTTGCCTGGAAGAGCTGAACAGGTACTTACTCTCTGTTCCTAGCACTGGAGGAAGAGAGCTCTTCGGCCTCCGGGCTTTCATCTCCGGGGCCTTGGCATTTTCGCTGGCGGGGGCATCTGGAACTAAATGGGAACAACAAACATGAGTTGGCAGCCACCCAGGGAAAGAAGCAGAAGAGACGTTGCAATAAAAATCCCACCTCCACCACCCACCATGATAGTCCTCCCCACCCTGTTCCACTCGGAGGGCCCTTCGTGCTACGGGGCAGATGGCACCTGGGCTGGCATCAAGAGCACCAAAGAAGGAGCAGTTGTGCCACCAGGCCTTATACATCGAGTGCAGAGCAAAGTCCCCCTGAAGGTGGATGGACAGGCTACCCTGGGAGCTGGTAAGCATTTCCACCTCTGCTGCAGGTGAGGGCCAGCACAGTTGCATCAGCAGGGCCCCTCTGCTCACCCAGGCACCGCCTTTCCCTTGGGTCTTAACCCACTTGGGCTAAACATTCTGGACTTCCAGAAGCCTGCTCTGTGCAGAGAGGTCTCTTAAACAGAGGAAGCAGGGCACAGGGTGGCTGCCCTTGGGCTCATGATCTGGAGGGGTCTTGAGGCCTCTGTTTTCTCTAACTCCCTTGGAACAAGGGCACTGACAGTCAGACCTCCAGATCAGATGGAGGTCTGAGCAGGCAGTCGGCAGGCCTCACTCGCTCTGGACTGAACCTCGGACCTGTCATGGGGGCTTCTGCACCCTCCCCAGCGCGGACCCAGTGGAACCCTGCAGTGGTAGCCTCTGGGCAGAACTGAAATGCTACACGACTCCTCAGGCCTCTCCTCCACAATCCCACTTCACGTTCACGCCAAGTGTGGGTGATGCCAAGGGAAGCCCTCCCTTGGCAGCAGGGTGCCAACTACAAACTGGCACTTGCCATGGGCTCTTGCCATCTACCTCCACAAAGATTCAATAAGGTGCTGCTGACCCCCAATACCTCCTGAAAGGAGTTCAGGGTGGAGAGCAGAGCTGAGGCACTCTGTGCTCTGGGAGGGCAGTGGGTAGGAAACTCGCAGGGCATGACTTCAGATAAACATATTTTCAGGAGCAAATTTGAGGAGCCAATTCTTGTATCTCCTCATATCTAGAAAAACACTAAAATCCTTCATGGTGATGACTGTTTCTCGTGACTAGCACAAGCTTCACGAGACTAGCAGAAACCTTCTGGAAAAATATGTGCTTGATCGCATGGATTCACCCTTCACCAAAATTTCATATATACTTACCTTTCCACCCCCATCTCTTTGGAGTAGTTTCTCAGAGCTATCTGAGGTGCTGCCTCCTGGGTTATAGTCCTCATTTTGCCCTAAATAAAGCTTAACTGGCAACCCTCACATTGTGATTTTTTTTTTTTTTTGATTGCCAAGCATAACACGGTGCTGGGCTGGGCTGGGTGGAAAAGGAAAAGGCCCTCACTGGGCCTTGAAGAGACCGGACTGGAGCAAGTTGCAGGGAAACTGCCCACAGACCAGGATAAGAAGGAGCTGGCTGTGCCGCTATCACTAGGTTCCAGCATTTTCCCCACAAGGAACTCCCTTCAGAGACCGTGCTAGGAGGGAGCCTCCCCCACTCAGAGCCCCTTCCTGTGCATCCTCTTCCTGCCCCTGAAGAGGAAGCCGAGGGAGAAAGGAGGGGGGGGGGACTTTCCAGCTGATGCTTGGCCACATTCCTGCGGCTTGGCTGGTGAGGAAGGGCCATCTCCCCGTCCCTCCTCCAGGGTGGGGCAATCCCGGCTGCTAACATGCGCTCTCCCTTAGACTGGACACTAAGGGCTCTGGTGGGTGGGCACTTAAGCACAGAACTAGGGGCTGGGCATGCACGCTTCCCTGGCATGCAGACTCAGTGCTCCTCTCAGGACGCATTGCTCCTTCTAGATGGCATCGGATTCCTTTCCTGCTCCAGAACGTGGGTCTGTCCCTATATATTCCTTTACTCCAGTAGGCTGCCTTCCTACGCCAGGGCCGGCCCACTCTTTGTTAGCTGGGTAATTTCAGGAATCCCCCTGCCCTGCCGCCATCCCCAGCTGCGTGTTATCCTCTGCCACCTTCCATAAGAGCCAAAAAGCCCCAGATGATGAGTCAGGGGACCTGCTGTCTGTAGCTGATGTGGCTTGTTTCCTGTCTCCTCAGTGGGCTGCCCCCACACTGGTCTCTGTGGACATGGATGAAGGAGCAGGAAATGCCACGGGGAAGGGATGCTTTCATTTTCTCTTATTGGGTATTCTCCCCAGAAATAGAGGTCATTGTCATCTACAGAAAAATCCTCAGTACATATTTATCAACCTTTGCTTCTCAACCTTGGCTGCTCATTAGAAGCACCTGTACCTTGGTATCTCACTCCCCAGATCCCAACTTGATTGGTCTGGGTGGGGAGGCTAGGTGTCAATAACAGGCCGCCAGGCTGAAAACTGCTAGTCTCTCTCCTCAGGTGGGTGGGTCTGTGGGTGAGCGCAGAGGTGGGGCTGGTCTCAGGGACTACTGCTAGAGTCAGGAAAACCTGTCCATGCTTCCCTTGACATTTGTGGATGAGGCGGCCATAAACCAAGGTCATGAGATGAGTCTAGTTTCCCTTGTCTGAGGCCCTCCATTCTTCCCTTCCTTCCAGACCAGCACCGACAGCACCAATAACAATTCAAAGAAAGGCACACCAGACATTTCTTTGTTTTCCCCGCTTTTAAGGAAGAGGTGGTGAGGACAGAGTAGGTACACAGGGTCCTCTTTTCCTTGGCATCAGCACTCTTCTCACCATCTTTTTCCCAGTGAGTTCCAGGGCATCAGAGGAGGAAGGTAAAGAAGCATCAAGACTTTCTGGTTTAATGATGGGGAGACTGAGGCCCAAGCAAGCAGAGGACGAGAGGCCCAGTCTCCCTGAGTGCCTGAAGGAAGGCACACAGGGGCTGAGGTTCCTTCTCTCCTCGTGGGGTTGTGGTGGGCTTTGCTTCTGAGCGCCATTAGAGAGATGGAGATCAGGAAGGAGCGAGGACAGCTCTAGCTTTGCCTTTGTCGTCAATAATCCTGGGATCATGCCCCGGCTCTCTATTTCCACATTTGTTCAGAGGAAATGACACTTATTTTCTCTGCCTTGCAGCACTGCAAGACTCTAGGGAGGGAAGGCGTGCAACGGTGATCATTTACCTATTCATTCACTTCTCCTGTTTGCCACATAGCCTGGCCTCCTTCCCAAATCCACTTTAAAATCCTCCCCCTTCAGAAAGCCCTCCCAGAGGTCCTGCTGTATGTTTCCTGCCCCTGCATCCATCCTCAGCACGTGGGTGACTGCTTTGCAGTGACTTGTGAGCCTGGCGGGCTACAGTCCATGGGGTCGCCAAGAGTCGGACACGACTGTCTCGTGCTTTGAGTTTTGTTTGTAGAGGTTCCCTGCACTTATCTTTCCATCTGGCCCTGGGGAAAGGGGCGCAACTTTCACTGTCAAACCAGGCACTCCTGCAGACGTGGAGCACTGCAGGGGTGGGAGGAGCCCCCTCTTTCCTCTGCAGCGCCCCCGCCCCCTTGGGGGTTGTGCCTGTACCACAAGCCATTAACTATCAGTCTGTCCGTGAGAACCACAGCCAGGAGTGGGCTGGGAGGACTGTGTGCTTAATCAGAACCAGCTTTGTGCTCACACGGCTGCCCAGGGGATAAAAATAATAGTTATAAAAGTTTAAGAGCAGCGTGTATTTTCTGTCTATTTTAATCAGCTTGTGATGAAACTGAACTCCATTTCTAGATCTGGGCCCCAGGGCTGGAAGTCCTTTGCTGGCCTGCTTGTGCCCCCAAAGAAGCACGGGGGAGGAAGGTGGTGGTGTGGGGAGATGGGGGCCTCGAAATAGAGAGAAATACACATCCTTATATGGACAACACCTCACCCCTTCCACTCCTGAGCTAGCTCTGGGCTCAGCCTCCACTGCAGCCTTCCTCCTTCTGTCTCCCCCAAGAGAGGTCATTCCCAGAGCTGCAACTCTCGGTAGGAGGAATGATGTCTTGGGAGGCTTCTGGGAGGGTGTCTGAGCTTCCAGGAGCCCCTAGAATGGGTAGGGCAGAGGCGCTGGCCTCTCTCTCTCTGGCCCAGAGCAAGCAGCATGCTGGCAAGGCCAGGAGAGAGAGGTCAGACCAGAATGAGCGTCTTCCCAGCTCCGCAGGCCGGTGACCATGAGTCCTCGGGCAAGCTCCTGATCTTCTTCACCAGGAAAATGAGAACAGCCACACCTCCCAGAGGAGGGAATGAGATGTGGAGTAACAGCTGGCATTTATTGGGTACTTAGTCCATGCCTGGGCGTCTGTGCTAAGTTGCTTCAGTCGTGTCTGACTCTTTGAGACCCCATGGACTGTAGCCCACCAGGCTCCTCTGCCCGTGGGATTCCCTAGGCAAGAATACTGGAGTGGTTGCCATGCCTTCCTTTAGGGGATCTTCCCGACCCAGGGACTGAACCTACATCTCATGTCTCCTGCATTGGCAGGCAGGTTCTTTACCACTAGCACCACCTGGGAAGCCCCAGTCCATGCCTGGTATGATGCTAAATACTTTATACCCATGTTTCAGGTTGAACCATATGTTTGCCAATATTCAGGTGCTTTTGACCTGCTAAAATGGGAATTTGATTTAGTTCAACCTAATACAGTGGTCATGTATGGATGTGAGAGTTGGACTGTGAAAAAAGCTGAGTGCCGAAGAATTGATGCTTTTGAACTGTGGTGTTGGAGAAGACTCTTGACAGTCCCTTGGACTGCAAGGAGATCCAATCAGTCCATTCTGAAGGAGATCAGCCCTGGGATTTCTTTGGAAGGAATGATGCTAAAGCTGAAACTCCAGTACTTTGGCCACCTCATGCGAAGAGTTGAGTCATTGGAAAAGACTGATGCTGGGAGGGATTGTGGGCAGGAGGAGAAGGGGATGATAGACGATGAGATGGCTGGATGGCATCACTGACTCGATGGACGTGAATCTGAGTGAACTCCGGGAGTTGGTGATGGACAGGGAGGCCTGGCGTGCTGCGATTCATGGGGTTGTAAAGAGTCGGACACGACTGAGCGACTGAACTAAACTGAACTGAACTGAATGCACATTAGCTGCCTGAGTCGATATAAAGAAGAAATGGGAGGGGGAGCAGATCAAAGCCAGGAAAAGAAGAGTGGGTTGAAGTCAACTCAGCCATCAGCAGAGTTACCTGGCCACAGCGGCAGTGGATTGCAGCAGTTAGGGGCCAAGGCATGGGTTGCATACACCGCAAGTTAGGCCTGAAACTCCCTTCTCACAGTTACAAATCACCCCAAGTTGCCAAATCCAAAGGCCAGTGCTCAGGCTCATCTTATTCTGCTTGGCAGAGGCATCTGACGTATTGACCTCCATCATCCTTTCTTGCTGAAATGATCACTCTCTGGCCTCCAGAACAACCCTCTCTCCTCCATTTCTTCCTGTCTCACTGCAGCCAGTCCTCTGTCTCCTTTGCAGACAGCAGTCCTGCCCTGTTTCTCAGTGTTGGGCTCTCTCCTTTTCTCTGCCATCCAAATCCACCCCTAGGGACCCCATTTAATCCTAGGACATTCAATACAGCTGACTCCTCATATCCTGCCTCCAGCCCCGACTCCTGCCTCAACTCCAGATTCGTCTAAATGTTGGCCAACGTGATAAGCCCCCTTGGATATATTATGGATGTCTTATGGACCCCTTAAACTCCACATACTTGACTCTGCCCCGACCCTACCCCCCACATGCTAACCCCAGTAGCTGGTACCACCGCTGACATGTGCTCTCTCACAGAAACTAAGGGTCACCTTTGACTCCCCTTTCTCTCCTCTTCCAGTTCCTCAGCAAACCCGATCAGCTGTACTGTCAGGACACGATCCGCCTGGTCATTTCCCACCTCTCCCACGGAGTCTAAGCTCCCTGGACATCGTGGACACCTCGCACCTGCTCCCCTCATCCTCCTCCTGGGTCTGGTCACCACCTGAGGGATCCTTTACCACGTCCAGTGTTGTCCCATCTCACTTAGAATAAAATCCGGTGTCCTGTTGCAGCCCACGTGACCTTGCAGGTCCTCAGCCTCATTTCCCACACTCTGCCCCCGGCCTGGTGCTCAGCCACACTGGCCTCCTTACCTCTCTTTCTGGGAGCGCCTGCTCACAGCCTCAGCTCAGGGCTGAGCTTCCCGCCCTTACTCTTCCTTCCTACTGCTGAGACTCCTTCCCATACGTCTTCAGGCCTCTGTTCAGACAGGCCTCACCCTCCCCATTGCCCCATTTTGCTTTCTCCACAGCACGTGTCATTGCCTGGGACTGTAGGACTTGTCTGCTCATCCGTGTTTCTGTCTCTCCCTCACTCCAGTGTAAAGGCTCTGAGACCAGGAGCTCTGTTTCATTCACTGCTCTGAACCTCAGCCCCAGGGGCAGTGCCTGGCAGGGCGGGCATTGATGTATTGGCTGAACGAATGCCCACTGGAACGCTACCCCCCATCACACACACACACACCACCCTCCATGGTTGTGAAACCTCTGATCTCACAGGTGGCTGAGGCCCGAAGCCCTTGGCGGGGCAGCTGGGCAGGGTGGCTAGAGCTGCCCTGTCTTGGAGTCAGGGCCTACAAAGGGCTTTGCCTTCTCACCTCTCACCTGGGCCACCCACAGAGGTGCAGGGCTTGCCAGCAAGAAGGGGTGTCAGTAAGGGAGATCTGGCTCTCTGAGACAGTGGAAACTTCAGTGTTATTCAGGGGCGCCACACAGTCCAGGGAAAGGTGCAGACTTCAGAATCAGACACAGCTGGGTTCAAGCCCTGCCAGGGTAACTCATGCTGTGACTCCCTGAGCAGGGTGGCTCGAAGGGCCTGGGCTTTGGAATCAGAGACAGTCAGGGACACAGCATCTCCTTGTACTGTCTGAGTGACTGCGGAAGCCTTCTGACCCTCACTGAACCTGAGTTTTCCCAAGGAGGATACCCTGCCCAGTTGTTGCATAAACTAAAAATGCACAAGAGTTTTTGGCCATGGCAGGCCTTGAAGCCCAGCCTTTTCTCCTCGTTGGGGTTTTTCTGACAAATCCTTACCCACTGCAGGCTTCAGCTGCTTTCTGCAGTACAAGCTGACATGCCTGCTGCTACCTTGGACGGAACGGCGGCATGACCATAATCAAGACAGTGCACAGAGCACCCTTTTTCTTAAGGAAACAACGGAAGCCGCAGGATTAAAAGAGCCAGATGTGCTGCCATATAAAGGCTACCTCCCTCTGAGGGAGGCAGCAGTGTGGCTAATACAGAACAGCCAATGAACCAAAGTCATTTTCATGAGGTCTTGAAACATATCATTCTACTGGCCACAGATGTAGAGGCTAAGTGGTGTCCAGCACAGGCTACCCGAGTGATGGTGAGTGACTGTCAGGGGTGAGGCCAGTCTGACATCAGCAGCAGCTGTGTTCCCCTAGTGGAGAGGGACCTTGCAGCCCCTTAGGAGGGATGCAAGACATGTCTTACCCAGAGGTGTAGTGGGAAGTTGCAGATGGAGAGAAATGGAAGACCCTGCACAGTGACTGGGCTTAAAAGTTCAGTCAAGGTTACTTCTTAGGGCAAGTGGTTCTTCACTCTATTTTAATTCATGACTTATTTTAAGAATATGGGTAAAAACTATGGACTCTATCTTTTAAAAAACACTCTAATCCACAAACACACAGAAATTTGCCTATAAGATCAAAGGGCGCATGGACCCACTGGGTACTACCACCAGGTCTTATTGAGTAAGGGAGTGGGAAGAGCTGAGAGGACCAGGGGACAGAGCAGGACTCAAAGCCTATTCAGCTGAGAGAAGCACAGCGGGAGAGATGCTGAGAGGGGGCCAGGGAGCAGCTCAGAAGTCTGCAGTCCTTAAGCATGTGCTCAGAGGTGGCTCTTGATGAAAAGATAAAGCTAAATGTGGCAAGAAAGCAACTCACGTGCAGGACAAGAACATATCTCCATGTGTAGCAACAGGGAAAAGAAAGTGGGTGTGGAAGGAGCTGCCCTTTTTCCTCTTTGAAAAAATATAAAACAAAACCCAGTTAACCTGGAGTCAGCCCTGTTATCTCAGCCGGTTTCCCTCTGATCTCTTTCCTAGCTCTTCTCCTAAGACCCAACTCCCAATCTGTAGTTTGAGGGCAAACCCTGCAAGGGCCCTTCCAAAGGAACCACAGATAAATTATGATGGTCAAGGTTCATAGAGGCAGCAAGGGAGTCTATTTTGCGGAAGGGATTTTGAGCTTACTAGAATGTGATATGGAGAAGGCAATGGCACCCCACTCCAGTACTCTTGCCTGGAAAATCCCATGGATGGAGGAGCCTGGTGGGCTGCAGTCCATGGGGTCGCTAAGAGTCGGACATGACTGAGCGACTTCCCGTTCACTTTTCACTTTCATGCATTGGAGAAGGAAATGGCAACCCACTCCAGTGTTCTTGCCTGGAGAATCCCAGGGACGGGGGAGCCTGGTGGGCTTCCGTCTATGGGGTCGCACGCAGTCAGACACGACTGAAGAGACTTAGCAGCAGCAGCAGCAAGGGAGTCTACTAAGAAGACCAACTTGGGGGCAACAAAGGCGCCTTGAGTTGCAGAATGAATTCCCCAAACCTTTAAAAATATCCCCAAGTGTATTGTGTAAGGAGAAAGGAAATTTTGCTTTGAAAACAAAGTTTGGTTTTAAAAATAAACCATTTTGCTCTTTCTGGAAAAGGTGCTGACACTTTGCAGATAAGAATGACCTGCTACCCTGCCTTCAGCTGGACATGTGAATAGGACCCAAAGAGGCCACGGGTTCCAAAAACATAGAACCTCACCAGAAAGAGGTGCTTCCTTCTGAAATCAGCCTGGCTCCTAAGTATGGGCTGTTAGAAATAGGTTTCTGAGGCCAAGTTTCCAGGAACACTATTCTACGGCACCTGTCTAGAAAGAAACAGGATCTGACCTGGGTGGGTGACAGGAGGAATCAGGAGCAGCAGCCCCTTAGCCTCAAAACACGTGCTTCAAACCCCCTTCAGAACTAACTGTACACTTTGGCCCATCAAATCTGCTCCCTTGAACTCAGAATCTCTGTGACAAACACATTCACAGAACTCCAGGGAGACACACACAGCATTTTGCAATCTCAGGTTTGCTATTGGCAACCGACAATTTAATTTGTGTTGCCACTGTGTGTGCGTGTGTGTATGTTTAAAGACTTTGGTTGTTAAGACTCTCCTTCCTTTCCTCTCGCTCATTGTGGATCATGATCTCGGCTTTCACGATCAGGAAATCACATTACAATATCCAGAACAGAGACAACGATTCCACATCTTGTGAGACAGGTTAAGAGTTTAGAAGTCAAGTGATCGTGTTCACAGGCAGAGGAACAACAAAGCTGGTCTTCAAGATGCCTTATTTGGACACTAGCTTTTAACATGTCACTGATAGTTACTAGCCAGGCATTTCAAAGGCAAGAAATTGTTTTCCCAAACTACCTTTGTAGGCCATTGCAGGCAAGTAACAAAATACTAAGAATGGGCCCTGGATCGTGGGTCCCCAGATGGGACTCTGACCTTAGCTTGGCCCTAACAGAGCAGCAAACCTCACAAGGGACGCCTTCCCTTCCCTGGACGGCCTGGTGCCCTGCGGTGGCCTAAGCCATCTAGCCTCCTTCCAGATCTAATTCTAACCGACGCAGAGGGGAGCAGGAGGCTCACACACACGCCACTTGCGTGTCTTTAGGACAAATCCCCACAGGACTGGGCTCGCCCCCTCCTCACGGGAAGCTCCGCTCAGCCCTGGCAGGACGCTCTGCCCTCACGCCTCTCATCCCCTCCCTCTGCTACATTACAATTACTCCTCTCTAATCACAGAGGTGGGCCTGTCCCCTCTACCCGAAGCCTCAGTCCCCGACTCACCTCCTGGAAGAAGTGCCCCCACTTGGCCCCCACTCTGCTCCCGCCTCACGGGAGTCTGTCCAGCCAGCACTGACACTTGTTTGTTTCGGCTTGTAAAATACTATGTAGTCATTTTCCTGTGGGTGTGTCCTTTCTCCTTTCTCCTCCTGTCTTGTGTCCCGCTTCCCTGCCTGGCATGGGTGGGGGGCGGTTGGTTAGGACTGGGGAGGGGGCCCACGAGGTGAGCAGCCCTCCTCCCAGCTGAGGGCAGGGCTGCACGGCCACAAGGAACCATCAAGCAGAGCTGCCGTTTCACTTCCTGTCTCGTTTTGCAAAAGATGGTTCGTCACCCATGATGAGATGCCTCTGGCAGTGATGGCTGCTTTGGGTGCAGATCTGTTCAGGGATGGTGGGCGCTAATAAGTGGGACTCTGTGTGGGGCCGTGGTGGGTGGGCACCACCTACCGTCCACGGTGACTTGGCAGGAGGACTCAGCCTGGCCGGCACTGTTCTTGGCTACACACTTGTACAAGCCTCTGTCCTCGGGCAGTGCCTTCTCGATGGAGACGGAGCACAAGGAGCCTGTGGGGAGGAGGAAGATGTGTTGAGTGGAGCAGGTCTGAGCCCATCATCTGCCTGGCACGGGGAGTATCACAGCGAGTGTGCTTCACACAGGCATCCGGGGAGCCCAGAAGTCAGAGGTCCTGCGGGAACCAACCCACTCTCCTCATCAGAGCCCACAGATAACCCGGATCCAAAATAACTGATCCCTAGATACACCCCGGGCTTCCCTGGCGGCTCAGAGGGTAAAGCGTCTGCCCGCAATGCAGACCTGGGTTCGATCCCTGGGTCGGGAAGATTCCCCTGGAGAAGGAAATGGCAACCCACTCCAGTACTCTTGCCTGGAGAAGCCCATGGACGGAGGAACCTGATGGGCTACAGTCCACAGGGTCGCAAAGAGTTGGACACGACTGTGCGACCTCACTTTCACTTTCACTTTAGATACACCCAACCCCCGCTTCCAGCACGTTCTCTCATAGAAATACACAACAGCAAGGTAAGAAGAAGAGAGACAAACAGCCCCTGCCCTTGGGGAGCGGCAGCACAATACAAGGGGCAGATGGACCCGGGCCCTCACACTGGACGTCACCAAGAGAGACAAGGTCAGGCCCCCAGACTGCGGTAGGGACAGAGGCAGGTGAGGACGCCCCGCCAGCTTACTGCGATGATTTTGTGAATGCACTCTAGAAAAGGATGTTCTGAACAAACAGACGAGTGGAGGGGGGCAGGAGCCTCTGCCCAGCAGGGACACTGGCCTGCGGGCAGATCTGCTGGAAGGAGACAGAGACCAGCCAGGGACTCCGGAGCTGGCTTTTCAGGAACGGTATCTGAGCTGACACTCCTGGCTG
Source organism: Capra hircus (assembly GCF_001704415.2). Taxonomy (NCBI): domain Eukaryota; kingdom Metazoa; phylum Chordata; class Mammalia; order Artiodactyla; family Bovidae; genus Capra; species Capra hircus. The sequence goes on from NC_030808.1 coordinate 67,822,778, forward strand.
ACGAGGGGCCCTGCGCTGGGAGAGGGGCACTGCGGGGCTGCTTCCCCCAGGGTAGGGTCTTTTGGTCCCCTCAGAGAGGGATGGGACAGCTCTCTTTCCCGCAGGTCTGCCCTTGCCCCAGCACGCCTCTTCCGGCCTGGCTGAGGGAAGGAAGGGTCAGGTTGGGTGTACACTCAGCAGTCTGGTCCTCGCCCACCTTGGCTGTCTCACCCCAGGGCTGGCTCCTTCTCTGAGGGACCCCTTTGGGGCGTTCCCCTGAGGGGGTGGGGAGAGAGCACCCGAGGACTGGGCCTGCTGGGCCAGGCAGGGGGGCAGCCGCGCTCGCTCCTGCCATAGACACACACAAGCCAGCAGCACAGCAGCCTGCTCGAAGCCGCCCTGTTGCCATGGCAGTTGTCACCACACGAGGAGGACGCAGCCAGAGCCACGTGCGCCCTGCCATCTAGAGCCACTGGCTCCGGCCACCGCCCTCTCCACACACTGCCCGGCACAAATCACTGGTCCTGAGCCGGCAGAGCTCTGTGCGTCCCAGGTGTGAGTGTGCCGAGGCACGACCCTTGATCGAAAAAGTACCTGCACCCCCGTTAGACAGACACACAGACTTGACCGACAAATACAAGGACACTCAGAGAGAGGAAGGGTGATGTCAGTTCTGCACGGAGAATCTTACCGAGGCTGGAGGAGAAAGCGAGATAGAAGCGTTGTTTACTTCCTGGCACCTGGGTGAAGTCTTCAACAGGGAAACCTCAGTTCCACCAACTCCGTGGGGCAGGATGGCTGATCTGCACCCCCTCCTACACTCTCATTTAGACCCCATCCCTCAGCAGGGCCTCCCTGCACTCTCCTACATGGTACAGCAATGCCTCAGGGTCTCTGTCCCCTGTGGTTAGGCACAGAATTTGCAGAAACTGCCACAGAAAGGATTTATGCTGGATTTTCAGGAATTCTGTCATGAAAGTGAGAACTATGAGGCACAGAAATCAGGGAATGAGAGAAACTATCTTCTAGAGAGAGAAGTTCCCATTCATCCGAGAGGCAGGGGCATGAGAAGATGACCTCTGGCCTCCAAACTTGAGGCTTAGAAGACATGGACCCCATCCTGCTGTTTTTCTTCAGTCTGAGGCTAAGGCCCACTCCCAACGAACCTCCTGGTTGAATCTCTGATTGTCTCTCAGCTTCAGCCCCCCAGCTGCCTTCAGCCTTAAACCAAAATGGCACAAAACAGTAGTGAGACCCCAGAAGAGGTGGAACATGTAGACCAGAGCCCTCGCCCTTCACAGCGGGAGCTGGGGTGGGAGCCTGGGGGAGGGGTGGGATATCATGAAGGCAGCTTTTCCAAGCTGCTCACAGCCCAGACCCCTGGCCATGTGTGTGGGTTGGGGGAGGGCCCCGGCAGGCTTGGAGGCTGGGCTAGCCCAGATTGAAGAATCTGGTATTTCCTGTGGGACAGCTTATTCCTGACCTCCAGAAGAAAAACCGTTTCCCAGAGTTTTTTTGAGAAGCCTCAGTCTGGTGGGGAATTTTGAGAAGAAAGAAGGTGAGGGGGATGGGAAGCAGGGATCCAATGAATGGCTCAGCTAGAACCCGCCTGGGGAGCGCCCCTCAGGGTCATAGGGTCTGGAGGCGCCTCCCCCCATCCTGCCTGTGTTCTGAGTGTGTGGGGAGAGGGGAGGTGGGGTGTGTGAGGTGGAGGGAGTGGCCCCAAGCCCCAGAGGCTCTGCTGAGGCTGCTCTCTGTGTCAGGGCCCCTGGCTCACCAGGACAGTGCTGCTCAGCTCCGGGTCACCTCCTTGGGGACAGGGCCATCTTGAAGCACCCTCAGCCATAGATGCGCCTCTTCTGTGCCCTGAGTTCGCCTCCCAAGGCCATTACGAAACACGTGCCTCTCTCCCACCCTAGCTGTTGGAGGGCAGTGCCTGTGACTATTGTGAATGTTTTTCCTGAGCCTGGAATCCTGTCAGTTAAAAAAAAATCATTCTGAGACTGACCAAGGCATATTTCTGGAACAGGTGATCCGGTAGGATATATGCCAGAAAAAGTCATGAACACTTAATCAAACATAACTGACCCTTGAAAGAGATAACATGGTTTCTAAAAGGGAAAGAAATTCTTAACTCAGAATTCTTCAAGTGGATTGCGCATCCAATGAAACGGGCTGGAATACTGCCTTGCACATAGTGAGTGTGGTGCAGATCCTTGTGTTTTGTGGGATGGACTTACATAGGTTTTGAAAAAGCCTTTGCAAGATCCCACACTGATGGCAATAAAAAATAAATCATTCATTGACAACACAACAAAAATGAATCCTCGTTAATAGATGAGGAGAAATGCTTGCCAGGGGAAGAAACCTGGTCTGGGGACAGAAAGTAAGGCATAAAGATGAAAGAAATTCTCAGCAGCAGCACAGAGCTCCCTGTCTGGCCTCGGGCCTCCCAGGCCTGGGCCAAGGCCTGAGCAGCTCTGCTGCAGAAGGGCCTGGTGAGGGCACCCTGCAGGCCCAAGGGCAGGCCCAGCTGCTGCAAGTAAGCACCGTCTGCCTTGCGGCTCTGGGAGATGCAGGAAGCAAGGACACTTCCACAGGTCCCTCCAAGAATGCAATCAACTCAGCTGACTGTCACCACACCTCTTCTGCTCTCTTGGCACTAGATGGAGTGAACATAATCATGTTCTGTGGGGCCCGTGGGCTGTGAGCCCTATTCAAGCTACAGAGTTCAGAGAAGCTCCCCCTGAAACCTATAAACAGTATCCACTAGCAGCAGGTCACAGACATGCACACTGATGGCGGGAGAGCACAAGGGTCTGTCATGGCCAAAGGCCTGGGGACCACAGTCTGGGACTGAGGCTTGGAGGAAGTGAACCTTGATCTTAGCCGAGGTAACAGCACACGGTTCAGTGCAGTGGAGCGAGAAGGGTGCTGAGTCAGGGAGGTGGAGGTGGAGAGGATACTCAGAGGGGTGTGAAGGATGGAGAAACCCACTTAGCAACCCCTTTCTCCCTACAAACACCTCAAAATGCCGGCTTCCTTATTTCCACTGATGCCATCACTGCAACCCAGTCACCCCAACACAGACACTCAGTGGTCCTGAACCCCCTCGTCTTCCTCACCAAACCCCTGCCCCCTCAACCCTGTTTCAACCTAGGCACCAGGTTCTGTTAACTCTGCCTTTGCTTCTTAAACCAGTCATGTCCTGTCTGTGGCCATGGCGACCTTGCTGGTCCAGGCCTCACGATGCTTCTCCCCAACCTCTTCGGGACACCCTTTCCTTGTCTTTGGGCACAGAATCAATCAAAGCCCCTAAATCCCAGCTTTGTGTCTGTCGCTCCCATTCCCAGCTCTTACAGGGCTCCTACTGTCTTTAGAATTGAGTTCTTCAGCATGAAAGAGGATGGAATGGACCTCACCTCCCTCTGCAGCCTGGAGGATGCTGGCAGCTGGGAGCCGGCCTCCTCGGCTGCTGTCCGCAGCTCCAATCTGGGAAGCCCACGCCCCCCTCTCCTGCTGGGAGCCCTGCCCGCCTCCAAGCTTCAGATCAAGGTCCAGCCCTTTCACCACCAGCCTCTCCCTGTGGCCCAGCACTCAGCTCCCTCTCCTCCTGCTCATCACCGGCACTTGGCTGGAAGAGGTTTATCACTGTGTGCGTGTGTCCTCTCTCCCAGGTCTATTGAGAGCAGATTCACTCACACCTCTCAGAAGCCCTACTCCCTGCGGTGGGGTTTGTGGAAGTGGTCACTGACAAGGCTTTACCCTAGGCTTTCTCCTGGGTCTGTGTTTGACCTGGGTGCCTGAAGATTTGGAGAGTGAAGCGCTAGCGAAGGGACGGTGGACAGAGTGCAGTCGCTGCTCTGAGACCAAGCCCCCTCCCTACCTTGGCAAGGCAGCAGGCCTGTTTCAAGGTCGGCTTCCTCCACTGCAGTGAAAACACCAAAATTCACCAGCCCAGAGCCCACCACCAGTCTTCCAGCCTCTTGACAGCTATCGACAGTGTTGAGGAATGAACAGCCATTAGCCTTTTCCCTTCACAGGCAACGCTCTCGGGGAAGTTGACCAGGGAAGATCCAGTATGCTGACACGCTAACAAGAATTATAATAACTAAGAAGTGATGGAGCAGAGTGGTCTAGGCATTGGAACTCAACTGCCTACATTCCAAGACCAGCTTTGTTACTAATTAGCTGTGCAACCTCTGGTAAAGCCCTTAACTTCTCTGTTACGTGGGCAGTACACTGGTTAGGAGAATTAAATGAGTGAAAAGAATAAGATGCCTAAGTCAGGCACGTGGTGTTCAGTTAATGCAAGCTATTCTTATTTTTCAAAGAGGAATTACAAATATTTAGAATATTTTTAAAGGTTGGACTTGGGGCTATCTCTATAATCCTGTCCTCCCACCAAACTTCTTGTGCTGGCCTTTTAAAATCATTTCTTCTTCTTCAGCTTTGGACCTAAACTGTCCATCTGAGATGGTTTCTGTGGGAGGCAATACTGGAGTAGCCAGTGTAAAAGGCTCTCAGTGCCCAGCAGATATAACCCAGCCAGCACCGTGGGTATGAGCAGCCTGTATCTAAGGGCTTGGGGCTGTGTCTGAGACCAGGGTTGAGGTATGCTTTCACTGCTTCGTCCAGTGAATTGTTTATAAGCAACTCTCGGTGGCTCTGCAGTTTCCATGCAGGTCCCAGAACAGCTGTACAGTTGTGGATATTGTCCTCAGCTGTCCCAACCTCGGCTTCCCTAAGGGTGGTGCAGCCATGCCCCTCACCGTGAGCAGACCTGTGGGACCACACCTGTCCCCAGGATGGCAGCAGCTCACTTTCCGTCCTGCTCTGAGAGTCATCACAGGATAAGATGGGAAATACTCCTGGTCAAGGTTTTGAGTCAGTCTTATGTCTACACTTTCCAACCAGGACAGGCCAACAGAGGTGTCAGGGAAGGCTTGGCAACCTCTGCTCTGGACATCTCAGCCCATCTTGGTGATCCCCCATGCCCTCCTGTGTGTGGACAGCCAGAATGAGCAGAGACGGGGGAGATGGATGAGATGGCTTCTGGAGGCCCCTACCAAACTGAGGATTTTCACGTGGAAAAGCTATCATGTCAACACATTAGCAGAAAATAAACCCTTTTCCTCTCTCTGAGCCAGTTTCCCCTTTACTCCTTCAGCAGTTAGAGTCAAAGTGCTCAGCCAGCCCAGATTTGCTGCCTGAGTTGCAGAGTGAAGAGAGAAACTCCATCTTGAGCTGAGAGGGATAATGCTATCTTCAAGTACTTCATTAGGGTTTTTAAGAGGAAGGAAGGAAGCCAGATGAAGGGTGAGGGAGGGGGTGGAGAGGGGTGCTGTCAGAGGACAGGAGGAGGGCAGTGCAGCCAGGGGAGTGCTTCTGTCTCAGCTGATCAGGATTTGACAGGACTTGTCCTCCAGGGCCTCTGGGGTGGCCGCCCTCTACTCCCCGAGGGTAAAGTGCTGCTTCCCAGGGAGCCATGTACCCTGCCCTGTCCAGGGCCACCAGCCTCAGCCTTGAGCTCAGGCCAGACTCTACTGCAGCGCTGGCCACGAGAGTGGGGTGTGGGAAGCCTGCTATCCTTGGAGCTCTTGTTCAGGACTGGAATTTATGAAAACATTTCAAACCAAATGGAGGGGTCAGGGAAAAGAGCCGTTCACCCCCATCTCTTCTCTAGGTATAAAGTGGCCCATCTGAGAATTCCAAATGCTGAAAGGCCCCAGATGGCAGGATTTATGCACCACCCCCCTTCTCTCCACAACCCAAGAATGTGAAATACCAGCAAACAAGCCTCATCCAAATTAGGAAGTGAGTGGCTCTGTCCGCCTGGCTGCTTCACCTTCAGGTCCCTTTAAACCCACAGTGTTATCAAGACTCAAGTTGTTGTTGACCTCAAATCACATCCCATCACTACAAAGCCCGCCCTGAACTGAAAATGCTGCTTCAAAGGCAGCTCTCAGCCCCAGCCCTTGTGCCCCCACGTCCAAGCCCGTGATTGGAGCCCTCTCTGGGCCAGAGATGGGGTATCAGCCCAGACACAGGGCTCCTCTGAGGGGCCACGCCTGGGGGTGCCATGAGGGGGCTCTGCCAGACAGATGCTGAGGTCTGGGAATGTGCCCTGGGACCAGACTCCCGCCTCTGACTGCCAGCAACAGAGCGTGTGCCCCAGGCCCTGGGTGGGCACTGAGCCTGTGGGTGAGGGGCGCAGAAAGCAGCCATTCCCACCTGGCTCTGGGCTATGAGCATTGCCAACAAGCAGGGCTCTGGGAGCTGACAGTGGCTAGGACAGGGTTTCCCTTCCTCCCGGCCCCAGCCGTTTTACCTTCTTGGGAGAGGACGATGAACTTAGTGGTCTTGAGGGTCTTTCCATTCAGTGTCCAAGTGACGGTGGCCGGGGGGTCAGAGGACACCCTGCACTGGAGCAGCAGCTTCTGACCCTCTGCCACATGGAGATCTTGTAGTTTCTCCTCAAAGGTCGGGGCTGTCCCTCGGCTCTCTGGTCTCTTTTCACTGTCTGTGGCCCCTGCATGGCCCTTCTTGCAGTTCACATCATTCTTAACCTCCTTCTTAAGTTCTTCTTTCCCAGTGGGTTTTGGGATTTCAGCTGGCTTGGCATTGCCCAAGGGTTTAGGGGCCTCAGCTGGCTTGGTGTTATCCAAGGGTTTAGAGGTCTCAGCTGGCTTGGTGTTGCCCACAGATTTGGGGGTCTCGGCTGGCTTGACGTTACTCAAGGGTTTGGGGGTCTCGGCTGGCTTGGCGTTGCCCACAGGTTTGGGGGTCTCGGCTGGCTTGACGTTACCCACGGGTTTGGGGGTCTCGGCTGGCTTGACGTTACCCAAGGGTTTGGGGGTCTCGGCTGGCTTGACGTTACCCAAGGGTTTGGGGGTCTCGGCTGGCTTGACGTTACCCAAGGGTTTGGGGGTCTCGGCTGGCTTGACGTTACCCAAGGGTTTGGGGGTCTCGGCTGGCTTGACGTTACCCAAGGGTTTGGGGGTCTCGGCTGGCTTGACGTTACCCAAGGGTTTGGGGGTCTCGGCTGGCTTGACGTTACCCAAGGGTTTGGGGGTCTCTGATGGCTTGACGTTACCTAAGGGTTTGGGGGTCTCGGCTGGCTTGACGTTACCCAAGGGTTTGGGGGTCTCTGCTGGCTTGGTGCTGCTCAAGGGTTTGGGGGTATCAGCCAGCTTGGCGTTGCCCACAGGTTTCAGGAACCCTGAAGGCTGGGCATTGCCCACAGGCTTGGGACCTTCTGCTGCCTTGGCATTCAAGGCCTCAGCATTATTGCTACCATTCTCTGTTGGTAATTTTTTCTTACTGCCCAACACTGAGCGAAAATCTGGGGTGGCAGGTTTTGGAGGGGGTACCTTCTCAGGCACAGGGGTCTTGGGAGTCCCCTTCTTGGCCAAGACAGAGCGGAAGTCCACCTGCTGGGGGCCATGCACTTTCCTCTCCTCCTCCGACAGGGTCTTCGGCTTCACTTGCCGCTGCAGGTTGGCGCGGAAATCCATCTGCTCAGCCGGGATCTCCTTCAGGTCCTCTTCAGACAAGGTCTTTGTACTCACCTTCTTGCCCAGGAGGTCGCGGAAGTCCAGCTGCTCAGCTGGGATCTCCTTCAGGTCCTCTTCAGACAAGGTCTTGGTGCTCACCTTCTTGCCCAGGAGGTCACGGAAGTCCAGCTGCTCCACCTCCTGCTGGCGAACGGCCTCCTCCGTGTGCTGCCGTGTCTCCACGCGCCTCTTGAGCACCCCACGCACGTCCTCGCCGTCGTCTTCCGCGGGGGCACCCTGCCCTCTCGCCACCGGCCAGCCAGGCCTCAGGCTCCCGTAGCCGTCACCACCACCACCACCATCAGCACCAGCTCCTCGGCCACAGAGGCCCTCGCAGCTGGCAGGCTCCCTCCCCCTGCGACCAGTGAAGGGAAAAAGGAAAGTAGCAGGAGGAAAAGGGGCCGGGTAAGAAAGAGACGTCAGGGAGAGCAAATCCCCGAGGGAGGGAGGGAGGGCGGAGGAAAGGGGAGGCCGGGGGGCTGGCCAGGCCGTGTTTATAGAAGGGAACTTTGGTGAGAGGCGCTTGCTTGCTTAGTTGGTTTGCTACATCGGTAATGACTTCAGTAGCCTTATAAGGGTGTGTGCAAAAAAAAAAAAAAAAAAGAAAAAAATTTACCCCCCCTCCTCCCCTCTTCTCCCTCCCTCATTCCCCTTCCAATCTCTCTGTCTTGGCTCCGGCAGCCTCAGCTACAGGATACAAACAATCTGGGGCTGCCGAGCTGGGCCTGCTGGGACCAGGAGGAAGGTGGGTGGACAGTGGCACAGGGCCTGGCCTGGCAACCCCCCAGGGGACACTCACCGCAGGACCACTCTGGCCGGGCTGCTCTGTAGCATCAGGGACACCTGGCAACTGCACTGGCCAACACGGTTCCTGAAGAATTCAAGAGGTCAACACAGATCAAGGGGCTTTCTGGGCCAAGGGCCTGCCTCGTCTAGGGCAGTAGGGAGGGCAGGGCAGGCAGGAGCTGGCCACAGGTTGGCTCCAGGGAAGAGGGGACCATGGACTGAGCTGTGACCTAACACAACCACATCAGACCTAGGTTTAGGGCAGGTCCCTCCCCGACTTTGGTCACCCTTTATCTTTCCAGCTCTTGCTTAAAAAGGAAAAAAAAAAAAAGAATCAGCTAAGGTAGGCATCCAGAAATAGGAATACTTTTCTGTAAGTTTATTATAAAAATAGTACAATGGACAGTCAAGGAAGAGTAAAGACTAAAGCTGCTGAGGTCTCTGATGGAGCTGCTTGGTCTAGACTGTGTGGCCCCACTAACCTTGCCCAGTGACCCTGAGTCTCATTCCATGCCCCCTTAATAGTGGGGCGGTCATTCCTTCTACTCACAAGGTGCCCCCATCTGCTGGGTCCCCTTCACGTGCTCGTGAAATGAAAACACCCTCTGATCCCTACCCAAGTGACCCTTTTTCTTCTTCTGTCACAAAGAGAGGGCTTGGGATTCTTTAGCCCACTGTTAACACTGTCCATGAGCAGCTGGGGAAAGGGGCTCGGGAAAGGGGCTGTACCATACCCATGCTGCGCTGGGCTTACCGCAGATGAGCCCTCAGATCCCACAAGGCTGCCACCTGCTGGCAGGTCTGGGCTCTGACTGGCCCAAGAAGGTGCTGCTCAGACTGGGGGAAGCCATGGAGGCAGCTCTGACTCTGCCTGCTAATAACCATGTTTTATGTAGCACCCTCCATCTTTCATGACTCACAGCCACTGTGTTTCTTGTCCCCACAACAGACCGGGGAGGTTCCCAGCATTCTCGTGCCCACTGTAAAGGGAAGGAGGGGAGGCTCAGGGTTTCCAGGATGCAATGTTGGGCTCTTGGGGTCTCCCACCCATTTCCTGCACTTGTCCATGTCGTGTGCACTTCAGGGGCTGGCACCTACCCCAGGTCCCACCGTAGACCTAATCCCTCTCATATATTCCATCTCCCTTACTCATGGCAGATCTGTGAGGCGGCTGTCAGCAACTGTTTTTACAGGTGAGAAAAATGAGGCTTATAAAGGTTAAGTAACTTTGCCTGAACTCACAGGGCTGGCTAGTAGGGAAAAGGGTTGGAACCTGACTTGTAATTTTCCCATCCCACCCTACAGTGCTCTTCAGTACAAATCTATCCTGGGACACATGTGTGTTTGTGTGTGTCTATGTGTACATGTGTATATCAACCACATGTAGATGGGATCTACCTGAGGGGCACCTGTACCTGCTGGTCCATGATTGGGAATGTGTGTATGTTGCCCCTACATGGACAGAGAGCTGAGCACATGTTCCTGTAGCTCTTCCAATGCACTCCAGCAATTACCTTGCTTTGCATGCTCTCCCTCCCCATGCAGGGCCAGTTCCAGGTCAGGCACCGGCAGCCCATGGTGTGGCAGATGATTCCTGAGGGTCCTGGGGGTCACTGATCGCTCCTCGACACTGGGAACCCACTTGACAGAGGAGAGGTTGGCCTTTCAGGCTCCCTAACCTTCTCTCGTCTGCTGGGTACCTGCCGGTTACCTTCCTCAATGCTCGGACTCTAGCGGGCGCAGATTCAAGGTTCAGGCACCCCGCTCCGGGCAGTGTGGGGGCCCAGGGTACTCCTTTGCTCCACAGACAGCACTTAGATGCCTTCTCAGCACCAGGCTCTGGGAAGGCTCAGGCCCTCAGAGCATCCTGGGAGCTCAGCACAGAAAACCACCAGGGCTTGGGTGACTCACAGAATAGCCATGGGGGTCACTTGCGGCTGAGGCCTCGCCCCTGAGCACCCTGCGTCTTCCAGGTTGCTGGCTAGTAGGGCCCACTCTGTTCCCACTTTCCTTGTAAGCACAGGGTGCAGGGTCTGGGGTGGGCATGGAGCATGAGGACCGGGTGCCCCAGGGCCATGTTTTCCGGGGCACCCTTTTTGACATCTCCTCTGCTGAGTCTCCTCCTGACACAAATTGAACATAGCCCAGATGCACATTGAGGAGCAGATGTTGACCACATGGCCATGCTTGAACCCCAGCCAAGCCCCTCAGAGGCTCTCAACAGTTGGGTGCCCTGACCCCTGAGCTGAAGTGAGCGTTAGCTCCCCACGGGGGAAGCTGGCAAGGACTTCTGTTGTTTTCTATTACCTGCCTTGAAGAAGGGGGTGCAGGCAGCCTGCTGCCCAACCCTTCTCCAGGCCTCATGCAGGGGCACCCGGACAGTCTGAAGGGGCAGAATTGGGAATACTACAGCAGTCCCACTAAAGAGATCATCTCTTGGCATGATCTGAGGGTCGCTATTTCTACAGCCACACACTGAAATCTCTGCTAGACTCTTTTCTTTTAACTTTGCATTTTGTATTTGGGTATAGACAATTAACAATGTTGTCATAGTTTCAGGTAGACAGCAAAGGGATTCAGCTATACATATACATGTGTCCATTCTCCCCCAGACTCCCATCCCCTCCCATCCAGGCTGCCACATAGCATTGAGCCGACTTCCCTGTGCTAGTGGGTCCTTGTTGGTTATCCATTTTAAATATTTGGCCAGACTTTTAAGGCAAATCATGGGTTTATGTGGAAAGGTCAGAGAGGCAGGTTACCTGGGACCCACATCCCAGATAACCTAACCAGCTGATCAGCCTCTTGGGGCCTCTTTGGTGTCGGCACAGACTCCGTTACAAAGTCAGGCCTGAGGCTGAGGCCCCAACCCCATGCCCAGCCCAGGTGCTGCCACAGAGGTATGGGGCTGTCACTCTGTAAGTGACATCTTTTGTACCCAACAGAATCCACTGTGTTCCCTATCTCCTAAGCTCTGAGTCAGAAGCCCACTCTCTGGTTACAAAATCTTGGACCCTGCCCCACACTGAATCACCCACCCCTGGAATGGATTCTTTATGCAAAATTAAAGAACAATATTTCAGCTAGAATTTGGAGCTGATTTTTGGACATTTCCCCCTTTAGTTCAGGAGAACTAGGGAAGGGAAGGTAGGAGTCAGCCGCCCATATATGCCCCCAGCTCCCGCAGTGACAGACAGCACCTGTCCCACCCCCGCCCTCAGCCCAGCTTCCTCCCAGTCTCTGTCCTTGAAAGGCATTCTGTCCTGGGTACAGGTCTGATTTCTTTCTAGGTCTGGGTCTGAGAAAAGTCAGAGGAGCCCCTGGCAGGCCTGGCACACACTCCCCAGGGCAATTTTCCATGGACTTGCCTCCTTACTGGGGAAAAAGCCAAGGCCAGGGAGCAGCCTCCCAAAGGAATGAGGAGGCTGGACTCAGCGGAGGGAAGAGGGGTGAGGGATGTACGTTTGGGGGCTCCAGTGTGACGTCCTGTCCCAGGTTTCCCAAGTTCCCAGTGCACTGAAACAAAGAATGGAGGAGCATCTGATTTAAAGACAGAGCCAAGGGTTCCAGTCTGGGCTCTGCTACTCACCTTTGGGTGGCCATGACCTTGAGGCCTCAGCTTCCCCCATTATTAAACAAGGAGGCGGTTCAATAACTTCTGAAGTCCCTTCCAGCTAAGACAGTCTAAGTTTTATGACTGTCCCCAGCTGGGCCCAGACAGTCTGCCTGCCGACCTCCCGGTGCAACCCTCCACTCTGACCTGGCAGGCGTCCCACAGCCTTGCTTTGCTCTTTCTTACCCTCTCACACTCAGTCTATCCAATGAGACTTGCCTCATTTGCCTCAAAATCCCACAAAAAAACTCATCTCTTCTAGGATGTCTAGCTTGAGTACATGAGTACTGTCTCAAAGCATTGTTCCTTTCATACAGACAAGCTCTATTCTAACACAGAATCAGTTTCCATTATTTGCACTGGCCGAGAGGAAGAAACAATTTTCTATTTTGGAGGCAGATTGGTCTTCCTGATAATAACTGGTTCAGGAACAAGGCTAAGGCCATTGGCGTGTTCTGAGCATATTGCTGATGGTGATAGGATAATCAATTGGCCCACAACCATCTCATCAGCTGCCACAGATGTGGTATTACCTCAGGTGAGGTTTGCTGAGCCTTGCTAGCTAAGTAGAATTTCCTAGCAGATCCAAAGATGCCCAAGAAATTATAGGTGGCTATTTTACTAAAACTCACCAAATATTGGGATGGTTTGTTATGCTGCAAAAGCTAACAATTCAAGTATAAAGCACACGCTCAGAAAGGACCCACGTAGACGGAGCACATGCTAGGTTTTGTCCTTACTTAGAACAACGCTCCATCATGGCAGTAGCTTTGGCATATGTTTACAGAGCCCGTCTGTAGCTCAGAGCCCTGGACACCGTGGGCTCAGTACAGGGAAATGACTGATCCAGGAGAGCAAGCCCCTTGTAAAGAGGCCCCTGAGCCAGAGCAGTCCAACCACCTTCAGGGTGTGGCAAGTCTGTCTGCAGAGTCATGGTACAGACAAGTGCTCTTTTCCAGTGCTAACACCAACCCTAAGGGCTGGTGTTCTGTCCCCACCAACCCAGGGTGGACATGGAGTTTCAAGAATTTGAGCATTTTAAAGGTGGAAAAATATTTCTAGGTCACATCCATTTAACAAATAGCTACCAAATGCCGACTATGGGCAGACAATGTTCTAGGCACTGGGAACACAGCAACGAGCCTTCATGGAGCTTACCTTCCCATGTTCCCTAGAAAGACCCTGAAAGGGAGGAGAAATGAATGCGGACAGTTAAAGTCCCTGTAGTGGTTTTAAATGTCTACAAACTCTTTGATACTCCTCTCTCCAAGAGGAGAACTTAGTTCCCCTTTGCTTGAATATGGGCTGCACTTACTGACTCACCGCTCATGGACAGAATGTGGCAGAAGTAATGACTGCCAAGAACGGTCTCAGGAGACGGAAACTAGTGGCCCCCCTTGGACCACCAGCTCTGGGGAAGCCAGCTGCCGTGCCATGAAGATGCTCAAACAGCCCCAGGGAGAGGCCCACATGGCCAGGAGCTGAGGCCTCCTGCCAACAGCCTTGTGAGTGAGTGAGCCATCACAGATGTGGACCCTCAAGCCTCAGTCGCGTCCTCAGAGACAGCAGCCCCTGCTGACATCTTTACCACAACCTTGTATAAAAGCCTGAGGCAAAGCTCACACAAACTGTGAGAATATTACTGCTGTCTCAAGCAATACGGGGGTGAAAGATAACAAATAAATTCCCTTCATGGGACTTCCCTGGTGGCACTAGTGGTAAAGAGCCTGTCTGCCAATGCAGGAGATAGCAGAGACCAGGGTTTGATCCCTGGGTCAGGAAGATCCCCTGAAGGAGGAAATGGCAACTCACTCCAGTATTCTTGCCTGGAAAATCCCATGGACAGAGGAGCCAGGCAGGCTACAGTCCACGGCGTCACAAAGAGTCAGACGTGACTGAAGCAACTTGGCACAGCATACTGCCTTCACAATAGATAACACTGCTTTTCCAGTTTTAACTCATCTTTCCTCACTCATATTCTTCCTATACCAAATAATGGGGGGAAGAAAACCAGGATGTAATAAGATGGAGGACTCTGGGGAATTGCGCTCAGAAGGGAAGGCTCTCAATAAACCTCTGCTGTCTTGGGGTGGAAGAACAAAAGCTCGTCAGTAGCACCAAGCCTGCTCTTCCTTTTCCCTGAAGCCCAGCCCCACATTCCTCTGCGGCTCCTCTGGCTTCCCAGTCCCAAGTAGCAACTTTGCCAGGAGGTAGGGACGGGGTGGGGAGGGCTTGGAGGCAATCAGCAGGGCGTGCAGACTCACTTGAGCAGGATCTCATACTGGCCGGCGTGCCAGGGCTGCGCGTTTTTCAGAACCAGGGTGAACACATCCTCATTCTGTAGCACCTCGAAGTGGCCAGTGTCTCTGGAGAGGGCTTTGCCATCTCGGAGCCAGTGCACAGTGGGGAAGGGGTCGCCGGCTATGGCACAGGAGATAAGGACACTCTGGCCCAGGCAGGCAGTCACCGAGCGGGGCTTGCTGATGAACCAGGGCTGGGTGCCATCCTGCGGCTCTGAAGTTAGCAGAGGGTTGAGTTAGAGAGGAAGGCCTTTCAGCTGAGAGCATCCACCTAACTCTCCCACGTGGTGAAGGTCAGAAGACAGCATGTTACCCAAAGAACAGCTTATCCAGAAGTGACTCTTATTGAACATTCAGGGAGAGCACCTCCTTCTCATGGCAAATCTGTCTTGGTTGCTTCTCAGAGGGCAAAATTAACATGAACTTGTAGCAAGGGGAGGTCACCTAGAACGTATGGGGCGCTGGGCTAGGTAACAGTGATCTGTATGATGAAGAGATATCACTTGCTGTGTGTGCTTACCTTGTCTCTCCTCTTAAATATGGGTTCTCTAAAGGCCAGGGCCCTCATAGGCCCTCACCTCCAAAGCTGTCACTGCCAAACTGTATTAGGAGATTTCTCTCCTAGCACTCTACGCAGCTGCTCACCAGTAATCCAGGGATAGCAGGGGCTTCCAAAGGCAGGGAAGGGTGGCCCCACTCAGCCAGAGCCTCAGATGGAGGATGGGGAGCTTGCCACTGGGGCTGGGATGGAACCAAGCGAGCACAGGAGATGGTAACAAAGTAGGCCCACATGGGTTCCTCACCTCCAGATCGTCTTTGGAGAGACCGTAACCACATAGTTACCCGTCCCTGCCCTACTTCTGGTCACCAGGTCGCAGGTCAGCCCCACCTTGCACAGTGAGCACAGCCTGTGTGCGGACCTCTCCTGCGCTGTTCCAGGCCTCACAGGTGTAAGTGCCCGTGTCCTCCGGGAACACTTCCTGGATACACAGGCTGTGCTGAGTGCCTCTCTGTTCAAAGTGGAAGTCCTCGGACTCCTGGATCTCAGTCCCGTCGTGAAGCCAGATGACCTCCGGGGGCGGGTTCCCTGAGAGGAGCAGCAGGGGGGCTGGTCAGAGAGGCACTTCCCTGGGCTGTGGGCAACTCTGCTTAGTACTGTGACATTGCATTGCTTCAGTCTTCCCATCCAGAAATATTCTAACCCTACCTACCTCATAGGTTTACTGGGAGGGTTAAATAAGTTAATACCACCCCCTTACCAGCCCACTAGAAAAGCAGATTAGAGCAGCACCTGGCACAAAGAAAGTGCTCAATACATGTTCATTATAATTACTTAACAACAGATTTGGGGAAACCAGAAAGAATCCAGAAGTGGAATAAAATAATGATTTCAGAGATGAAAAACATACTGGTAGAAAAGCTTTTAAAATCAGAATTCAGACTGATAATGCTGAGCGGTAGCTGAATTGGTGGGTTCCAGCTCGTTTCCTGCCCTGCACGCCTCACACAGGACTTCACAGAAACTCCCTTGTCAGTTTTCACCAAGCAAAGGCTCCGTCAGCACTTCATTTTGGTACCATACAAATGTCCAAGGGTGAAGACGGGTGTCAGGCTTTCCAGTCCCAGCTCTTGGTGGATAGCATTTCCAGTTTTTGCTAGTCTACTTCCCTGGGGGTAGCTTCTAGCAATTTTTAGGGGGGCATAAAACACCAGCCACCTGTGAGGGTTCCTCTGTGGTAAGAGCTGAGCCATGGTGTTCTGCTTCCAGGGGAGCAAGACCCTGGGAATAGCTGCTGGTGTCAGGCTCTTTCAAGGACAGTGAAGACCACCACCTGCCTCGATGGAGTAGCCAACCCTGTGTCTGGAGGCCAGGGGGCCTCTGATTTCTAAACTTGAGGAGTGTGTGCAGGGGAGGGGACCCAGCCTCTGCCTGTATTATCCAGGGACTGTCTCCAGCCTTCGGGAGCAGGGAGTTCACCCTGAGACCGTGGGTTCTCTCCCAGCTCATCCTTATCGCCTTTGCTCCAGAGAAACTGAAAAACCAGAGAGGACCTCCAGGCTGTCAACAGGACTTGTCAGAGGCCAGCACAAGTCTATGTCATTAAGACTGTGCCAGAAGATTCCCCAGGCTTCGCTTGCTGGCTCCCAGCAAGCACTGTGACGTCTTCCACTGGGCTGCTCACCCCATGCTCTTGTCACCCTGTCCCTATGTGAGAAGGCCTCTGTCCCATCTTCTCACCGTAACATTTGAATACAGCAACTGTCTTTCGAGAGTCTGGGAGTTCTCACATCATCTGGTTTTGGACCAGTGTTCACAATCTCCAGTTACACTGGCCACACTAGGTTTTCAATTAATCCCCCACCTCTCTAGCATGGCCATCTTTTCCCCCTGAACCGCTTAACCTTGAGCCCAGAAAATCCTGCCACAGAAAACAGAAATGAGGGGCCAAGAGGCTTCATTTCTTCAGGTCCGTTGACTGACAGCTCCAGGCTGGTGTCCTGACGGATGAACGAGCTGAGCAGGCTGTCGGGGAGCAATGCCCGTGTTGCAGCCATGCCCATTCTCATGCATGCCCAGAGGAGAGAGGCGTGGGGACAGACCTGACACCCGGACTGTCATGGTGACCTGGCTCCCGTCCATGACGTGGAGGTCAGAGAGGCCCTGCAGGAAGAGGGGCGCGGTGGGCTTGCTGGGGGCCGCGGGCAGGAGGCACTCGCTCTTCTCCTCACTCTTCTTCTCTGCGTGGCAAACAGAGTGTGGGGTGAACACCCACTCATTCATTCCCCAGACACGGACTAAAGGAACACTCAGCACTTGAACGTGCTGGGGCTCAAGTTCCCGCCAGAAACCGACTACGGCCAGATAAGGGGTGTGGGAGGCCCGAGAGACCCCTGGGACAAGGCGTGGCCGTTTCCCTGCATGGCACAACTGTGCTCTTGCCTCCCAGCAGGGAAGCACGAGGCCTCTGGAGGGCCATGTCCAACCTAGGCTCTGGGTCCCCAGGAGCACTTCCGGGGGGTGCAAGTGGCGGGGGAGAGCCAGCGCTTGGCATCCTATGAGATTTTCACCCCTTAAATTTTATTTACCCTTTTGAATAAGTGACGCATTCATATGGCATAAAGCTCAAAAGGTACAAAGAGAATGTGTACAGTCTCCCTCCAACCCTGTCCTCTGGCCGAATGTCTCTCCCCAGAAGCAACCAATCTCCAGCTTCTTGTTCATCGTGCCAACGATGGTCCGTGTGTATAACACACAATAGCACATAGGTATACACTTTTATTTTTCTTCTCTTAAAAGACTGATAGCAAACTATATACAATGATTGGCACCTTGCTTTTTCATCTAACAATACAGTCATCCCTTGGTATCTGCAGGGGATTGGTTCCAGGACCCCTTGCTGATACCAAAATCTGCAGCTGCTCAAGTACCATATATATATATATATCATAATATTTGCATATAACCTAAAATCCTCCTATATACTTTAAAATCACCTCTTGATTACTTATAACACCTAATAAAATGTAAGCACTATATAAATAGTTGCCAGCATGGCAAATTCAAGTTGTGCTTTTTGAAACTTTCTGGAATTTTTTTTTTCTCAAAGATTTTTGATATGTGGCTGCTCGGATCTACAGATGCAGAACCCGCAGGTACACAGGTCGGGCTGCACATCTAGATGTCTCTCATGAAACAGAACCGGAGAGCCTCTTCACTGTTTCCTATGGCTGCATGGTGCTCCATTACCATCTCCTGAGATTTTAAGCACCTCAAGAAAGTCAAAGACACTGCATCATTAGAATGACTAAAATTAAAGACTGGTCATCCTAAGGACCTTGCTGGCGAGGACGTGGCACAACCAGAACTCTCCTACGCTGCTGGTGCAGGTGCAAAATGGTTCAGACCCTTTTGAACACAATCTGACAGTTTCTTAAAAAGTTAATCATTTAGCACATGATCCATTCATTCTATTCCTGGGTATTTACACAAGAGCAATGAAAGCACTTGTCCAAACAAAGACTTGTACACAAACATTCATAGCAGCTTTCTTCCTAATGGCTCCAAACAGGAAAAAACCCAAATGCGCATCAACAAGTGAATGAATAAACACACTACGATGTATCCATACCAATGGACTACTACTCAGCGCGCTAACGGAACCACTACAACAAGGACAAATCTCACCAAAATTACCCTGAATGAAAGAAAGCAGACCAAGAAAGTACACTGGATGATTCCATTTATAGAAAATTCTAGAAAAAGCAAAATACAGCGACAGGTTTTTGGGGGCAGGGGTTGGGGGATAGATTGTGAAGGGGCATAAGAAAGCATTTGCAGTGATGGAGATGTTCATTTCTTAAAATCATGGTGAAGGTTTCATGTATAAAGGTTCAAAAAATGAAGTGAAGTCACTCAGTGGTGTCCGACTCTTTGCAACCCCATGGACTGTAGCCCATCAGGCTCCTCCATCCATGGGATTCTCCAGGCAAGAGTACTGGAGTGGGGTGCCATTTCCTTCTCCAGGGGATCTTCCCAACCCAGGGATCAAACCCAGGTCTCCCGCATTGTAGGCAGACGCTTTACCATCTGAGCCACCAGGGAAATCCTAAAGGTTCAAAGTAAACACCATAACCATATACAGTTTGTTGTACAGCCAAAATGGGGAGAAAATCTCTCTCTGGGAGAGGGAAAGAGTGCCCCAGCTAGCCAGACAGAAACTAGAACAACTCTCTGGGTTCAGGGCTGGCCCACTCACCCCCATTCTGTTCTCTGGGGGAGGTAGGGTAATAAACAGGCTTTCCTTCATTCTCAGAATCCTCCCTAAGCGGGGCTCCGACCTGCCTCATGAGATCCAAAGGGAAAGGGGCAGCGGAGAGGTGAGCTGGTGTCTGGCTCCCACAGCTTCCAGCTGCTCAGCCCCTGATCCTGCCCTTCGTCCTGTGAGCCACACGGTTCTCATCTTCAAAAATTCTTTTTCAGTCTTTTTGTTTTTGTCTTGGTTGGGGGCGGGGGGCAGGTCTGGAGCGGGCAGGGGTAGAGACAAAGAAGGCTATGGTATCTCTAAGGTAAACTCTAAGTTTGGGGGCAGGGGGACTGTGGTATTTTGAGTTCTTTTTAGCCCAGAGCCACACAAACCAGATCTTCTCCTGGAAGCCTGTAGCCATGACAATTCATTTCTAGGCTGATTTACATACCTGGGAAAGGCCTAGCTCCACACTGGCCACTAAATGAAAACAAAATATGGCGTGCTCAGAACATGCCCTGTACAGCCTCTGGGGCTGAGGGTGGGAGAGGCTGGGAAGACCAGGGAGGTGGGAGGACAAGTTTCCCCAAGGCAGGTGCTGTGTGAAGGGCGTGGAGCCAGAGTGCAAGGGGACACAGGACCCATGCCCTGGCATCATTGCCTCTGACAGGGGCAGCCAGACACCCTTGACAGAAGGCCCAAGCGGTGGGCTTGAGGGACCCAGTATTGGGAATGCTTAGATCTCCGTGGGCAAGCAGGCTGCCTCAGGAGAGTTGAGGAATTTCCTCTTGCACAGAATGAAAAGGCTCAAGGACAAAATGTTTTCGCCTGTCCAGAGCCCTCCCAGTTCCCGCCTCTCCACTGTCTTGGCCAGAGTCCCAGCTTCACAGAGCTCCCTGCAGGCGGACTCTCATTCCCAGATGCTCCGGGAACATCAAAACCTCCAGCTCCCTTTCCTGCAAGCAGTTGACAGCTCCTCCTTGACCCCTCCATGTGTTAGGTCTTCCTACCACTCAGTTTCCAGGCCTGGGGCGTTGGCAAAGCCAAGCCACCCTGCGGGTCTCAGCCAGTGCAACTAAAGGCCCATCTGCACCTCCCTGCCCAGACAGGGTGTCCTGGGCGCTGCCTCCCACGTGACAGCTCACTCGTTCTCCAAAAGCCACTGAAATGTAGGATCTGAGGCTGGGACTTGGTCTTGGGCAAGGCATGCTCTCTTTCTAAAGCTTGACTTCCTTAACTGTATTTAGGGGAATAACAGTACTATTATAGGACCTAGGGGGTTTAAAGAGATAATATATGAAAGTACTTTCTCCAGCCACCCATCATCCACATTCGCAGGTGTGTGAGGCTGGCATGAGCGCTCACTCACACCTACCTCTTGGGCTTAATTACCTGGTGGGTTTATCAGCAGCAGAAGAGAAAATGGAGCCTCACCCCAGGATTAAAGATTCTCATTTCTATGTCACCGAAGGGAAATACTGTGAAGAATACAAATGCGTTGCTTAAAAATATGGATATATCTAAAGAGAAGGAAATGGCAACCCACTCCAATATTCTCGCCTGGAGAATCCCATGGACGGAGGAGCCTGGTGGGCAACAGCCCACGAGGTCGCAAAGAGTCGGACACGACTGAGCAAGTTCACTTCACTTCACTTCACTTCAATCTAAATTTTGAGAACAAAATTTCACTGCACTCCTTCAGAGAGAGATGAGTGACAGTATCTGAATCTGTGGAAGCTGCCCCAGGCAGGCATTTAGTTCCAGTGTCACCCATCGTCTCTGACCCTGTTGTTGCCTCCCCAGCAAGGGCCCCACAGCAAGAACAAAGAGCAGAGGGAAGTGACAGGGGGTAAATGTGCAGAATGAACCTGTTCTCAAGCCTGCCGTTCAGGGTCACGTGGGACTAGAGGCACAGAGAGCCGGGCTCAGCCCCAGTCGCCGCCCGAGAGTCTTCACAGAATGAGAAAAACAACCAAACCTCCCCTACAAACACACTCTGGACTCAGATCCCGGAGCCAATGAGGATGTCAGTTTTAGACAAGCAGCTTCCTTAGGCAACCCCAGAAAAGCAGCCCTAACTTGAATCCTGAAACCCCAGTCCCAAGCCCACCATGCAACTTTACTGGAGAGAGGCTGGGACGTGCTCAGGTGAAGTAAGCTACTCAAGGTCCCCGAGCCAGTGACAGGCAGACCGAGAGCTCAAACCCAGGCCTCCGGACCATGAGGCCCAGGTGTTCTGAGACTGTCTTTTCCAAGGGAGCCAGTCACCTGCAGGGATGGCCATGCTGGACTCCCGATGAAGACAGATGTGCTATGTGGACCCCCATTCTAGACACCTGACAAGGGAGGAAAGCTAACACAGAGCAGGGAAAGTCAGGGCAAAGGGCAAGGTGTGTGTCTGTCATTTAATTCCAAAGCCATACACAACTTATCCTGGCTCATCTGTGGCCGATAGATCACATTCCCTCTTGCACGGACTTAGATACAGTAAGAAGAGACAGATGGAAATGGGTGTTGTGAGCTCCTAGCTCGAGCTGCGTGATCTGAAGCAAGTCCCCCAAGCTAAGCCTCAGTGTTCTCTCCTCTAAACTGATAAGAATACAGTTATCATCACTTACTGACGATCCTGCCCAAGTGATAAGGGGTAATGCACACATCATTAGTATAATGCATGATAAACACTGCCGGATTTTCAGATGATTCAAATAAGGACATATATAAAATAGCTAAAGAATATCTGGCACATAACAAGTACAAGAATAAATGTTTTGTGCCTTTCCTAATCCGACTGTTTTTGGTTAGGCAAACTCAGTCTGACAATAACTACTGAGACGATGAGAAATGATACAATATGGTCTCCTCCCAAACCAGGGTATTCACATATCTGAAAGGTCTCAGCTGCGGAGATAACGTTATAACAATGCCTTACAAAGGTCAGCATTTAAGGATTCTAAAGGATATCCGCAGCTCACAGTTTATGTTCAACACCCTCTGAAGTTGGGAAGAATGTGTCCTCATTTTACAGCAGAGTGAGCTGGGACTCAGAGAAGGAAGCTGGCAGAAAAGCTGACACGGCCAATGGGGTCCTGGTCTGGATGCTCCCTTCCTGACCTGAGAACAAAGGCCAGTCAGCTAGGTTCCCCTGGGAGCTCTCCGTCCTTGTGCTCTTGCCCAGAGTAGCTGGTTCTCCCAGAGACGTCTCTCCTGGAGTCCTGGTTTAGCTGTCACCTGGCGCAGTCCTGGTTTCAGGCAGGGTAGATGGACCAGGGTCTGAGGAAAGAGGCCGCTGGGGGCCACAGCACCTCAGGAAACCTGAACCTTTTTCATTTGGGGAGGGCAGACTCTGGCTGTGGTACACCAAAGGAGGAGGTCCCTGGGATGCAGTGGCAGACTTGCAACCCAGCTCAAATGGGGCCGGATTAAATATACCCCAGGTCCCCCGACAGCTGTACTTCCTCTGGTCTGCTGAGACCAAGCCCACAGGCCCTTTGTCTTTGGAATCTAGGGCGGGCTGAACCCCCTTGATTTATGGACCTAGGACTAAATTTCTGAGGTGAACGTGTCTGCTGCTCAGGTACTTGGTCAATTAGCCAATGGCCCTCCACTCACTCGCTGGCTCTCTCTGCCATTAAACTGGGTAGCCTGGTGTGGGGGTTCTGTTCCACATTGAGAGAAGGGAAAAGGAACAGGATTGTCCTCTGGTGGGCCAGACAAGAACTGAGATCAAGAACAGCTATAAGCAGTGCACATGCTCGGTCACATTCAACTCTATGCGACCCCGTGGACTGTGGCCAGTCAGGCTCCTCTGTCCATGGCATTCTCCAGGTAAGAATACTGGGGTGGGTAGCCATTCCCTTCCCCAGGCAATCTTCCCAACCCAGGGATCGAACCTGGGTCTCTTGCATTGTAGGCAGATTCTTTACTGTCTGACCCACCAGGGAAACCCATAAGCAGTTTACTGACAAGTAAAAAATGATGTCATGTAGATTAAACTATAGCCGGACTCAGGAAAGGGAGGAGAGAAGAGAGAAGGTGGGAGAAGAAAGGAACATGGAGAGAGAGAAAAGGAAGGAGAGAGACAGACAGAGAGAGAGACCACTCTTTGAGCCTATATAGACCCTCCAGAGCTTCCCTAGTAGCTCAGCTGGTGAAGAATCTGCCTGCAATGCAGGAGGCCCCGGGGGGATTCCTGGGTTGGGAAGATCCCCTGGAGAAGGGATAGGCTACCCACTCCAGTATTCTTGGGCTTCCCTGGTGGCTCAGATGGTAAAGAAATGGTCTGCAATGAGGGAGACCTGGGTTCGATCCCTAGCTTGGGAGGATCCTCTGGAGGAGAGCATGGCAACCCACTCCAGTATTCTTGCCTGGAGAATCTCCATGGACAGAGGAGTCTGGCAGGCTAAAGTCCAGGGGGTCGCAAAGAGTCAGACACGACTGAGTGACTAAGCACAGCACAGACCCTCCAAGTTTTCCCTCCTTGGCCATTTATGCTCTGTTCTGACTCATCAGAAACTGTTTCTGAAATCAGTCCCTAGTCATGAACTTAAACATAAAACTCTTGCTCTGGGGAAGCAAAAGTATCAAACAAATGACTTCTCAGAGACCCAGAGCAGCGTGAGCAGAACGAGCATGTGGGCTGAGGCAACTGGCGGCCTAGAGGGCTGCCTGTGAGCTGTCCTATTGTGGCTGCTGACTTGACGTCTGAGCATCAGTTTTCCTCATCTGTAGAATGGAGTTCATTCAAAAGCAAAGCATGGAGTCGTTACAGGAATGAAACAAAACAAACTGGCTTTAACTGATTAGATCATTTATCAAAACAATGTTCCTCATTAAAAATGATAACTGACGGTCTCATTTTAACACTAATAGGAACTGATATAATCCCAATAATAGGTTTTGAAAAGCTCTTATTTAGAGGAAGTTAAGCATCCACACAACAGGTGCTATTTGCTACTTTTCTCATTAATTCTCATACAATAACTAGTATATCATGCAGATGACATTACCCTTATGGCAGGAAGCAAAGAGAAACTAAAGAGCCTCTTGATGAAAGTGAAGAGCAGAGCGAAAAAATTGGCTTAAAACTCAACATTCAGAAAACTAAGATCATGACATCCAGTCCTATCCCTTCATGGCAAACAGATGGGGAAACAATTTAAACAGTGACAGACTTTATTTTCTTGGGCTCCAAAATCACTGAGTGCTGAGTGCTGAAGAATTGATGCTTTTGAACCGTGGTGTTGGAAAAGACTCTTGAGAGTCCCTTGGACAGCAAGGAGATCAAATCAATCAATCCTAAAGGAAATCAATCTTAAATATTCATTGGAAGGACTGATGCTGAAACTGAAGCTCCAATACTGTGGCCACCTGATGCAAAGAGCTGACTCATTAGAAAAGACCCTGATGCTGGGAAAGATTGAAGGCAGGAGGAGAAGGGGGTGACAGAGGATGAGATGGCTGGATGGCATCACCAACTCAATGGACATGAGTTTGAGCGAGCTCTGGGAGATGGTGAAGGACAGGGAAGCCTGGGGTGCTGCAGCTCATGAGGTTGCAGAGTCACACACAACTGAGCGGCTGGACAACGACGACAACTAGTATGAACTTCCTCATCAAAACGAGACATGGGCAAGGCCTTGGGCTTTCTTGGGCTTGAAGATCAGGAAGCCGCTGCAGCTTTGTCACAGTGCTGGTGTGGACCCGAGTGTCTGCTTTTGTCCTGCGGTCACTCGCCTGCTCCTCCCTTCTGAATCCTTCCTCACTTTACATGGGTTTAGCAAGAAAAACACTTCCGAATTTCTCCTTAGACAATTTCCCTTGGAAGTTTTCTCCACCTGTCAACTTTTACCAGCTAAGTTACCGCTCTCTAAAGTGCCCCATGTTTATGGACTGAATTCGCATTAAATGTACGTGAGTAGTTTGCCTTGAAAATGGCTCTTAGAAGGCTCCCAGCTCATTCAAAACTTGTGTCAGATGAAAATAAAAAATTAAGGATGTTACCTTTAAAGTGTTTAAACAGATGAGGACACCCATATGAAACAGACAGAATTCTCTACCATCTAAAGAGCTCCCCAGGGCTCCCCGTAAGAGGGACCACTGCCTGTCACAGTTTTTACTAAGTCCTGCTGTCAGAGCCTCAGGCCCTGTCTGTCAGTAGTTTCCCTGACACCAGCGTCCCTGGATCCACAGGTTGTCACCAAACAGAAATGGACATGGAAGGGCCCTCCCCTACTTCCAACATCCCCTGCCCTCTCTCAGGTGTGCTGACACATGGACCTCCTGAAGATGCAGTTAGGGAGAGGGAAAATTATTGCCTTCATCTCTGAGCTACTAAAGATTTTCCTTAAGTTTCGAAACGGAAATATTTTGTTTAGTCATAAAAATGCAAAATATCTTTCCAACAGCAAATCCAATTCACTCCACACACTGTTATACTACTCACCCTGTTACACTATGAACGTTCAATGAATCACCAATGAAAGACAGTTCCAGAAGCACACTTGTCCCTCCTTCCTTGATGTGGTGCTCAAAATCCAGCAGGGTCCAGGGGTCTCAGCCTGGCCTCCTCCTTTCCCTAAGCTCCAGGACTGCTGACTCAAGGGCTCAGCAGGGTTACCTTTGCCCAGCCGCTCTCCATCGGCAGGGCATTTATGCACAGTGCAAATCCCTCTCCAGGGATGTCTGCGAACTCTCGGCCAACAAAAGTCTGTCTAACTGAATAAACCGACTTGGAGAGTCAGCAAATGGTCTGCTTGTTGGACATGAAAAGAGAGCCTTCTCCCCAGAGCCATGCCCTCTCTTTTGGTTTTCCTGCTCCCCACTGATTTCTCCAGACCCTGAGAAGCAGAGGTGAAGAAGCAGAAAGGAAAAGCATGAAAGGAAACAACGGCATATGGCACTCCCTCCCCCTCCCAAAGAATCTCCGACCAGTAATGATAGGGTTGCCAGATGGAAGCGGGACTGTATTACAACCACAGCCTTCTCAGTGCCTTAGGAGTTGTAATCAAACTCTAAACGTAGAGGTAGGCCATCCAAACCAGCCCATGTACCCTCTAGAGGCTCGTCTGGAAACCACACTCTCCACCACACTGTCGAAGCACGGATCGCATTTTGCCATTAGGAACACAAAACTGTAATTCTGGATGGCATTCCTGACCAAGGACTCCGAGTAAAAAAAAGCTACAGATGGCCTGCAGCGACCTAGAAGGAGGCTGTGGTGTGACACGCTCAGTGGCTGTGGAGCATGAGTCTAGCTCTCTCATATTCCGTGGGATATGCGTGCGCGTCATGGGGGGATAGCCCGGGGATCACATCGTGTCTCTGCATTGGCATGCAGATTCTTTACCACTAAGCCACCAGAAGCCCCCAGAACTTTCTTTTTAATACATTTAAGAGGCTGTCAGTGCTTAAAGCAAGGGGCTTTCCAGGTGGTGCAGTGGTAAAGAATCCCGTTGCCAGCGCTGGAGATGCAAGAGACGCAGGTTCGATCCCTGGGCTGGGAAGATCCCCTGGAGAAGGAAATG
Organism: Capra hircus; assembly: GCF_001704415.2. Taxonomy (NCBI): domain Eukaryota; kingdom Metazoa; phylum Chordata; class Mammalia; order Artiodactyla; family Bovidae; genus Capra; species Capra hircus. Next base: position 67,849,280 of record NC_030808.1, read on the forward strand.
GCAACCCACTTCAGTATTCTTGCCTGGAAAATCCCAAGGACAGAGGAGCCTGGTGGGCTACATACAGTCCATGGGTTCACAAAGAGTTGGACACGACTGAACACACACACACACACACACACACACACACACACACACACATAGAGTGTTCCAAGCTGCCCCGCAGAGGGCTTGTCACTAATCTGAAAGCCAGCTGGGCTCTTACTGATGCTTTCACTGTCCAGAGAATGGCTGATTTCCTGGTGCCCATTACTTTCATTAGGGGCTCTTTATCAAAACAAACACTCTAGTAAATATGCTTATTACATTCCATTTTTTATTTTAGAAATCAGGGTTTTTAAAAAACTTAACTTATCCACATTTTATGTCCTTCGGTGCCTTTAAGAGCCCAGCAGGCCTTCACTTAAATAAACAAACCATTAGGCTAAGACACTCTGTCTAAATGGGCACATTAGCAGGTTAATAAATCTATAGTCACTTAAGGATTTTAGCCTTGACAAAGATACTCCAAGGGGAGAGAAATTAAAAAGATACTAGTCTAAGGAAGCCCCTGTACCAATGGCCAGTGCATATACACTGAAATATTTACTCTCCTCTGATATTCCTGGGTTCTGCAGGAATTTAGATTAATCATCCTTAGATTAATCACCCAGGCTCTATCCTGGGTCAGGAGGGAAGATTTTCGTGGCCTGGTTAACTACTGGGGACTTTTTCCTAGTATGGGAGGAGGAAAGCAGGAATATTTGTTGGTGGGGGGGCGTTTGAGAGCTAGCATGTAGGTTTACTGAGCACCTCCTTGAGCCCTGAGCCCCCAGGCAAGAGAGGAGGTGGAGGGAATGCCCCCTGCACTGCCGCAGAGACTCACCCACCTCCATTTTCCCTTCATCCATTCACTGAACACATGTTCACACAGTAGGACACGCCTGCATGCAATGATGAGACATGGTCCCTGCCTGCAGGGAGCTAACAGTCCAGCAAGAAAGGCAGTTGGACAGGCAATTAGAGGAAATTTCATGTCGGGATAAAATGCTTTCTCCCCTCATCGTCCTTCTAGAGACTTGCATGATGTACCCCTGCCTCTCTCTGTGAACCTAACCTCTACCACTTGCCCCTACCCCTCTCCCGTGGCTACGGCCTCACTGTCCCTTGAATAGGCTGCTCTTGTTCCCAGCTCAGAGCCCCTGCACTTGCTGTACCACCTGCCCGGAGCAGTCTTTTTTCCACTTCATGAGGTCTCCCCTTAGATGTCACCTTTCCCAAGAGGTCTCCTCTGGCACCCACCTAAGAAAGGATCCCTTCCACCGCCTCTCTATTTCCGTTTTCTTAATAGCACACTTGTCAATGCTGGCTTAAGCCAGCTTTGGACCATCCATCAGAATGTAACAGGCAGGAAGACAGGACCTGTTTTCTTTTCATGGCAGCTTCCCCAGAACAATGCTTGGGGCCAAGGAGGTGCTCAGGAAAAATTTGCTTGTAAGTAACTGCTGTGATAAGAGAGGTACAGCAGGTAAGAGGAGTGACGTATGTGGGAGGGAGTTGGTCAGATCTGGGGAGGAGGAGGTTACAGAGGAGAGAAAGCAGAGAAAGCCAGGAGAAGAGGCTGCAGAAGGCCCATCAGAATGCTGAGTGAGCAGCTCCTCGATGCTGCAAAACCTTGGCAAAAGGCTGAAGAGGTGAGAAAGAGCACCCATGTCTGGCCTTCAACAGGATCTGCTAAACTCTCCTCCAGCGAAAGTTGCCCTAGAACCTCTCCTCCCTGGAAACCAGAGCAGCGGAGGGAGAGGTATTGATGAACGGCGCCCTCTTGTGGCCAGAATTCCGTGAACAAGGTGCTCAGACTATGGCTTTAGTGTCTGGCCCAATACCTGCTTTCTCTGATTCTGCTTCTCCCTTCCTTTTACCCAAACCAAACGAACAGACAGACAGAAAGACAACCACCCAGTGCAGCAGAGTTGATCCTTTGGTAATACCGCTCCTTAGACTTGCCATTTGGAAAGAGTTTGTCTTATTTAAAGGTTGGGGCTCCTGAGCACGTCCCACGTCTTCAGCGCATGACACGGCAGCCTGGCGGCAGGCTTACAGCCAGGGAGCCTGGTCCACACTCCAGCTGTGGCCTGGGGCCACACAGAGGGGACAGAAAGGCCAGGCCTGGGCAGCTGAGGGAGAGGCCGGGACAGTGGTCGGCGCTGCATGGGATAAACGCCTCCACTGCAGTCATCTCCCACCCTCTGAGCCACCACAGAGACTGCAGCCAAACAAGCTGCCAATAAAGTAAGAAAAACTCCATGGCTGAGGCTAGTGTGGGACGTGGACCAGAGCCCCCCGGGTGCCCTGGGCATGGAGCCAGGGGTGTCACTGTGCCAGGCTCGGCCTCCCCGATCCTGTGCAGACAGCCCAGCGCTGCGGCCGGAGCGTGGCCATGTCTTACAGCCTCCTTCACCATTTATGGTAGCTGAGCCTCTGTTTGGCCTTCACAGACCAGTCAAACCCCACACTGGGCGAGGGGGGGTGGGGGGTTGCTGTAGGGGTGTCCTGCTCACACAGGGCTGTTTTCAGAGCAGATCCAAACAGGTTCTGGCAGAGTCCTTGACGGGACCGCTCTGTTTCTGCTTTGAAACATGCTCGGGTGGGCAGCCATCCAGGCCCCACTCCTCCCACAGACCTAGGGGGCGAGGGGGAGGCCCCAGAGTCTTCTTGCCCCTCTTCTGGGGACCCCCATCTCCGCTGGGACTGTTAGCTCAGTGGGGTCCCTCTAATCCAATCTAAACACAGGCAGCCCAGGACAGGCTCTGGATCAGCAGGGCCCTTGGTTGAAGCCAGCCAGGGAGGCTGAGACCACACAAGCATCATGCACCTCTCCGGCTCCCTCCACCACCACCACTTTGGGGTAGGCCTTTTGGACCTCCAAGGAGAGCCCAGGGGTGGGGGAAGGTGGGAGCAGCGACCCTGGCCTGGATCTGCGATTTCCCCAGACCCCTCAATCAGCCATGAGTGAGATCCGCGAGGAAAGAACAGGTGGAGTGTAAACCAGAATGAGGCTGACAAGCTCCTGGGGCCACAGGCAGGCAGGGGTGTGAGGAGGAGGGCCTCCCGGGAAGAGGCAGAGCCAGTCCCCAGGTGGTGACTCCACGCCAGGCCCTCCAGAGGAATCGCAGGGGAACCCGAGAGGCGGGAGAGCATGTCCTCCTCCTAGGCAGACAGGCTGTCAGGGCCATGCCTTTATCCCTTGGGGGTGACACTGCCTAGCCCCTAGGGTGAGGGTCATCCCCACTCTGGGGCCAGGGGACTTGCCTTCTGGAAAAGGACAGGGAGTGAGCAGGGGCTTGGAGATCTGGGTTCCAAATGCCAGTGTGGCTCACAAGGCAAGTGACGTTGACTTCTTGAGACCTCCAGACCCTTCTGTGAAAGACAGGAAGAGTGCTGCCCCCCCCAACCCCACTTCTGGGGTTTCTGAGAATCGAGAAAACACAGGTGGGGTGACAGTATCTAGCGAGGTAACCAACATATGATGTTCCCTCCCCCTTTTCAGCGAAACCACCTCTAAGGCCCCCTGGAAAGCTGCTGCTCAGATACAACGAGACTCTCCCCAAGAGGCTGAGCCTGGGGGAACAGAGCCGGATGGCGTGTCTCCTATTGAGCTGCTGGCAAAGCAGGGCATGCCGCGCCCGGTCTAAGCACTCAGTCCCCAGTCACTGTGGGACCTGGGGGCCCGGGCCCAGCTGAGGGTGAGGAATCAGGCTTACCTGAACACCCTGCCTAAGAAGACCTCTCCAGCTCTGTCACCATGCCTGCCAATACCACAGCCCAGACAGACGTCTTGAGTCTGTGTCTCCCCCCTGGGACTTCTGGGACTAAACATTTGGCACTGACCAATGCATGCTAATCAGATTCCTGGACACCAGGCTGCTGAGGTGCAAGAGCAAGCTTGGGGTGGCAGGAAGGAGCGAGGGCAGAAGGAAACAGGGGACAAACTGGCTCTCTGGAAGCCTCAGTACTGGCACCTGTCACCTGGTGTCCCCCAGTGGCCCCCAGTGCATGAGGGGTCATTTGTGAGAGCTTGAGTCCTACAGGAACTCGTCCTCTTCCAGTGGGTGTGGTGTTCTGCCTATCAGACTGGAAGCTTCTCAAACCAAGGGAGTCTTTGCCTCTTTCTCCTGCATCTTCCCTCAGCCACAGTGGGATGAGGGGTGGAGGACTGGGCTTGCACGTCCATCTCCGGTGGCAGACCCTGGACACTGTGAGCTCCTGGAGGCCATTGCCTCCACCTGCCTGCCTTCAGGTGTGGTGCCCTTTCTCCAAAGCAGATGTGCAGGAAAGGTGCTTCTAGAGGGCTGCCCAGAGGCTCCTACCCTGGACAGTGACACGGGCGCTGCAGGACACCTGCCCCGCGGTGTTCTCGGCCAGACAGGTGTAGGTGCCATCGTCCTCTGGGAGGGTGTCCTGGATGTGGAGCTCAGCCACGCCAGCCTCGCAGGTGGAGCGGGCATACTGGATGGGCTGTCCTGGGGAGGGAAGCACAGGAGGGCTCAGGCCAGGGGGCAGCCGGCAGAGGGGTGGGAGTCCTGTCCTCAGCAGGGTGGCTGCTGTCATGAAGCTGGGGTTCCCCACACTTGCTCAGGCCCACTGAGGGTTCATGATGTGTTAGGACCACCCCTAGCCAGCTGGACAGAGGCTCAAGGGGGAGAGAAAGAGGCAGGAGCCAGGGAGGCAAAGGAGAGGGGGTGATTGTGAGGGTGGAGGAGTAAGACTGGGGCTGGTAGGACTTGGGGGAGAGATTCTGGAGGCATTTAGAATACAGGTGGGAAAGGGACAGAATTCTGTGCATTCTGTTTAAATAAATAGTCCCCAGATACACATCCTAGACTTCACATTATTCTAAGCCTGGAAAGAATCTCACAGGGTCACCTGGCCCACAGCCCAGCCTCAGGCAGAATGGACCTCACCCAGACTGCACATGAGGCTCCCAGCTCCTTTTAGATGTTTCCAGAAACAATGAGCTTATTTCCCACTGCAGATATTTATCAGAAGCGATTCTGCGCCCTCAACCTAATGCTGCAATGAGTTGCATTTTAGGATTCACAGAAAAGATAAAGACAGGGGAATAAAAAAAGCAACTCTGGCCCCTTCTTCCAAGGGTCCCTTGCGTGAGAGGCCCTTTATTTAGGTCCCATAAAGTTCTACATGGAGACAGAAGTGTGTGCCATGAAATTCAGTGGTTTCTTTAATGCTATATGTTCCCAGGATTTTACTATCTCAGGATGTGAGCTTTCATTTCCAGGAAAAAAGAAAATTTCATTACTGAAGGTCCTGGCCTTAGAGCAGAAATGTGTCCATTCACCATAAAGGAAGCAACTGTCAGCTCCTTCCCCTGTCAGCCCCAGGGTCCTGGTTTGCACTTCATAAAACAGGGAGTGGGCAGTGGGAGAGGGAGAAAGTGGGCTTCTCTGCACGATGCAATGTTTTCTTCTGCTCATAGTAACACTCATATCTCCATGACAGAGACTGCCAAGCCAGCCACAGGGCCAGAGGGAAGACATTCCCCCGGCCCAGTGCACTTCACAGAGGTGGGGCTGGGGGCTGGGACAGCCAAGGGGCCACGACCCTGCTACTGTGAGGACTGAACACTGCTCTGTGCGTGTGTCCCTAAAAGCTCTTGTTTCTTGAGAATGCCAGTCTATTCCCCAACTGCCAGCAAAGTGCCTCTGCTGTCGAAATCTGTACCGGCAAGCTGTTTGAGAGCTCCCCTTTTACTGGAGTATAGCTCATCTTGACTCCTCAAGCATGGGGTGCAACGGTGGCCCCAGAAAGGAGTTGTTGGCTCAGGGCACTCAGGATTGGGTGACTCAGCTCCAAGACTGGTAAAACCAGGGTTGGCGGCCAGGGGTCCCTGACTTGTGCATGATCGCCCTCTAGCGGGATCAGTGTGAGAATACCAAGATTCACCAGTCTCAGTCTGGAGAGGCGTAAATCAGAGGTCAGCAAACTCCTGCTCCTAGGCCACATCCCACTTGAAGCCTGTTTTTGTACAGCCTGAAAGTTAAGGATAGTTTTTACATGTTTTAAATGCTGGGAAAAAAATCAAGGGAGGGATATTTCGTGACGTGTGAAAATTATATGAATTCGCATTTGTCTATAAATAAGTTTCATTGTGTTCATTTACATATGGTCTCTGGCTGTGCTTTGTGCCATGACAGCAGAATTGAGTAGTTGTGACAGAGACTGTGTGGCGTGCAAAGCTGGACACATTTCCCATCTGGCCCTTTATAGACAATCTTTCTTGACGCCTGGCCTGGACCCTGAGCCAAGCAGGAGGGAAATGCTCTTGTTCAGATCTGTTCCTAGCCCTTAACATCCGTGCTGTGTTCCAGCTGCAAGGAAGCCACCTCTGTGCCGATAGTCGTGGGGTCCAACAGGAGCTCTGTCAGTAGTAAGGGGTGGAGGAGGAGACCCCCATTCTCACCTCTCTGCCCAGGAAGTCCACAGATAGGGAGACAGCAAGGCAAGTTCCTACGCTGACTAAAGATCATTTCTAGCAAAGCCTGAGCAAACTGTACTGATGAGGCAGGCTCATGGCAACATGGCAACAGTGGAGAGATGCCTGGGGACTATTTGGTGCACGGTGATGGGCTCTGATCCCTTAAAGCGTTCATTCCATCAGCTGCGAGAGCTGGTAGAGACCCTAAACCTCTGTTCCAATCCACCTCCTCACCAATAAAGAGGTTGATGCCCAGAGCAGTAAAGTGGGGCGTCCAGGGTCACCCAACCACTCAATACAGATGAGGACAAGTGCAGGAGCCCATTCAGCCTCCCCTAAGGTCTCCAAAAAGCAGACCAATTCAACTTCATCAATTTTATGGACTATTTCAGTTCTAGTGATAGAGTTCTCCCATACATACTTTTGGAATTTAAAGGCTTTTTTCTTTAAAAAAAAAAAAAAAGAGAGAGAGAGAGAGAAAGGGTGATAATATGTAATAATTATTTTTTTGTCCAAAGGACTTTACTTGGCAAAAAGAAAGTTGAGATGTTTCTATAGGACTATATTGTTAAAAAGAATTACCGGTCTATGAACCCCTAAACCACCTTCCACTAAATAAAAGGCAAGATCCCAAGAGCAACTGCTAGTGTGGTTCATTAATTTGTGGGTTTTTTTGTTCACTTATTGACTTAACAAATATTTATTGAGAACCTACTTGTGAGCCTGGCTGTACGAGAAGAAGCTAAGTTGCTTGTGCACCTATGTGCCAGGCATCTCATTAAAGAATCTAATTTGACTTTCACAATCACCACCCTGAAAGGTAGGTGGCCTCATTCTCGTCTTGTAGATGAGGAGCTCAAGGCTCAGAAAGGGGTAAAACTTGCCCAGTGTCCCCAGCCAGGCATTGGCAGACTCCCAGGTCCCATGCTCGCTCTATACTCCATGCTTCTTTCTCATGCATAAATGATTCAGAGTGATATATGGGGAAGCTAAGCAGGAATTCAGGCAAGGCCAAAGGCTCGGGAGGCTGGAGCAGGGGGTCTCACCATTGAGCAGCCAAGTGATTCGAGGCAATGGGGTCCCCTTCACTGAGCATTGCAGCACAAAGTCCTGACCTTCAACAACAGTGCAGTCCTTCAGGGCACTGGAGAATGATGGGGCCACCTCCACCACGGCTGGCTCTGTGAGGGCAAAGCACAGACAGGCAGTCTCAGATCACCACTGGCCCAGGCTGCGGATTGACCACAGGCAGCCACCTCACTGCTCTGGGCACCCACGGCTTGCTTTCTCAGTGGCCTGGCTTTGCCTCATCCATCATCACACAGGGAAGCAGGCAGTACCACCATGTGGAGACTTGGAGCCTGAAGCAGAGTGACTCCAGGGCCTTTTTCTTCATCACAAGACACTCCACGTCCGGAAGTACTCAGGACCTGGCCAGCCTCTTCTCCTCCAGGACGCAGGTCCCTCCTGTCTTGTCTGGACTTTCACTGTCCTGGAGCATCCACCGAGCTCCTTCATCCCCTTATCTTGGCCTTATTCCACTTTCTCCTGTCTTATATTGTCATTGATGATTCCCATCAGACCCTGCACACTTTTTTTTTTTAAATTTTAAAAATCCTTGGCTGAAATGTTTCGTTAGATTGAAAACATGGATAAAATAGATTTTCTAAGGAGAACATAAATCATCTAAACGGATTCAACAAACAATTTTTAGGGACATCCCTGGCAGTCCAGTGGTTAAGACTTTGCCTTCCAATTCAGGAGGTGCAGGTTCGATCCCTGGTTGGAGAGCAAAGACCCCACATGCCTTGCGACCAAACACCCAAAACATACAACAGAAGCAATACTGTAACAAACTCAATAAAAACTTTTAAAAATGGCCCACATTTTTTAAAAGTCTTAAAAAAAAACACACACACAAAAACATCCCCAACAATATATGTATACATTAGAAGTATACCGTTATGGTTTACTCAAAAGATACAAGGATGAACACTAAAACACTGTATGTAACAAAAAGACCGTGAACACTCTTGTGAATATCTTTTTACTTGGAAAGACCACATGCCCACTGGTGAGGACATTTCAACTTTAAATTATTATAGTTATTTTTTTTTTCAAGTCCAAGACAGGATCAAATGACAAGGACTTACGCGAATTCTCGTTTTCTAATCTAGACCAGTAGTTCAGAGCACTGAGGGCCTCAATCCCCCACATTTTCATTGAGAACCACTGAGCTGAACTCTATAGAAGACTTCTACATAGGTGAGTTGGGGAACACTTTGCTTGGGGGCCATAATTAAGAGCAATGGGGATAGAAAATCTTTTCTACAACAACCAGAACATGCTGCAGAAGAGTCAAGGTGGCTGATTTAAGGCAGCTGGGTTTTGTGATGAGACAATAGCCGACTGACACTCTTCAGAGAAGCTATTCAATAGAGTGATGAGGGGAAAACTCTATTATATTGAGAGCACAAAGGTTTTAGGGCAAAAACTAATATTCGAGGGCTTACTAGGTACTTTTCCAGAGGTGGCGTGACAATGCCACAAGACTGCTATCTTTACTCGTTTTACAGATGAAGTTAATAATTTCCCACAGTCAAGCCCAGTGATAAAGTAAGGCTTTACACCCAGTTCTCTGAATCTACATCCACACCTCCTCCTCTAGCCCAGGGGTACCCTAATAGGACAGCAGGCAGTGGGGACACAGCTAGTCAGCAAGTGGTGCATCTGAATGGACAGGTACAGAGTGAAGGGATGCCAGCTTACCTAGGCAGGTGAGGGGAGACACCACCTCCACCCCTTTGCTCCCAGGAGGCATCAACTTCCCTCAGTATAGAAATCCCCTTAGGAGGCACTGCAAACAACATGGGCTTTTGTGTCAGACCAACATGGGTTAGGAATATGCTTTTTTACAAGGCATGGGACCTTGAGCAAGTCGCTTAACCTCACTACAGCTCAGTATTCTCATTGGAATATGGGTGTAACTGATTATCTCTTAAGATTGTTGAGATAACCAAATGAAGTCATGCCAGTAAAGTCTTTAGCATAAAGCTTGACTCATTGAACAAGCTTTCAGGGCGGTGTTAGCTTTTATCAGCAGATGGAAGCTGGGCACACAGACTGGACTAGCAGCAAGTTTGGGGGTAAAAGAAGTATAGAGAAAACTTGGGAACTTAAGGGGCAGTGAGGCAGAGGGAAGATTTGCTTCTCCTTTTTAGATGAGGTGAGACCAGATCATGCCTGTAGGGAGGAGAAAGGGGTCTCCAGATAAGGCGAGGGGGAGAGACTGAAGAGATGGTGGGAAGGTCAATCATTATCAGACCTGATTTCTTATGGGTCTGGGAAGGATGGAAGGAGAAGTCTTGGTAAGGGAAGCAGGCAGCTTTTCTGCAGTGATAGGAAGAAGGAGAAAGAGGTGTTAGATGACCTGCATCTTGGTGAAGCCTTCCGGAGACTTCAGAACAGCTAAGGAGAAAGGCAGGCAAGCCAGACTTCTGGGATGCAGGACTTAGGACTCCCATTAAGTTCTCCACCAGACAAGGAACAAGAGCCCTGGGAAAGTACTCAACATCAGCTTTCTCAGAACTCTGGAAATCAACCAAAGACGTGCAGCATTCTGAGGAACTTTCATTCTAAAGCAATCATGCAGCTGAATCTTGGTAAGAACAGCAAGCTTTGTGGCATGCCCAGTTTCCACCCTCTCCCTCAGCTCTGCAATGGCTTAAAAATCAACATTGTCTTCCACTCCCAATTTGTGTAGGTACAGGCTCGACGCATAGTTTCCATGTAATAATAATAGCTAATGCTCCAACCAAAGCCTGTTGTTTTTTTAACCTTTGGTGGCCAGGAGGCCAAGAGAGTCCCCCACCCTAACACACAGCCCTGAATGATGAAGGTCAGGTTTCCTGACCTGGGACCTCTGCCTACAGGCACTCCCACCTCCAAATGAATGAGTGATATTCTTTGCAAAGGAATTCACAAATGTAGTAAAATTCCCAATTAGGAAGTGAGTCAATAGTACACAGTGAAAAACAAGACTGTCTCTCACCCTTTCCTACAGACCCCTACTTTCTCTTCCTAAAGGAAATTGGGGGCCTTCCCAGAAATGTTTATGCACATACAAGCATCAGTTTGCTTTGTGTACATAGATTTTTTTTCCCCCTTTACTGCAAGCAGCATATGATACACACGACCCTCTCTGCACTTGGCTCATCCCCATACTAACATATCTTGGACAGGTCTCACCACCAGAGTCTACAGGTCAGGCCCATTTGTTCCACTGGCTGCATGGCATCCTACTGTGTGAATGAACTAGGTTCTTTTTTTGGAAATATTTATTATAACAAATTTCAAACACACACAAGAGCAGAGAGAAACACACAAAAGTTGTATAGTGCATCATCATATACTTGTTTTTCAACTTTCATAACGGCCAGTCTCACTTCATTCATACCCTACACCAAGTCCCAACACACATGGATGCTGATATGATCAGAAATTCTATCATTTCACTAGTAAGTAACTCAACTTACATATCTAAAATACGCAGACTTTGAAAAGAATAACCACTGATTCCATCATCACATCTTAAAAATAGCACTAATTCCTTTATATTGAATATCTTATCAATGCTCAAATTTTCCTGATTTTCTTATAAAAATTTTTATATCAATTTTTATATCAACCAGGATCGATCATGCAAAGTCCAGCTATTGTGATTATTGGTGTCTCCTGTGTCTTTTCATATAAGTTTCCTACAGGCTGTCCCTTCTTTCCTTTTTGTTTGCAATTTACTTGCTGAAAAAGTAAGTAAAGGTTATTTGTCTCATAAGTTTTCCAACATCCTGCAATGTGCTGGCTCCACCCCTGTGGTTTACTAATTTCCTCAACAGTAGGACATAGCTCGAGGGTCCCTAAATAGCATTTAAAGAAGGGGGAAATCTCACAGAGAGATAGGTGGGTGCAACATCTATTTCTGCTTTATTGACTATGCCAAAGCCTTTGACTGTGTGGATCACAAGAAACTGTGGAAGATTCTTAAAGAGAAGGGAATACCAGACCACCTGACCTGCCTCTTGAGAAACCTATATGCAGGTCAGGAAGCAACAGTTAGAACTGGACATGGAACAACAGACTGGTTCCAAATAGGAAAAGGAGTGTGTCAAGGCTGTATATTGTCACCCTGCTTATTTAACTTCTATGCAGAGTACATCATGAGAAACGCTGGGCTGGAAGAAACACAAGCTGGAATCAAGATTGCCGGGAGAAATATCAATAACCTCAGATATGCAGATGATACCACCCTTATGACATAAAGTGAAGAGGAGCTAAAAAGTCTTTTGATGAAAGTGAAAGAGGAGAGTGAAAAAGTTGGCTTAAAGTTCAACATTCAGAAAATGAAGATCATGGCATCCGGTCCCATCACTTCATGGGACATAGATGGGGAAACAGGAGGAACAGTGTCAGACTTTAATTTTTTGGGCTCCAAAGTCACTGCAGATGGTGATTACAGCCATGAAATTAAAAGACGCTTACTCCTTGGAAGGGAAGTTATGACCAACCTAGATAGCATATTAAAAAGCAGAGACATTACTTTGCCAACAAAGGTCCATCTAGTCAAGGCTATGGTTTTTCCAGTGGTCATGTATGGATGTGAGAGTTGGACTGTGAAGAAAGCTGAGTGCCGAAGAATTGATGCTTTTGAGCTGTGGTGTTGGAGAAGACTCCTGAGAGTCCCTTGGACTGCAAGGAGATCCAACCAGACTATCCTAAAGGAGATCAGTCCCGGGTGTTCATTGGAAGGACTGATGCTAACGCTGAAATCCCAATACTTTGGCCACCTCATGCAAAGAGTTGACTCATTGGAAAAGACCCTGACGCTGGGAGGGATTGGGAGCAGGAGGAGAAGGGGACGACAGAGGATGAGATGGCTGGATAACATCACCAACTCGATGCATATGAGTTTGGGTGAACTCCGGGAGTTGGTGATGGACAGGGAGGCCTGGTGTGCTGCGATTCATGGGGTCGCAAAGAGTTGGACATGACTGAGCGACTGAACTGAACTAAACTGAAGACTATTGAAAACAGTTTTGTTACAGTAGGAAAAAACTGGAAACAGTCAAAACAATCTAAACGGAAACAACAATGAGGCCATGGCTAGACATCATTCTAGGAACTATATAGTCATTACAAAGCATGTTTTCAAACGACATAAGAAGCATAGAAAGAAATAATACTGAAAAATGCCTATGGAACATGAGCAAATTAGAATAGCAAGCAATTTACAAACAGCATAATGCCAAATTTATATTTAAAAAGGTAAAAAACGCTTATTTCCGAGCCATACCATTGCACATCGTTTAAATTCCTCACACTGCACATGCACTACTTTTATAAACAGATCCTACAATGAGCAGAAGAGAGGGGGCACCCACATCACCTCACGTCACTCTAAGTGTGTCTGTCTGGCTCAAAGTGAGCCCTCAGACAGGCACCTGAGGAGCTAGAGAAAGGTAGCTCACAGCTGGGCTGGGCCTGTCTATTCTGAGGTGATCCTGCTGTGAATTCCCATCAGGAATCACTCCCTTGGAGCAATGACTTTGACCTTAGCCAGTAGGCAGGAATGATGCCTCTCTCGGGTGGTACCCCCTGGGCAGGGGACTGCAGGAGACGACACTGATCCCATGTGTGAAGCGCCCCACGAAAGGTCCTCCCACAGAGAAGCCAGGGGGCCTTGAGGGACGTACTCACGTTTCACCAGGAGGCTCCAGTGACAGGACGCCTGGCCTCGGACATTGGCGGCTGTGCAGCTGTAGCTCCCGCTGTCCTGGGCCTGGGCTCTCCACAGGCAGAGGTAATGCGTCCCCCCAGCTTCGTAAACTTCGATTCTGCCCTCTCGACTCCTCACAGGGACACCGTCCAGGAACCAGGTCACTTCAGGTTTGGGGATCCCTGAAACTACAGGGCCAGGTGAAGGACGTGAGGCCCCCAAGAGTGCTTGTGGGGTGGGGTGGGTGATGAAGGGACTGAGCCTGAGGGCGGGCTCAGCTGGTATGCCACTGCCCTCTGGCTGGAACCCACTGGTTTACCTTCCCCTTCCTCCCCAAGACAGAGGCCGGGGCCCTTTAGGAGGAGGGATGCCAAGTGACACACCCGGCTTCCAGACCAGCCAGAGCCTGCAGAAGGGAGGATAGAGACAGGGACCCTGGGGTTTCTTCCTGGTGGCCATGGTGGTGATGGGTTTCCCGTGGTGGGGGCTAAAAATCAGGGCTGGGGTCGGTGCTCTCTTCAACCATGAACAAAGCGCCACTGCAGGGAGCATCTCCTGAGGGCAGACCCCTATCAAGTGCTTCGCCAGGCGGGGGACTCTAGTCCAAGGCGATGGTGGGTACAGGAGGCTCCGACCGCTGAGCTGAAGGAAGGGAGTGCTCCCCCACCAAACCCTGGGAGATACCATATGCATACCAGAGACCCCAGGCCGCTCTACTCACCCTCGCATCTGAACTCGACTGGCTGATCTTCACTGACCTCCTGGCTCTGGGGCTTGTTCTCAAATTTGGGAAACGTGGTGTCCCTCTGGCTCTCCATGGGGACCTTCCTGGTAGCAACCTTGCCCATGGTGTCCTGGCTTCCCAGGCCTGACCGCCTGGTGGGGAGGGTGTCTGGAGGGGCCGCAGCTGGCTCCTCCCTCTCTTCTCTGGAGGGACAGGGGGTGCCTGGGACTGGAGCTCTGGGCTCCAGCTGGACTTTTGCTGCCTGCAGGGTGATGGTGCTGGAGGTCTTCTGCAGGACGGGGGCCCTCTGGCCCTTTCTGGGGGAGTCCCCCAGCGGCTCCAGCTCAGATTCCCTGGGGGGTTGAGGCTGGCTCCCTGTGGCCCAGGTTGGGGAGCCTCCTCGCTGGGTGCTGGGGCGGTTTTTATTTTCGGCAGCAGCTGCCAGGCCATCCGGTTTGGACCCCTGAGTGACTTCCTTCCTGATGTCTGTACCGGCCACCTTTGTTCCTCTCACGAGTGACCTGTTTGGTGGTGAGGGACGGAAGGTGGGGCAGAAGAAGAAGAAAGAGAACAGTCATCTAGTTACTCATCACAAGCACAGGCTCCAGGAACCAAGAAAGCCCACAAACTAGGACAGAGTAAGAGCGAAAGTCTTTCTCTGCGGTTGGCTCAGTTTCCAGCCTGAAGACAAGCAGGTGGGTTCTGGCCTTGAACATGGAGGGCATGCTTGCAGAGCAGTGCCCATCCTAAAGATGGCTAACTAGTAAAGATACTGAGCAGGGTCTTCAGGAGTCTCAATACTGACGGCAAGCCTGGCCCAGAACCTAGGCAGCAAATTACAGTAGAACATGAAACATTCCAAATAAAACAACGCCCCTCAAACAGGTGGTTCTCCCCACTATACGATGACTCAGAAACTGGCATTTCTTGATTACAATCCCTCTCTTCTAACAGGGCATTTCGAGATGGACCGATGACAGTCACAAAGCCTACACATACCTATTGGAATTGTCCAAACCTGGAAAAAGAGAGAAGGTAGAAAGACGGTAAGTGGAATGTTGTATACACCAGGACCAGGAAGTGATAAAACAAGAACCTCTCATTTATGACAGAGTTTGGCTTCCTGAGCCCTCAGCTTCCCCTGTGGCCCTCCACCCCGTCTCCTTTCAGCTCCCCTGGTCCTGAACTTCTTGAGTTAATCTGATAAACTCCTCTGAGCCCTGCAGACACTCTTAAGTTTCCAGCGCTGCCCTGGGCCTTTGCTACGGCCTCTGCTGCCCCACCCTGGGCACAGTAGCTTCCCGTTCTCTAGCCCGAAGAAGGAAAAAAACCCACTGGAGAGATAAACGAAAATAAACACCTACCCGAAACTTCAAACCCACACAGTTCCACTTGCATGTAGCCCTCTGAAGAACCCCTCAAAGTAATCATTTTGGACAAATACCTGCTTCATTTTAAAATGTACAGAAAAAGTAATTTTATTCAGTTCTCCAAAGGAAAAAAATACTATTACTAGATATATTTTTCTACCACATTATTTTTTCAAATGTTTTATCATGGAAAATTACAAAATATGCAACAATACTGAGACGGATGTGACAAACACTGAAAGCCAACACCCAGATTAGGGAAATACCGACATTTTGCCAATCTTATCCACATCTCTCTGGTTTGTTTTTGAGGGACTTTTTCTGGGAGTATTTTCAAACAAACCCCAGGAAACACACCATTCTGGCATTAATTGCTTCAGAAGGGATCAGTTCTTTAATTCACTGTTGGGGAAAGTAGAGGAGAGAGGCTAAAACGGTAGGATCCTGAGACTGTAGTGAGTTGTGAAGTCAAAGCCTATGGTCAGTAAAGGCTTTTTTTTTTTCCTTAATGAAGTAGAGGAGAAAAGAAAATGCCAGCATGTATCGTATATAATACTCAAGATTGTTTCATGAAACTGGTTTTAGTAACATGCGTGTATATGTATTTGTATATGTATACGTTTTTATATATTGCTTCCCTGGTGGCTCAGATGGTAAAGAATCCACCTGCAAAGTGGGAAACTTGGGTTAGATTCCTGGGTTGGGTAGATCCCCTGGAGGAGGGCGTGGCACCCCACTCCAGTATTCTTGCCTGGAGAATCCCCATGGACAGAGGAGCCTGGCAGGCTACAGTCCATGGGGTCTCAAAGAGTCGGACACGACTGAGCAACTAAGCACACACACACACACACACCCACACACACACCCACACACACACCCACACACCCACACACACACACACACACACACACACACACCCACACCCACCCACCCACCCACCCACCCACCCCCCCCCCCCGGGTTGCAATGTAGAATAAATTTGTTTCTGTGGGTAGTAAAAATACTTGGGCCGAAAAAGTGAAGAGAGCAAGGAGGGATACTTTCTGAGGAAGGAAGGAGATGGAGAAGAGGAAAGTCATAGAAGAGTTAAGGGTAAGAAAGGGAGAAGAGAAAGCGAGGGTTGTTTTACTCCCTGATGCATAAATCCCAACCTACTCAAGGTTCCCACTCAAATGGAGTGAGCTCAGTCATCCTCCCTGTCCACATATCCCAGTTTCCCCAGGCTGGACTTGGCAGAACCAAGGGGAATGGAATGGGGAGTCATACACAGAGAGATTTCAAGAGATGAGCTAATTGGGGCTGATGACTGTAGCAAGGAAGAGACAGGGGCCAAAGCTGGTCTGAAATGCCCAGTCCTGTGAGAAGGGGAGTTAAGCTGAGGGAGCACCTGATCTGAAGGACAGGGTAGACGCTGAAATAAATTTTAGGCTGGGTAAATACTAGGTGATGGGAAGACACTAGCAATGTGCACTCCTCCAAAAGGCAATTAGAAATGTAAATAACAAAGAAGTCTGAGCAAGAAGGAAAAACTGAACCCAGGTGCACAGACACAGGTGAAGTATCTTCCTCCTCCGCTGCATCTGTGCTGCTCGCCCACCCACTCTTCTGATTCAAGACGCTGACCCGGGGATGGATGCCTGAGTACGTAAGTGCGGCACATGGAACACACAGATGTGGAACGAGCAAGCAGCTCCTTCCAGGTCCTTTAGGGGCCCCGGAAGGGACAGTTCTGCAATGGCCCTCCCACAGCCCTTGGATGGAGAGCTTGGACCATACCTTGGATGGAGAGCTCAGCAGACATGGAGGCCTTCCCTGACCCGTTCACCACCATGCACGTGTATACTCCCACGTCATCTCGGGTGACGTCGTGGATTTCCAGGACTTGCATCCCGTTCTTCTCGGACATAGACACACGAGCACTGGGCTGCAGGGGAACATCTCCCTGTGGACGGCACAGGCAGCTTGGTCAGAGAAACTGCTCACCTTTCAGCTCTGTCCTGTGCGCTGCCAATCTGCACGGGACAGACGCCAGGCACAGGCAGCAGGGCCCTCTGCTCTGGGCTCTGTCATCACACTCAGAGAGCAGCCTGAGGGCCACCCAAGGGCCCTGACTCTGCTGTATGGATGCGCTGTGGTGTTCCGTCCAGCTGAGAGCAGGTGCGTGGAACCTGTTTGAAAGGAGTCCGAGTTTGAGGTGGAAAATTCTACATTCCTCGCTCTGGTTTTCCTTTGCCTCCCTCTTCCTTTTATAGATGTTCCAGGGTCAGAACAGGAGAATCAGGACACAGGGAAAAGGTGCCCATCGCTCATTTTTATCCAGGAGTTCCACCCGTGAAAAACCTACTCTCCCTGGCTTTGACCTCCTCGCTGCCCTGTTTACACCCACTTCTGCCCCTCTCCCCTGCTTCCCCACCTCTGTTTTCACAGTGTCTAGCCCCAGTGATTGATAAAGCACTCCCACGTGGAGTCTCCCAACAGTATTTTGAGGTTGGTGGCGTTATCTCTGCCTCACAGATAAGGAAACCCAGGTTCTAAAAGACCAACGTCAGCATCACATGCTCTGTGAATCAGGGAGCGATGGCTTGAAATCAGCCCCAGACTTCAAAGTCCACTCTCTTGATATGGTCAGGTCTGTCTTGGCTCAGAAGTTTTATGCTCATCTGTGAGTGTGTGGATTACAGGACATTGTGGGCTGAGTGACAGGGAGAGTTATGTGCACAGGGGCAAGAACAGGCAGGGCTACCAAACACAGGAGAAACTCGAGGGCCATCTACAGTCGAAGTGGCAGGGACTGATTGGGAAGACAGACTCCTACTAGCCCAGGGATCTCACCCAGAGTCAGGGCAGACAGAACCCTACCTTGAGCCAGGTGACCTGTGGCTGGGGCCGGCCAGTGATCTTGCAGGAGAACCGCCCCATCTGTCCTTCTCT
The DNA here is from genome assembly GCF_001704415.2 of Capra hircus. NCBI lineage: Eukaryota > Metazoa > Chordata > Mammalia > Artiodactyla > Bovidae > Capra > Capra hircus. The sequence continues at coordinate 67,867,552 of NC_030808.1, forward strand.
GACCACTGCTCGGCCCAGCTTGGTAGCAAATTTTGGTGGACATTCTCCCCAGATGCTAGGACGGGTCTCCACGGCAGGGGCTGCAAATCTGTCCCTGGAGAAAGATCAGCAGGAAATCCCCAGCAATGCAGATCCTTTTCTGTCTGTCCCCACCCAAGTCACTTAAGATGGGCTCAGAAACCAGCAAAGGGAAACCTTCCCAATTCTGTGCCTCAAATACATTCCTGGAAAATATCTGTGGCACCAAAACCTATCTCCTCCACCTCCTGAGCACGCGGCTAGTCTTCAGTTACTAGCCCCTTGAATGTGTGCTCCTCCTCCCGCTCAGTTACTCGCTCATGCTCAACTCTTTGTGACCCCATGGACTGTAGCCCGCCAGGCTCCTCTGTCCATGGGATTTTCCAGGCTAAAGTACTGGAGTGGGTTGCTATTTCCTACTACAGGGGGTCTTCCTGACTCAGGGATTGAACCCATGTCTCTTGCAACTTCTGCATTGACAGGTGGATTCTTTACCACTGAGTCACCTGGGAAGTCCAGTGAATTTAGGTACACCTGAATTCTACTGGACTCTGGCCAAAGCCTAAGTTTTGGCCAACAGACTGTGGACAGAAAGCAGAAGCACTATGTGCCACTTTTAGGCTGGACCGTTCAAAACCTCCTATGTGATTCTCTTCTGGCTAGATGCAGAGAGTTCTGCCAAAGAGATGATGGAGCCACAAAACGGAAGGAGCCTGGGTCCCTGAAATTTAGTCGGAAGGCTCTCCACTTGTCTGAGAAAATATGAACTGATTTTGCTTGAGTAAGAAAGAAACTTTCCTTGTGTTAAGCCTTTGTGATTGAGGGGCTTGTTTGTTACAGCAGCCATTTTTACTTACCCTTGCCAGTATAGGTTTACTCGCCATAAGAAAAGTCACATATTGATTGCCTCTTCTAAGTCTGCTTATTTTAGGTCCTCTGACTCTGGTCTTGGTTATTAGAGACTCCTGCAGACTATGGCCATATAGCCCACTTCTATTTAATTGGATCAAAGGAGCGATCCACAGAGGCCACAGGGTTGGGAGGGCTGTGTGAATGACATGTCACACCCCAGTAGGCTCCTGCTTTAGTTATAACCTGGGGTGCTTGAGAAAGCTTGCTCCCCAGACTGTTCTGTCCAGGCAACAGGAGCCAATCCAGCCCTTACCCTGGGCTGAACACCCCAGAACTTACCCCAAGGCTTTGGAAACAACAGGCTGGCCAGGCTTCTTCACAAAGCTCCCTGCAAGTAGGAAACAAAGAGAAAGGCTTGAAGAGCCATGTCTGAGCTACCAACTTGCAGCAACAGAAGTCAGGAGTCAGCAAGGAGGACGGGGCGAGACGATGACAGTGACCGCTCACCCTGATTGGTCCTGTACTGGGTCAGAGCACCTATGGTGGGCACTCTGCATGCATCATTGCATGGATTCCCTGCAATAATTTAAGGAGACTGGTATCACATCATCCTGCTACATTTTTTAAACCGGTGGGAAAAAATGAGATTCAGAGATGTGAAGTCACCCTCTTGAGTCACAGAGCTGGTAATGGTACAAGAAAGCATCCCAATCTGCCTGTTCTAGAACACGCCACCATTCGGCTGAGCAGTTACGTGTTCTTGGACCTTCCACTCTGGGGACGCCCTGTGGAAATTAGGACCTTTCCAGAAAAGAAGCCAACTGAATGGAGCAGGGAGAGGCACATGCATCACTCCTGCCGAGTCTATTCCCACCAGACCCAATCACCGCCCCACTCAAGGCCCAGCAAACAGCAGTATCTGTCCAGCGGGAACAAGCAGATCACCGGAGAGGGGCTCCAGTGAAGCCAGCACATCCCAGACCCTGCACCAGCAGGACACTGGACACTGCTGGTCCTGGGTGTGGTGCTGCTGTGCTGGGTAGGAAGCAGTTAAATAGCAGACCCAGGTGGCTGGTGTCACCTCCTTTATCTAAATGCTGCTGCTGGTAGGAACAACTTACAATGTGACCAGGAAGTGGCCGCAAAGTGGTTGGGGTACTTTTGAGGAATGGGGAAAGGGAGAGGAGGAAATTTTTGAGATGACAATAGGCTTGAAAGGTGCTATCTTTTTGTGATAGGCTGGGAATGTTTATAAAACTCCACCCAAAGCACTCGCGGAAAGGGTAGAAGTCATTCCCTGATAACAGCAGGCAGCTGCAGTGGGAGATCTGCAGGGGCTTTCTTGGAAAAGCAGGAACTTTCTTAAATCCCAGCTCGGATCACACTCACATGAATGCATAGGAACATAGGAGTGGAGGATGAAGCTCATGGCTGAGTACTTTCCTCAGCTGTATCTGGTTTAAGGTTATACCAAGATCTCAGCGAAAAAGAGCTAATAATGAACAGCAGCATCACATTCACATCGTGGTTCCATACGGGATGGCAATTGTTGTCATGTGCTTCCTCTTAATATAACTATATAGTTAGCTGGGAAAATACTACACATGGACATCACCAGATGGTCAATACCAAAATCAGATTGATTATGTTCTTTGCAGCCAAAGATGGGGAAGCTCTATACAGTCAGCAAAAACAAGACAGGGAGCTGACTGTGGCTCAGATCATGAACTCCTTATTGCCAAATTCAGACTTAAATTGAAGAAAGTAGGGAAAACCACTAGACCATTCATTCAGCTATGACCTAAATCAAATCCCTTACGACTATACAGTGGAAGTGACAAATAGATTCAAGGGATTAGATCTGATAGAGTGCCTGAAGAACTATGGACAGAGGTTCATGACATTGTACAGGAGGCAATTATCAAGACCATACCCAAGAAAAAGAAATGCAAAAAGGCAAAATGGATGTCTGAGGAGGCCTTATAAACAGCTGTGAAAAGAAGAGAAGGGAAAGGCAAAGGAGAAAAGGAAAGATATACCCATTTGAATGCAGAGTTCCAAAGAACAGCAAGGAGAGAGAAAGCCTTCCTCAGCGATCAATGCAAAGAAATAGAGGAAAACAAAAAAATGGGAAAGACTAGAGATCTCTTCAAGAAAATTAGAGATATCAAGGGAACTTTTCATGCAAATATGGGCACAATAAAGGACAGAAATGGTATGGACCTAACAGAAGCAAAAGATACTAAGAAGAGGTAGCAAGAAAACAAAGAACTATACAAGAAAGATCTTCAGGACCCAGATAATCATGATGGTGTGACCAATTGCCTAGAGCCAGACATCCTGGAATGTGAAGTCAAGTGGGCCTTAGGAAGCATCATTATGAACAAAGCTAGTGGAGGTGATGGAATTCCAGTTGAGCTATTTCAAATCCTAAAGGATGATGCTGTGAAAGTGCTGCACTCAATATGCCAGCAAATTTGGAAAACTCAGCAGTGGCCACAGGACTGGAAAAGGTCAGTTTTCATTCCAGTCCCAAAGAAAGGCAATGCCAAAGAATGCTCAAACTACTGCACAACTGCACTCATCTCACATGCTAGCAAAGTAATGCTCAAAATTCTCCAAGCCAGGCTTCAACAGTACGTGAACCGTGAACTTCCAGATGTTCAAGCTGGATTTACAAAAGGCAGTGGAACCAGAGATCAAATTGCCAACATCTGTTGGATCATCAAAAAAGCAAGAGAGTTCTAGAAAAATATCTACTTCTGCTTTATTGACTATGCCAAAGCCTTTGACTGTGTAGACCACAAAAAACTGTGGAAAATTCTTGAAGAGATGGGAATACCAGACCACCTGATCTGCCTTCTGAGAAATATGTATTCAGGTCAAGAAGCAACAGTTAGAACCGGACATGGAACAACAGACTGGTTCCAAATCGGGAAAGGAGTACATCAGGGCTGTATATTGTCATTCTGCTTATTTAACTTATATGCAGAGTATATCATGCTGGGTGAAGCACAAGCTGGAATCAAGATTGCCAGGAGAAATATCAGTAACCTCAGATATGCAGATGACACCACCCTTATGGCAGAAAGAGAAGAACTAAAGAGCCTCTTGATCAAAGTGTTAGAGGAGAGTGAAAATGTTGACTTAATGCTCAACATTCAGAAAACTAAGATCATGGCATCTGGTCCCATCACTTCATGGCAAATAGATGGGGAAACAGTGGAAACAGTCACAGACTTTATTTTGGGAGGCTTCAAAAATCACTGCAGATGGTAACTGAATCCATGAAATTAAAAGACACTTGCTCCTTGGAAGCAACCTAGACAGCATATTAAAAAGCAGAGCCATTACTTTGCCAACAAAGGTCCATCTAGTCAAAGCTGTGATTTTTCTAGTGGTCATGTATGGATGTGAGAGTTGGACTCTAAGGAAAGCTGAGGGCCAAAGAACTGATGCTTTTGAACTGTGGTGTTGGAGAAGACTCTTGAGAGTCCCTTGGATTTCAAGGAGATCCAACCAGTCTATCCTAAAGGAAATCAGTCCTGTATATTCACTGGAAGGACTGATGCTGAAGTTGAAACTTCAATACTTTGGCCACCTGATGTGAAGAATTGACTCTTTTGAAAAGACCCTGATGCTGGGAAAAATTGAAGGCAGGAGGAGAAGGGGATGACAGAGGATGAGATGGTTGGATGGCATCACTGACTCAATGGACACAAGTTTGAGTAAGCTCCAGGAGTTGGTGATGGACAGGGAGGCCTAGCATGCTGCAGTCCATGGGGTCACAAAGAGTCAGATACGACTGAGCAACTGAACTGAACTAAACTAGCTGTGTATATTTTTCACCCCTTAATGTGGGTTTAGTTCTTCTCATTAAATTCTCTTTCCAAGGTTAAAAGAAGTCACAGGCAAATAAAAGGAAAGACCTGTTCTGGGAGGGCTCCACTGAGAACTGCAGTCAAGGTGCTGGGTAACACTGGAGGAATGCCAACTGGTCAGCTCTTTCAGAAAGTGTCTGAGCACATGAGCACTGTAAGCTTTAAAGCTGTTCTGCTCTTAGACCAGCATCTTCCCTTCTGTCTCTCTAGTCAAAGGAAATGATGCTAAAAGTAGGAAAGAAAGTTTACAGAGCTGCTCACTGTGGTCTTGGTAATAGCAAATATTGGAAGTGATGCAACTGTCACCTGTTGATAGGGAGATAATAAGTGGCTCAGTTAAAATGCACAACTAGAATCTTTTTCTGCCACTGAATTATGTTTCAGAATATATGAAATGTTCAGAACTACGTTAAAATATTACAGCATGTGCTCCTTAGCACACTCCAGCTGGGCTGTGATCCTCTCCACTCCACTGAGCTCCCTTCTGACCACCACCTTGCTAAACCCCGTGCTCCAACCTTTTCCCCATCTCACTCAGTAGCACTTGACACCAGGGCCATCCCTTCCAACACTTTTTTCCTCCAGACTCTCCTGCTTTTACCAGGCTGCCTGTTCTTCCTCAACCTCCTTCTTTCCTGGAACTTTATCACCAAGAGCACCTTAGGGCTGAGTCTTGGATCCTCTCCTCAGCACTATGGACTCTTCCCTGGGAGGTCTTGGTCCTATGGCTTTAAATAATACCCATAAGCTGATAACTTCCAAACCATATCTTTACCAGAACTTTGTATCCATCAAAGGTAACCACATTAGTTCCCCATCACATTATAGGCATTCAAATATTTGTTAAACAAATGAATTTTATGGAAAAAGGAGCAGCATGCAAACTTTTCTAATCAACGCGATCATAAGCAGGTAAAAGTGAAATAAAATACCCAAACATAAAAAAATATAAAATACCCCAAAGAAAATATATCCAAATGTTACAACCTCTTATGCACATTCTATCCCCAGCATTAGTCACATGTCAACTACTAAGACTCTCATCTAAAATATCCCTGTACTGAATAGATAAAGAAGATATAGCGCGCACACACACACGTACACACATATATATAGAATATTCCTCAGCCATTAAAAAGAATGAAATAATGTCATTTGCAGCAGCATAGATGGGCCTACAGATTGTCATGGTGAGTGAAGTAAGTCAAACACAGAGAAATATCGTATAACATATAATATCCCTTACAGGTGGAATCTAAAAATGAACTCATTTACAAAACAGAAAATGACTAATAGAAAATGAACTTATGGTTACCAGTGGGGGTGGGGGGATGAGGGGAAGAGATAGTTTGGGAGTTTGGGATGGACATGTACATCCTGCTATATTTTAAATGGATAACCAACAAGTTTCTACTATATAGCACAGGGAACTCTGTTCAATGTTTTGTGGCAGCTTAGATGGGGGGGGGGGTTGAGGGAGAATGGATACATGTTATGGCTGAGTAACTTTGTTTTCCACCTGAAACTATCACAACATTGTTAATCAGCTGTATGCATATATAAAATTAAAAGCTTAAAATAAAATATCTCTGTACCATTCACTGCACTTATAATGCTATACTGTACCACTCATTTCATGCTGTAGTAAAGACTTAATAAAAATTAGAGTGATCAACAGATGAATGGATAAACAATATAAGGTCTGTCTATAGACTCTTGAGGGTCCCTTGGACTGCTAGGAGATCCAACCAGTCCATTCTAAGGGAGATCAGCCCTGGGTGTTCTTTGGAAGGACTGATGCTAAAGCTGAAACTCCAGTACTTTGGCCACCTCATGAGAAGAGTTGACTCATTGGAAAAGACTCTGATGCTGGGAGGGATTGGGGGCAGGAGGAGAAGGGGACAACAGAGGATGAGATGGCTGGATGGCATCACGGACTCGATGGACGTGAGTTTGAGTGAACTCCGGGAGATGGTGATAGACAGGGAGGCCTGGCGTGCTGCGATTCATGGGGTTGCAAAGAGTCGGACATGCCTGAGCGACTGATCTGATCTGATCTGATCTGATACAGTGAAATGCTATTCAACCACACAAAGGAATAAAGTGATGACACATGGTACAACAGATTAACCTTGAAAAATTATGCTGAGTGAAAAAAGTCAGACATACACAAAATATATGATTCCATTTGTATGAAATGTTCAGAAGAAGCAAATCCACAGAGACAGAAAGCAGATGAGTATGTGCTGGGGGCTGGGGAAGGGGGAAGGAGAGTGACTGCTCAGTGGGTGTGGGGTTTCTGTTTGGGATGTGATGGAAAGCTTTGGAGCTAGACAGTGCTGATGGCTGCACATCATTGTGAATGTACTTGATGCCACTGAATTGTACACTTTAAAAATATTTAAACGGCAAATTTAATGTAATGTGCATTTTATCACAATAAAAAAAGTTAGACTAAGCATCTTTAAAACTCTTGGGAGCCAAATGTCTTAATCCAAAAGTTAAAATTCCTTTACTCTTTAAAAAAAAAGAAAATAAAACAAAAATATGGCATTTCCTCAAAGAGTAACAAAGGAATGCTGTTTGGAGGTACTTGTACATCAGAGTAAGAGCAGTTTAAGGTACAATCCAAAGGTAACATATAAAGAAGTCAGCTAAAAATGGAATTGAGGAATGCTTATTTTAATGTGTGTCAACACCAAAGAAATACATCAAAGCAAGAAGAGAATTTGGACTGAAATAGCTAACAAGGTCTATTTATAGGCAAAAATTTGAAGCTGCAAATTGTCAGATAAGGCAAAATTAATTTTGTGAAAGTATGAAAATCTGGCAGAACAGCAAGGTTATGTTAAAAAAAAAAAGTGGAAAGGGGATTAAGGTAGAAATGCCAAAAATAGAAGAGTAAGTTAAGAGAACTGATGAAGACAGGCTCAAGTTAGTGAGAGGGAAAAAAAGTCACTGAAGGTATTTAAACAGTAATTTCAGATTTTTCAAGGATGAGTAGAAGAGAATACTGGCACGTTTTAGGAGTGAAAAGTTCAATAGTGGAGGGACCTAGCACTTTTTGTCAAAGGCTGACTAGACACAGAGAATGCTGCTGAAAAGGGAAATAATGTGATCATGATGGTAAAAAGAAGAAATGCTTCTAAAAACATGTGGTGATACAATTTACTGTCTCAACAGGGTCTCTGGACAATGAAAGGGACATAATTAACAATTCTGCCAGGACAACAGGAGTAAATCATGACTGTTCCAGGCCAACCAGGGAGCAGTCACCCTACGTGTAGGCAACATCAAAGTAGACACTGCTGCTGCTGCTGCTGCTGCTGCTAAGCCGCTTCAGTCGTGTCCGACTCTGTGCGACCCCAGAGACGGCAGCCCACCAGGCTCCCCCGTCCCTCGGATTCTCCAGGCAAGAACACTGGAGTGGGTTGCCATTTCCTTCTCCAGTGCAGGAAAGTGAAAAGTGAAAGTGAAGATTGCTTAAAACAGTGGTTCTTCACTCAATCAGAACATGTGCTCACTTTTTATAACATGTATTTAGCAAGGTCCCCTGTGCCATGCTGAATTAATATTTGAAACTAACCATCTATCTATATAATTTCAAAGAGAAAACAAATGTAAAACCCTAAGTAAAAGATTAAGGAAAAATAAAAAGAAAGTAAATTATAATAATATTTATTTCAATAAGAAATTTCAATAGTGAACATCAACAGATGTTCAAGTGTGACTATTTCAAAATAATATGCTCAGGCATATTAGAAGACATAGCGAAACTGATGCCTGCACTGACTCATATGCATGTTTGGATTTAAAGGTGAATGATCACAAAACACTGTATAGTCATGGAAATAAAGGAACAAAGGTATACAGGTGGACACCAGAATAACGAGCAGTGTTAGCAATGTTATTTGTCAACTGTATCTCAATAAAGAGAAAAAAGTAGAAAAAAATATAGCAAAAAGAAAAAGTAATGTTAGGATAAATAACAGAGCACACATATTATAAAACAAAAGAAGAAAGAGCCCATTTGGCTGGAACCGCCATCTTCTGGTAATTCGCCAAAATGACCAACACAAAGGGAAACAGGAGGGGCTGCACGCTCTCTAGACCTTTCAGAAAACACGGAGCTGTACCTTTGGCCACATACACGCGAATACAAGAAGGGTGATATTGTAGATATCAAGGGAATGGGTACTGTTCAAAAAGTACCCCACAAGCGACCATGGCAAAACCGGGAGAGTCTACAGTGTTACCCAGCATGCTGTTGGCATCGTTGTAAACAAACAAGTTAAGAGCAAGATTCTTGCCAAGAGAATTAGTGTGCGTATCGAGCATATTAAGCACTCTAAGAGCTGAGATAGCTTCCTGAAACATGTGAAGGCAAATGATCAGAAAAAGAAGGAAGCCAAAGAGAAAGGAACTTGGGTTCATCCGAAGTGCCAGCCTGCTCCACCCAGAGAAGCACACTTCGTGAGGACCAATGGAAAGGAACCCGAACTGTTGGAGCCCATTCCCTATAAATTCATGGCCTGATGGGTGTAAAAATAAAGACCTAGACTGTAAAAAAAGAAAAAAAAAGAAGAAAACCTTAAGAGAAGATAACATAGCAAGACAAGTGATAGACCACTGAAGTGGAAAAATGGGGGAAAATTACTGTAAGTGTGGTGTCAAAACACCTTTCTGCTATATGACATGGGATCCTTGAGACCCCATCTGTACTGAAACACAGATTCAGTCCCTATTATGCATAAGGCATTAGCTAGAGCTTCAGCCAGTAGACTGGTGTGTGTAATAAAAGCTAGAACAAAACTTGAGCCTTAAGAGAAAGACAAAGTGCTTCAAAGATGGGGGAGGGGACGTTCCGGTGCAGGGCCTGCTGAAGATCCTGAATTTCAGTTTAAAGGTAGAAATCCTTGCTGGAAGATTTGAAGGGAGGAAGTGTTTGATTTTTTTTTTTTTTTTTTTTTAGCAGCAACGTGGAAATTCATGGGGCCGCAAAGTGTCAGACATGACTGAGCAACTGAACTGACTAACTGATGTGTGGAATTGGGGAGCCAAGTTGGGAATCCATGCAAGAGGACAGAGATGACAGGCTGGAATGGTGGCAGTGGGGACAAATGAGCTGGCCCAGCAGGATCTGGTGATGGACTGGCAAAGGGGAGGGAGGGGGGACTTCAGGATGACGAGGTGGCTGGGCTGCCTTCCTTCCCAAGAAGGTTTGTGTTGTCACGTGTCAAGGTCTTAGCTGTGTCTTCCAGGAGTCATGAAAGTCCTGGCCATACATGTTAGCAGGCCTCTCCCAGGGGCTGCCTGTCCCTGTATAAGCGGGGGCCTCGCCCCATATAAACGGTTCACCCTACTGCCTCCAATCAGGCAATGAGCTTCGGAGGTCACTGCCACACCACAGTGCCCTCTCCACGGAAGGTACACACGTGCATTACTTTCATACAATGACACTCAATAACAAGCAGGTGACCCTTGAAGAACATGGGGGTCGGGGGCATCCACCCCATGTAGTAGAAGATTCACATACTGCTAATCTGTCTCAGAAATGAAGGAACTGATACATGACTCACCCAAGGGGAGTAAGTTGAAATGACTTGTACAGACCTGGGACTCAAACCCTAGTCCTTTTGATTTGATTATTGTGATCTCTAATCAAAGACAAGCTTTTCCCCACACTTAATTAAATGAGAATACTATTTATTGAAAAGAATCCATGTATATGTGGACCCACACATTTCAAACCTGTGTTGTTCAAGGGTCAGCTGTTCATCCTTCCATAAGGCTAAGGAGGTCATCCAAGGACATCAAGTAGATATTTCAGGAGTTTTGTTTGGATCCCCAGGAACGGATGCACTAAAGAACCAATTTTCCTCAAGGGGTTGAAATAAAATATTCACCACGTAGAACTACTTCCCAGTCATTGATGGATAAAGTAGTCATATCTTACCAAATGAATTCAAAGGAGTAGCGAGCTGAAGTTTCATTCTGGAGGGAGGAATAATTCAATAAATGGCAACCAGCGATCTCTAAGTTGTCTTAAATAAGTACTCTGAAAAGGATTTAGATCCTCTAAAGAGAGAAAATGGCTATTTCCTTTAGAATCTTCTTTCTGAGGCCAAGACTCCCAGGCATCCTAGCTCACTTCTCAAGAGTTATTATCCATTGTGATTCCGCCCCCCAAAACACCAAGCCAAGTAGCAGGCATTCCCTTTAGTACTTAAGTCATAAAGACTGATCTTATAAAAATGTATCAGAAAGGAAATAAAGAGAAAGTCACCCCTGGTTTGAGCCCCTCCGCATTTGTGGGTCTGATGTGGTGGGAGTAATCTGGCTGCAGCTACTATATGGATGTCTGATCAGAAACCACCCAGTGGGCAAGTGCAGTGTATGGGAACGTTATTTTAAGCGTGGTTCTGCAGAAATTCACTGTACTAATAAGCAACCCATTTTTGCTTGGAATCACACAAAATGATGGTGTATCAAACACGGAACATGTGAAAAATCTGTGATCATGTGTGGTAGAAACCCATGCATTCAGAAAAATAAAAATAAGTTAGAAGACTCATGAAGCAGAAATAAGCACATAGTATGCCTGCCTTTCTAGCTGTGGCTAAGGGGAGCAGTGGTCTGTAACTTGTCTTGCTATGTTATCTTCTTTTAAGGTTTCATTCATTCATTCTTGTTTTGTTTTTTTTTTTGTTTTTTTTTTTAACAGTCCAGGTCTTTATATTTACACACATCAGGCCATGAGTTCATAGGGAATGGGCTCCAACAGTCCGAGTTCTTTTCCTTTCACCTGGAGAGCCACATGAAGTGTGAAAATAGAAAAGCAATGGTGAAGGGCAGAACTGTCCACTCACACTCTGGGATGGATATGACTCTACAAACCACCTGGCCTCATGCTCCAGACCTGCCACGGTCTCCTCCCCATCTCTCCTTCAGTTTCATTTCCCACTCTCTCTGCTCCTGCCCAGCCCTCCACCCCAGGCCTTAATTCTCTCCACTGTTCTCCCATCCCTATCATCAGAATCAGACTCTGCCATCCAAATGGCATCCACCTGACCTGCTCCTCCAGGACGAACCAAGTCCTTCCTCCACCAAAAAGACATCACCCGTTTCAGCCTCTAGAGATCTCATCCTCCTCTAAGCTTACAGAGCTGATGTGCCAATCATTTGCCAGATAAACCAATGCTATCTTAAGACTGGGGTTGTATTTTGACTTAGCTTTCAACATGTCTGGGTCTTATCTGACCAACCAGGTTCTTGCAGAAAGGATCTGACAAAGTATGTTGTCTCCCACACGGCACCACCCGAAGTCAGCACTTCCTAAACGCATCCTGATGTTGTTGCCTAATCATCACATAACAGTGAAATATGAGGTCAAGAAAGTCAGCCTCTTGAGAGCAATTACCAAGTCTTGTTGCTCTTAGATAACAGCACAAAGTTTGCACGTGCAATAAAGCTTGAGGAATGAAGAAGCGGCCAGGACTACAAGCGACAGGAAAGTATGGGGGGTGGGGGTGGAGATGGGAGAACCGGATGGAGGAGTAAGAGATGAGGAGAAGAGACGGCACCATCAGGAGTGAAAACTGGGCCAGTCAGCGGTGCTGGCATATAGTTTGGAGGCAAACTGAAAGGTGGAAACAGCTGAGGGAAGGGAGACGAGGATTTGGAAGTCATCCTTCAACAGAATGAGACCAAGCCATTTGTCATCTTACTTTTCCATGTAGCAAATATGTGAGCCCTCTGCCAAGGCACTCTTGACACACAACTGTTTAACAGCGAGACTGCAGGGGCAAAAAGAATAATTTTATCTCTACCACATTTATATATTTAACTTTGATGAGATAGAAAAGGACAAAAATTCAGAGCATTTTAATTTTCTGACTGGGTAAGAAAAAAAATAGGGTGTATACACCTACAAAAAGGAGAGTGATTGGGGGTGTTATGGACTGAAAAGAGTTTATAAAGAGTACAAATGAGAAATATAACTGCAGGTCTTTAAAGAAGGTAGAAGATTTAGGTAAAAGAAGATGGTATGAAAGAAGAGAACAACGCAACAAAAGGAGAATCATAACAGATGTTCTTGAGGAATAGAGTGATTTAAAACTCAGCCACTGCAAATAGACACAGTCTCAAAATATATATTGCCATCAATCTAATTCAATGTGAAAATGAAAGGGATCTGAGAAATCTGCTCCCGAAAAAGGGTAGTAGCAAAACATGGTGTAAAGCATGTCCTACAAACCCAAATATCACCAGATAACCCTGGTGTCAGCGACACCAGCGTAGCTAGGCCAGCAGTCACTAAGGCCACTCTTGCCCCTTAAATGCCGTGACGTGGGGTCACTCTCCCTTCTGCTGCCACATTCTGGGTGGCCTGCCACCTGGCTCTGTTTCTCACACATGGTCTGGGAGTACTTAATTCTACTAAGTCATATTGGTTATCTATTTGCAGTCTCTTTCCAGTAGGAGGTAACCTCCGAGAGGGCGGGGAGCCTGTCTGAAATGGGCCTGGCCCAGAGAGGGACCGAGTGGAGCACATGGCTGTGGATAGAGGGACACACTCTCAGCTCTGGGAGGCATGCCAGGATGAGGCATGTGTCTTTGCTTTTCAACAGAGACAAGGGGAGCAGCCTCAGAAACCATCACCTACAGGGCCTTCCCGCTTAGGACTGGAACCACATCATCCGCTGTCCTGATTCTCAGGCGTTAGAATTTGGGCAGGAATGACACCATCAGGTCTCCTGGTTCTCCAGCTTGCTGACTGAAGATCTTGGGACTTGTCAGCCCCCATAATCGTGACAGCCAATTCCTTGTCATGAATCTTTTTATACAACATATACATATGATCTATTCTGTTTATCTGGAGAACTCTAACATAGTAGGTAGAGGCACTAGCCTGCTGGTTCTCAAAGGGTTGGACCCAGTGTGCATCAACCTAGTATCAACACCACGAGGAAACTTTTAGAAATGAAAACACTTCAGCTCATCCTACAGCTACTAACCCAGAAACTCTGGGGCAGCACCTAGCAGTTTGTGGTTTCAGAAGTCCTCCAGGTGATTCTGATGCATGCTCACCCTTGAGAATCACTCATACTAGGATAAATACACCACATCTGTAATGGAATTCTTCCTTACTACTCAAAGTGTGATATGTGTACAAGCCACACGGGCATCACCAGCGACTGGTTAGAACTACAATGCCAAAGAATGCTCAAACTACCACACAACTGCACTCATCTCACACGCTAGCAAAGTAATGCTCAAAATTCTCCAAGCCAGGCTTCAGCAATATGTGAACCATGAACTTCCAGATGTTCAAGCTGGATTTAGAAAAGACAGAGGAACCAGAGATCAAATTGCCAACATCTGTTGGATCATCGAAAAAGCAAGAGAGTTTCAGAAAAACATCTACTTCTGCTTTATTGACTATGCCAAAGCCTTTGAGTGTGTGGATCACAACAAACTGTAGAAAATTCTGAAAGAGATGGGAATACCAGACCACCTGACCTGCCCCTTGAGAAATCTGTATGCAGGTCAGGAAGCAACAGTTAGAACTGGACATGGAACAACAGACTGGTTCCAAATCGGGAAAGGAGTACGTCAAGGCTGTTTATTGTCACCCTGCTTATTTAACTTATAAGCAGAGTACATCATGAGAAATGCTGGGCTGGAGGAAGCACAAGCTGGAATTAAGATTGCCAGGAGAAATATTAATAACCTCAGATATGCAGATGACACCACCCTTATGGCAGAAAGTGAAGAAGAACTAAAAAGCCTCTTGATGAAAGTGAAAGAGGAGAGTAAAAATGTTGACTTAAATAAAGCTCAACATTCAGAAAACTAAGATCATGGCACTTGGTCCCATAACTTCATGGGAAATAGATGGGGAAACAGTGGAAACAGTGAGAGACTTTATTTTCCAAAATCACTGCAGATGGTAACTGCAGCCATGAAATTAAAAGACACTTGCTCCTTGGAAGAAAAGTTATGACCAACCGAGACAGCATATTAAAAAGCAGAGCCATTACTTTGCCAACAAAGATCCATCTAGTCAAAGCTAAGGTTCTTCCAGTAGTCATGTATGGATGTGAGAGTTGGATTCTAAAGAAAGCTGAGGGCCAAAGAATTGATGCTTTTGAACTGCGGTGTTGGAGAAGATTCTTGAGAGTCCCTTGGACTGCAAGGAGAGCTAACCAGTCCATCCTAAAGTAAATCAGTTCTGTACATTCATTGGAAGAACTGATAATGAACCTGAAACTCCAATACATTGGCCACTTCATGCAAAGAACTGACTCATTTGAAAAGACACTGATGCTGGGGAAAATTGAAGGCAGGAGGAGAAGGGGACACAGGATGAGATAGTATCACTGACTCAATGGACATGAGTTTGAGTAGACTCTGAGAGTTGGTGATGGACAGGGAGGCCTGGCGTGCTGCAGTCCATGGGGTCGCAGAGTTGGACGTGACTGAGCGACTGAACTGAACTGAATTGGTTAGAACTGTAGGCATGTGCACAGCACTCCAGAGCTACAGAACCAGAATCTGCATTTTCACAAGATTCCCCAGGTGATCTGGGTGCCCTTGCATTCGCATTAAACATGCCTAATGGTGGGTCTGAGCTGTTGTGAGGTCGGATCACCTCTGGGCTGACCAATCTGTCTTTCCCTGGGTTCCTGAGCTCAAGTCCTTAAAATTAACCATCTATTGCTTGAAATGATTTAAGTGACTGTCTGGTCCCTGAGACACAAAGGGTCTTCTCAGAGTCACAGCATGGGGTGAGAGGCATATCTCCTCATGTCAGCCCCACCCCTCACTCTACCCCATGCCCGAGGTTCACACTGTGGAGTGACTGCCCTGGACAAGCCACCACCTTGTTTATACCTGTGGGCTTCTTTTCTCTTTTCTCTATGTAAACCTTGTTTATCCCTATTCACGTGGGAGTTTCTAGAGCTCTGCTGTCTGGTACGGTAGCCATTAGCCACCAGTTGTTACTGAGCTCTTGAAATACAGCTGGTTTGAATTAAGATGCGCTACTATGCAAAATATGCTGCAAATGTTAAAGAGCATAAAATATCTTAGGAATAATTTTCATATTGATTATATTTTGAAATGATAAATCTTGAATATATTGTATTAAGTAAAATATGTTATCAAAATTGATTTCAACCTAAAAAATGTGACTACTAGAAAACATAAGATTACACATGTGGCTCACATTATATGTGTGCTAAGCCACTTCAGTCTTGTCCAGTTCTTTGCAACCCGATGAACTGTAGCCCGCCAGGCTCCTCTGTCCGTGGGATTTCCCAGTATTATATAGTTGACCTTTTAACAACTTGGAGAGTAGGGGTGCCCATCCTCCCCACAGTGGAAAATCCATGTATAACTTATAGTCAGCCCTCCATACACATGTAGTTTCTATGTATCTGCAGTTCTACATCGCAGATTTAACCAATCTCAGATCATGTAGTACTGTAGTATTTACTACTGAAAAAAAATCCCTATATAAGTGGACCTTCAAGGTTCAAACCTGTACTGTTCAAGGATCAACTGTATTTTTCTGGACAGTGTGGGGCTAGAGAACAGGCCATGGCCCCTCCATTAGAGAGAAGCTCCCAAGGGGCAGGTATCACATCTCTCCCTTGCTCTACACCAAGCTCTGTGACAAGCTGTCTGGAGGTGGGTGAGCGTCAGGGCTGGCTAAACAGACCCTTTCCAGGGTTCAGCCTAGGGTTTAATTCCACTGCACAAGGTCATGAATGGTCCTGTCATTAAGATGCTTGCCCTCATGGGAGATACTGCATGTTTCTTGGCCCTGGTTACCGAAGGAAATCAGAGGAGAAAGCTTCCTCTTCCACTCTTCCTGCAAGGATTTCCCTCTGCGAGTAGTTCTTAGGATGTTAATGCCAGGTTTGAATCACAAAGCTCCCATTTACTGAGAGCCTGCTATTTGACAGTGCTGTGCTGATCCTTACACAGTCCATGGGGCAGCCATTAGCATCTGTTTCTGGGAAAGAAAATGAGGTTTGAAAGGTTAATTTCTACATAGTTAGAAGTTCAGTTCAGTTCAGTCACTCAGTCTTGTCCAACTTTCTGCGACCTCATAAACTGCAGCACGCCAGGCCTCCCTGTCCATCACCAACTCCTGGAGTTCACTCAGACTCATGTCCATCGAGTCAGTGATGCCATCCAGCCATCTCATCCTCTGTCGTCCCCTTCTCATCCTGCCCACAATCCCTCCCAGCATCAGAGTCTTTTCCAATGAGTCAACTCTTTGCATGAGGTGGCCAAAGCACTGGAGTTTCAGCTTTAGCATCATTCCTTCCAAAGAAATCCCAGGGCTGATCTCCTTCAGAATGGACTGGTTGGATCTCCTTGCAGTCCAAGGGACTCTCAAGAGTCTTCTCCAACACCACACTTCAAAAGCATCAATTCTTCAGCGCTCAGCCTTCTTCACAGTCCAACTCTCACATCCATACATTACCACTGGAAAAACCATAGCCTTGACTAGACGGACCTTAGTCGGCAAAGTAATGTCTCTGCTTTTGAATATGCTATCTATGTTGGTCATAACTTTTCTTCCAAGGAGTAAGCGTCTTTTAATTTCATGGCTGCAGTCAGCATCTGCAGTGATTTTGGAGCCCAAAAAAATTAAGTCTGACACTGTTTCTATTGTTTCCCCATCTATTTCCCATGAAGTGATGGGACCGGATGCCATGATCTTCATTTTCTGAATGTTGAGCTTTAAGCCAACTTTTTCACTCTCCTCTTTCACTTTCATCAAGAGGCTTTTTAGTTCCTCTTCACTTTCTGCCATAAGGGTGGTGTCATCTGCATATCTGAGGTGATTGATATTTCTCCCGGCAATCTTGATTCAAGCTTGTGTTTCTTCCAGTCCAGCGTTTCTCATGATGTGCTCTGCATATAAGTTAAATAAGCAGGGTGACAATATACAGCCTTGACGTACTCCTTTTCTATTTGGAACCAGTCTGTTGTTCCATGTCTGGTTCTAACTGTTGCTTCCTGACCTGCATACAGATTTCTCAAGGGGCAGGTCAGGTGGTCTGGTATTCCCGTCTCTTTCAGGACTTTCCACAGCTTATTGTGATCCACATAGTCAAAGGCTTTGGCATAGTCAATAAAGCAGAAATAGATGTTTTTCAGGAACTCTCTTGCTTTTCCCATGATCCTGCAGATGTTGGCAATTTGATCTCTGGTTCCTCTGCCTTTTCTAAAACCAGCTTGAACATCAGGAAGCTCACGGTTCACGTATTGCTGAAGCCTGGCTTGGAGAATTTTGAGCATTACTTTACTAGTGTGTGAGATGAGTGCAATTGTGAGATAGTTTGAGCATTCTTTGGCATTGCCTTTCTTTGGTATTGGAATGAAAACTGACCTTTTCCAGTCCTGCGGCCACTGATGAGTTTTCCAAATTTGCTGGCATATTGAGTGCAGCACTTTCACAGCATCATCTTTCAGGATTTGAAATAGCTCAACTGGAATTCCATCACCTCCACTAGCTTTGTTCATAGTGATGCTTCCTAAGGCCCACTTGACTTCACATTCCAGGATGTCTGGCTCTAGATGAGTGATCACACCATCATGATTATCCAGGTCGTGAAGATCTTTTTTGTACAGTTCTTCTATGTATTCTTGCCACCTCTTCTTAATATCTTCTGCTTCTGTTAGGTCCATACCATTTCTGTCCTTTATCGAGCCCATCTTTGCATGAAATGTTCCCTTGGTATCTCTGATTTTCTTGAAGAGATCTCTAGTCTTTCCCATTCTGTTGTTTTCCTCTATTTCTTTGTATTGATCACTGAAGAAGACTTTCTTGTCTCTTCTTGCTATTCTTTGGAACTCTGCATTCAGATTCTTATATCTTTCCTTTTCTCCTTTGCTTTTCACTTCTCTTCTTTTCACAGCTATTTGTAAGGCCTCCCCAGACAGCCATTTTGCTTTTTTGCATTTCTTTTCCTTGGGGATGGTCTTGATCCCTGTCTCCTGTACAATGCCACGAACCTCTGTCCATAGTTCATCAGGCACTCTATCTAGCAGATCTAGGCCCTTAAATCTATTTCTCACTTCCACTGTATAATCATAAGGGATTTGATTTAGGTCATACCTGAATGGTCTAGCGGTTTTCCCTACTTTCTTCAATTTAAGTCTGAATTTGGTAATAAGGAGTTCATGATCTGAGCCACAGTCAGCTCCTGGTCTTGTTTTTGTTAACTGTATAGAGCTTCTCCATCTTTGGCTGCAAAGAATATAATCAATCTGATTTCGGTGTTGACCATCTGGTGATGTCCACGTGTAGAGTCTTCTCTTGTGTTGTTGGAAGAGGGTGTTTGCTATGACAAGTGCATTTTCTTGGCAAAACTCTATTAGTCTTTGCCCTGCTTCATTCCGCATTCCAAGGCCAAATTTGCCTGTTACTCCAGGTGTTTCTTGACTTCCTACTTTTGCATTCCAGTCCCCTATAATGAAAAGGACATCTTTTTTGGATGTTAGTTCTAAAAGGTCTTGTAGGTCTTCATAGAATCGTTCAACTTCAGCTTCTTCAGCATTACTGGTTGGGGCATAGACTTGGATTACTGTGATATTGAATGGTTTGCCTTGGAAATGAACAGAGATCATTCTGTCGTTTTTGAGACTGCATCCAAGTACTGCATTTCAGACTCTTTTGTTGACCATGATGGGTACTCCATTTCTTCTCTGGGATTCCTGCCCGCAGTAGTAGATATAATAGTCATCTGAGTTAAATTCACCCATTCCAGTCCATTTTAGCTGATTCCTAGAATGTCGACATTCACTCTTGCCATCTCCTATTTGACCACTTCCAAGTTGCTTTGATTCATGGACCTGACATTCCAGGTTCCTATGCAATATTGCTCTTTACAGCATCGGACCTTGCTTCTACCACCAGTCACATCCACAGCTGGGTATTGTTTTTGCTTTGGCTCCATCCCTTCATTCTTTCTGGAGTTATTTCTCCACTGATCTTCAGTAGCATATTGGGCACCCACTGACCTGGGGAGTTCCTCTTTCAGTATCCTATCATTTTGCCTTTTCATACTGTTCATGGGGTTCTCAAGGCAAGAATACTGAAGTGGTTTGCCATTCCCTTCTCCAGTGGACCACATTCTGTCAGACCTCTCCACCATGACCCGCCCGTCTTGGGTTACCCTGTGGGCATGGCTTAGTTTCATTGAGTTAGACAAGGCTGTGGTCCTAATGTGATTAGATTGACTAGTTTTCTGTGAGTATGGTTTCAGTGTGTCTGCCCTCTAGTGGAGCTAAAATCCAAGACCATTGGATAACACTGCCAACTAAACTTCACCATTAGGGGGTTTAAAAAGCTCCACATATGAATCATACTCTTAATTCCAGAAGCTCTGCTCTTTCTAAATATGAAGCATAAGTAAAAAGCATAGTACATAAAGCTGGTGAGAAGCAGGGGGCGCTGCTGGATTCCCTTTGGGCTAGCATAGCACCATTGACAATTTATCAATGGCATAAGGGAGCAGAGTGGATTCTTTCAGGCCTGTGGTCAATGGGGTGGTCCCAAACCACACATGGGCTGAAACTGGCCTTTGACGTAGAAGCAAAAAGGAATACAGGGCCATTCACATTTACAAGGGCTGTGGCCTTTAGGTTTTTCTCTATCTCCTAGTGTTAGAAAGAATAAAACATCTTCAGTGGTCTCCCCAAATTAAAGCCAAAGGGGAGGGGACAGGGTTGAGAGCTTTAGCGGTTTCCCATTCTGTTAACGGCTCTCCTGCTTTCCTTTCCCCTCCCCAAGTACCATAACCTAATAAAACTTTTCCTGCTTAGTTGAGACATCAGGTCTAATGTTCTCACTGATGGGAATCGAAAAAAAAAAAAAGATTTCATGTGACCTGGGTTGTATATAGCTCCCCAGGTGGCGCTAGTGGTAAAGGATCCACCTGCCAGAGCAGGAGACTCAAGAGACATGGGTTTGATCCCTGAGTCAGGAAGATTCCCCTGGAGAAGGAAATGGCAACACACTCCAGTTTTCTTGCCTGTAAAATCCCATGGACAGAGGAGCCTGGTGGTCTACAGTCCATGGGGTTGCAAAAGAGTCAGATATGACTGAGCACAGATTACACTCCTACCAACTCCATTCCTTTAAAATGGATCATAGAAAACAAGGACTAGTCCAGGCTGCAGAGACCAGAGAATTTAAACCCTTTATTCTGCAGAAACAGAGATATGGGATTTAAAGTCACACGTTTATTGGCAAAGGTTGGGACCAGAACCTTGGACCTCTGATTTCTCATTTCCCCAGTTCCAAATAGAAAATCAGAAAAGGGATGTTTTAAACATTGCTGTGTCCCCACCCAAATTCATATATTGAAACCCTAATCGCCCCCACTCTCACCCCATGTGGCTGTATTGGGAGTCAGGGCCTTTGAAGACGTGACAAAGTTCAATGAGGTTGTAAGGAAGCGGCCCTAATCCAAGAGGGCTTCCCAAGCGGCGCGGTGGTGAGGAACCCCCCTGCCAGTGCAGGAGATGCAAGAGCTGAGGGTTCTACCCCTGGGTCAGGAAGATCCCCTGGAGTAGGAAATGGCAACCCACTCCAGCAAACTCCATGGGCAGAGGAGCCTGGAGGGCTGCAGTCTGTGGGGCTGCAAACAACTGGACAGGACTGAGTGACTAACACATACACACACCTAATCCAATAAGGCTGGTGCCCTTAAAGGAAGATCAAGAGACACCAGAGTTATCTTCACCATGAGAGGACACAGCAGAAAGGTGGCTAGTCAGAAACAGAGCCTTCACCAGAAACCACATCCTGCTGGACCCTGAGCTTGAACTTCCAGCTGCCAAAACTGTGAGAAAATTAATTTCTGTTATTTAAGGCATGCAGTCTGTGGTATTCTGTTATGGCAGCCTGGGGTGAGTAACACATGAGGATAAAGTAATTTTTATCTGTGGGCCTTAACTCAAGTTTGGGCATGAAAGGTGCGTAATGTAGGGGAAATCACAGGACCAGAACTGGCCAAGATAGGGGCCATTCAGAGACTGACTAGGGACCACTTTCCACATGGAATACCCCAGCCCACAGGTACTAGAAGGCCATTAAAAAGAATGAGTCAATTAGTTGAAGAATTTGGGGAAAGCATCCAAACTATGCATATCCTGTTCTGTGAAACAGCCTGTCTGTCCTTTCAGGATGCAAGCAAACAGGAAAAACATTGGCCTGGGTACACCTCACCCCCTTCTGAAACCTTCTCTGGCACATAGTGTCCCTTGAAATCAAGGTTGGGAGGGCTGTTTCCTGAGAGAGGAGAAAATGAGTCTGACCCTCTGGTTTATAACCCCTTAGGAAGGGTAGAGGGACTCTTGTTATACTTCTGAGGGTCTGATGAATGCCCACATCCTTTAAGATGTCAGGCCATTAAGTAGCAGCCCGTGGCCTGAACTGGAAATGTTCTCACTGGTGGAGTGTCTTTAGCATGTCGGAGATATACCAGCCACAAAGGAATAGTTTTACTTACAGCCAAATGTTTTCCTGGAACTTTTGAAGTTAATAAAAATTTTTTTAAGTACAAAGGAAAAAGAACAACAACAACAAAATCAGTGTTAACAAGCTGGTATGTTTATCTCCTATATATTTTTTTTAGTTTTACAAAGCTTTTTATGACGGGCCTGTATTACTTTATAGTGATGATAATAAACATTGTTTGTTCTCTAAATAGTTCAGTATCACATGCCAGGAAGTTTTCTAGATGCTGGAGATACAGCAGTAAACAGATAAAAACCCCTCTTCCTCTAGAGCTTCCAGTCAGGGGTATTTGGAGGAGGTAATAAAATAGGAGACAGTGATAGCCCTGGAAGGAAAAGTTGGGGTGGAGTGAGAGGACGGAGAGCCCTGGGGATGAAACATCAGAGACAGTTCTCCAAGGAGGGGATGTCTGAGCAGAGATCTGAGGTAAGTGAGGGGCCAAGTCAGGGGCAGGGCTGCGGAAAGAGCTCTTCTTTACACAGGGAACAGCAGGCGAAGGCCCTGAGGTTTTGCTCACGGAGAAGCAGAAGGCCAGTGAGGCCACAGTGGAGCAAGCAGTGACCACAGTGGAGGAGCGGAAGGAAAGGGGTCTGGAGAGCCAGGCAGGAGCACACTGGGCCTTGTGAGGCCATGATGAGGAGTCCACCCAGGCTCAGTCTCAGAGTGAGGGGAGCAAAGGGAAGGCTGAAGCTGGGGAGTGAGGTGACGTGCAGTCTGACATTGTCTCCTGGATGCCTCCCGTGTTCCGGGGACCACATTTCCCCCGTCAGACGACAAGGCCCTGAGTTCAGGGATATGAGGATGTTGTCTCTCGTGGGTTCCTCTCCCAAGAGAGGGCTGAAGCAGGAGCTGCGGGCCATAGGAAAGCGACGGCTTATCTCTCCCCAGCGTTTTCACCTCCTGGCACTCACCTTCTACTGTCAACTCCACTGTCACCTGGCGGGCACCACTACCATTAGTGGCTTCACAGGTATACCTTCCCTTGTCCTCTTCACGCACAGCATGAATCGAAAGGCTGAAAGTCCCCCGGGTACCACAGTCCAGCAGGAAGCGGCCCCCACCGGTGATGGGTTGTCCGTTTCTATGCCATGTCACTTGCGGCTCTGGGTAGCCCCGAACCTTCAAGGAAAAGAAGAAAGGGTGAGAGCTTGTATATAAGGAGTACTTCTTATGCATCAAGTATTGTTCTGGGTACTTTACATGTATTAACTCATATAATCCTCATAAGCAGCCCGTGAAACAAATATTACTTTCATCTCTATTTTAGAGATGAGGAAATTGAGATGAAGAGTTTTGGTAGATTTCTTGAGGCCTTGAAGATAGAAAGTGGCCAAGTCAGGCATCCTGGCTTCAGAGCCCACCACACAGATGTCTCTCAAGCCTGGTTGCATGATTAGAATCACTGCAGGAGATTCAAAGCAAATACTAGTGCCCAGGTCCAACCTTAGACCAATTAAATCAGAACCCCAGGGGTGGGGACTGAACATGGGGATTCTAGACCAACGCTTCCCACTCTAACAAGCAACAGATACTTCTTAAAAATGCAGATTCTACTTCTATAGGTCTGGGGTGGGCCTGAGATTCTGCCATTCAGATAAGCTCTCAGATGCTGCTGAGGCTGCTGGTCCCTAGAACTCACCTTGGGTAGCAAGGTTCTAGATCTGAGCTGCCCAGTTCGGCGGCCACTAGCCACACACGGTGACCAGGTGCTTGAAACGTGGCTGATCCCGAGTCACACCGTAAGTTTAAGTGTAAATTACACAAGCGGCTTTGAAGAGTTAGTAAGAAAAAAGAATGTAAAATGCCTCGATAATTTAGAAATACTGATTACATATTGAAAAGATAGTAACTTTGACATATTGGGTTAAATAAAATATACTGTTAGAAGTAATTTCACTTGTTTCTTTTTAGTGTTTTAATGTAGCTACTAGGAAAGGTACACCTACATATGTGCCTTGCTTGATGTGTCTATCAGGCAGTGCTACCCGAGACCACTCTCTCTACAAAGCTAACATCTTCTGAGTGCTAAGTGTTAAGCACTTTTCTAAATACTTAACTTATCTGAGCCTCATAGCAACTTGTTCAGAGAGAAGATGTTTCCCCAATGAGGAGGAAATGCAGGGAGAGATAAGTTCCAAGAAAAGAAATCACTTTGAGTTTCAGAGAAAGTTCCCCAAGGGCCCTGAAACCCAAGAAATTCAATCAGCCCTTCGGAATGGATTCCTCTTCAGAGGAGCAGGGCTCAGACTGGCCCATCAGTGCAAGCCCTGGGATCCTGAATTGGGGGATTTTAGCATTGGAAATGCACAGAAGACATCATAGAACCCTCCTGAGAAAGAAACTGTTGGTGTTGCAAATAGGTGGCAGCAGTAGCTTTTACACACGTATCCACTTCCAAGACAAGAGAGAATGGGTACAGATGCAGCAAAACCCAGATTCACTGGATAACCCCAAATTGCATTTACAAAGAAAGCCTTCAGTGACTGGCAACTAGAATCCTCATCACATGCCTCAGCAAGGTCAGAGAGGATGATTTATCAGCACATGGGAGCAAGGGGAGGGTAGGTGGCTGTGTACTCACACCTGGACCATTGCAGCCTTGCCAAGCACACATATCCTATCTCAGGGTGATGGGGTTGAAGGGGAACACATGCATAGTATAACGTCTATTGTGATATGAAACAAAAAGAGATCACCTCTGGGTTGCTCCTTTTCCTTTTACTTACCTATCATTTTCTGATATTTTTGCAAATAACACCCTTGATCTTTGTAAAACAGAACAAATTTAAATGAAACATGTGTTCCTTTCATATTAGTGTGTCTGTATAATGAATATATGACTTCCCCAGTGGCTCAGTGGTAAGGAAGCTGCCTGCATTGAGGAGTCACAGAAGATGCAGGTTTGATTCCTGGGTCAGGAAGATACCCTGGAGCAGGGCATGGCACTCACTCCAGTATTCTTGCCTGGGAAATCCCGTGGACAGATGAGCCTAGTGGGCTACAGCCCATGGGGTCACAAAGAGTCAGACACAACAGAAGTGACTTAACACACATGCACATAACAAATGTAGAGCACAATCATTTATTAATCTGTGGAACCTCTCAAGGTACCTAAAGCTAGAATTGAAGTTAAAAGTGGTACACAAATAAGCATTCTGCATGTCTGCAGGTGGCAGATGCCACATATCCATGTAAAAACCATATCATCTTGTGGTGCACTCTTGGCACAAAACTTCATGCCAAGGAATATCAGACAATCACTCTAGTAGCACATTCTTTTTCTCTGTGAAGCTTGTCTTCAGGAAACAGCTAAGGAAAGAAACTTTCCTACAGAAGGAAGCGTCTTGGGAGTCTGGTCTTACAGTGAATTTGTGAGTCATCATCCTTCCCTCCACCTTGTTAGGCAGGGCCAGCCTCACCTCCAGAAAATGATTGGGTAACCTTCTGTCAGTGCCAGAGAAAGGGATGCAGGGCCCTGGGACTGGGGGGAGGTGGTGAATCATTAACTTCACCAAATGCATCCTTGGCATTCCATGAGCGAGTGCTCTGGCCCCCTGCAGTGGTGCCAGCTCTGAGGCCATCAGGGCCGGAGGCATCAATGATTAACCGGGGACACTGCAAGCACTCCAGACCTTGAGGACACTGATCCCTATTTCCCTTTCTGTTTTCCTCTCATTTTCTACATGCGTATACATTCCCCTCCACCCCACACCACCAAATCCACCTCTGCAGTGCCTTTATATATCAAAGTAAGTATCCAAGGATTTTTTTTTTTAATGCTGAAACTAGTGCCACTTAGAAAACTGCTGTTAGCAATGGACTTTTGTACACCCTGCATCTGAAGCAAAAGCAGGAATTTCTAGGACCTTTTTCTGTTCCAAGGTCTGAATGATCTGCAGCTCCAATTCTTATCCTTCCAATATGGAAAAACTTGTTCAGTCACTACCTAACCTTACCTAAAAATTACTCAGCTTCAAGTAAACTCATTTTTATTGTCTTCCCACTATCTTGGGCTCCTAGGTGGGGAAAGAAGAGAAACCCAGACTCACATTCTTGGGTGTGTGACAGCAGCCCTGCCCTCCCTGGATGTCTTATCTGCCTTCATCACGGGCCTTCTGCCAAGAAGCCACAGCTGGGACTTTTACAGCCCAGTCAAAACTGCAATAAAAGCCCAGTGATACTTCAGTTTTCAGAGTCTTCCACACAGAGAATCTTATTTGATTCTTGCAGTGCTATAATGGCAGTGTCTTGGGAAGCAGAAGCAGAACCTGAGATAAGGATTCAGGAAGCCAAGCCCTTAACTGACACTCAGAGCAACTGGGAGCAGGTGTAGCAGCCTGGTGAAGGTGATTCGGGTGGGGTACAAAGAGTGTCTGTGACAGCATGCACGGTCAGTCATATTATTAAGCCCTGAGAGCTAAGGAAAGAGGCCTGGAGAAGTGAATGATTTGCCCCAAGTGGCGGACCTGGGGCCACAATTTTGCTCTACCAGTTGAGTAGCTGTCTCTCTGTGCCTCACTGTAAATTTATGTTTTTGGTAAGATAAATACTATAGAACCTAAAGCATTGATAAATGTCTCTCCCTTATAGACCCTAAACCTCCCCTATGTTAAAGCAGTATCTGTTCCCCACGTGGGGAAAATGTCAATGGTCATGGGCATGCTAAAAGCAAGTCTAGGGCTGCTTCCTTGGAGTAACAAAGGACAGTGCCATAGGCTAAATGTGGCTCATGTTGAAATCCGAACCCTTAATGTGATTATATTGGGAGGCGGGCCCTTTGGAGTGATTAGGTCAGAAGGGTGGGACCCTCATGAATGGGATTAGTGTCCTTACAAAAGCTATTCCAGGGAGCTCTCTCACTCCTTTTTACCATGTGGGGACACAGCAAGAAGCTGGCCATCTACGAACCAAGAGCTGGATCTCCCCAGACACTGAATCTGCAGGGGCCTTGGTTTTGGACTTTCCAGTCTCCAAAACTGTGAGAAATAAATTTCTGTTGTTTAAACCACCCCATCTATTGTATTTCCGTCCTGGCAGAAATACCCTAACGGCCTAAGACAGATAGGATGGGAGCCAGGCATGTGCCCAAGACATCCCTAGGAGAGCCAGTGTGGGTCAGAGGAGACATGACATAACAGCCAGGCCTGTGCCCTGGGTCTGGCTTGGCTTCCTGACCTCTTCAGGTTGTGATTCCTCCCTTTCATTGATGAGAAAACAGTTCTTGATGCCTCAGGTCCCTTCTATCCCTGAAGTAGTCTGGATTAAATAAATAATGACCCACTTAGCTTCTGGGGGAAGATTCTTTCTTCCCTTTCCAGTCTCCCTGGGCCCAGCCCACAGCTTTAATACTCTCTAATCCTCCATAAGGGAAAACTGAGCTACCACAAGGAGAGATGCCTGTGACTATGAGTAGGCAGCTCTGACTTCTCACCATAATGAGTTTTTGGAAATGGCCCCAAAGAGGGTCATTCTAAGGAGAATCATATTTTTTGCCACAGTAACCACATTTAATTGGAGACTGTATTCTTAAACAAAAGCTTGGGATCAAATAAATCAAGGGCATATCTGACAACTTGTCATAAAAATAAAGATAGAGTCACCATAACCCCTATAATAATTTAAACTAGTAAAACTGTGCTTCAGTTCCATAAAATGTCCCCAAGAGCCTTTATGGCCTCAAAAGACCTTTAAAAGGAGTGGGGCTCATTCTGTGTGTGTTGGCTGGTGAGGAGAAAGCTGGGCTGCAGGCGGGCAGCTGCTTGCTCCATGTCATATCTGCCTGCCACGCTGGGAAGTTTTTCAGAATCTGGTGCCGTTTAGAGATCTGCTTAATGACTGAAAGTGAAACATTCTTAAGGGGTGCGTGCTCAGTCACTTCAGTTACATCTGACTCTTTGTGACCCTATGGACTGTAGCCCGCCAGGCTCCTTTATCCATGGGATTACCCAGGAAAGAACGCTGGGAGTGGGTTGCCATGCCCTCCTCCAGGGGATCTTTCTGACCTGGGGATCGAACCTATCTTTTTATTTTTCTCTGATGTGTGTGAAGGGCTTGCAGTCAACTCCGAGTTGCCTGGAACAGGCTACCAGGGTGTAAGCCCAGAGCAAAGTCAGCTTCTCTGGCCTCCATACCCCTACAAGACTCAGAGCAACACATCTGCCTTCTCAGCTTGGGTAAGAGGTAGAAACTGGGGGATGTTCCTGTTTTGATGATCTCCTGCATGTCTTTTGTACCTGGGTGGACCTGTCCGTGTTTGCACACTGCCAAGCCACACAGCTGCAGTGCCGACTGGGCAAGACATCAAGCCACACAGCTGCAGTGCTGAGCTGGGCAAGACAGGAAACTGAAGCTCTGCTCATGATGAGAATGGAGGGAGACCAAAAAGAAAGAGAGAGAAACCAGGATTACACTAAAGCCCGGGTGAAAGGGGACTGCTCAGCGGGACACTGGGGAGTTGGAAAGACACACAAAGATGTGAGCAGTGAGCTGAGAAATCCTTGGGGCTGGGAATAATAGAGGAAGGGGCTGCCCATAAGTATTTCTTTGAATCCTACTGAGTAACCAAAATCAATGCTGGGAAAGGCTGAGCCTGAAGGATGGAAATTAAGGAAACCTGCTGGACTGATGTCCCTCTCCTCAAGGCAGACGAAGCTGATTCGGCAACACAACTGTCTCCAAGCTTCCTATGATTGCCAGCCTGCCTATAGCCCATCACTCGGAACCTTCTTGCCCTATTTCAAGGCAGCTTCTTCTACATAAATAAATTCTCCTAGGATAAATGACTAGGACAGAGCTGGTGATTTAAAAACTGAAAATAATAGCAAAGAAACCAATGATCCTGAGGAATTCACTGAAGATGAATCTTCTGTCCCATCTCCACGTATAAGCTCATCCAGATAATAAATGGAACATGGATGCACAGAAAGAATTAAAATATCCACACCTCCAGCAAATTAGACCACAGAAAATGCCTATGAAACTTACATCATGGATATATTATGAGAGTGGAAGAGTGAAGGGTGAACCACAGGTATGACATGACAGTTTAGGGGCCTGGGTCTGTGTCAGCACCCAGCACCTGGCCCATTGAACAGGCAGGAACTTAATTAAGGCTTTGAATAATCCCATCACCAATAGTCAAAAGCCTTGACTGAACCCACAGAATTTTCAGGAAGAGATCATACCAGCTAAAAGCAGGCAATTAGTGAAGAGGCTTAAACTGCTGGACCCTCTCTGCCCTTAAGTCCAAAGTTGTGAAAACAGCAGGGACTGAAGCAGTTTCATGGAAAACAAAAGCAAAATGCAGAGAAGCAGTCTTCACACCGGCTCGGAGAAGGCCACCTAGGTCTTCAGGAAAGATGCTGGAAGTCTCTCTCTGTGACCAGCCACTCTCACTTCCTGTGGCAAGTTTCTTTTCCTTTGCCCAGGATAACAGACACCCCCATACCCTATCTGCCAGACTGAGATCACTGTTATCCCACAGAAGCGCGAGACAGCTTACAGCTCGGCCCGAGCAGGAGACTCAAGAGACATGTTTGATCCCTGAGTCAGGAAGATTCCGCCTGGAGAAGGAAATGGCAACACACTACACACCAGTTTTCTTGGCCTGTAAAATCCCATGGACAGAGGAGCCTGGTGGTCTCAGTCCTGGGGTTGCAAAAAGAGTCAGATATGGACTGGAGCACGAGATTAACTCCTACCAACTCCATTCCTTTAAAATGGTCATAGAAAACAAGGACTAGTCAGGCTTGCCGAGACCAGAGAATTTAAACGCCTTTATTCGCAGAAACAGAGATATGCGATTTAACACACCACGTTATTGCAAAGGTTGGGACCCAAAACCTTGACCTCTGATTTCTCATTTCACCCAGTTCCAAAATAGAAAATCAGAAAAGGGATTTTTTAACATTGCTGTGTCCCCACCCCAAAATTCATATAATTGAAACCCTAATCGCCCCCACTCCTCAGCCCTGTGGCTGTAATTGGGAGTCAGGCGCCTTTGAAGACGTGACCAAAGTTCAATGAGGTTGTAAGGAAGCGCCCTAATCCAAGAGGGCTTCCAAGCGGCGGGTTGGTGAAGGAACCCCCCTGCCAGTGCAGGAGATGCAAGAGCTGAGGGTTCTACCCCTGGTCAGTGAAGATCCCCTGGAGTAGGAAATGGCAACTCCACTCCAGCAAACTCCATGGGCAGAGGAGCCTGGAGGCTGCAGTCTGTGGGGCTGCAAACAACTGGACAGGAACTGAGTGACTAACACCATACACACACCTAATCAAGTAAGGGTGGCCCTTAAAGGAAGATCAAGAGAGCACCAGAGTTATCTTCACCATGAGAGGCCACAGCAGAA
The DNA here is from genome assembly GCF_001704415.2 of Capra hircus. NCBI lineage: Eukaryota > Metazoa > Chordata > Mammalia > Artiodactyla > Bovidae > Capra > Capra hircus. The sequence goes on from NC_030808.1 coordinate 67,898,196, forward strand.
AGTGGCTAGTGCAGAAAGCAGAGCCTCACACCAGAAACCACATCCTGGCTGGACCCTGAGCTTGAAACTTCCAGCTGCCAAAACTGTGAGAAAATTAATTTCTGTTATTTAAGGCATGCAGTCTGTGTATTCTGTTATGGCAGCCTGGGGTGAGAACAACATGAGGATAAAGTATAATTTTTATCTGTGGGCCTTAACTCAAGTTTGGGCATGAAAGGTGCGTAATGTAGGGGAAATACAACAGGACCGCAGAACTGGCCAAGATAGGGGCCATTCAGAGACTGACTAGGGACCACTTTCCCACATGGAATACCCCAGCCCACAGGTACTAGAAGGCCATTAAAAGAATGAGTCAATTAGTTGAAGAATTTGGGGAAAACATCCAAAATAATGCATATCCTGTTTGTGAACCAGCCTGTCTGTCCTTTCAGGATGCAAGCAAACAGGAAAACATTGGCCCTGGGTACACCTCATCACCCCCTTCTGAAACCTTCTCTGCACATAGTGTCCCTTGAAAATCAGGTTGGGAGGCTGTTTCCTGAAGAGAGAAAATGAGTCTGACCCCCTCTGGTTTATAACCCCTTAGGAAGGGTAAGAGGGACTCTTGTTTACTATGAGGGTCTGATGAATGCCGACATCCTTTAAGATGTCAGGCCATTAAGTAGCAAGCCCGTTGGCCTGAACTGGAATTGTTTTCACTGGTGGAGTGTCTTTAGCATGTCGGAGATATACCAGCCACAAAGGAATAGTTTTACTTACAGCCAAATGTTTTCCTGGAACTTTTTGAAGTTAATAAAAATTTTTTTTTAAGTACAAAGAAAAAGAACATACAACAACAAAATCAGTGTTAACAAGCTGGTATGTTTATCTCCTATATATTTTTTTTAGTTTTACAAAGCTTTTTATGACGGCTGTTATTACTTTAATAGTGATGATAATAAACATTGTTTGTTCTCTAAATAGTTTCAGTATCACATGCCAGGAAGTTTTTCTAGATGCTGGAGATACAGCAGTAAACAAGATAAAAACCCCTGCTTCCTCTAGAGCTTCCAGTCAGGGTATATTTGGAGGAGGTAATAAACATAGGAGACAGTGATAGCCCTGGAAGGAAAGTTGGGGTGGAAGTGAGAGGACGAGAGCCCTGGGGATGAAACATCAAGAGACAGTTCTCCAAGGAGGGGATGTCTGAGCGAGATCTGAGGTAAGTGAGGGGCCACAGTCAGGGGCAGGGCTGCGGAAAGAGCTCTTCTTTACACAGGGAAGCAGCAGGCGAAGGCCCTGAGGTTTTGCTCCGGAGAAGCAGAAGGCCAGTGAGGCCACAGTGGAGCAAGCAGTGACCACAGTGGAGGAGCGGAAGGAAAGGGGTCTGGAGAGCCAGGCAGGAGCACACTGGCCTTGTGAGGCCATGATGAGGAGTCCACCCAGGCTCACAGTCTCAAGGTGAAGGGGAGCAAAGGGAAGGCTGAAGCTGGGGAGTGAGGTGACGTGCAGTCTGACATTGTCTCTGATTGCCTCCGGTGTTCCGGGGACCACATTTCCCCCGTCAGACGACAAGGCCCTGAGTTCAGGGATATGAGGATGTTGTCTCTCGTGGGTTCCTCTGCCCAGAGAGGGCTGAAGCAGGAGCTGCGGGCCATAGGAAAGCGACGGCTTATCTCTCCCAGCGTTTTCACCTCCTGGGCACTCACCTTCTACTGTCAACATCCACTGTCACCTGGCGGGGCACGCACTACCATTAGTGGCTTCACAGGTATATCTTCCCTTGTCCTCTTCACGCACAGCATGAATCGAAAGGCTGAAAGCCCCCGGGTACCACAGTCCAGCAGGAAGCGGCCCCCACCGGTGATGGGTTGTCCGTTTCTAATGCCATGTCACTTGCGGCTCTGGGTAGCGCCCCGAACCTTCAAGGAAAAGAAGAAAAGGTGAGAGCTTGTATATAAGAGTATCTTCTTATGCATCAAGTATTGTTCTGGGTACTTTACATGTATTAACTCATTAATCCTCATAAGCAGCCCGTGAAACAAATATTACTTTTCATCTCCTATTTTAGAGATGAGGAAATTGAGATGAAGAGTTTTGGTAGATTTCTTGAGGCCTTGAAGATGAAAGTGGCCAAGTCAGGCATCCTGGCTTCAGAGCCCACCACACAGATGTCTCTCAGCCTGGTTGCATGATTAGAATCACTGCAGGAGATTCCAAGGCAAAATACTAGTGCCGCAGGTCCAACCTTAAGACGCAATTAAATCAGAACCCAGGGGTGGGGACTGAACATGGGGATTCTAGACCAACGCTTCCCACTCTAACAAGCAACAGATACTTCTTAAAAATGCAGATTCTACCTTCTATAGGTCTGGGGTGGCCATGAGATTCTGCCATTCAGATAAGCTCTCAGATGCTGGCTGAGGCTGCTGGTCCCTAGACTCACCTTGGGTAGCAAGGTTCTAGATCTGAGCTGCCGCAGTTCGGCGGCACACTCCGCCACACACGGTGACCAGGTGCTTAAACGATGGCTGGATCCGAGTCACACCGTAAGTTTAAGTGTAAATTACACAAGCGGCTTGAAGAGTTATAAAGAAAAAAGAATGTAAAATCACTCGATAAGTTTAGAAAACTGATTACATATTGAAAAGATAGTAACTTTGACATATTGGGTAAATAAAAATATACTGTTAGAAGTAATTTCACTTGTTTCTTTTTAGTGTTTTTAATGTAGCTACTAGGAAAAGGATACACCTACATATGTTGCCTTGCTTGATGTGTCTATCAGGCAGTGGCTACCGAGACCCACTCTCTCTACAAAGCTAACATCTTCTGAGTGCTACGTGTTAAGACACTTTTTCTAAAATACTTAACTATCTGAGCCTCATAAGCAACTTTCAGAGAGAGTTTTCCCATGAGGAGGAAATGCCGGGAGAGATAATTCCAAAAGAAAAAGGAAATCATTTGAGTTTCAGAAGAGAAGTCCCGCAAGGGCCCTGAAAACCCAAGAAATTCAATCAGCCCTTCGGAATGGATTCTCTTCAGAGGAGCAGGGCTCAGACTGGCCCATTCAGTGCAAGCCTGGGATCCTGAATTGGGGGATTTAGGCATTGGAAAGCACGAAGACATCATAGAACCCTCCTGAGAGAAAGAACTGTTTTGGTGTTGGCAAATAGGTGGCAGCAGTAGCTTTTACACACGTGATCCACTTCCAAGACAAGAGAGAATGGGTACACATGCACAAGGCAAAACCAGATTCACTGGAGTATACCCCACAAATTGCATTTACAAAGAAAAGCCTTCAGGTGACTGGCAACTAGAATCCTCATTCACATGCCTGCAGCACAGGTCAGAGAGGATGATTTCATCAGCACATGGGAGCAAGGGGAGGGTAGGTGGCTGTGTACTCACACTGGACCATTGCACGCCTTGCCAAGCACACATATCCTATCTCAGGGTGAGTGGGTTGAAGGGGAACACATGCATAGTATATACGTCTATTGTGATATGAAAACAAAAAGAGATACACGTCTGGTTGCTCCTTTTCCGTTTTTACTTACCCTATTCATTTTTGATATTTTGCAAATAACTCCCCTTGATGCTTTGTAAAACAGAGACAAATTTAAATGACAGATGTGTTCTCTTCAATTAGTGTGTCTGTAATAATGCATATATGAGCTTCCCAGTGTCTAGTGGTAAAGGAAGCTGCCTGCATTGAGGAGTCACAGAAGACTGCAGGTTTGTATCCTGGGTCAGAATGATACCTGGAGCAGGCCATGGCACTCACCTTCCAGTAATGTCTTGCCTTGGAAATCTCGCGTGGACAGATGGCCTGAGTGGCTATCAGCCCATGGCTCACAAGAGAGTCAGGACACCAAACAGAGAGTGACTAACACACATGCACCTAAAAAATGTAAGAGCACATCATTTATTAATCTGTGGAACCTCTCAAGTACCACTAAAGCTAGATTGAAGTTAAAGTGGTACACAAATAAGCATTACTGCATGTCTCAGTTGCAGATGCCACATATCCATTGTAAAAACATATCAATCTTGTGTGTTGGCATCTTTGGCACAAAACTCATGCCAAGGAAATATCAGACACTCACGCTAGGTAGCACATTCTTTTCTCTGTGAGCTTGTTCTTCCAGGAAAACAGCTTAAGGAAAGAAGACTTCCTAAGAAGAAGGTCCTGTGGGAAGTCTGGTATTACAGTGATATTTGTGAAGTCATCATCCTTCCTCCTCTTGTTAGGCAGGGCCAGCCTCACTCAAAAATGATTGGGTAACCTTCTGTCAGTGCCAGAGAAAGGGGATGGCAGGCGCCTGGACTGGGGAGGTGGTGATCATATCATCTTACCACGAATCATCTGTGCATTCCATGACGAGTGCTCTGCCCCTGCAGGGTCCCAGCTCTGAGGCCATCAGGGCGGAGGCATGCAATGATTAACGCGGGACCATGCAAAGCACTCCAGAGCCTTGAGACACTGATCCCTTATTCCCTTTCTGTTTCCCCTCTCATTTCTACATGCGTATACATTCCGCTCCACCCACTCCACCAAATTCCACCCTCTGCATTGCCCTTATATATACAAGTAAGTATGCAAGGATTTTTTTTTTTAATGGTGAACTAGTGGCACTTAGAAAACTGGCTGTAGCAATGGATTTTGTACACCCCTGCATCTGAAGCAAAGCAGGAATTTCTCTAGACTTTTTCTGTTACACAGGCTGAATATCTGCAATGCTCCATTCTTATCCTTCAATATGGACCAAACCTGTTCATCACTTACTCTAACCTTACCTAAAAATGTACTCAGCTTCAAAAGTAAACTCATTTTATGTCTTTCCCACTATTTGGGCTGCCTAGGGGAAAGAAGAGAAAACCCTGACTCACATTCTTTGGTGTGTGACGCAGCGCCTTGCCCTCCCTGGATTGCTTTATCTGCCTTCATACAACTGGGCCTTCTTGCCAAGCAGCTCACAGCTGGACTTTTAGCAAGCCCAGTCAAAACTGACTAAAAGACCAGTGATACTTCAGTTTTCAGAGTCTTCCACACAGAGAATTTATTTGAGTTCTTGCAGTGCTATAATGGCAGTGGTTTGGGAACAGAAGCAGAACCTGAGATAAAGGATTCAGGAAGCAAGGCCCTTTAACTGACACTCAGAGCACTGGAGGCGGTGTAGGGACCTGGTGAAGGTGATTGGGGTGGGTACAAAGAGTGTCTGGAGCAGCATGGACGGTCAGTCATATTATTAAGCCCTGAGAGCTAAGAAGAGGCATGGAGAAGTGAATTGCATTTGCCGCAATGGCGGACCTGGCCACAATTTTCGCTCTACGCCAGTTGAGTAGCTGTCTCTCTGTGCTCACTGTAAATTTAATGTTTGTAAAAGAATAAATACTATATGAACCTAAAGCATTGAAAATGCTCTCCTCCCTTATAGACGCCTAAAACCCCCCCTGCCTCCCTATGTAAGCAGTAATTGTTCCCTACGTGGGAAAATGTCACGGTCATGGCAGTGCCGTGCAAAGCAAGTCTAGGGCTGCTCCTTGAGTAACAAAGGACATGCCATAGCGCTAAATTGGCTTATGTTGTAAATCCGACCCTTAATGTGATTATATTGGAGGCGGGCCTTTGGAAGGTGATTAGGTCAGAGACGGGTGGGACCCTCATGAAATGGGATTATGTCCATTACACAAAGCTAATTCCAGGGAGCTCTCTCACTCCTTTGTTACCATGTGGGGACACCAGCAAGAAGACTGCCATCTACGAAACCAAGAAGCTGGATCTCCCCAGACACTGAATCTGCAGAGGGCCTTGTTTTGGACTTTCGCAGTCGTCCAAAACTGTGAGAAATAAATTTCTGTTGTGTTTAAAACCACTCCCAATCTTCTTTGGCATTGGAATGAAAACTGACCTTTTCCAGACCTGTGGCCACTGCTGAGTTTTCCAAATTTGCTGGGCATATTGAGTGCGGCACTTTCACAGCATCATCTTTCAGGATTTGAAATAGCTCAACTGGGATTCCATCACCTCCACTAGCTTTGTTCGTAGTGACGCTTTCTAAGGCCCACTTGAGTTCACATTCCAGGATGTCTGGCTCTCTAAGGTGAGTAATCACACCATCGTGATTATCTGGATCATGAAGATCTTTTTGTACAGTTCTTCTGTGTATTTGTCTCCCTCTTCTTTTGTTAGGTGCATACCATGTTTTTCATCTTTGCCATGAGGAAGCTTGTTTCTCTATCCCATTCTTCTTGCTTGCACTGATCACTGAACTTTCTGCTCTTCTTCTATTCTTTGCTACTTTGGCATTCAAATGGGAATATCTTTCCTTTTCTCCTTTGCTTTTTGCCTCTCTTCTTTTCACAGCTATTTGTAAGGCCTCCCCAGACAGCCATTTTGCTTTTTTGCATTTCTTTTCCATGAGGATGATCTTGATCCTGTCTCCTGTACAATGTCATGAACCTCCGTCCATAGTTCATCAGGCACTCTCTCTATCAGATCTAGTCCTTAAATCTATTTCTCACTTCCACTGTATAATCATAAGGGATTTGATTTAGGTCATACCAGAATGGGTCGTTTTTCCCTGCTTTCTTTCAATTTAAGTCTGAATTTGGTAATAAGGAGTTCATGATCTGAGCCACAGTCAGCTCCTGGTCTTGTTTTTGTTAACTGTATAGAGCTTCTCCATCTTTTGGCTGCAAAGAATATAATCAATCTGATTTCGGTGTTGACCATCTGGTGATGTCCATGTGTAGAGTCTTCTCTTGTGTTGTTGGAAGAGGGTGTTTGCTATGACCAGTGCATTTTCTTGGCAAAACTCTATTAGTCTTTGCCCTGCTTCATTCCGCATTCCAAGGCCAAATTTGCCTGTTACTCCAGGTGTTTCTTGACTTCCTACTTTTGCATTTCCCAGTCCCGCTATAATGAAAAGGACATCTTTTTTGGATGTTAGTTCTAAAAAGGTCTTGTAGGTCTTCATAGAATCGTTCAACTTCAGCTTCTTCAGCATTACTGGTTGGGGCATAGGACTTGGATTACTGGTGATATTGAATGGTTTGCCTTGGAAGATGAACAGAGATCATTCTGTCGTTTTTGAGACTTGCATCCAGTACTGCATTTCAGACTCTTTTGTTGACGCATGATGTACTGCCATTTCTTCTAGGGATTCCTGCCCGCAGTAGTAGATATAATGTCATTGAGTTAAATTCACCCATTCCAGTCCATTTTTAGGCTGATTCCTAGAATGTCGACATTCTCACCTTGCCATCTCCTATTTGACACTTCAAGTTTGGCTTGATTCATGGACCTGACATTCCAGGTTCCTATGCAATATTGCTCTTTACAGATCGGACCTTGCTTCTAGCACCAGTCACAATCCACAGCTGGGTATTGTTTTTTGCTTTGGCTCCATCCCTTCATTCTTTTCTGGAGTTATTTCTCCACTGATCTTCCAGTAGCATATTGGGCACCCACTGACCTGGGGAGTTCCTCTTTCAGTATCCTATCATTTTGCCTTTTCATACTGTTCATGGGTTCTCAAGGCAAGAATACTGAAGTGGTTTGCCATTCCCTTCTCCAGTGGACCACATTCTGTCAGACCTCTCCACCATGACCCGCCCGTCTTGGGTTACCCTGTGGCATGGCTTAGTTTCATTGAGTTAGACAAGGCTGTGGTCCTAATGTGATTAGATTGACTAGTTTTCTGTGAGTATGGTTTCAGTGTGTCTGCCCTCTAGTGGAGCTAAAATCCAAGACCATTGGATAACACTGCCAACTAAACTTCACCATTAGGGGGTTTAAAAGCTCCACATATGAATCATACTCTTAATTCCAGAAGCTCTGCTCTTTCTAAATATGAAGCATAAGTAAAAAGCATAGTAACATAAAGCTGGTGAGAAGCAGGGGGCGCTGCTGGATTCCCTTTGGGCTAGCATAGCACCATTTGACAATTTATCAATGGCATAAGGGAGCAGAGTGGATTCTTTCAGGCCTGTGGTCAATGGGGTGGTCCCAAACCACACATGGGCTGAAACTGGCCTTTGACGTAGAAGCAAAAAGGAATACAGGGCCATTCACATTTACAAGGGCTGTGGCCTTTAGGTTTTTCTCTATCTCCTAGTGTTAGAAAGAATAAAACATCTTCAGTGGTCTCCCCAAATTAAAGCCAAAGGGAGGGGACAGGGTTGAGAGCTTTAGCGGTTTCCCATTCTGTTAACGGCTCTCCTGCTTTCCTTTCCCCTCCCCAAGTACCATAACCTAATAAAACTTTTCCTGCTTAGTTGAGACATCAGGTCTAATGTTCTCACTGATGGGAATCGAAAAAAAAAAAAAGATTTCATGTGACCTGGGTTGTATATAGCTCCCCAGGTGGCGCTAGTGGTAAAGGATCCACCTGCCAGAGCAGGAGACTCAAGAGACATGGGTTTGATCCCTGAGTCAGGAAGATTCCCCTGGAGAAGGAAATGGCAACACACTCCAGTTTTCTTGCCTGTAAAATCCCATGGACAGAGGAGCCTGGTGGTCTACAGTCCATGGGTTGCAAAAAGAGTCAGATATGACTGAGCACAGATTACACTCCTACCAACTCCATTCCTTTAAAATGGATCATAGAAAACAAGGACTAGTCCAGGCTGCAGAGACCAGAGAATTTAAACCCTTTATTCTGCAGAAACAGAGATATGGGATTTAAAGTCACACGTTTATTGGCAAAGGTTGGGACCAGAACCTTGGACCTCTGATTTCTCATTTCCCCAGTTCCAAATAGAAAATCAGAAAAGGGATGTTTTAAACATTGCTGTGTCCCCACCCAAATTCATATATTGAAACCCTAATCGCCCCACTCTCACCCCATGTGGCTGTATTGGGAGTCAGGGCCTTTGAAGACGTGACAAAGTTCAATGAGGTTGTAAGGAAGCGGCCCTAATCCAAGAGGGCTTCCCAAGCGGCGCGGTGGTGAGGAACCCCCCTGCCAGTGCAGGAGATGCAAGAGCTGAGGGTTCTACCCCTGGGTCAGGAAGATCCCCTGGAGTAGGAAATGGCAACCCACTCCAGCAAACTCCATGGGCAGAGGAGCCTGGAGGGCTGCAGTCTGTGGGGCTGCAAACAACTGGACAGGACTGAGTGACTAACACATACACACACCTAATCCAATAAGGCTGGTGCCCTTAAAGGAAGATCAAGAGACACCAGAGTTATCTTCACCATGAGAGGACACAGCAGAAAGGTGGCTAGTCAGAAACAGAGCCTTCACCAGAAACCACATCCTGCTGGACCCTGAGCTTGAACTTCCAGCTGCCAAAACTGTGAGAAAATTAATTTCTGTTATTTAAGGCATGCAGTCTGTGGTATTCTGTTATGGCAGCCTGGGGTGAGTAACACATGAGGATAAAGTAATTTTATCTGTGGCCTTAACTCAAGTTTGGGCATGAAAGGTGCGGTAATGTAGGGGAAATCACAGGACCAGAACTGGCCAAGATAGGGGCCATTCAGAGACTGACTAGGGACCACTTTTCCACATGGAATACCCCAGCCCACAGGTACTAGAAGGCCATTAAAAAGAATGAGTCAATTAGTTGAAGAATTTGGGGAAAGCATCCAAACTATGCATATCCTGTTCTGTGAAACAGCCTGTCTGTCCTTTTCAGGATGCAAGCAAACAGGAAAAACATTGGCCTGGGTACACCTCACCCCCCTTCTGAAACCTTCTCTGGCACATAGTGTCCCTTGAAATCAAGGTTGGGAGGCTGTTTCCTGAGAGAGGAGAAAATGAGTCTGACCCTCTGGTTTATAACCCCTTAGGAAGGGTAGAGGGACTCTTGTTATACTTCTGAGGGTCTGATGAATGCCCACATCCTTTAAGATGTCAGGCCATTAAGTAGCAGCCCGTGGCCTGAACTGGAAATGTTCTCACTGGTGGAGTGTCTTTAGCATGTCGGAGATATACCAGCCACAAAGGAATAGTTTTACTTACAGCCAAATGTTTTCCTGGAACTTTTGAAGTTAATAAAAATTTTTTTAAGTACAAAGGAAAAAGAAACAACAACAACAAAATCAGTGTTAACAAGCTGGTATGTTTATCTCCTATATATTTTTTTTAGTTTTACAAAGCTTTTTATGACGGGCTGTTATTACTTTATAGTGATGATAATAAACATTGTTTGTTTCTCTAAATAGTTTCAGTATCACATGCCAGGAAGTTTTTCTAGATGCTGGGAGATACAGCAGTAAACAGATAAAAACCCCTCTTCCTCTAGAGCTTCCAGTCAGGGTATTTGGAGGAGGTAATAAAATAGGAGACAGTGATAGCCCTGGAAGGAAAAGTTGGGGTGGAGTGAGAGGACGGAGAGCCCTGGGGATGAAACATCAGAGACAGTTCTCCAAGGAGGGGATGTCTGAGCAGAGATCTGAGGTAAGTGAGGGGCCAAGTCAGGGGCAGGGCTGCGGAAAGAGCTCTTCTTTACACAGGGAACAGCAGGCGAAGGCCCCTGAGGTTTTGCTCACGGAGAAGCAGAAGGCCAGTGAGGCCACAGTGGGAGCAAGCAGTGACCACAGTGGAGGAGCGGAAGGAAAGGGGTCTGGAGAGCCAGGCAGGAGCACACTGGGCCTTGTGAGGCCATGATGAGGAGTCCACCCAGGCTCAGTCTCAGAGTGAGGGGAGCAAAGGGAAGGCTGAAGCTGGGGAGTGAGGTGACGTGCAGTCTGACATTGTCTCCTGGATGCCTCCCGTGTTCCGGGGACCACATTTCCCCCGTCAGACGACAAGGCCCTGAGTTCAGGGATATGAGGATGTTGTCTCTCGTGGGTTCCTCTCCCAAGAGAGGGCTGAAGCAGGAGCTGCGGGCCATAGGAAAGCGACGGCTTATCTCTCCCCAGCGTTTTTCACCTCCTGGCACTCACCTTCTACTGTCAACTCCACTGTCACCTGGCGGGCACCACTACCATTAGTGGCTTCACAGGTATACCTTCCCTTGTCCTCTTCACGCACAGCATGAATCGAAAGGCTGAAAGTCCCCCGGGTACCACAGTCCAGCAGGAAGCGGCCCCCACCGGTGATGGGTTGTCCGTTTCTATGCCATGTCACTTGCGGCTCTGGGTAGCCCCGAACCTTCAAGGAAAAGAAGAAAGGGTGAGAGCTTGTATATAAGGAGTACTTCTTATGCATCAAGTATTGTTCTGGGTACTTTACATGTATTAACTCATATAATCCTCATAAGCAGCCCGTGAAACAAATATTACTTTCATCTCTATTTTAGAGATGAGGAAATTGAGATGAAGAGTTTTGGTAGATTTCTTGAGGCCTTGAAGATAGAAAGTGGCCAAGTCAGGCATCCTGGCTTCAGAGCCCACCACACAGATGTCTCTCAAGCCTGGTTGCATGATTAGAATCACTGCAGGAGATTCAAAGCAAATACTAGTGCCCAGGTCCAACCTTAGACCAATTAAATCAGAACCCCAGGGGTGGGGACTGAACATGGGGATTCTAGACCAACGCTTCCCACTCTAACAAGCAACAGATACTTCTTAAAAATGCAGATTCTACTTCTATAGGTCTGGGGTGGGCCTGAGATTCTGCCATTCAGATAAGCTCTCAGATGCTGCTGAGGCTGCTGGTCCCTAGAACTCACCTTGGGTAGCAAGGTTCTAGATCTGAGCTGCCCAGTTCGGCGGCCACTAGCCACACACGGTGACCAGGTGCTTGAAACGTGGCTGATCCCGAGTCACACCGTAAGTTTAAGTGTAAATTACACAAGCGGCTTTGAAGAGTTAGTAAGAAAAAAGAATGTAAAATGCCTCGATAATTTAGAAATACTGATTACATATTGAAAAGATAGTAACTTTGACATATTGGGTTAAATAAAATATACTGTTAGAAGTAATTTCACTTGTTTCTTTTTAGTGTTTTAATGTAGCTACTAGGAAAGGTACACCTACATATGTGCCTTGCTTGATGTGTCTATCAGGCAGTGCTACCCGAGACCACTCTCTCTACAAAGCTAACATCTTCTGAGTGCTAAGTGTTAAGCACTTTTCTAAATACTTAACTTATCTGAGCCTCATAGCAACTTGTTCAGAGAGAAGATGTTTCCCCAATGAGGAGGAAATGCAGGGAGAGATAAGTTCCAAGAAAAGAAATCACTTTGAGTTTCAGAGAAAGTTCCCCAAGGGCCCTGAAACCCAAGAAATTCAATCAGCCCTTCGGAATGGATTCCTCTTCAGAGGAGCAGGGCTCAGACTGGCCCATCAGTGCAAGCCCTGGGATCCTGAATTGGGGGATTTTAGCATTGGAAATGCACAGAAGACATCATAGAACCCTCCTGAGAAAGAAACTGTTGGTGTTGCAAATAGGTGGCAGCAGTAGCTTTTACACACGTATCCACTTCCAAGACAAGAGAGAATGGGTACAGATGCAGCAAAACCCAGATTCACTGGATAACCCCAAATTGCATTTACAAAGAAAGCCTTCAGTGACTGGCAACTAGAATCCTCATCACATGCCTCAGCAAGGTCAGAGAGGATGATTTATCAGCACATGGGAGCAAGGGGAGGGTAGGTGGCTGTGTACTCACACCTGGACCATTGCAGCCTTGCCAAGCACACATATCCTATCTCAGGGTGATGGGGTTGAAGGGGAACACATGCATAGTATAACGTCTATTGTGATATGAAACAAAAAGAGATCACCTCTGGGTTGCTCCTTTTCCTTTTACTTACCTATCATTTTCTGATATTTTTGCAAATAACACCCTTGATCTTTTGTAAAACAGAACAAATTTAAATGAAACATGTGTTCCTTTCATATTAGTGTGTCTGTATAATGAATATATGACTTCCCCAGTGGCTCAGTGGTAAGGAAGCTGCCTGCATTGAGGAGTCACAGAAGATGCAGGTTTGATTCCTGGGTCAGGAAGATACCCTGGAGCAGGGCATGGCACTCACTCCAGTATTCTTGCCTGGGAAATCCCGTGGACAGATGAGCCTAGTGGGCTACAGCCCATGGGGTCACAAAGAGTCAGACACAACAGAAGTGACTTAACACACATGCACATAACAAATGTAGAGCACAATCATTTATTAATCTGTGGAACCTCTCAAGGTACCTAAAGCTAGAATTGAAGTTAAAAGTGGTACACAAATAAGCATTCTGCATGTCTGCAGGTGGCAGATGCCACATATCCATGTAAAAACCATATCATCTTGTGGTGCACTCTTGGCACAAAACTTCATGCCAAGGAATATCAGACAATCACTCTAGTAGCACATTCTTTTTCTCTGTGAAGCTTGTCTTCAGGAAACAGCTAAGGAAAGAAACTTTCCTACAGAAGGAAGCGTCTTGGGAGTCTGGTCTTACAGTGAATTTGTGAGTCATCATCCTTCCCTCCACCTTGTTAGGCAGGGCCAGCCTCACCTCCAGAAAATGATTGGGTAACCTTCTGTCAGTGCCAGAGAAAGGGATGCAGGGCCCTGGGACTGGGGGGAGGTGGTGAATCATTAACTTCACCAAATGCATCCTTGGCATTCCATGAGCGAGTGCTCTGGCCCCCTGCAGTGGTGCCAGCTCTGAGGCCATCAGGGCCGGAGGCATCAATGATTAACCGGGGACACTGCAAGCACTCCAGACCTTGAGGACACTGATCCCTATTTCCCTTTCTGTTTTCCTCTCATTTTCTACATGCGTATACATTCCCCTCCACCCCACACCACCAAATCCACCTCTGCAGTGCCTTTATATATCAAAGTAAGTATCCAAGGATTTTTTTTTTTAATGCTGAAACTAGTGCCACTTAGAAAACTGCTGTTAGCAATGGACTTTTGTACACCCTGCATCTGAAGCAAAAGCAGGAATTTCTAGGACCTTTTTCTGTTCCAAGGTCTGAATGATCTGCAGCTCCAATTCTTATCCTTCCAATATGGAAAAACTTGTTCAGTCACTACCTAACCTTACCTAAAAATTACTCAGCTTCAAGTAAACTCATTTTTATTGTCTTCCCACTATCTTGGGCTCCTAGGTGGGGAAAGAAGAGAAACCCAGACTCACATTCTTGGGTGTGTGACAGCAGCCCTGCCCTCCCTGGATGTCTTATCTGCCTTCATCACGGGCCTTCTGCCAAGAAGCCACAGCTGGGACTTTTACAGCCCAGTCAAAACTGCAATAAAAGCCCAGTGATACTTCAGTTTTCAGAGTCTTCCACACAGAGAATCTTATTTGATTCTTGCAGTGCTATAATGGCAGTGTCTTGGGAAGCAGAAGCAGAACCTGAGATAAGGATTCAGGAAGCCAAGCCCTTAACTGACACTCAGAGCAACTGGGAGCAGGTGTAGCAGCCTGGTGAAGGTGATTCGGGTGGGGTACAAAGAGTGTCTGTGACAGCATGCACGGTCAGTCATATTATTAAGCCCTGAGAGCTAAGGAAAGAGGCCTGGAGAAGTGAATGATTTGCCCCAAGTGGCGGACCTGGGGCCACAATTTTGCTCTACCAGTTGAGTAGCTGTCTCTCTGTGCCTCACTGTAAATTTATGTTTTTGGTAAGATAAATACTATAGAACCTAAAGCATTGATAAATGTCTCTCCCTTATAGACCCTAAACCTCCCCTATGTTAAAGCAGTATCTGTTCCCCACGTGGGGAAAATGTCAATGGTCATGGGCATGCTAAAAGCAAGTCTAGGGCTGCTTCCTTGGAGTAACAAAGGACAGTGCCATAGGCTAAATGTGGCTCATGTTGAAATCCGAACCCTTAATGTGATTATATTGGGAGGCGGGCCCTTTGGAGTGATTAGGTCAGAAGGGTGGGACCCTCATGAATGGGATTAGTGTCCTTACAAAAGCTATTCCAGGGAGCTCTCTCACTCCTTTTTACCATGTGGGGACACAGCAAGAAGCTGGCCATCTACGAACCAAGAGCTGGATCTCCCCAGACACTGAATCTGCAGGGGCCTTGGTTTTGGACTTTCCAGTCTCCAAAACTGTGAGAAATAAATTTCTGTTGTTTAAACCACCCCATCTATTGTATTTCCGTCCTGGCAGAAATACCCTAACGGCCTAAGACAGATAGGATGGGAGCCAGGCATGTGCCCAAGACATCCCTAGGAGAGCCAGTGTGGGTCAGAGGAGACATGACATAACAGCCAGGCCTGTGCCCTGGGTCTGGCTTGGCTTCCTGACCTCTTCAGGTTGTGATTCCTCCCTTTCATTGATGAGAAAACAGTTCTTGATGCCTCAGGTCCCTTCTATCCCTGAAGTAGTCTGGATTAAATAAATAATGACCCACTTAGCTTCTGGGGGAAGATTCTTTCTTCCCTTTCCAGTCTCCCCTGGGCCCAGCCCACAGCTTTAATACTCTCTAATCCTCCATAAGGGAAAACTGAGCTACCACAAGGAGAGATGCCTGTGACTATGAGTAGGCAGCTCTGACTTCTCACCATAATGAGTTTTTGGAAATGGCCCCAAAGAGGGTCATTCTAAGGAGAATCATATTTTTTGCCACAGTAACCACATTTAATTGGAGACTGTATTCTTAAACAAAAGCTTGGGATCAAATAAATCAAGGGCATATCTGACAACTTGTCATAAAAATAAAGATAGAGTCACCATAACCCCTATAATAATTTAAACTAGTAAAACTGTGCTTCAGTTCCATAAAATGTCCCCAAGAGCCTTTATGGCCTCAAAAGACCTTTAAAAGGAGTGGGGGCTCATTCTGTGTGTGTTGGCTGGTGAGGAGAAAGCTGGGCTGCAGGCGGGCAGCTGCTTGCTCCATGTCATATCTGCCTGCCACGCTGGGAAGTTTTTCAGAATCTGGTGCCGTTTAGAGATCTGCTTAATGACTGAAAGTGAAACATTCTTAAGGGGGTGCGTGCTCAGTCACTTCAGTTACATCTGACTCTTTGTGACCCTATGGACTGTAGCCCGCCAGGCTCCTTTATCCATGGGATTACCCAGGAAAGAACGCTGGAGTGGGTTGCCATGCCCTCCTCCAGGGGATCTTTCTGACCTGGGGATCGAACCTATCTTTTTATTTTTCTCTGATGTGTGTGAAGGGCTTGCAGTCAACTCCGAGTTGCCTGGAACAGGCTACCAGGGTGTAAGCCCAGAGCAAAGTCAGCTTCTCTGGCCTCCATACCCCTACAAGACTCAGAGCAACACATCTGCCTTCTCAGCTTGGTAAGAGGTAGAAACTGGGGGATGTTCCTGTTTTGATGATCTCCTGCATGTCTTTTGTACCTGGGTGGACCTGTCCGTGTTTGCACACTGCCAAGCCACACAGCTGCAGTGCCGAGCTGGGCAAGACATCAAGCCACACAGCTGCAGTGCTGAGCTGGGCAAGACAGGAAACTGAAGCTCTGCTCATGATGAGAATGGAGGGAGACCAAAAAGAAAGAGAGAGAAACCAGGATTACACTAAAGCCCGGGTGAAAGGGGACTGCTCAGCGGGACACTGGGGAGTTGGAAAGACACACAAAGATGTGAGCAGTGAGCTGAGAAATCCTTGGGGCTGGGAATAATAGAGGAAGGGGCTGCCCATAAGTATTTCTTTGAATCCTACTGAGTAACCAAAATCAATGCTGGGAAAGGCTGAGCCTGAAGGATGGGAAATTAAGGAAACCTGCTGGACTGATGTCCCTCTCCTCAAGGCAGACGAAGCTGATTCGGCAACACAACTGTCTCCAAGCTTCCTATGATTGCCAGCCTGCCTATAGCCCATCACTCGGAACTTCTTGCCCTATTTCAAGGCAGCTTCTTCTACATAAATAAATTCTCCTAGGATAAATGACTAGGACAGAGCTGGTGATTTAAAAACTGAAAATAATAGCAAAGAAACCAATGATCCTGAGGAATTCACTGAAGATGAATCTTCTGTCCCATCTCCACGTATAAGCTCATCCAGATAATAAATGGACATGGATGCACAGAAAGAATTAAAATATCCACACCTCCAGCAAATTAGACCACAGAAAATGCCTATGAAACTTACATCATGGATATATTATGAGAGTGAAGAGTGAAGGGTGAACCACAGGTATGACATGACAGTTTAGGGGCCTGGGTCTGTGTCAGCACCCAGCACCTGGCCCATTGAACAGGCAGGAACTTAATTAAGGCTTTGAATAATCCCATCACCAATAGTCAAAAGCCTTGACTGAACCCACAGAATTTTCAGGAAGAGATCATACCAGCTAAAAGCAGCAATTAGTGAGAGGCTTAAACTGCTGGACCCTCTCTGCCCTTAAGTCCAAAGTTGTGAAACAGCAGGGACTGAAGCAGTTTCATGGAAAACAAAAGCAAAATGCAGAGAAGCAGTCTTCACACCGGCTCGGAGAAGGCCACCTAGGTCTTCAGGAAAGATGCTGGAAGTCTCTCTCTGTGACCAGCCACTCTCACTTCCTGTGGCAAGTTTTCTTTTCCTTTGGCCCAGGATACAGACACCCCCATACCCTATCTGCCAGACTGAGATCACTGTTATTCCCACAGAAAGCGCGAGACAGCTTACAGCTCGGCAGCCTTGGGCTATATACCTCAGGCCCTCTCAACTGTTTCAAACAAGAAGTCTGACTTCTTTTATCTAGCTCAAGCTTATCAATGTGTGCAACTTTTTGATTTCCTTTCAATGACACAAGCATTTAAAACTCTGGTGCAGTCTAACAAAGAAACAGAATTCTAAATATAATCAGAACCTGTGACACCGATGTTTTCCTAGTACTTCCAAATTCAGGGTTTTCCTAAGAAAACAAGTGTCCTTCCACTTGAGATCCCGTCCCTGTGGGATGGCTGTGGGACTTCAGCCTTATTGGGAGCCTCTCTGCACAAAGCCCTGAGTTCTGGCTTTACCTCCCCTAACAAAGGCTTCCACGGAACCAGCGTCTCCAGCTGGTGAGGCTGGCCCAGCAGCTAAGCTCACCCTCCAGTTTCTAATACTCAGCTGAGACATACTCTCAGATGTATTAAAATTTTAATAAGAGCTGCTTGGTATCACAGAAGGTTAACAAATTAGTGCTGTGGCTTGGCTTTGTTGGATGTGCTCAGGATCTCCTGCCCACCTTTAGCAGGGCAAGCCCCTCCTTTGAAGATCTGCTCCCTTCCCTTCTGCCCACCTCAGGTGAGTCAGTGGAGAGGAATCAGCAGCTGCCTTCTGGCCAAAGCACTCAAGCTTCCACAATGAGCCCGATCCAAGTCAGCCAATCAGGACTCTTCCCTGCAATTTCAATTAGAATAAACTGTCTCTTCACAGGGATCCTAAGCTGGGAAGATGTAAGCCTGAAGCTACCTGTGGGCAGCCATCCTCCCCCATTCCCACTTCTGTTTCCTTCCCTCCACCTAAGAGAAGCAAGCCATGTGCACGGTAAGACATCACATACACGGTGGAGAAGGAAGGAGATGGACGCACGGCAGGCAGAGCTGTGGTGAACTTAGGATCCACGCAGTCATATGAGACAATACCTGTCTTTCATTTAACCCATGCACTTGGTTTCTGTCCCTTGCAAACAAGAGTCCTAATTCAGGAAGGTATATGGCATCTGGAATAAGACAGAGCCATGTGTGGGTGCTGGCTGTAGCAACCACCAGTTGCCTGACCTTGGGCAAGTTACTTAACTTACTTGGCCCTCAGTTTATACAACTGTGAGATGGAACTATCTCAGTATCTATTTCCATGAATAAGCTTATGATCAAATGAGAAAACACATGTACAATAATACGTTAAGAAATTCAAAAGGTTAGGTCCTCTGTCTCTTCTCTCTGAGGTTAGTGATTCCTTGTAATAAGGTACCTTAGCATCCATTCAGCTCAAAGCTTTGACAGCTGAAACTGCTTTAGCCCTAAGAAATGCCAGTACTTGTGAACTTCTGGGCTTGCTGAGCCTCCTCTTACACAACTCGAATTCTTATACACAACTTCAAGGTGTCACACCCTTAATTAGATAAAAAACTAACACTTTAACTGAGAACACCTTTTGCCTTAGTGGAACTGGCTTATTATTTTTATTTGAAGGGTAAACCCCTTTTGAAAAGTGATTGCTGATTTTATGTAATAGAAAAAAACACATTTTAAAAGAAATATCCCGTCTGTAGTTTTGCCTGTACCATCATCTCACTCCTATAATATCATGTGAAACTTCAAGACAGAGACCATCCCCTTGATTTCTGCCTCACTGACTAATGCAGCCTTGGAATTTCAAGGGCACGGGCAAGTTTCGGGAAGGAAATAAATCTGGGGTAATAAATCTGGAGTTTCTGGCCTGTTATAGTTGGATCTGGAGACAGAGAGACATACTTTGCTGGCAGAAGAGATGGAGCAGAGTGCTCCTCCCCAAACACACAGGCCACTTGGCAGTGGCTTCTGACTCCTCAAACAGTAGAGCCCAGACGCCACGAGACTCAAAAGTCCACAAGACTCAATCTGGCCACAGATTGTCCCGGGAAGGTCCCGTCCTCTGAGGACTCTCTGAGAATATGAGGCAATTCTATTTAAAAGCAAAGGTGGGCAAAAGTGACCAGAGGGTCCCAGCCACCGAAAGCATCTCGGCTTGGCTCCCTCACCTGAACTGTCTCTCCTGGCGGCTGCTGACCACCCACATGCACGCACATCACCACACAAAGCCTGCATTCTGCTTGGCTCTCCCAGGTGGCAGGCTGCGAGGGAGCGGGGAGAGCAGGTGGAGCTTGGATGGCAGGCCCTCTCGGGCTGCCTGCAGCAACATGGTCGGGAGAGCGCCTCTGTGCTGCTGTCAAAAATAGCTGCACCAGGGGCAGCAGCAGCAGTGTGAGTTTGCTACTTAGTAGCAGAACGTCCTCCCCAGACCTCACTGCCCAAAGGCACCCTCATCTGCATAGAGAATCATGCCAGGTAAGAAATCCAAAGTTGTTTCCTGTGCAGTGTGTCTGGCTGCCCACCAGGCTGAAAAACATCACCCAACATGCTTTCCTAAAACGTTTTCATCTTCACCTCTTTTAGCCATTCCTTCTGTTTTCTTCCCCAGTGTTTCTAAGTAACAAGCTTACACACTATTTTATTCTTTCAAATTTTAGACATTATGTCTTAACTTCTCTATATGAAACATGAGCTTTTAGCTCTCAACCTTCCCATAAGCTCTTCCCCTACCCCTAGTAACTAATGACAATTTTTATTATGCCAGTGTGTTAGTGTTTGCTTTATTTTAGTTTCACTCACTGCCAAGCTACATAGTATATTACAATTATTAATAGATTTTTTTCCCCTGGAGTTAATACCTGCCTTATGTTTGGTTTGATTGGTTTTTTTAAGAATGCAACTTCTCAAGAGAACTATAAAATTCATCTCAGTCAGTCCACTTCAGTTGCTCAGTCATGCCCAACTCTTTGTGACCCCATGGACTGCAGTACGCTAGGCTCACCAACTCCCGGACTCTGTGCAAACTCATGTCCATTGAGTTGGTGATGCCATCCAACCACCTCATCCTCTGTTGTCCCCTTCTCTTCCTGCCTTCAATCTTTCAGTGTCAGGGTCTTTTCAAATAAGTCAGGTCTTTGCATCAGGTGGCCAAAATATGGGACTTTCAGCTTCAACATCAGTCCTTCCAATGAACACTCAGGACTGATCTCCTTTAGGATGGACTGGTTGGATCACCTTGCAGTCCAAGGGACTCTCAAGAGTCTTCTCCAACATCACAGTTCAAAAGCATCAATTCTTTGGCCCTCAGCTTTTTTTATAGTCCAACTCTCACAACCATACATGACTACTGGAAAAACCATAGCCTTGACTAGACAGACCTTTGTTGGCAGAGTAATGTCTCTGCTTTTTAATATGCTGTCTAGGTTGGTCATAACTTTCCTTTCAAGGAGTAAGTGTCATCTCAGCAATGGTCAAATGTATTGATGGCTTTTATTTTTTCCTCCATTGGAGATACCTCTCCTGGAACATTCTGTTGCTGTGCTCCAAATCCGAATCAATGCTATCTAGGCCTGGTGCATAGTGCTCTGGGGACTTTCCTTCACCATCCTCTTGGGTGCCACCACTTTGGTTGAACACATCCTCCTCCAGCGG
The DNA here is from genome assembly GCF_001704415.2 of Capra hircus. Taxonomy (NCBI): domain Eukaryota; kingdom Metazoa; phylum Chordata; class Mammalia; order Artiodactyla; family Bovidae; genus Capra; species Capra hircus. The sequence continues at coordinate 67,919,193 of NC_030808.1, forward strand.
TTTCTTATGAACAAATGCAAGGAAGATTAAATCTTTAAGTTTCCAAAAGTCGTTTCCAAAAGTTTCAATACTCTACTTTATACTCAACTGGCAGTTTCTCTAGGAAAAGAATTATAGTGGAAAATCTTCCTTCAGAATTTTGAAGGTATTGCTTCATGGCATTTGAAGTCGCTGATTCTGGCATCCAGTGTGGCTACAAGAGGTATAATGCCATGCCAATCCTTCCTCTATGACCCAGTGTATGTGTGTGGGTTTTCTCCTTCAAAGCTTCTGTTTATCCCTGACAGCCTAGAACTCCATGATGAGGTGCTTTGTTGTAAGTCTCTATTTACTCATTGTATTAGATCCTTGGTAATAGGTCTTTCCATTGTAGATAATGCGTATCTTTCCATTTTGAGGAATTTTTGTGTTTTGATTGATTATATTCTTTGCAGCCAAAGATGGAGAAGCTCTATACAGTCAGCAGAAACAAGACAGGGAGCTGACTGTGGCTCAGATCATGAACTCCTTATTGCCAAATTCAGACTTAAATTGAAGAAAGTGGGGAAAACCACTAGACCATTCAGGTATGACCTAAATCAAATCCCTTAGGATTATACAGTGGAAGTGAGAAATAGATTTAAGGGACTAGATCTGATAGAGTGCCTGATGAACTGTGGATGGAGGTTCATGATATTGTACAGGAGACAGGGATCAAGACCATCCCCAAGGAAAAGAAATGCAAAAAAGCAAAATGGCTGTCTGGGGAAGCCTTACAAATAGCTGTGAAAAGAAGAGAAGCAAAAAGCAAAGGAGAAAAGGAAAGATATTCTTAAATGCAGAGTTCCAGAGAATAGCAAGGAGAGATAAGAAAGCCTTCCTCAGAGATCAGTGCAAAGACATAGAAGAAAACAACAGAATGGGAAAGACTAGACATCTCCTCAAGAAAATTAGAGATACCAAGGGAAAATTTCATGGAAAGATGGGCTCAATAAAGGACAGAAATGGCATGGACCTAACAGAAGAAGAAGATATTAAGAAGAGGTGGCAAGAATACACAGAAGAATACACAGAAAGAGATCTTCATGACCCAGATAATCACGATGGTGTGATCACTCACCTAGAGCCAGACATCCTGGAATGTGAAGTCAAGTGGGCCTTAGGAAGCATCACTATGAACAAAGCTAGTGGAGGTGATGGAATTCCAGTTGAGCTATTTCAAATCCTGAAAGCTGATGCTATGAAAATGATGCACTCAGTATGTCAGCAAATTTGGAAAACTCATCAGTGGCCACAGGACTGGAAAAGGTCAGTTTTCATTCCAATACCAAAGAAAGGCAATGCCAAAGAATGCTCAAGCTATCTCACAATTGCACTCATCTCACATGCTAGCAAAGTAATGCTCAAAATTCTCCAAGCCAGGCTTCAGCAATACATGAACTGTGAAATTCCAGATGTTCAAGCTGGATTTAGAAAAGGCAGAGGAACCAGAGATCAAATTGCCAACATCTGCTGGATCATTGAAAAAGCAAAAGAGTTCCAGAAAAACATCTATTTCTGCTTTATTGACTATGCCAAAGCCTTTGACTGTGTGGATCACAATAAACTGTGGAAAATCCTGAAAGAAATGGGAATACCAGAACACCTGACCTGCCCCTTAAAAAACCTGTATGCAGGTCAGGAAGCAACAGTTAGAACTGGACATGGAACAACAGACTGGTTCCAAACAGGATAAGGAGTACATCAAGGCTGTATATCGTCACCCTGCTTATTTAACTTATATGCAGAGTACATCATGAGAAATGCTGGGCTGGAAGAAGCACAAGCTGGAATCAAGATCGCTGGGAGAAATACCAATAACCTCAGATATGGAGATGATACCACCCTTATGGCAGAAAGTGAAGAAGAACTAAAAAGCCTCTTGATGAAAGTGAAAGAGGAGAGTGAAAAAGTTGGCTTAAAGCTCAACATTCAGAAAACGAAGATCACGGCATCTGGTCCCATCACTTCATGGGACATAGATGGGGAAACAGTGTAAACAGTGTCAGACTTTATTTTTGGGGGGCTCCAAAATCACTGCAGATGGTGACTGCAGCCATGAAATTAAAAGACACTTGCTTACTCCTTGGAAGGAAAGTTATGACCAACCTAGACAGCGTATTGAAAAGTGGAGACATTACTTTGCCAACAAAGGTCTGTCTAGTCAAGGCTATGGTTTTTCCAGTGGTCATGTATGGATGTGAAAGTTGGAGTATAAAGAAAGCTGAGTGCTGAAGAATTGATGCTTTTGAACTGTGGTGTTGGAGAAGACACTTGAGAGTCCCTTGAACTGCAAGGAGAGCTAACCAGTCCATCCTAAAGGAAATCAGTCCTGGGTGTTCATTGGAAGGACTGATGTTGAAGCTGAAAGTCCAATATTTTGGCCACCTGATGCAAAGAGCTGGCTCATTTGAAAAGACGCTGATGTTGGGAAAGATTGAAGGCAGGAAGAAAAGGGAATGCCACAGGATGAGACAGTTAGATGGCATTACCGACTCAATAGACATGAGTTTGGGTAAACTCCGGGAGTTGGTGATGGATAGGGAGGCCTGGCGTGCTGCAGTTTATGGGGTCGCAGAGTCAGACACGACTGAGCGACTGAACTGAACTGAAGAGACTTCAACTTTATCGTGCAACCAATCTATTGAAGTTATTATTTGGCTATCATTAATTTGAAAGAATCTTCTTTTTTGGAGTTTTCAAGACTGCAGTGAGGGGACTTATCTGGTGGCCCAGTGGTTAAGAATCTGCCTGCAGTGCAGGGAACACGGGTTCAGTCCCGGGTCAGGGAACTCAGATCCCACGTACCTCAGGGTAACTAAGGCCATGTGCCACAAATACTGCGCCCTCATGCCACACCTAGAGAGTGTGTGCACTGCAGTGAAAGACCCCTCATGATGCAACTAGGACCCGATGCAGCCAAATATATAAACACATGTTTTAAAAACCACATTGAATAATCTCTTCTTCCTGTTCAATGAAAGCAACATCTTATCCCTGAGGGATGACAGAATTTCTTCAACATTTTCTGTAGTCTTCTGTTCCTCCTTGGTTTCTCTTTTGATTCTTTTTGTCTTTTTAATAACAGAGGCTTTCGTGGAATAGCTAATGATCCTTCACTGACTTTTCACATATATAAGTGAAGAAATTAAAAGCTTCATGCAAGTGGGGCCTTGTCAACTTGTTGGATCTCCCAGTAGAGTGAATGGGTATAAATGCTCAACTATCATTATCTATGGATCTTGTCTTTTGAGATGATTAGGTTCCACAGAGAGGAACTTCTGATTTCCTGCTGAGAGGGTGGTGGTCTGGACACAGTAATTAGGTCTGTCTGCCAGCATTTGGGACTTTGACTGAGGAAAGGCCATGAGGGGACTCATTTCAATACACTGATTTCTACTTGGCCCCTCTCCCTTTTGAGTACAACACCTCACCCTGCCTGCAGCTGTACCTCATGCCCAGGAGTTGAGAGTTGGTAAGTTCAGTCTCTCTTCAGATAAACTTTGATCTTTCAGGGCAAGAGAGGAGCAGTGGCCCAGCACATGGAGTATGGGAGGGGATTTGAGACCCTAACTGCTTGTTATTACATTTTTAACCAAACCTCCAATTTTCAGCTTCAATCCACAAGCCAGACTTTCAAAGTTTGTGATGCCACCAACTTCTCAGCCTTTATAGAAACTCTTTTGGCACAAGCAGGCTTACTTTTTTGAATTAGACAAGGGTATAGCACAACACAGAAGCTAAAACCCAAGTCACCCAATCATCTATTCATTTTCCATCATCCACCAATTTGTTGACATGGCTCATCTGCTATTCATCTGTTGTTTCTCTCTCATTCTATTTGTTCTTGTAGGTTTATAAGTTTTCTTTTTCTTTTAGTAAAAACTCACTTTAAGGCTGGGTAGCATAAAAAAAAATAAGCAAGGATGTAGAGAAACTGGAATCCTTGTATACTGATGGTGAGAAAATAGACTGATACAGCTGCTATGGAAAACAGTATAGTGGTTCCCCCCAAAATTAAAAATAGAACTACCATATGACTGACAATTTCACTTCTGGATATAAACCCAAAAGAACTGAAAGAAGGGACATGAATAGACATTTGCACACCCATGTTCACAGCAGTGTTATTTATATAATATCCAAGAGGCAGAAGCACCCCATGTCCATGGGTGCATGGATAAACAAGGAGTGGTATATACAAACAATGAAATATTATTCAGCCTTAAAAAGGAAGGAAATTATAATACATGCTACAACATGGATGAACCTAAAGGACATCAAGCCAGTCACAAAAGGACAAACAGTGCATGATTCCACTTAGATAAGGACCTGTTGCTGTTCAGTTGTTAAGTCATGTCTGACTCTTTGTGACCCCATGGACTGTAGTGCGCCAGGCTTCCCTGTCCCTCACTATCTCCCAGAGTTTGCTCCAACTCATGTCCATTGAGTCAGTGATACTATCCAACCATCTCATCCTGTCAGCTCCTTCTCCTCCTGCCCTCAATCTTTTCCAGCACCAGAGTTTTTTTCTAATGTGTTGGCTAATCGCATCAGATGGACAAATATTGGAGCTTCAGCTTCAGCATTAGTCCTTACAGTGAATATTCAGAGTTGATTTCCTTTAGGATTGACTGGTTTGATCTCCTTGCTCTCCAAGAAACTCTCAAGAATCTTCTCCAGTACTACAATTCGAAAGCATCAATTCTTTGGCGTTCAACCTTCTTCATGGTCCAACCCTCACACAGAGGAAGATCTAGAATAATCAATTTCATGGAAACAGAAAATGGAATGCTTGTTGCCAGGGGTGGGAGGAGGAGGGAAATGGGGAGTTAGTGTTTAATGGGTACAAAGTTTCAGGTTTATAAGATGGAAAAAGTTTGGGAAATGGGTGGTGGAGTTTCATTACACAACAATATGAATATACTTAATACCACTGAACTGTATGTATACTTAAACATGGATAAAACAGTCAATTTTATGCTATGTATATTTTACAGCAATAAAAAAGAATCAATGAGCCAAATATATGTGGATCTATTTTGAACTCTGTTTTGTTTCAATAAGCCGTGTATTTATCCCTCTGCCAAATACTACATTGCCTTTAGTACAATAGCTCTATGTTAGGTATTAAAACAAGAAATAAAAGTTTGAAAACACATAAATCAGACCAAAGTCACTCCTCTATTTCCAACAATTTCTCATTGCACTAAGAATAAAGCCCGATTACCATGGCTCCCAAGACCCTGGGTGGCCTGGCCCCTGCCTCTTTCTGTCTGAGCCATCCTTGCTCACTGTACCCCTGCCACACAGGCCTCTTCTCCATGCCAGGAAATAAGATGGAGACAACAGGCACTCCGTCTTGGAGTGGCTCCCAGCCTGCAAGATGACAGGGCACACATAGGCAGGGCCGCGGAAGGGGTGCGGACTGAGGATTGAAGGGGTACAGGGAGGATGCGGGGAGCCCCATATGATGCTGCCGCGGTGAGTTGAGCGGGATTCCGGGGACCACCTCCCAATACAGCATCAGCCCCCAGGGAGCCGGGGTGGGCGGTTGATAGAGCTGTGTGTGTAAGAACCAGCCACTCAAGTCTGACTGGACAGCAGATGGTTCCTGGTAACTCTGCTGACCTCGTGGCAGCCCCTCAGGGTCCCCACCCTGATACAGGCTCAAGGAGGGGTGAACAGAGATGGATCGCAGGCCAGGGCAGTGGGAGCACAGCCTGGCAGGAGCCTTGGGGCTCCTGATCCTCCCCCCATTTCCCTCCACAAACACCCTGGTGTCACCCGGGGCGTGCTCCTCAGCCACTTCTGCCTGATTCATTACTCTTGGCAACTGAGTCGCACACAGCGCAGCTCTTGCACAAGATATTGTTCAGGAATTTTAAGGCAGGGCCCCAGGGGACACAGGAAAGAGAGAAGAAACAAAGGCCAGGACCCTCCTAGAAGGTCCCGTTGGGAGCAAGCCTGTGCGTGCCGTGCTTGTCTGGGTATCTGTTGGTGGCATGCTGGGGGCAGGGAATGCCAGAGGGGTTTGAGTCCTAGTTCAAAACACACATTTAAAGCAGATTTAGATTTCCCAGTCCAAGCCATTGAAATTTCTTTTCTGAAGAAGCATCTGGAAAAATGGAGGGAAAATTTGCCCAGTTATTTAGTAAAAACAAAACTCAAACTTTCCTTCCCCCTTCCTGCCAAGGTCCCTTTCAGCTATGTGATCCTCAGGGATCCATGGAGGCTGGGCCCCAGCTGAGCTGGCACCAAGCATGTTCGTCCCCAAAGGAGTCAAGCCCCACACACAGCATCACTGGCTAGATGCTAGGGTACCTCCCCAGTCCCCCAAAGATGTGTGCCTGACATCAGCAGACCAACCCCTGGCTGGTCGAGAGAGATTCAAAATCAGTCCATTTCCCAGACTGCTACAAGAGAAGCTTGAGGGCTTCCTGTGTTGGAAGCTTTGTAGCCCAAAGAGCCCTTCTCCCCAGGTCCTAGAATATCCTCAGTGAAAGGAGGAGCGTAAACAGACAGTCTACAAAAAGCCTGGGCATCTGCTTTCCTTTCTAATCACAGAGAATTGTAGGAAACTCAATAGGTGCCACTGTTGTAGCACAGAGTCAAGGAGCCTGTAGGCAGGGCTTGGCCACAGCCTCACTGTAGGTAACTGCTCAGACCACCCAGCTCAGAGCATTCCAGGTGCAGCTCACACAGCTGCTAAACAGGAGTGGATGTGCTGACAGGCACAGGGGTCACCCTAATAAGTAAGGTGTTTAAGGAATTAGACAAGTTGGCTACAGACACCTCCAGGCTTGAGGAATGGGGAAAAGGTAAGAATGGGTTTGCCAGTCCCTCGGGGAGTGTCAGGAAGTTGCAGGGAGAAGCAATTTACACAGACGAATGGTGCCTGAGGGGTGCCTTCAGGAAAGCAGCCTGCTGAAAAAGATGGCCTGGCTCATACTTTGCATTGCAAAAAGGGTCAGCTTCAGGTTGGATACTAGAAGGGTCTGTAAACTTATTGTGCCCCTAAGAGCCCACTTTAGCCTGGAGAAGCTTAACTGTTTCCCACTCAGGGCTCCCACCCCTACCCCACACCTTGGCCTCAGCACACCTATTTCTAAACACACCTTCTCAGGGAGCTCCTGGCCTCTGGAAATTCTAATAACTCTTTCTGCCTCTCACCTACACCTTCCCATGGTGTTTCACCAACACTGGAGCCCACCTGAGCAGGACAGGGTATTCCTGCCCCATAACCCAAGGGAAGGCAAGCCAGTCTGCAACCCAGAAGGAAGGGGCATGCCTGGGGCCCAGAGCCCACTGCTCCCATTGGCAGGATGCAAGCATGAGAGCAGTGTTTATTCCCAAGCCACTTTCTGTCCAGAGCCTCTCAGCTGGGTCCAGGGATGGGTCCAGGGTTCCATTTCTAAGGCTGGTGTTTTTCCCTTCCTTTTGCTGGACAGGGAGAAGCGGAAAAACCCAGCACTGCCTTGGCCCTCAGCTTCTCTGGAGCTGATTTTGCTGCCCCTGGCAAGGTTTGCCCCCAGAGCAGACATGCAAACCACGATTGCAGGCCACGGCAGAGGCAGAATCCTCAGTTCCAACCGTCCAGTTGGAACACCAGACCCGTGTGACCTTCCCAGGCCTTCTCTAAGGCAAAGACCCCTGACACCACTCAGGGCTCAGACCACTGATGCTCCCAACCCCACCCCACACCTTGGCCTCAGAGCACCTACTTCTAAACACACCTGTAGACTGCAGGCTGGGGACAGCGCCCCACCTCTAAAGAGGTGGCATTTATTCTAAAAGTTAAAAAAAAAAAGGGAATTCCCTGGTGGTCCAGTGGTTAGGACTCCACATATTCACTGTCGAGGGGGCAGGTTCAATCCCTGGTGAAGGAACTAAGATCCTGCAAGCAACGAGGTGTGAAGTGAGCCCAAAAAAGAAAAATTTAAAAAAGACGAAGAAAATATCCTCCAGCCAGTGTTAAATGCCAGTATAACCGATTCTCAGTTATCTCCCCGCGGCAAAGTTCCATTTCTGTCTGTCTATAGGATGTGTCCAGCATCAGATTTATCCTAATTGTTTCCTTTTTAAAAACGCTCACTGACTGTTTCCCCGGTGGTCCAGTGACTACGACTCTGCACTCCCAATGCAGGGAACCCAGGTTCCATCCCTGGTCAGGGAACTAGACCCCTGCAGCTAAAGATCCCGCATGCCACAAGTAAGAACCAGGGCAGCCAAATAAATAAGTAAAAATATTTTTTAAATGCTCACATACACCATTAGGTAAACAAGAACCGTAGAATTGTGCAGCTAGTGCGACCAACCAAGGAGCAATTCCGAGACACCCTCCCCCCACCTCCTCCAAGACCACTCACTCCCCCTCTAGAGTCTCCCCAATTATCCAGGCCCTTCTCATCTCTTACCTCCCAGCTTTCAACCCTTACACTATTCTGCAAAGTGACCACATTTTTAAAACCAGCAGACATTTATCTGTTTAAAATCAGGCCTGTTCCAGAAAATCTGGGGCAAACTAATCACCATGACATCACCTTTCATATTTCTTTCTGCCCTACAGCAAGCACAGTGACCATACTTTCCATATAAAATCAGGACACATTATCTGACAGGAGATTCATGGGCAGCCTCCAGGTGCAAGGAGGAGCTGGTGTTATAAAGTCTCAACTTCAAAATCCTGGAACTCCAAGGATATTTGGATGACTTAACTGGAAAAAATGAGAATATTCTGAATCAGAATGGCTCAGAACAATCTGAGAGGAGAGCACCTATGCCATTAACATAGGTTACGCTTGTGTTTATTCCAGGCACATTCGGCAGAACTCCCTGACAGACTGTCAGCTATCTGAGAGGTGAGCCTAGACACCATGCCTGTTACAAAGTTCTCTCCATGTCCAGCAGGGCTACTAAACCCACTACAGAGTGGAGGGTAGATTGATGCCTCTCGTCTCCCATCTTTACGTCCTGCACGGCTGCAATTTCAGAAACACCTTTCTTTCTGTCCCAGACTAGGTCGTGCTGTTCTGCTCTCAGGGCACCCCACCTTCAGTGGGCCTCAGTTCATATTTCTTCTGTGTGCAGCTGCTCTCACCTGTCTCATAGCTGCTTCTGCAAAGAACTACAGAGATCTGGCTCATCAGCGACTCCAACTTCTTGGCGCACAGTAGGTGATCAACCAGTATGTTTAAATCAATGACCTGGTCTCTCTGGTAAGTCCCAGGACTTCATATTCCTCCTTTACACCAACATTTTAATCAATTATTTGAAAGAAGACTGCAAAGCTGCTCGTGAGAACGAAAGGTGCCAACAATCCTGGGGGCATAACGTGTAGGCTAACAGAATCCACCTCCTAAGAGAACAAAAGTCCAAATAAACAGAAAGTTAGCAGAGATCAAGCACTGCGAAGGTTCTAAATCCTCAACTAGACAAAATCAAGAGTGGCCAGGGCAGCTCCTGTGTAGAAGGAGCTGGGTGAGAGTCCCTTAAACTTTATTTAACCGTAAGCTGTATTAACAGAGCATGGTGTGTGAGCAAGGAGAGGGCAGGGCCATGCTGCCTCACTGCTACTGACAGCGTGCTCTCAGATACAGGCACTGCAGGGTGGCTGGACCCCGAGAAAGGGGCTCATGATCTAGCGGCGTGATGACCGTGCCTACTGCCCGCAGGCAACTTGCTGGCACTCAACAGATGTTTACTGAAGGAACATAAAGGCCAGTTGATGGAAACAGGTATACTTAGTCTGGAATGAAACACACCACAAGGAGGACATAACTGTCTTCATATATATGAAGAGCTCACGTATAAAAGAATCTATGTGCTGCATAGCTCTAGAACAGGGGTGTAAAAGTCCAAAATCTAGGCAGATTTAGGCTGATCCAAGGAAGGGTAGCAATGCCTGAACAATGAAAGGGGTCAAGTGTAACATGATAGATCCCCATCCTCAGAGGCCTTCACAAGGAGACTGGGAGGATCATCTGGCTGGGATGCTGTCAAGGGAAACCTCATACCCTCTAAGACGCCTTCCCACCCCAAACCTTAGTCTTCTAAGAACTTAACAGAGCTGAATGCATAAAGTTGAGAGAACTTGGAAAGAAAGATTCTGTTTATGTATAAATTACCTTTGTGCTATGAGCTTGGAATGATCTGTTCCTTGAAGGATTTAATGAACTCACCCACAAAACTATCTGGATTCAGCATGTTTTCAGGAGATACCTCCTCACCCTTCTAATTCCTTCCACTAAATAGTTCATGCTTTCCATTTCTCTTTTAGTCAATTTTGGTAGTTTCTATCTTCTTCAAAAATATAAATTTCTTTCCAGATTTCCAAATGGGGACCTCCCTGGAGATCCTGTGGATAGGAATCCACCTGCCAATGCAGGGGACATGGGTTCGATCCCTGGTTTTGGTGGATTTCACACGCTATGAAGCTACTAGGCCCATGTACCACAACTACCAAGCCTGCGCTCTTGAGCTTGACAGCCATAATGACCGAGCCCACCACAACGATGTATGCCCCCAACCACTGCTCACGGCAACTAGAGAAAGCCTGCACAGCAATGAAGACCCAGCACAACTACATATAAATAAATTAACTAATTTTTTAAAAAGAATTGGTTCTTTGAAAATACAAAAGATTTCCAAAAATATTGTCAGAGTTGAACATGAATATCTCATTTTTGTCAACTCTAGATCTGTGGTCAGAATCTCATTTCTAAATTGTATTTATATTTTCTGGTCTTCTTTGATTGATCTGGCTAGATTTTCTATTTCCTATTTCCAAGATTAGCCCTTAAATATATTCATTAATATAATTTTTCTACTTTATAATGAACTCATTTCTTTTATATAAATAAATCATTTTCTTTGGTTTGTTCTATTATTTTATTTTGTGAGTTGAATGCTTGGTTCATTAATATTTAATATTTTTTGTTCAATAATAAAAAATTAAAGACTATGAGTATATTTCTGATATTGGCTTTAGCTGGTTATAAACTACTCAAAAAGCAAGACTGTTTTCATATCTAGTAGCTATTACTAGTTAGAAAACGTTCACATGCTTATACTTCATCTAGAACTTGAGATGTGCAGACTTTCAAATTTTCTAAGCAACATATGACGTCTTGAATAAATAAAGAAAAATACTTTGTCATTAGATTAAAAATAATCAGTGGAATTATATCATTAAATATGGAATGTTAAAATGCTGTCATAATTAAAACCATTTTGGTTCTGATACAAACATATACATATTGGTTAATAAAACAGTCCAGAAAATCCAAAAGTAATCTCCATACATGTGACTTCAGTATATGATAAAAGTGCCTTAAAATGCATGAGAAAAGAATGAATTATTAAGTAAATAAGTATAATTTTTTAAAAATCACATTTAAGATCCCTAGTTCATACTACACAGAGAAATATTCATTTCAATTAAAATTTTAAAGGTAACAAAGGCCAGAAGAAATGCATATTATAAGCTTAGAGATTCCAAGTATGATATCAATAGCAGAAACCATAAAGACATTTAGGCACTTATATTTAAAATTTTTGTACAAAAGTACAATTACAACCAAAATTAAAAGGTAAATGAAAAATATTTGAGTTATATGTAGAAAACAAAGGTGGAAGCGCTTAATATATATATAAACATTTTATATTACTAAATAAAATGAGTACATAAAGAAAAAAGTAAAGGGTATGGAGCTCATGAGACAGCCAAAGCTCATGAGACAGCCAAATATAAAAAAAATTTAAAATATGAAATTAAATGTGATACTATTCATTATTAAAGTTTGCTAATTTAATAGGTAAAGTGATAACCAGTGCTTATGAGAGGATGGAAAAATTAAAAGTTAAAGATTAAATTCCTAAACATTGCTGATGTGAGAGTAACACTTTGAACTCCATTTTTCTTACCTATGAAGTTATCATAGTAATGATGATCTTAACAATCTGGAAATAGCTATCAAAGACTTTAAAAGATTCAGTAAGTCTAATATCTGCCTATGAAATTGTCAAGGATGTCCATGAGGATGGATGTAGTGTGGTCACTCAGGCGTGTCCAACTCTTTGTGCCCCATGGACTGTAGCCCGCCAGGCTCCTCTGTCCATGGCATTCTCCAGGCAAGAATACAGGAGTGGGTAGCCATTCCCTTCTCCAGGGGATCCTCCCAACCTAGGGATTGAACCTGGGTCTCCTGCACTGCAGGCAGAGTCTTCACCATCTGAGCCACCAGAGAAGCCTGTCTATAGGAAGGAAACTGCAAAACTTTGAAATGCTCATTTTTTTAATGTAAAAATCAATTTTGGATGCCAGATCAATTTAGAGGAAGAAAAGGGATAGGATGCTAAAACCAAGATGAAAACAACAAAAAATTTTCTTTGCTTATTAAAACAGAGAAGCCAAAATTGAAAACATACTTTTTGTCATATCTGTTCTTTAGACCAGACTTTTCCTTCATGGAACACTGAAGAATACAGAGAGTTCTATTTTTGAACAGGACTTCCCAGGTGGTGCTTGTGGTAAAGAATTCACCTGCCAATGTAGGGGGTGCAAGAGACGTGGGTTTGATCCCTGGGTAGGGAAGATCCCCTAGAAGAGGAAATGGCACCCCGCTCCTTTATTTTTGCCTGGAAAATTCTATGGGCAGAAGAGCCTGGCGAGCAACAGTCCATGTTGCCACAGAGAGCTGGACATGACTGAGCACACACATGCATCGTTTTTGAATGTGTATAAATGATTCTCTTGCTCTAAGTTATTTTTACAAGAAAAATTTAATTGAACAATCATGGGCCGAGAGCAAAATAAATCTATTTCAAGAATTGTTCTAAAACATAAAAAATTAATTAAAATTAAGTAATTATGGTACAATAGGATGAAGTATTACACAGTTATTATAAATTATCATCTTGAGGCACATGAGAAAACATCAATTAAATATTAATTTACATAAAAAGGCAGCTTATAAAACTAAAATTATTTAATATGTATAATATGGTGTTTAATAACCATATACAGTCTTCTTATTATAAAAGAGGAAAAATTAAAAGGAAATATACAAGAATGTAGACAGCTTCTCTTTCCAGTGGTGGGACTGTTTTCTTTTCTATACTTTTCTATATTTCCAATTTTTTTTTTACAGTGAATGTCTTTTACTTTCTTGAATAACATGAAAAATATTTTAAAACCTAACTTACTGAAGTTTGAATTATGCAGATTTTCTAGGAAGCCATTTTTTGGCAAATAAATTTAAAAAAGGGAATGGTTGTGACTAGAAGTCCACTCAGAAAGGAAGACTGGGCATGGCATGCCATTTTTGTCTGTTAGAAAATCCATCTGGAATCGGCATGGCTGGTGACCAGCTAGAAAAAGACCAAATGGGCTGCGGCTGTAGCAAAGCTGGCAGCATTCTTCATGGAAGGCCCTGTGCAGCGGAGGGGGAGAGGCTTCCGAATAGGAGCTTTGAACAGTGTCCCTCACTCCCTAGCTGGTGTCCAGCAGGACCGCTGAAAGGACTTCAAAGGACTATGTAGTCCGTCTATCACTCGCCCAGCAGGCAGTGCACACCCCAACACCCCTGCCCAGAGAATCTCACATTGGTTAACTCATCCTGCAAAGATGCACGTCAGTGGTTAACTCCAAGCCCTGAGGGAGACAGCAACTGGTAGTCCTGGCCAACTCCTCTCTCAGGCTTAACTGGTTTCAACCTTTGAGCTGGAGTCTGGATCTGGGTAGAGCCACTGCCATCCCCAGCTGAGGCTGCCAGGGCCTTGGCAGAATCCTGGGGCTGAGCTCTGTCCATGGAGCGAGACAGCTCTGGGCATGGAAAAGCGAGGGGAGGCTGGGCGCCAGCCTCCTCTCCAGCTGTTTTCAATAAGGCTCCACTTCTGAGGTTGCTGGCAGACCTCTGGAAAGGTCTGAACCAACCTCACATAATGTTTTCCATCAAACCCACAATTAAGTAATATTCTCTTAACTCATGAACTGCACATGAAACCTTTTTCCTGTCACTTCTCAGCTCCTCTCCTAAGCAACCTACCAGTAGGTCATGCTGGGGTGACAGCACTTTTGCAGGGTCAGCAGAGACCACAGTACAGGCTTCCCGAGGCCATTGCTATGCCTGCTCCTGCTACACAGGGATGGAAGGGTTGGACATTCGACCTCACAATGTACATACCACACTACATACATCATTTAATTTAATCTACCCAGTGGCCCTGGAAGGTCAGCACTGCTGCTGCTGCTGCTGCTAAGTTGCCTCAGTCGTGTCCGACTCTGTGCGACCCCATAGATGGCAGCCCTCCAGGCTCCCCCGTCCCTGGGATTCTCCAGGCAAGAACACTGGAGTGGGTTGCCATTTCCTTCTCCAATGCATGAAAGTGAAAAGTGAAAGTGAAGACGCTCAGTCGTGTCTGACACTTAGTGACCCCATGGACCGCAGCCTACCAGGCTCCTCCATCCACGGGATTTCCCAGGCAAGAGTACTGGAGTGGGTTGCCATTGCCTTCTCCGAAGGTCAGCACTGCTATGCTAATTTTACAGGTAATAAAAATGAAGCTCAAGGAAGATAAGTCATTTGCACAAGGTCCCCAGATTCATGATTTTTCCACTACAGCCTTTCAAGGAGGTCAAACAGGATTATGGTCAAGAAAATGTCAGATATCACAAAGCTATTAGAAGACCATCTAGTCTTTTGGCAAGATATTTCACCAGTACCCCTCTACTCCCAAGGTATTCTTGAGAGCACAGTTAAGCATCACAGACTTATTTTGTAACTGAATAAATTAGTGACTCTCAGAATGCACACCAGGCCTCCCTGTCCATCACCAACTCCCGGAGTCTACCCAGACTCATGTCCTTCAAGTCGGTGATGCCATCCAACCATCTCATCCTCTGTTGTCCCCTTCTCCTCCTGCCCTCAATCTTTCCCAACATCAGGGTCCTTTAAAATGAGTCCGCTCTTCCCATCAGGTGGCCAAAGTATTGGATTTTCAGTTTCAACAACACTCAGGACTGATCTCCTTTAGGATGGACTGGTTGGATCTCCTTGCAGTCCAAGGGACTCTCAAGAGTCTTCTCCAACACCACAGTTCAAAAGCATCAATTCTTCAGTGCTCAGCTTTCTTTATAGTCCAACTCTCACATCCATACATGACCACTGGCTTGCTGCAGTCCATGGGGTCGCAAAGAGCTGGACACGACTGAGCGACTGAACTGAACTGAACTGAACTGAACTGAGAATGATCTAGGATGGATCCCATTTTCTCCATGAGGTCTTCTGAGTGCTTCTTGCCAATAGCTTTTATCACATATTTTGTAGCATTTTATACTCTCACCAAAGGGAATCAGGTCCCATTTACTGAGGAGGGTTTGTTCATTCACTCACTTGACAAAGGGCTATAGAGCACCCTTCCCTGGCACTGTGCCAGACATTCGTAAGAGATACATGCATGGTTATGAACTAGTCTGGTCTCAGGGAGAACTCTCAGAAGATGGAGAAGACACATCCAACGTAGGAAACCTTAGAAAACAAGTGCACACACACACATTTCCCCACCCTAATCAGTCTGCATCAGTCAGTGCTTGGTGAACAGGAACTGAGGCTTCAGTGCTTTCTGCTCCTAGGAGCTACCCCAGTTTCTGGTGTACATCTGTGTTAGAGTCAGCACAGATGACCCAGCCCCTATCTTGGGAAGCCCCCTTTCTTCAGAGGAGACAGTATCCACCTCTAAGCCTCCCCATTTGGTATCCAATGAAGACAAATATACTCTGAATAAGGGCATGATTGAACGTGAAAGATTAAAATGAGTAAATATGTAGTCCAGAAGAAAAGTGATGTGTGGAGAAGAGAAAAAGAAAAGCAAGGAGAAGTTCAAGGCCTGACCCTGTGTGGTCGGTGGAATCTCCGAGCCTGAAACTATGAGATCTAATCCATCCCTTTGTGTCTGACACCAGGAAAAGGAAGCCAGCACCAGGAGGTTAACTCAGAGGCAGATGCAGACTGGGGCCCTGAGAAGGATCCTGGCTCAGAGAGCAATTTGGCAGATGCAGAAAGGAATCAGGCTGTGAGCTGAGGCAGCAAGAAGCTGGTGGAGACAAACTGACAAACTGAGTTTGCATCTCCCAGACGAAGGAGCTATGTCAAGCCAAACAGTCTTTTGGAAAGCACTTGAGCTTAAAAATGCCCAAAGCCCTTGTCCTCATAATCCCTCTACTGCAAACTAATCAACCCCCAAAATAAAATATTATTGAATTGAAACCTTCATGTATAAAGATATTCACCAGAATTTAATTTATAAAAGGAAATACTGGAAACCACCTAGATAATTACTAATGGATTCAGTAAATTGTAACATATCAAATGTAATGGAATATTGACCATTAAAATTATATTGACAGAGTGATTTGAAAAATGATATGTTGGTGGGGGGAAAGGCAGGATGCAAAACAGTATAAATGATGTATAGATGGTTTTAGGACAGTATAAATGATTTTGAGTGGTGCTTTGGACAGATGAGTAATCCTGATCATATTACTAGTATAATGTACACCATTTTATTAGGGAACTACTATGTACTGATATCAACTCTCCCAACAATAATGCTGTGAAGCAGGAATTATTATTTCCAGCTCCCTATGGAGCTTAGAGAATTGACTTCCTGGCTGCAAAGTCTGTGCCCTTTCTACTCCTCCCATTGCCCTATGGCCCGAAGGTTCCCTACCCTATGTTTTATGACCATTTAAGCCCTGGCAAGGCCACGTTTGCAAGCACTGGGCTGACCATTGCTCCTTGAAGAAGGCAAGATGAACTAGGCCTCCCAGAGGTACTTACCCACCCTCTGCCATAGCTGGTGTCCCATCTCCTGACCCATATTCCTCTAAGCCCTGAAACTTTGGAGAGATCATGCCTGACTAGCGGGCACTCAGAGGTTCAAGAAGCATCACCAAATGTCGCACAGAGAGCTCAGGACCACAGGGAGATGGGGTGAGGAGCAGCTGGAGGTGGCGGGGGGGTGTTGGGCATTGAACTGGTTTAGGAGCAAGGAAGAACAGATAGCTGGGTGACCTGAGTTCTGGGCAGGAAGGGACTGTAGACCAGAGAACAACGACAGAGCCATAATCGGATCCTCCATAATCAGATCCTCCATAATTCGGCCCAATAGCATCTCCTCACTTCAGTTCAGTTCAGTCGCTCAGACATGTCTGACTCTTTGCGACCCCATGGACTTCAGCATGCCAGGCCTCCCTGTGCAACACCAACTCCGGGAGTCTACCCAAACTCATGTCCATCCAACCATCTCATCCTCTGTTGTCCCCTTCTCCTCCTGCCCTCAATCATTCCCAACATAAGGGTCTTTTCAAATGAGTCAGCTCTTCACATCAGGTGGCTGAAGTATTGGAGTTTCAGCTTCAACATCAGTCCTTCCAATGAACACTCAGGACTGATCTCCTTTAGAATGGACTGGTTGGATCTCCTTGCAGTCCAAGGGACCCTCAAGAGTCTTCTTCAACATCACAGTTCAAAAGCATCAATTCTTCGGCACTCAGCTTTCTTTATAGTCCAACTCTCACATCCATACATGACCACTGGAAAAACCATAGCCTTGACTCGATGGACATTTGTTGGCAAAGTAGTGTCTCTGCTTTTTAATGTACTGTCTAGGTTGGTCATAACTTTCCTTCCAAGGAGTAAGCGTCTTTTAATTTCATGGCTGCAGTCACCATCTGCAGTGATTTTGGAGCCCCCCAAAATAAAGTCTGACACTGTTTCCACTGTTTCCCCATCTATTTCCCATGAAGTGATGGGACCAGATGCCATGATCTTCGTTTTCTGAATGTTGAGGTTTAAGCCAACTTTTTCACTCTCCTCTTTCACTTTCATCAAGAGGCTCTTTAGTTTTTCTTTACTTTCTGCCATAAGAGTGGTGTCATCTGCATATCTGAGGTTATTGATATTTCTCCCAGCAATCTTGATTCTAGCTTGTGTTTCATCCACCCTAGCATTTCTCATGATGTACTCTGCATATAAGTTAAATAAGCAGGGTGACAATATACAGCCTTGACGTACTCCTTTCCTGATTTGGAACAAGTCTGTTGTTCTAACTGTTCTTCTAACTGTTGCTTCCTGACATGCATACAGATTTCTCAAGAGGCAGGTCAGGTGGTCTGGTATTCCCATCTCTTTGAGAATTTTCCACAGCTTGCTGCGGTCCACACAGTCAAAGGCTTTGGCATAGTCAATAAGGCAGAACTCTCTTGCTTTTTCAATGATCCAGAGGATGTTGGCAATTTGATCTCTGGTTCCTCTGCCTTTTCTAAATCCAGCTTGAACATCTGGTAGTTCATGGTTCACGTATTGTTGAAGCCTGGCTTGGAGAATTTTGAGCATTACTTTGCTAGCATGTGAGATGAGTGCAATTGTGAGATAGTTTGAGCATTCTTTGGCATTGCCTTTCTTTGGGATTGGAATGAAAATTGACCTTTTCCAGTCCTGTGGCCACTGATGAGTTTTCCAAATTTGCTGGCATATTGAGTGCAGCACTTTCAATGCATCATCTTTTAGGATTTGAAATAGCTCAACTGGAATTCCATCACCTCCACTAGCTTTGTTCGTAGTGATGCTTCCTAAGGCCCACTTGACTTCCTATTCCAGGATGTCTGGCTCTAGGTGAGTGATTACATCATTTTGATTATCTGGGTTGTGAAGATCTTTTTTGTACAGTTCTGTGTATTCTTGCCACTGCTTCTTAATATCTTCTTCTGTTAGGTCCATACCACTTCTGTCCTTTGTTGAGCCCATCTTTGCATGAAAAGTTCCTTTGGTATCTCTAATTTTCTTGAAGAGATCTCTAGTCTTTCCCATTCTATTGTTTTCCTCTATTTCTTTGCACCCATCACTGAGGAAGGCTTTCTCTCTCCTTGCTATTCTTTGGAACTCTGCATTCAAATGGATATATCTTTCCTTTTCTCCTTTGCTTTTCACAGCTGTATTTTATATTTTATAGCATCTCTTACTGCCTTTTAAATTTAGAAAGTTCTCCTTATTTATGCACAGGAAATGTACACATATTCCCAAGTACATAGCATAAGAGAGCTCCTACCAGTTATGTCCTGTGAATACACCTCCTGAGTAAATGAGTTTATTTTTGAAGGACAAATGAGTCTCGTACCATCATGAATTTAGGAAGCTTATCAGTTCAGTTCAGTTCAATCGCTCAGTCATGTCCGACTCTTCGCAACCCCATGGACTGCAACACACCAGGCCTCCCTGTCCATCACCAACTCCCGGAGTTCACTCAGACTCATTTCCATTGAGTCAGTGATGCCATCCAGCCATCTCATCCTCTGTTGTCCCCTTCTCCTCTTGCCTTCAATCTTTCCCAGCATCAGGGTCTTTTCAAATGAGACAGTTCTTCGCATCAGGTGGCCAAAGTACTGGAGTTTCAGCTTCAGCATCAGTCCTTCCAATGAATATTCAGGAATGATTTCCTTTAGTTTGGCCTGGTTGGATATGACGCTTATAGTCACATGTGAAGCCCATCCTGATCAACTCTACAAGACTGTACACCACGCATTTCTGTGTGTTTATCTTACCCAGGGTCCATTATTCCCTCCGCATACTTTCCCTTTGCTCTTTTCTGATCTCTAACCCCCACCCTAGTAGAGGATTAGAAACATTATAAAATTTAATTCATATGGTGGCAATATCACCCCTAAAGGGGTGGAAATTTGTTTGGAGAGAAATCATACTCTTTATACGTATAAAGCACTATATACACACAGTTCATAAAGACAGAGTATATCCTGGAGAACCACTGACCTCTGTGAGTCAGCCCTGTGCTCAAGCAATAAAGTGAACACCTTCCCTTGACCCAAGATTGTCAGACACATCATTCCCAGAAGTAAATGACATGGCAGACGCAAGTCCAGTCCCCTGCTGTCTCATGGCCTCAGCCACACCCATGAGCTCTGCCACCCTTGTGCAGCTGAAACCTGCAGCCATAACCTTTGCTTCCATCTCTCGAGACCAATAGTCTCATGTCAGTGGCTTGGGGAAGAACCTATGTATAGGGATAGTGTACTCAGATGAGGATTCCATGGTCTCACCTCAGTGGCGCTGGGATGGGAATTTCCAGGCATTCTGGTGGGTTCTGATGGACCCCACTTTGAGAAACACTACACTACACAAGGTCTCCACCAATGACTCAGGTACCTAGGTGTCCAGATCTTACCCCAAACTCTAAAAAGTCATGCTCTGGCTGTTAAAAATTAAAGGGTCGGGGTGGGTTGGTGACTGACTTGACTTTTACAAGAGCTGTGCCCCAGGTAAGTCATTAATCAGGCACCAGCGTTCCTTACATGTGTGTGAGGAACCCACCGGTTCTAGGTCATTATGTGCCCCACTTCCAGAAATCAAGGTCTCCCCTCTCCTCTCTGGACTAAACTGTGGCAAGCGGCCCCATCCTCTGGCCCCACAGAGTATGGCATTTACTGGGGTAGTGTCTGTCTCCAAGGAGCCTGGTTGTGGGGGCTGCAGCCCAGGGAACCAGCCTCCATGGCCTCAGCTTCCCCTCACTGCTCACCAAGGAGGTGAGGCCTGCGTGACAGGCTGTGGAAAGTATGTCCAGGTGCCGGGCTCCCTCAGCCTCACGCCTTTAAAGTCGGGATCCAGGTTTGATTTGCTTTCCCTTGCCTTTCTGGTTCCAACTCTTCCAGGCTCGTTTTTCACTCCCCTGTCAGGCTTCCCAGAGCTGGGGGGCCCGGCCGAGCCAAGTCCTTCACACTCCACAGACAGCCCTTCCCACAGCCCCATGCGCGCAACAGGCCCCCACCCTGCTCCCACCGCCTCAGCCTGCCCTGAATCCCAGGGGAGTTTTCTGAGGGGAACGGACCTGCGTCTCTTAGAGGAGTAGCTCAGGGACCAGGGTGTCGCCCGTGAGAGAGCACGACGGCCTGTTTCTTCTCATATCACTCGGCCAGCCCTGTCAGGACACACCTATTCACCATCACTGTGCCCCCCACCCTCATTTCAGACTGCGTCTGAGCAGAGGCAGGGGACGGGGCTGGTGTGTGTGGACTGGGTGTGGAGAAGCTGATTCACAGCCTCAGCTGACTGAGAGTATGAATCTCCTGAATGGAGAGACAGTCTCCTGAGCCTCTCTGACATCATTTTGTCCCCAGTGCACCAAACAGCCTGCACGTTCCCTGAACTGAATTCACCTGTAAACAACCCACTCAGGTCAGCCTTCCTGAGTGGCACAACTTCATGTAGTAGTTGGGGTCAGCTGGTGGGCACACTGATAAAGCCACTAGGTCTCTACTCCAAAATCTTGTTTAAATTTTATGTCATGGATTCATGGAATGTTAGAGCAGGAAGAGGCTTCAGAGTCATTGGTCCAAGCTCTTTATTTATAGATGAGGAAAAGAAAGCCCAGAGGTCAGGGCAAATTAGAGACAAAGACCCAGGCATACAAACCTCAGCTCAACTCCCAACCTGACTTGTGGATCCCAAATACTCCAGTCCTCAGAGGCTGATACAGCTCTCCTTAAATACTCCCCATTCTGAGCAACTAAAACCGTACCTGGCTCGTGGTAAAGTGCTCAATTAACATTAGTAAAATGGATCAAATCCAACACTCAAAATCTACCTTATATAAAAGCAAAACATTACTTTAGTGATACGAGAGATTAAAACTTAGAAAATTCACAGACTGAACAAATAATCTCTCCTTATTGGGCACTTACCAGAAGCTGAGACTGAGGTGTGTTTTTCATGAATTAGACATGGGAAATAGGGAACATGTGGAACAATATATAAATCGTAGAATTTCAGACCGCAAAGGGCCTTAAGGGGCATCTAAATTATTTTGTTATAAGAAATCTGAGAGTCAAGGAGGTTTGGTGGTTTGTTAAAAGTTTTAAGGCAGCTTCATAGGAACCAGACAGAGAAGGCAATGGCACCCCACTCCAGTACTCTTGCCTGGAAAATCCCATGGACGGAGGAGCCTGGAAGGCTGCAGTCCATGGGGTCGCTGAGGGTTGGATACTACTGAGTGACTTCACTTTCACTTTTCACTTTCACGCATTGGAGAAGGAAATGGCAGCCCACTCCAGTGTTCTCGCCTGGAGAATCCCAGGGATGGGGGAGCCTGGTGGGCTGCCGTCTATGGGGTCGCACAGAGTAGGACATGACTGAAGTGACTTAGCAGCAGCATAGGAACCAGAACCCTAGTCCAGAGTTCTTTCTACCACATACTATGTTTTCATCCCATCGAATTGTGGCAATAGAAAAGAATGCAATGGACTGTAGGGGCTAGAAAAGGCTTCAGAGAAAAGTTTAATTCTCCATTACCAAAACTGATAATCCATTAGGTGCAAGATTACTGATGATATTGATTACATTTTTTTTTCTGTGCAGTCTCAAGATCCAGAGTACAGAGGAAACTTGACTCAGGTTGGCCAACTTTTAAGAAAGTTCCAACTTAATTGTTAACTTCATTTAAAGTTGGAAGAAAGTTTCGTATTATAAGAAATGTGAACACCTTGGGGTTCTACAGAAACTGTGTCTATGTGAAAAAATAAACCAGGCCTTCCCACGTAGATCCCTACTGATGAACGCCAAACTGGCACTGCACACCTGTCCCTCCAGCCACTGTGAGCAAACAGAGAGTAAGAAAGGCCTAATCTGGAGTCTCCATTTCTCAGCGCTCATTTTGCCACACAATTTTATTTCCATTTCAAGGCAAACAGTCAACTAATCGGAAACATGTTAAAATAACAGAAGCCCAAAGGCCTTATTGGTAGAGACAGATGTATCTAGGTAGCACTCAGATTCTCTTCCTTGAGAGGTAAACTGTCACCATAAAATTAAAAAACACAAGACACTTAGAGACCATACAACAACAAAAAATTCTATTTACGAGGTTCCAAATCCTCTTCTAATTTTAGGTGGTGAACACATATATGCTTTTATGCGGCAGTGATCAGACTGCTCAGAGTCCTCGCTCCACTTCTCTTTCCACTTTGTGTTATTCACACACATTTCCATTTATGGGCATAGCTCTCCAAATGGATTTGTTTAAATACCTCCTTTTGAGCACAAACTGCTTCCTGTTTTATCATATTTGCTTCAAACATCTTTGTACAAACTACTTCTTTCCTTCTTCAAGAGTGTCAAAAGCAGAATTCTTGACAAAGCACATCAATGTTTTATTGCGCCTGTAACATTCTGTCAATCTGGGCCCCAGAAAAGCCAGACCAACAACGGGTGCTCCCAGCATGCCTTCCTGTCTCCTCAGTTCCCAGCCCTGGGCTCTCGGCATTAGTATGTTGCTATTAGATAGTTTTTCAGGTACATAAACATTTTTCAAGTTATTTTAATTTCCAGTGTTCTAGTTGCAGGCAGTGTCGGGTATTTTGATGCAGTGCTGTAGCCTACCAGGCTCCTCTGTCCATGGGATTTTCCAGGCAATAGTCCTGGAGTGGGTTGCCATTTCCTTCTCCAGCGGATCTTCCCAACCCAGGGATCGAACCCGGGTCTCCCGCATTGTAGACAGACGTTTTACTATCTGAGCCACCAGGGAAGTCACATATATTTTTCCACATATATTTTTATGTTTCTTTCAATGCAAACTGTGTATTCATCTTTGACCATTTATCAGTTAGAATCTGGACATTGAACTCAGGTACTACATCTTTTTACAGGCAATTTTATTGTGCCTTTTAGAAATCACAGAAGTAATTCCTGCCTACTATTTAAAAAATTCAAGCTATAAAAATGTGCATAAAGTAAAAGGTAAAAGTTGAAGGTACGAAATGATGAAAGGTTTCTTTCCCTCTCACTCTTTGCCCTCCCTGCAATGGTATCACTTACCAAATATAACCATTGAAATAATGTTTCTAGTCTTCTTATCATTAAACTCTGTAATGCTAGACAATCCACTCTGGGTCTATTTCTTGATCTAAGAATTTAGAAAGCACTTAGTGGATGTCTACAATAAATGATGACAAATTTCACTGACTTGTACTGCCTCCCTCTCACCAATCATTTTTTGATTTTTAGGTCTTCTATTGTACATTTATGGCAAGATCAAAAATTCAAATACCTAGAGAGTCTGGGCAGGATACCCATGTACAGAAAGTGGGTGAGGACAAGAAATGTCACGAGGCTCTTCCTACCCATCTGTAGCTTTTCCGCTATTAACATGAACATGGTTAGGGAAACAGCAAAGTCATAACCGGCAACAGATTCTTGCCCATGTTGGGAGATGACTGGGAGTGGGCGGTGGGGGTAGACTATAAAAACCTGGCAAAGATGAGCTTAGATGTAGGGATAGTGTCCACTGACCAAGCGTTGCCACGTGGAAGTGCTGCCTGATATTTTTTGAGAAAAGCCATTCAGAAATGAATTGTATGTGTAAGTTTTCCATTTGTAAATCTTAGCTCAAATTTTTTTGCGAATACTGCTGACCAAATGTAAAAGGTCTGTGTGCCAAGTATGGCCGATGGGCTGACCATTTTTCACCTCTGTCATTATGGTTTTAAGTCATACGCCCAGGTCTCTGTTATTTGATCCATCTGTTTTACATGGCATCTCACTTCCCACCAAGTCAGATGAGGACTGTAGTGCCCTCGTAGTTTTCCCTTCCTCCCCTTCTCTCCTCAACCTTACCATTCCCCATTCCTTTACTTACGGCTTGCCAAAGCTTATAGAGTTTACTTTCTGTTCTGTACTATAACTAACACTTTCGAATTTTGTCCAAAGGTTGACTTTTCAAAAAGAACAATTTCTTGATGGCAGTATTACATTGGACAAATATTTTCTTCAAACATCTGGTGGCCATGAATTAACTCTTCACAATGTATGACTGATGAACTAGTTTCCAAATGTAGGCTTTCCATCCCCTGGGTGTAGTCTTATCTCCCTCAGTGAGGGGCTTGACTGCAAGCTCCATGTCCCTGAGTGGGGCATGTCTACTGGTGGGCTTCACTTGGAGTGTCTGGGCATGGAGTAACTGGACAGCAACTGGACGTCCAACACATTTTACCTGGTGGCAAAGCACAGAGACTTTTTGATACTGATTAATATCCATACCACAAGCTTTGGTTTTCTCCATAGAGATATTAAACAACATCCCTTAGTCACCCTGACATCTGCCCTACAGTTCACTTGTAGTTTCCAAATCCTTTCATTTCAAATATGTGGCTCTCATACGTTACGGCATGGACACCCCTCACCCACTAATTCCCCTCTCCTGTTCTCGGTGCAACTCTCAATTAACTGCTTTTAACCCTTTCTGCTCATTTCAATGGCATATTTGCAGGGAGGAGAAGTTAATAAATCTGTTCAGTCGGACATTTTCAATCAGAGCAGCCACCAACTGCTGACAACTGTAGTTTCAGCATGACCTGCCCTGCCATTTCCATTCTGCTGCTTTTTCTCTGAATACTTCAGGAATTCTGTGACACCAGGCAACCCACATCCAGCCTCCTTCTCATGAGGATTCCTGAATCACTTGGAACAGATGGCCACAGAAATTTTGGGAACATGTTCAGCTTGTTGGAACACCAAGATTACCATTCTTCAATGAAAGTGGAAGACAAAGATTCATTCATTCATCAAGGGATTATATTTTTCTTTGAATGAACTTTATGCCCTAGGAAAATTCTCAAGAATTTAATGTCTACTTTCTACTATGAATGGAACAGCTATTGTCAATATATCTTCTAGTTGTGGATATCTGCTTACATGGGGACTGAATTAAATGCAAGAGAGGCCATGATCAGCCCTCCCTGATAGAGCTTTCTGTGATGATAGAAATGTTCAATAATCTGTGCTGCCCAACATGGTAGCTATTATTCACCTGTGGATATTGAGCACTGAAAATGCGGCTAGCAAGGCTGAGGATCTGAATTTTTTAGTTTATTTTAATTAATCTTAACCTAAATTTCCACTGTTTCCCCATCTATTTCCCATGAAGTGATGGGACCAGATGCCATGATCGTCATTTTCTGACTGTTGAGCTTTAAGCCAACTTTTTCACTGTCCTCTTTCACTTTCATCAAGAGGCTTTTTAGTTCCTCTTCACTTTCTGTCATAAGGGTGGTATCATCTGCATATCTGAGGTTATTCTCCCAGCAATCTTGATCCCAGCTTGTGTTTCTTCCAGTCCAGTGTTTCTCATGATGTACTCTGCATAGAAGTTAAATAAGCAATATACAGCCTTCACGTACTCCTTTTCCTATTTGGAACCAGTCTGTTGTTCCATGTCCAGTTCTAACTGTTGCTTTCTGACCTGCATACAGATTTCTCAAGAGGCAGGTCAGGTGGTCTGGTATTCCCATCTCTTTCAGAATTTTCCACAGTTTATTGTGATCCACACAGTCAAAGGCTTTGGCATAGTCAATAAAGCAGAAGTAGATGTTTTTCTGGAACTCTCTTGCTTTTTCCATGATCCAGTGGATGTTGGCAATTTGATCTCTGGTTCCTCTGCATCTTCTAAAACCAGCTTGAACATCAGGAAGTTCACGGTTCACATATTGCTGAAGCCTGGCTTGGAGAATTTTGAGCATTACTTTACTAGCATGTGAGATGAGTGCAATTGTGCGGTAGTTTGAGCATTCTTTGGCATTACCTTTCTTTGGGATTGGAATGAAAACTGATTTTGGGGCTCCAAAATCACTGCAGATGATGATTGCAGCCATGAAATTAAAAGATGCTTACTCCTTGGAAGAAAAGTTATGACCAACCTAGATAGCATATTCAAAAGCAGAGATATTACTTTGCCGATTAAGGTCCGTCTAGTCAAGGCTATGGTTTTTCCTGCAGTCATGTATGGATGTGAGAGTTAGACTGTGAAGAAGGCTGAGTGCCGAAGAATTGATGCTTTTGAACTGTGGTGTTGGAGAAGACTCTTGAGAGCCCCTTGGACTGCAAGGAGATCCAACCAGTCCATTCTGAAGGAGATCAGCCCTGGGATTTCTTTGGAAGGAATGATGCTAAAGCTGAAACTCTAATACTTTGGCCACCTCCTGGGAAGAGTTGACTCATTGGAAAAGACTTTGATGCTGGGAGGGATTGTGGGCAGGAGGAGAAGGGGATGACAGAGGATGAGATGGCTGGATGGTATCACTGACTCGATGGACATGAGTCTGAGTGAACTCCGGGAGCTGGTGATGGACAGGGAGGCCTGGCGTGCTGCGATTCACGGTGTCGCAAAGAGTCAGACACGACTGAGCTGAACTGAACCTAAATTTAAGTAGTCACATGTGGCTATCCTACTGGACAATGCAGTTCTAGACCTCAAACAACTCATTCACAATGAGGAAGCAAAAGTCAATAAACAATAACTGATTAAGCTGCACATTAATTTTAAAAAATGAGTCACAGAAGTATTATAGGAATTCAGAGGGGGAAGCAATTGAGGGCTAGAAAGCTAAGATTTAGCTCAGATCTACCTATGGTGTAGATCTATGTGCTAACGTCTAAAAAGAAATGCCAAGAGATGTTAAGCAAAAAGAGCAAGTTGGAGATCAGTGCATGTACATGGGTACATTTGCATACGCAATATCATATGCAGATTTATGCTTATATTTACATGGAATATTTCTGGAAGGATACCCAAATTGTTAATAGCGTGTACCTCTGGAAGTAAAGGTCAAGGCACAGAGCATTTTTACTTTTGCTGGAATGCTTGTTTTAAAAATAGTTTAACATTTAAATAATTATTTTCTTTATAATAAAATTATAAGCACAGAAATGATTAATGAATAATACATTTTTAAAAGGCCAAGGTAGTCAACTCTTTCCTGTGGTTATTACTCACGAAAGATTTTATGTGATTATTGGGAATTTTCTACATCCTATTACCCTGGTTCTTCTGTCCTCTAATAAAATGCTTTAAAGAGAAAATATACTCAAGGAAAGTAGCCTGAAGGAGGTAGGGTGTACATGGACCTTGATGCTGGATAAGATGGTGTGGGAGAAGGAAGGGTGTTCTTGATAAAGGCACGACCTGAGGTAAAGAAGGGAGCAGGGATGCATGGATATGGGCAGGAACGCTGCAGGGAACAGCATGGGGGATGGGTGGGGACAACAGCCGCTAAGAAACATGGGACCAAATGCCTATGGACTTGACTGGCGAGAGGCCTGGAGTCAGACCCTGTCACCTTCTCAGGGAAATCGAACATTTATTGAGCACCCGTCAGGTGGCAGCCCGGGAGTAGCGCAGTAGTGCCTGCGCTACTCCCGGGCACAAAGAAGAGCAAGAAACAGCCACTGAGTTCAAGGAACCAGATGCCACATGTGAAAGGGATGGCAGCATACAGTGAGACGGGTACAAGATCTGGACCCAGAAGTACTGCCTCCTTCACTTACAGACAGAACCTTGGCAATGTCTGTAATTACTCTGAGCCCCGGGGTTCTTCTATAAAAATGGGGATATGAGAGCATTATGCTAAGTGAAATAAGTCAGATAAAGACAAATGCTGCATGATATCGCTTATATGTAGAGTCTAAAAAAATACAACAAATTAGCGGATACGAAAAAAGAAGCAGACTCACAGATATAAGAGAACAAACTGGTAGTGGTTACCAGTCGGGAGGGTGGGGAGGGCACTCTAGGGGTGGAGAGTGAGTGGTACAGCTACTGGGTGTGAGATAGGCTACCAGGATGTACTGTACAACGTGGCAAAATAGCCAATATCTTGAAATAACCATAAGCATAGTACACCATTTAAAAATTGTATGAATTAAAAAAAATTTTTCAATGGGGACAAAGTACTTTGCCATGAGGACAAAGGGACTAAGATCACATGCCTGACACCAATAAGGCAATGAGAAGTGCTGGCTCCCTTCCGGTGCACTCTGCCCCCATTCCTAATCAATAGGGAAGATAAAATGCCTTCCTTGTTCACCCTTTCTTACAAAGGTGATAGCAGAACAAAGTACCCATGTTGCATCTGTGTGAGTGAGCAGGGCTGGGCAAGCGATGCTAGAGGGAGGAAGGAGGAAAGGGCTCAGGGCTGGAGAGCCAGGAGTTAACTGGAAGGGCCTGTGGGCAGAGCTGAGGAACCTCATCGCAGGCTTGAGGATGTTAAGCAGGGAGGTGACAGTCAGACCTGTAAGGCTGTAAGGACGAAGTGGGAGGACCGAGGTCAGGAAGCAAGAAATCAGTTTCCAAACCACTGCAAACCTCATCTTAATCGCCTCTAAATCCCTATAGTACAAACTATTTAATTGTACTATTTCACACATTTAATTATACTGTCATACCCTACTGTTTTATACACACATGTTTTTCTTAAGAGCCTGTGGTTAAAACTTACTAATACTTCTGAGCACAGGGAATTCCCTGACAGTCCAGTGGTTGGGACTGGGTGCTTTTACTGCCTTGGCCTGGGTTTAATTGCTGGTTGGGGAACTAAAATTCTGCAAGCTGAGCCCCGCCCCGCTTCCCCCAAAAAAGATTTTTGAGGACAGAAAGCACACTAGATGCTTCCTTCAAATTTCTCTAAGTGGTTGAGCGCTTCTGACTTAGAAGTGAACTGGGAAGAAGTTAACGGGGGAAAGATACCACCGTTGGTTAAAGTGGAAACTGAGGAGTTATTCACGTTTTTATGGATCAAGTCTGCTCTGGTCCCTGCCCTCACCCTCCATGATGAGGCCAGGCCAGCCCTTTATTGTGAAGCCCCTTCAGTGAACACTGAGCCCCTCAGTCTGGCCTGAAGCCTCATTTGGGCTGTACTTCAAGAGGCACTCAAATATCAGCTCATTTGATTCACAGCACAGCCAGGGCCTATCAGCATGTTTGCTTTGTCTGATAAGAATGAATTCCAGGGCGAAAGGGGAGAAATCTCCAGTAACTCCAGCATTTTCTCCTACCATCTCAGTCCTTTCGCACTTGGCTCTGTGTGGGGGAGGCAGTCTGCTGGCACCTGGGCTGCCCTCGTGGGCAGCAGAGCAGGAGGAGGCATTTCAGTGAGCGTCTGGCATGTGCAGGCGCCCGGCTACCTGTCCACGGAGGCCCCCCGGACCCTGGGCCCAGGAACACTCCGCAGGCGGCGGCACCCCACACCCTGCTTGCATCTGCACTGCCGGGCCCTCCTATGCCCATGGGTGGACAACAGACCCCACATCTGAGTTTCATCTACCTTTTTAGTCCCCGAAGCAAACCGCTCTCCTTGACCATCATCCCACTCAGTCCCAGCAAAGTCTTCTCACGGAAAGAGGCCCATGATGACGTTAGAAGTGGGCTCAGGGCCCTTCAGCAGAGAATTTCAGAGTTCTGGGTGCTCAGAACGTGAGTGTTGGCGTGGTTCCACTGGGTACATCCCTTGGGCAGACAAGACACCCTGCTCTTATGTGACAGTGTGTTCAGATGACGAAACAGGTTTCTACAATGTGGGTTCAGGTTGTCTAAATGTGGTACTGATGAGCTATGGATCCAAAGTTGAATGAATTCTGGGAAAATACAATCTTTTTAAGCTGGCAGAGCCAAAAAAGAAAGAGGAGGGGGTAGGTAGCCTTGGCTTAAGCAGTAGACCCTGATTAAATAGTTTTCTATAATGACATTAAATCATCACTTAACACCATATGGTTGACTTCCTCTTAAGAGGCCTTAGACCCTGTTGGTTCAAGCCAGATGGCCACAGCCAGGGAGGAGCAAATCCCTCTGAGATGCTTTATCTGCAGGGCACATTCAACTCAAGTACTCCCCTCACTGTTGGTAGATTTGGTAAGGGTCTGAAAGGGTTTTTTAGTTCTTTTCTGTGCTGTGTCTTCTCCCCTATTTATTCCCATTATTTAAAGAGACAGTATCTCCACATGCATCTCATTAGGTGTTTATCAGTTAGGAACACTTTCTGTAAAATTTCCTGTGTGAATGACCACAGTCAAAGATCCTATCTGGGAAACTCTCTAAGCCTTCGGACTTTTGGGTCTTAGCTGCTGGTCTTTGTGCTCCCTCCACTGCTGTGCCCTCCACACCCATGCACATTGCCCATGCCCACACTGACCAACCCTTTGTATTCTGATTTGTTCCCTCATAGTTTCAGTATGACTGCCTGAGCTCCAGGCATCAAATCAGCAGTTAAGATAGGAAGCAAGGGTGAGGTGGAATATGAGAAAACCAGTGATTTGTTTTAATCAGAAAAGCAAGAGTTTTCCCAAAAATACGCGAGCAGACTTCAGCCAAATGTGTCACTAAGCCACACTTCGCTGCAAAGGCAAATGGTGCCATGGCTCCTAGAACAGAAAAGGAAAGGGCAAAGGGGTCTGGCTGTGGGCCACAAAGTGGAAAAAGCCTAAAGGGTATGAGGAGGTGACCCCATTTGGCGCTCGGTCTTTTAAAACAGAAAATTCCCGCTCACGTCACTCAGCCTCTGCCCTTCCCTTCTCTGAGGCTGCCAGATCAGCTGCATCCACTGTGCAACTGCATTTTGGCATCCAAACAACCACTTCCTCATTCTGGAGTCATCTGACATGGCTCTACCTTGATGCAAGGCATTCCTTTGTGTCCTTTGCTACAGCGATAATACATACTCACAACACGCTAGTTTATAAAGCACTTTCTAAGAAAGATCTTCCCTCTGTGGTTTTCTCTGGAAGTTCTCAGATGGAGCCCAGACACTCCACCGAACATCTCTCTGGAATCTTCTTCCGTGTCCACTATGCACCAGCCGCTGTCATGGTGTTGTTCTGGGTTAATTCCAGGGAGTTGATGAGTGGTAACGGAGCTCCCCAGGCTGACTTCTAAGAAACACATTCACTTTGACCTACAGCCCACATGTAACATACAAAGTCAATTATTTCCTCAATACAAGCAAAATAAAATGTTCACCTAGAGAATGCTCTGCTTCAAGAATACTGCAATCAGCATCATGAATGTATGAAATGCCATTGAATTGTTTAAGATAGTCAAATTTACATATTTGAATGTTACCTCATTAAAAAAAATACTGTTACTACTATACTTTTTGACTTTATGAACTGCTCTTACCATCTTCTTCCTCAATTTGTTTTCTTTTCATATCCCTGCAGGCCTGAAAATACAGAAACAACTAACTAGCTGTTTCTTATTCTCTTCTTCTATCTTTCTTCTCAGATAAGGTAACCAAAGTCCAGAGAAGGTCTGACCTGCCAACCTGAGGATAACTGAGCAACAGAGAACTCCAGTGTGTGGACTCCTGGGTCAGTGTTCATTCTACAAAGGTTCCAACTCAAACA
The DNA here is from genome assembly GCF_001704415.2 of Capra hircus. NCBI lineage: Eukaryota > Metazoa > Chordata > Mammalia > Artiodactyla > Bovidae > Capra > Capra hircus. The sequence continues at coordinate 67,951,445 of NC_030808.1, forward strand.
GCCCAAAGGCTCAGCTCCTTCATGACCTCCACAGTCAGTGAACGAAACACCTCCTCTCCGTCTACAGACGCTAAGTCATCTCTTACTCTCCACAGTTTGCATTAATTTGAGAGAGGAGTCCATCTCTGACAAGCAATAGTGCAGGAGGGTGGGTATGGTCAGTTTCGCTAAGCCATTTTTTTCAAAAGTTCACCTTTAATTTTTTAAGTGTAAATCCAGTGTTCTATAACATACTCAAAAAGCCGTGCAACCTTGTTGTTCAGTTGCTCAGTGTCTAGCTCTTTGTGACCCCATGGACTATACAGTCCATGGAATTCTCCAGGCCAGAATACTGGAGTGTGTAGCCTTTCCCTTCTCCAGGGGATCTTCCCAATCCAGGAATTGAACACAGGTCTCCCTCATTACAGATGGATTTTTTACCAGCTGAACCACAAGGGAAGCCCACTATCTCCCAGAGTTTGCTCAGACTCAAGTCCATTGAGTTGATGATGCCATCCAAACATGTGCCACCATATGCAACCATGTGCAACCACCACCAATACCTAATTTCAGAAAGTTTTCATCATCCCCCAAAGAAACTCTGCACCCTTCAGCAGTCACTCCCCACTCCTCCTCCCTAGCCATCAGCAACCACTCAGCTACTTTCTGTTGCCATACATTTGTCTGTTCTGGACATTTCAGATACATGGAATCATTCAATATGTGGTCTTCTGTGTCTGGCTTCTTTCATTTAGCATGCTCATTTTCAGTGTTCATCGTGTTGTATCATATTTTAAAACTTTACTCATGTTTCTAAATCCCCAAAGAATCTTCCTGTTGCTTCTTTCCTGCCAGTTATGGGCATGGGAGAATGGGGGACCACAGTCAGAGCAACAGAAAAGAGCACTCATCCTGATAGAGCCCAGAGAGAACAGCAGACCCCTCAGCAGCATCACCAACATTCCCCTCTTTAAGTAAAAGATACAATACGACAAGGAACATCAGATCTACTAGCAAACAGTTAACTAGACAGGCCTCTATAGAGAACATAACATAGCCTCTGAATACTCTGCAGATGACCACACAGCCAAACCTGCCACTTAAACAAAGGCAAGGCTCAGCAACATCCGGGAAGAGTGATGCTGTTGACCCCTTCCATCCACAGACTTAACTTGTAGACTCAAAGTGCAACCTGTGAGTTCATTACCTCACCTGTCTTTTGCTCAGATCAAAGCCTTCCAGCTTCTAAAGCATTTCTTGGGAAGACTGCCTGTGTTTAATCTCGGACAAATATTACTTGCAAACCTCCTGACTTCCATGTGCATCTCCACGTCAAGCTGATGATCTGACTTCCTGGTGACTTGAGCAAGCAGCTTACTAATGGTCTGTCCAGCTGGGCATATCCTCAATGTTCTTACTGATAGTCTTCCCATCTTCTTCTCCTTTCTATACAAGGTGGACAAGGAAATATCATTGTCTGCTTGCAGAGGAAGAAATGGATGCCCAGTAAGGGCAAGAGACCAATACTTATTAGCAAAAGGTGACAGAACTGAAATGAGGAGTACTGTCTCCTACCCCATTGCTTTGGATGTACCAGGTGGATACACAAGAGGTTGTTAACCAAACACTCCTTCCAGGTAGGAAGTAAGAGAAAAATGAGAGTTCATTCTCCACTGTCCAGATTTGAGGGCACATCTTTAAACTGACGGTTCAGATATTAAAGAATTCACTGCAATGCAGGAGACCCAGGTTCGATCTTGGGTGGGGAAGAGCCCCTGGAAAAAGGAATAGAAACCCACTCCAGTGTTCTTGGCTGGAAAATTCCATGGACAGAGGAGCCTGGCTGGCTACAGTCCATGGGGTCGCAAAGATTGGGACACAACTGAGCAAATAACACACACATTTAAACCCAAGTTGTACACTTCCTGCCATCACCGTGCCCTTCTCCTATAATCAGGTGCAGGAACCAGAGCATGACTCGCACAAATAGCAAAACATCTCAGTGTCCTTCCCCAACCCCCAACTCTCCAACACAACCTAAAGTCAACTGTAAACTGTAATAGGGCCGATGGACTTGTATGCATTTTATATGAGGGTCCAAAGGAAAGCAGGCCTTCTGCCAGATCAGCCTGCTGAGAAGACTGGAACAGAAGCAACTGCCCAGCCCACGCCCACTTCCCTACCCTCCTACCCACCCAACCACCCTCACCACCCCGCTCCCCGCCAGAGCCGCCCACTCAGCCTCACTGCTTACCCTCCCTTCAAACTTGGCGGTGGCTCCTTCCTTGATGCAGAGGTTCCGAGGGGGCAAAGTGAAAGCAGGGGCCTCAGTCAGGGGCATGGAGCTGACTCTTGAGTGATCCACAGTGAGGGAGGTTTTGGAAACGTGGGTCTGGGCGGCCAGCTTCACATCCCCCATGGTCTGCAAACAGGAAGGAAGATCCAGTCAGACAAAGTACAGCTCGTCCTCCCTATAGGCGGCCGGGTACCCAGGGTGCTGGTTGGGTTTTACAGGGAGACTCACTAGGTCAGGGTCCACCTGGAGCTCCTCTCTGGGGACCAGGGGCTCTATCCTCAACTAGTGAAGCTGTAGGAATGAGGCCCAGCCCACCCCAGCAGCAGCTCCCAGGGCCGTGTCCTGGGCTCCCCCAAATCCCATGGAGAACTTTCAGGAGAGGGGCAGCTGGGGCAGGAACAGAAAAACCAGATGGTTCTCAGTGCTCTTACAGTGGGTATCTAAAATCAGTGCCTAATAGTATTCAACCTTCAGAATCAGTATCTGCGTTAGGCACTCTTGGTAGGAAGTAAAAGCTTCTTTTGCCTGAACTGTGAGGGCTCTTAGGCTAAAGAAAAATGGGATCCATACTCCCAGGAAGGAGAGAGTTTGAGATTAATACGGCAAGGAATCTGGTTGAGGTGAGGCGAGAGTGTGGGGCTGAAAGCAGGGAAGGAAGCAAGGCTGGGGAGGACATCCCATTTCTGCGGACCAGACTGTAAAAAAGGCTCAAGGCCACAGGACATCAGAGAAGGGGGCGTTTTAAGGCTATTGGGCTCACTCCTCCACTTATAAGCGAAGCCCAGAGGAGGTAAGTCACTTGCCCAAAGAATCAAAGCTCAACGATGGCATCACCAACAAGAAAACCTGGCCCAGGGCCTCACTGTCTATGGGGCTAGCAGGTCAGTTGGAACAAAGGGACTTCCTTTGGGTTAGTTCTAGAAATGGGATCATTAACAGGTGTGAACCAGGTTTTGGTTGCAAACTTCAGAAATGGACTCTGGCTCTCATAAAAGGAGAAGCGATACGTTGGAAAGATGGGGAGTGGGAAAGCTGTCGAAGTCCACAGGAAAGGCTGGAGCAGCAGGCTGGGAAAACAGGCAGCAGTGGAGAGGAACCAGGTCGTCAGAGCCCAGCCAAGGTTGCTGGACACCCGTGCTACCCCCTGGAGTGTGTCCCAAGTATCCTTGTTCCAGATTCTAAACCAGGTGGGCGCCTCACCGGGCTGGGATGGTTCCACTCTCGGGACCCACGCTGGGGACCGTGTGTCCATTCTTCCTCAGCATGGAATCCACAGTACCTGACCTCAGAGGACTGCAATTTAACAAATACCTGCTAAACTAAAGAGTATTTCTAGTTTTTATTTTTCTGTTCACTTTCTTAGGATCTTTAGTCACAAGTTTAAGTCCCATGCCAAATGGGATAAGCTGACAGAGATGAACAGTAGTGTCTGGGCATATAATTGGTTTTAAATTTAATAACATCTAACAAAAATAAAAGAGAGATGTATTTTGAAGTGCAAGTTAAAATAACAAAGACCTAGGTTTGTTTGTAACAGGGTACATCCCTTGCTTGATAAACCTAGCTTTCTCTTTCACTGATGAGGTATCAGCTTTGCAAACAAAATCCTTTCAAAATGATAAGACTCACAGGTTCCCTGGAGTAAGTAACAAGAAAAACCAAATTTTTGTAGCATTTAGTATATACCAGGAACTATTCTAAGCACCTTATAAACAATAGTTCATTTCTCCTTATAACACTAGGAAACAGATCATCTCATCATCCCCATTTTATAGATTAGAAATGGAGGCTCAGTGAGATTTAAGAGATTTGCTTAGGGCCAGGCAGCACTAGTGGTAAAGAACCTGCCTGCCAGCGCAGGAGACGCGGTTTCAATCTCTGGGTTGAGAAGATCCCCTGGAGTAGGAAATGGCACCCCACTCCAGTGTGCTTGCCTGGAGAATCCCATGGACAGAGAAGCCTAGAGGGCTATATAGTCCATGGGGTCACAAAGAGTTCAACACGACTGAAGCAACTTAATGGCACCCCACTCCAGTACTCTCGCCTGGAAAATCCCATGGATGGAGGAGCCTGGTAGGCTACAGTCCATGGGGTCACGAAGAGTCGGACACAACTGAGCGACTTCACTTTCACTTTTCACTTTCATGTATTGGAGAAGGCAATGGCAACCCACTCCAGTGTTCTTGCCTGGAGAATCCCAGGGACGGTGGAGCCTGGTAGGCTGCCGTCTATGGGGTCGCGCAGAGTCGGACACGACTGAAGCGACTTAGCAGCAGCAGCAGAAGCAACTTAGCATGTACCCATGGCATTTAGCAGGGGGCAGAATTGACATTTGATCCCAGGTGTGTGGCACTTATTCTTAACTGCTGGGCCCTCTTGCCTCCTGTAAGCAGTCAGAGTTGGCTGGTGGGAAGGGTGTTTGAGGTTGAGGTAATAAGGGAGAAAGCGGCGACCTCTCACCACACACGCATAGACCCGAGAGTTTCTGAGTGTCACAGCATACCATCAACAGCATTAAAAGGGGAATGATGATCTGGGACACAATGCTTTCAAGGAGAATAACGGACTGGGACGTCCCTGCTAGCCCAGGGGTTAAGAATCTGCCTTGCAATGCAGGGGAGATGGGTTCCACCCCTGATTGGGGAACTAAGATCCCACATACTGCAGAGCAACTGAGCCAGTGCACCACGACTTCCGAGCCCATGTGTCACAGCTCCCGAAGCTAGTGTGCTCTGGAGTTCCTGTGCTGCAACCACTGAGCCCGCTCGCCGCAGCTAGAGAGTCTGTGGCGCCACACAGAAGACCCTGAATGATGCAACCAAGATCCCATGTGCTGCCACTAAGACCCAACACAGTCAGATAAACAAGTGACAAAGCGCCCCAGGATTTAAAAACAAACAAACAAAAAAAAAGAATGAAGGATTAGGACACTTCGTATACAAGAATACAGCTGACATAACGAGCAAGATATCACTTGGACAGTTCACAGAAGATGAATGACCACAACACAAATGGACGCTGTCTAGCCTCAATCAGAATCCAAGAGTGCAAGTTAAGAAGAGGTCACTGTTTTTAAAACTAACCAAACTGACATTTAAAAAGAAAGATAACAAATACCAGTGGGACCATGGATACCACTCATATCCTTTGGAGGAGTATAAATAGATGTAATCTTTCTAGAAAGCAATTTGGAAAAAAGATTCTGAAAAAAACAGTCCATTTCTTTCCCCAATAATCCTACATTCAGAAATGTGTTTTCTGAGAACAAATCAGAGATATAGTTCCAAATTTACATAAAAGAATGTTTACCACATTATTGATAGGAAAATACATAGAAAAATAATCTAGTTAAACAGAAATAGAAAGAAAAAAGCAGTTAAATATCCAACAGTGAGAATTGGTTAGCTATATCAGGCATTTATATGAGTATATATTTACAAGGAAAATAATAATAGGAATTATTGACATAGAAATTTTAAGCCAAAAATAAGTTTCATAATGGAAAATTTCAAATGGGAAAATAGAATGGTAAAAAGTGAGTACCTTGAACACCCATTGCTGGATTCAACAATGACTATTTTGCCATATTTATATCATTGTGTTTGTGTATGTGTTTGCAGAACCATTTCCAAGTAATCATGATATAATTTTAATGGCAAGCATCAGGATATAGTCATTCACTCATTTAAAATATATTTATTAAACATCTGCTGTGTAACAAGGGACACAGCAGTACACAATTACATGTGTGTGTGATGAGTGGGGTAACAGGGTAGAGGAGGAATGGGGTTCTTACCTCCTGCAGGGCCTGCCAGGACCATGCCCTGGAGGGGCCACTTCACCTGCCCTCCTCCACTGCCTCTGAAGTGAGGGGCAGACATGCTGTGCTGCCAGCACCAGTGATCAGGTCGAGTAAGTGCGGGTGTCACAAGGGTCACACCCAGCCACGAATCCAGGGCACTGATATCTTTCAGCTGTGGCCTGGGCAAGGAACTTCAACTCTCCTGACCTCAGTTTCCCTTTCTGTAAAATGGGAATGATACTAACTTCACAAGGTTGAGGGGAGGATTTGAATGAGAGTGTATATGAAACACTCAGGGCAGCATAAGAGGCACTTAGTAAATGCTAGCTGTCAACATCATCACCCAGCTCCCAAAGGGAAAGCAAGACCCCACCCTGTAGGACAGATCCTTTCCACCAAGGACGGCAAGCCCAGGTCAGCCTGATTGTCCCCAGAGCAAGGGTGTATGCATGTGGTCATTGTATAACAGCAGTGGGAAGCAGCTGGCAGACCATGAGGAGGTGGGCAGGAGGGACTGGCAGCCCACACACACTGTTCTATCTGTCCCAGCCTGAAGAGGCAGGGGTTCAGGCCCGACATCGTGCTGGGCCCTAATCTCGCTCAATCCCTGGTCCTACAAGGCCGTTCTGATTATTCTCCTTTCACAAACGCGGACACCAGGGCTCAGAAAGTCAACTCCATGTAATCCAAGGTCACAGAGCTAAGAAGTGGAAACCAAACTGAATTCTGATCGCAGCCAATACCCTGTGGGCTTCCTGGAGGGCCCCAGACTCAGACGAGGCATTTCCTGCTTTCCCCAGTAATGGGAGATGCCATAGGCAGAGGCTTGGGAACTGCACAAAGGAAGGGGGAGGGGGGAGTGTAACACTCCCTTCTGCTCTCAGTTCTGGCTTTGGAAGACACAAGACTCTTCCTCTCAGCTTTCAGGGGAGCTGGAAACTAAGAGTAGTGACATCAGGCTTAGAATCCTCTCTATTAATCCTCTTGATTCTGACCTTCTGAGGTCTCTTGAAGGTCTTGGATGCTATCAGCAAAAGGAATATGCTCAGCCTCAAACACAGAAGACAGAAGTAAGTCATCCCTCCCTGGCCAGGTGGGAAAGTCTGGCTTCAGGTTAGAACAGGCAAGTCAGTGCAGCAAGTGCACTGTGAGGAGTGAGGGTGGGTGAGCAGGCTGGTATTAACCAGAGCCCACTCCCAAGCTGGTCAGGTATACCAAGCAGCTCTGCTCAGCCTATCGCTCCACCCACTGCCATCAGCCACATAAACAGATCCTGTCCACACTGCCAGTGAATGATTACTGACATAGTTGGAATGCTCGATCAGAATAATAATAATAGTAACAATAATAATACAAAACATCCGTGTTCCCTTATAATGCCTCATCCAGCCCGGGGACCACAGTCCAATCAAGAGCACCAGCGCGGCTGGGTGGTTTCTGCAATAATTTCTCTACCGGCAGAGCAGTGCTCAGTGGCTAGAATGGAATACCCCTAGCTAGGGGGTTCCATTCAACACGAGTTAATGCAGATCAAAGGAATAGAAGTAAGGAGAGGGAAAAAAAGAAGGGGGGATCAGAAGAGAGGTGGTCTGAGAGCTGGAAGCCACACCCCACCACACGCTCGCAAGGCGTGGGCCAAAGCTCACTTCCAAATAGGGTTTTCCTAAGTAGCAGAGTTTGCTCATCATTCAAAGCAGCACTAAATTAATTTGAATTTGATCAAAAGCAGTTCAAATTCTCTCCTGAACCCAGAAAGCTGAACACTTTCAACTATGGAACGATGGCCAAAAGAGGGCAAAAAGACTGAGGCAAAAAGACTCAGAGAAAAGTTTCCAGTCAAGAATCATGTTATACAGCAGAAGTTCAGAGAAACCAGCTGCCCCTTCCCCACCCAAAGTGCACACATTTCAAATGATCATTGTCCTTAAGCACCTGATCTGGCAGCAAGGCATCTGGAAATACCATACCTTCCCCACAGGGAAGGGCTCCCAGCGGGCTCTGTACTGGAAGCCTGGCAGTCGGCTATGAAGCCACGGAGCCACGGGCACACAGCAGACACAGCAAACCACCCAGGTGCAAATGCCCCCAGCAATGACAGCTCCCTCTCTCCACCTTAATCCTCTCTCTTCAGAGCCCTCAAATCCCAACAAATGCCCTAATCACTCTTAATCCTGGAACGAGCTCCTCAGCTGTGGGCTGAGCCCGCTGACTTGCCATGACCCACAGGAGCAGGCAGTGGGACAGGGCCACACGCCAGAGAATGGACGCGCCTTACCGTGGCCTCTCCCTGGGCAGCTTTCCCACAAGTCAGGACGCGTGGGCGGCCACTGCACCACTGTACCGCTGCGATGCCTGTCCAAGGTCTGTCCGAGAAGGAGGACAGTGAGGGAGAGCCAGGGCTGCCTCAGAGCCCAGGGCCAGGCTGAAAAGTTAAGGGGCGTTTGGCTGACTGCTGTCAGATGTTGCAACTTGCCTTGCACCGGGCAGCCAATTTCACTCGGTCAGAGAGATCTGTTGTTTCAATCCGCCCAGCTGGGGTGACCTTTGAAACCCCTGGCTGCCAGCTGCAGAGGCTCTGAGTGGAGTCTCAGGGAAACCAAGAGTGGAAGCTCACAGGTTTTGACTCGTTCAGAGCTGCACGTTCCAATCCGAGCGTGGAGCAAACAGAGGACTCTGTCAAGCCAAGAGCTGAATCCTTGGCAGGGCTGGGCCCACCCCCAACTCCACATCTGGCCTGGAACACAACCCAGCTCTAGACACATCTGGTCTAGGATAACTACCCAAGGCTGGTGGGACCCTTGCCTCCTGAGACCCAGCTCCCTCCTCCTTGAATTGAAGAAGCCTGGTTTATGATCCCTGGAGTGGGAGCAAGCCCAGAGAGCAGATGGACAGGGGACTCCTGTGTTGCAACCATCTTAAGGAATCTGGGCTGAGATTTGAACCACACTCCACAGATTGTGTTCATGTTGAGAAGATCTAGCAGTGCTGGTCCTGACCCCTGGAGAGCTTCAGAATTGGTCCCTGGTGCATACTTCTAAAGCATGGTAGCAAGGTGATGTCCAGACCAGTCCCTTTCCTCTGGAGGAGAGAATGTATTTCCATAGTTCCAAAGGAATCTCTCATCCTATACAACTCACACCTTGGGACAGACTGCAGATGTCCAAATCAGAAATGAGGGTTTGGAATTAGAGGAACCTGGCGTGCTGCAGTCATTGGGATCACACAGAGTCGGACATGACTGAAACAGCTTAGCATGCACACAAGCTGTTCTGCTGGCTCATGTCTGATTCCTGAGTAACTGGTCTTCTCCTAACACGTAGCTGACTCCTTAGCCTCTAGCTCAGCAGTTCTCAAACGTTTTGGTCTCAGGGCCCTTCATGCTCCTAAAATTATTGAAGATCCCAAAGAGCTTATGTGTGTGAATTGCTGCTATCAATAGTAACTGTATTACTAATTAAAACTAAAGAAAGACTAATTCATTAAAAAACATTAATAATGATCTCATTATATTAACATAGATAATAATTTTTAAAGAAAAATATATTTTCTAAAATAAAACTAAGAAAAAGTTTAGTAAGAAGAGTTGTTCATTTTTGCAAATTCCTTTCATTTGTATTTAATTTCTATTTCTTTAATAGAAGACAGATTCTCATGTCTGCTTCTATATCCAGCTAGTTATAACATCACACTATTTGCAACCACTGGAAAATGTCACTTGAGACATAAGGAGAGTGAAAAAAGCAAATGACATTTTATTACAAAAAACATTTGGGCCTCCTGGGTCCATGAAAGAACCTCATGTCCCCCAAAGTCTGCAGGGCCCACTTTGAGAACTGTCGCTGTAGCCTCTCCCCTGTACCAACCCCTCCATCACCATCTCCTCTTCTGTCCTCTGGAAAGCACACAAGTGAAAAGGGAAGAGGTTTTATAGGAGTATTGGTGTGTGGCTTTGAGGGGCAGATGGGAAAGAATGAATCAATACGTAATTTTATTCCATCTTTTTTTCCCAAGGAGAAAGGCTAAACACATGTGGACCAGAGAGATTTGAAGACAGACACAGATGAAGGTAACACCTTCAAGTTAACTGAATTCTTGGTCAAGACTGAATATGCACCCCAGACTCTGGAAGACCTTAGACCTTGCACATGCCAGTTATTCAAGTATTTTATGGATAATAAAGGAAGAAATTGAATTTAAAAAACAACTTGCTATTCACCACTGAGGAACAGAGATGAATCGAAATCTAGGTCTTCGAGACAGAGGTCTCTTGGAAGGCAACAGGGCTGGAGAGTTATTTTGAACTGGACAGAACCAAGGATGGTAATTTGGACAAAATCGTGGAAGGTGTATCTATCACACACATCACAGTTGGCCCCTATGTAGTCATGTGTTATTTGATGAACACCTGTCTCTCCCACTGGAACACAAGCTCCTGCAATGGGTCATGGGTTCTGTGTGTTTCATTCACTGTTGTATCCTTAATGGCTAGAATACAGATGAGCCCACAGTAAGCTCTCAATAAGTGCTTGTGAAATACATGAATAAATTGAAAGTTGGGCTAAAAAAAAAAAGCACTTAAAAACCATCACTTCCAAACTGAGGCACTACTTGATTTTGTTGTGGAGCAAACATGTGAATGTGAGAGAAAGGATGTAGGGAAAGAAGTGGGTGAGCAGGCCACAACAATAAAAAAAAGTCTATTCCCTGGGGCCTACTGGCATTTGGTTCCAGACACACGGGTGCCAGTTCTGGCTTCAGTCCTGGCATGGAAGTCGTACATCCTCTCTCCGCTTAGCTTCTCAGGCTTGCTGGGTATGAAGTGAGCATGATTACACCGGGCCCTGGGTACACTCTCTGGGCTTCCTGCTGGCATCCTTGAAAGACTCTGATGGGTTCCTGGGTTCCTAAGGGAAATCAGGCAAAGCCAGCCCACTCCTCCCCCAAACCCACCACAGTTGATTTCTTCTCTGAACCCACCGACAGCCCCTCCCTCCCCAAGAATGTCCTGGGCCTTTCCTCTTGAAAGACACAATAAAGGAGGGCTGGCTTCTGCAGGCAGAGGAGCTGCTCCCACCAGCCCAGCCACACGAGCAGAGGAGCAGACCAGGGTGCGAGGAGGGCATCCGCTCAGCAGCTCTACCCTGAGTGCCCACGCCTTTGGCAGAATGTTATTTTTTAATTTCCTTAAAAGGGGATCAAACCAAATAAACAGAGTCAACCAAACGTACAGTGTGAACGAGTGAGGCCTGGTCTCCTGGAGCTGCTCTCTTCCTGTTGGGATTCTTGCTTAATTTGAGATTTAATGAGACCAGCTGAGAGAAGCTTTCTGCAGTAAAAGTCACATGCAAAAAGAAATCAAAGCCTGAGCCAGAGCCCCTGACTATAATTAAATTAGCAATATGCGCATTCCTATCACAGTCGAGCAACAACCTAAAGTTCACTCAGCTCATTACCAGTATCATCCCTGCAGAAGTCAGTTTGGGGTCACAGGAGAGTTTATTCAACCATCCCCTTCTCAAAGACCTAGCCTCCTGGCTCCATCCTGCTAAGCCCCAGGTGTGTGCCTGTGAGATGACACTACTGTGAGGACTCAGGCAGCCTTACCTGAGTCCACAGGAACACAGGAAATCCACCTGGGGAGGAGGCGCAGTGCTCGTGGCTCCCACCCACAGGATGCCCCTTAGCGGGCAGCAGACTGCTATGTAGTCAGACATGCATTCTCCACTGCGAAACTGTGTGGCCCGAGGAAAGGGACAACCTCCGAGTCTTCGACTACTCATCTGTAAAACGGAGCTACTGCCACTGGTCTCATAGTTGCAGGATGAGGGTCAGCCATGCTAGGAACAGCCTGGCCCAGTCTCTGGCGCACGATAAGTGTTCAGTCCACAGAGGCGGCTATTGTTAATGGCAGTGTTGTTGTTGTTTTAAGATTTATGACAGAACTCAGAGGATAGAAGCAGTGTTGGCCAAGGAGGAGGCCAGTTCAGGAGAAATCGGCAGGCAGCATCTGACAGTTAAATAGCTCAGGAGAATCAGAGGTTCTGGTGCTCACTGCGGATGCTCCCTAATCAACTGTGTGACCTTAAGAACGTCTCTGGTTCTTCTCTCTCGCTCTGACCTGAAGGGCCTCTCTGAACCTTCCTGTCCTAGTGGCACCTGCATCTCTAGGACTGTTGCAGGCTCTTCTAGGATACCTGGGCAGGTAGGAAAGGTTCCAGCAGGGGGAGCCAAGCCCAGAGCAGAAGATGTTTCAGGACACCAGGAGAGGAGAATGGAGAGGCTTCTGTTCCAGGCCTGCCACACAGGGCTTCACAGGCTGGCAGCTGAATTAGGCAGAAGCTTCCCTGATGGCTCAGCTGGTAAAGAGTCCACCTGCAATGCAGGAGACCTGGGTTTTGATCCCTGGGATGGGAAGATCCCCTGGAGAAGGGAACAGTAACCCACTCCAGTTTTCTGGCCTGGAGAATTCCATGTACTGTATAGTCCACGGGATGGCAACAGTCAGACACGACTGAGTGACTTTCACCTTCACCTGGTCCTCAGGGCACACCTGTGGGACATGGGCACAGGCCATGAAGATTCTGAAGACTTGACCCGTATTAGGAATGAATATGTATGCACTTAGCTTTTCAGCCTCTGGCCCCTCCCAGGTCCAGCTTCTGATTCTATAATGTCTGTCCAAAGAGTCACTGGGGATGAAAGAACTAAAGGGAAATCCCAGGGGGAAAAAAGGAATCTATTTGATGAGCACTTACTAGGTGTCAGGAGTAGAATAAGTACTTAAGCTGCCTTCCCTTACCAGAGCAGCATATATTAGCAGAAAAATTAATGAAACAGTGTCTTCCAAGGAGAGGGGGAGTGGGAAGCACTGTCGACAGGAGGGGCTGTAGAGATGTGGTCGCTGATAAGAACCAGGGCTGAGTCTGAAAACTGTCTCTGGCCACAAGTGTCTGCAGCTCCTACAGAACCTCCTGAGGCCTGAGCAGTTGGCAGCACCCCACTAGCTTGAGCACATCCCGGGTTCTCCCAAGCTTTCCTTACTGAGCGGCATGGGGATTCTTCTTTTGCAAACCCTGACAGCGCAAGAAAATGAGACAAGCTGACTTGCTTCACCAACTTCTATAGGCTCTGGATTTAATATTCAAATTTGCAATTGCTTTCTAATTGTTTTCTACTTGTTTTCTAATTACTCCCACAGACAAAACCTGCCTCCTCTGGCTGTAACCACTGGTCCACCCAGCCAACAGTGTTATGGATTTCTAGTTTCCCTCCCACTCTTGGTTAGCACTGAGTCAGGGGGCAGGTGCATAGAGAAAGGGAAGGAGGAAAGACCCAAGACTGGGTGTCTCCAACATACCAGAGAAGGGAGGGTGCTATATCCAGGTGGGGTTTTCCAATGATCAGTTCCTACTCTAAGGTCAAGCCCTGAACTGTATCAAGAACACTGCTGGGGTGATCGCTAGTCCTGGGACACTAGGAACAAGAAAGTGACAATCTAAGAGTGAGCTGGTTGGTGATGCCAGCCAGTGGACTTGAGTGAGCCATCTCATCACAGGCTGTGTAGCCAGACATGCTGCACCTGGACCTGCTTCTGCCACTTAATAGTTGGATCGCCATGGGTGATTTACTTAATCTCTCTAAACTTCAGTTTTCCCATCTGTATATCTGTTTCGTGGGGGCTCTGTGGAGATTAGAGGAAAGGTCAAGTATCTAACACAAAGTAGATATTAAAATACCCAACACAATGTAACTGTAATGCAGTTTCTAATCATGCCTGGCACACAGTGAGCACTCAGCCAATGGTAGCTTTCTGGTAACAGTCACCTCTGAGGACCAATGAGAGGTATCACTTATCACTTAAACATTCACGCTCTTTGAAATATTGCTGCAAACATCACCTTAACTATCACAGAGAGTAATTTACTAATTCACGCTCTTACACTGATGTCTTTTTATCAGTTACTTGTCATTGGCTAGATGAGATGTATTTCAATTCCTGCTTCCTTTTATCACAGTGGAATGCAAAAGGTGGATCACAAAAGGTGAGGGTTGGTAGGGGATCATCTAGGCCAATCCTCTTACTTTACAGATGAGGAAACAGGCCCAGGATAAAAAGTAGGACCTATGTATCCTCAAAGACAGGAGGCCAGAGATCTCTGAAGTTTGCAAGGCAGAGAGAATGAACCACAGCCATCTAAACAAGTGAGTCCTGTGGTGGAGAGCTGAGCTGGGCAGGGGAGACGGTGGAGCATGTCTCAGGGCAAGGAAGCTGACCTGGCAAACGGGTGGGTCAAGAGCGGTTCTGAAGGATATAGTCATTAAGCTGACTGAGAGCAGACTGCAGAGGGGCCTAGGAAGTAGTAACGCTCTTAGATAATGCTGCCTAAAGACTTTCGATCTACAATGCACTTCCACATGCTGACAACTTACGAGATGCTTTCCCAATCAAGATCTCATTTGACTTTCACAGTATACTGAGATACACGACGATCCCATTTTATTGATGGAAAATCTGAGGCTCAAAGACCAAGTGACTTGCCTAAAGTCACATAGCTAATAAGGCAGAACTAGAGTCCAGTCCTCCTCACTCCAAATCCTGGCTCAATTCAATAATATCTTCCGGGAGAATTTAGCAAGATATATTCGATCTTATCATAATAAACACCATGCCCAACAGGAAATTTTCAGTATCGCACCTGTGTTGATATTCCTTTAGATTTAATTGGAATGATATCTGACGGGTACAAATTTGACTAATATAATCAGGCCCTTGCCCAGGGAAAGCCCCTTATTATTTATCCCAAACAAAAGGATGGCTTCTTTTCAACCCCCCATGCCTGAGGGAGAAAGACCATGCTTACTGGGTAATCTTCAGCTAATTTATGCAGGACCCACGCCACCATCAGTAGGTACAACTCGCCCCATGCACAGAGATGCTCTCTCTTCCCATTCACAGGCCAGACATCTCTGTGTTCTCCCCCAGAGCATGCAGCTCTTCTCCAGACTCCCCTCAGTTCTCCTCCCACTGGCTAGGCATAGCCCCAGACGTTGGCCTTGGCTGTTGCATGAGAACTGCCCAGAGGATACCTTGGCAGTGTGACAAGCCCTGAGCTTCCACATGTTCACCCCTTGCCCTCACCTGCCCTCCTGTGACAGGAGGTCCTGTCTCCAGGACGGCCCCCAGCTCTGGATGAGAAACAATGGTTTATTGTTTCCTGGAGTTTACCTGGGGTGGTGGAGAGCTGCCAACCCAACTCAGCCACTTATCAGCCCAAGGACGGAAAGTCAGGCTCAGACACAGCCCTGCTCCTCCTTCAGGCTTCTTCAGTCTTTACTCTGAAGGGCTGCGTCATCTTCCCTCCTCCACCAGTGGCACCCCCCTGGCACCGTGCAGTCTCACGAGGGGCAGGGGCACAGGGGAGCCTACCTCCCCAAGGTCCCTTCAGGATTCTTGGGTACCAATTTCAGGTCCTTTGTGGAGGAGACTCTCTCACCCTGGGAACCTGGAATGTTAGTGCTGGAAAGGACCTTAAAAATCATACTCTCACACCCCCTTCTCAGAGTGGAGCAACTTATCCTTGTGTATAAATTATACCCAAAGATTTGGCAGAAGCATTTTTATATGAGAACCAATGCATTCACATCGGTGTACCGAATGACAACTATAAGTTGATTTTACAAGTCATCCTAAGACTTCAAAGAAATGTGATTGCTTTCTGCAAGCTGCTTCAGGCTACATTCCCAGCCCCTACCCTTAGAATACTATTTCTCTTTCCACTTCCTTTGAGGATAGCAGGGTCAGAGAAGCACTGGTTCTACCCAACCCCAGTATCACAGTAAGGAAACCTCAGATTCAGCCAAATGAAGTGCTCACAAACCCACAATGTCTACAATCGAAATAATCCATTTACTGAATGCTTACTAGGAGCTAGGCACTGTACTGAGAGTTTTGCCTAAGTTAACTTTCATTTTCAAAGCAACTCTATAAGAGGTATGAATATCACTTTAAAGATGAAAAGGAGACTCAGAAGTTGAGCAATCTATCCAAAATCACAAAGCTACCAATGACAGCTACTTCTTATCAGCTGAATTTAAACCCAGGCCTCTGACTCCAGGGTTCAGAGCCAGGTGACAATCTCACTCTGTTAGTGATGCCATGGGGAGGAGCTGGGAGTGGGTCAGAGTTCAGGGTGCTGGTGTCTTGTGCTAGATTACACACAGCATCAGAACACAAGGGGGCCTTAGCGTACCCTCAGACTATCAATAAGAAACCTGGAGGCTCACACAGAAGCATCTAACTTAAGACCAGAGCCACTGAATTTCAGGGGCAGGATCTGCTGACTGTGGGCCCAGGGGGCATATCCTAACCTTTCTGGGGTTAGAAGACCTCTAAAATCACTCCTGGATGTACCAGTTATAACCTGATACACACATCCTGTCAGCCTTTGTGAGCCTGAGCACCTCGGGGGCTTCACTCCCTTTAGTCTGCAGACAGCAGCTCAGACAAGCTACCCCTTAACCTCTCGCCAGGGGGCTGGATGAGGCATGCTCAGGGAACTTGACAATTACCAGTCACTTCTGGTTCTGAATTGATCAACCAGGCTGCTAGTCATTAGCTAAGCCCTGTATGCCAGGACGCATAATGTATACACAGTAGCCAGAAGCCACAGCCACAAGCACGCACACCCCCCTCAGCAAGGAAATGCCAGAAGTTTATTCATTCCTGAGGTTCATTCCATCTATAAGAACCTTCTTCCAGATCCCAACTCCTTAGGCCCCTGATGTTTGTCTCAAAAGCCTACTCCACAGCTAGTGAAAACATGTTGAAAAGACGTGACTCCTCTGTGACTGCTTAGAATATTTACATTACCAGTGGTATCCATACAGAGCCAATCAAGCCAGGTTTATCAACACTGTGCTCCCTGCAGAGAAGAAGGGGCCCCGGCTGAGAGGTTAGAACACACAGTATGTCTGCACACCCATCACTGTGTTTACCCAGCTCCATCCCAGACCCCATGAGGATTCATGCCTTGAGAGGAAGGAATCAGAGCATCAGGGAGTGAGAAGCAGGAGCTAGAGAAAGCTGAGACTCGGGGGGCACCTTTGGAGGGTCAGCACTCCTCAGCTTGTCCCTGAGGAGGGTCCTGGACATCAGGACCCCGCAGGCTGCTGGGGAAGAGCCCTTGAGAGAATTAATAGGTGAAGATGGCTCACCTCCGGCCACCTGTCTGCTTCCTCCCCAGCCCAGCCCCGCCACTCTGCTCACACCCACACTGGCGCTGCTCCCTTGAGCATGTGGCTCTGCAGGTTCTGGACTGTCTCCTCCAACTGTGGCTCTTTAAAGCTGAGCAACTTCAAGTTCACACAGCCCCTACCTGATGGTCCCAGCCTATCCCACACCCCACGGAGCTGCTGACTGGGGAGCCCCTCCCGCCTCCTCTAGACAGGCTCTGGGACCGAGGACACTCGCCGGGGGCTGGCAGACCATCCCCTCTCGCCTTCCCTTTCATACCCCTTGAGAAGGCAGGAGAACCCACTCAAGTGCCAGGTGTGCTGTCTGTGGCAGGGCTGGCCTGGCACCCGCATAGGGCCTCGGCTCTTCTGCGGTGACCCTCATGCTGCGCTGCAGCTTGAGGCCCTTCTGCGCCACAGCCTGCCTCCCTCCCAAAGCAGACACCCTCTGCTTCCCTGTCTCAGCAGGGGATAGGGATGTTGCTGAGAACATCCGGTTCTTACCATACTGCAACCGTGGATGACAATAGACGGTGACGCATTTTCTCCCTTGATGAATTTTTCCACCAATCATGCCTACCTCACTTCCTCCTCAGGCATCATTCACTGAAAATACTGACAAGGCTAACATGTGTCGTCTCCTCGCCCGCCTCCAAACCCGCTCTGGAGGGGCGCTGTTGAGAAAAACGGTGACCCCTGGAAACCGAGAGGAAAGGGCAGGGAGAAAACGGATGGGCTCTGAGAGTACGGTGCGTCAGCAGGAGCACAGCCATGTGTGAGTGAGCCTCTGGACGGAGGACTGTGCTCACAGGGGTCAGCTCAACTGGCCCAGGTGGCGAGGAAAGAGCCTCACCCCCTCCCAGTCCCGACTCGGGAACAGGGGGCCACTCCAAGGGTCAGCTGGGCTCACACCTAGACCGGGAGTACACATCTTGAAGACAGGGGACTTGGAATCCTCCTGGAGAGGCCAGGTCAACACAGGCGAACACTGTAACCACAGGGGCCAGGAAAGTGGGACTGGGAATAAAGGGGCTAGTGGGGCCCTGGGCTGTTCACCGGCCGTTAAATCCTTCGTGTTTTTCCACTCCTGAGCCTCACAGTTCTGAACCCTGCCCAGGACGCTCAACCAACACAAATCAGCATTCGCTATTCAGCTTAGAGGGGAATGTGGGCTTAGTGTTTATTGGGTGTTAAGTGTTCTCTCTCCCTCGCAGTAATAAGATAGGAACAGGACTCTGAGAAGTATATTGTTTACCATCGCTGCAAAGCTTTGAAATGCCCATCCAGGTTGTTAGAACATTTTCTCCTGAGTAATTTACGTAAGCTTCCATCCAGTGGGCATCACAGCTAACCAGCTAGCCCTCTCCAGGTGTGGTGGATTCGGACAAAAAGGGACTACTAAATGTGCTTGTCTGTACCAAATATACCATTAAATCAATAATGTACTTCTAAGTATTCAAATGAAATAATGTATCATTCATGCTTGAAGTAAGTATCAGTTTTACTCTCGCTCTGGTTTTTTAGATTACCCATTCCAGGATTTTTCTTAACAGAATGCAGTCCCCTGGGTTTTCCAAGAGTCCAGTGTCTGATGCAGGAAATTCAGGACATGATATTGAAGAATCCTGCTCCCTCTCACACCTGTTAGCCAGGGCTACATTCCGTCTCTTTGATGGCTTTGTCATTCTTGGTTTCTAGGCCCAAGTGAGCTTCTGGAAAGCTGTGATTTGGCACACACGTGTACTTACACTCTCTCAATTGATCTTGGCAGGTTCCTGGCAAGGAACCTTAGCTGAGACAATGCTTCCCCGTACCCCTTCCCACATCTCTTAGCTAGAGAAATAAAACAGTATCCAGAGTGGCAGAAGATAATGTCTTAAGCCCAGGGAAAGCCAAAGAGATTATTCCTACTTTGCCACCTCCAACCCACAACCAAACAACAGGATAAAACATCTACAAAAGATCTGGCCATCTCTTCATTTCTGTAATCCCAGAAGCATTGGTCCGCCTGTTCATACACAGAGTAAGCTGCATGTCTGGTTTCCCTGATGACTGGAAGCCCCTCTGAGCTGAGGCTCCAAGGAGATGCTGCCTGAAGGATGTCCCCTGTGTCCGCTTCCCAAGTGCTGCAATGCCCAGGTGGGCATCTCTGGTTGCTTGGGGTCAGACCAATCATCCTGTGGGCACAGGGGAGAGGCCTCCCCCACAAACCCACTTTTCTTACCAGTTGAACCTGAGCTTAGGCTCCCAGACTGAATCAGAAATGGTCAACTCAGCGCTCTGCTCAGGAAGGAGGTGCCAATAAGGTAGCCTTGACAAAGCCAATGGAACAGGGGGAGGACACCAGGAAAGAAACAGGGCCCACCCAGGCCAAGTCTCTACTTACTTCAAGCTATCATTTTCTACCATGTGAACATATTCTGACTAGCCATCCATAGGCTCGTCTATTAAAAGTCAAGAACTTCTCTAGGGAGAACTGTTTCCAGATTTACAATTAGGAGGCTGGCTCAGTAGGCAAATGACCTACTCTTACTATAGATACTCTTCTGCTCACTGGAAAATTTAATGGTCATGTATTCAATTTGTGGGATAGGTATGGGAGGGTGGAAGTAGAAGAGGAGCTCCTAGGTCAGAGTGAAATTTGAATTCTAGCCACATGCTAGGGCAGCTTGGGAATAACTACCTTTGGCTATCCTATAACCAATCAGGAAGCAGAGCTACATTCAAATGAATCACTTCTCCATAAGGCTTGGGCCTGCCTCAACATCAGGAAACCTTAAGCACTAGAGGCACCCAACAGAGCGATTACCATCAACTTAGAACATCTTCCTCCTTCCTTTTCAATAACTAGGGTAACCACATGACATATTACCCCAACCAGGACTCTACTGGGAGAAGGCAATGGCACCCCACTCCAGTACTCTTGCCTGGAAAACCCCATGGAGTCCATGGGGTCGCTAAGAGTCAGACACGACTGAGCGACTTCACTTTCACTTTTCACTTTCATGCATTGGAGAAGGAAATGGCAACCCACTCCAGTATTCTTGCCTGGAGAATCCCAGGGACAGGGGAGCCTGGTGGGCTGCCATCTATGGGGTCATGCAGAGTCGGACACGACTGAAGTGACTTAGTAGCAGCAATAGCAGCAGCAGGACTCTACTGAAAGTAAAGATAGGCGCTACTAAAGCTTGCCCTGGGTCTGTCCAAGGGAACCAAAATTTATGTATGGCCACCCTAATCACTTCTGCCCTGAATCTGAATATCAGACATGATCTCAAGGATGTCTTCTCTGGCCACGCTCACTCTGTTCTGGCCAAGCACATGCTTCACGTGCCCTTGGTTGAGGAAATTGTTAGGTTATTTCATGCACTGGGTTCTATTTGGATATGTTCTTATATATGTCCTTACTCCTTTTCTAGACCATCAGCATCCTGGTTGCCGACTTTTTCATTTTTGATGTATAGCTGATTTACAATATTGTGTCACTTTCAGGTATATAGCAAAGTGATTCAGGTATATGTATATTATTCAGATCATCTTTCATTATAGATTAATAAAAGATACTGGATACAGTTCCTTGTCCTATACAACAAGTAAATTCTTATTGCTTATCTATTTTAGGTACAGTAGTTTGTATGTGTTAATCCCATACTCCTAATTTATCCCTCTTCCCTTTTGGTAACCATAAGTTTGTTTTCTATGTCCGTGAGTCTATTTCTGTCTTATATATAGATTCATTTGTATTTTTTTAATATTCCACATATAAGTGATATTGTATAATATTTATCTTTCTCTGTCTGACTTGTCTCAGTGTGATATCCTCTAGGTCCACTCTTACAATTATACACCAATGGAAGTGACAAATAGATTTCAAGGGATTGGATCTGATAAAGTGACTGAAGAACTATGGATGAAAGATTGTAACATTGTACAGGAGGTGGTGATCAGAACCATCCCCAAGAAAAAAGAATGGCAAAAATGGTTGTCTGAGGAGGTCTTACAAATAGCTGAGAAAAGAAGAGAATTTATTAAACTTAAATTGTTAATCGCTCAGTCATGTCCAACTCGTTGCAACCCCATAGACTGTAGCCTGCCAGGCTTCTCTGTTCATGGAATTTTCCTGGCAAGAATACTGGAGTTTGTTGCCATTCCCTTCCTGACCCAGGGATGGAACCCAGGTCTCCCACACTGCAGGCAGATTCTTTACCATCTGAGCCATTGGCAAAGAGAAAAGGAAAGATATAGCCATCTGAATGCAGAGTTCCAAAGAATAGCAAGGAAAGATAAGAAAGCTTTCCCAAGTGAACAATTCCAACAAATAGAGAAAAGCAATAGAACAGGAAAGACTAGAGATCTTTTCCAAAAAATTAGAGATACCAAGGGGACATTTCATACAAAGATGGGCAAAATAAAGGATAGAAACAGTATGGACCTAACAGAAGCAGAAGATATTAAGAAGAGGTGGCAAGAATACACAGAAGAACCATAAAAAAAAATCTTAATGACTCAGAGAACCATGGTGGTGTGATCATTCACCTCGAGCCAGACATCTTGGTGTGTGAAGTCAAGTGGGCCTTTGGAAGCACCACTATGAACAAAGCTAGTGGAGGTGATAGAATTCCAGTTGAGCTATTTTAAATCCTAGAAGATGATGCTGTGAAAGTGCTGCACTCAATATGCCAGCAAATTTGGACAACTCAGCAGTGGCCACAGGACTGGAAAAGGTCAGTTTTCATTCCAATCCCAAAGAAAGGCAATGCCAAAGAGTGCTCAAACTACCACACAATTGTACTCATTTCACATGCTAGCAAAGTATGCTTAAAATTCTCCAAGCCAGTCTTCAACAGTACCTGAACTGAAAATCTCCAGATGTTCAAGCTGGATTTAGAAAAGGCAGAGGAACCAGAGAGAAATTGCCAACATCTGTTGAATCACAGAAAAAGCAAGAGAATTTCAGAAGAACATCTACTTCTGCTTCAAAGCCTTTGACTGTGTGGATCCTAACAGACTGTGGGAAATTCTTCAAGAGAGGGGAATACCAGATCACCTTACCTCCTGAGAAATTTGTATGCAGGTCAAGAAGCAACAGTTAGAACTGGACATGGAACAACGGACTGGTTCCAAATTTGGAAAGGAGTACGTCAAGGCTATATATTGTCACCATGCTTATTTAACTTACATGCAGAGTACATCATGCGAAATGCTGGGCTGGAATCAAGACTGCAGGGAGAAATATCAATAACCTCAGATATGCAGATGACACCATCCTATGACAGAAAGTGAAGAGGAACTAAAGAGCCTCTTGATGAAGGTGAAAGTGAAGAAGCTGGCTTAAAACTCAATATTCAAAAAATGAAGATCACAGCATCCAGTCCCATCACTTCACAGCATATAGATAGGGAAACAATGGAAACAGTGACAGACTTTATTTTGGGGGCTCCAAAATCACTGTGATGGTGAGTGCAGCCATGAAATTAAGAGACACTTGCTCCTTGAAAGAAAAGCTATGACAAACCTAGACAGAATATTAAAAAGCAGAGACATTACTTTGCTCACAAAGGTCCATTTGGTCAAAGCTATGATTTTTCTAGTAGTCATGTATGGATGTGAGAGTTGGACCATAAAGAAGGCTGAGCACTGAAGAATTGATGCTTTTGAACTGTGGTGTTGCAGAAGACTCTTGAGAGTTCATTGGACTACGAGGAATCAGACCAGTCAATTCTAAAGGAAATCAATCCTAAATATTCACTGAAAGGACTGATGATGAAGCTGAAGCTCCAATACTTTGGCCACCTGGTGAGAAGAGCCGACTCATTAGAAAAGACTCTGATGCTGGGAAAGACTGAAGGCAGGAGGAGAAGGGGACAATGGAGGATGAGATGGTTTGGTTGGATGGCATCACCGACTCAATGGACATGAGCTTGAGCAAACTCCGGGAGATGGTGAAAGACAAGGAAGCCTGGAATGCTGCAGTCCATAGGGTCGCAGAGAGTCAGACACGACTAAGTGACTGGACAACAATAGGTCCATCCAAATTACTGCCATTGGCATTATTTGAAGTAATAATGTTGAGTGATAGTCTTATATATATATAGTATGTATATACCACTCTTCTTTAGCCAGTTGCTTGGGATGTTTTCATTTCTTAGCTATTGTAAAAACTGTTGCTATGAATAATGTTGTGCATGTATCTATTCAAATTAGAGTTTTTGCCTTTTCTGGCTATATGTCCAGGAGTGAGATTGTTGGATCAGATGGCTACTCTATTTTTAGGTTTTTAAGTAACCTTCATACTGTTCTCCAAAATGGCTACATCAATTTTACCATTCCTACCAATAGTGTAGGAAAGTTCCCTTTTCTCCTCACCCTCTCCATTGGTTGCTGACTGTTTGCATGAACGTTAAACTCACTCTAATTCTTTGGTCCCATCCACTTTTGTCATTGCTCATAATAAATAGTATTTGCTGATAGTCTGGCTGTAAGTAGGGTTGCAAATGACTTTTTTTCTAACATAAATACTATCATTTTTTATATACATTTTCCAGTATCTATGCATGTACTTTTTAAAACAAAAATTATACATTATCATTGCCTTCATCTTCAGATTTTCATCCAAGCAAAACCACAACCATTTTCCTGGTTACAGAACATTCTTCCTGAGTCTCATTTTTAATGACTTTATAATATTCTGTCAAGTGGATGAACCACCATTACTCAATCATGCCCTTGTTATTTATATACCACCTAGGTTGCTTCCAGTTTCATTAAAACAAACAATGTCACAAGTCACAGTTTCAAGAACATAATTTTGCTGCACCCTAGATCATATCTCCTCAAGTTATATTTCAAGAATATCGACTACTGAGTCAAAGTGTTAGAAATCTTTATGGCTCTCAAATCTAGGTCCTCTTAATTTCTGTTGATGTAGCACCTGGGGTGACTCATGGCTCCTCAAATATTTTGCTCTCCTTCCTAAGCCCCAACTTGATCTTTGAGCTCCTCGATGTGGTGCCAGGTATGAGCCAGGCCCAGGGATTCCTGCACAGTGGAAGGGATGTGCACTTAGATAACTGACCAAGTAAGGCAAGGCTTGGGAAATGAGGCAAGTATTGAGCAAGACAGGGAAGAATCCAAACCCGAGTGATGAAGTTCAAAATAATTATTATTATCAAGCAAAACAGGGGGCCTCTGCTCTCTCCTCTCTAATCCTGCTAGCAGGGGGAGCCCCAGATACCTCTGAGCCTTTTCTACCCGAGTCCTACCCTCACCTTCAGGTATCCTTTTCTCCAAGGCCTTCCCGACAGGGTTTTATGACACGGGTCCCTGAGCATCGACTAGGACAAGCTTTCCAATCCATGATGAAATACAGAAAACAAGGACAATACTTGGAGTCTTTCATATAGCTCATTGCACATAATTTAAAAGGCCGTCCTTTAATCTCAGCTTTTGTCCTTCATACTTTCTTGGAATTAATGTATTCTTTCACTTAGTAATTGTCAGTGGCTTTGTTTAGTAGTTCATTCAGCACATGTTTGGAAAGCTCACTACCTGCCAGGTGCTACCCTAGATCCTCAAGACAAGCTGTAAACGCAAGGGACAAAGGCGCCTGACAATCAGCTTTTTCAATTGTGATGTTAAGTGCCTGACATTTAGCTTTTGATTGCTGAGGCCTCCACTTCAAAGAAATCCATTTCGAATAAATACACTGCCAGCTATGAGACTAGATAAAGAGCAGGCTGTCCCACCCATGTATGTCCCCTTTTTTTTAGAGAGAGACCTCTGGCGACCTAGATAACTGACCTTTGACTGACTGCTTTTCCCTTCCTGTGCTTTAATTCCTACTCTTTTGCTTTAAATTCACCAATAAAGAGCATACACCCGAAACCCTTCGTATCCCCACCTCAACCCCATAAAGACAGAACCCCAGGTCTGCTCACTCTCAGTTCTCTCTCCCTCCCTCCTCTAACCCCACACCTCTCTCTGTGTGGCCCCAGCAAGTCTTGCACCCTCCAGGACCTCTCAGTAATAAGCTTGTCTTTTCTAAGTCCCCTGACGGTTGTTACTGAGGTGTGTCTTGCAATCTTAATAAGAAGCACAAGGGCTGGTCTACTCACAACATCGGTTCCGAGTGGGGAAATGTCTGTGGGGGTCGTCACAAGTAGCATGGCCCAGGGAGTGTCCCCAGACACCTCCAGCTTACAGTATCACTACCATGAGTCTGAGAGGACCTGAAACAGCACCCCTGCTCAGCCCAGCATGAGCTCTACGGAGGCTCTGTCTCCGCACCGCCCTCCGACAGCACTCAGGTTCGGACATCATTGTATCTCCATGGCAGTGTCCTGCACAGACACCTCTTATCAAACACTTGCTGAGGAAGGGGTTTTAAAAAGACACTGCAATCCCCAGAGGACTAATGGGGACACTTGTGTGCCCAGCAGAGGGCCTGCTGGTGGTTTGAAGACGGTGCGAAATCAGCCAACTCTGGTACCATGATGTTTGGCTTCCTTGCAGCTCTGCTGTAGGATCTGCAGCAAATTCTTTTATCTCTCAGCCTGTGCCCTCTCTTGTGAAATGGGCAAGACTGTAACAGTACTTGCCTTAAGAGGTTATGAAGATGGAAGCCCTCTGCACAGTTCTTGGCACACCAGAAGCCCTTAATAAATGTGACCTGTGAAAGTCACTCAGTCATGTCTGACTCTTTGCGACCCCATGGACTGCAGCCTGCCAGGCTCCTCTGTCCGTGAAATTCTCCAGGCAAGAATAATGGAGTGGGTAGCCATTCCTTTCCCCAGGAGATCTTCTCAACCCAGGGATAGAACCCAGGTCTCTCACATTGCAGGCAGATTCTTTACCATCTGACCCACCAGGGAAGCCCCAAATGTGACCTAGTTGTAGCAATAAAAAGGCAAGAATACTGGAATGGGCTGCCATTTCCTCCTCTAGGGGATCTTCCTGACCCAGACATCAACCTTGTGTCTCTGATGTCTCCTGCATTGGCAGGAGGATTCTTCCACCACTGAGCCATCTGGGAATATGTGATTATGGAAACATTAAACCAGGTGAAAGGTCACAGCCCGGAGAACCAAACTGAAACTGAAGATACATCTGAAGGGCCCGAAATATTAAAGATATAACAGGGAGAATTAAATTTGTACATGAAGAAAGAAAAAAAAAACAAACTAGCCAGACTTTCTCTTCCTTCTCCACATGCCAGTGATAGAAACTGATAGAATTTTATTTATGTCTGTGATAGAAACATGGCAAAAAGCCCCTGACCAATCCAGGTTTCTCTGATGATGGGCATAAGCCAGAACCCAACCACAAATGGCCACAATGAGTTGGGGGAAGTGGAACCAGTGGATAAACATACAAGTTCAGGGACTTTCCTAAAGTATGGACATTCCACAGACAGATGATTTCCGGTGCCATAGAGAGCTTTGGAATTTAAGAAGTCCAAAGGAGGGTGGGACGGGGGTAAAAACAGAACAGTAGCCACAGCAAGCAGCAGGATAGAGGCCCATGCTTACAGAAGTTGCTCTTAGCTCTGTGACTGAAATGCAGTGCTGTAAAGTTTAATACCAGCGGTGCAGATAAAATAATGTCAGCAGATAATTAATGTCAGACTGGATAATTAAGGCTTTTGGACTCACTTCTTTGCTCTCTTGCTTTCTGGAGGGAGACTGATAGAAAAAGGAGATGGGTCCAGTAAACCAAGAATTCCTCAGAGTTTTAAGTATATTTTTAGTTCCTCCTGACATCTGGGAGAGTTGAGACATTATTTCAGGATCAGAGATCAGATCCCGATCATGCTCTTTACACTGGGTTAAACATGACTCTCTAAAACCCTTTGATGAGAATTAATTATTGCAAAGATATGCACAGGCTAATTGAGACCACATTTATAGTGTCTGCAGCTTCTGATGGAAGACGTTTCTGGCTGAGTGGAGCAGATGTCATTAAACCAGTTGCCTGTTTTTCACTGTCTTCCAAAATTCCTTCCTGGACCTGCCTCTGGACCAGACCTGCCCCATTCAGGACTGGAGCTGCCCAAGACCAGGGGTATGATCACAGGTCCTGAGCTGCGTCTTTACAGAGCAGTGCTGGACCCAACTCACTGGTCCCACTTGGTTTTTACAGTGTGGGCTACTTGACAAGGAAAGAGTAAATCACAGAACCACACAGTTAAGAGACCAGGGAGATCTTCTAAGTCAACCTCCCATCCAGTAGAAGAACCCTGTTCTGTCTCAAACTGGGCAATGGTAGGACTGATACGTTTGCAGACAAATGCCAGGACCTGGCCGAGCCATGAGCCTGGTGATTACAGGACTGCAACCAAACCCATCAGGGCTGGAGGGTGAGTCCCTTCATAAGAATGCTGGGAGCTACAGGACCAAGGGTGCAGCTGGGACTAGCTCCTTCTGCCCCTTTAGGGCAAGTTGGGGTTTCCCAGAGTTAGGACTCCCCCCACCCCACTCACACAGGAACCTTTCCTGGGCATGTCTGACAGGGGAACATTCTCAGAGAGGGGCCAGGACAGGGTGGCAAGGCAGGCGGTTCTGCTTACTGTGTACAGTTGGATCTGCTGAGCCATGATATGGCTTCCCCTAACCGAACCTAATTCTGTTCCCTGGAGCCAGATAAACTCTTACCTTTGTACAAGACACACCTACAAATATCTGAAGACAATAATTTATCCTTTATCCTTCTACAGACAAAATACACTGGGCTCCTTCAACTCTCCCTAATTGCCATTGTTTCCAAACCCTCCCACATCCTCTGGGCTCATGTTAGTTTCACTAGGACCACCCTTGGTGTGACCCTGAGGACCAAAGAAAGGAAACAAGAGCACAGTGGATAAACCACAGATTTGAATCTCCGTGCCATTATTCTCCAAGCCTCAACTTCTTTCACAGCTTCCTCTGCAGCACTTGATAACCTTAGTTATGAGAAATGCATAAGTCAGTTCATGGAGCGCCTGTAACTGTGCCTGGCAAGGCAGCTGATAAGCAGCTAAGAAAGTCTCAGCTATTTCTTAGCACCCTGCTTAGCTTCTAAGAAGTATGCAAGGACTTCACTGGTGGTCCACTGGTTAAGCCTCTGCACCAACACAGGGGGCCCAGGTTTGATCCCTGGTTGGGCTGCCATCTATGGGGTCACACAGAGTTGGACACGACTGAAGCGACTTAGCAGCAGCAGGTAACTAGATCCCACATGCCCCAACTAAGAGTTTGCGTGCTGCAGCTAAAAATCCCACATACCGCAATGAATATCTAAGATACCAGTAAGATTCAGCACAACCAAGATATAAGATCTGATGCAACTAAGATCCGGTGCAACCAAAAAATTTTTTATTAATGTCCGCAATGTATATATAAATCCTGCAGACGACTGAAGCAAGTCAGAGAAAAACAAATATCATATATTAATGCATATTAAATATCATAATTAATCCATATTAATACAGAATCTAGAAAAATGGTACTGATGGACCTATTTACAGAGCAGGAATACAGACTCAGACATAGAGAACAGATTTATGGACACAGTGGGGGCAGGAGAGAATGGGATGGATTAAGACAGTAGCATTGAAATGTATGCATTACTATATGTAGTACAGATAGCTAATGGGAAGTTGTTGTATAACACAAGGAGCTCAACCTGGTGCTCCATGACAACCTAGAGGGGTGGGATGGGGTGGGAGGTGGGGGGTGCAGAGGTTCAAGAGGGAGGGAACATATCTATACCTATGGCTGATTCATGTTGCTATATGGCAGAAACCAACACAACATTGTAAAGCAACTATCCTCCAATTTAAAATATATAAACTAGAAAAAAAATCCTGCAGCTGATACTCCATTATTTGCCAGTTTTCTTACTCATAAAACAACAGTACCACCTCTGAGCTTTGATGAGGTAAGGAGTGAGAGGGCTCCTGGTCAGCACCTGGTGCCTAACAAGCAGAGCATACACTCTAGCTTCCTTCCCCTGTGTACAGACGCAGCCTCTAAGAGTCAGTCTCCATGGGCATCTCACATTCTGCATATCTTGCAGGCACAGGAACTGACTACCTTTGCTCCAGACTTTTTTTTTCAAGAGTATTTGTATCATAAATAACCCTGGAAGAGAGAGAATGTCTTCCTTTGGAGCAAAGCACAGACAGGCTTTGTTGTTCAGTCGCCAAGTCCTGTCGAACTCTTTGCAGACCAACTGTTACTGTGCATTATAAAAGATTTGAGTTCCCTAAGCTCAGAATTTCTCTCCATTGTGTGTTCAGGTGTCAGCCTACGGAGACTGGAGCTCAGAGAACCAGTGAGAGGAAATGCTGGTACTTTGGCCACTGGCATTGTTGTGAATCACAAAGTGCTGTCCCTAACTCACAGAGCTCTCATTTTGCCAGTGTTCATGAAACCTTGGCAGCTACTTCACTCACTAGCTTGCCAGTTGGTGAAATCTCAGACCCTCCACGGTTATTGACTACAACCTAGAGAAGAGACAATGACAAAATATCCCCCTCCCCGACCCTGCAGTAAAGATCTTAAACTGTCATCAACCCTATCACAGTCTGTCCATACTTAGTCTGATTTCGAAAAGAATTCTAAGTGAAGAATTTTTATTTCCTTATTTATTCATTTTGATTTTCATCTTCCTGATTTTAATCAAAAGTTCCATTCACTGAGGTCCTTCTAAAGCTTCTTTCGAACTTGAAGGTCCCCTTTTCGAGCGCCCTTGTCTGAAATGCAGGCCAAGGTCTCTTCTGCTCCACTCACTTCTCCCACCAGCTCACCCTCCTTCTAAACCTAGATTCTCATCCGTAGCACCAGACACCAGTCTGAACTGTATAAAATTCCTGACAAGCTTCTACCTTCCTTCAATTTGTGGTCAAGAGCACAGCAAGTCCTACCATCATCCTAGGATGCTCTCCAATCTCCCCTCCCCCTTTACTGAGAGCACTGGCTGGGCCTCTCAGGCTAACTCCCCTCTGCCTCTAAACAGTGGGGATGTGTAACCTGTGGGGTGTGGCACAGCTGAAGGTCAACAGGACGCCAAGTGATGTAGTCAGAAGAGAGATCACCCACTGGCTGCTGGAATCTGGCCTAAAGCTGGTAACACTGTAAACCCCCAGGCAGATAAGTGACCAGTGATTTTCATCATTTTCTCTCTTGGATACTTTCTTGCATCTTATATGCATCCTCCCTCTCTGCCACAAAACTGATTATATCTAGGTCTCAGCATCTGGCATTAAATTATACCATGATTCTTTTCAAAAATAAAAAAACAAGGAAGCCAATAAATCTCTTGAACTACAATGCTTTTCTCTTATTCATCTTTTTTAATTTGGGGAGTTTTATTTTTAGATTTTACTGTCTGAAGATTTATTACGATATTTTTAAGCATGTGACTGGGTATCCCAAGACCTCAACATCTGGTCATAAGTTACTTGCAGAACTGTGGCATAGTTTTCTTTATTTTGAAAAAGTAATTAATCTGTGATGGCTTAATGGACATCAAATGAATAAAAGCAGCTTTTATCTTAACAGCATTTCAGCAGTCAGCATGGGCTTTATCAGGCCCCGTGATCAAGGATCACCCAGAAAAGTTCAGTGCTTATTAATATGTTCCCAGGATAACTCCATGGAATGGGTCCTTGCCTTGTAGGCTTGTTACCACAGTCCCTTCCACTCTAGGTGTGGGTCTTCTACCGAAGCTGGTCCTCTTCGTCATTGCAAACCTCCCTGTCTGCAGCAGAAAGCTGATAACGACACAGGAAAGGCTTCGTGCACAGCCCAGTCCTCAGCTCCTGTGGCTCTACCTTCAGCCCTATTTTAGCTGAGGCAGGCCTGTCTTTAAGTAAAGGGGCTTGCATTGATTTCTCCCTCCTTTGATCTTCTGCCTCTGTGACTTCACAAAGTCCTGGCTTTAAGGCTTTTCCCTGCCAAGAGCCATGCTCAGACATGCAGAGTATTCTCTTTGATCCAGGCCCCCCAAATCCTAAAATAATGCCTCCCACCTCACCTGCAGGTTCTGTATTTTCCTTCAGGCAGTGATAGGACACCACTACTTTTTTTTTTTTTTTTTAATCAGCCAATTTAGAGTCGAACCTCACCGTCATTTTTTTAAAAATTCCTTTAAAGTTTTGAGATTTGTTTTATTAACAAAAGACCAGCACCTACATACTTCTTCTTCTTCTTCTTTTTTTTTTGTCTTTCCAAGTATTCTAAGAGGCTCTTCTCTCACTTCAGTGATGGGGCCATAGTTCAAAGCAGCTTTAGAATCATGGGGGTGGGGGAAACAATCAGTGCTATAAAATCACAGGCCATGCTTCCTTTCACTAATTTCTCTTTTCCCTCCTCTTCCTTCTCACACTCTTTGCTTCACCATAATTGGTTAAAGGCTCCGTCAGCCTCCTTTGCACAGAGAGCAAATGGATGGTCCCAGGCCGACACTGGCCGAGGACCCCTGAAGTACTTGTAAGCCTGACGGTCAGCATGGTGGCAGTGGAAAGCCCATCTCCCTCACTGGCTGCAGAAAGCAATGAACCCATCCACCCCTCAGATCACACATGGGAAATCCCCAAAGATCACCTCCTACATGTTTGAAATACTATTGAGAAATATATTTTGGAATGTTATTTGAATTATTCACCATTGTACCGCTGTCCAAAGAAGGCACCATTTACACACTCACTCTGTTCCCCTTGCCCAGGACTTCTCGCTGAGCAGATTGGAGATGGCCACGCCGATGCAGCACGGCCGGGGGTGCTCTCGGGCAGGACCTAGAGTAGCTGGGCCCACATTAGCACAGAATTCTCCCCGTGCACCAACCCCAGCAAGCGCAGCCTGCCAAGGAACCACAGAGTCAAAGGGGAAACCAAGACTGAATGGGGAGCTCATCACAGCAGCCTCCTGGAGCAGCAGAGGAGGAGGTCTGGGGCAGTTTGGAAGCCTGAAGAACACAGTAGAGGCCAGGGCACCCAGGGCGTTTAATCAGTCTTGATCCCTAGCTGGCTCCATCGATGGCTCCCACCAACCTGACCAGTTCTAGAATTCCGACCAGCTAAGCCATGGTCAAAAGCTAGTGCTAAAGCACCCTGACTCCCCCTCACCGCCACCCGCCTGGGCCCCTGGCCAGCTGTCATCTCACCTTGGGGGCAGTGGTCCCTCCTGGCTGCCCAGGAAGGCACATAGTTCCCCTCATGGCAGCTCCTCAGCATGGGCTGAGGGGGAGGAGTCAACAGCATACGCTGCACACTCACCAACAGGCGGCTCTGCTGTTTGTTGTGGCAACTGGGCTGGGAGGACAAGGGAAGAAGTCCTGGAGGGCTGCCTTGCTGGGGAGACCTCAGCCAGGATGCTCCTGAAGAGTTCGGAACTCTGGCAGGGGCAGCCGATTTGGCAGCCCCCTGAGCAGTGCCTGGCAGAAAGGAGCACAGGAAAAGCCGAGTCAGGGACAGACACGCCAAAGGGAGAGGGAGCGGCCGGCCGGGAGGAGCCCATCAGCGGAGTGGCTGGTGGAAACATCCCAAGGACAACAATAGCTGCTTTTATAACTGTGTGTGGGGGTTATGGGTTTAGAGTTCAGGAACAACAGTTACGAGGAGAACCAGAACGAGGTGCTTTCTTCCTCCACAGAGGACCGACGCTGGAACGCCTGGGAGGACGGAGCTCCATGAGGCTGCAGGGTCTGGGAGAGGCCATGGCAGGCGTGGGGAGGAAGGCCACCTGGGAGGCCTCTCGGGAGGCTGTTGGGGCCTCTGGAGGGACATGACCAGGACAAGAGTTACTGACAGCACAGGAAGAAAGTACCCTCCACTGGGAGAAGGCCGTCCTCTGGAATGAGGGAGCCCCCAGCCGCCAACAGCCCCAGGACCCAGTCCACATCCACGCCCTCCAGATCCCACAGGCAGGCAGCGCCATGGCCCGCCCCTCAGCCTGACCCAGGCTCCTGAAACTTACCCCTTCTCCCCACTTTAGAAGCCTGTTTCCCACCAGCAGCAAACCTCATATATTCCTTAAGAGAGAAACAAATACCTAGAACATGCAGTAAATCCATTGTATCACAGGAACAAATGCCCGATCTCTGAGCCCTTCACGTGCTGCCCTTCCAGAAGGTGCATCAGTAAAGCTGTGCAGGTTGCTGCATTGGTGTCCGACTGTGTGCAACCCTATGAACCGTAGCCCGCCAGGCTCCTCTGTCCATGGGATTCTCCAGGCAAGAATACTGGGGTGGGTTGCCATTTCCAACTCCGGGGATCTTCCCAAGCTAGGGATCAAACCCGCATCTACCAAGTCTGCTGCCTCGGCAGACAGGTTCTTTACCACTAGCACCACCTGGGAAGCCCTATCAGAGTCTCTGCAAACTTCCCTGGAGGCTCAGACAGTAAACCGTCTGCCTACAATGTGGGAGACCCAGGTTCGATTCCTGGGTTGGGAAGATCCTCTGGAGAAGGCAATGGCACCCCATGCCAGTACTCTTACCTGGAAAATCCCATGGATGGAGGAGCGTGGTAGGCTATAGTCCATGGGGTTGCAAAGAGTAGGACACGACTGAGCGACTTCACTTCACTCACTTGTAAACTCAAAGGAAATTAAATACTCATGGTAGGAATTTAAGCAGAGAAAGTACTTTCAGGTGGAAAGGTCCTTATACATCCCCTCATCACACAGGAGATCTAGAGGGTGGACATTCAGCCTAGGTGGTGCCCCACCCTCAACTTTAGGTGTACTTTGAAGTGGGAATGGGAATGACTGGGCCCTCAAAGGGGGGATGGGAAGGGGTAGAATGCCCACCCTGTTACAGTCCTGCGGCTAGACCTTCTTTCCCACCTGTACAGGCAGCTTCAGCAGAAAGCTGATGCCAAGAGTGCTGGCCCCACCTGGACCCACTTGCTCCTGATGATCTGTGTGGCCCTCAGGACCAGATGGGAGCTGAAGCAGGACAGCATTTCTGTAAGTAATAGTTTCTGCGTCTCTTATGGCCTAAGCCGTTAGTCCCAGCAGAACTTCCCTCAACCGAGCAAGCTGGATCCATCTGCTGCCCGGCTCCTCAAGGATTCTCCACCCTTGGTAAAGGGCTCAGGCACCTGCCACTTGACCTTGACTCCACCTCCAGCCAGAGCACACTTGACACCTCATCCTCACCAGCCACTCCTCCACTGGCTGCTAGCAGGAGGCACCTCCTCACCCGCTCCTCCTCCTGTGCCTCAGACCACATCATCCTACTCTGTGCCCAGAGGAGCCCATTCTATGCTCATTCTTCTGTCCAGTGGATTAGGCTACTCCTAGCTATAATCCTTTCACAACTCAACCTTACCAAGGATTGTTTCTGAAAGGACCCAGAGTCACTCACAAGAAAATATAAAATTAAACTGAATATTTAAAAAGTGAAACTGTGTAAAAGCTGATAATACATGCAAAATGGTTTCCTAAGTGGATTATGCAAAATTGTCAAGCATTACATCTATCCCTGAGTTTCATGACATGCACAGTACAAAAGGGAAACAGAATGGTCACATAATTCTCCATGCTGTGAGGATGCAAAGGCACTTTATCAAGAAACTGGACCTTCCAGTGCTAATCTCTGCAGAGAAGGGACAATTCTACCCATAGACTTGTAAAAAATGTTCATTTATTTGGCAAGGAGCCTGATAGGCTACAGTCCATAGGGTTGCACAAAGTTGGACACGACTGAAATGAATTCGCACACATGCACGCTGGGTCTTAGTTGCAGCATGTGGGATCTTTAGCTGTGGCATGTGGGATCTAGTTCCTTGACTAGGGATTGAACCTGGGCCTCCTGTTGAAAGCTTGGATGGAGTTTTAGCCACTGGATTACCAGGGAAGTTCCCTACCCAGAGGCTTTTCAGAAAGAAATACTCACTATTCGGCCCCTTTTAAATATCAACACTTATGAAAGCAAGGAAATATTAAAAGATTACTTGAGATTTTTGCAGGGAGCTAAAGCAACATGGTTTGGGCAAGGGTCTCGAAGCATAACACAAGACACCGTAGTTCTCCAAACTTATGGTTGCCCAGGGCAGGGAGCTGGGGGTAGAGAAGGAATAGTTAGGGGGCTTGCAATGGATACATACATAAGGACCTACTGTTTAGCACATGGAACTTTGCTCAAAGTTATGTGGCAGTCTGGATGGGAGGGGAGTTTAGAGGACAATGGATACATGCATAAGTATGGCTGGGTCACTTGAATTTATTACAACACTGTTAACTGGCTATACCCCAATACAAAATAGAAAGTTAAAAATGTGTCAATGACATTGTTATTGCTGTTGTTCAGGCACCCAATCGTGTCTGACTCTTTGCAACCCCATGGACTGCAGCACGCCAGGCCTCTCTGTCCCTCTGCATCATCTCTGTGTGCAAGCAATACAGCAATGACGAAAAAAAAAAAAGACAGTGGTTCTCAGGGCACCTCACCATGTATTCTTCAGGGAAGAAGAAGGTTTGAGGTGGAGGAGCACTAGGAAATGTGGTGGGATTATTAACTGCTATAATAATGGGGGGGGTGCAGGCAAGGATGCTAATATCCTACATTAAACAGAATACTCATGATAAAGAATGATCTCATCTAAAATGCTAATGGTGCCCCGTTGAGAAACACTGGAAGAGGCATCAGTAATTAGCACGACTCTTCTAATGCCTTAAATACCAATGAAATCTTCAGAGAGCTGACAGCAAAGATTACAAGAATGTCTGCTCTGGGACTACAGATGAAGGGGCATGCAGGCTTCTGATGTGTCAGTCTTGCTGGTAGTGACACGAAGACCATCCTATGAGCGGGTTGGAGCCAGATGAATATTGTTAACTGGGGAGACAGCTGGAAGATGGGGAGCTATAAGGATGCCTGTGGAAAGGGACAGGCATTTTCATTTTTTCATATGGCTAAGCGAGGATACAACTGGGACACTAAAACTGCACATCAACACATCACGGGAGAATCTAGTCGAGAGCACTGATTTTCAAAGTGTGGTCCCCAACTAGCATCACCTGGGAACTAGTTGACACTACTACCTACTAAAGACAAGAAACTCTGAAAGTGGGTCCAGCCAGGTGTCTTAACAAACCCTCCAGGTGAGCCTGAATCAGGCTCAAGTTTGAGAACCACCAGTCTAAAAGGTTTAGGGCTAACCATGGCAAATGGTCACCAGAGATATTTTAGAAATGCTGTCTCAGCTCTGTGCAGAGTCTCTATTAGACTCTGAGAGGGAGGGGCATGTTGCAACATATCTGTTGCAGGCCGATTATCCAAGGTGGAGGGCCTGAGAAGGAAGACCTAAGTGATGAGAAACAAGACTAAAGAGTGAATTACCAAGGGTCAATTTAAGTCTCAAGTCAGATTAATCATCCTAGAAGGATTTTTTTTAAATTGAAGAATAGTTGATTGACAATATTATATTCATTTTAGGTATACAGCATAGTTACTTAGTATTTTTATACATTATACTCCATGTAAAGGCATTATAAGAATAATGGTTAGAATTCCCTGTGCTGTACAATATATCCTTGTTGCTTGCCTACTTATACATAGCAGTTGATATCTCTTAATGCCACACCTCTATCTTGCCCCTCCCTCTTCCCCCTCCACACTGGTAGCTACTAGGTTGTTTTCTATACTGGTAAGTCTGTTTCTGTTTTGCTATACATATTTTATTCATTTTTTATATTTTACACATAAGTGATGACATACAGTATTCGACTTTTTCTGACTTATTTCGCTAGCATAATACTCTCTAGGTCCATCCATGTCATTGCAAACAGCAGAATTTAATTATTTTATGGCAGAGTAATATTCCACTGTATATATCTTTCACACCTTCTTTATCCATTATCTGTTGATGGACACTTGAGTTGCTTCCATATCTTAGCTATTGTGAATAGTGCTGCTATGAATACTGGGGTGCATGTGTCTTTTCAAAGTATATTTTTCCAGATACATACCCAGGAGTGGAATTGCTGGATCACATGATAGTTCTATTTTTAGTTTTTTGAGGAACTTCTGTACTGGTTTCCTTAGTGGCTGCACCAATTTACATTCTCACTAATAAGGTATGAGGGTTGCCTTTTCTCTACATCTTCAGCAACATTTGTTATTTATAGATTTTTTGATGATAGCCAACTCAACATGTGTATAATTGCTTTACAATGTTGTGCTAGTTTCTGCTGTACAACAAAGTGAATCAGCAATATGTATACATATATCCCCTCTCTCTTGAAACTTCCTCTCATCCCCCATCCCACCCCTCTAGGTCATCAATAATAGCTTTATTGAGATATAATTCACATACCATATCATTAATCCATTTGAAGTAACAATTCAATGTTTGCTTGTTGGTTTTTTTTTAGTACAGTCACAGATTTGTACAGCCATCAACTCAATGCATTTAGAACATTTTTATCACTCAAAAAGAAACCCTGTACCTATCCACAGTCACTGCCCATAGCCTCTCAAATTCCCCCAGCTCTAGGCAGCCAGCAGTCTACTATCTGTTTCTATGGATGAAAGAAAAGGTGCTTCAACAGTCTCATTGGCAGACTCAACACAACAGAGGAAACAAAATTAGTGATCTTGAAGATAGGCTAGCAGAAATGACACAAATTGAAACACAAAGAAATAAAGAGGGTGGGAAGAATAGAGCACCTAAGAGTTATGAAATAGTATCAAATTGGTCTACCATAGAACTAGGTTCAACACCTGGGTTGGGAAGATCCCCTGGAGAAGGGAACGGCTACCCACTCCAGGATTCTGGCCTGGAGAATTCCATGGACTGTATAATCCTTGGGGTTGCAGAGTCAGACACTACTGAGCAAGTTTCACTTTCACTTTCATGTGTAATTGGAATCCCAGAAAGAGAAGAAATAGATACTGATATGAAAGAACTATCTGAAGAAATAATGCCTAAAAATTTTACAAAAATAATAAAATATACAGATCCAAAAGGTTCAGAGAATTCCAAGCAGTACAAACACCAAACAAAAACAATCAAACACATCTAGACATAACATATTCCAACTGCTGAAAATAAAAGATAAAGAGAAAATCCTAAAGGCAGTTGGGGAAGAGGAGGAACATACTATTTACACAGGATGAGAGTTAAGTTTTCAAGTATACTTCTCATCTGAAACAATGCAAGTCAATAAACAACAAAATGACAACTTAGGAGTACTAAAAGAAAAAACTTTAACCCAGAATTCTGCACCCATTAAACTCTCTCTCAAAAGTAAAATAAAAAAATAAATAAAAACTTTTAAAAATAAATGAAAACCTCAGAGAATTCATTATAAACAGGCTTGTCGTTCAAGAACTGTTAAGTTCTTCAGACAGAAGGAATATACTGAAAAGAAGTTGGATCTAAATAAACTAAGATCTCTAGAAATGGTTAAAAAGAAGTAAATATAAAAGACTTTTTAAAAGATATATAGGATACATAAAAGAAAAATATATGACAATAATACAAAAGTTGAGAGGGAAGAACTTGGAGTATAGTATTTTAAGACTTTTATACAATAAGTGGTACATTATTTGAAGGTAGACTGTGATTAAAGGTATATATTGTACTGGGGCAGACACTAAAAAAAATTTTTAGGAAGTATAATCATTAAGTTAATGAAGATAAAAATATATAATTAAAAGTCTCAATTAATCCAAAGGCAGGCAGAGAAAGATAAAAGAACAAAGAAAAGATAAAACAAATGAAACAACTGCATGGCAGATTTTAATCCAACTATATCAATAATTCGTGGAGAAGGAAATGGCAACCCCCTCCAGTATTCTTGCCTAGAGAATCCCATGGACAGAGGGCCCTGACAGGTTGCAGTCAATGGGGTCTCAAAGAGTCAGACATGACTGAGTGACGAAAACACATATCAATAATTGTGTTAAATACCAATAGCCTAATCATGCCAATCAATGATTATAAGATTAGATAAAAAAGCAAGACTCAATTATATGCTGTCTACAAAAAGCCCACTTTAATGATAAAGACAGGGATAGGTTAAAAACAAAAGGGAAAAATATTAAAAATGCAGTTCAATTCAGTTGCACAGTCGGGTTTGACTCTTTGCCACCCTGTGGACTGCAGCATGCCAGGCTTCCCTGTCCATCACCAACTCCCAGAGCTGCAAGCACCAATCAAAAGAAAACTAAAATGGTTATATTAATACCATACAAGTAGATTTCAGAACAAGGAATATTAGTAGTGATAAAGAGAGTAATTTCATGATGAAAAGGTTAATTCACTAACTATAACATTCCTAAATGTGTATGCATCTAACAACAGAGATCCAAAGTACATTATTCAAAAATTCTTAGAACTGAAAGGAGAACTAAGTAAATCTCTAACTGTATCTGGATACTTCAACACTCCTCTCTCAGTAACTGATTAAAAGGGAAAAAGTATACAGAAAATAAGTAAAGATATGGTAGAACAGAACACCACTGTCAACCTGCAAGACTGAATTGATACTACACAAAACGACAGGATACACATTCAAGGACACATGAAGCATTTACCAAGATAAGCTATATTCTAGGCCACCAAGCAGACCTGGATCAATTTAGAAGAAGTGAAATTATAGAGGAATGTTCTGTGAGCATAATGAAATTAAATTAGAAGTTAATAACAAGAAGATATCTGAAAAAGCCCTCAAATATTTGGAGACTAAACACCACACTTCTAAATGACCCGTAGATCAAAGAGGAAGTCACAAGGATATTTGAAAACACTTCAGATTGAATGATGTGAAAGCACAATACATCAAATTTGAGGAGACACAGCTAAAGTAGTTAAAGTTTAGGAGGAAATTTATAGCATCAAATGCTACCAGAATAAAAGAAAAGCCTCAAATCTATACATGTGTATGTGTATATATGGGCTTCCCTGGCAGCTCAGTGGTAAAGAATCTGCCTGCCAATGTAGGAGACATGGGTTCGGTCCCTCAGTCAGGAACATTCTGGAGAAGGAAATGGCAACCCACTCCAGTATTCTTGCCTGGAGAATCCCATGGACAGAGAAGCCTGGTGGCTACAGTCCATGGGGTTGCAAAGAGTTGGATATGGCTTAGCCACTAAACAACTACATGTGTGTATGTGTAAATGTACATATATATATATACTTACATAAATATAGAAATACATCATTATCACGTAAGGCTTATCCTAGAAATGTAGGGTTGGTTCAACATTTGAAAATCAATCAGTGTAATTTATTAATCAACTGACTAAACCAAAAAAAACTGGGTAATCATTTCATTAGATGCAACAACAAAAAAAGCACCAGACAAAATTCAAATTCCATGCATGGCTCTGAGCAACAGCTTTAGTCCGAATGCAAAAAAACCGGAAAGCTCTGCTTTTAAAAAAGGTAAAAGGTCCTTAAGGGATCCACAAGTCCTCTTATAAGAAAGGTATCAGCTGACATTAGAAGACTGAGTATGACGGGAGAGATACTTAGCAGAGTCTTCAAATACACAATGAAATTATGTTCACGATATAGTTGTTTCAGATAGAGCTGGTTATATACAGGCAGACTTATATGAAAAAAAGAAGAGTTTCACTATTACTGGACCTCTGGGCAAAGCCCCATTTGAAGTGGGGTTATTGCGGTGGGATACTGTGGTAGGAGTGGAATGTGGCTCACCAGGGAGGGACCAGGACAAGTGACGGAATCTAGACTCCTCTATTGCCAGTTTAATAGCTCAAGTCTCAGTGAGCGATCCAAGGGTCAGAGCAGACCTGAGTCTTGAAACCAAATTATCAAAGTAGAGCTGCAAAAGCCCAGATGAATGTCAAGGGCTTTTGAGAGTCACCGCCGGCTGGGAAGCGCTGGCTGGGAGGTCATTTTGCAGTGCCAATGGCCCCTGGGGCCCCGCGCCCAGGGAGGGTTCCCACACTCCCAGGGAACATCCAGGCAACCTCCACACGGCTGTTCCCTCACATTTGCTCTGTGGGAGAGAGCTCGCGAGCCTAGGCTTCTCTGCACCATGCTCGGCTCCTCCGGGCAGAACACCCTGGGCGCCCACCTGGAGCCCGGGCCTAGGGGCCCCAACTGGCATTTTTCGCCTGGAGAGCCCTAACACGGGGCGGCCCAACAACTGCTTGCAAAGGCCTCCCGTGGCTGTTTGCTTCCTTCTGCCAGAGCTAGCTTTGATCCCCGCTCCGGCATTGGGCACACCAGGGGCAGGCCCCCCACCCCTCGCTGGGGGGCCCATGGGAGGTGCCAGGTGCCCTCGGCCAGGTGACCCCAGCATGGCATCCAGCCCCCTCAGACGCACTCCTTATGCATCCTTACTCCCCCACAGCCTCCTTCCCCATGGGCGACCTAGGAATGTGTTTGCAAGGCTCACAGAGGGCAGGCAGACACCCGGCCCTGACTTGGGAATTGAGTCCCTGGGAGCAAGCCTGGAGGTCTGGTGTCTGAGGAGCCACACACTGGCTGCACAGTAGAGGCCTGAAAACCCACTGTCCGGGGCTGCCTTTCCTGCTTCCAAGGACGAGAGCGTCTCCAGCTGCCTGCGGGCTGAGAGTCACCCCTGGCTGGGAAGCGCTGTCTGGGAGGTCATTTTGCAGTGGCAATGGCCACTTCAAGGGTACCCGAAGCCAAGAAGATTAGAAGAAACAATCATCTCTCTTAATACATGCTTGCAAACTGGGGTACAATTTAAAGAAGCCAGATATGCAAGTCACAACACCTCATATGTTAGCATGGTTATAAGGCTCTGCTACCCTTCCCTGGATGAAAAAGCTGGGCCTTCTGAGTTATGGGACAGGACATGGAAGAACGTATACACAGCTTGCTGCAAATAGACCCATATTCTAAAAGGCACAGGGCCATGGTGATTGGCTTTACGGGGAACTCAGACCAGTTCCAGAATATCAGGTTAACAGTATACCCAAGAAAGAAAAGGGCCTGAAAAAGAAAGATGCCTCTGGCTTCTTTTGGGGGATATACAATATGATGGTTTGATATATGTACACATTGTG
Source organism: Capra hircus (assembly GCF_001704415.2). Classification (NCBI taxonomy): domain Eukaryota; kingdom Metazoa; phylum Chordata; class Mammalia; order Artiodactyla; family Bovidae; genus Capra; species Capra hircus. The sequence goes on from NC_030808.1 coordinate 67,993,747, forward strand.
AAAATATAACCACAATTAACACATCAGTCACTTCAGATAGTTACCGCGCATGCTTGTCTGTGGTGAGAACATTTAAGGTCTATTTAAATTAGCTAATTTCAAGTATATAATACAGTATTATTATTTTTAAATATTTATTTGGCCAAGCCAGGTGTTAGCTGCAGCACTTGGGATCTTTAATTGTGGCATGTGAACTCTTATTTGTGGCAGGTGGGGTCTAGTTCCCTGACCAGGTATCAACCTTGGGCTCCCTGCATTGTGAGCATGGAGTCTTAGTCACTGGAGCCCCAGGGAAGTCCGTATAATACAATATTATTAACTACAGTCACTGTACCTTAGTAGAGTCAGGTTACACATCAGGTCTCCAGAATTTATTCACCTTATAACTGAAAGTTTGTACCCTTTGACCAACATCTCCCTATTTTCCCACACAGTCCCCCTCCCCACCATCCACTGGCAACCAAGATTCTCTGGTTCTGTGAGTTTGACTTTTTTAGATTCCACATATAATTAAGGTCATACAGTACAGGTTTCCCCCACTTTTTCAAAGTAGAGCATTTCTATGAAACCTTTAGTAAGCATAAAGCAAAAAAAGCAATTACCTTAAGAACACATCTTGCTAACAGATGCACAAAAATAAATTGAATAAAGCACAGATGTTCACAGACAAAGTTCAAAGCAGCTTGATGCTGAGATGCTGAGTGTAGTTCCCAGGGTTGGAGCTTGTTTCCACTTTCACTGCTCAGGATATGTGTTGACTCTTGAACAGTTCACTGAAAAACAAACATGGGCTATTTTCGCTTTTTATAGAAGCAAAAATTCTCTTAGGATTTCTTGCAGTTACCAAAAACAGGTACTAATGTAGTTCTTTCATAGAGAGAAGTGGTGTAAAGGAAACTTTCAAAAATTGGGGAATACCTCTACAAGTCTCTCTTTGCCTAGCTTATTTCACCTAGCATAATGTCCTCCAATTTCATCTATATTGTCACAAATGGAAGGATTTCCCTCTTTTTAATGGCTAAATACTATTCCACTCTGTGTGTGTCCGATTTGCTTTATCCATTTATCCATCAACCAACACTTAGGTTGTTTCACAATCCTGGCTTGACTTACTGTGAATAACGCTGCAGTGAACAAGAGAATGCAGGTATCTCTTTCAGATACTGAGTCCATTTCCTTTAGATAAATACCCAGAAGTAGGATTGCTGGCTCATATGGTAGTTCCATTTTTAACTTTTTGAGGAAACTCCATATTGTTTTCCATAATGGCTAAACCAATTTACATTCCTACCAACAAGTGTACAAGAGTTCCCTCTCCTCCATACCCTCACCAGCATTTATTACTTCTAGTCTTTTTTGGTTGGAGAAGACTCTTGAGAGTCCCTTGGACTGTAAGAAGATCAAATCAGTCAATCCTAAAGGAAATCAATTCTGAATATTCATTGGAAGGACTGATGCTGGGACTGACGTTCCAATACTTTGGCCACCTGATGCAAAGAAATGACTCATTAGAAAAGACCCTGATGCTGGGAAAGATGGAAGACAGGAGGAGAAGGGGATGACGGAGGATGAGATGGTTGGATGGCATCACTGACTTGATGGATATGAGTTTGAGCAAGCTCCAGTAGTTGGTGATAGACAGGGAAGCTTGGAGTTGGACTGTGAAGAAGGCTGAGCGCTGAAGAATTGATGCTTTTGAACTGTGGTGTTGGAGAAGACTCTTGACAGTCCCTTGGACTGAAAGGAGATCCAACCAGTCCATTCTGAAGATCAGCCCTGGGATTTCTTTGGAAGGAAAGATGCTAAAGCTGAAACTCCAGTACTTTGGCCACCTCATGCGAAGAGTTGACTCATTGGAAAAGACTCTGCTGCTGGGAGGGATTGGGGGCAGGAGGAGAAGGGGATGACAGAGGATGAGATGGCTAGATGGCATCACTGACTCGATGGACATGAGTCTGAGCGAACTCCGGGAGTTGGTGATGGACAGGAAGGCCTGGCGTGCTGCAATTCATGGGGTCGCAAAGAGTCGGACACGACTGAGCGACTGAACTGAACTGAATGACTAGGGATGTTGAGCACCTTTTCAAATATCTCTTGGCCACCTAGATGTCATTTTTGGACAAATGTCTATTCAAGTCCCTTGCTCATTTTTTAATTGGATTACTTAATGTCCTTATGGGGGCAGTTTGTTTCTAGCAAAAACAAAACAACTGTTGAGCTAGATATACATTCTTTATATATTTTACTGATTAATCCCCTTTAGATATATGATTTGCAAATATTTTCTCTCATTTTATAGGTTGCCTTTTCATTGCATTGCATATGGACAAGCAAAATTTTCCCAATACCATTTGTTGAAAAGACTCTTCTTTCTCCATTGTGTATTCTTGGACCCTTGTCAAAGATTAGTTGATCGTCTACATATGGATTTATTTCAGGGCTCTCTATTCTGTTCCACTGATACATGTCTGTTTTTATGCCAACACCATACTGTTTTGGAAGGGCTGATGCTGAAGCTGAAACTCCAATACTTTGGCCACCTGATGTGAAGCGCTGACTCATTGGAAAAGACCCTGATGCTGGGAAAGATTGATGGCAGGAGGAGAAGGGGATGACAGAGGATGCCTGGATGGCATCACTGACTCAATGAACATGAGTCTGAGCAAACTCTTCAAGACGGTGAAGGTTAGGAAAGCCTGCTGTACTCCACGGGGTCGCAAAGAGTCAGACACGACTGATTGAACAATAACAATGCTGTTTTGATTACTATAGCTTTCTAATATAGTTTGAAATCAAGAATTGCAATGCCTTCAGCTTTGTTCTTCTTTCTCAAGAGTGCCTTGTCTATTTAGTTTTTTGTGGTTCCATACACATTTTAGGATTGTTTGTTCTATTGATATTTCCGTGGAAAATGTTACTGGAATTTTGATAGGAACTGCATTGAATTTGTAGATCATGTTGGGTGGCATGGATGATTTAATGATATTAATTCTTCCAATCCATGAATACGGGCTATCTTTCCATTTACTTGTGTCTTTTTAAATTTCTTTCATTAGTGTCTTATAGCATTCAGAGTATAAATCTTTCACCTCCCTGGTTAAATTTATTTATATGTATTTATTTATTTACTCTTCCTGATGCTATTGTAAGTGGGATTGTTTCCTTAATTTCTTTTTGAGATATTTCATTGTTGGTGCCTCCAGATTCTGACACAGGTTTTAAAGAAGACTAGTTCCTTCTGCAGCCCCTTTCCAAAGGCCACATCAATTCAGAGATAAAAATCAAAACAAAAGCCCCAGAGCTAGAGACAGGAAGGAAGGGCAGCTATTCAAACTCCCTGTCCCTCTCCTCCATAGCACACAATAGTTGAGTCCTCTACTAGAGAAGCATAGCTCCAAAAGAATCCCTCTGACCTGGTGTTTTCTGGTTTCAAAGCCTCTGTTTGATCACTGTCACTATGGCGACAAGTCTGGGATGCTCTGCTCTAAGTGAGGAAGCTTATCCCTTCAAATATGCTTCTTGAGTGAGCAACAAAGGAATGCACTGAACCTCAACTAATCTCATATTCTCCTGGGAGACCTCTCTCAAGAGGCACTTTCCCCCCTCTTGTCCTCACAAACCTCCCAGGTTTAATACTGTTCAGCCAATAACCACATTTACATAGAGATTTACAGTTTACTTTGACCCACCTCACCTCAATCAAGCCTGAAGAGTCCTCTTAAGTCACATGAGCCTCTTCTACAGCAACTAAACAAGGCCTTTGGTTTTAGGGAGCCCTTCCCCAGAAGGCCAGCAGACATGGGCCCTGCAGCTGGGATGGGACCCAGGAAGGAGGGGTAGGAGGGCAGGGAGTTTATCTACATGACTTTTTCTTTTCCAGAGGGAAGAATCTGCAGAGGCTTGTAACCCTGATGCCCGCTCCCCCAAAGCTCTTCTCAATCTGTTCCAGGCTGTTCTGACTTGGCTCATGTTCTACATCATTCCCAGCCCCAACTGTTCTAAGAGTGGGTGTCAGCTCTGGGGAATTTATCCTCCCTGACCTCAGATGGGTCTTCCTTAATTATGAGTTCTCAGAGTCAGCCTTGGCTTCCTATAACATAAATGTAAAAAGAAAATGCTCCTTTATTTTCCTTTATTTTCTCTCCTCTATGATATCATTCTCCTTCACTTCTAGTCACCACATGTGTATGGGTTTGCCCCTCATCAAGCAACTGTCTGCAACACAGTTGAGTATCCTACAATTTAACTCAATTCTGACATTCTCTGCCTGGAAAGAACATCAGATTCCACAGACTGCACCCACTTCATATGGCAACTGCAAATCTAGGTAGTCACCTGTACTTCTGAGCAATTGGCGATAAGTGAGAGGTTCCCACACCTGCTCCTTAAGTTTGATCATTAGCTAGAAAAGCTCAGAGAACTCAAGAAAACAGCTTACTTATTAGATTAGTAGTTTATTACATTGGCTATTAAAGAACATGAATAACCAGTCAGATGAAGAGATACATAGGGTGAGGTCCTGAAGAGTCCCAAGCATAGGAGCTTCTGTCTCATGGAGCCTGGAGTATACCACCTTCCTGGCACATAGATGAATCAACCTAGGAGCTCTTCAAACATCATCCTTCTGGGGTTTTATGGAGGCTTCCTATCATAGGCATGATTGATCACATCATTGGCCACTGGTGATTAAGTCATTCTCTAGCCCTTCTCCCCTCCCCAGAGGTCAGGAAGTAGAGCTGAAAGTTCCAACTCTAATCACCTGGCTGGTTCTGCTGGCAACTAGTCCTCTTCCAGTGGTCTTCTAGGGGCTTTCCAAAAATCACCTCACGAATATACGCTCAGTGGTCAAAAGAGGCTCGTTACGAATAGCAAAAAACACCCATTTCATCTTTTTGCTCTAGGGCTATTTAAGGAGTTAGGAACAAAAGATGTGCATATAGTTCTTAGCACTTAAGAAATTACAATGGTTTTAAGAGCTAATTCCAGAAAACATGACAAATTTATTGCATCAGAGTATCACAATAGTGCTGTACTGTGCTTAGTCACTCAGTTGTGTCCAACTCTTTGCGACCACATGGACTGTAGCCCACCAGGATTCTTTGTCCATGGGGATTCTCCCGGCAAGAATAATGGAGTGGGTTGTCATGCCCTCCTCCAGGGGATCTTCCCAAACCAAGGATCGAACCCAGGTCTCTTGCACTGCAGGCAGATTCTTTACCGTCTGAGCCACCAGGGAAGCCCATACCTCTTAATAGTTTTATAACACTGGGGAAGTAATTTAACCCTTTATTAACATTTTATTTTAAATTGGGGGATAATTGCAATACAGTGCTGGTTTCTACCTTTCTAAGCCTGTTGCCTCCTCTGTAAGATGGGAACAAATACATGTATCCAGTGGGTCTGATGATAAGGACTGAGGGCCAGATGCCTTCTACAACACCCAGTTCCTTTCCATCCTAGCTCACTCTGCCCTCAGGGGACAGGCAGTCTCTAACCTCTTCGGAAGGTTCATAACACAAAGGCAAAACGATGTATCAACCTCTCATTGACTTCTCTAGCTTCTGTTTTGGGGTCACCTAAATCATTTCTGGGTGATGTGTAATTCTTTCCCTTCAGTTTTCAAAATATACAAATAAGGGAAGCTGTTCAACTTCATTTGTTTTTATTATGAGAGGCAGTGAAGAACAAAGATTAGCCTAGGCGGCCAAACTTCTGGCTTCCAGTCATCCCTGCTCACTGAGTTCCTCAGCCTCCTTAGTCTCTAGGAGTTTCTTTCTAAGTAACTCCTTTGCCTTGCCTCCCAGAGGAAAGCGGCTGAGTAGGTTGCTCTGTTGGAGGCCCTTTCCACTCTAAGATCTCCCTTCAGGGAGTACCAAACATAAAATGGGAATAAATCAGACTTTGCTGAGAGGCTGGTCTTGCCCTCTAGGAGCATTCTAAATCCAGCCCCCACTTCTTCAGACAAACATTTCATTCGGAAATAATTTAGATTTTTAGAAAATTTGCTAAGATGATGCAGAGAGCTCCTTTAACCAATTTCCCCTAATGATAACATCTTACATCACCATGGTACATTTGTTAGAACTACAAAGCCAACATTAGTACACTATTATTTACTAAATTCCAGACTTTATTTGGATTTCACCACTTTTCCCACTAATGTCCTTTTTTCTGTTCCTGGATCCAATCCAGGATACCTCATTGCATTTAGGATAAAATATCTTTTAAATGGTGAAAGATTTCCAACATAGAGACAAACAGAACTTCAGTAAAAAGAACATCAGAAACAGCTGATGCTCTTTTTGTGCCCTTTCTTCCCATTTTCAAGCCCTTTCCTTTCTCCCTAGAGAATCACCATCACAAACCTATTGTTTATCATTCCCAGGCACCTTTGCATGGATTCCCAAATATATACATATATATAAACATAATAAACACTATATAGCGTTGTTTTCCAGACTTTAAAACTTACATAAACATTATTCTTTTTGCATCCTTCCAAAACTTGTTTTTTCATTCAACATTGTTTTGAGATCCATCTGTTAGGAAATAAAATGATGGTTCTTTTAACTGCTACACATAATATGTAAAGTATTTCATTCTATGAGTACACCACTATTATCATACACCTACTGATAGACATTTAAACCATTTCCGCCCCCTCAACCCCGGCTTTTTTTTTTTTTTTGCTGCTGAAATAGACACTTTAATGCATGTTTGCTGATGCACGTAAGACTCTATCTAGGACTAGAATTTCTAGGTTAAAGGTGTAACCAAGTTGTTTCTTAAAGCTGTTGTACTGATCTACACTCCTTTCAGAGGTGAGTGAGTCTGTTGCTCCACTTCCTCATCCTTACTTGGAAGTGCATTCATTTTATAAATTAATTGGGAGAGAATCGGCAGCTTTATGATGAGTCTTCCAGTTCAAGAACACAGCAGCTTTCTTTTTATTAAGGCTCTTTTTTTTTCCTTTTAATAACTGCAATGTCTCTAAAAATATTCTTGTACATATTTTGGTTAGGCATACGTTTAGGCATCTTGAGGCTTTTATTACTATTGAAAAATAGAATTTTTAAAATTAATTTTTCTAATTGGCTATTACTGGTGAATAAGATTTTGATATGTTGATTTTGTGTCTAGGGAAACTGGCAAGCTCTTACTATATATTTTCCACTTATAGACCTCAAGAAAGTCATATTATATGCAAATAAGGACATACCTTTCAATATTCACATTTTCTTATTTTATTGCATTGGTTAGAATCTCCTGTACAGGGCTAAATATAAATGGCAAGAAAGGGCATCTTAATCTTTTTTGTGTCTTTAATGAAAGGAAGCCAAGAGTCTTATTGTAAGGATAGTTTTTGCTGGACTATTTTGATAGCGGCTCTTTATCAAGTTAAGGAAATTCCCTTCTAAGTTTCCTGAAAAGCCTATTCGGTCGTGAATAAAGCACTGAATTATGCCAACTGCTTCTTCTGTATCTTATAGGTTATGGGTATTAACTGACCTGCTAATATGATTTACTACATTAACACATTTTCTGGTGTTGGATCATTCTTAATTTCATGCATAAACTCTACTTAGAATATAAATATTTGAAACAGATTTACAAATATTTTCATAAGAATTTATGTTCATAAATTGGATTGGTCTGTAATTTTCCTTTCTTGTATTCTTGTCTGGTTCGCGTATTTAGGTCATGTTGTCATTGTAAAAGTAAATGAAAGTGAAAGTTGCTCAGTTGTGTCCAACTCTTTGTGACCCCATGGACTATACAGTCCATGAAATTTTAGGCCAGAATACTGAAGTGGGTAGCCATTCTCTTCTCCAAGGGATCTTCCCAACCTAGGGATGGAACCCAGGTCTCCTACATTGCAGGCGGATTCTTTACCAACCGAGTCACCAGGGAAGCTTTTCCTAATTTTCAATTTTTTTAAACAGTTTGTTAATATTAGGATTATCTACTTCTTTGAAGTTGAATGAAGTACAGATGTAAATCACCTAAGTATGATATTTTGGGGTGAGGAAGTCTTGGTTATTAGTTTAAGTTCTTTAATGATTTTTCCTTTATTGGTATTTTCTGTATTTTTTGAAGGAATTTTGGCAAAAAAAAAATTTACCTAGAAAATCATGTCTTCTCCCAATCCAAATTTTGGCATAAAATTCTTCGGAGTATAATCTTATGATTTTTATTATATATTATACATCTGTACTTATAGTTCCCTTTCTTCCAAAATATTATTTGTGGCTCTTTTTCTGAATTAAAAAATGCTTAATTAGGGATTAATCAATTTTATAACTCCTCTAAATTACTTTATACATCATGTTGTTTGTTTTCTTAGTGTCCTTACTTCTACTTTTCTAAAGGTTTATTTTCTTTCTTGTCTATCTTCTTGAGATAGACATGTATAGAAAATAATGGATGTCTACACAGTATGTATTCTCCCTTCATTCTTTATTAGCATAATCCTTATTTAGTTTTGGAAAGCAACATGCCAAACAAAAAAAAACAAAAGAATTATATTTTTAAGACTCCATTATAGCTAGGAAATGCCACATGACTTACTTTTTGCCAATGACATATAAGTGGAAGTTACTGGGTAGGGCTTCCAAGTACTCTGTAATTAAAGATATTCTTCCTTGAGAACCCTATGAACAGTAATGAAAAGGCAAAAAGATAGGACACTGAAAGATGAACTCCCCAAGTTGGTAGGTGCCCAATATTCTACTGGAGAAGAGCCAAGAAATAGCTCCAGAAAGAATGAAGAGGCTGAGCCAAAGTGAAAACAACATGCAATTGTGGATAAGACTAGGATGGAAGTAAAGTCCAATGCTGTAAGGAACAATATTGTATATGAACCTGGAATGTTAGGTCCATGAATCAAAGTAAATTGGAAGTGATCAAACAGGAGAGGGCAAGAGTGAACATCGACATTTTAGGAATAAGTGATCTGAAATGGGCCAGAATGGGCGAATTTAATTCAGATGACCATTATATCTACTACTGTGGGCAATAATCCCTTAGAAGAAACGGAGTGGCCATCATAGTCAACAGAAGAGTCCAAAATGCAGTACTTGGGTGCAATCTCAAAAATGACGGAATGATCTCTGTTCATTTCCAAGGCAAACCATTCAAGATCACAGTAATCCGAATCTATGTCCCAACCACTAATGCTGAAGAAGCTGAAGTTGAATGGTTCTATAGAGACCTATAAGACCTTCTAGAACTAACACCAAAAAAAGATGTCCTTTTCAACATAGGGAACTGGAATGCAAAATTAGGAAGTCAAGAGATACCTGGAGTAACAGGTAAGTTTGGCCTTGGAATACAAAATGAAGCAGGGCAAAGGCTTACAGAGTTTCACCAAGAGAACACACTGGTCATAGCAAGTGTGTTGCTTACAACAACACAATAGATGACTCTACACATGGACATCACCAGAAGGTCAACACTGAAATCAGACTGATTATATTCTTTGCAGCCAAAGATGGAGAAGCTCTATACGGTCAGCAAAAACAAGACCAGGAGCTGACTGTGGCTCAGATTATGAACTCCTTATTGAAAAATTCAGATGTAAATTTAAGAAAGTAGGGAAAACCACTAGATTATTCAGGTATGACCTAAATCAAATCCTTTATGATTATACAGTGGAAGTAACAAACAGATTCAAGGAATTAGATCTGACAGATTGCCTGAAGAACTATGGACAGAAGTTCATAACATTGTACAGAAGGCAGTGATCAAAATCATCCTCAAGGAAAAGAAATGCAGAAGGACAAAATGGTTGTCTGAGGAGGCCTTACAAGTAGCTGAAAAAAGAAGAGAAGCGAAAGGCAAAGGAGAAAAGGAAAGATATATCCATCTGAATGCAGAGTTCCAAAGAATAGCAAGGATAGACAAGAAAGCCTTCCTCATGATTAATGCAAAGAAATAGAGGAAAGTAATAGAATCAGAAAGACTAGAGATCTCTTCAAGAAAATTAGAGATACCAAGGGAACATTTCATGCAAAGATGGGCTCGATAAAGGACAGAAATGGTATGGACCTAACAGAAGCAGACGATACTAAGGAGAGGTGGCAAGAACACGCAGAAGAACTATACAAAAAAGATCTTCATAATCCAGATAATCATGATCGATGCTGTGATCACTCACCTAGAGCCAGACATCTTGGAGTGTGAAGTCAAGTGGGCCTCAGGAAGCATCATTATGAACAAAGCTAGTGGAGGTGATGGAATTCCAGTTGAGCTATTTCAAACCCTAAAAGATGATGCTATGAAACTGCTGCACTCAATATACCAGGAAATTTGGAAGACTGAGCAGTGGCCACAGGACTGGAAAAGGTCAGTTTTCATTCCAATCCCAAAGAAAGGCAATGCCAAAGAATGCTCAAACTACTCCACAATTGCACTCATCTTACATGCTAGCAAAGTAATGCTCAAAATTCTCCAAGCTAGGCTTTAACAGTACATGAACTGTGAACTTCCAGATGTTCAAGCTGGATTTAGAAAAGGCAGAGGAACCAGAGGTCAAATTGCCAACATCTGTTGGATCATAGAAAAAGCAAGAGAATTCCAGAAAAACATCTATTTCTGCTTCATTGACTACTCTAAAGACTTTGACTGTGTGGATCACAATAAAATGCAGAAAATTCTTAGAGATGGGAATACCAGACCACCTTACCTGCTTCCTGAGAAACATGTATGCACATCAAGAAGCAACAGCTAGAACCGGACATGGAACAACAGATTGGTTCAAAATTGAAAAAGGAGTATGTCAAGGCTGTATATTGTCACCCTGATTGTTTAACTTACATGCACAGTACATCATGTGAAATGCTAAGCACAAGCTGGAATAAAGATTGCAGGGAGAAATATCAATAACCTCAGATATGCAGATGACACCACCCTTATGGCAGAAAGCAAACAGGAACTGAAGAGCCTCTTGATGAAAGTGAAAGAGGAGAGTGAAAAAGCAGGCTTAATACTCAGCATTCAAAAAACAAAGATCATGGCATCTGGTTCCATCACTTCATAGCAAATAGATGGGGAAACGATTTAAACAGTAACGGACTCTATTTTGAGGGGCTCCAAAATCACTGCAAATGGTAATTGCAGTCATGAAATTAAAAAGTTTGCTCCTTGGAAGAAAAGCTATGACAAACCTAAACAGCATATTAAAAAGCAGAAACATTGTTTTGCCGACAAGTACACGTATAATCAAATCTATACCAATCAATTGATCCAACCAGGATCAATCCAACCAGTCAATCGTAAAGGAAATCAGTCTTGAATATTCATTGGAAGGACTGATGATGAAGCTGAAGCTTCAATACTTTGGCCACCTGATGAGAAGAACTGACTCATCAGAAAAGACCCTGATGCTGGGAAAGATTGAAGAAAGGAGGAGAAGGGGATGACAGAGGATGAGATGGTTGGATGGCATCTCGGACTCAATGGACATGGGTTTGAGCAAACTCTGGGAGTTGATGAAGGACAGCGAATCCTGGTATGCTGCAGTCCATAGGGTTGCAAAGAGTCAGACAGGACTGAGCAACTGAACTGAATTGTTTAAGATAGCAAACTCAGTTGGTACATGCCTATTTCATAACCTGTCATTTTCTCCCCCATCATGTCTGGAATGTGCATATACAACTGGAAGTAAAGCAGCCACCTTACGACCATGAGGCAGCAAGTTTGAGTATAAAAGCTAAGTTTAGATGAGTCAGCAGTCAGAAGAGCCAGGGTCAACATGGCAACACAGAACCTCCACATCTGCTTTGAACTATCTACCTCTAGATGAATCAAGTCCCTCCCAAAACTGTGTTCCTCTGAGACAGGAGGGAATAGGGCAGGGCACAGCTGAAACCATGCATCTCAGATTGGAACCTGAACCCGTGGTTTTTTAACAAGGTCATACACCTGGTTTCAGGGTTTATTGAAGCTCAAGTTACTGATGTCTCATTGCAGAAAAACTTCAGTGAGACACAAAATGATAGGTAAGAAATGGGTTTATTTAGAGAGAAATTCACTCCACAGAGTCTGGGTCATCTCAGAAGGTGAGAACAACTCTGAAATATGAGGTGGTTAGTTTTTATGGGCTGGGTAATTTCATAGGCTAAGGAGTAGGAGGATTATTCCAGCTATTTTAGGGAAGGAGAGGGGATTTCCAGGAATTGGGCCAACACACACTTTTTGATCTTTGATGGTTGGCTTCAGAACTGTCATGGCACTGGTGGGCGTGTCACTTAGCTTGCTAATGTGTTACAATGAGTGTATACTGAGGTTCAAGGTCTAGTAGAAGTCTGCCATCTTGGACCTATTTGGTTTGAATCAGTTTATGTCTTGTCCTTGGGCTATGTCATTCTTTTAAAGTTTATGTCCTGATCCCTTTCCTTCTATTTTAGAACCATTAAAAGAATGACACAACCATTAAGAAGAGAATAAAATGGCAACCCACTCCAGTACTCTTGCCTGGAAAATCCTATGGATGGAGGAGCCTGGTAGGCTACAGTCTATGGGGCTGCAAAGAGTCTGACATGAATGAGCGACTTCACTCACTCAGTCATACATATATATAGGCTTCCCTGGTAGCTCAGCTGGTAAAGAATCCACCTGCAGTGCAAGAGACTCTGGTTCAATTCCCAGGTAGGGAAGATCCCCTGGAGAAGGGATAGACTACCCACTCCAGTATTCTTGGGCTTCCCTGGTGGCTCAGATGGTTAAGAATTTGCCTGCAATGCAGGAGACCTCAGTTCCATCCCTGGGTTGGGAAGATCACCTGGAGGAAGGCATGGAAACCCACTCTAATATTTTTACCTGAAGAATTGCCATGGACAGAGAAGCTAGGTGGGCTACAGTCCATGGGGTCGCAGAGTAGACATGACTGAGTGACTAAGCACAGCACAGCATACATATATATGGCTGATTCATGTTGGTGTGTGGTAAAAATAAAAAAAAAAAAGAACAGGATATGACATAAACTGGTTAGAATCTATTAGGCCCAAGATGGTGGAAGATTCATACTTCAGTAGACCTTGAGCCTCATTATATGCTCATTGTAATACATTAAGCATTTGCTAAATTACACATTCACAGGTGCCATAACAGTTCTGAAGCTGAACATAAAAGGCCAAAAAGTGGGTAGCAGCCCAATTCCTGGAAATCCCCACTCCTTGCACAAAATAGCTGAAATAACCCACCCACAAGAAAGAAAAGCTTTCTTGATTAAACTGAGAGATCACCTGAGCTGGTCTAATCCAAAAAGACCACCTAGCCAACCCCAAAAGTAATGATATAAATGAAAATGGCCATGGTTTAAGTTCCTAAATTTGAGGTGGCTTTTTATGCAGCATAAGCTAGCTAATACAGAAATTGATTTCAGGAGTGGGGTGCTGCCATAACAAAAGTCTAAAACATGTGTGTTGGGTTTGGAATAGGTTAGTGACCATAAACTCAGTAAGGAAACATATTGCAAAGGCCGAAAAAATGGGGGGAAAAATGCTATAGCAAATTTGTAAAATGATGACTCATACTATGCACAGCAAGAACATCTGGTAAACCTGAAGTTGGCAGTAGCTTGAGAAAGAAAATGTCAGCTACAGCTAAGTAGATCTCCAGAGAGAATTTGGAAAGTGCCAACTGGGTGCTCTTTACTACGTATGATAAAGGATGGCAAGACAGAGGGATGGGTGAAAGAAGGGAATGTTCAGTTTTCAGCCTGAATTTAGATAGAAAATAGAGGGTCCAGGGCCCACTGCATTGGAAAACACAACTTTCATCACTAGTCTCCACATATCTGAATAGCCTTCAAGTAAAAGATTCTCAAAGTGAAAGGAGACCTAGGACAAAGAGAAAAGCAAGGGTATGGCCACTTGTTAGGACCTCTGAAAGATTTAAGAAAGTGCCTAGCATACTTTCTCAGCTAGACAAAAAGGTATGACAGAGCCTGATCCCAAGTCACAGTGAATAAATCTAGAGAAAAAATAATTGTGGGTACAGCTTTTGTTGAATAAAGTAAACTATAAACCGTTACACAGAAAGCCCAAAATGTTAGAAATAAATAAATAGAACTATACCAGAAAAAGCACCATCAGCTTGAACTAGAGGGAACTAAAATTGATTAAACTGCAGAGAGGTCTCTAGGCTCTCAACCACTGATGGGCAGGAAGCCAGATGAGAAAGCTACCGAATTGTTACCACGGCCGTTTCTTAGAGAAATAAAGCAAAGATTTCTCAAGATGGGAAACCAAGGGACTGAAGAATGGAGTCTAGAGCCTTGGAGGACAGTGGACTGGGAGGGCACTCCCAGGAAACAGAACTGAGCCCTAATCAACAGCCTAGGGGAAATTTTAGACCAGTGACTGCTATAGATCTCCTGATCCTCCCCTTCTGAAGTCAAGTGTCTATTCAGTTAACCTGCCTCTGCCTCACCATTGTATGTCAAGTGCATATGGAAGTGACTTATCACTTTTAATTCACAGATCTCTGAGTCAAGAGGAGCCTGACCCAAGGAGCCGCATCTAAGAATCCTCATCCATTCTGATGTGATAAGATCATGAGATCACAGGAGTCCAGCTTATTGCTATAAATAGGATGAGACAGAAAACCTGGAATGAGGATTAGCAAACTTTACCTGTGGGAGAAATGTGAATAATCTGTGGCAAAGGAGTAGACTGTGGTAGATTCTAAAAGCAATCACAAATTCTCTTCCTCCTACCAAGGGGTGGAATCTATTGCTCCACCCCCTTGAAACTGAACTTAGCTGCATGACTTGTTTTGACTAACAGAACATTAGTATTAGTAAATACAATACAAACGGAAGCTTAAAAAGTGCTTACACAAGGAGGCTTGCTCTCTGGCTGCATTTGGAAGCAGGGACTATCATGTGACAGCCTCAGAAGGCAATTTGGAAGTTGAGAGGCAATCTGGAAAAGAACTAAGGCATCCCAGCATGCAGGCAGTAAACTTCCAAACAGGACTGAGGCTATCCCAGATCATCTAGCCATCCACCAGCCCATCACAGATGTGTGATAGTCAAGAGCAGCTGAATTGACCCAGATTTTAAAAACTGCCCAGGCACCCCAAAGATAGAGCTAAATAAGATAATGTTTAAGACATTACGTTTTGTGGTTGTTTGTCATGCAGCAAATCTCAACTGATGCAATGACAATTTTTCTTACAAAGTCTATAATTATCATCTTCCTGACTCTGAATATGGATTTAACATCCCCCACGCAATAGCCTGCCCCATATTGCTATTGCTGTTTAATTTTCATTGTAATCATATTTTTAAATCACACACCGGACTTTTTTTACACACATTAAAATCTAAATCAAAGATTAAATATGTGATCAAATTGCCAACATCCATTGGATCAAACTGCCAACATCCACTGGATCACAGAAAAAGCTAGAGAACTCCAGAAAAAACATCTGCTTCAACTACGCTAAAGCCGTTGTCTCTGTGGATTGCAACAAACTGCAGAAAATTCTTCAAGAGACAGGAACACCAGACCATCTCACCTGCCTCCTGGGAAACCTGTATGCAGGTCAGGATGCAACAGTTAGAACCGGACATGGAACAACAGACTGGTTCCAAATTGAGAAAGGAGTATGTCAAGGCCTGCATATGGTCACCTTGCTTATTTAACTTATACTCAGAGTACATCATGCAAAATGTTGGACTGGATGAAGCACAAGCTGGAATCAAGATTGCTGGGAGAAATATCAATAACCTCAGACACAGAGATGACACCACCTTTATGACAGAAAGCCAATTAAAGAGCCTCTTGATGAAAGTGAAAGAAGAGAGTGAAAAAGCTGGCTTAAAACTCGACATTCAAAAAATGAAGATTATGGCATCCGGTCCCATCACTTCATGGCAAATAGATGCGGAAACAGTGGAAACAGTGACAGACTTTTCTTGGGCTCCAAAGTCACTGCAGATAGTGAGTGCAGCCGTGAAATTAAAAGATGCTTGCTCCTTGGAAGAAAAGCAATGACAAACCTAGACCCCATACTAAAAAGCAGAGACATTACTTTGCCAACAAATGTCTGTATAGTCAAAGCTATGGTTTTTCCCATAGTCATGTACAGATGTGAGAGATGGACAATAAAGAAGGCTGAGAGCTGAAGAAGTCATGCCTTCAAACTGAGGTGCCAGAGAAGACTCTTGAGAGTCCTTTGGATTGCAAGGAGAGCAAATCAGTCAATCCTAAAGGAAATTTAACCCTGAATATTTATTGGAGGGACTGATGCTGAAGCTTCAATATTCTGGCCACCTGATGTGAAAAGCTGACTCATTAAAAAAGACCTTGATGCTGGGAAAGGTTGAAGGCAGGAGGAGAAGGAGACAACAGAGGATGAGATGGTTGGATGGCATCACTGACTCAGTGGACATGAGTCTGAGCAAACTCTGGGAGATGGTGAAGGACAGGGAAGCCTGGTGTCCTGCAGTCCATGAGTTCACAAAGAGTTGGACACAACTGAGCAACTGAAGAACAATATTTAAATGAATACAAATATTTAATCAATTTCTGTGTTCACTGTTGTTTCTTGTGCATCTTTTCCCATTGTTTGATTTTGTAGATTTTTTCTTTCTAAAATATCTTTTAATGGTTCTTTTAGTGAGAGACTTGAGTTTATACTTTTGGTCTTTATTTTTCCCTCACTGTTGTAGTAAGTTCATCTACATATAGTATTTTAGGTCCAGCACTCATAAGTTCTGTTTTCTTCTCCTGTTGCTGCTGAAAGAGCTATCATTGATTTATATACGATATATTTTTAACTCTGATTTTTAGTTGGTTGTTATGGACTGAATGTTTGTGTCCCCTGAAAATGGTGAAGCTTCAACTCCCAATGTGACTATGTTTGGACACTGGATCTTTATGGAGGTAATTTGGGTTAAATGAAGTTATAAGAGTGAGGCCCTGATCAGGTCGGGTTGGTGTCCCTAGAAGAAGAGGCACGAGAGAGCTCACATTCTCTCTCTCCCTGCCACAGGAGGGCACAGCGAGAAGGCAGCCACCCACAAGTCAGGAAGACAGCTCTCGCCAGAAACTACCGGGTTGGCCAGACCGGTTGTTTGGTCTTTTCCATAAGATGGCTCATAAACAGCATTTAGTTGTCTTTAACTTTATTCAAAACAATTTTGTTAGATTGTATCCTGAGAGCTGTCATATCACATGCCTTTTTAAAAAACTTTTCAAAATTGGTGAATTTTTGTATAGCCATTTTAATATTAAAGTAGAAGAATCAAAAGCAACATTTTCAGCACATTATGCCTTATCATTTCAGGAAAGGTGAAAACACAACAAGAAAAGATTTAGGCGGGGTATGGAGAAGGGCTATGACTGATCGAATGTGTCAAAAGTGTTTGCAGAGTTTTGTGCTGGAGATTTCTCACTGGATGATGCTCAATACATCAGTTTGATCTTGGACTTCCCAGCCTGCAAACCTATGAGAAACAGGTGTCTGTTGTTTAAACCACCTAGTCTATAGTATTTTTTTATAGCAGCCCAAGCAGATTCATACATCAGTCTGCCTCCTGTCTTTGATATTATGCAGTTTCACTACAATATGTGAAATTGTCGGTCAATTTTTATTTAACTGCCATTGTACTAAGAGATACTTTTGATCCAAGAATTCATAGCCATTTATTTAAAATTACTAGCCATTTATTTAAATATCATTTCTCTTTCATCCCCTCTGCTCTCTCTGTAACTTTTATCAAAGAAAGCTGAAGTCTGTCAATTTATCTTTCATATCTCTAAACTTACAGGGTAAGTTTCTGTGTACTGTTCTCCAATCTGTTAACTCATACTTCAGTGGTATCTAAGAATCAGTGTACCCTATCTATTGTGTCTTTATTTGAATAACTACATTTTTCATCTCACATTTTTTATGTACACCTGGGGCTTCCCTTGTGGCTCAGTTAGGAAAGAGTCTGCCTGTAATGCGGGAGACCTGGGTTCTATCCCTGGGTTGGGAAGATCCCTTGGAGAAGGGAAAGGCTACCCATTCCAATATTCTGGCCTGGAGAATTCCATGGACTATACAGTCCATGGGGTCACACAGAGTTGGACAGGACTGAATGACTTTCACTTCACTTCATATATACATCTGATCTTATTTTATTTGTGCTTTTCATAATTACTTATTTTTTTTTAATAATTTTATTTATTTACTATTGGCCTCACTGGGTCTTCATGCTTTGTGTGGCCTTTCTCTGCGTGGTGAGAGGGGCTACTCTTCACTGCAGTACCCGGGTTTCTCACTGAAGCGGTTTCTCTTGTTGCAGAGCACAGGCTCTAGGCACATGGGCTTCAGCTGACGCAGCATGCAGGCTTGGTAGCGGGGGCTCACAGGCTCTAGAGCGTGGGCTTAGCAGTGGTGGTGCACAGGCTTAGCTGCTCCATGGTATGTCGAAACTTCTTGGACCAGGTATTGAACCTGTGTCCCTGGCATTGGCAGGCCATTCTTATCCACTGTGACTCTTGCGAAGTCCTCGTAATTACTAATGAAAGTTATGCTTTCTTTTTTTTTAAGGCCAGGGTACATCCTCTACCTACTTATTATAAAGTTTCCTTTGTAGTCTATTCTGTAAAATTAATTTCATTTGGGATAATTTCTTATTCTTACAATTGAGTCTATTACTTGTGTTTCTTGAGTTGCAGTTTTGGAACTGCGAGTTCCTTCTGAGTCTGTTCTCACTTTTGTTATTTTGTTCCTCTCTCTGACCCCCTTTCTTCTTGGCCCTCCAGGCCCGCAATGCAGAAGCAGGTGGGTGTTACAGCCCCGCCGGGACATGGCAGCAGCAGGTGTAGAACCAGCAGGCAGCTGGGCTCAGTTCCGGCAGCGAGGGTGTGTGCTTGTCCTTGCTTTCCTCAGTCCACAACTCCTGTCTAAGTCTCAGTCAGCTGACAGTCTCCCTCCCCTCTCACACAGCCAGGCTTCCTTCATGGCCAGTGAGCTCTTGAAGAAGGCCCTGACTTCAAGCCTTGTGGCCTCCCTGATGGCTCAGAGGGTGAAGAATCTGCTTGCAGTGCAGGAGACCAGGGTCAATTCCTGGGTTGGGAAGATCCCCTGCAGAAGGGATTGGCAACCCACTCCAGTATTTTTGCCTGGAGAATCCCGTGGACAGAGGAGCCTGGCAGGCTACAGTTCATGGGGTTGCAAAGAGTCAGACGTGACTGACAGACTAACACTTCAAGCCTTACTCTGGTTTCTCAATGTCTGCAGAGTACTTTTTGCCCCTTTATTTCATAGGAGCCATACTCTTCACAGCCACTGCCTCCATCCAACCCACAGCACGAGAAGCTTCAGCCCCTGGTCAGCTTTTCGCAAGTCTCTTTTGTGATCCACAGAGATGGTTACTTCACGTCTGAGGCTGGTGATGTCCATTTTTTGTTTTCTCTTTCCTTTTGTTCCTCAGAGACATGAATTCAGGGAAGCAGTTTCCAAACTGCAAACGGAATGTAAATTAGCAACCTAGTCCTCCTTCCCAAAGTTGCAAGTATCCCCAAAATGAAACTTAAAAGAAGGACAAGGGGGTCATATGTGAATGCCTGTCATTTCTCTCTGGAGTCAGAGAAGGATCTTCACTTACTAAAGCTTCTTTGTCCAAAAGAACAGTGTGGTGAGGAAGGCAAAGGGACCCACTGCTCTTGGCCTCCGCCTACCCTGGATATTTGGGAGCTTCTCCTTTTAGATCTAAGCTATTTCTTGATCAAACAAACCAGAACAGGACTTTGGAAAGCACATGAAAGACTCATAGAATCTTTCCCACTCATTCAAGTGTAAAAACTTCAGGTAGAAAGAATGGGATGGAAAGAGAATACAGTAAATATTTTGATATGGCATACACTTTTTGGAACAGAACTTGCTACGCTGGGGCATGGACACCTGAGTCTCCAGTGTCTGTGACATTGTCCTTAAATAGTTACTGGATAAATAAAGGAATATAACTTAGTCTGGAATCAATAAGAGGAAAACCCACAACACAGGTAGCTTTCCTTCCCATGGAAAGGGACTTCTTCCTTGCCTATGAGCATATAGGGAGAAATTTCACTTTCTGTTGGAACAACACAATCTGGCACCCTCCTGTAGCATACCACTACAACTCTCTCATCTGTTTATCCACTGGGAACTTCCCAGAATTGGTCTCATTGGGGTACCAGGTGGGAATGAGATGAGGCACATCAATTTCAGGACTGACTTCCAGGGCTTCACTTTGTGTGCTTATTTTTGGTTTTGCTTTTTGCCAAGCCTACCCTAACACAGCCAGTTTTCCATTTAGCTGCACTACCCATTCAAATATTTATTGAGCATTTACTGATAATAACAGCTCCTATTTAATAAAGACCATCTGTATGCATGACAGTGCATTTTACATACCCACTTAATCTTCACAACAGCTAGTCATTCAAAGTAGGCACCATTATGTTCATTTTTCAATAGAGAAAACAGGCTTAGAAAAGTTCTATAGTTTCTCAAAGTCACCCAGGCTAGAGCTTGACTTTGGATATGACTCCAAAACCCATAATGTTTTTGTTATTACAATCTGAAGACACCTGTTCTTTCCTATAGAGAAACTGTGTGTTACAGGTTATGGCCCTAGTTTTTAATACTGAGGCAAGGCCAGCCTAAAACAGCTCACTCTAGGGCTGTCACCTGGCTTTATATATCCATTTTCCCCTCCACCTCAATCCTGCCATTTGTGCTTCTGGGGTCTGTGCCCTGACAACCCTCAGCTACAGGCATAATCAGACAGAGGCAACAAGAGCCCTAGGGTCACTGCTGGCACTCGACTCTGGGCCCTTCTCAGTCAGCGCCCTGAGGCTTGGCGGTTTTTCTGCTGCTGGAGCTCTGAGGATTTTTCTCCTTCTTAAGCTTATTTTTACCACTTGCAATGGTGCCCAGATCTTGCGGTAAGGGCCTTGGCCCTGAAGATGGTATATAATAGGCAGAAAAATGTAGTGGGACTTGGAAGAACTGAGAGGTCTCCAGAGAGTGCGAGGCCTCAAAGGACTAAGGAAAGGAAAAGTGGGGCTGGTTCCCCAGAAATGCTCATGGGCTCTAACCTCCCACCCACTCCTCTGTCCTGTTTATTAATTCCCTGGACAGCCTAGGAGAGCCACAGGCCTCAACTCACCAAAACATCACTGCCCACTTCATCCTGAAAACAAACATGCTAAGTGCTTTGTGTGCCTTACTTCATTTAATCCACATGACATCCTAGAAGGTGTAGGTGCTATTGTCTCCATATTACAAATGAAAAAATCAAGGGACAGGGAAGTCTTATAATTTACACAAAACCACACAGCTAGTAAATGACAGAGTTAGGATTCGAAACCAAGCAGTTTGATGTAGAGGCTATACACTACACTACTATAGAAATAGCCTCCTAGTAAGAATCAGAAAAGATGGATGTAAAATATGTATGTCTCTATAATGAATAATAGTTATACAGATTTGGGAGGATTGGGTAATACTAGGTCAACACTGCATTTTAAAGAATATTTATTTATTCATTTATTTAGCTACATTGGGTCTTCATTGCGGCTTGTAGGTTCCATAGTTGTGGCCTGAGAACTCTCAGCTGAGGCATGTGTGATCTAGTTCCCTGACCAGGGGTCAAACCCAGGCCCCTCATGCACTGGGAGTGAGGAGTCTTAGCCACTAGACCACGAGAGAAATCCCAACACCATATTTTGACAGGTGAAAAGGCTAGTTCTGTGACCTTTCCACACACTGTCTTCTGAAGGATGCATGTTCATTTGGGAGGGGACAGAAGGGCTCTTGGCCCACAGCACATATGACCCATAGCATTCACTCAATAAATGCTAGCTGTAGTAGAAGCTCTTTTAAATAACCTCCACCTACCAGAATCACCCTTTTGACAATTCTCCATTCACTCTGTACAAGGTACTGGCTGACTGATGCCACCACGCTGAATTCCAAGGACTACTAGGTTATGCTCTAGTCTATCTGCACTTTCTGTTCCTTTCAGGGAAACTGTTTGTGAGAGTCACCTGGCTTGTCCCCAAAACCAGTTTTGGCAATTGTATTTATTATTTAAATTATCACATATAATTCATCCTGATTCAAGCATGCCCAATGCTAGCCAATTCCAAAAATCTAACCCATGTTCAAAGGACGAAGCTGTGTCATAATACAAGGGCTTCCCTACTAGCTCAATTGGTAAAGAATCTGCCTGCAATGCAGGAGACTGGGGTTCGATCCCTAGATCAGGAAGATCCCCTGGAGAAGGAAATGGCAACTCACTCCAGTATTCTTGCCTGAACAGAGGACCTGGTGGGCTACAGTCCGTGGGATCACAAAGAGTCGGACGTGACTGTGTGACTTTCACTTTCATAATACAAAATGTTAAAAAAGACTGTCCAAATATCACTATCATATAAAGAGCGTCTATAACTCAAGAAGAAAAAAAAATAACTTAATAGAAAAATGAGCCAAGGACAAAAACAGACAATTTACAAATAGCCAAAAACCACAGCAATGAACTCAATCTTACTTGCTGCTGCTGCTAAGTCGCTTCAGTCATGTCCAACTCTGTGTGATTCCATAGACAGCAGCCCACTAGGCTCCCCCGTCCCTGGGATTCTCCAGGCAAGAACACTGGAGTGGGTTGCCATTTCCTTCTCCAATGCGTGAAAGTAAAAAGTGAAAGTGAAGTCGCTCAGTCATGTCTGACTCGTAGCGACCCCATGGACTGCAGCCTACCAGGCTTCTCCATCCATGGGATTTTCCAGGTAAGAGTACTGGAGTGGGGTGCCATTGCCTTCTCCGAATCTTACTTGAGGTTAAGCAAAAATTAACAGTGAGATAACATTTATTATCCATTAGGTTGACCTAAATAGTTTAAATAGTTTAAATGATGGATGTCATCTGGTTTTGGCAAGATGTGGGCAATCAAATTGCTACCAGTAACTTCTTGCATCTAGTAGAAACAATAAATTCATATATATAAATACATTTTTAAGTAATGGGATTTTCATTGTTTTCAGATGCAGCTAAATAAAAGGCAGAACTCTCCCTCAGAAGGAAGAAGAACTGTTCTAAACCTATTAATCACTATCCTAAAACTGAAGTTCCAAAAACATTTAGAGTCATGTAATACCACCAAAAGAAGAGGTGATAACACACACTCTCTGAAGAGGACTACTGTGATTTAGACAATGACTTCCAGTGTGCTGGCTCAGATACCCTTCTCCCAACTCTGCACTCCCCCCTCGGCAGGTATGGCAGCACCCATCCTGGTAGGCCTAGCTTGGGGTTCCTGATCCCCATGGTGGCTGCCATGAGGTTCAGAGCAGTACCCCTCTCTCTCTTTCCCACACACAAGTGTACAAGGCTCAGACTCCACCAGGGTGAACAGTTTGCTTCTCACATTCTGTGATCAGAGCATTGCTATGTCTCTGGCCTCTCATGCTTGAAACAGACTTGGTATTTGAGCCCTCAGGACACCCAGTGCCTGCAATAAAATAAAGACCCAGCTTCTCTCCGAGACCCACTGAGCCAAGGACATAGTGTTCTATCTATACAATGAAATGCAGATTTCCCAATAAAAGGCAAAATTCTTGACTTTGGGAGGTTGAATAGGATGAAAAAGAATTCCAGCTGGTTAAAGTTATGGTAGTGAAAAAAGTCTTGTCTGAAACTAATTCTTGTGTCTGAGCCCAAGATGCTGTCACCTTGCCATGGATTGTTAAAATATTCACTCACGGCGTGCTCCAATCCTCAAAGCTGTGCCCTGAAACAGTCTAAATTGGGTCAGTAAACACAGTGGTTCAGTCTTGCTGCCTTCCCTTCTGAAATTAAGAATATTTCAGCTGACTACTGCCAGGGCACAATGTACAGGAGGCTGTATTTAGTTAAAAACTGGTTGGACACTGTGATTACATGTTAAAATCGTGAAAGAAACGTCAAGAATCCTCCTTCCTGCTGCATATTTGAAAGAGGAGAGTCATAAATACAGTCAGCTGTGCCCCGTGGGCCTAATAAGGTGGGCTCTGTAGCGAGGCTACTGGGTTCTCTCCAAAGGACCATCACTTCCAGCTCAGTGACCCTGCCTAAGTCTCCTGTGACCTCTGTCCCCCCACTTCCTCATCTGAAATATGGAGATACTAACAGAGCTAGTGGAGTGATGGAATTCCAGCTGAGCTATTTCAAATCCTAAAAGATGATGCTGTGAAAGTGCTGCACTCAATATGCCAGCAAATTTGGAAAACTCAGCAGTGGCCTCAGGACTGGAAAAAGTCGGTTTTCATTCCAATCCCAAAGAAGGGCAATGCCAAGGAATGTTCAAACTACTGCACAGTTGCATTCATCTCACACATTAGCAAAATAATGCTCAAAATTCTCCAAGCCTGACTTTAATAGTACGTGAACCATGAACTTCCAAATGTTCAAGCTGTATTTAGAAAAGGCAGAGGAACCAGAGATCAAATTGCCAACATCCGTTGGATCACAGAAAAAGCAAGAGAGCTCCAGAAAAACATATACTGCTGCTTTATTGACTATGCCAAAGCCTTTGACTGTGTGGATCACAATAAACTGTGGAAAATTCTTCAAGAGGTGGGAATACCAGATGGTAATACCAGGGAATACCTCCTGAGAAATCTGTATGCAGGTCAATAAGCAACAGTTGGAACCGAACATGGAACAACTGACTGGTTCAAAATTAGGAAAGAAGTACATCAAGGCTGTATATTATCACCCATATTTAACTTATATGTAGAATGCATCATATGAAATGCTGGGTTGGATGAAGCACAAGCCGGAATTAAGATTTCAGGGAGAAATATCAATAACCTCAGATACGCAGATAACACCACCCTTAGGGCAGAAAACGAAGAAGAACTAAAGGGTTTCTTGATGCAAATGAAAGAGGAGAGTGAAAAAGTTGGCTTAAAAGTCAACATTCAAAAAGCTAAGATCCTGGCATCTAGTCTCATCACTTCATGGCTAATAGATGGGGAATCAATGGAAACAGTGACAGACTTTATTTTGGGGGGCTCCAAAATCACTGCAGATGGTGATTGTAGCCATGAAATTAAAAGACACTTGCTCCTTTGTAAGAAAATCTATGACCAACCTAGATAACATTAAAAAGCAGAAACATCGCTTTGTCAACAAAGATCCATCTGGTCAAGGCTATGTTTTTTCCTGTAGTCATGTATGGATGTGAGAGTTGGACTATAAAGAAAGCTGGGCGCCGAAGAATTCATGCTTCTGAACTGTGGTATTGGAGAAGATTCTTGAGCTTCTCTTGGACTGCAAGGAGATCAAACCAGCCCATCCTAAAGGAAATCAGTCTTGAATATTCACTGAGAGGACTGATGCTGAAGCTGAAACTCCAATACTTTGGATACCTGATGTGAAGAACTGACTCACTGGAAAAGACCCTGATGCTAGGGAAGATTGAAGGCAGGAGGAGAAGGGGATGACAGGGGATGAGATGGTTGGATGACATCACTGACTCGATGAATATGAGTTTGAGCAAGCTCCAGGAGTTGGTGATGGACAGGGAAGCCTGGCGTGTTGCAGCCCATGGAGTCACAAAGAGTGGGACACGACTGAGCAACTGAAATGAACTGAACAGAGCTTACAACATAGGATCATCAGAAGGGGAAAATGAGTATACCCATTTAAAGTGTCACTCTCCAAGGAAGCACTCAAATGTCAATTCTCACCTCTGGAAGAGAGAAGGGGTGGGTTAGAGCAGTTGCTGAAGGGCTTGAATGTCTATCATTGGTATGACAACCTATGTAGAAGGCATTTATTCATGTGCTCTGCTGAAACTGTCCTCTGGCCACTTCATGTGTTAGGTCATTCAGCACTTACCTCACACCTCTTCGTATGGGTGTCACCCCCCACAACTAGATGGTAAGCTCCCGGAGGGCAGGAGCAGGGTCCTAACCTACTGCAGAGTTTGGTCCTCGGTAAGCACTCAGCAAATACCTGATTGACACTGCTAGCTGTTTACATGCAGAACGAACTGGACTCAAAATTAATCATACAAACTCCATTTAAATGGGCAATTCAAGAAGTGCAGCTAGATCTTGCAGGATCCATTCACAACCAGAGACAGAGACGGGTCTCTGATCTGTCAGACAACAACACTAGAAGATGCCAGCCTTGCGCAGGCAGTGTGCTGTCTCACTCACTGTCTGGGCTCTTGTTGCTTTTGGCAGGAGCATCCTCCCCGCCCTGTAGAGCTCCAGGCCCACAGAGATCCCATGCAGAATCCAGGCAAGCAGTCTGCATCTTTCCCCAGGAAGCCTTAGCCCTGTTGGCTCAGCATCAGCCATCTGGACTGGCTCCTGTGCCACCTGGAATATTTAGAGACCAGCTCCAGTTCACAATCCTAGCTTCTTACTCTGACTTCCTGACCACGTGTTCTCAAATTGCCAAGTTGCGCAATTTAAGTTGGAGAAGGCTATTTCTGGAGGCCATTTGTAAATTCAGCAAGCTTCCCTGAGGGTCTTTTATATTTCAGAAACTAACTGAATTCTTGAAATACTGAAACCTAATAAAAATTACTAACATGCCATTTATTGAATGAAGCAACAGTTAGAACTGGACATGGAACAACAGACTGGTTCCAAATTAGGAAAGGAGTACATCAAGGCTGTATATTGTCACCCTGCTTATTTAATTTATATGCAGAGTACCTCATGAGAAATGCCGGACTGGATGAAACACAAGTTGGAATCAAGATTGCAGGGAGAAATATCAATAACCTCAAATATGCAGATCTTTCACCCTTATGGCAGAAAGCAAAGAACTAAAGAGCCTCTTGATGAAAGTGAAAGAGAAGAGTGAAAAAGTTGGCTTAAAGCTCAACATTCAAAAAACGAAGATCATGGCATCCAGTCCCATCACTTCATGGCAAACAGATGGGGAAACAATGGAAACAGTGACAGACTTTATTTTGGGGGCTCCAAAATCACTGCAGATGGTGACTGCAGCCATGAAATTAAGAGACACTTGCTCCTTGAAAGAAATGCTATGACCAACCTAGACAGCATACTGAAAAGCAGAGACATTATTTTGCCAACAAAGGTCTGTCTAGTCAAAGCTATGGTTTTTCCAGTGGTCACGTGTGGATGTCAGAGTTGGACTATAAAGAAAGCTGAGTGCCGAAGAATTGATGCTTTTGAATTGTGGTGTTGAAGAAGATTCTTGAGAGTCCCTTGGACTGCAAGGAGATCAAACTAGTCAGTCCTAAAGGAAATCAGTCCTGAATATTCATTGGAAGGACTAATGCTGAAGCTGAAACTCCAATACTTTGGCCACCTGATGCGAAGAGCTGACTCACTGGAAAAGACCCTGATGTTGGGAAAGACTGAAGGCAGAGGAGAAGGGGACGACAGAGGGTGAGGTGGTTGGATGGCATCACTGACTCGATGAACATGAGTTTGAGTAAGCTCCAGGCGTTGATGATGGGAAGGGAAGACTGGCTTGCTGTAGTCCATGGGGTCACAAAGAGTCGGGCACAACTGAGTGACTGAACTGAACTGAAGTATTTGTCAGGTAATGTGCTAGTTGCCTTCGATCCACTGTCTAATTTAATTCAGGGAGGTTGGCGTTGTCCTCATTTTACAGATGAGGAAGATGAGGCACAGAAATGCAGTAACTTGCTTGAGCTGCCATGATTAGCGAGCTGCAGAGGCGGGTTGAGTTTTGAGAGAAGGCACTCTGATCCTGATGCTTGGCGACTCACTTAATCTGTTTCTCTTCTCTAGCTTTACGGCTCTTGTTCACAGCACTCTTACCACCTAGATTCAATAGATCTAGACTAATTGGACCTTGCATATTTCATGGGCTTTTATGGACCAGGATTGATGTGACAGGCTTTCAAAACCCTGACACTAAACCAAAAAGGCAGAGTTCAGGTTGGATTTAATAATATCCCCTTCCGGCACTGCTTGCTTCCCTCCTCCCTTGTTTATTCCCCCTTCCCTAACTCATCCTCCCTTTTCTAAAAATCTGTCTCCCAGTGAACTCAATCAGGTACCCCATAGGTTCCCCAACTCAACCCCAGATAAAACTCACTCCCCTTCCTGACTCCTCTGACAAAGCTTTACACTGAGCCGCCTGGCACTCGGGTTGAAACCTCAGAGTCAGCAGCATGAGAAGGTAACAGAGCATAATGGATAAAAATAGAAGCTCTGGGTTCAAATTCTGGATCTAACTGTACCAGCTGCAGGACCTGTGAACAAGTTACTTAACGTAACTCTCAGTTTCCTCATCTGCAAAATGGGGAAAAAACAGTACCTAACAAAAAAAGAAAGTGTTTTGCCTCAAATGCAGCAGGAACAACTGGATATTCATTAGTGAAAAAAATAATTTTGACCCCTCCCACTTTATAAGATCTGGAGGACGAAATGGCAACTCACTGCAGTATTCTTGCCTGGATAATCCCATGGACAGAGAAGCATGGCAGGCTACAGTCCATGGAGTCACAAAGAGTAGGACACGACTGAGCATACACACACACACACACACACACACACACACACACACACACACTTCATATGGCACACAAAAATTAATTTAAGATGGATGACAGATCTAAACATAGAAATTAAACCTAGAAAGCTTCTAGAAGAAAATATAAGAGATGATCTTTGTAATATGGGAGTCAGAAAAGTTTCTTAGGACATAGGGAAAAAAAACAACTTTACAAAGAAAATGATAAATTAGATCTCAAAATTTAAAACAGAAAACACTGTCAAGAAAATGAATGGAGGACTTTCTTAATGGGCCAATGTTTAGGACTCCACGTTCCCAATGCAGGGGCCATGGATTTGATCCCTGCTGAGGGAATTAAGATCCTGTACGCCAGACAGCACAACCAAAAAAACAGGAAAATGAATAGGCAAGCCAAAATTGGGGAAAAGGTTTGCAAATCACATACCTGACAAGTAGTATTTAGAATAAATAAAGAATTTGTAAAACTCAATAATAAAATGACAAAAAACATGATTTTTTAAAATGGACAAAATAGTTGAATAATTTGAATAACACTTCAGAAAGAAAGACACAGAATTGTCAGTAAGCGCATGAAAAAAATTCTTAGTATCATTAACCATTGCTGCTGCTAAGTCACTTCAGTCGTGTCCGACTCTCTGCGACCCCACAGACGGCAGCCCACCAGGCTCCCCCATCCCTGGGATTCTCCAGGCAAGAACACTGGAGTGGGTTGCTATTTACCTCTCCAATGTATGAAAGTGAAACGTGAAAGTGAAGTCGCGCAGTCATATCCGACTCTTAGCGACCCCATGGACTGCAACCTACCAGGCTCCTCTGTCCATAGGATTTTCCAGGCAAGAGTACTGGAGTGGGGTGCCATTGCCTTCTCCAATCATTAACCATTAGGGAAGTGTAAATTACAACCATTTTGGGATACTGCTACATATTCACCAGAATGGCTAAAATACAAAGTCTGATAATGCTGGGGGCTGGAGCTGACAAATAATGATATGCCTCAAAGATTATAACTGGTACATCCCTTTAAAAATTTATCCAATTTATAGTACCTTCAATTATTCAATGTTCAATAAATAATGTATTGATTACCTAGATGTGACAGTCACTATTTAATATTGGATAAAAAATCTCTGCTCTCCACAAGCTTACCACCTAGTGGAGAAACAGACAGTATGTGAGACAAGAAAAGAATATATAAACCATGTTGTATATGGGTTAAGTATAAGGAGGAGAAAACAAAGCCAGGAGAGGGGCCATGAAATATCAGGGGTGGGGTTAATATTGTAGATAAGGTGGCCAGGAAGAGCCCTCCTGGAGAAGGTCACTCAAATAAAGTCCTGTTGGAAAGGCCTGGATGGGAAATACCAGGTCCTGATAACTGTCCCCTATTAAGCACCCTTCCCATGTCAGCTGCTCACACCCTCATCAGCTAGACAGACCTCACAACAATCCTCAGGGTCAAGGAGCTTCTCTAAAATGTCAACTCTGGGACTTCCTCAGTGGTCCAGTGGTAAAGGCTCTGAGCTTTCACCACCAAGGGTGTGGGTTTGATCTCTGGTCAAGGAACTAACATGCCACGTGGTATAACCAAAATAAAATAAATAAATAAATAAGATGTCAAGTCTCAAACAAGAATTACATGATGCCAAAGTAGGAAGGGCCCACAGAAGCCATCCAGTCTCACCCCTCACCTTTCAGTGGAGAAACAGAAGCCACGGTGTCCCAGCTGGCCTGGGACTTCACCTTAGATCTGCACGTCTGCCCAGTCCTGAGCTCCTCTTCTCCACTCAATACTGGAAACCCACTTTCCCTTGGTGACTAAGCCCTTTGCCCTTGGTTGCATCACCCCAGCCACATGCCCCTGATCTCTACATCTGTCACTGACATAGTCCAAGACCAGTCCCCAGAGTGGTAGGTGGGTAGGGGGCGTCCAAGATCAGAAGCAGCACCACCCTGAGACAGCGGCCAGCACTCCCACCAATAGCATTACCACTGTCTATAACACCATCAAGCCCCCTCCACAACACAGTCAGTGATACAGGGAATGAACATTTTCCACTTTTCCTTCTTAACTGCTCTGTTGTGGGTTGAACTGGGTCCTCCAAAAAGTCATGTTGAAATCATACCCCTGCCCTCCCCATGCACCCTGTGAATACAACCGTTATTTGGAAATAGAGTCTTTGCAAGTTATGATGAATTCACATGGAAGTAGGGTGGGCCCTAATCAAATGACTGATGTCCTTACAACAAAAGAGAAAACTGGACACACACACAACATAGAGAGACACAGAAGAGATGGCCGTACGAAGATGGAGGCAGGGGTTGGAGGGATGCACGCACAAGCCAAGAAATGCCAATGGCTCGCCAGCAAACCGTCAGATGCTGAGACAAGGAAGGACGCTCCTAGAGCCTTCAGAGGGAGCATGGCTCTGCCAACACCTTGCTTTCAGGCTTCCAGCCTCTATGTCACTTTGTCGACAAAGGTCCATATAGTCAAAGCTATGGTTTTTCCAACAGTCATGTACAGATATGAGAGTTGGACCGTAAAGAAGGCTGAGCGTTGAAGAATTGATGCTTTCCAACTGTGGTGCTGGAGAAGACTGTTGAGAGTCCCTTGGACTGCAAGAGATCAAACCAGTCAATCCTAAAGGAAGTCAGTCATGAACAGTCTTTGAAAGGACTGATGCTGAAGGTGAAACTCCAATACTTTGGTCACCTGAAGCGAAGAGCTGACTCACTGGAAAAGACCCTGATGCTGGGAAAGACTGAAGGCAGGAGGAGAAGGGGATGACAGAGGATGAGATGGTTGGATGGCATCACCAACTCAATGGACATGAGTCTGAGAAAACTCCAGGAGATAGTGAAGGACAGGGAAGCCTGGTGCACTTGGCTTGGGGTCTACGGGGTCACAAAGAATCGGACACAACTGAGCAACTGAACAACAACAACAAGCCTCTAGGATGTGAAAGAATAAGTTTCTGTTGTTCTAAGCCACCCAGTGTGTGATGCATTCTTTACAGCAGCCCTAAGAAACTAGGAACTCCCTCACATGTAAAAAGTCCAGAGGCACTCACGGTTCCCATACACAGCCTTTCTCCCTACAATTTCAGGAAAGGCCCTCAGAAGTAGTTCCCGCCTCCCTCAACACCACTCCTCATCCATCCTACCTACCAACAGTACATATGCTGTCTGCCCAGGGAGCCTGCAGGAAGCAGGTGAGAGGCCAGCCACTCCTAGGGTTTGGGGTACAGTTTGCTGAACACCTTGGTCTATGTCTTGCTGTAGGCACAACCTGTTTTATACAGTTTGGCTCCAAACAGTCTAGAATCTGTTGGCCTTTATTAACAATGACTGACGGTCCGCCTAACAGGCTGACAGAGAGGTCACAGGGGAGTGTCAGGCACAGGAGACAGACCACTCTCATGGGTCCAATAGTGGCCTGTTAATCAGGAAACTGTTCAAGCAGCAGGCTCTTGGGTGATAAGGAAAAAAAGCCAAAAAGAGGATCGTACCTTTCAACCTGGTAATGCTGTTCTTCAGCATTATAATGTAATCCAAGGAATATAATCCAAGGAAATGACACAGAAAAAAAAAAAATCCCTTTGGACAAAGATATTTATAGCAGTGTTACTCAGAATTGTGGACTAAAAACTGGAAAAGTTAATTGCAGAACAGTTTAAAGAGAGTATCATAATAATACCTAACATTTCCTGAGCCCTTACTATATGGCAGGCAACACGCCAAGTGTTTTGGTTGGATTACTTCATTTCACCCTCACAAAAATCTTATGACAAAGCTGTATCATCCTTATTTTAGAGCTAAAGCTATTCAAGGTCACACAACTAAGAAGTGGCAAGTAACCATTATTTTTTGCCCTCTGCTTAAAATAGTGACTTTACTATGGCCATGTGAAACTGGGCAAGTTCTTTTCAACTTCCCTGAGCCTTAGATCCTCAACTATAAAACAGAAATAAGCATAATAAGACTTATTATTAATTAGTCTAATAAGTCTAAATAGCCTAATAAGTCTAACATTATTAATAATAAGACATTGTAAGACTGATAAAAATTAAATGCAAACTGTGTGAACCATTAAGTAAACTATAAAACATTATCCAAATGAAAAGTACTTCTAACCACTCAACGATAACTGAATATCTTATGTGGTGGGGGTCCAACTGTAGTCTATTTTGCATGCCGAATTGAACAGTTAGAATTTTATCTTTCATGCAGTTAAGAGTAACACTGTTTTTTAACCAGGGTATTACAAGCGTCTCTTTTTTAATGTTGTCTTAAGGTGCAATAATAGAACATCATCTCAGGATGATAAAGCTGGAACTCTATTTAATTTCCAATCCTCAACAAACTTTATGAGCTCTCATAAAAACCCTGGTTAGATTCCTCCATAGGGCGGGCAGAATGGGCCTGGAAGCAGCAGTTTCCTTAATTCACTGACCTCCTGCAGGAAACGCAGGGGCCTCATCCCCTAAGAGCTGGACCCAGGGATCTAGAATGCCAGCAAAGGGAAGCAGAGACCCTGGGGCACGCAAAGAGTGGGAACGTCCCGACGGCACTTTGGGGGGGCTCTCCTCACTCTCCCTTAACCCACGGAGCAGTAAGGATGGTACAAATGTGTTATGCCCCCAGGGAGGGCCCACACATGTATAATGGGGGGGTGGGAGCGGCTATGACTGTCACCAGGTCCTAGAGGCCTGGCACCGTCAAATATCAGGCAATTATGTGATTGGTTCCACTAACTAGGGTCTGGTGCAATCCCAGGATCCTGTTCCCATCCCAGTGAACCGGGCTCAATAAGATAAAAGCACCAAACAACCCAAGGGCTCACCCACACCAGGTAGTCAGCCCCTCCCTGCCCCAGAAAAAATTCAGAGACTCAGCCCCTTCAGGAAAAAATATCTGAGGTGGGAGAAAGTGACCAATAGCTCCTCTCCATACCCTAGACTTCTAATGGATTTTCCCATCATGTCTGAAACTTGCTTTGCATTTCTCTATAGACTTGCCCACCACTCCTCACTTAATATCCTTCAGAGTGCCCTCTCATCTCTCAGGAGAGGGTTGACATGTTTAATGTAACCCTAGCAGCAATGCTGGGAGGTTGTGAGCATCTTCATTATAGAAATGAGTGAAGGTAAGTTCAGACCAGCTAAATAATTTCCCAGGCTCATCCATCTAGTAAGTTGTTGAGGTGGGATTCAAACCCAGGTCTGCAGAACTGCAAAGCCCAGACCCTTCCCGTCAACCACACCCACTGTCCCAGTCAGTGAGAAGTAGCCGAGATGGAATCTGTGTACTGCCTGTACAAAGCCTGTCTGGTGCACGGCGTTGCCATGGCACCATGTGGTCAGTACACAGCTGCCCAGAGACACCGTGGGCACCCATGCTCCCGGCCAGCAGCAGACTGGCCCACCCCTCCTGCTCTGACTCTCCCACACACCTGCAAACCCCTCAGTAAAAGGAGGCCAGGGGCCCTTGAAAGGAGTTAGTCAAGCCCTTTCAGAACACGAGCACTGGGGCTGGCATCTGGATGCCTGAATTCTTGTGCCAACCACAACTCTCAGGAAAAGGAGAGAGTAATTAGAAAGCAGGTCCCCACACACCAAACTTAAGTCATGTTTCCAAAATAGCCTCTGAAATGAAAGATCGGCCTGTGCCTGCAGTGACAGCACTTGGACCCACCTCCTCCACACAACCCCCATTTCCTCTAGGTCACTGAGAGAACCACAAAGCAAGGTCAGCAGGGGTACCGTGAACATATACAGCTCTTCCCACACAGCCACAATATTTACTGACCACCACTTTATGCTTGATGGGAGATAAGAAGTGATATTACTGTGGCCCTGCTCCTGAGAAGCTCCCAGCTCAGTGACAAGCCAAGAAACAAATACAGGGACAGGTGCAGACCAGATGCTCTAAACTAAGTGGAGTTTATCTTGGGAATGCAAGGCTGGTTCAACATTTAAAAATCAATCAACCAATACAATATTGTAAAGTAATTAACCTCCAATTAAAATAAATAAATTTATATTAAAAAAAAGAAAGGAAAAGACAAAAAAAAAAAGAAAAAAGAAATCAATGTAATTCACTACATTAACAGACTATAGCAGGGCTGGGAAAACTATGTCCCACAGGCCAGATCCAGCCTATTGTCTATTTTTGTAAATAAAGTTTTACTGAAACACAGTCATGACCATTCATTAACATTACCTATGGCTGCTTTCATGCTACAAAAAAAAAAAAGGAAGAGTTGAATACTTGTGACATAGCATAGCCTGCTAAGTTGAAAATTTTTACTATTGGCTCTTTTCAGAAAAATTTTGTTGACTGTTGCTCGAAATTACTGGGAAGAAAGCCCTTTCACCATAAAATTATAGCAACTCCTACTCCCTCTGCTCTCTGTTCTACAGACCAGCTTGGGAAGCAGATGTGAATGAACATTAGAGTCCCAGACTCTCTGGGCTAGATGGCCAGGCTATTGCCTTCCACAAGGAAAGCAGTCCAAGGTATGACTTCTGTTCCTCCCTCACACCGATCCAACTTTTAGGCAGAAGCCCCAGGGCTCTCTGGAGAATCAACTTAGGTAATTAATTAATTAATTTGGCTACATCAGATCTTTGTTGCAGGCTCTCTAGTTGACTACCACTCTGTCCTGATTATGAAATATTTCAAAATCATCTTATTGGCTTCTGCATAAAAACCTGCTGGAAGTTTTGTTAGTATTGTATTGAATCTATAGATCCGTTCTTCCTTTTCAGAATTGTTTCGACTATTCTAGATACTTTGGAAAAGAACTAAGTTGAAAGATTCACACTCAGTTCAGTTCAGTTGCTTGGTTGTGTCTGACTCTTTGTGGCCCCATGGACTACAGCAAGCCAGGCTTCTGTGTCCATCACCAACTCCTGGAGCATGCTCAAACTCATATACATCAAGTCAGTTATGTCATCCAACCATCTCTTCCTCTGTCGGCCCCTTCTCCTCCTGCCTTCAGTCTTTCCCAGCATCAGAGTCTTTTCCAATAAGTCAGTTCTTTGCATCAGGTGACCAAAGTATTGGAGTTTCAGCTTCAACATCAGTCCTTCCAGTGAACACCCAGGACTGATTTCCTTTAGGATCCACTGGTTTGATCTCCTAGCAGTCCAAGAGACTCTCAAGAGTCTTCTCCAACACCACAGTTCAAAAGCATCAATTCTCTGGCACTCAGCTTTCTTTATAGTCCAACTCTGACATCCACACATGACTGCTGGAAAAACCATAGCTTTGACTAGACGGACCTTTGTCGGCAAAGTAATTTCTGTGCTTTTTAATGTGCTGTCTAAGGTCTGTCATAGCTTTTCTTCCAAGGAGCAAGCTTCTTTTAATTTCATGGCTACAGTCACCATCTGCTATGATTTTGGAGCCCCCCAAATAAAGTCTGTCACTGTTTCCATCATTTGCCACGAAGTGATGGGATCAGAGGCCATGATCTTAGTTTTTGGAATGTTGAGTTTTAAGCCTATGTTTTCACTCTTCTCTTTCACTTTCATTAAGAGGCTCTTTAGTTCTTCTTTGCTTTATACCATAAGGGTGGTAATATCTGAGTATCTGAGGTTATTGATATTTCTCCCATCAAAACTTAAAGCTACAACAATCAAGACAGTGTAGTATTCAACTAGAGAGTCTGCATGCTGCAACTACTGATCCCACATGCTCTGGTGACCACAGGCCACAACTAAAGAGCCCACACACCACAACTTCTACACCACAACTAGAGATCCGTGCACCACAATGAAAAATCCCACATGACTCAACAAAGATCCCCTGTGCCACAACTAAGATTTGACACAGCCAAATTAATTAACTAATTAATTTTTTAAAAGACAGTGTAGTATTGCTGAAAGGATATACACATAAACCAATGGAACAGAATAGTCAGAAACAGACCCACACATCCATTCTCAATTGATTTCCAACAAAGATACAAAGGCAATTCAAGAGGGAAAGGATAATCTTTTAACAACAGTGTTGGAGT
Source organism: Capra hircus (assembly GCF_001704415.2). Lineage (NCBI taxonomy): Eukaryota > Metazoa > Chordata > Mammalia > Artiodactyla > Bovidae > Capra > Capra hircus. Next base: position 68,030,294 of record NC_030808.1, read on the forward strand.
AATTGGATGTCTGTATGCAAAAAAGAACCTTTATCTATACCTTACACCATGTGAAAAAAAAAAACTCAAAATGGATTAGACCTAAATGTAAAACCTAAAACTATAAACATCTTATTTTTTTAAATTTTACTTTATTTTACTTTACAATACTGTATTGGTTTTGCCATACATCAACATGCATCTTAAAGAAAGCATTGGAGATACTTTTTTTTCTTTTTTCTGTACCACCTAGCAATCCCTTCCTAGATTTTCATTTCACTTGTGTAAATATCTATGTTGACATAAAAATATGTACACAAATACTCACAGTGAATTATTCATTATCACCCCACACTAGAAACAGCCCAAATATCCCTTGACTGGCAAATAGAGAACACATACAATGACATAACACTTAGCAGCAAAAAGGAATGACTTACTGGTATACCCAACAACATAGACAACTTTCCAAGACACTGCACTAAATGAAAGAAGATACACTTAAAGTGCCACATACCATAAGACCTTCTGAGAGAGGTACAGTCACAGGTACAGAAATCAGATCAGAGATTACTACTTAAGGTCTTCAGGCGGTAGAAGAGTTGACCAGGAAAGTCCACATGGCAATTTTTAGGGAAATATTCTGTATCTTGATTATGGCAGTACTTACATGACTATGTTTGTCAAAATGCAAAGTTGTACACTAAAATAACTGAATTTTACTATATGAAAAAATAGAAAAATTTAGAAAAATCATACTTTGGTTTTTCTAATGTGAAAAACAAGTTTTAAAAAAGATTCCATAAGATGCAACATTGGAAAGAAAAGTTATTGTATAACTAAAACAATGCCTACCACTTGTCAAGCAATAGAATCAAAAGGCAATAGAAACTGCTACATTTATCAAAATAAATCATAGTTTTCAAAGTTGGTGCTACTAATTCATGTGCAACATGTGATGAGTTGGGTACTAAATAATAATTTTTTCAAAGCTTCCAGTTAACTTTCAGAAAAAGACATTTAACTTTTAGCAATGTTATTTTCTTATAGAAAAACCAGAATTAAAAATATAACCTAAAGGAAATGTAGATAAAACCCTGGTATACTTCAATATTCCTCAGAATTATTCTGTTGATCCTAAACGGGCTGAAGATGTCAGCCCACACACAAATTGTGGGCACACACAAAATCAGCCAAATAAAGCAGAAAGTTAATAGTTCTATCTCACATGACCATAAATGTTAAAAAAAAAAAAAGAAAGAAATCCAATAAAGCATTAGAAAATCAAAGCCAAAAGGTGTTTTAAAAAAACTATATATCAAACAAGTGGTGCTGGGAAAACTGGTCAACCACTTGTAAAAGAATGAAACTAGATCACTTTCTAACACCATAGACAAAAATAAACTCAAAATGGATTAAAGATCTAAACGTAAGACCAGAAACTATAAAACTCCTAGAGGAGAACATAGGCAAAACACTCTCCGACATAAATCACAGCAGGATCCTCTATGATCCACCTCCCAGAATACTGGAAATAAAAGCAAAAATAAACAAATGGGACTAATTAAAATTAAAAGCTTCTGCACAACAAAGGAAACTATAAGCAAGGTGAAAAGACAGCCTTCAGAATGGGAGAAAATAATAGCAAATGAAGCAACTGACAAACAACTAATCTCAAAAATATACAAACAACTTATGCAGCTCAATTCCAGAAAAATAAATGACCCAGTCAAAAAATGGGCCAAAGAACTAAATGGACATTTCTCCAAAGAAGACATACGGATGGCTAACAAACACATGAAAAGATGCTCAACATCACTCATTATCAGAGAAATGCAAATCTAAACCACAATGAGGTATCATTTCACACCAGTCAGAATGGCTGCTATCCAAAAGTCTACAAGCAATAAATGCTGGAGAGGGTGTGGAGAAAAGGGAACCCTCTTACACTATTGGTGGGAATGCAAACTAGTACAGCCACTATGGAGAACAGTGTGGAGATTCCTTTAAAAATCGCAAATAGAACTGCCTTATGACTCAGCAATCCCACTGCTGGGCATACACACCAAGGAAACCAGAATAGAAAGAGACACATGTACCCCAATGTTTATCGCAGCACTGTTTATAATAGCCAGGACATGGAAACAACCTAGATGTCTGTCAGTAGATGAAAGCTGTGGTACATATACACAATGGAGTATTACTCAGCCATTAAAAAGAATACATTTGAATCAGTTCTAATGAGGTGGATGAAACTGGAGCCTATTATACAGAGTGAAGTAAGCCAGAAAGAAAAACACCAATACAGTATACTAACACATATATATGGAATTTAGAAAGATGGTAATGATAACCCTGTATGCGAGACAGCAAAAGAGACACAGATGTGTAGAACGGACTTTTGGACTCTGAGGGAAAGGGAGAGGGTGGGATGATTTTGGAGAATGGCATTGAAACATGTATAGTATCATGTAAGAAATGAATTGCCAGTCTATGTTCGATATAGGATACAGGATGCTTGGGGCTGGTGCACGGTGATGACCCAGAGAGATGATATGGGGTGGGAGGTGGGAGGGAGGTTCATGATTGGGAACTCATGTACACCCATGGTGGATTCATGTCAATGTATGCCAAAACCAATACAGTATTGTAAAGTAAAATTAAAATTAAAATTAAAAAAAAACTATATATCATGACAAAGTATTTACCAAAGAATTTATCTTAAGAATTCAAGGATGGTTCAACATTAAAAAATCATGAGCACAGATGATCAAATATAGCATTTTATCTTGAAGTCTTGTATAACTCTGATAGAAAAACACAATTCAGAAGGATCTGAATACTTTTATGATACTAATTATAATAATACTGAAGAAAGACAGTATGATTAAAACCACATTGAAACTTTGTCTAAAGTTGTATATATTAAAGGAAGTGTTTTTTCCCCAAGAATCTAGAAAGTGATATAAATCTTATAGCCTATGGTAACTTGAAATCAAGAAAATATGAGAAAGTTATCTCTTTTCATTATACAACTATTACCTTTTTTTTTCTCTTCAACTAGCTGAATTGGTTTCTGCTAATTTTGAAGACTCCTTCCTAATACACAAATTAAAGAAATAATTACCTAGTAAAAAAGCATTGAAGATTGATTCTCAATTCTGGCTGACATCGTAAACACCTGCGGAGCTCTGTAAAAACAGAGATTCCCTGACCCCACCCAAGTCTAGGTTAGGGACTGGGAGGCATGGTTTATTTTGCCAACAAGGCTCCCAAAGGAATTTTGTTATTAGTGGGTTCTGAAAGACTGCTTCAGCAATATGTGAACCTTGAACTTCCAGATGTTCAAGCTGGTTTTAGAAAAGGCAGAGGAACCAGAAATCAAATTGCCAACATCCGCTGGATCATGGAAAAAGCAAGAGAGTTCCAGAAAAACATCTCTTTCTGCTTTATTGACTATGCCAAAGCCTTTGACTGTGTGGATCACAATAAACTGTGGAAAATTCTGAAAGAGATTGGAATACCAGACCACCTGACCTGCCTCTTGAGAAACCTGTATGCAGGTCAAGAAGCAACAGTTAGAACTGGACATGGAACAACAGACTGGTTCCAAATAGGAAAAGGAGTGTGTCAAGGCTGTATATTGTCACCCTGCTTATTTAACTTATATGCAGAGCACATCATGAGAAACACTGGGCTGGATGAAACACAAGTTGGAATCAAGATTGTGGGAGAAATATCAATAACCTCAGATATGCAGATGACACCACCCTTATGGCAGAAAGTGAAGAAGAACTAAAGAGGCTTTTGATGAAAGTGAAAGAGGAGAGTGAAAAAGTTGGCTTAAACCTCAACATTCAGAAAACGAAGATCATGGCATCCGGTCCCATCAATTCATGGCAAATAGATGGGGAAACAATGGAAACAGTGACAGACTTTATTTTGGGGGGCTTCAAAAGCACTGCAGATGGTGATTGCAGCCATGAAATTAAAAGACGCTTACTCCTTGGAAGGAAAGTTATGACCAACCTAGACAGCATATTCAAAAGCAGAGACATTACTTTGCCAACAAAGGTCTGTCTAGTCAAGACTATGGTTTTTCCAGTAGTCATGTATGGATGTGAGAGTTGGACTATAAAGAAAGCTGAGCACTGAAGAATTGATGCTTTTAAACTGTGGGGTTGGAGAAGACTCTTGAGAGTCCCTTGGACTACAAGGAGATCCAACCAGTCTATCCTAAAGGAGATCAGTCCTGGGTGTTCATTGGAAGGACTGATGTTGAAGGTGAAACTCCAATACTTTGGCCACCTGATGCAAAGAGGTGACTCATTTGAAAAGACCTTGATGCTGGGAAAGATTGAGGGCAGGAGGAGAAGGGGACGACAGAGGATGAGATGGTTAGATGGCATCACCAACTAGATGGACGTGTGTTTGGGTGGACTCTGGGAGTTGGTGATGGACAGGGAGGCCTGGCGTGCTATGATTCATGGGGTCGCAAAGAGTTGGACACGACTGAGCAACTGAACTGAACTGAACTCAAAGACTACTATTAGGAAATAAAAGCTTTAGGCATGTCTTCCCCTTGAAATTTTTTCAAGGTAGTTGTAGATATAAAAGAATTTAGCATAAATAAAACTAAACATGTAAACTTTTGAAAATAATGTATGACTTGTCAACATCAAAAGAATGTACAGGGACCAATTCAAGGTCCATACAGAAGTTCAAATGAGGAAGAGAACTTGAAGCTGAGGTGAAGCTCAGGAGGTCAAAGGCAGTCTCCATTTGGGGACAGTGTCTGACATGTATTAGGAACTTAATCATTCCTTGAATAAATATTTACAGATAGAAGAAATGTCAATCAAAGAGGAAAGTGAAGAATATTCCAGGAGAGGATAAGCTCACATAGGCAGAGAGACAGGAAAGTGCACACTGGGTTTAGGGACAATAAGTTAACAAGTTCTATTGCCTTGGAGGTCAGATTACAGAGGCCCTTGCACTTCAGGTTAAGGGTGTCTTGTGAGAAGCAGGGAGCCACAGAGGGTTTCTAAAGGTGGAGTGACATGGCCAGATTGGGCTTTAATATTAACAAAGCAGTCAAGTGTAAAATGTATTTGTGCCACAGTTAATAGTCCAAGTGTGAGCTAGTGACGGTCTGGTCACGAGCAATAGCAATATGAAAGTAACACCCAGGGATTCTCTCTGCCTGGGATAACCAGTAGAGGGGGGAACCACAGGAGGAAGGGCTGAGCAGCGGTGGTCATCTGCAACCAGCTTGTGCCTGAGGTGGCTGCACGGTCACAACCAAAAGCCTGAACTCTCTAAAACACTTCAGTAGAAATGCTGTGGGGTAAAATCAGTAGTATCTACATTAACCGTCTCATGCCCAGCATGAGGCCCTACTGTGAATGTGAAGACAAGCTTCCGTAGTACTCAGAGGCAAGTTACAGGTACACTGAAACAGCCTGTCGTCTTCTCCTGAACATGTCCACTTCCACAGCGTTACCAACCAAGTGATTATGGAAATGCTGACACTAAAACAAAGCTGTGGAATGAGAACTTAACTTGAATGAGGGGGAACGGTAGGAACAGGTCCATTTTAGGCATGTTCTCTGAATGGGCTGAGTACTCGACAAGAAACACGCACAGAGTTCAGGAGAAAAATAGAACAGTTATGCCTAACCAGAAAGAAGACATTTTGGAGAAGCGAGGCAAATGGGGGGAAAGTACCTTCTCCTGGAGCAGCAGAGGGGAGATGCCTGAGGATCTTTCTTGAACACTCCAACTCACCCACCAGCCAGGCCTTAAGCACAGACGACCAGGCACCATGGCGTGTCAGATACTGACTACTTACTGGACCAAGAGCAAGGACGTGGAGATAAACCACGGCCTTTGCCCTCAGGAGCTCGTGGCCTAGTGTGACACCACACCTTATGACTCCATCGCAAGTAAAGGTTACCAAGCACTTGCTCATCTGCCCACAGGTTCCTCAGGCAAGCAGAGAAAAGGTCCCCTGTCCAGTAAAATATGTGTTTGCAGAGACGTGGACAGCACTGGAGCTGTGCCACACAGCTCCAAACCACAGCCTCTTCCTGGTTTTTCACATAGCCTCCACCTAGTCCATCCCAGGCAAAGAAGAGTCTTTCCTTCCAGGGTCAGTGGAGACTGGCAAGAGCTTCCATGTTCAGTTCATGGGGTGAAAATTCCTGTGAAGGATGGTGCATTCCAGAGTCAAGGCAGGTCCAGAATACAGTGTCAGCCCCAGGTGTCAACTCTGGGTACTGGGTGGGATGGGGGCTGGGATTTCAGGGGTAAGGGAGAGCTGCATGGGCAGACACAAGGTACTCTGGGGCCCTGGCAGCAGGCATATGGCAGTGGTGACAGAGTCAGGCCAGATAAGGAAGGAACCTGCTTCCCAGGGCACTCTCAGACTTAAGGAGACAGCCTTCAAAGACCCTGGGGAACTAGAAGGACAGATGAGAGAACCAATTTGCATCCATTTCTCTGCCTGCAATGTAGAAGACCCAGGTTTGATTCCTGGCTTGGGAAGATCCTCTGGAGAAGGGAATTGCTACCCACTCCAGTGTTTTGGCCTGGAGAATTCCATGGACAGAGGAGCTTGGCAGGCTACAGTCCATTGGGTCACAAAGTCAGGGATTACTGAGCAACTAACACTTTCACTTTCACTCTGGTCAAAGTCAGACCTTCCCAGCCCATCACCATCCTCCATCAGAGTGAAGAGATAAGAACTCTGGCTGTTTTCTGCTCTGCACCCAACGCCTTGGCCTCCTAGACTAGGGTTTCCAGCTCACTGTGATGCCGCTGGCAGGTGGGCTGATAGAACTGAAGCATGAGGGGAGAGCACTGAGCACTAGGAGCTCAAGTCTTTGCTGGATGGGCTTTCCTCTGGCTGTAGATGGGCTTCTTACAATTTCTGACCCAGGATAAAGTGAAAACAAAATTGTTCCAGGAACATTCTGGGCAGCAGATGGAAAACTACCCCCAAATAAATCTCAGGACAAGCTGTTCTGCATGGTTGAGAGCTCACCACAGGGCCAAAGGTTCTTCACTAGGTTCTAACAAAGGAGGAGAGGAAAGCTTTTGGAGACAGGAAACAAATATTCCCACCTCCCTCTCTCCAGGCCAGTAACCACCCTCTCTCCTGCTCCCTGAGGAAAAGCTTTGAGGCCTTTCCTCATCCCGTCAGCCTCTGAATTTCTTGCTACCCAAAATTCTTCTAATTGAGTCTGAACCACAGAACTAACCCCTCTTTTCTAATTACATACTGCATTCATGTTCGCTGTTTCCCCATAAAACCCAAAGTCCCGTGGGCATAGTACCTTCCTTGTATAATCCTCCACAGGGCTAGATGGAGAGGAGGCCTGTCATTCATGCTTGTTGGCTGAGGTATAGGTCATTCCATAGACCTAGGGAACACTATTCAATATACAGAATAACAGCTATTCCTTCTTTTATACCTCTTTATATTCACACATTCACTTCATTTATATAAACACCCTCACTGACGAGGAAACTGCACTCAGCCCACAGATGTTAAACACCATACCCAGGAACAGGCAGACAGTGAGTGAATAGGATGGCTCTGAGCCCAAGCTTAACTCCAAAGAGTGTACTCTACCCTCATGCTCCTCTCTCTCTGAAGGGGAACTGCTCTGCAGCAGAAATATCAACCTCTGAAAACAAATCAGATAAATAGCATCCTCCATGATGAAAGCTCAACTGTGAAGCATTTTGGTTCCTGAAAGATTATGCGAACTAACTCATAGAGTCCTGCATTCACAAATTAGCATCCATCCAATCTGGGGGCCCAGAGTTAGAGGAAGCAGGTGAAAATTAAGCAGCAGATCTGAAAGAAAAGGAGATCCTTTCCTCGCCCCCTTTCTTTTGTTCTCCAGAGGGCTCTGTACTCAGGACCCAAAAGAAGAGGGGAGAGGAGAAAGGGGGACAAAAGCACCAACCGTAGGGGGAGGGGACAGCACTGGGATATCCGAGAAGCCGGATCTATATGGAAATTCCCACAGCTCCCTTGCAGGGTGTCCCTCACAAGCATTCACCCTCAGACACAAGGGACAGTGAGCAGGAGGACAGTGTGAGCCTCTGGAAGTCCAGCCTTAGCCCCACGAGCAGCAAACAGGGAGGCCTTCCTCGAGGCTCTCCTCCTGCCCCAGCCCAGTTTCGCAAGGGCCATGGCCCTGACAAGCAGGAGCATCTGACACGGCAGGAGGGCTACATATGCAGCCGTAGTGACAGTCCCCGAGGTCCACCCACCTTCAGGCTGTAAGAACTACAGGTGCTCAACCTGCTGGCTTAAAACAAATGGAGAAGTGTGAAGCCAGAACTCAACAAAGAGACAAGGGAATTCATCTGCGGAAGGGCACAGGCGGGCGAGGCAAGTGGCTCACACAGCAGACCCCGGCCCCGCACAATCACCTTCCTGTGCTTGCGGAGCAGGAGGCTAAGGGAGCGGAAGGAAGAGGGCCGACGTCACATGGCACAGGAGCCTGTTCCAGTGACATCTGCATGCCCTCTGGACTCCCAGCCCCAGGCCACCACTTGTACGCTTTCCATGCAAATAGTCCTACCTCGTGCCCCCTGGGTACACTCCCTGGGTTCAGAGGAGAAGGACCCAATAGTCAGGTTGGGAGAGGATAACATCTTGTGTTGGGAAAGTTTACTTTCTAAGGGTTTTTCTCTAAAATTCTCCACAATTACAGAAAGGATAGGACAGGAAGCTTATAAGAATGAACAATTTCCCAATCAGAGTGTGTTGGCTTGAATTGAGGGAAGGGCAGTTAGGCTGCCAAGGGGCCCTGGTGTATATTTCCAGAACACCAAGAAGTGTTTTCAGAAAGATACTAAGAGTCCACATGTTCACTGGGTCTCTGAACCCCTACCGGGGCAGGGCTGCATTCTCAAATTGCCACCAAAATGCCAATAAATCAACTAGTTCTGTTTCACAGACTCAGATTCATATTTTTTGGGGGGGAGAGGGGGATGTGTGTGAAGCAAGAGGTCAATCTTACAGATACTGAGGCCATGGTGATCCCAGAGCATTCACAATCTATTCCACTGAGGCTGGGGCAGACCACCCTCCCCCTGCTACCATTAAAACCCGTCTCCCACCTTTAGCTCTGCAAGTGCCTCTCTCCTAACCCCAGCTCCCCCCTCCTCAGTTAGTTAGATATTACACAAAATAAACCAAATACACAAATCCTTTGCTGCCTGGAGCAGTTTTCCAAGCTCATGCCTAGTAGTGCCTGAGGACCAGCATCTTTGTGCATCATGAGTGAGGGACATGAGATATGCACATCCTGGTGAAAAGGCTCTTGAGCAAGTCCCCAGGGTACCCATTACCCAGTCCAGTAGCCAGCATCCAGCCACCCCAGCCCTGTCTGCCAGGACCCAGTGCTCAGGCTCCCACCTGCTCTGGCTGCAGGCTCTTAGCCCAGTCAGGATGGAAGACAAAAGGCCCACCTCACTCTGGGCATTGAGAAGGAACATTCCATACCAGCCCAGGACACTGTGGTGCCAGCAGCGAACTTTCCACATGGCTGCAGTATGCAGGGAAGGGAAAGAGACTAAGACAGGATCACCAAAGAGAAAACACAAGGGGGTTGAGAATTCAAGACAAAAGAAAGAGATGGAGGGGAAGAGGGAAATAAAGTGAGGAGAAAACAAAACTATTTTACTACAACTGAGATGCCTTTTAGGCAACCAGTAAGGTTACCAGAAGCACCTACCATTCCCCCTGTGCTTAGTCACTCAGTCGTGTCTGACTCTCTGTGACCCCATGGACTGTAGCCCACCAGGCTCCTCTGTCTATGGGGATTCTCCAGGCAAGAATACTGGAGTGGGTTGTCATGCCCTCCTCCAGGGGATCTTCCCAACCCAGGGATCCGAACCCAAGTGTCCTGCTTTGCAAGCAGATTCTTTACCCTCTGAGCCACCAGGGAAGCCCTTCCCGCAGAGACTTTGTTGGGTCTGTGGATCCCCCACTCTTTAAAGGGTGAGGGGTCCCCTAAACAGTCCTCTCAAACCCACCATTTACAAATAACTTACTGACCAGCTGTGCATTTTGACAAACGACTGCACTAAAACAGGGAGGAACCCACAGCCCCAGGTGGAAAGGGGACACAGCACTGGTCAGGCTGTGGGTGGCAAGTGGGGATTTCACATACTCTGCTCTTTGCACTCAGGGAGAGGAGGGACGGTAGAAACCAGTGGCCTGAGGCCTGGTACTGTTCCCACTGCCTGGGTGTGCCCCCTCTTCCCCCCAGCTCCTTCCATTGCAATGGTTATTTTTACCCTTGCTAGGCAGCAAAGGCACTGGGTCTTTCTACTTCAGGTTATCTAGAGGATGTGCCCTCCTCACCCCCCAACAACAACAAATGCTTGAAAAACTCTCCCAGCCAGCTATCCTCACATCTGCAACACCACTCCTAGAAGTTCAGTCCTTTGGGTCTTGAGGAGTGTGAGCAGCCACAAGTTCCATGGAGGAGTTCTGCCTTAACCACTGACAGCTAACACCTGGGAATTAGTTTAGCCTAAACTTTCCAACCGCAATGATCTGAGAACAAGAGTCTTTCAACCATAAAACTCCTTGAAGACAAGCAGGCAGAGCAGCAGGCGAGGGGCTTGAGTGAGGAGCAGGGAGGGAGAGAAAGACTGCAATGCCTGGCGCCCCAATTTTGTCTGGGACCCCAGAGCTGAACCCATTGCCCTGTCTTCCAGGGCTGCATTTAGACAGGGAAGACTTGCACGTGGCACCCCCGCCCCGCAGCTGTCGTTCCCCAGTCATCCTGCAGGGCGCTGGGGAGCTGGGAGAAGAGCCCACCTTTCTTTCTTGCAGGCTAGCGGCGATTTGCACCACTCAAATCAAAGGTATCCCTTTCGGATGACGCCTACAGAGACAACGACGTCACTGTCCCCAGGCACCTCACCTTCCAAAAGAAAACCGAGGCTGCTTGGAAGTGCTGGGTCGCCCCCTTATGCTTCCTCCCGCCCAACTCCTCGCAGCACGCAGGAACCCATCTCCAACAGTGGAGTATGGAGCAAGCTCCCGATACAGGGTCCCGACCCCGCGACCCCCGCCTTCGGGGAGTTACTCCCAGGGGCCGCGCCGGGACAAAAGCGTGGGGCGGGCTCACTCACCCGCGCAGCGAAGGCAGCCCGGGAGCCGAGGCACAGCGCTCGGCAGGGTCGTCCCGCAGGCGCGCAGCGCGGGCTCAGTGCTCAAAGCGCTGCTGGCTGCCAACCCGGCGGCACTGGGAGCAGAAGAGGCGCGTCCGGGTCGGGGCAGGGGAGAGCGGTCCAGCGAAAGCGCGAGCAAGTGGCAGAGCCCCTCAGAGCCCAGTGCTCTGAGTCCCGGTCCAAACTGCGGACTCGGACTCACACGCGCTGGTTTGCATGTCATTTGCATAGCGCACTGGGAATGGACCTGCGGTCCTTCGGCCACGCCCACCTGCCCTCCTCCCGGGGTCGCGAGCCGAGAATCCGGAGCGGAACCGGGCGCGGCACGCCGGTCCAGTTAGCCGTTTCCTCGCCCCGCCCCAACTCCTTCTCGCACACCGGCCTTCAGTGTGTTTTCCCCTGGAAGACCACTCGATACACAGAAGACCACACACTGGAAAAACTCTGTTGACTTGAAATTAATCGTCTTTTTCTTTGATGTGGCTACCAAAAACAACAACGAACCGAATAGATTCCCCAAATGAATGCAAGTTTGGTTTTCGGACAGTGTCGCGAAAAACGTGCTCCTTTTCAGAATTGGGCACAACGTGGAATTTTGTTCAGGCTGGATAACGTAGTCCTTAAAAAGGCAGATTCTGGAGTTGAGAACTCTACCCCTTATTTTCTAGCTGCAAAATTTGGAGCAAGTTACTTACCTCTGTTACTCTGTTTTCTTGTCTCTGAAATGGGGACAAAAAATCTGCCTCAGGAATGTAAGGCTTCAGTGAGATAAGCCTGGTAAAGCGCTTAGGATAGCACCTAACAGAGTTACTTTGAAACGTGCAAGTATGATCTATATCTAGGGCCTCCCTGATATAGTTCAGTGGGTAAAAAAATCTGCCTGCAATGTGGAAGACACAGAAGACACGGGTTCTGGTTTTCATCCCTGGGTCAGGAAGATCTTCTGGAGAAAAAAAATGGCAAACCACTCCAGTATTCTTGCCTGAAAAATCCCATGGACTGAGGAGCCTGGCAGGCTACATACAGGTACATGGGGTTGCAGAGTGTACAGGACTGAGCGCAGCACAGAGTACAGACATAATCTATATCTACTTAAGGGAGAGGCAACTAGATCATGGTGAGGCAAGGCGAGGAGGGGAAGACGCTATGAAAGGTGGAGAGAGAATGCCCTAAGATTGGGGACAATCTGGAAGGTTCACACCAGGGTTCGCCACCCAACTCTGCTGTGAGGCTAACCAGACCCAGCTCTGTGAAAGCATTTCTGTACCTTCTTTCCCTACAGAAGATCCAAGTTTGAAGACATTTTGAAATGGTATCCTGGGATGTTCTGGAGAAATCTTAAAAATGTTCAATTCAGCTACTTATTAAAAAAAAAAAATTAAATAGAAAGGAAGTGTGCTGTGGTGGAGAGTCCCAGATTCTGAGACCCGAGTGTTAGACCTGGGTCTGGTGCTAGCTTTGTGGAGCTCGCGGAGTCACTCACTGTCTCTGGGCCTCAGTTTTCTAATCTGTAAAATCAGGATGCTCCTTAGGATGCTTTTTGGTTTGGGTTTTTTTTCCCAGGCACCTTCCTACTCTGAAATATTAGCTTCAGGGTTCCTCAGATATTTTCCTTTGTCGTGAGTCAAGAATCCCTCATTGATTTAGAGGATACCTTTAAAAATTTTTTTCCTCTTGCCTAATATTTACTTTGCATCTGCTATGAAATATTGCGTAGTGCTTCCTGGTCTCTTCATTTGCACTTTCCTTTTGTTGCATCTATTATCCATTTTATTATCAGTCAGTTCAGTCACTTAGTTGTGTCCGACTTTTTGCGACCCCATGAACTGCAGCATGCCAGGCCTCTCTGTCCATCACCAACTCCTGGAGTTCACTCAGACTCACGTCCATCGAATCAGTGATGCCATCCAGCCATCTCATCCTCGGTTGTCCCCTTCTCCTCCTGCTCCCAATCCCTCCCAGCATCAGAGTCTTTTCCAATGAGTCAACTCTTCGCATGAGGTGGCCAAAATACTGGAGTTTCAGCTTTAGCATCATTCCTTCCAAAGAAATCCCAGGGCTGATCTCCTTGCAGTCCAAGGGACTCTCAAGAGTCTTCTCCAACACCACACTTCAAAAGCATCAATTCTTTGGCGCTCAGCCTTCTTCACAGTCCAACTCTCACATTCATACATGACCACTGGAAAAACCATAGCCTTGACTAGACAGACCTTAGTTGGCACAGTAATGTCTCTGCTTTTGAGTATGCTATCTAGGTTGGTCATTACTTTTCTTCCAAGGAGCAAGCATCTTTTAATTTCATGGCTGCAGTCAGCATCTGCAGTGATTTTGGAGCCCCCAAAAATAAAGTCTGACACTATTTCCACTGTTTCCCCATCTATTTGCCATGAAGTGATGGGACTAGATGCCATGATCTTCGTTTTCTGAATGTTGAGCTTTAAGCCAACTTTTTCACTCTCCTCTTTCACTTTCATCAAGAGGCTTTTTAGTTCCTCTTCACTTTCTGCCATAAGAGTGGTGTCATCTGCATATCTGAGGTGATTGATATTTCTCCCAGCAATCTTGATTCCAGCTTGTGCTTCTTCCAGCCCAGCGTTTCTCATGATGTACTCTGCATAGAAGTTAAATAAGCAGGGTGACAATATACAGCCTTGAGGGACTCCTTTTCCTATTTGGAACCAGTCTGTTGTTCCATGTCCAGTTCTAACTGTTGCTTCCTGACCTGCATACAGGTTTCTCAAGAGGCAGGTCAGGTGGTCTGGTATTCCCATCTCTCTCAGAATTTTCCACAGTTTATTATAGTTCTGCTCTAATCGTTGTCGGCTCCTAGTCTTGCATACTATTGGATTAGCAAAAACGTTTGTTCAGGTTTTTCCTTAATAGCTTATGGAATGAACTTTTTGGGCAACCCAATATAATATTCCTTATTTAATCTTAGTTCTATTGGTAAATATATATTTAATGCTCATCACTGATTCCTTATGTCTTTCTAATCTTGCCATTTTGGTGTGCAAGTTTTATTTCTGGATTGTCTCCTCTATTCCATTGGTCTATACGTCTGTTTTTATGCCATCCTACTTTGTTTTGCTTATTGGAACTTTGTATTATGTTTTAGAATCACGAAGTATGAGACTACTGAAAGATTGTTCCTGAACCATGAAAGACGCCGAGATTCTTGGCCTCTGGAGGAGAATAATTCAATCCGGTGCCAGAGACAAGGCTTCATCACTCAGAGCTTTTGTGTAATAAAGTTTTATTAAAGTATAAAAGAGATAGAGAAAGCCTCTGACATAGACATCAGAAGGGGGATGGAGAGTGCCCCCTCACTAGTGTTAGCAATGAAGTTATATACTTTTAATTAGTTATTACAGTGAATCAAAAGAATGTCTGGAGGTTGTAAAGACCTTACTAGACCCACTCCCATAATTTACATTTTAAGATAACAGGATTAGCCAGAAGGTTTTTTCCAGAAACTGTCCTCAAGCAGGATACATTATTGTTATATAATCCTAAGGAATGTAGAGGGGAAAATAGTTTGTCCTTTCCTCCTCCTTGAGAATTCCAGACCCCTCTCTCCTTGGGGACCCCCGGACTTCTTATCAACCTGCCTAGGAATTGACTCTCTCACTACCAACTTTGATCACATTTTCTGAGATCATTGTGGTTATTTAGGAGTCCCTAAATGAATTTTAGGGAGTTCTCATATGTATTTTAGGACTTCTTGTTCCCTATTTCTGCAAAAAATCATCATTGAGATTTTGAGAGAGACTGCACTGAATCTGTAGATTGCTTTGGTTAATACAGTTTTCTTAACAATATTAAGTCTTCCATTCCACAAACACAAGATGCTTTCTCATTTCTTTTCTTTCTTTTCTCCTTTCATTTCTTTTAACAATGTTTTGTAGTTTTTGCTGTAAAAATCATTCACCTTCTTGGTTAAATTTGTTTCTAACTACTTTTTTTTTCTATGCTATTGAAAATGGAATTTTTTTAAAATTTCCTTTTATGATTGTTAATTGCTAGTATGTAGAAATGCAACCGATTTTTGTTTATTGATTTTTGTATCCTGCCCTATTATGTCAATTTTATTCCACTTCCAAAAATTTATCCTTAGTGTGAAGTCCTGTCATGAAAGGGAATCCTAGCTGGCCAGTTTTTAAGAGTCAGTGGGAGCTGGGCTGTACCAGACCCTATAAACATGGCTAATGACTAGAGATCAAGAGGGTTTGCATGAAATTACAGGAAATATATCACTGAACCTGAAAAACGTCATGGTCGAAACAGACAAACCTGGTTTGTTAAGATTAAATAAATCAGCTTCAGAGAGAAATGTCTATTTGTTTCCTTAGATGTCCTAAAATAACGTAAGTTAACTCCATTGCCCAAAAGCAAAACACTAGTTGCAGAAAATATCCTTCTGCTTGGTGGGGAGGGGGGTGCCTGTTTATTTTTGCTGCTTTTCTAAGTAATCTACAAGTCCCAGCCTCCATCTGTCTGTGCGTGTCCTCTGCACTTCCTTCCTATCTCCAGATCCCTCCTCTGGCCTGGTCCCCTTCATTGCTGGGCCCTTGTTAGGAAAACCAAAGAAGAAGGAAAGGGAAAAAAGAGAAGGTAAAATATCATAATTTATTAATCTCTGACAAGTGTCAAATAATAAATAGCTCACCTTAGTTTATGAATTGATTAAATCCACCTAGATCACTTTTGGTGGATTAAGGTTCTCAAGTCTGGCCAGAGGTGGGACTCACCTGTGAAGCTTTTTAAAAATAATTATGCCTGGTTGCACTCACAAAAACTGATTCGGTTGATCTGGAGTGGGGCTTGGGGAATGGTTTTTTAAAAAAAATTCCCCAGTAATTCTGACATGAGATCAAAGCTGAGAACTGCTTATAGCTAAGATAAAATCCACAGCAGAAAGATCACTTTAGAAATTAACCAACAGTGCTTTTGTTTGGCTAATGATTTCTTTAAAGACAAGTGCCTTGTCCAGAGTCATTGCC
This sequence comes from Capra hircus, assembly GCF_001704415.2. Classification (NCBI taxonomy): domain Eukaryota; kingdom Metazoa; phylum Chordata; class Mammalia; order Artiodactyla; family Bovidae; genus Capra; species Capra hircus. The sequence goes on from NC_030808.1 coordinate 68,046,481, forward strand.
ATGTGAAAATACAGACATGCTGAACTCCAGAATGTGTTTGTTCCCATAAATATTTACTATAAATTGCTTTTCTCTTCTTTAAAACCTATTTTGTCATGCACTGTCATTTTATCATTGAAAAATCTTATATTTGGGGGAAAACATTTGACTACAAAGCCATCAGTGAAGATATAATTTCAAATTCAAGAAAAAATGTTTAAATCAAAATTTTAATCATTAAAGTCACATATTATAATAGTAAAAAAAAAAAAGGAAGAAAAGAACCCTACAGAAGGTAGAAAATAAAAAGTACCTGTCATCTCCCCGACAGTTGCACCCTGCAATCCCACAAGTATCCTCTATTGAGAATTTCTTGGGCATCTTTTAGGAAAGAGTATTTTATTGTATCACTTATTATAATAATAATTCTAAAATTTAGTTCAAAATGTTATTTTAAAGTTCTAATGATTATTATAGTGTTAGAATCAATTTTAAGATATAAACAAATGATTTCAAGCTGCAGAATTCCCAGATTCCAAGGAGGTGACAGGGGAACTCAGAGGGGACTGGGGTCAGGTTCCAGTTTTATATAGTTTGAAAGAATTACAACAACTCTTTTAATGAACAGATAAATAAGAACTCAAGTGATCACATTCTGTTATTTCACAATCTATCATTCTTCCTCATATACTACTATTAATAACCTATCGGGTCTCTATTTGCTCCCCCTCCTCCACAAACACACTGTAAAGGTTATCTTAGAAACCATAGAGGAAGTACTGTAAAAAGCCAGTACAGCAAAGACCACCTTTAAGGAGAAAACGAACACATGAAAGTCACAGCTGAGAAAACTATATACTGGAAAGCAAATTTTGAGGTGTTTATGGCAACTCACTCCAGTACTCTTGCCTGGAAAATCCCATGGATGGAGAAGCCTGGTAGGCTGCAGTCTGATATAGTCTGCACACCGATAAAGCCACGAGGTCTCTACTCCAAAATCTCGTTTAAATTTTATGTCACGGAATCATGGAATGTTAGAGCAGGAAGAGGCTTCAGAGTCATCGGTCCAAGCTCTTTATTTATAGATGAGGAAGAGAAAGCCCAGAGGTCAGGGCAAATTAGAGACAAAGACCCAGGCATACAACCACCAGCCCAACTCCCAACCTGACTTGTGGATCCCAAATACTCCAGTCCTCAGAGGCTGATACAGCTCTCCTTAAACACTTCCCATTCTGAGCAACTAAAACTGTACCTGGCTCGTGGTAAAGTGCTCAATTAATAACCTCAGATATGCAGATGACACGACCCTTATGGCAGAAAGTGAAGAGGAACTAAAAAGCCTCTTGATGAAAGTGAAAGTGGAGAGTGAAAAAGCTGGCTTAAACCTCAACATTCAGAAAACGAAGATCATGGCATCCGGTCCCATCACTTCATGGCAAATAGATGAGGAAACAGTGGAAACAGTGTCAGACTTTATTTTGGGGGCCTCCAAAATCACTGCAGATGGTGACTGCAGCCATGAAATTAAAAGACGCTTACTCCTTGGAAGAAAAGTTATGACCAACTTAGATAGCATATTCAAAAGCAGAGACATTACTTTGCCGACTAAGTTCCATCTAGTCAAGGCTATGGTTTTTCCAGTGGTCATGTATGGATGTGAGAGTTGGACTGTGAAGAAGGCTGAGCACCAAAGAATTGATGCTTTTGAAGTGTGGTGTTGGAGAAGACTCTTGAGAGTTCCTTGGATTGCAAGGAGATCCAACCAGTCCATTCTGAAGATCAGCCCTGGGATTTCTTTGGAAGGAAAGATGCTAAAGCTGAAACTCCAGTACTTTGGCCACCTCATGTGAAGAGTTGACTCATTGGAAAAGACTCTGATGCTGGGAGGGATTGGGGGCAGGAAGAGAAGGGGATGACAGAGGATGAGATGGCTGGATGGCATCACGGACTCAATGGACGTGAGTCTGAGTGAACTCCGGGAGTTGGTGATGGACAGGGAGGCCTGGCGTGCTGCGATTCATGGGGTTGCAAAGAGTCGGACACGACTGAGCGACTGAACAGAACAGAAAATGGATCAAATCCAACACTGAAAATCTACTTTATATAAAAGCAGAACATTACTTTAGTGATACAAGAGATTAAAACTTAGAAAATTCACAGACTGAACAAATAATCTCTCCTTATTGAGCACTTACCAGGAGCTGGGACTGAGGTGTGTTTTTAATGAATTAGACATGGGAAATAGGGAACACGTGGTACAATATATAAATCATAGAATTTCAGATCACAAAGGGCCTTAAGGGGCATCTAAATTATTTTGTTATAAGAAATCTGAGTGTCAGGGAGTTTTGGTGGTTTATTGAAAGTTTTAAGGCAGCTTCATAGGAACCAGACGGAGAAGGCAATGGCACCCCACTCCAGCACTCTTGCCTGGAAAATCCCATGGACGGAGGAGCCTGGAAGGCTGCAGTCCATGGGGTCACTGAGGGTCAGACACGACCAAGCTACTTCACTTTCACTTTTTGCTTTCATGCATTGGAGAAGGAAATGGCAACCCACTCCAGTGTTCTTGCCTGGAGAATCCCAGAGACAGGGGAGTCTGGTGGGCTGCCATCTATGGGGTCACATAGAGTTGGACACGACTGAAGTGACTTAGCAGCAGTAGCAGCAGCAAATTTAGAATTAAATTAGTCTACATTATCCCAGCATATTTTATAATGGTCTTCTACATGTCCATGTATCCACTGGAAAAACTGGCTAAGTCAAGAGCCCTCACATGAGGGCTGATATTAGGAGGCTGGCTAAAACAGCAACACTGTAGACTCCTCTTCCTTGTAGATCTTCCAGGGCTCATCTGGTCCCTGGCTCCAACCTCTCAGCAACACCTTACCTAAATAGTCTTAAGTGAGTTAAGTGAAGTCGCTCAGTCGTGTCCAGCTCTTTGCGACCCCATGGACTGTAGCCTACCAGGCTCCTCTGTCCATGGGATTTCCCAGGCAACAGTACTGGAGTGGATTGCCATTTCCTTCTCCAGGGGACCTTTCCAACCCAGGGATCGAACCCAGGTCTCCCACATTGTAGACAGATGCTTAACTGTCTTAGAGAGATGTATATCCACCCTTCCTTCCTGATAATACAAGGAGGAGCTTTCACATCAATTACAAGTTCCAGTGACTGAACAGTCTGTCTAAAAAGTTCTTTCTTATGCCTATAAAATCTTCATGTTGCTAATAAAAAACCAGTCAAATCATGTTAGTGACAAAAATGCTACATACTTATAAATAAATTTAACAAGACAGACTTAGGATTTATATTGTAACAAACTAAGGGGGAAAAAACTATTAAAAGACACAAAATAGGATTTTAATAAATTGAAATCCTAAAAGGAAAGACAATAAAAAACTGTTAGTTCTAGGAATTTTAATATATAAATTTAATGTAGTTCTGATTAGAATTCCAACAAGGTTTTCTTGGAATTAGATAAGATGATTCTAAAATTCAGTAGCAAAAGAATGCCAAAGAATAGCTAATACAACTATAAAAATGTAAGAAAATGAAGAGTGGGTATATATGGAACTTACTAAGATATCAGCTGTACTGTAAAGTTTATGTATTCAAATCAATATGCCATTAGTAAGGGTATATAACAATGCATTTGTGGAATAGAATAAATAATTGATCATTATTACAGTGGCTAATAGAAATGTTTATGTGCCAAGATGGTAGTTCAGTGGGAAAAAGATGAACCCTCTTTATAAAAAATAAGTGCAGACATAACTGGTTACCCATATGAAAGAAAATAAAAATGGACTACTATCTTACACTAAAATCAAAAGTAAATTGCAAACAAATTAAGTATTTCAGTATAAAAGAAAAATAATTTTTCAACTTAAAAAAACTGTCTATGAGATTATATATACAATCAATGATTTGGGAAGACTTTCCTTACCAAGAACTAAGAAACTATAAAATAAAGCCAAGCATATTTGACCACATACAAATAATTCCTTTTTTGTTATTTGGCAAAAGGTACTAAGACAAAGTTAATAGCAATCAATATGTCTGGGAAAATGTCTGTGCTACTATATTCTCACCAAGGATTACTTTCTAGACAAAGCACCCTTTAAAACTGATAAGACAAAACCAACAATGGGAATAGAAAATTGTGCAAAGTATACAAATAAACAATTCTCTAGTGAGTAAAGCCAAAAGGCCCAACAAACATAAGAACATGGTCAAACTCACTAGAGATCAGGGAAATAAAAATGGAAGTAATGTAAAACTGCTTGACACCTATCACAGTGGCGAGAACAAACACAACCATAGCAAAGCTTCCATTGATCAAAGGTGGAACAATTTAAAAGCATCTGGAAGAGTCACAACTACAGTGGATTGAAACACATAAAGTAAATTTAATCCATGAATTCACTGCTAAGTCACTTCAGTCGTGTCCGACTCTGTGTGACCCCACAGACGGCAGCCCACCAGGCTCCCCCGTCCCGGGGATTCTCCAAGCAAGAACACTGAAGTGGGCTGCCATTTCCTTCTCCAGTGTATGAAAGTGAAAAGTGAAAGTGAAGTCGCTCAGTCATGTCCGACTCTTGGTGACCCCATGGACTGCAGCCTACCAGGCTCCTCCATCCCTGGGATTTTCCAGGCAAGAGTACTAGAGTGGGGTGCCATTACCTTTTCCAATGAATTCACAGTGATGCTAAAAAAAACAAGTTACCACTGAAGATACTAGGGAACCAATTCATTATTTTGAAAACTGGTAAAAAAAAAACTGGAAACAAGCATTTTTCTTATGTAAATGAACTCAGGTAATCAAATAGCAGAGTGGAGGACATTTTTCTTTACAGATGTATCCTATGTCACAGATGAAAAAGGATAGCTAGTGTTGTAATCCTAGTGGATCTGGACACTGACCACGAGTGATTTGCTAACATCACAAAGGAGAGATAACCAGGTATTATGTGAGTCCCAGTGGAGAAACAGACACCATCTGAATTATTGTTGTCATAAAAGTCAAACTCGAGTCTGACCAAGCCTTTAGATTTCACTACCAATTCACAGGAAACAACTAGGACAACATTCCACAACAAAGGGATGCAATCTGAAAAATTCAGACTGCAAGAAACTTCATGGGATAGTAACCTGGTTCTTTTAACAAATAAATTGTGAGGCATAAAAAAATGGAGGGAGAGGCTATAAGTTAAAAGACACAAAACAGTTTAATTTGTTGCAATCTGTGGGCCCTGTTTGAATCTTGCATGCATGCTACGTCTCTTGCATGCATGCTACGTCGCTTCAATTGTGTCCAACTCTGTGTGATTGTATAGACTGTAGATCGCCAGGCTCCTCCGTCCATGGGATTCTCCAGAATACTGGAATGGGTTGCATTTTCAACTCTAGGGGATCTTCCCAACTCAAGGATCAAACCCACGTCTATTAAGTCTCCTGCATTGGCAGGTGGATTTTCTACCACTAGCACTACCTGGGAAGCCCATTTGAATCTTTACTCAAACAAAATGTAAGCACTGGCTGACTATTTCATGAATAATTATTGTTAATATTTTAGATATTGTAATAATATTGTGTTTTTATCTTTTAGACATACACTTATCTTTATAAATGAAATAATATGGTATCTGAAATTTGTTCTAAAATAATATAAAACATGGGAAGTAGATGTGATGGAGTCAGTCATGCATGGATGGTGGTTGAGGCTTCCAGATAGGAACATGACAATTCATTACACATTCTGCCTACTTTTGTGCATGTTTGAAATTCTCCACAATAAGCAAACACACAGACACACACCAAACACCAAACCATCATTCCTACTGCTGATTGTGTGGTATGAATGAAGGTAATTCTCACACACTGCCAGCAGAAATGTAAAGTGTTACAATTTTTTCAGAAGGCAATTTAGCAAGGTCTATTTTTTAAAATACATACATACTTTGTTCCAGAAATTCTACTCCTGGGACCCTATTCCTTAGGAATATAAGTAGGAACCCACGAGGCTGCATTACAGATATGTTTACTGTGAAACTGTTTGTAGGGGAACCCAATCTACAGCAGTCTCCAGTATACAGCACATTGGGTAGACTGGTCCACTCTCCCTCTAGTTAACCTTTTTCTTGTGTGTCTACTTGCAGAGTCTGAAAAATTAAAGACATAATTCCCAGACTCCCTTGAAGCTAGTGTTCTAGACTGTGATTCAGTTTCACCAGTCAGATGCACAAGTGTAGCTCTGACAGACATGATATGGGTCCCGAGCTTTCTGAATCCCCAGGTTGTAGCTAGGGTGGCATGACTCTGGAACCAGCAGCTGGGACATCACCTTCCTGACTGTGATGGATGTTGCACTTCTCTTGGGTGGCAGGTTCCATGGGACTGTTGTGGGAGTCATCACTGGAGGCCCAGCCTAGAACTGGGTATTTGGGTCCCTCTAAGGATTTGGGACTAGATCTGATAGATAGAGTGCCTGATGAACTATGGAATGAGGTTCATGACATTGTACAGGAGACAGGGATCAAGACCATCCCCACTGAAAAGAAATGCAAAAAAGCAAAATGGCTGTCTGGGGAGGCCTTACAAATAGCTGTGAAAAGAAGAGGAGCAAAAAGCAAAGGAGAAAAGGAAAGATATAAGCATCTGAATGCGGAGTTCCAAAGAATAGCAAGGAGAGATAAGAAAGCCTTCCTCAGAGATCAGTGCAAAGAAATAGAGGAAAACAACAGAATGGGAAAGACTAGAGATCTCCTCAAGAAAATTAGAGATACCAAGGGAATATTTCATGCAAAGATGGGCTCAATAAAGGACAGAAATGGTATGGACCTAACAGGAGCAGAAGATATTAAGAAGAGGTGGCAAGAATACACAGAAGAACTGTGCGAAAAAGAGCTTCATGACCCAGATAATTACGATGGTGTGATCACTCACCTAGAGCCAGACAACCTGGAATATGAAGTCAAGTGGGCCTTAGAAAGCATCACTATGAACACAGCTAGTGGAGGTGATGGAATTCCAGTGGAGCTATTTCAAATCCTGAAAGATGATGCTGTGAAAAGTGCTGCACTCAATAAGCCAGCAAATTTGGAAAACTCAGCAGTGGCCACAGGACTGGAAAAGGTCAGTTTTCATTCCAATCCCAAAGAAAGGCAATGCCAAAGAATGCTCAAACTACTGCACAATTGCACTCATCTCACACTCTAGTAAAGTAATGCTCAAAATTCTCCAAGCCAGGCTTCAGCAATACGTGAACCGTGAACTTCCAGATGTTCAAGCTGGATTTAGAAAAGGCAGAGGAAACAGAGATCAAATTGCCAATATCCACTGGATCATTGAAAAAGCAAGAAAGTTCCAGAAAAACATCTATTTCTGCTTTATTGACTATGCCAAAGCCTCTGACCATGTGGATCACAATAAACTGTGGAAAATTCTGAGAGAGATGGGAATACCAGACCACCTGACCTGCCTCTTGAAACCTATATGCAGGTCAAGAAGCAACAGTTAGAACTGGACATGGAACAACAGACTGGTTCCAAATAGGAAAAGGAGTACATCAAGGCTGGATATTGTCACCCTGCTTATTTAACTTCTATGCAGAGTACATCATGAGAAATGCTGGGCTGGAAGAATCACAAGCTGGAACGAAGATTGCTGGGAGAAATATCAATAACCTCAGATATGCAGATGACACCACCCTTATGGCAGAAAGTGAAGAGGAACTAAAAAGCCTCTTGATGAAAGTGAAAGTGGAGAGTGAAAAAGTTGACTTAAAGCTCAACATTCAGAAAACGAAGATTGTGGCATCCAGTCCCATCACTTCATGGTAAATAGATGGGGAAACAGTGGAAACAGTGATAGACTTTATTTTTCTGGGCTCCAAAATCACTGCAGATGGTGATTGCAGCCATGAAATTAAAAGACGCTTACTCCTTCGAAGAAAAGTTATGACCAACCTAGATAGCATATTCAAAAGCAGAGACATTACTTTGCTGACTAAGGTCTGTCTAGTCAAGGCTATGGCTTTTCCATTGGTCATGTATGGATGTGAGAGTTGGACTGTGAAGAAAGCTGAGCACCAAAGAATTGATGCCTTTGCACTGTGGTGTTGGAGAAGACTCTTGAGAGTCCCTTGGACTGCAAGGAGATTCAACCAGTCCATTCTGAAGGAGATCAGCCTTGGGTGTTCTCTGGAAGGAATGATGCTAAAGCTGAAACTCCAGTACTTTGGCCACCTCATGCGAAGAGTTGACTCATTAGAAAAGACTCTGATGCTGGGAGGGATTGGGGGCAGGAGGAGAAGGGGATGACGGAGGATGAGATGGCTGGATGACATCACCGACTCAATGGACATGAGTTTGAGTGAACTCTGGGGGTTGGTGATGGACAGGGAGGCTTGGCGTGCTGTGATTCATGGGGTTGCAGAGTTGGACACGACTGAGCGACTGAACTGAATGAACTGAACTGAAGGATTTGGGCTTCCACAGTGGCTCAGACAGTAAAGAATCCATCTGCAATGCAGGAGATCCGAGTTCAATCCCTGGGTCAGGAAGATCCCCTGGAGAATGGAATGGCTACCCATTCCAGTATTCTTGCCTGCAGAATCAGATGAACAGAGGAGCCTGGAGCACTACAGTCCTTAGAGTTGTAAAGAGATGGACATGACTGAGCGACTAACACTTTCACAAGGATTTGGTTAAGTCCCAAATTACCTGTATTAAATCACTTTCCATTTAAAATAATTAGTTCCTGCTAAATACAACTGATCCAAATTATTGAATAAGTTATAGTATTACATCTCCAGATCATGGAATATTAAAAGAATAAATTAGATCCATATAAATGACTTAGTAGAATCTATAGCTAGTAGCATATAGATTTTCATAGTGTTCTTCTAAGTGTGAGAAAATGAAAGTACAAATGAGTATAATAGGACCCACTTTTTTTCAAAACAACAATCAACTCCCTGAAATCTCTATAAATATTAATACAAGGATCTATGTAGGATTTCACAAGCATGGAGCAAATATTGGTTATGAATATAGGTAACAGGTGTGTGGCTAGGGAATAAGAAAGGGGTTAATATGGGGAGAGGAGGTAGAGAATAAATGTTCAAAAAAAAGCAAGCATGACAGGATCCGATGTATGTAAATGTATTGGGGTATGTATATTGCATGCATAAAGAATGCTTGAAAGGATAACCAACAATGTAACCTCAGTATGATGTGTGGGATTTACTTTCTTCTTTATATAATAATCAAATGTTTCCAATGAGCACTTTTTATATGATCAGAAAAAAAAAGGTATTTTCATTGTAGAAAAAAGCAAAAGATAAAATGACTTACAAAGTAACAAAAGCTATAAGGCACCCAGGACTTAATCCCACAAAAGTTTAACAAGACCTTTAGGGAGAAAATAAATGGAGCCTTATACAATTCTAATGTATTAGAGATCTCAATAGAATAACAATGGCAATTCTCTAAATCAACCTATAAATTCAAAACAATTCACCTAAAACTCAAGAGGATTTTTCATAGAACTTGATAAACTGATCCTTGAGTTCACATAGGAGAGTAAAAGGCCTGGAATAGCCAAGACAATTTACAAAGTGAATAAGAAGAAAGGATCACCATATCAGATATCAAGATGTTATGGTAAATCAAGTATATTCCAATAACATTTTTTAAAAGATGTTATGAATTTGCAATAATTAAAACAGTGTGGATTGCACAGAGGCAGATAATACATAAATGAAACAGACTAGAGACAGAAGCTATATACCCACATATATTGTGGAACTGGTGAGTGGCAGAGGTGACATTATACATTAGTGGGGAGGACAAGATAGCAACCAAACAGGAGTTTCTGGCCTCCTTTCAGAATCCACCTTAGAACTGCTACAGAAATCACTGGTAGGTCAATGAATAACGATATAATATAAACACAAGAAACGTTCAGAAAGATAGGAAGTGGCTGTGTTTCAAACGCATATGGGAACTAGCAGTCTAGAACAGAAGATGGCAGGTGGAGGATGGGGTGTAGAAGTAGTCTCATTATATATTCTTGCCCCTCCACACTGTTCTGGGCAAGTCACTGCTCACCTTATCACTTCTGTGCAGAGGAAGAGTAATGCCAGCACAGTGCCATTGGATGTACATACAACATATGGCAGAGCTGGAATCTGGCCGGTGGGGAGCAGCTAACAACAGGTGCAGATCAGTGTCCTAACTCTGAGCAGCCCTAATTCTTATTCTAATCCCAAGGAGGAAGCTTTTGTAAAAGAGCAGAGCTGAGAGAGGAAATACAGAACAAGCCAAGGGAGTGAGCCAGTCCAGACTGAAGCAACAGAAGTCATCAGTACAGGGAATATTTCCTACTGCTATACTACTCCATGACACCAGACATCGTCCATGAACTAAGGAGGGTCTAAGGCTGGATTTCAGTCTCCTCAGCCAGGTACACATGACCTGTCCAGGTAGCTAATATTCCCAAGGTAATATAGGCTTACAGGGGGAAAGAGTGGGACAATGTGCACATGCCTAACAGTGCATGCCAAAGGAAATAACCAACGGACCAGACAGACAAGAATGTAAAATACACATAATAAATATGGTTGACAAGGCAAGAGTTTTGGAAATACGAAGCAGAGATAAACAATCATATAGAACTATGTTACTGATGTAACAGTTCAAGCTAAGAGTCTAATAATCTATCAGCACGCATGTGTGCCCAGTCACTTCAGTTGTGTCCATCTCTGCGACCCTGTGCACTGAAGCTCACCAGGCTCCTCTGTCCATGGGATTCTCCAGGCAGGAACATTGGAGTGGGTTGCCATGCCCTCCTCCAGAGGATCTTCCCAACCCAGGGATTGAGCCTATGTCTCCTGTCTCCTGCATTGGCAGGCAGATTCTTTAAAACTGAGCCACCAGGGAAGACCAGTTTATCAGCAGAAGGGGATAACTGAGAAACAAATTGTAATATCAGGTCAAGAAACCTTCCCTGGGAGAGCTACGAGTAGGCAGAAATGTTCAAAGGAAGGAAAAAAGGTAAGTGACAGGTAGCTTTGGAGTAAAAGTTTAATATGAATCAAAGCAGAGAGAAAAACAAATTACAAGGAAACCTTTGAAGAAATAATGACTGATGATTTTCCAGAATTAGAAAAAAGATGTAAGGTCACTAATTTAAAGAGCTCACAGAGCACTAACAGGAGACATTAAGAACGGAAGCAAAACACTGTAATATTCATTAGGGTGAAATTTAAGATCAAAGCCAGAGAAAATTCTAAAGGCTTCCAGAGAGAAAACTGTTACCACCTTGAAAGTAACAAGGCCCTGCTCCACGATAGTCTTCCTCATAGCCTCTGGGAGCCAGAAGGCAATGGTGTACTGTGCAAAGCACTGAAGGAAAGCAAGTTCAAGTCTAGGGTTTTATATCAAAACTGCTATATTTTAAATTTGATTTTCCTTCAAAAATTATTTGATTAAAAATTTTGATTTTTTCTTACTTTCAATTTTACCTTCATTTCTGAGGGGGCCTAATTTTTTCCTTCCATCTCTTGCCTAAACTCTGCCAGCTCCTGCTTCATTTCCTTCTGCTGCCTCATCACCTTGTCCCTAAGTATTTTCTTCCCCGTTCAATTGCTCTTGATTTGAATAAATAGTTGTTAAAATCAGCTTTAAAAGTTCATGGTCAAATATTTAGTCAAAACTTCTATCTTCTAGTTTTCCCCACAAATGGCATTTGTACTCCTTTTGTCAGTTTTGATTTCTACAGAGGGAAAAGACAACCTTACAATTCCATCCTCACACTGAAATCCAGTGCAAACTATTGTTTAAATGCGATGGTGAAATAAAAATATTCAAGTCCTCAGAGAGTCACAACACAAAAGTGCTCTCTGAAAGTGTGCTCATCTGGAAGAAAGTATATATAGAGGGTACTGAGAGGTGAGTATTAAAGGAAAAGAGAAAGAACAGTAATCCCACACTAAAATTCTGTGACCCCAACATGGTGTAAATGCCCATCAGGGCTGTGTGTCTAGTTCTATTGGTGTTCCAGACCTCCTCCTTGGAAGCCATGGCATTTTGAGTTGGAAAGAGTCTCTGAGATCATATCTCCTCATTTGGCAGGTCCTGGGGCTCTAGGTCTTCAGAGGCACACTTTATCTTTTCCTTAAATGCTCAGTGTGGCACACACCAGAGAGCTAATATATTACTGGTTGAAGGTCACATAGACCACGAAGACAGACTCACTTGGTCATCTGACTCCCTATCCAGGGCTCATTCTCTTCTAATGCACCATCATTAAAATGAATAGACCACTGAACATTGAACATATCCCATAGAACACTGCCTGTTCCAGTGTCATATTCATCAATGAGATATCATGACCTTTTCTCAAACTTTAGCCAAGAATACAAAACTACAGTTTAAATTCTCAGGCTCTTTCTGGATAAGTTAGGGGACAAGAGGAAATGCTTTATGTGTTAGTCTTCCATTAATACAGAAATCTAACCACATGGGCTTTTAGACCAGTTGGGAAAGGAGTGGAGGCAAGGGGTGGGGGTAGGGAGAGGTGATGACAAGTGCTCTAAGCCTCCAGTGAAAAAAGTGACCATAGCTTTGTGGCAGGGGAAGGGTGGAGTGGTGGCATATAGGTCACTGCAGTAAATGGTGAGGACCTACTTACTCAAATATTTATTGGCTTGTTCTACTTTGTGTCTCATCTTCCATCAATCTATCTCCCTATTCTAAAACAAGTCTGATAGTACTGACCTGAAAAAAAAAAAAAAACACATTAATTTTCTTTCCATCCATTGAGGCTCTGGATTTAAAATTTTATTTTTCATTTACTCCTTTCTTCTTGCCAACCACAAACTACTACCCTCCAAAAGGGTCTGTTCTGCTTGTTTTGGAACTGCCGACTTTTAAAATACTTGATTCTGATCTCCAACCCCATTCTGGGCCTGGAGCTCAGCTCACAGCCAAGTAAAGAATAATCTGGAAAGGATGGTGGGATGAAAATATGTACCTTGGCTGTGTGCCCCCTACTGAGCAGTGGACAACATTTCTATTTTAGATTTGAACCACTGTGCAAGTCTCTGGCTCAAAAGGGGACCAGGTGTTCCTCCTTGATAGCTTTTGATACTTCTACATGTCTCCTTGAGATCTCCATGGAAAATGAGCTCTCTTTCTCTTCAGCTGAGACGAAGATAGTGCTGGGGTCCTGATAATGTCCAAACTCACTGTGAATGCCAGTGCTGTTGAGAGAAAACCTAGTGAAACTTCTTCCATCTATTTTAAAAACAAGTTTAAATAGTGACCTTTCATGGAAATGGCCAAGTGATAGGTGGGAAAATTGTTTTACTAACATTATGCTTCATGTTAAACAGACTTTAAGAACATTGCATCTTTCATAAAGCAAAAGTGAACCTTAAACATCTAGTACAGTATGCACAAATATATACATGTATACCAACTACATAATGTGACCATTACCAACCATTATAGTGTCAATAGTTTGCAAGGCATTTTCACTTATCTTATTCAGTCCTCATGATAAATTACAGAAGGAATTCCTTAGTTTTGGACCATGCCAGTAGAGACAGAATGGCATACAGAGTGAATGAGAGATTTGAGGCCCCAGGGGTTCAAGTGGTCATGACATTCAACTGGTATCAAGAAGACAACCTAGTGCAGAAAGTAAACAGCGAACCACAATACCTGATTCAAGGTGTTAGCTGTGGGGCTTTGAGCAAATGTCTTTTAACATTTTTGGTTTCAATTTCTATGTTTCTAAAAATGAAATTGGACTAGATCACGTTGTTGCTGTTGTTTAGTCACTTAAGTCATGTCTGACTCTTGTGACACCCTAGACTGTAATCTGCCAGGCTCTCGGTCCATGGGATTTCCCAGGCAAGAATACTGGTGTTGGTTGCTGTTTATTTCCTTCTCCAGGGGATCTTTCCAACCCAGGGTTAAACCTGTGTCTCCTGCTTGGCAGGTGGATGCTTTACCACTGAGCCATCTGGGAAGCCTTAAATGATGGTGGCTTCCCAGTTCAATCTTTTAATCCATAAAAATTGGTGGCTATAAAACATAAAGCAAAATTTATTTACAATATTTTTATACCAGGCATATTTAAAACTTCTTAGTAGGGAATGATGATGTTCAAAACTTAATCCTAAAAATAGATGGAATTATTAAGAGATATCAGGAATATCAGAGCTTTTTGAATTATATGAGACAAATAATTACACACAACCCCCTCCCCGCTTCTTTCTACAAATCTTCTTCGGAGTTGGCAGGGCCATCCTATTGGGAGAATGGCCTGTCTACTTCACATAAAGTTCTAAACAGAAGTTTCACATAAAGCTCTAAAACTCTGAGCAAACCCTTTGTGGTTGACTAATTGAAAGATATGTCTGGTCAAAATGCTAGAACTATATTATTAAATACATTGTTGAATTATGGAGTGACAAAAGAGAACTGTTAGTCAAATTCGCACATTTTGTAACTGGGAAAAATGGTTCACACAGGAAAAAACAATTGAACCCAAACCCAAGATTCCTGATTTCCAGTCTAGCTCTCTTCACCATGCTTTATGGCCTCCAGGAGCAGACCTGGCTTCAAGAACAAGCTCTTCAAGTTGTGGCAAATGTGAGCTCTTCCTTTAGGGGCAGCTGAGGCCACTTGTTTTTGGCACAAAGCTGTCTTAAAGGAACTGCTCATTTCTAGCTGGACAGGACCTGGCTCCCCGAGCTGTGCTAACTTAATGCCACACAAAACAATGAGAATGACAATGAGAATATTGTCTGGAAACTAACTACAGTCCTAATATGTAGTATACTGTGATGGCTAAAGACAGCCAACTCAATCTAAGTCCATTTTAAACAAATGGCAACCCACTCCAGTAAGTACTCTTGCCTGGAGAATCTCATGGATGGAGGAGCCTGGTGGGCTACAGTCCATGGGGTCGCAAAGAGTCGGACACGACTTAGCGACTTCACTTCACTCACTAAAAAGACTGTAAGAAATGATAATCTAACTGTATTCTGCTTGATCAGATCACATCTGGGGTTCACTGCTCACTGATGGGACCTACACTAAAAGATACTGACAAACTGGAGGACATCAGAAGTGGGCAAGCAGGACAGCGAGGGCTCCTGATTTTTTATTTACACTGAAGAGTAGTTAATTTACAAAATTGTGCTAATTTCAGGTATCAGCAAAGTGATTCAGTTTTATATACTTTTCAGACTATTTTCCATTACTACAAGATACTGAATATAGTTCCCTGTGCTATACAGTAAATCCTTGCTGCTTACCTATTTTTGTGTATACTAATTTTTATCTCCTAATTTACCTCTCCTGTCCCCCTTTTCCCCTTTGTGAATCAGAAGTTTGTTTCCTATGTCTGTGAGTCTATTTCTGTTTTGTGTATAGATTTGTATTATTTCTTAGATCTCACATATAAGCAATAGCATACATTTGTCTTTCTTACTTCCCTTACTATAATATTCTCTAGGTCCATCCATGTTCCTGCAAATGGCAATATTTCATTATTTTTATGGCTCAGTAATATTCCATTATGGATTTCCTTGGTGGCTCATTGGTAAAGAACCCACCTGCCAATGTAGAAGACGCAGGTTCCATCCTTGGGTCAGAAAGAGCCCTTGAAGGATATGGCAACCCACTCCAGTATTCTTGCTTGGGAAACCCTATGGACAAAGGAGCCTGGTGGGCTTAGTGACTGAGCATGCATGCAATATTTCATTGTTTATATACACCACATCTTAAGTCAATCATCTGTCGAAGGGCACTTGGGTTGTTTCCGTATTTCAGCTCTTCCATGCTGCTATGAACATTAGGTACAATCTTTTTAAATTAGTTTTCATCTTTTCCAGATATCTTTGCAGAAGTTGGATTGCTGGATACTATGGTAATGCTCTTTTTAGTTTTAAGGAATTTCCATACTGTTTTCCATAGTTGCTCAGTTCAGTTCAGTTGCTCAGTCGTGTCAGGCTCTTTGCGACCCCATGAATCGCAGCACGCCAGGCCTCCCTGTCCATCACCATCTCCCGGAGTTCACTCAAATTCACATCCATCGAGTCAGTGATGCCATCCAGCCATCTCATCCTCTGTCATCCTCTTCTCCTCCTTCCCCCAATCCCTCCCAGCATCAGTCTTTTCCAATGAGTCAATTCCTTGCATGAGGTGGCCAAAGTACTGGAGTTTCAGCTTTAGCATCATTCCTTCCAAAGAACACCCAGGACTGATCTCCTTTAGAATGGACTGGTTGGATCTCCATAGTTGCTACACCAATTTATATTCCCACCAACAGTATAGGAAGGTTCCCTTTTTTCCACTCGGTGAGAGCTCTTTAAACTTCGTAAGACACAGACGATGTACACCATCCTCCAGTATCCAAAGTGCAACTACCTCTATTTCTCCTGCAAATCAGTGAGGTAAGGCTGGTAGGATAGATTACCCTTGTAATGGTGACAGAGAACACACCAGAGAGACTGAAATGTAAACTGATACATGCATCACAGAGGAACGCACAAGGTACAGTAGTGGTGCTGTGGGTTTGAAGAATGAGTACAAATGTGCCAGGACCCGGGCAAAACGGCGGTCCAGAAAAAAGGTGCACCAGGTGTTTTCCCAGTAGTAGGCTTCACTATGAAACAGGTTCCCGAAACAGGTTCCCTCTCCAGGCATGAGAGTGAGATAGAAGACTTTCATAGATAGAAGCCTTTTCAAATACCAATTTTAAGCCCTTCAGAAGTCCCTTAGATCTTATGATATCTGGTAATTCTCTGGGAGGTTCTACTCAGGCCAACTGCTTTATATAAAACAGACCAGTTCTCTACATACAATCAACCAAACATCAAAATATAACTGATATATAGAACCCTTTTTAAAAAGCAATTCTGAACAGAAAGAAATCAAGATTTAACAGATTTGAAAAATGGTTAAAGAAGTGTTAGAATGCAAATAATTCAACTAGAAGGCAATGGCACCCCACTCCAGTACTCTTGCCTGGAAAATCCCATGGATGGAGGAGGCTGGAAGGCTGCAGTCCTTGGGGTCGCTGAGGGTTGGACACGACTGAGAGACTTCACTTTCACTTTTCACTTTCATGCATTGGAGAAGGAAATGGCAATCCACTCGTGTTCTTGCCTGGAGAATCCCAGAGAAGGGGAAGCCCGGTGGGCTGCCATCTCTGGGGTCGCACAGAGTCGGACACGACTGAAGCGACTTAGCAGCAGCAGCAGCAGCAGCAGTGGTGTGCTTAAATTTTAGCC
This sequence comes from Capra hircus, assembly GCF_001704415.2. Classification (NCBI taxonomy): domain Eukaryota; kingdom Metazoa; phylum Chordata; class Mammalia; order Artiodactyla; family Bovidae; genus Capra; species Capra hircus. The sequence goes on from NC_030808.1 coordinate 68,063,777, forward strand.
TCCTTAAAATAATTTTTGAGAAACAGCCTCTAATAATTAAAACTTTAGCCAATTCTGTCATTTTTTATGCCCTTACATCATGTTTTTTCTTCACAGCACTTATACTTTGTGTCAACATAAACTCCTTGGAAGTGGAGAATACCGGTCTTGCTCATTGTTTTCTCAGAGCCCAGAATAGTACCAGACATATATTAGAGCTCCATTTCATTTATTCATTAAACGGTGACTCTCTAGCTGGTGGGACTGCCCCACAGTATAAGCAGTAGATATATACTTCATTATGATTGGTTACATACGTTTTCTATATAACTAGAATTTGCAGTTTTACCCTACTTTCCATGTAGCTGAAGCAGGCCTTTGTAACTTTTAAGACACTTGACATAAATGCCGCCATTAGTAAAAAGCAAAGATTTCTGGACGATTCACTAAAACTTCAAGGTGGCAAGAGAAGATCATGCACCAAGTACTTTGGCATCTTTAGCCCTGATCCTCCAATCCCTACAGTTGGTCAAATAGAATCAGATTCTAACTTTCATCTTCAAAGCTATTTACAAATACCGAATCCATTATAACAGTTTGTACATTACCTCCACAGATCTAAGAAAGGACCATAGGATAGTGACAAGATAGTTAGCTCCTTCCCATTCAAGAGCCTGTATCTATCAGGAGACACCGAATTCATCCTTCCAGAAATTAGGAGACACACCAAGTGCTTTTCACATTTTCTGGGTTATCAGAAAAGGTTTTGTGAAAGTGCTGGGACTTGGGACTAGAATAAGATGACGAGGAGGCAGTTATAATAACTCCTAGTGTAAAGATCAGAACTATTGAGAATGGGCACTCTCACTCTTTTTAGCCCACTCTCCAATCAGTACCATTTAGCAAGACTTACATTAGAATTTGTTAACTTTGAACTTAACCAAGAACTTGATTTTTCATTTTAGACAGTGCTTGGTGTGACCCGAACTGACCAAATTAAAAACTTTGGTGTCATCTTTGATTTCTCCTTCATTTTCAACCAAGTCATCAAGCCTACTGAAAAATTTTGAATTTTTCTCTTTTTTCACTCTTACTGCTAAAGGCTTATCAACTTATGTCTGGCCTACTGCAGTAGCTTACAAAATGGCCCCTGGCCTCTCTCTCCTCTAATCCTTATTTACCATTACTCTATGCGGTTTTAAGAACATTCATCTGGTGATCCTCAATTTAAAAACAAAAACAAAAAACACCCCCAAGATAACCCTTACACCCAATGATTACATAATGTGTAATGGTCATTCCTGTCTGGAGCTCAGGAAATTCTACAATCTAACCCCAGCTCTTCTAAGTTGTGTTACCATCATCTAGTACTACCATTATCATTTAGCAACTTCAGCTCCTCTATTTTGACCAGATTGGTGTACCTAACAACCTCTTAATATACCACTCAACCCCCACATTTTGCTGATACTGACTTTACATGGGATTAACATTTTGAGGATATTTATAGAATTATCCAAATCCTATGCATTATTTAAGATCCAAAGAAAGTTTCTTCTCTTCTAGGTCTTTCTCTACCATTTTGGCTTTGGGCTTTCCCAGTGGCTCAGGAGCAGAGGCTATGCTTTGCTGGAGCAGCCATGAAGATACCCACATTCAAGGAAAGAGAACCCAAGAAAGACGGTAGGCACTGACAGAGGGAAATAGAAGGCAGACAGACTGAAACCACTATCACAGAAAACCAGTCAGTCTGATCACATGGACCACAGCCCTGTCTGACTCAATGAAACTACGCCATGCCCCGTGGGGCCACCCAAGACAGATGGGTCATGGTGGAAGGGTCTGACAGAATGAGGTCCACTGGAGAAGGGAATGGCAAACCACTTCAGTATTCTTGCCTTGAGTACCCCATGAATAGTATGAAAAGGCAAAAAGATAGGATACTGAAAGAGGAACTCCTCAGGTCAGTAGGTGCCCAATATGCTACTGGAGATTAGTGGAGAAATAACTCCAGAAAGAATGAAGGGATGGAGCCAAAGCAAAAGCAATACCCAGTTGTGGATGTGACTGGTGATAGAAGCAAGGTCTGATGCTGTAAAGAGCAATACTGTATAGGAACCTGGAATGTTAGGTCCATGAATCAAGGCAAATTGGAAGTGGTCAAACAGGAGATGGCAAGAGTGAGCATCGACATTCTAGGAATCAGTGAACTAAAATGGACTGGAATGGGTGAATTTAACTCAGATAACCATTATATCTACTACAGTGGGCAGGAATCTCTAAGAAATGGAGTAGCAGACATAGTCAACAAGAGTCCGAAATGCAGTACTTGGATGCAATCTCAAAAATGACAGAACGATCTCTGTTCGTTTCCAAGGCAAATCATTCAATATCATGGTAATCCAAGTCTATGCCCCGAACAGTAAAGCTGAAAAAGCTGAATGCTTCTATGAAGATCTACAAGACCTTTTAGAACTAACACCCAAAAAAGATATCCTTTGCATTATAGGGGACTGGAATGCAAAAGTAGGAAGTCAAGAAACACCTGAAGTAACAGGCAAATTTGGCCTTGGAGTACGGAATGAAGCAGGGCAAAGGCTAATAGAGTTTTGCCAAGAGAATGCACTGATCATAGCAAACACCCTTTTCCAACAACACAAGAGAAGACTGTACTAGATGGCCAACATCACTAGATGGCCAACACCAAAATCAGATTGATTATATTCTTTGAAGCCAAAGATGGAGAAGCGCTATACAGTCAGCAAAAACAAGACTGGGAGCTGACTGTGGTTCAGATCATGAACTCCTTATTGCCAAATTCAGACTGAAATTGAAGAAAGTGCAGAAAACCACTAGACCATGCAGGTCTGACCTAAATCAAATCCCTTACGACTGTACAGTGGAAGTGACAAATAGATTCAAGGGATTAGATCTGATAGACAGAGTGCCTGATGAACTAAGGATGGAGGTTCATGACATTGTATAGAAAACAGGGATCAAGAACATCCCCAAGAAAAAGAAATGCACAAAAGCAAAATGGCTGTCTGAGAAGGCCTTACAAGTAGCTGTGAAAGAAGAGAAGCGAAAAGTGAGGGAGAAAAGGAAAGAGATACCCATTTGAATGCACAGTTCCAAAGAATAGCAAGGAGAGATAAGAAAGTGTTCCTCAGTAATCAGTGCAAAGAAATAGAGCAAGAAAACAGAATGGGAAAGACTGGAGATCTCTTCAAGAAAATTAGAGATACCAAGGGAAAATTTCATGCAAAGATGGGCTTGATAAGGGACAGAAATGGTATGGACCTAACAGAAGCAGAAGATATAAAGAAGAGATGGCAAGAACACGCAGAACTATACAAAAAAGATCTTCACAATCCAGATAATCATGATGGTGTGATCACTCACCTAGAGCCAGACATCCTGGAATGTGAAGTCAAGTGGGCCTTAGGAAGCATCACTACGAACAAAGCTAGTGGAGGTGATGGAATTCCAGTGGAGCTATTTAAAGTCCTCAAAGATGATCCTGTGAAAGTGATGCACTCAATATGCCAGCAAATTTAGAAAACTCAGCAGTGGCCACAGGACTGGAAAAGGGCAGTTTTCATTCCAATCCCAAAGAAAGGCAATGCCAAAGAATGCTCAAACTACCGCATAATTGCACTCATCTCACACACTAGTAAAGCAATGCTCAAAATTCCCCAAGCCAGGCTTCAGCAATACATGAACCGTGAACTTCCAGATGTTCAAGCTGGTTTTAGAAAAGGCAGAGGAACCAGAAATTAATTTGCCAACATCTGCTAGATCATGGAAAAAGCAAGAGTTCCAGAAAAACATCTCTTTCTGCTTTATTGAGTATGCCAAAGCCTTTGACTGTGTGGATCATAATAAACTGTGGAAGATTCTGAAAGAGATGGGAATACCAGACCACCTGACCTGCCTCTTGAGAAACCTGTATGCAGGTCAGGAAGCAAGTTAGAACTGGACATGGAACAACAGACTGGTTCCAAATAGGAAAAGGAGTACGTCAAGGCTGGATATTGTCACCCTGCTTATTTAACTTCTATGCAGAGTACATCATGGGAAATGCTGGGCTGGAAGAAGCACAAGCTGGAATCAAGACTGCCGGGAAAAATATCAATCACCTCAGATATGCAGATGACACTATCCTTATGGCAGAAAGTGAAGAAGTAAAGAGCCTCTTGATGAAAGTGAAAGTGGACTGTGAAAAAGTTGGCTTAATACTCATCATTTCAGAAAACGAAGATCATGGCATCCTGTCCCATCACTTCTTGGCAAATAACTGTGGAAACAGTGGAAACACTGACTTTATTTTAGGAGGCTCCAAAATCACTGCAGATGGTGACTGCAGCCATGAAATTAAAGACGCTTACTCCTTGGAAGGCAAGTTACGACCAACTGAGACAGCATATGAAAAAGCAGAGACATTACTTTGGCAAAAAAGGTCCGTTTAGTCAAGGCTATGGTTTTTCCAGTGGTCATGTATAGATGTGAGTTGGACTATAAAGAAAGCTGAGTGCCAAAGAACTGATGCTTTTGAACTGTGGTGTTGGAGAAGACTCTTGAGTCCCTTGGACTTCAAGGAGATCCAACCAGTCCATCCTAAACATCAGTCCTGGGTGTTCATTGGAAGGACTGATGTTGAAGCGAAACTCCAATATTTGGACTCCTGATGTGAAAAACTGACTCATTGGGAAAGACCCTGTTGCTGGGTGGGATTGGGGGCAGGAGGAGAAGGGGACAACAAAGGATGAAATGGTTGGATGGTATCACCAACTCAATGGACATGAGTTTGGGTAAGCTCCAGGAGTTGGTGATGGACAGGGAGGCCTGGCGTGCTGCAGTTCATGGGGTCACAAAGAGTCGGACACGACTGAGTGACTGAACTGAACTGACTGGCTCAGTGGTAGAATCCACCTACAATGCAGGAGATGTGGGTTTGATACCTGTGTCAGGGAGATTCCTTGGAGGAAGAGATGGCCACCCACTCCTGTATTCTTTCTGGGAAAATCCCATGGACAGAGGAGCCTGGCAGGCTATAGTCCATGGGGTTGCAAAGAGTTAGACATGACTGAGCATAGCTCATGCTTGCTTGCTACCATACTGGGGCTTCTTTCTACTTTAAATTTCTATGAAAGTCATTGTCTATTCCCTCAATTTTGCTAGGATCATATTCCATCTTAAAGTTTAACCAAATTCTTTCATGTTTTTGTGACATGTATGTGTCTTTTACCAAATAAACAGTAAGCTCCTGGTAAAGGTCCCTTGGGGATGTTCCAGTCTCATTTGCTATTCAATCAAATTATTAATCCGAGATAACTGGACCTGTAAATATTTAAAAGTTTTCCTTGCATGTAAAGATACCATCTTATATTAACGGTAAAAGAGGACAATCTTCTTGAAAATCCCATGATAATTTTAAGAATTTACTTCTGCATATGCATATGAATAACAACTGAATATTTAGGCACAGACATATGACACAACTTCCTTCCTTGCTTTACTATTTTGCATTTCTGAACTGTACTTCTCAACTTGTGTGTTCAAGGCTTGTGAACTACTACCTCCACATAAACTAAGGAATTAATTTATGAATACTAGAAGAAATTATAAATAGACAATTCTGTATAAACAGCTTAAAATTCATTTAATATTTAGGCCTAAGAAATCTTTCTATAAAATCTGAACATGTTAAAGAGATTCTATCTGGGTCTCTAGAAGTTGTAGCCCCAACACTTAAAAACAGCAGGAGGTGGTTTTGGGACCAGCAGAACACTCTAATGCTAAAGCCTGCCCAAGCAGCAAATAAAATGACACCAGGCAGGTGACTTGTATGAAGTATCAGGCATAGTACACTATGCAGCTTTCTAAGAGTTAAAATGTGCTATTTACATGGAAGGAGATAACACCAAATAGTTAGGAAGTGCTAGTTTAGAGAAGCAGAGACCAACCTAACCCATATTATTTACAGAACAGAAAATGCTCTCAGCTGAAGTGCTGGGGGAAAAAAAATTGGCCCAGAAAAGCAGAATTACAATCAGTACAAGATTTATAAAATCCATCATGTTCAAATATAATGACAAAAAACAAATAAACACTTATTTAAAAAAACAAATTTACAAAACCAAAACCTATCTTAGCATTTTTTAAAATTAGTCTGACTTTACTTTTTAATGATCTTCAGTGTATCTGTGACAAAAATAAGTAAAAGTGCTAAAGTGTTAAGAGACCATATGCTAACTTAGGATGTTATCTGTATTTTTTAAGACCAATCAACGTTTGTTTTTTTTAAATGGAGATACTGGCCCTTTTTCTCTTAAAATAAATGTTTATATGTCTCACCAACACCACCAGCCTGTAGCACAGAACATCACACATTAAAACACAATGCCATTAAAAAACAAACAGGAATCCTGAAAGAGAGAAAAAAAAAAAACCTCTAGGTTTAATATAGTAAATTGTACCCAGAGACTCCCTTCCTATTATCCTTTAGAACAACCAGAAATTCCTTCCAACCTGCATTCTTAGCCCAGCAGAGTAAGAATAAACTCTAATAAATAAATAGTAAATTTTATTTATAATACAGTATTTTTCTAGTAACACACAACTTTCTTAACAAATGTCAGTTTCTTAAGATGACTTTTTATAAGCTCTAGTGTCAATATATTCCAATGATAAATGTATTATTCATACAATTTATTTCACACATAATATAAAACTTTTCTCTAAAGAAATTTAAAATATACATTCAATGTAGCCAAGTTCTATTCTTAAAAACAACTTTTCCTTTCTTCTGAGCTTACTTCTGCAGAAGACCAGTCCTTAAGGACTTCTGGAGTCTGGCAATGTTGGCGTCCAGTGCTGCAAGGCCATTTCGGAAGTCTTGCTCATCACGAGACGTGAACGTGGAAAAAGAAGAGATGCTCCAGTCAGAAGGTAAGTCAGAATTTAAAAAGCTACCATCAGAGACTGCACTGCTTTTCACCTGAACGTTGCTGTTCTGACAAGCGGAGGGGCTGTGACAGACCGCCAACTCCTCCTCAGTGGCAGGAGGAATCTTACAAATGGCTTCCTTTATTTTCTTGAGAAGCTGCTTATCCTCCCTATCAGCTGTTCTGGAAAGTTTCTCAGGTGCTTCTTCCTTTTTGCAAGAGGAACAAACTCCAGGTGCACACAGTGTATTTTCTTTTTCAGCAACAAGTCCACTGACCGGTTGCGGTGGAGCTACACTGATCTGGGCCTGGGGGGATAATCTCTTAGACAGTGGCGATTTCTTTTTAGGAGTGCTTCTAGCAAATGGAATGTAAATTGTTTTATCCAAGTTATGCTCATCTTCTACTAAGGTCGTAATTTCACTTGCCTCATCAGAATCCTGTTTTGAAAGGGCAGGAACAATTCCAGGGGCTGATACCTCCTCCATACTCCTAGTATTACTGTGCTGAGGGCCTTTGGAGGGCAGAACATTTTCATAAGGTCTATCTGGCACCATGTTTTCCTCATTGGCAACTGTAGAAAGAGGCTCTGGATGTGTAATAAGAGTGTGATCTGGTTCTAACTTACTTAGGTAGCTCATTATGGAAGTGTGAGCAGGGATCGGGTCATGTTGATGTTGCTTTTCATAAATGTTCAGAAGTGATTTGGTAAGATTATTCCCAGGCTTGCAGCGAGCAGTGTCCATACTAAGATCTGAGAGAAGCTTTGCCATACTGCTCTGTAAAGTTCTGTTAAGAAGAATTTAGTACACTAATTATTTCTTTTTACCCATTTGTTTCATTTACTTACATATTCCTCTCATCTTTAAAAGAAAGTATCTGAGGCAAGCACCTGGTTCTTAATATGGAAAAAAGCAACTAAAAGCACAAAATCACATATGTTCTGGAAAGAGTAAATTAAAGTAACAATTGATAAAAGATCTTAGTCTGCATCAAATCTAATACTATTATATCTAAAAATGGAGGCTCAGAAAAAATTTTCTCTTAAGGTAGAGATGCTTTATTCTTGAGCAACACTGCAAAACGGTAAATATACTACCCATTTGTTAGTGGATTGTGTTAGTCACTATTACTCTACATTGAAAACATATATGGAAAGGATATTGGAACAATACTGGTGAAAAAAAGGATAGTTAGACATAATTTAATTATCTAGTATAATTAGGTATAACTGACAGCTAGATTCCAGGGAAAGTGTGATATAAGGAAAATCACACAGGGTTTGAAGTCAGACAGAAATTGGTTCATATCCTAGCACTATTGCTAGCTGTGATCTTGAGCAAGCTGTTCAACCTTTCTGAATCTCAAGTTCCTCAACTGCAAAAATGAAGATAACTACTTCACATTTAGAATGAACATTAAATAAGATAAAATAATAAAACATAAGGGTAAAGTGCTTAGCACAGTTTCCATCTGGTGACAGCTTTTATTAGTAGTCCTGTTAAAACCATTTTATACCAAGACTTTAGTCTATTTGAATGGAATCATATATATTCTTATATATAGATAAGAAAAAGAAACATACCAATTTAAAGATACAAAGAACATTAATAGGTAATTTTTTTTAAAAAGATTATAATGTGTCAATAAGTATGTTTTAAAGTTTGACTTCTATCAGAGAAATTAAAATTTTTAAAATATGATTTTTTTTGGCCTATCAAGCTAACATAGGAAAATAAGAATATCCATTGTTAAAAAGGCTTGGAGAGGCAAAGTGGGAGTGTACACTCTCCTAGCAAAATAGCATTATATCAGAAATCTTAAAAGACTTTTATATTCCACACCTTTAGACCCACCAAGTTGCACTTCTAGGAATTTAACCTACTGATATTCACCAATAGGCTGCACCCAAAGATATATTTACAAAGACATAGTTTATAACAGAAAATTGATGAACTTAATATCTTTATCTTCAAATACTGTGGACTGGTTCAGGTATATTACATTCTTACTACATCATAGCCATTTTTTATAGTCATTTGTAAAGAATATTTATTGATAGGAAAATGTTCATTATACAAGGTTAAATTTAAAAGAGTAGCCATAAGCAACACAGTAACAATACTATTTTTGTAAAAACAGTTACACACGTCCAAATAAAATACTAAAAGGAAATCTCTGTATGAAACAGTTAGCAGTGATTATATTAATATCTTTGGATATAGAATAAGTGATTCTTTTCCTACAAAAGGAGAAAAAGTTCTTTCCCAACCTGGCATACACTGTCATCTTAAATATGCTATGTCTTGAGTTCTGATTGCCCTTCAAATGGCAATGGCTCCAGCCACTTTTTTTCATACCTCTTTCAAGAAGCTAACGAGCTACTATTAAAAGATAAAACGTATGCCATAGAAACCATCTTTAAAGAAGTGCTGTAATGAGCAATGACCACTAGTTAATTCAACCAGACAGCATACTGACACTTTTATTTTCATTTATTTTTGGAAAAGAAATCCTTATGTTGAAGTTCCTTTTCAGACTTAAATAAAAATATTATCTTTGCTCTGTACAAAATTCACAATACAAAAAGGGACATGTAATAAAGAGTTTAATCTCTGGAAATTAAATGCAATCATTAAGTTTCTCATGTGTAAACAAATGTGACTTACAACTGTCTTTGAAATTAAAAGAAAAATCTCTGTAAATAAAGAGATAAAACTATGCCAAAATTTTAAAGGAAGCAATACAAGCACCTAAATAGCTACAAAGTAGATATATCTGCGTTTCTATTACATGAGACTCAGCTAAACACAATCGTTTTTAATGCCTGGAAAACTGGTGCGTTTTCATAATAAAAATGTAAAGTCCTTTCTCGGCTATTTATAAAACTATACTAATTTAAATAAATATCAGCACTTGTATGAGTGCTCTTAGAAACTATCAGAAGAATATTTACTACTTTTTTACTGAAAAATATATTAATTTTCCTCACATTTTAATGGTACTATAACCTGCATTCTAGTAAAATCTAAAAAATGTAATAAAGATGTATTTCAAAACTATTGAAAGTTGGAGAAGAAATGGTTTAGGAAATTTGTTTAGCACTTGTATGTGAAACTTCTAGCTCCATTATCCCTCCCCAGTAGTCTGAGAAAGGCATTTAAAATTTTTGTCAAATCTCTGAGACTATTTAACACATGCAAAAAAAAAAAATGCACACACACACACACAGAGACACATACATATCTGACTGAGGTTACATGGCTATAGGAAAAAGAGATGGGGTAGGCGAACACGAAGGTTTATCTGTATTGTCAAGTGTTGTTGACTTATGCTCTAATGTCAGAAGTAAAACGGAAACTGTCACAGTAGCCCAGCTATAGTACTGGGAATATTCCTAATTAACTGAATTGCCCAAGTCACCAATGTGGGTGAATTTTGACAACCAAGCTCAAAGAGTATTTTTTGTCTGTTTTGCTCTTAAATTTAAAGGGCAACTTGATCTGAGTAAATCCTAGCATTTTTCTGGACATTTCTTAGAAATAAAATCATAAAATATGTGGTTTTTTGTGATTAACTTCTTTTACCATAAATACTTAAAGATAACAAAGTTTTTACCCTAAATTACTCCTCAGAAAAGAGAAGATGCTTTTCTTTAGAGACCTTATAAAGACTTTCATAAGAAGGGGCATCCTCATAAATAACTTGGAAAAAGAGTGGTATAACCCAATATTCCAGAAACTCTGACCAGAGCCTAATTAACACTACACGGATACAAGAAGTACATTTTGTTTTTCTCACTGTTCAATAAAAGCTTGAGTGAAATTATTCTGTAAAAGATGAATGTGGGGAGAAGCAATATTTCTATATTAACATAGCTTATATAAAGTCATTTCAAATGTGTTTACAAAACTAATAAATATTCTTTATATATATATATATATATATATATATATATAAATATATATATACGTATAGGCTTCCCTGGTAGCTCATTAGTAAAAGAATCCATCTGTAATGCAGGAGACGTAGGTTTGATCTCTGGGTCAGGTAGATCCCCTGGAAAAGGAAATAGCTACCCATTCCAGTGTTCTTGCCTGGGAAAATAGAGGAGCCTGGCAGGCTACAGTCCTGCCAAGACTGCAAGAGTCAGATACAGCTTAGTGACTAAACCACCACCATGTATCTATGTATCATTTATTCTCCAGAAGTTTATAACTCAAAGTGGGGAAAAAAGTGTATAATGCAAAATGGATCTTTTCATTTGAAATACAAAGAAGATTGTTTTATATTCAGGATTGCTTTATATTTAGAACTATGACTTTCCAGGATCAGTCAAAAGCATGGTCAGATCTGATGATATATAATTTAGGCCTAAAATAACTGACTTCTCTAGGATTTAGAAAATCAGTTGAAAATCCAATTTTTGTCAACCACCTCAAGAGAAAACTGAACTTTATAAAAGAATATCATATAAAAATTGAGTGAGGTGGTTTTATTTATTTAACACATGTTAAGGAACAAAGGAATCTTAGAAATTATTGTCAAATCCCTCATTTTACTAATGCAGTGAATAAGGTTCAAAGAGGCTAAATAACTTACCCAAGATCTGATGAATGAGGGCTTACTGTGCTAAATGCTTTTCATGAATGATTTCTTAGCCCTCTTATCAACCCTAATCATGCCCCCACTTTACAACTAAGGTTTAGAAAGGTTAACTATCTTGCTCAAAGTCATACAGCTAATAAATGATAGAGCTGGAATTCCACTCAGGTGTCTCTGGCTTCAGAGAGTTCTTAACCACTTGCTAAACAAGTCTTCAGCTCTTCATCAGAGTTCTTTGCCTGGAATTACATGCTTTAAAAAAGAATTTAGCCACGTTTGAAATTTAACTGGAACAGAAGAAAAATATCCTTAGAAATTAGCAAAAACAGAGAAAAGGATAAGGTTTAAGAAGGCAGGTCTGAAATTTTTTGAAGTTTATAAATACACCTAACAAAAGGCATAAATTATTCAAATAATGTCAACATCACCTGGTTAATTCTCTCAGTCGAGTCACCTCGGCATCACGCTGGCGTAATGTTATTCCCAATATCTGATTTTCCTTTTCAGCAGCTTCTAACTTAAACTGGGAGCTTTTCACATTGACTAAGGCTTCCTCCAATTCTAAAACAACAAAAAGTTTCAGTTTCAGTATTACTTTTTAAAAAGTGACTGTGACTACAGTTCAAACACATACCAATTTTCATTCTTGTTGTCTCAATGTCAAATTGCTGTTTATTTTCAAGTAAAGTTTGATCTTTCTCTTTAAATATACCAGCAATTTTTTTGTTTTCATCTTTCTGATTTTCTATCACTTTTAACAGCTCTTCATTTTTACTCTGCAATAATTCCTGGCTCTTTAATGACTCCTGTAATTGATTTTGCAGTGACTTGTTCAATGATTGAAGAGAAAACACTGTAAGACAAAATAGATCACATAATTATTACCTCAATTAAAAAGTATAAACCTGGGGGCAAGGTGTCCTGTCGGGTGAGGAAGCTTCTGCTGGAAGATGCAACTCAAAATTTAAACTGAACTACCGAGTGCAGCTCTGCTTCATCACCCAGGAGCAGTTCTTTGCCACGGGGCTGCTCTCACTCCCCAATCCAAAGTCTCTGTGGCTGGAGGTACATCCCGCTGGGGAGGAGACAGATTGACGGTGACCAACGAGATCAGGCCCTGAGCCTTTGGAGTGGGAGCACTGACTCCAAGACCGTAAACTACCAGAGAACTAACCCTAAGGGGTATCAAATAGTGAGAACTCACACAAAGGAAACCACTTGAATACAAGACCCGGCATCATCCAACCACCAGTAGCACCCTGTGCAGGACACCTCTAAACAACAAACAAACAAAAAAATACAAACCCAACCATCAGCAAACAGGATTACCACCTCACTCACCCTTGCCCATGAGAGGAAAATCAAACAAATAAACAAACGAACAAAAACTCAGCATAAATCTCACCCTATTTAAAGCTTACACAAACCACTGGACCAACTTTAGGAAGGCAGAAACCAAAAGGAAGAAAGAATTCAACCTTAAAGCCTGAGAAAAGAAGACCTCAAACACAATAAGTTAAAAAAAAAAAAGAACAGGCAGAGAAATACTACATAAATGAACAAACTAGAAACACAGAAGTCCAAATAAATGAAGAGGAAATAGGCAAACTACCTGAAAAAGAATTCAGAATAACGATAGTAAAGATGATTAAAAAAAAAAAACCTTGAAAACAAAATGGAGAAAATGCAAGAATTAATTAACAAAGACCTAGAAGAACTAAAGAATAAACATACAGAAACAAGACAATTACTGAAATTAAAAATACTCCAGAAGGAATCAACAGCAGAATATCTGAAGCAGAAGAATGAATCAGTGAGCTGGAAGATAAAACAGTGGAAATAATTTCTGAAGAGCAGATAGAGCAAAAAGAATGAAAAGAACTGAGGACAGTCTCAGAGACCTCTGGGACAATATCAAACACACCAACATTCAAATTACAGGGGTCCCAGAAGAAGAGAAAAAGAAAGTGTATGAGAAAATTTTTGAAGAGATTATAATTGAAAATTTCCCCAACATGGTAAAGGAAATAGTCAACTAAGTCCAAGAGGCACAAAGGGTCCCATACAGGATAAACCCAAGGAGAAACACATCAAGACACATACTAATCAAACTAACAAAGACTAAACACAAAGAAAGAATATTAAAAGCAGCAAAGGAGAAGCAACAAGTAACATACAAAGGAAACCCCATACGCTTAACAGCTGATCTTTCAGCAGAAACTCTGCAGGTCAAAAGGGAATGGCAGGATATAGTTTAAGCACTGAAAGGGTAAAAATCTACAACCAATTTACTGTCCCTGGCAAGGATCTCATTCAAAATTGATGGAGAAATAAAAAGCTTTTCAGACATGCAAAAGTAAGAATTCAGTACCACCAAACCAGCTTTACAACAAATGTTAAACTGACTTATATAGTCAAGAAATACAAGAGAAGAAAAAGATCCACAAAATCAACCCCGAATAATTAAGAAAATGGCAATAGGAATATATATATCAATAACTACTTTAAATGTAAATGGATTAAATGCTCCAACCAAAAGACATAAACTGGCTGAATGGATACAAAAACAAGACCCATACAGAAACCCACTTCAGACCTAAAGACACATATAGACTGAAAGTAAGAGGAGGGAAAAATATATTCCATCCAAACGGGAAGCAAAAGAAAGCTGGAGTAGCAATCCTCATATCAGACAAAATAGACCTTAAAATAAAGATTACAAGAGATAATGATTACATGATACAAGATTACATAATGATCAAGGGATCAATCCAAGAGGAAGACATAACAATTGTAAATAACTATGCACCCAACATAGGAGCACCTCAATACATAAGACAAACACTAACAGACATAAAAGGAGAAATTAACAGTAACACAATAACAGTAGGAGACTTTAACACCCCACTCACACCAATGGACAGATCATCAAAACAGAAAATTAATAAGGAAACACAAGTCTTAAATGATACATTAGATGAGATGGATCTCATTGATATCTTCAGGACATTCCATCCAAGCGCAGAAGAATACACCTTCTTCTCAAGTGCACATGGAACATTCTCCAGGGTAGACCACATCTTGGGTCACAAATCAAACCTCAGTATGTTTAAGAAAATTGAAATTGTATCAAGCATCTTCTCTGACCACAATGCTATGAGAGTAGATATCAATTACAAGAAAAAAAAAACTGTAAGAAACACAAACACATGGAGATTAAAGAACATGCTTTTAAACAATCAACAGGTTACTGAAGAAAGCAAAAGGGAAATCAAAAAATTTCTAGAAACAAATGACAGTGAAAACAACAACTCAAAACCTATGGGATGCAGCAAAAGCAGCCCTAAGAGGGAAGATATACAATCCTACCTCAAGAAACAGGAAAAACATCAAATAGACAACCTAACTTTACACCTAAAACAACTGGAAAAGAAGAACCAAAAAAAACCCCAAAATTAGTAGAAGGAAAGAAATCGTAAAGATCCGAGCAGAAATAAACGAAAAAGAAATGAAGGAAACAATAGTAAAGATTAATAAAACTAAAAGCTGGTTCTTTGAGAAGATAAACAAAATCGACAAATCTTTAGCCAGACTCATCAAGAAAAAAGAGAGAAGAATCAAATGAACAAAATTAGAAATGAAAAAGGAGAGATTACATCAAACAATGTAGAAATACAAAGGATTATAAGAGACTATTATGAACAACTATACAGCAGTAAAATGGGTAGCCTGGAAGAAATGGACAGATTCTTAGAAAAGTTCAATCTTCTAAGACTGAACCAGGAAGATAGAAATTATGAACAACCCAAATACAAGCAGTGAAATTGAAACTGTGATAAAAAATCTCCCCAAAAACAAAAGCCTAGGACCAGATGGCTTCACAGGAGAATTCCATCAAACATTCAGAGAAGAGCTAATGCCCATCCTTCTAAAACTCTTTTAAAAAAAATTGCAGAGGAAGGAACACTTTCAAATTTATTTGCTGATGCCACCATCACCCTGATACTAAAACCAGACAAAGACAACACAAAAGAAGAAAACTATAGGCCAATATCACTGATGAACATAGATGCAAAAATCCTCAACAAAATCTTAGCAAACAAAATTCAGCAACACATCAAGAAGCTCATACACCATCATCAAGTTGGGTTTATTCCAGGAATGCAAGGATTCTTCAATATATGCAAATCAATTTACGTGATACACCATATTAACAAACTGAAAGATAAAAACCGTATGATAATCTCAATAGATACAGAAAAAGCATGTATTTTTGCTTTTGACAAATTTGACAAAATTCAGCACCCATTTACAATTAAAACTCTTCAAAAACGGGCATAGAAGGAACCTACCTCAACATAGGAAAGGCCATATATAATAAGCCTACAGCAAACATTATTCTCCATGGTGAAAAACTGAAAGCATTCCCCCTAAGATCAGGAACAAGACAAGGGTGTCCACTTTCACCACTATTATTCAATACAGTTCTGGAAGTCCTAGCTACAGCAATCAGGGAAGAAAAAGAAATTAAAGGAATCCAGATCGCAAAAGAAGAAGTAAAGCTCTCACTGTTTGCAGATGACATGATACTGTACACAGAAAACCCCAAAGACAGTATCAGAAAATTACTTTGCTAAATTGGTGAATTTAGCAAAGTTGCAGGATACAAAATCAATACACAGAAATCACTTGCATTTCCATATACTAACAATGAAAATTCAGAAATAGAAATTAAGAAATCAATCTCATTCACCACTGCAACAGAATTAAATATCTAGGAATAAACTTAACTAAGGAGACAAAAGAAATGTACACAGAAAATTATAAGACTGATGAAATAAATCAAAGATGGGATAAACAGATGGATATGTTACCCATGTTCCTGGGTAGAAAGAATCAATACTGTGAAAATGACTATACTACCAAACGCAATCTACAGATTCAATGTGATCCCTAACAAATTACCTGGAGAAGGCAATGGCAACTCACTCCAGTACTCTTGCCTGGAAAATTCCAGGGACTGGGGAGCCTGGTGGGCTACAGTCTATGGGGTCACACAGAGTTGGACATGACTGAAGCAACTGAGCAGCAGCAGCAACAAATTACCAATGGCATTTTTCATGAAACTAGAACACAAAATTTCACAATTCATATGGAAACACAAAAGACCCCGAATGGCCAAAGCAGTATTGAGAAAGAAGAGTGGAGCTGGAGGAATCAACTTTCCTGACTTAAAAAATAAACTACAAAGCTACAGTCATCAAGACAGCATGGTACTGGCACAAAAACAGACACACAGACCAATGGAACAAGATAGAAAGCCCAGAAATAAACCCATGCACCTATGGGTACCTTATTTTTGACAAAGGAGGCAAGAATATACAATGGGGTAAAGACAGCCTCTTCAATAAATGGTGCTTGGAAAACTGGACAGCTACTTGTGAAAGAATGAAATTAGAACACTTCCTAACACTATACACAAAGACAAAGACAAACTCAAAATGGATTAAAGACCTAAATTAAGACCAGAGACTATAAAATTCTTAGAGGAAAACACAAGCAGAACATATGATGACATAAATCAAAGCAAGATCCTCTATGACCCACCTCCTAGAGTAATGGAAATAAAAACAAAAGTAAACAAGTGTGACCTGATTAAACTTAAAAGCTTTTGCACAGCAAAGGAAACTATAAGCAAGGGGAAAAGACAATCCTCAGAATGGGAGAAAATAATAGCAAATGAAATAACTGACAAAGGATTAATTTCCAAAATATACAAGCAGCTCATACAACTCAATACCAGAAAAACAAACCTAATCAAAAAGTGGGAAAAGGACCTAAACAGACATTCCTCCAAAGAAGACTTACAGATGGCTAACAAACACATGAAAAGATGCACGATACCGTTCATTATTAGAGAAATGCAAATCAAAACTACAATGAGATATCACCTCACACCAGTCAGAATGGCCATCGTCAAAAAATATACAAACAATAAATACTGGAGAGGGTGTGGAGAAAAGGGAACACTCTTGCACTGTTGGTGGAAATGTAAATTGATACAGCCACTATGGAAGACAGTATGGAGATTCCTTAAAAAACTAGGAACAAAACCACATGACCCAGCAATTCCACTCTTAGGCATATACACTGAGGAAACCAAAATTGAAAAAGACACATGTTCACTGCAGCACTATTTACAATAGCTAGAACATGGAAACAACCCAGATACCCTAGAAAGATGAATGGATAAAGAAGCTGTGGTACATATACACAATGGAATTTACTCTGCCACACATTTGAGTCCGTTCTGATGAGGTGGATGAACCTAGAACCTATTATAGAGTGAAGTGAGTCACAAAGAGAAAGATAAATGTAGTATTCTAACAGATATATACGGAATCTAGAAGAATGGTACTGAAGGACTTATATAGGGCAGCAATGGAAAAACAGAGAATAGACTTATGGACATGGAAAGAGGGGAGGAGAGGATGAGATGTACAGAAAGAGTAACATGGAAATTCATATTACCATATATAAAATAAACAGCCAACAGAAATCTGCTGTATGGCTCAGGAAACTCAAACAGGGGCTCTGTATCAACCTAGCGGGGTAGGTTAGGAGGGGAGATGGGAGGGAGGTTCAGGAGGGAGCGGATGTATGTGTACCTATGGCTGATTCATGTTGAGGTTTGACAGAAAACAACAAAACTCTGTAAAGCAATTATCCTTCAATAAAAAAATAAATTGAAAAGAGTAAAAACCTGGAAAAGGTCTGTTTTTAAAAGAAAGGCTTGGACTTTATTGATTTTGCTTAACAATTATATGCTTCATTAGTTCTATGTGAATACTAAATGTACTTTTTAGAAACTGATCAGCAGAAGTCGTATCTTTCTTCTCCAATTGATATTTCAGGCTTTAAATTTGTTTTAACCTTTTTTAACTAAAGAAAACAAAAGACTAATACATGTTTAACTTCTATGCAGAGTACATCATGAGAAACGCTGGACTGGAAGAAACACAAGCTGGAATCAAGATTGCTGGGAGAAATATCAATAACCTCAGATATGCAGATGACACCACCCTTATGGTAGAAAGTGAAGAGGAGCTAAAAAGCCTCTTGATGAAAGTGAAAGAGGAGAGTGAAATAGTTGGCTTAAACCTCAGCATTCAGAAAACGAAGATCATGGCATCTGGTCCCATCACTTCATGGGAAATAGATGGGGAAACAGTGGAAACAGTGTCAGGCTTTATTTGGTGGGGCTCGAAAATCACTGCAGATGGTTGACTGCAGCCATGAAATTAAAAGACGCTTACTCCTTGGAAGAAAAGTTATGATCAACCTAGATAGTATATTCAAGAGCAGAGACATTACTTTGCCGACTAAGGTCTGCCTAGTCAAGGCTATGGTTTTTCCTGTGGTCATGTATGGATGTGAGAGTTGGACTGTGAAGAAGGCTGAGCACTGAAGAATTGATGCATTTGAAGTGTGGTGTTGGAGAAGACTCTTGAGGGTCCCTTGTACTGCAAGGAGATCCAACCAGTCCATTCTGAAGATCAACCCTGGATTTCTTTGGAAGGAATGATGCTAAAGCTGAAGCTCCAGTACTTTGGCCACCTCATGCTAAGAGTTGACTCATTGGAAAAGACTCTGATGCTGGGAGGGATTGGGGGCAGGAGGAGAAGGGGACGACCCAGGATGAGATGGCTGGATGGCATCACAGACTCGATGGACGTGAGTCTGAGTGAACTCCGGGAGTTGGTGATGGACAAGGAAGCCTGGCGTGCTGCGATTCATGGGGTCGCAAAGAGTCGGACACGACTGAGCGACTGAACTGAACTGAACTGAATACATGTACAAAGTAAAAAAAATTCAACCACAAAATACCAATGACACCAAAAGATACTCAATGAAAAGTCTCCCTCTGCACCCATCTCCACTTCCCCATCAGAAGCAAGCACTATTCACTCTGATATCTTTCTGGAAAATACTTTTGCATATCATATATATTTAAACATAAATGAATCATACTATGCCCACAGTTTCTGACCTTGCCTCCCTCCCCCCATAAAACTGTTATGTATCAGCACACACATCTATCATATTCCTTTTAATGGCTATAAAAGTATATGGTACCAGTCATTTAATAACTGCAGCCTCGAGTGAAGTAGAATCTCAGCATACAGCGGTGAACAACAGAGAAATGGTTTCTGCTCTCACGGAGCTGATAGTAAATAAGTAATTATGAATAGTAAATACATGCTCTCAAGGCAATAAGAAGGGACATGGTAGAGAATAAAAAGAGAAGCTACTGAAAATAGCAACCACTAGTCTCCTCTCTCCCACCCATCCCCATCTTTTATTCACAATGGAACCAGAGTGATCTTTTCCAAAATTACTCTGATGAAGTTGAACGTCTTTATGAAGTGTATGCTCTGTCGAATGTTTGTATTTTTCTCTCCCTTTGTAAGAGATATTTCTGTATATTAGGAACATTAAGTCTTTATCATATCACGTATTACAAAAATTTCCCCATTTTGTTGATTTTTTTTAAATGCATTAAAAAAATAATAATAATAAAATGTATTTATAATTCTGCTGTGCATGAAATGAAAAAGATTTCTGGGACATGCTTTATCAATCTTTCCTTTGTAGCATGTGAGTTTTTGTTGGGCTTAGGAAAAGTTTCCAAGAATACAAAAAGAAATTCCTATCTTTTCCTCTAGTTACTGTTTTTTTTTTTTCTTTTCTATTACTTTAAGCTCTATGATCCATAAGAACAATCTAGCAACATCAGTTTAAACTGAAACAGTAATACTCTGACTCAGCAATTCTATGGCTATAATCTACAAAAACAGTCACACATGGGCACAAAGACATGTACAAGGATTTTCGTTGCAGGATTATTTGTACTAGGAAAACAGGGAAAGTGTCTAGATATCTATCAGCAGAGGACTTTAAATACATTACAAAAGAACTATATAAACAGAATAATACTTAGTTTTAATTAGAAAAAATAATATTCATGTATTTTGATAGAGAAAAATATCCACTATATAATAAATGAATAAATGCAAGCTGCAGGAGTATATACTGTGTAATCTCATTTTTACAAAAGAAAAATACATATATAGTTCTACTAGGATTCATCTGTTAATAGTAGATACTCAGTAAGTATTTATAAAATAAATCAATTATAAATGAACAGGAGATATGTGAAAGGAAATACAGACTTTAAAAAAAAATAGGATTGAATTATCGGGAAGTGATAGCACAAATCTTTTATTTTTGTGTTTCTACACTATTTTAAATTTTAATGAGTATTATTCCTACTTTTTTAACAAAAAGTCCAGTTAAGACAAAGTAATTGAGAAAGTTCAATTCTTTATCAACATTTCCAGAGCCATAAAGAATTCACGATCAGTTCTTACAGTTCTTTTACCTACATTCAAGGTTGCATTCCAGAGAACCAGATGCCTTTTGAGTTTTTTCTCGTTCTCTAAGTTGCTGGTTCAAAATTCTCAATTGCCTAAATGAAACAATGAAGAAACATGAATGCAAGAATCCAGGCTCATTTTAGATTGGACATTTGAAAGCCTATTAAAATAGAGAACACAAACAGTGGCACCTTCTAGGAGAGCAGAAGTTCATCTTGTCCCCAAACGTAAGACAAAAACCAAATAAACAAAACCACACTGCTGCTAAGACCTGAGATAATTTTTAAAACTGTCCAGGATGGCATAAAACCGCTCTTCAATAGAAAAAGGTTAACTTATTTTTCCTCTTCCCTTTTTTGTTCTCTTATCTCTTCCGTGATTTCCTTGTTTCTCTATTTCTTTCATTTCTATCTCCTCTTGCTATTCTCTTCTGTCTTCCTTCTCAGGAAGTATTTTCATTACTGTAGTAATTATCTACTTTTAAAAGATCTGCCATAATTATGAACCAGAATTCCTACAAGGACCAGCTGCTATCAGACAACTATTTGCTTGGTTTGTCGCGCAGTGTAAAAACTGGGAAACATAAACTTACGCTGCTACTAATTTATTAGATCTAAAGGTTAATGGCTTTATTTAAGTAAAGAGAATGCCAATAAGCACCAACTCTACCTCATAATGAACTTCATAATATATAGCTGTTTTGCAAATAGGAATATACAAAAGGAACTGCAAGTGTTTACTTCTACGAAGTTAACACTTAAAAAAAAAATCTCTAATATCTTTAGAGAATTATTATCTGGAAGTATTCAGCACTAAAGAATCACTGTTATGAAATCTACAACGATAGATCCTACCTCACATCATTTGTATATATTCATTCAGGCTGGATTAAAGAGCTAAACATAAAATATAACAACAAACAAACAAAACTTAACTATACAAGTTTTAGGTGGCAATCTACATAATCTTAAGTGGAAAAGACATTCTTAAGCAATACTCAAAATCCAGCAATCATCAAGGAAAAAAGTAAAGGATTTAACTACACCAAAACAGAAACTTGTTCTAGAATTAGCAGTCTGGAAGAAAATCTGCTACACATATAACAGACAAAGGGGCTGTAACATTGAAGAGCTCCTACAAATCAGTAAGTAGGGAAAGAAAACATGACCAACGGTAAGGATGGGCAATTCACAAAAGAAAAAGAAGAGGCTGACAAGCATATGAAAAATTCTCAGCCACACTAGTATGAAGAAATACAAATTTAAAACAGGAGTTATTTTATGACCACAGGATTCACAAAAATAAAAGGAAATAACACTTTAAAATATATATATTTATTTATTTATTTATTTATTTGGCTGCACTGGGTCTTAGTTGCAGGATCTTTACTTATGTGTGTGTGTGTCTCTCTGACTCTTTTGTGATCCCATGGACAGTAGCCTGCCAAGCTTCTTGTCTATGGCATCTCCCAGGCAAGAATACTGGGGTAGGTTGCTATTTCATTCTCAAAGGAAATAACACTTTTTGTTGGTGACAGGATAAGGAAATGAAATATCTCATTTGGTATGAGTCTCTGCTCCTTCTCAGGTTTCTTTCACAGGCTTCTCCTTCTGTGTTCTCTGCTTAAGAAGCTGTCATTCCCCAGCAATGCACTCTTGGTTATGTTCACACTCTATACCTTCTTAGTGAATTCAACACTTACACGCTGAGAGCAAACCACTTGCTTTTAATCATTACTGTCTCCAGTACCTACACAGGGCCAGGTCTGTAGTAAATGCTCAATAAAAATGTGGTCAGTGAATAACCCCCAAGTTTATGTTTCTATCCTGAATCTTGTTTGTGGGTTCCACTCATACCATACATGTCTCCAGATGGTCTAAATCTTAACTCACTGGTTCTCCCACTACATTTTATAACTAAAAACTAAAATGAAATAACAAATAAATAATCTATTCTTCTAGTAACTTCCATCTGGAAGAATTATGTTATCATGTCAAATTATCAGGCCAAAGACAACGCCACAGCCCAGTTCCTGCCTTTCAGTTCCAGTTCATTTCTTTGTTCTTCGTGGGTACATAATGGTCTTGTATTTGAGTCTTAACTCAGGAAATGGTCATGAGTTCTAACTTGCCCTTTAAATATTAAGGCACTCACTAGCTTAACTGGAATCCCCACAACCTTCATCCAGGAAATTTTGGAATGGGCCACAAGGTCACAATGAATGGGTCACTACAGATATTTTACGGGTAGGGACCAAGAACAGTACTAACAGTTGAGTACTGTTTCAGGAGTCTCACATAAAAACTGCCCAGATCCAAATGCCAAACAATGAAGCTAGCTATTTTTTTTAATGCCACAAGATGGCAATAAACACCAAGAAAGTCCTGAAAGATCAGTTTTTTTGGCTAAAAAGGAAGAGGAAGTTTAAAAATGCCCAAACAAGAAAAAAAACCCAAAAACCTGTTTTTGATTGAAAATGCTGAAAAACACTTTTGAATGAGCCTATGCATTCCAACTCTCATTTATAACAGATTATGGATGATTCCTTCCAAATAAAGATTAACAAAGAGACACAAAAATTCCTACTTCTGCTGGAAATCTCATTCTGCTAAAAAAAAAAGAAAAAAAAAGCATATCTGACAAATTCTTCATTTTTCAATAATTTCATTTTTGGAAGGTCAGGTAAACGGTGGCAGTAGCATGATATATAATCTTTGTCCTCTAAGGACACAGCCAAGAAACGTTGGTGCCAAGTCTGAAGAATTAGGTTGGACATCAAACTGATACCTTTTTAAAAAATTAAAAACAAGCAGTGACCAACAAAGTAAGCTTTATTTTCTAAAGTGGCTTATACCACAGTCATTAAGACAGTATGGTACTGGCACAGAGACAGAAATATAGATCAGTGGAACAAAATAGAAAGCCCAGAGATAAATCCACGCACCTATGGACACCTTATCTTTGACAAAGGAGGCAAGAATATACAATGGATTAAAGACAACCTCTTTAACAAGTGGTGCTGGGAAAACTGGTCAACCACTTCTAAAAGAATGAAACTAGAACACTTTCTAACACCATACACAAAAATAAACTCAGAATGGATTAAAGATCTAAACGTAAGACCAGAAACTATAAAACTCCTAGAGGAGAACATAGGCAAAACACTCTCTGACATACATCACAGCAGGATCCTCTATGACCCACCTCCCAGAATACTGGAAATAAAAGCAAAAATAAACAAATGGGACTAATTAAACTTAAAAGCTTCTGCACAACAAAGGAAATTATAAGCAAGGTGAAAAGACAGCCTTCTGAATGGGAGAAAATAATAGCAAATGAAGCAACTGACAAACAACTAATCTCAAAAATATACAAGCAACTTATGCAGCTCAATTCCAGAAAAATAAATAACCCAATCAAAAAATAGGCCAAAGAACTAAATAGACATTTCTCCAAAGAAGACATACAGATGGCTAACAAACACATGAAAAGATGCTCAACATCACTCATTATCAGAGAAATGCAAATCAAGACCACAATGCGGTACCATTTCATACCAGTCAGAATGGCTGCGATCCAAAAGTCCACAAGCAATAAATGCTGGAGAGGGTGTGGAGAAAAGGGAACCCTCTTACACTGTTGGTGGGAATGCAAACTAGTACAGCCACTATGGAGAACAGTGTGGAGATTCCTTAAAAAACTACAAATAGAACTGCCTTATGACTCAGCAATCCCACTGCTGGGCATACACATCGAGGAAACCAGAAATGAAAGAGACTCGTGTACCCCAATGTTCATCGCAGCCCTGTTTATAATAGCCAGGACATGGAAGCAACCTAGATGTCCATCAGCAGATGAATGGCTAAGAAAGCTGTGGTACATATACACAATGGAGTATTACTCAGCCATTAAAAAGAATACATTTGAATCAGTTCTAATGAGGTGGATGAAACTGGAGCCTATTATACAGAGTGAAGTAAGCCAGAAAGAAAAACACCAATACAGTAATGCCAAAGAATGCTCAAACTACCACACAACTGCACTCATCTCACATGCTAGTAAAGTAATGTTCAAAATTCTCCAAGCCAGACTTCAGCAATACGTGAACCATGAACTCCCTGATGTTCAAGCTGGTTTTAGAAAAGGCAGAGGAACCAGAGATCAAATTGCCAACATCTGCTGGATTATGGAAAAAGCAAGAGGAGTTCCAGAAAATCATCTCTTTCTGCTTTATTGACTATGCCAAAGCCTTCGACTGTGTGGATCACAATAAACTGTGGAAAATTCTGAAAGAGATGGGAATACCAGACCACCTAACCTGCCTCTTGAGAAATCTGTATGCAGGTCAGGAAGCAACAGTTAGAACTGGACATGGAACAACAGACTGGTTCCAAATAGGAAAAGGAGTACATCAAGGCTGGATATTGTCACCCTGCTTATTTAACTTCTATGCAGAGCACATCATGAGAAACGCTGGATTGGAAGAAACACAAGCTGGAATCAAGATTGCTGGGAGAAATATCAATAACCTCAGATATGCAGATGACACCACCCTTACGGCAGAAAGTGAAGAGGATCTAAAAAGCCTCTTGATGAAAGTGAAAGAGGAGAGTGAAAAAGTTGGCTTAAAGCTCAACATTCAGAAAACGAAGATCATGGCATCTGGTCCCATCACTTCATGGGAAATAGATGGGGAAACAGTAGAGACAGTGTCAGACTTTATTTTGGGGGGCTCCAAAATCACTGCAGATGGTTGACTGCAGCCATGAAATTAAAAGACGCTTACTCCTTGGAAGAAAAGTTATGATCAACCTAGATAGTGTATTCAAAAGCAGAGACATTACTTTGCCAACTAAGGTCCGTCTAGTCAAGGCTATGGTTTTTCCTGTGGTCATGTATGGATGTGAGAGTTGGACTGTGAAGAAGGCTGAGTGCCGAAGAACTGATGCTTTTGAACTGTGGTGTTGGAGAAGACTCTTGAGGGTCCCTTGTACTGCAAGGAGATCCAACCAGTCCATTCTGAAGGAGATCAACCCTGGATTTCTTTGGAAGGAATGATGCTAAAGCTGAAGCTCCAGTACTTTGGCCACCTCATGCGAAGAGTTGACTCACTGGAAAAGACTCTGATGCTAGGAGGGATTGGGGGCAGGAGGAGAAGGGACGACCCAGGATGAGATGGCTGGATGGCATCACAGACTCGATGGACATGAGTCTGAGTGAACTCTGGGAGATGGTGATGGACAGGGAGGCCTGGAGTGCTGCGATTCATGGGGTCGCAAAGAGTCGGACACGACTGAGCGACTGAACTGAACTGAACTGAACTGAATGCATATATATGGAACTTAGAAAGATGGTAACGATAACCCTATATGTGAGTGAGACAGCAAAAGATACACAGATGTACAGAACAGTCTTTTGGACTCTGTAGGAGAGGGAGAGGGTGGGATGATTTGGGAGAATGGCATTGAAACATGTATAATACCATACATGAAACGAATCGCCAGTCCAGGTTCGATGCATACTAGATGCTTGAGGCTGGTGCACTGGGATGACCAGAGGGATGGTACAGGGAGGGAAGAGGGAGGGGGGTTCAGGATGGGGAACACATGTATACCTGTGGCGGATTCATGTTGATGTATGGCAAAACCAATACAATACTGTAAAGTAATTAACCTCCAATTAAAATAAATAAATTTATATTTTAAAAAGATAAAGTGGCTTATAAATTAGCTCCTAAAGCAATTTTAAAATGTTCTGCAACTTCCCCAGTGTCACAGTGTGTAAGAATTTGCCTGCCAGTGCAGGGGACACAGGTTCAATCCCTGGTTTGGGAAGATTCCACATGCCACTGAGAAACTAAGCCCGTGCACCACAACTGCTGAGCCTGCAGGCCGCAACTACTGAAGCCTGAGCACCTAGAGCCTGTGCTCTGCCCGAAGAGAAGCCACCGCAATGAGAAGTCCACACACCACAACAAAGAGTAGTCCCTGCTTGCTGCAACTAGAGAAAGTCCACGCAAAGCAACGAACACCCAGCGCAGCCAAAAGATAAAAATCAATCAATCGATCAAAGAAAAATGTTCTAAGAAATAGAAATAAATAACAACTATCGATATTTCCTACGGTCACAATAGCAAGATAAATAATACACAGAGTCTAAGTTCTGGGCTTCCCAGGTGGCTCAGCAGTAAAGAATTCCCCTGCAATGTAGGAGACCCAGATTTGATCCCTGGGGTCAGGAAGATGCCCTGGAGAAGGAAATGGCAACTCACTCCTCCAGTATGCTCGCCTGGGAAATCCCGTGGACAGAGGAGCCTGGCAGGCTACAGTCCATGGGGTTGCAGAGTCGAACATGACTGAAGCAACTGAGCACAAGCACCGCATAGCCTGAAAGTGAAAGTGAAAGTCGCTCAGTCGTGTCCGACTCTTTGCAACCCCATGGACGATACAGTCCATGGACTGCATAGCCTAGAATAACCTAATAAATACCTCTCTATTTGTTACCAACCAAGTGACAGCAGGTGTGAAAAAGTAGTGAAAAAATATATCCTAGTGGGCACAAATAATGGAAGAGTTAGAGACTGCTGTCAGTATTTGGAAAATAGAGGATTAAGAGTATAAACACAGTGAGACTGTGTCTATTTTCCTCACAAAGCCCTAGATATCTCATCAGGCATTTTTGTTCTGGCCATGGGACATCTCTGCATGGAGACAAAACAATTCAAAGTGCAACTCTTACCTGCGTAAATGAGCATTTTCACTTCTTAGTGGCTGTACGGCCAGTGCTATTTCAACCTGAATATTTGTGTTTGCACTTACGGCTGGAAGCAGAGATATACACATCTCCAGTTCTGTAATCAACCTCTGAATTTCTGAATCTTCTATAAAAAAGAGAAGAAATGAGTAAACACTGTATTATAAATTGCTTTTTTGATAAGATTATTCATATGTATTACTAAAAAAGAAAACATTTCACATACATACATATGTACTATAAACAAACTCAACTCAGTTATTTATGAATTTATTATACAAATCCTATTTTCCTTTTTCCTGTAGTCTGCATTTCCTTATTGAGAAGAATTCTAAAGGCATTAAGTTCAGTAAACTAAAGATTTATGTTAAGTCACAGAATTATGATATCAGTGATTTTTTTTTCAGTTAAAGTGTCTAGTAGGAAGATGGTTTATATATATCTCCTAGTCCACATGTTCCTATAATTACTAAAGGGTTTCTTATAATTGATTTTAGTATTAACAACATAACCTTTGATCCTGGCATTAAGCGAATAATTCACTTCTGGTGATTCAATTTGGAAATATATTGAGGGAGGGTCTACTAAGATAAGGTTTTATTATTTAACTTTATAAATAAATTTTACACAAGCAGCTACACTTCATGTGATGCAGCATCAGAAGCAGTATCATTTTTGTCATTAACTGTGGGGAGTGGATGATTTGGGAGGTGGCAAAAAGATACAGGTAGAAGGTAGATTTTAGATCTCTTGTCCTTTTACTTTTGTTCATTTTTATTCAGATTTTCTGTGAACTGCTGGAAAAATGGTACAGATGAATTTATTTGCAAAGCAGAAATAGAGTCACAAATGTAGCAAAAAAGCTTATGGCCAGCAAGGAGGGAGAAGGTGGGATGAACTGGGAGATGAGGGTTGATATACGTACAGTACTATGTAAAACCAGATCACTAATGAGAACCTATGGCACAGCACAGGGAATCCTACTTGATCTATGGTGGCATAAATTAGGAAGAAAATTTAAAAAAGAGTGGACACATGTATGCATACAACTGATGCACTTTGCTGTACAGGAGAAACTCATTCAACACTGTAAAGCAACTATACTTCAATTAAACAAAAATTTCTGTGAAATGAAAACATTTAATAAATATTAACTGTCTGATATCCAAAAGAGATAAAGTATTCAGCTATAAAAAGTTAATAATTCCACAAGTATTTTAACACCTTAATGGAAAGTTTACATGCATACAGTAAACAACTGTGCCCAATTACAGAGCAGAATGCTCTGTAGAGGGGTTTTGCGTGAAAGCACTGGGGGCAGAGACCTGGGCTCCACCATTTTCCTGCAATGTACCTTAGTCAAATTACTTAATTCTTGAAGCCTAGGTTTCTTCATGGTTAAATGGATAACAACAGTACCTCATGGGGTTGCTGAGAGGATTAAATGAAATACTGTTCTCCAAGCCTCAGTTTCCTCATCTGTAAAATGGGGACAATTATAGTACCTCATAGGGTTGCTGTGAGGATTAAATGAGATAATGCATATAAAACACTTAGCACAGTGCTGGGCACATGCCAAGTGCTCAGTAAGTGATAGCTAATATTACTACTATTATAATTGTTACCAACGATTTAGTACTCAGTTAAGAGAATACTAATGAATTAACAGTCTGAACATACAGGAGATTTTAATATACTGAACCACAAGATTAACAGTGCTACAATCCTAATAATACAGATAAATTTTAAGACTTGGTAATTTTTTTGTCAGACTGCAAATATTAGGTACTCAGAACTTCCATAATCAATTACTGTGTTTTCTAGATGACAAATGTGTAACTAACTCCAAGTGAAAGTCATTATTCAGAATATACATACATAATGAAAATGAATACAACCTGGCTCAAATATCTCATGACTCCACCTAAGATATTTTTCTTGATTAATTAGAATATCTTAAGAGTGAATTGAAAAGGGCATCAGAAGATTTAGGTTCCTTCTCAAAGTGAGATTTGTTAAACATTTAACAGTTATTAAATAAATGATGAGAGGAAAACTTCTACATCTTTTAAAGTAGGAAAAATTATCACTCTGTTCTAGGGAGTTAACCATGTCCTCCAACCCCTTAAAATTTATCTCTATAAATTTTCTTTGGTTGAATCTTTCCAAGGTCCCTTTGAATCAAGTAGAATGAACACATACTTATAAGCGAAAGAATAATATTCCCTAGCATATTTCAAATCCACAGGAAACAACAGGGAGCAAAACCCCACAAAATAAGAATAAAACAGACAAAACTCATTTCCTCATTAGCATAAGACATACTTCTATGGAAAATATCACAAACTTCATGTTGATTATCCTGAATTTAAATGATGACATGCCACAGAAAATTATAAAGAAAGTACTTATCTACCTTGTTCTGCTACCAGGGCCTTGAGCTCTCCCAACAAATACTTGATAGTTCTAACTTTTTCAGCACTCTGGTTCACGTTTTTTGCCTTCTGCACATCCTTTATTCTTGAATCTCGCAGAGGTATGTTTAAATCCTTTCCTTCACTTCTGACCTCACCAATGTGTTCGTTAGTACGTTTTTCTTCATTAGTAGCCAAGAAAGCTGGCTGTAATAGGGTGGGGCTGCGGCCAGTGGGACTGTCAGGATGAGAACGCAACAGTTTCATGTATGTTTGGAAACACTTCAGTAAGTCTGGTTCCTCAGAAAGTCTTTTTGGCAGAACCCCATTAGCAAGACCCAGTTGCTGAAATGTTGGAGTAGCTGGTTTGCCAGTTTCGGGCAGGTTGCATGAAACTCCAAGACAGGTATTGAAGGAATTCCTTACAACATCATCAGTACAGTTCACAGAAATTGTTCTTCCTTGTGATGCAAACTGACTGTCACCATCAGTCTGAACTTCCTAAAGAAAGAAAAAAACAAGCTAAGACTTCAAAAATAATGAGCACTGACTTGTGGGCATTAACTACAATAAACTCAAACAAAAAATGTTAGAAGATGACATTCGCAGGATGGAGTTGCAGATTACCAGTGAATAAGTCAATTTCCCCTTAGCTCACTATTCTGCATTTTTTAAAGCTTAATTAGTTCACTCAGTAATATGGGAACATTATAAAGCCATGACCAAAATAGATTGTTTGCAAATATCATAAATGGTTTAAAGGCATCAAAAATTAGTCTACTTTGGGACTAAAATAAACTTCCACTTTGGGAAATTACAGTGTAGAAAATAAGCTGAAAAGGCTTCTGCATAAACCTATTTAGAGAAATGTTACAGTAGTAAAAAACTTATTTAAATGTCTAACCATAGGTGAGGAGTTACACAGACCATGGTATATCCACTAAATAGAGTAGTAAGAACTTAGTAAAAATTTACAAAAGGTAAATCACAATTAAATGTTAAGTGAAAAAAAAGCAGCATGTAAAACTGTATAAAATTATGATGATATTTTTAAAAGAAAGTTTACTTAACAAATTAAAAGAAAACGAAACCTATACAAAGAATTAAATGACTGGAACATGCTCTATCAATGCGTTAACAGCAGTTGTGCTTGGGTGGTAGGTATGGGTGATTTTTTTTTTCTAGTAATCTTTTTCCTTCCCCCTGCCCACCACTGTCCTTAATTAACAGGCAAACTTTTCTAATAAAAAGTAACTCAAAAAATAATTGGTCTTTACATCCTAGGGCATTAAGATATAATCAGCAAATTAAACTTTCTCTCAAGATGACAATTTCTAAAAGCAAATTATTACTTATATAATATATAAACTGCACTCACAGAATGAACCATTGGAGGGCAGGGTGGCTGCTGAGGTAACCGGACTGGGATAGAGGTGCGTAAACCATAACTAGAAGGTGAAGACGTCTGAGATTCTAAAATGTTAAAGGGAGAAAAGTCATTCACATCTCAGACTGCTTATACAATTACCACGCAACTTAATTAGAGCTTATATTCATGCTTTTTAAAACATCATTCATACTAACCAGAACCAGACACAGTGTGGCAAGATGCAGCAGGAATTCCATTAGGGTTGTTCTTTGAAGCCAAGTTATTCATCAGTGACATTTGAGTCTGCACATGTTCGCAAAGAGCTTGGTATATTAAGGGTGAATACATTCCATAATGGTCTTGTAGTGACCAATTTTGCAGTATATCTGATGAGTCTCTTTCACTTCCAGCAGAAGCATCATTAGGTATCTGCTTCTTATTATCTGAAGATACTAATATGGAAAAAGGGGAAAACAATTTCTGAAATATGGTTCTTTTCAAAAACCTTTACCAAAGGTATTAGAGGAAAAAAGGGCTCTCAGAAGTAACTTGATTCATCACATACTTTACAGAGTGTGATCACCCTTAAAGAAAATCACCTCAAATTCTTTTTTTAAAAGGAGGTAATGAATCAGGTTCTCCTTAAAATTAACTTATACTATGTCTTTAAAATCTCTATTAAATGCTACTCATAATGCACTTGAGTTGGGAAAGGAGTCATTGGAAGGACTGATGCTGACGCTGAAGCTCCAATACTTTGGCCACCTGATAAGAACTGACTCACTGGAAGAACTGACTCATTGGAAAAGCCAGTTTTTGATGCTGGGAAAGTTGAAGGCAGGAAGGGGACGACAGAGGATGAGACGGTTGGGTGGCATCACTGACTCGATGCACGTGAGTCTGAGGAAAGCTCAGGGAGTTGGCGATAGACAGGGAAGCCTGGCGTGCTGCAGTCCACGGGTTCGCAGAGAGTCGGACGCGACTGAGTGGCTGAACTAAATGGAATGCTCCTGAGAGGGAGAATGGAACAGAAAGATAGAGTACCTTGCGCAAGTATGATGCTTTGATGATAATGATGCTAATGACAACGACAACAATAAACAAATCAGAGCTTTTAGAGAAAGTGAATTAATCTACACATTGAGCTCTCAAATAAGACCTTGACCTGACATTTAAAGTCTCAAAAGCCTAACCTCAACATAATTTTCCAACCGTCTTTCCATCACCCTCAACTAAGAAATCTTTCAATCCAGTCAGACCAATTTAGACACCTACAAGCTTTTCCCACTTTCCTATAATATTACTCATGATGAACCATACCTTTCAATTCAGTTCTACCTAACTCAGCAAAGCTCCTCTGAAGCCTTCTCCAGTCATTCCAGTCTAGTGGCTGCTCTTCACCATGCCACAGTACATACTGTCTATACTAATCATGTATCACTTGGATACTGTACTATATTGCTTATCTTTCACTCTCTCGTCTGCTTGACTAAACGATAAGCTTCTTCAGGCAGGGCTGTCTCTCAAACCTCATTAGTTTTGTATTAATCTATGTACAGAGTAATTAATACATGAAAAATAACGGTTTTCTACCTAGGACTACTCCATAGATCACTATCAAAATCTATTTCTTTGTCTAATAAGATTCCCTTCCCAAATTGTTTTAAAGACTATTAACAGAAATGAGGGTATTCTTGTTAGATCACAGATTATCAGAGTACAAAACAAACTTAGAAAAACATATACTTTTTGGCAAAAGCTTACCAAAGCTAAACATATATTTTATGATATAGCAGTTATATTTCTGGGGATATACCTGACAGAAATGAGTATTATGTCTACTAAAAAATGCGTACAAGAATGTTCATAACAGCTTTATTAGCAGTAGCCCTAACTGAAAACCCAAACAGTCATGAATAGTAGAAATGGATGAACTGTGGTGTAGCCATATGATGGAATACTATACAGCAATAGAAAAGAACAAAGTACTGATATACTCTGACCGCCCATATGAAGTTAGCAGATATGCTGTGTGACAGACGCAAGACTACACAGGGTACAGCTGCATTTTCACAGTGTACATGAAGTTCAAAGACAGTAAAACTATCCAATCGAGAAAGAAGTCAGGAAAGTGTTTATTCAAGGATGAGGAGACAGGCAATAATGAGAATACTGATGGATAGGAGCCTGGTAGGGTACTAAAATCATTCTTTATTTCCAACTGGGTGGTCAACTACACGGATGTACACATATGCAAATATTTATTGAGATTTATACACTTGCTTTATTAAAGTTAATCCTTACTTAAAAAAGTGAAAAGTTAAAATTTTTAAAATGGTATGGAATTCCCTAAATACATACATAATTTATTGAAAATAAAAACACTGCTAAAAACATAAAACCTACAAGTAAAAGCAAAAAACCTACAAGTAAAAGCAAAACGTTAAAGGCAAGTGAAATATTATAACCAATAAACACAGAAAACTACTACTAAATTATTGACTATGAAAATGGTTGGAGATACTGGATGCATCTACTTTGACTTGAGTTATTCTTTCCTTTGTGATAACCTGTTGGTGTGAACATACTTACCTGGCCTGCATATGAGCTTTAACAATTAATAGCTGAATAACTTTTGGCAAATTATTTAACCTCTCTTGGACGCTTCTTCCTCATCAGAAAAATGATGATAAGAGCATTACCTGTTTTATAACACTGTTATGAAAATTAAATAGCACATGTAAACTATCAGTGTCTAGCACATAGTAAGAACTTAGTAAATGTTACAGCCATTACCAAATGGCTCCAAAGTCTTAATAGGGCCAAATAAATATTTTATATTCATAGATCTTCCCAACTGATATCACTAATAAATCCCTAACCATTTCCTCTCTAAGGTGACATGCAATAACTTACTCTTCACTCTCTGAATATATGAACTAAAACAAACTGGTTAATAAACATTTCTGTTAAAAAACTGGAAATGTTGTTGAGTCACTAAGTCGTGTCCAACTATTTGCAACCTCCTGGATTGCAGTACACCTCCTCCTCTATTCTCCACTATCTCCCAGTTTGCTCAAATTCATATCCATTGAGTCGTCTAGCCATCTCATCCTCTGCTGACTCCTTCTCCTTTTCCCTTCAATCTTTTCCAGCATCAGCTGACTCTTTTCCAATGAGCCAGCTCTTCACATCAGGTGGCCAAATTATTGGAGCTTCAGCGTCAGTCCTTTCAATGAATATTCAGGGTTGATTTCCTTTAGGATTGACTGGTTTGATCTCCTTGTAGTCCAAAGGACTCTCAAGAGTCTTCTCCAGCACCACAGTACAAAAGCATCAATTTTTTAGCACTCAGCCTTCTTTATGGT
This sequence comes from Capra hircus, assembly GCF_001704415.2. Lineage (NCBI taxonomy): Eukaryota > Metazoa > Chordata > Mammalia > Artiodactyla > Bovidae > Capra > Capra hircus. The sequence continues at coordinate 68,098,649 of NC_030808.1, forward strand.
CCAACTCTCACATCGGTACATGACTACTGGAAAGGCCTAGCTTTGACTATACAATCTTTGTCAGCAAAGTGATGTCTCTGCTTTTTAATAGGCTGTTTGTCATAGCTTTCCTTCCAAGAAGCAAGTGTCTTTTAATTTCATGACTGCAGTCATTGTCCGCAGTCAGGAAAATAAAATCTGTTACTACTTCTACATTTCCCCCTTCTACCTGCCATGAAATGATGGGACCAGATACCATGACCTTAGTTTTTTGAATGTTGAGTTTCAAGCCAGCTTTTGCACTCTCCTCTTTCACTCTCATCAAGAGGCACTTTAGCTCTTCTTTACTTTCTGCCATTAGAAAGTGAGATCTTTTCAGTTGTGGCATGTGGGATCTAGTTCCCTGACCAGGGATAGAACCTGGGTCCCCCTGCACTGGGAGTGTGAAGTATTAGCCACTGGACCACGAAGGAAATCCTTAGTGGAAATATAATTTATAATATATAAAAAGGAAAAGTATCCTCCTAAAATAGTTTTAACTTTGAAATCTAAAATGATGAAAGCTGAGATCCCATGCAGCCCACAGCCATCTAGCACATTGTTCTTCCTTTCCTCCTAATTCCTAGGTCTCTCTTCTGCTCTTGGATTTCCTTTGGCTCCATAATATTTGTCTGGTTTCAGGAATTCTCAGATTTTATACTAATAGGTCCCAAGCACCGGCACTCATTCACTTTCTTTTCAAGAGATGGCTTTCACAATCTCTGTTTCAGTTCAGTCGCTCAGTCGTGTCCGACTCCTTGCCACGCCATGAATCACAGCACTCCAGGCCTCCCTGTCCATCACCAACTCCCGGAGTTCACTCAGACTCATGTCCATCGAGTTGGTGATGCCATCCAGCCATCTCATCCTCTGTCGTCCCCTTCTCCTCCTGCCCACAATCCCTCCCAGCAGCAGAGTCTTTTCCAATGAGTCAACTCTTTGCATGAGGTGGCCAAAGTATTGGAGTTTCAGCTTCAGCATCAGCCTTCCAATGAACACCCAGGACTGATCTCCCTTAGGATGGACTGGCTGGATCTCCTTGCAGTCCAAGGGACTCTCAAGAGTCTTCTCCAACACCACAGTTCAAAAGCATCAATTCTTCGGTGCTCAGCACATCCATACATGACCACTGGAAAAACCATAGCCTTGACTAGACGGACCTTTGTTGGCAAAGTAATATCTCTGCTTTTGAATATGTTATCTAGGTTGGTCATAACTTTCCTTTCAAGGAGTAAGCGTCTTTTAATTTCATGGCTGCAATCACCATCTGCAGTGATTTTGGAGCCCAGAAAAATAAAGTCAGCCACTGTTTCCACTGTTTCCCCTGTTTCCCCATCTATTTCCCATGAAGTGATGGGACCAGATGCCATAATCTTCGTTTTCTGAATGTTGAGCTCTAAGCCAACTTTTTCACTCTCCTCTTTCACTTTCATCAAGAGGCTCCTTAGTTCCTCTTTACTTTCTGCCATAAGGATGGTGTCATCTGCATGTCTAAGGTTAATGATATTTCTCCCGGCAATCCTGATTCCAGCTTTTGCCTCTTCCAGCCCAACGTTTCTCATGATGTAATCTGCATAGAAGTTAAATAAGCAGGGTGACAATATACAGCCTTGAGGGACTCCTTTTCCTATTTGGAACCAGTCTGTTGTTCCATGTCCAGTTCTAACTGTTGCTTCCTGACCTGCATATAGCTTTCTCAGAGGCAGGTCAGGTGGTCTGGTATTCCCATCTCTTTCAGAATTTTCCACAGTTTATTGTGATCCACACAGTCAAAGGCTTTGGCATAGTCAATAAAGCAGAAAGAGATGCTTTTCTGGAACTCTTGCTTTTTCCATGATCCAGCGGATGTTGACAATTTGATCTCTGGTTCCTCTGCCTTTTCTAAAACCAGCTTGAACATCAGGAAGTTCACAGTTCACGTATTGCTAAAGCCTGGCTTGGAGAATTTTGAGCATTACTTTACTAGTGTGTGAGATGAGTGCAGTTGCGCGGTAGTTTGAGCATTCTTTGGCATTGCTTTTCTTTGGGATTAGAATGAAAACTGACCTTTTCCAGTCCTGTGGCCACTGCTGAGTTTTCCAAATTTGCTGGCATATTGAGTGCAGCACTTTCACAGCATCATCTTTCAGGATTTGAAATAGCTCCACTGGAATTCCATCACCTCCACTAGCTTTGTTTGTAGTGATGCTTTCTAAGGCCCACTTGACTTCACATTCCAGGATGTCTGGCTCCAGGTGAGTGATCACACCATCGTGATCATCTTGGTGGTGAAGATCTTTTTTGTACAGTTCTTCTGTGTATTCTTGCCATCTCTTCTTAATATCTTCTGCTTCTGTTAGGTTCATACCATTTCTGTCCTTTATCGAGCCCATCTTTGCATGAAATGTTCCCTTGGTATCTCTAATTTTCTTGAAGAGATCTCTAGTCTTTACCATTCTGTTGTTTTCCTCTATTTCTTTGCATTAATCGCTGAGGAAGGCTTTCTTGTCTCTTCTTGCTATTCTTTGGAACTCTGCATTCAGATGCTTATATCTTTCCTTTTCTCCTTTGCTTTTTGCTTCTTTTTCTTTTCACAGCTATTTGAAAGGCCTCCCCAGACAGCCATTTTGCTTTTTTGCATTTCTTTTCCATGGGGATGGTCTTGATCCCTGTCTCCTGTACAATGTCACAAACCTCCATCCATAGTTCACCAGGCACTCTATCAGATCTAGTCCTTAAATCTATTTCTCACTTCCACTGTATAATCATAAGCGATTTGATTTAGGTCATACCTGAATGGTCTAGTGGTTTTCCCTACTTTTTTCAATTTAAGTCTGAATTTGGCAATAAGGTATTCATGATCTGAACCACAGTCAGCTCCCAGTCTTGTTTTTGCTGACTGTATAAAGCTTCTCCATCTTTGGCTGCAAAGAATATAATCAATCTGATTTTGGTACTGACCATCTGGTGATGTCCACGTGTAGAGTCTTCTCTTGTGTTGTTGGAAGAGGTTGTTTGCTATGACCAGTGCATTCTCTTGGCAAAACTCTATTAGCCTTTGCCCTGCTTCATTCCATATTCCAAGGCCAAATTTGCCTGTTACTCCAGGTGTTTCTTGACTTCCTACTTTTGCATTCCAGTCCCCTATAATGAAAAGGACATCTTTTTTGGATGTTAGTTCTAAAAGGTCTTCTAGGTCTTCATAGAACTGTTCAACTTCAGCTTCTTCAGCATTACTGGTTGGGGCATAGACTTGGATTACTGTGATATTGAATGGTTTGCCTTGGAAACGAACAGAGATCATTCTGTCGTTTTTGAGATTGCATTTAAGTACTGCATTTCAGACTCTTTTGTTGACCATGATGAGTACTCCATTTCTTCTAAGGGATTCCTGCCCACAGTAGTAGATATAATGGTCATCTGAGTTAAATTCACCCATTCCAGTCCATTTTTATCCACTGATTCCTAGAATGTCGGCGTTCACTCTTGCCATCTCCTGTTTGACCACTTCCAATTTGCCTTGATTCATGGACCTGACATTCCAGGTTCCTATGCAATACTGCTCTTTACAGCACTGGACCTTGCTTCTATCACCAGTCGCATCCACAACTGGGTATTGTTTTTCCTTTGGCTCCATCCCTTCATTCTTTCTGGAGTTATTTCTCCACTGATCTCCAGGAGCATATGGGGCACCTACCAACCTGGGGAGTTCCCCTCTCAGTATCCTATCATTTTGCCTTTCCATACTGTTCATGGGGTTCTCAATGCAAGAATACTGAAGTGGTTTGCCATTCCCTTCTCCAGTGGACCACATTCTTCTTAATCTGATTAAGTTAAGCTACAGTATTTTGCCTTTGCCAGCAGATGCCATCACTCAACATAAGTTAATAAACTTCAAATACTTCTTAAAATTCAAAGCTTTAGAATTAACATGTCTTACTTCTCCATTAACTCAATCTATGTGAAACTCTATTGATAATGTTGTACATCTGTATTTAAGACACAAAAATCTTTAAACAGTTTATGCAAGACAAGTTAAAAAGCATTAAGTGGATGTACAATTTTTAGATAATTCCTGCCACCCAAATATGGAATAAACACCTACTGCAGATAGGCATTGCTGGATGTCTATTATAATTTGAAATATGGAAAACACCTGGCCTTGATGGGGGCAATTAATGCTCAAAATATTCTGCCTGTAGTGGTTTATTTCTCCAAGATGAGGGCAGAAATATATATATGATACTGAAGGTAGGAGCGTGTGACCACAGCATTCAATACACTTATCAAAACGTAAGTAGCTGCTTATTAAAAAAAAAATTTTTTTTTCTTTTAAATGTCAGATGCACTCTTGGGTAAGCTCTCAATGCATATTTGGAACTGCCTTTCTGCCTCATTCCTCTGAGTAAGCAACAGGGTGGGTGGGTGTGACTCCATAGACACCCAACGATCTGGCAGGTCCCACACAGAAAATACATAAGGAGCCCAAGCCCCAGAAGACAGTAACACAAAGTAGTAAGATAACATATGTTAAAGTTAAAATGATATGTAGATACTTGTTAACATGCTATAATAAATTCCTAAAGCTCTAATTATGACTATCTCACCTGTGGAGAGATGAAAAAGGAAGGAAATGCAGTTTTGCCTATTTTTTAAAAAATGTTAAATTGGTGAGTTGTCAGAAATTGTGCTTTTTAGATAAAGGGCATTTTTATTTATTTTATTTAAAAAAAAAATCTTTTGGCCATATCCAGCGGCATGCAGGATCTTAGTTCTCCAACCAGGCATCAAACTGTGCCCTCTACATTGGAAGTGTAGAGTCTTAACCATTGGACCACCAGGGAAATCCCAGCTTTTGTGTATTTTAGGCACTGTGACTAACAGAGCAAAAACCTTGTACTGGCTAACAGCTGTTAAGCACCAAAAAAGAAGAAAAAAAAAAAAGATCCTTTGTAGACAGTGCTGCAGTGATAAATCAAAGAAAGATGAAGTAATTTAACCAAAAGGAAAGAGGTTTCTGCTTCCAAAGAACAAACCTTGGTCAATGAGAACCGTTTCTTATACTGTAACCCTAATGGAGATTGTCCTTTGGGAAGTAGGTCCTAACTTCTGATGATGACAGTGTAGGGGAAAGGACAATAAGATTATATACTGACAACAGGCCAGAACTGCTGATGTGACTCTAATCCAAATAAGAATTTAATGCTAGGGACTAAGAATGCCAGATCTCTCTCATTTGCTTCACCAAACCCACCTTCTACCCATCTCCACTCTGCTCTGCTATCTGTGGGATGCTACTCTATATGGATTACATTATTAAGAGACATTCCTTTATGGGTCTCTTCTGCTCCTACATGTTTTGCTGGGTTTACCAAAGAAAATGTAAGGCTTTGACCTAAGCTCTTTCCTGGGACATTTCTCAGGGCTGTGTTGATAGAGAGCAATGTTGAGGGATAAGGTGATTTTTTTCCCTCGGTCAGGTATAGGCTTTCTAACTGCTTACTACCAAAGCAATGAATCCCCCAAGCTCAGTGTTCTTCAGCTGAAACTCAAACCTTCAGCATGTGCAGTTTCCCCGTGAGCCCATCGTATCATCCCACTGGCAGTTGGCAGTGAGGCAAAACCAACACAAATATGCTAATGTGCACGCTGCTAGCTGGGCTATGAGTGCAGCACCTTTGTCTCTGGCCCAAGAGTCTTGTGTCTCCTGTCAACATGCATGACATAGTAAGGATAATCCATTAGCTTGTAAGAATGAAAATCAGATCCCTGACTAGATATACATCAACAGGGTTCCCGTTGGGTCCAATCCAATGGGAACTGTGGCATTGTCAAAGAGAGGAAAAGGCATGCATTCAAGGTATTTCAAACTCCCTCTCTATGAGGCCACCTTGGGCTGGCTTCGTCCCTTAAAGCTCACTGCTCCTCTCAAGATGGCCTACTCTACCGAACAATATCTCTAGCTGAATCCCGGTAACCTCTTCCTCACCTTGTCCCTTAAGACCTAGGGATATTAACAGTTCTGTGCATGCTGCCAGCACTGGGCTAGCAGAATCCCTTGTGGTTTCCTTAGACCCTAATGAGTTTGTAGTGAATTTCTTCATAAATAAAACCCCTATCTTAATTTGGGTGTTGCCACCTATTCTTTCTTGCCAGTCAATTCTAAAGGAAGTCAACCCTGAATATTCATCGGAGAGGCTGATGCTGAAGGTCCAATACTTTGGCCACCTAATGCAAAGAGCTGACTTACTGGAAGACACTGATGCTGGGAAAGATTGAGGGCAGAAGGAGAAGAGGGTGACAGAGGATGAGATGGTTGGATAGCACCACTGACTCAATGGATATGAGTTTGCGTAAAATCTGGGAGATAGTGAAGGAAGGACAAGGAAGTCTGGAAGTCCATGGGGTCGCAGAGTTGGCATGACTCACCGACTGAACAACAACAGATCTAAACTCTGTGGGGACTCTGAACAAATAGTTAAGCTAGGGTCCAACAAGTTGTTAACATGGCACCATCGCTGACCATGTACCACCACTCCTTTCTCTGTCCATCGGTCCTCCAAAATAGGTCTCTACTGTAAGAGTTAGGCCAGGGGTGAGCACACTTTTTCTTAAAAGGCTGGAGAATAAACATATTATGCTTTAAACAGGCCAGATGTTCTCTTTCACAACTACTCAACTCTGCTCCTATAACACGAAAGTAACCATAGAAAATACATAAACGAAAATGAATTAGCATGACTGTGCTCTGATAAAGCTTCATTTACAAAATAACTAAACATTACAAGAAAACGAAACTGGCTGTAGTATGCTCACCCTGGATTAAACCAATATTGTCCCACTGAAATATAATGTAAATCATATAAGCAATTTAAAATTTTCCAAGAACTACATTTAAAAAATTAAAATAGGTAACATTAATTACTATAATGTTTTATTCAAATCAATACAGCCAAAATATTAACGTTACAATATGTGATTAACATTAATCACTGAGACATTTTATTTTTTTGCATTAAATATTCTAAGCATACTGTGTATTTTTACCATAAAGCACAACTCAATCCAGACGGTAAATTTTTATCAGAAATCCTTGATCTATATTTAGGTTTAATAAAATTTACAGTTGAAAAAAGTAGATTCACTTACCAAGTTATTTCAAACATACTTTAAAAGCTTTTTAATAACTAGGTCAAGTACCAGCTTTCAAATTTAAATTAATTAAAATTAAATAACATTTACAATTGAGTTCCTTAGTTGTACTAGCCATACTTGGAATGCTCCGCAGTCCCATGTGGCTTGAGACTGCCATCTTAAGTGTCACAGGTCAAGACAATACAAGGCTAAACACAACTGGCCTCCAAGATAGGTTAAAAAAAAGAAAAGTGAAGTCACTCAGTCGTGTCCAACTCTTTGCGACACCATGGACACCAGGCTCCTCTGTCCATGGGATTTTCTAGGCAAGAGTACTGGAATGGGTTGCCGTTTCCTTCTCCAGGGAACTTCCCGACCCAGGGATCGAACCCAGGTCTCCCACATTGTAGACAGACGCTTTCCGTCTGAGCCATCACTTGATCTTAGCCAAAAGGCCAAGAAGCGATAGGAAGTCGTTTTCTTGGCCTTGGTTCTGACTCAAGACCATCTGAATTTCAGCCTCTTTGCCTGAATCCTGATCTCTAATACCCAGAACTAGTGCTGTACATGACTCAAACCCCTTACCTAAGCTAAATCTTACTGTACTCTGCTGTACTAACATTTTTGGCCCACCTGAACTGTGAACTAGCTGGTTCCATTCTTGATGCTCTGAAATCCCATTATGGACTTTTCCATCTCTATTTTGGGCTACCATGTTCCATAGGCCTCTGTGGAACAACATAATCAAAACTTGCTTATTCTAAACTGCTTACTGAATCATTCCACTTAGTCAGCAAGTTAATTGTGACAGTGTAACCCATCCTTGGCTACAGTCACTGTCAATCAGTGGCAGACTGTTTTTCCTTACATAAAGACCCAACTTGGAATTTTACCTTCCTATTACTATATCTTCTAACTGTGCAGCTGAAAAATTGAGCTATGGATCCTACTTAGAATATATGTATACACATACAGTATTTTTAAAACAATAAATATACACATGAAACCCAACCAATCTGTGAATATCATTCTGAGTTTGAACCTATTCTCCTACAAAACCTAACCATTTTTCTTTTCTACTTTTCATCTTGACAAAGTACTCAGCAATTAGAAGCTGAATAGAGAAAAAAAATCACAAGCACACACACTCACACCTGTATAACCAATATTATTAAAATGTAAGCCCAACTGCATAACCCCAGTAATCTATCAAAACTCCCATAATTAAGTATCATATTTAAATAAATAAGAGAAAAAAATACTTACAAATTTCCTTCCGGACTACAGAAGGCACAGTAAGTTTTTCACGTCCTTTCTTTTTGGATCTGTATCTTTTGGTTTCTACAGGTCTGGGGTTATATCTATTTTCTGAATATGTTATTTCTGAACCTATTAATGATTAAAACAAAAATTCATTAGCATTAAGAGAACTACTTAATTGAGAAAATGTGATCAGCAAAGAAGCATTTAAAAAAAAACCTGAATCTTCATTTCTCAAAATGTCCCGCAGCAAAGACGCACAGCCATCAAGCCCCTGTACAGTGTCAGTCTGTAAGGAGAAAGTCACATAGAAATGTGTACATAAAATTTTAATGCAGGGAAAAAAATTCTGTAATTTTAAAATTTCCTTATTTAGAAGCAATTTATTATTGGTGGAAGACATGTGTTAAAGCAAAAAGTCTCCATTCTTTGTCAGGACAATTAATACTTCACCTTTGAATTTTTATTTCCACTTCTTAGCTTTTACCTGAAAACTAATTAAACAGTATACACTGTATCTATTCAGTTTACTCTTACCTGACTTTCTGAATCAGAGTGAGTGGGATAGCCAGAATCTGCATTAAAACGGGGTATCTTTCTCAAATTGGTCCTAGAAAATATTTACATATAATATAAATATAATTACAAAAAATATAATATTTTCCCAAAATACATTCTAAAAAGACACTTTCTTTCCACCAAAGCTTGGATAAGAAAGTTTGCCAACCATGTAAAAGATGGATTTATGCAGGATTTTATGAAGGTTGTAAAGACTAAAATGATCAACATGGGTAGAGATATGAAAGGTTTCTCCCCAGAGGTTTGTGAAAGTAGAGACCCTCACTTAGCTTTCTGGGGTAGGAAAATTTAGTCCATCCCATAGACTTGAAAATCTCTTGAGAATTCCTGAAGTTGGACACTTTCTTAAGTACTTACCCTTTTCTTCCATTTGTTAATTTAGCAGGTCCAGTGTGCTTTCCTGAAGGTATTACCTATGACATAATGCATTATATTATAGGAGATATACAAATATTTTTCTATCATATTCTCAGTATACTGTTTGGGCAAAACCTAAAATGTTATTGTTTCCTTCTGTTTCACTTGGTAAAACATACATAACATAAAATAAACCATTTTAAAGTATACAGCTCTGTGGCATTAAACACATTCACAATTGTGCAACCATCACTACAGCCCATCTCCAGAACGTTGTCCTCTACCCAAACTGAAATTCTGTACCCATTAATCATTAATCTCTAATCCTCTCCTCTCCTAAGTACCTGGTGGAACCACCCTTCTACTTTTGGTCTCACTGTTCTAGGAATCTCATATAAATGGAACCAGACAGTATTTGTCCTTTTGTGACTGGCTTACTTTGCTTAGCACAGTATCTTCATAACATCCATGTTGCAGCATGTGCAAAATTTCCTTCTTGTTAAAGCTGAATAATACTCCATTTTATACATGTACCATGTTACTAATTTTAATAAAATCCACTATTACAGCTGAACTCATAATTTTTTTTTCTATATAAAATGTCAAGCAAGCAACACGTACATTTGTTCCTTAAGTCTATGTAAGTTGAAGACTGAAGCTGAAATTTTACTTTAACCAGAAGTATCTACTATAGTAAGTCTGGACTATACTCAATCCCTCAAAATATTTTACTTCCCCTAGGTCTTCAAAATACATGTTAACTTAAGATACAGGGCAGAGTTCATAACTCTGATTCTATTTTCCCACATTGTTTAGAATGCCTGACAAGACCAGCACATGAAAACTCTACTCATTTGCTTCTACACACATCCAATACGTAGGAGTTACACAAGAAACAAGTTAACTGTGCTTGCCTCTGGGGAGGGAAACTGAGAATCTGGGGGACAGAACAAGGGAGACTTTCCATGGTATACCTTTTTATATCTTAATAACTTTACATTATTTAAATATAATATCTATTCAAAATATAATTTTTAAAAGACATGGTTAAATTTCCTACTCACTCCCTCATTTTACCCTTTAGGTGTAGTCACTGTTGGCAGTTACACTTAGGATTTTTCTTGACATGTTTACATATTTCATCTCAAGATTCCTTTGAGCAATTACTATTAAACTTTCTGGAATTATAAAGTTTCACTTCTCCTTAAGATAACTTAGAATATGAGGGAGTCAAAAAGCAGCAGTGAGAACCAACATTAGCAGAAATAAGATGCCATGTAACACAACTCTACTAGACCCTGCATGACCCCCTAAGGGGCTTTCCTTTCACAGTATCTATGTTGGTGTCCTGTCCAGGACCATAATAAAAAGCCAAACCGTCATGCTAAGTCTAAAAACAACTACCACAATAATTATCTTTCAGAATTAAAAAAGTAAACTGTCTACATAAATGTATGGCATAATGGCATAATTGAAAGATTTTATACAGCATTTCACCGCAACACACACACACACATTAGGTCATATTACAAAATCAGGTAAAGAAAATTAACCAGAATACAGCACCCTGCAACAGTGTGATACTGGCAGATTTCCTTCAAATTTATTTTGTATTCTTTATTTTGAAGTAATAGTACAAAGAACGGTATAATGCTACCAAGACTCCACAGCTGCTGACAGTTTACTATATCTGCCATGTTCTCCCTCTCAAAAATGTAGTATTCCTTTTTGTCTGAACCATTTCAGATTATGTTACAGACATAATACTCCCTTATATTTAAATATTTACTCCTAAATATTTCCTAAGGACAAGGTCACTCTCTCATAAAACCAAATGATCAAAATCAGGAAATTAACAGTGAAACCATACTATAATCTAATCTATAAATCTTATTCATATTTTACCAATTATCAAAATACTGTCCTTTACATTAAAAAAAAAAAAATACGGCCCTTATCCCATAAATCCAGGATCATACGAAGCATTTTAAGCAGTCGTATCTCTTTAGTCTCCTTTACTCGGAACAGTTCCTAGAGGTGTCATTCATTGTCTTTTACAGCTTTGACATATTCAAAGAATATGAGCAGTTACTTTGGTAGAATGTCCCTCTGGTAAACATTTAGACTTGTCTGCTTCCCCTTGATTAGGTTCAGGCTGTGCTTTTTTGGCAGGAATACCATAAAAAGGATCTCAATACTGTATGAGCAGGCATATGTTACGTTTGTCCCATTACTAGGGATGTAAAGTTTGATTATTTAAGGTGGTGCCTGCCAGATTTTTCACCAGGTTACTATTTTTACCTTTGTAAACATTAAGCATTTTGTGGGGAGATACTTGAAGATTATGCAGACATCCTATTCATCAAACTTTCATCCAATAGCATTCATTGAGGAGTCTTGCCTTAATCATTTGTTAAAGTGATTTTTCTAACTTACGTCATTCATTCTAGATTTATTAGTTGGCATTCAACCTTAGTGAAGTACTTCGTTGAAGTACTTCTTTGTTTGCTAGTATGGACTCATTGATTCCTTTTTAATGGATTCTGATGATTATATTAATGCTCAAACTGTCCCAGATTCTGCCAATAGGAGTCTTTTCAAACCAGCCCCTATATAATTTCAACGTCACCATTATTTTTGAGCCATTCCTTACAGTAAAGATCTCCAGGTCCCCCCCCACCAACCTTGTTTTTCTCCCCATTGCGGTAACATGAAATCTACCCTCAACAAATTTTAAGTGTACATCAATTGTTAACTGTAGTATGATGTTTATGAGATTCCCTGATGGCTCAGATGGTAAAGAGTCTGCCTTCAGTGTGGGAGACCTGGGTTCCATTCCTCGATTAAGAAGATCCCCTGGAGAAGGAAATGGCAACCCATTCCAGTATTCTTGCCTGGAAAATCCCATGGATGGAGGAGCCTGGCAGGTTACATACCATGGGGTTGAAGAGCCAGACATGACTGAGTGACTTCACTTTCACTTCACTTCCACATGTTTACAGCAGATCTCTTAGGTCTATCTCATAAATCCAACAGAGCTTACTCATTGTACATAACTAAAACTTTATGCCCACTGAGTAGCATCTCTCCATTTCTCTCCCTCCTGCCCCTGGCAACAACCACCCTACTTAATGTTTTTATGAGTCTAGCTATTTTAGATACCTCATATAAGGGGACTCCAGGACTCTTGGAAAATCCCACAGATGGAGGAGCCTGGTGGGCTGCAGTCCATGGGGTCGCTGAGAGTTGGACACGACTCAGTGACTTCACTTCACTTTTCACTTTCATGCACTGGAGAAGGAAATGGCAACCCACTCCAGTGTTCTTGCCTAGAGAATCCCAGGGACGGGGGAGCCTGGTGGGCTGCCGTCTATGGGGTCGCACAGAGTCAGACACGACTGAAGCGACTTAGCAGCAGCAACAGCAGCAGCATATAAGGGGAATGATGCAGATGACACTACCCTTATGGCAGAAAGTGAATAACTAAAGAGCCTCTTGAAAGTGAAACAGGAGAGTGAAAAAGTTGGCTTAAAGCTCAACATTCAGAACACGAAGATCATGGCATCTGGTCCCATCACTTCATGGGAAATAGATGGGGAAACAGTGGCTGACTTTATTTTGGGGGGCTCCAAAATCACTGCAGATGGTGATTGCAGCCATGAAATTAAAAGATGCTTACTCCTTGGAAGGAAAGTTATGACCAACCTAGACAGCATATTAAAAAGCATACACATTACTTTGCCAACAGAGGTCTGTCTAGTCAAGGCTGGTTTTTCCAGTGGTCGTGTATGGATGTGAGAGTTGGACTATAAAGAAAGCTGAACGCCGAAGAATTGATGCTTTTGAACTGTGGTGTTGGAGAAGACTCTTGAGAGTCCCTTGGACTGTAAGGAGATCCAAACAGCCCATCCTAAAGGAGATCAGTCCTGGGTATTCATTGGAAGGACTGATATTGAAGCTGAAACTCCAATACGTTGGCCACCTGATGCAAAGAGCTGACTCATTGGAAAAGACCCTGATGCTGAGAAAGATTGAGAAGGGGATGACAGAGGATGAGATGGTTGGATGGCATCACCGACTCAATGGACATGGGTTTGGGTAGACTCCAGCAGTTGGTGATGGACAGGGAGGCCTGGCGTGCTGCAGTTCATGGGGTCCCCAAGAGTTGGACACAACTGAGTGACTGAACTCAAGTGGCTTATTTCATTTAGCAAAGTATCCTTAAGATCCATTCATGTTGCATATAGCATGATTTCCTTCCTTTTTAAAGGCTGAATAATATTCCATTGTGTATCCACTAATCCATAAATGGACAATTAGGGTGTTATCACATCTTAGCCATTGTGAATGCTATAATGAACATGTGAGTGCAAATATCTCTTAAGATCCTATTTTTAACTCAAAGTGAGAATGCTGGATCACGTAACAATTCTTTTAATTTTGTAGGAAATTTCATGATTTTTCATAACAGCTGCACCCTGACATTCCCATGAACAGTGTACAAGGGTTCAAATGTCTCCATATCCTCATCAACACTAGTTATCTTCTGGATTGGTTTTTATGATAGCCATCCCAACAGGTGTGAGGTGATATCTCGCTGTAGCTTCGATTTGCATTCCCCCAATTAGTGATATTGAGCATCTTTCCATATACTTGCTGACCATCTATATGTCTTCTTTGAAGAAATGCCTATCCAGGTCCCTTGCCTATGTATGCTACTGAATTGTAGGAGTTCCTTGTATATTACGATTATGAACCTTTTATCGGATATGCAGTTTTAAATATTTTTCCTCATTCCATAAATTGACTTTTCAGTGTTAACTGTGAAAAGCTGTGCAGCTTTTTACTGTGATATATCCAGGCCCCAACCCTAGAGTTGACCATTTCCCCAAAAAGTAGTGATTCCTTTCCGTGGACACCAGTATTTATTAATAGAAACCAAGATCTAGGCACTAGCTGTGCTGTTTACTACTGAGGCTTCATATGGATTATTTAGTCATCATGACTAGACAGTTGAAATTTTGAGTCTTGTGTTTTTACTTTCAAATCCTTTTCCATATTAACAAAGTTCAAATTTTTTTTACCAGTTGTATACTATTTCCTTAAATGGAAGTAATATAATGTGCCCTTGGTGTGCTTCATATTTTTCAGTTAAAATACAAATCTGAAATAAATCTTTTCATATACTGGAAATACCTTTTCATATTCAGGATTGAAAGCTTAATTATTTGATAAAAAGTTATTCATTGTTTAATGCCTTTAGTGTCCCTAGGTACAAACCGCAAAACACTTTTCAAAACAAGTGCCCCAAATGTTAATACATCAGAGAATGTTCATTTTATCCTACATTTACTTCCACTAAGTATTAAAAAGAAACTTTTTACTTTATTATTTGAGAAAAACATAAGTACCTCTTAGGAGCTGTATCTCCTACCAACAAGTGCAAGATAAAATTATATTGGTGGAAAAATTTAGTGTTCAAAGCCTTTCATTTCCACTTATCACCCTGTTAGTTATTATTTCTGTGAGGTAGGAACCTAAATTTCAGAAAGCTGGCCTGTTCAGTCACACACCTAAGAGCAGATGTTTAAATGGATTCCTGCACTAACTATGTGGGTCTAAAGCCTGTCTCCACTGCTAACCAGCTGTGTAACTAGAGAAGTTATCTGAACTCTGCATCCCTCAACTTCCTTATCTATAAAATGAGGATTATTATCTACTTCCTAAGCCTATTGTGAAGATTAAATGAGAATAAATGGCGACCCACTCCAGTACTCTTGCCTGGAAAATCCCATGGAAACGGAGGAGCTTGGCTACAGTCCATGGGGTCGCAAAGAGTCGCACATGACTGAGCAACTTCACTTTCACTTTTCACTTTCATGTACAGGAGAAGGATATGGCAACCCACTCCAGTGTTCTTGCCTGGAGAATCCCAGGGGCAGAGGAGCCTGGTGGGCTGCTGTCTATGGGGTCACACAGAGTCGGACGCGACTGAAGCGACTTAGCAGCAGCAGCAGCATATGTAAGCACATAGAATAGTACCTGTCACATAAGTGGTACCCAAACGTTAGCTATGATTATCATCATGGACAGTAATAAACTGTTTTTAAGGGGACTACATTGTGTTGCACAATTTATGCCAAGTGTGAAATAGATGTTTTACCAGGTTCTCTCACTTACTCTCCCCAATTCTTTAAGGCAGCATATTACACCTTCTTTCTTAGATAAGAAAAAGAAATCTCAGAGAAGTAAAAAGTACTTTGCTTACTATCACTATGACAGTAGTGGTAGAACTGGATTCTGAATTGGTAGGTGACTATAACTACAAAAACCATGTTTTCCCCACTTGCTGACTGCACCAAGTTTGAGTTCATTCAACGTAAAATAAAGAACTACAAGGGTGGGACTGGTCTGGAAGCATTCATGAAGAAAGTCTTGAGCCAAGCCTTGGGGAAAAGTGTAAGATTCACAGTAATAGGGGAGACAGCATTAAAAGTGAGTTGATAAATAAAAGAAAAGGAAAAATTTAAGGGGAAAGAAGGATAGTATGGTTACACTTAAGGAGGCGTAAGATCACTCTAAGTAGAGGGTCTGTGTAAGGCTTGATTCCTATTGGTTGACTAATTGATTACCTGAAAAGATAAACTGCTTAGAGAATCCCAGGGACAGGGGAGCCTGGTGGGCCGCTGTCTATGGGGTGGCACAGAGTCGGACACCACTGAAGCGACTTAGCAACAGCAGCAGCATAGGAAGAGAACGATGTCTCTAGCCTGGATTTCAGTAAGGGCACAAAACTGAGGACACCCAAACAATGTAAATGTTGACAGCCAAGGCTTCTAGAAGCGGTACTTGAGCTGAAGGGACAGGAGATGAAAAGTGGAGATTTCAGGGAAAGAAGGACATCATTCTAGGCAGAACAAAACGCAAAGGCACAGAAGCCTGAAAGAACACGGGCACTCAGGGCACTGTGGAAGAAATAGCTGAAGAGCGTTGGATATTCCTGGGATGGAGGTGGGGGCTGGTAGGGAATGCACTGGCCACGTCGAAAAATGGCTGTGTTGACAGGTCAAAGAACTGAGATTTTTATATTGGGGGGGGGGGGGAGTTCCAGAGTTGGATTTTTAGCAGAGAATTGATGAGGGGTGTGCATTTGAGAAGAATAAGGCTAAATGCAGGGACACTAACTGGGAGATTTTTTTTAAAAACTAGTAGTAAAATACCAGCAACTGTGACGGAAAACCAGCTAATAGCAGCTCTCGTTGGAAAAGCTGGGAACCTGGAGTTGATGTAACAACGTCGTGAGGCTTCGAGAGGTTAAGTCACGCACCCAGCGGCTGAGGCTGGACTCGAACCCGGGGACCACACCAAAGCCAGCGCTCAGTTGGACCACAACGATTAAAACAGAATCAACATCTACAGGCAGAACAACTGTGTTAGGGCGTTAAGATTAGGTACGCACACCCACCCTCCGCCTCGTCTCCTGTCGCGGCATTTTTTAACGCGGCAGCACTCTTTATTTTTTTTAAAGGGGGCTTTCCACTTCTCCAGGCCCGGGGACTACCTCCGTCCCTCTCCACCCCCACAGTGGACGCCTCAGGTCCGCAGACCTCACCTGGCCCGGTCGAGATCCAGACCTGACCATCTCTCGCAGCTTCAGAAAAGTCCAAACGGAGTGAAACAAAGCCGCAAGATAAAAGGAATTAACCGCCGCCGACTCCCGGCCGCCCTTGGCCCGCCCCTCGAGCTTCCGCTTCCGGGAAGGAGCCCGCCAAATGCTGCGCCTCATAGTCCCGGGCGCGCAACCAGAACCTTTCTCCGACCCACCGCACGGCGCCTTGGGTTTGCGCAATAGACCCCTCCCGGCCCCGGCTCGTCACACTCGGCTGCAGGGTGAGAGAAGTCCACAGAACGCCGGCGATCGCTGCGGGTCCTGGGCGGGGCGGGGCTGAGAGGGGCGGGGCGGGGCTGAGAGGGGCGGGGCCGAGAGGGGCGGGGCGGAGAAGGGCGGGACGAGGAGCGGGAGACCTGGGCTGACCAGAATCCACGATCACCTGGGAGACCTGAGTTTGCTGCCGCGAGGGCTTCCACTGGAGGGAGAGCCCTTGTCTTGCATCTGCTAGGAGAAGTGGCAACGGGGACCCGCCAAGACCAGAGGAAGGGACTACGGTAGAAGGCTAATAGGTTTCAGAGGAATTGCACTGTCTCTGGATTTTGACCCTGTATTTTTAGTTGGTGTTTTGAATACCATTTTGAATGTTTTTGTTCTTGGTAATCAATAAACATCAATCCTACGCCCTGTTTTCTTTGTGTGATTCTGATAGCAATTTAAGATTTTTTTATTCTGTGGCCTAATAATCGTGCTCATTAGCTGCGATTTTAGTTTTACTTCCAGGCATAGTTGTTTCTTCAGTGGAGGTAATCACTGTTAACAAAGAATAGCACAGTATTCTTACCATTGGCGTGCTGCACGAATTTTAATGGAAATGTCTTTGTTTTTAAGGTATTGCGTTTGGGGTTAATGTTTTAAATCGAGCTGGAGAGAAAACCCAACTTATTCATTTTGAAGTAAGAAGGAAAAAGATCTACATCTTGCAAGTCCTAATTACAATTAAAATAATCCAAAAACTGAAATCTATGTAACAATATATTGCACACTTGTACTGAGTGATTTGGCGAAACTAGACATTTGATAAATTTGGCTTTGAATTAGATTAAACTGAGGAGAACTCTCTCTTCTCTCTTCATATATCCTATAAAGTGTTTAACATATTCGACTGTTTTCAGTTTTTGCTTTGTTGATTTTCAAAACTTATACTGATTTTTCCTAATTAATACAGGCTTATTTTAGGAAACACAGATAAAGAAATAAAACTCATGATCCCACTAGATTGGTACATTCCCTTCTAGACTTTTTCCAACTACATACAGACAGTCCCCATTTATGATGGTCCAGCTAGGGAATTTTCAGCTTTATGATGGTGTGAAAGCAGGTGTTCAGTAGAAACTGTACTTTTAATTTTGGATTTTGATCTTTTCCCAGCCTAGTGATATGAGGTAAGATACTCTCTCTTGATGCTGGGCATCTTAGGGAGCCTCAGTTCCTAGCCAGCCACAACGTGAGGACAGTGCACTGTGTCTGAGCATGTTTAATGTAGGCTAATGTAGGCTTGGCTAAGCTATAGGAGAAGGCAATGGCACCCGACTCCAGTACTCTTCCTGGAAAATCCCATGGACAGAGGAGCCTGTAGGCTGCAGTCCATGCAATCATGAAGAGTCAGACACGACTGAGCGACTCACTTTCACTTTTCACTTTCATGCATTGGAGAAGGAAATGGCAACCCACTCCAGTGTTCTTGCCTGGAGAATACCAGGGACAGGGAGCTTGGTAGGCTGCCGTCTATGGCGTCCCATAGAGTCGGACACGACTAAAGTGACACAGTAGCAGCAGCAGCAGCAGCAACAGGCTAAGCTATGGTCTTCCCTGGTGGCTCAGCAGTCAAGAATCTGCCTGCAATGCAGGAGAAATCCAGTTTAATCCCTGGGTGAGGAGGGTCCCCTGGAGGAGGAAATGGCAACCCACTCAGATATTCTTGCCTGGGAATTCCCATGGACAGAGGAGGCTGATGGGCTACAGTCCATGGGGTCACAAAGATGTTGGACAGGACTTACCAACTAAACAACCAACAATAATCCCATGGTAACCAAGGAGCAAGTGAGTAACATACAAATATATTACAGTTACAATATAATAGGATATGTATTGCTGAAACATGAGTGTTTTAATATCTCATCAACGTTTGTTAACCTATAATTACAAAATGGCTGCCTGATGGTCATTTCCCTAATCTTTGGAATTTCATACTTCTCCCATCCATTTTTGTTTGTTTCATTGGGGTTTTTACCTCTTTATAAGTTTTTAAGATAATAGTTCCTGTTGCTTTTTTTTAATTAAAATTTTTTCTTTTGGAAAAATAGACAAATCATAAAATTTGCCATCTGAACCAATATTAAGTGTACAATTCAGTAGTTGTAAATACATTGTAATATTGTGCACCCATCACCACCATACATCTCCAGAACTCTTCATATTGTAAAACTAAAATACTGTAGCCATCAAACAATGAATCCCCATTCACCCATCCTCCAGTTCCTGATGGATAGATAAATGTGGGATCACATGGTAATTGCCCTTTTGTGATTGGCATACTTTACTTGTTTTCAAGGTTTATCAATGTTGTAGCATGTATCAAAATTTCCTTTCTTTTTGAAGCTAAACAATATTCCATTGTATGTATATGCCACATTTATCTATCCATCTATCTCTTGATGGACTCAGGTTGCTTCAAAATTTTAGCTATTGTGATAAATATTGTTGCTATAAACATGGGTGTACTAGTATCTTTTCCAGACTCTGCTTTCAATTCTTTTGGGTATATACCCAGAACTACTGGATCATATGATAGTTTTATTATTAAAATTTTTGACGAACCACCATACTCTTTCCCACAACGGCTACACCATTTTACATTCCCATCAACAGTGCACAAGGGTTCCAATTTTTCCACCTTCTCCCCAACACTTGTTATTTTCTTTTTTATTTTAAATGGTGGTGGTGGTGGTTTAGTTGCTAAGTCATGTCTGACTCTAGCGACCCCATGGACTGTAGCCTGCCAGGTTCCTCTGTCCATGGGATTCTCCAGGCAAGAAGACTGGAGTAAATTGCCATTCCCTTCTCCAGGGGATCTTACTGACCCAGGGATCAAACCTGGGTATCCTGCATTGCAGGCAGATTCTTTACCAACTGAGCTACAAGGCCATCCAAATTGGTGGGAGGTAGTATTTCACTGTAATCTTGATTTGAATATGCCTAATGATTAATGGAGGAGGCTTTATAAGTAGCTGAGAAAAGAAGAGATGTAAAGGCAAGGAGAAAAGGAAAAACATACCATTTGAATGCAAGGTTCCAAAGAATAGCAAGGAGAGATAAGAAAGCCTTCCTCAGTGAAGAATGCAAAGACATAGAGGAAAACAATAGAATGGGAAAGACTAGAGATCCCTTCAAGAAAATTAGAGATACCAAGGGAAATTTTCATGCAAAGATGGGCTCAATAAAGGACAGAAATTGTATGGACCTTAACAGAAGCTGAAGATATTAAGAAGAGGTGACAAGAATACACAGAAGAACTATACAAAAAAGACCTTCATGACCCAGATAATCATGATGGTGTGATCACTCACCTAGAGCCAGACATCCTGGAATGGGAAGTCAAGTTGGCCTTAGGAAGGCCCACCATCACCACGAACAAACCTAGTGGAGGTGATGGAATTCCAGTTGAGCTATTTAAAGTCCTGAAGGATGATGCTGTGAAAGTGCTGCACTCAATATGTCAGCAAATCTGGAAAACTCAGCAGTGACCACAGGACTGGAAAAGGTCAGTTTTCATTCCAATTCCAAAGAAAGGCAATACCAAAGAATGTTCTAAGTACTGCATAACTGCACTCACCTCACATGCTAGCAAAGTAATGCTCAAAATTCTCCAAGCCAGACTTCAACAGTATGTGAACCGTGAACTTCCAGATGTTCAAGCTGGATTTAGAAAGGCAGAGGAACCAGAGATCAAATTGCCAACATCCGCTGGATCATTGAAAAAGCAAGAGAGTTCCAGAAAAACATCTACTTCTGCTTTATTGACTACGCCAAAGCCTTTGACTGTGTGGATCACAACAAATCGTGGAAAATTCTTCAAGAGAGGGGAATACCAGACCACCTTACCTGCTGCCTGAGAAATCTGTATGTAAGTCAAGAAGCAACAGTTAAAATTGGACATGGAACAACAGACTGGTTCCAAATTGGGAAAGGAGTTTGTCAATGCTGTATATTGTCACCCTGCTTATTTAACTTCTATGCAGAGTGCATCATGTGAAATGCTGGGCTGGATGAAGCACAAGCTGGAATCAAGATTGCTGGGAGAAATATCAATAAACCTCAGATACGCAGATGACACCACCCTTATGGCAGAAAGTGAATAAGAACTAAAGAGCCTCTTGATGAAGGTGAAAGAGGAGAATTAAAAAGTTGGCTTAAAACTCAGCATTCAAAAAGCTGAGATCATGGCATCCAGTCCCATCACTTCGTGTCAAATAGATGGGGAAACAATGAAAACAGTGAGAGACTTTATTTTGCGGGGGGGGGGGGGGGGCTCCAAAATCACTGCAGATGGTGACTGCAGCCATGAAATTAAAAGACACTTGCTCCTTGGAAGAAAAGCTATGACCAACCTAGACAGCATACTAAAAAGCAGAGACATCACTTTACCAACAAAGGTCTGTCTAGTCAAAGCTGTTTTTCCAGTGGTCATGTATGGATGTGAGAGTTGGACTATAATGAAAGCTGGCCACCAAAGAAATGATGCTTTTGAACTGTGGTGTTGGAGAAGACTCTTGAGGGTCCTTTGGACTGCAAGGAGATCAAACCAGTACATCCTAAAGGAAATCAGTTCTGAATATTCATTGGAAGGACTGATACTGAAGCTGATGTTCCAATACTTTGGCCACCTGATGCAAAGAACTGACTCATTGGAAAAGACTCTGATGCTGGGAAAGATTGAAGGTGGGAGGAGAAGGGGACGACAGAGGATGAGAGGGTTGGATGGTATCACCGACTCAATGGACATGAGTTTGAACAAGCTCCGGGGGTTGGCAGTGGACAGGGAAGCCTGGCATGCTGCAGTCCACGGGGTCACAAAGATTCAGACACTACTGAGCGACTGAACTGAACTGAATGATTAATATTGTTGAGCACCTTTTCATATGCTTATTGGCCATCCACATATTTTCTTTGGAGAAATGTCTGTTCAAGGCCTTTGCCTTTTTAAAAGTTGAATTGTTGTATTTTTGTTGTTGATTTTTAGGAGTTCTGTGCATATTTTGGATATTAATCTCTTGTTATATATATATGATTTGCAAATATTTTCTCTCATTCTGTGATTTGTCTTTTTACTCTGTTGATACTGTCTCTTGATATACAAAATTGTTTATTTTCATGAAATTTCCAATTTTTCCCTTTTTTTTCTTTCCTTACCTATGTTTTTGCTGTCACATCCAAGAAATCATTGGCATATCCGTGTCATGAAGATTTGCCCTGTGTTTTCTTCTAACGTTTCTATATTTTAAGTCTTACATTTATCTGGGTCTTTGATCCATTTTTATTTAATTCTTATATAATGATATTAGATAAGGGTCCAAATGCATCCTTTTGAATGTGGATATCCAGTTTTCCTAGTATCATTGTTTGCAAGGACTGTCCTTTTCCCATTGAATGGTCCTGGTACCCCCAAAATATTTGACCGTGTATGTAAGGGTTTATTTCTGGGCTCTCTATCTATTCCATTGGTTTATTTATCTGCCTTTATGCCAGCACTGAACTGTTTTTATGATGGAAGCTTTGTAGTAAGTTTTAAATCAGAAAGTGTGACTCTTCCAACTTTGCTCCTCTCTTTCAAGGCTGTTTTGGCTATTCAGAGTACTTTGAGATTCCATTGAATTTCAGGATGCAGTTTTCAATCTCTAGCAGAATGTAAGGTCTCCTCAGTGCTTTTCTGAACCTGCACGTTTCCCTGGGCATGTATGGTCATGTTCTAATTTTCCCTGTGTATCCTGTTGCTTTTAATATCCCAGTCTTTACTGTCTGACTCTCAAAATAGGAAAAAGAGAAAAATGAAAGGAGGAAGAAAGGATGGTTTGGTTTAGTCACTTAGTCGTGTCCGACTCTCTGCAACCCCATGGACTGTAGCCCTCCAGGCTCCTCTGCCCATGGGGTTCTCCAGGCAAGAAGACTGGAGTGGGTTGCCATTGCCTTCTCTAGAAGAAAGGATACCAGTCCTTTAAATCCAGTGAGTCCCTTCAACCAGAGGGGGAGGGGCTTCCAACAATGGAGGGAAGTACAACAAAGGCTACCCACCTCTTAGTCTGAACCTCCGTGATCAGAAGCAACAATCAATGATCAGAGCACAGATACCCAACATTTGTAGGATGGGGAGCTTTTTGCCCATCCTGGCTCCCACAAGCTATGTGCAAGCTGCTGCTGGAACCTATGTGTGGCTGCCTGGAATTGGACTGGGAGTGAAGCATGCGTTGCTGCTACTGTACTAAGAGCTAAAATTGAAATTAGCTGCAATTTACCATACTATCCGTCCCCCTAAAAATTTCAACATTTCAATTGACTTCAAAGTTCCAAAATAATTGCATCAGACAGATTCCCTAAGTGTAACTGTTGTCTAGGAGGGGAGATAGATTCCTGGTGATTCCTATTCCACAGTATTTCCAGAATTCTCCTCCCTCTTCCCTGCTCTGCTATTTCAAGTACTGCCACAGTGTGTTGAGATCTGAAGAGTAAACTAGATAGGAGAGAGAAAGCTATTCTAAACTTGTGGAGACAGTATGATGATGAGTAAGAAAGACTTGTGGCTCAAGTGCTGACAGCAGGCATAAACATATATATAGGGGTCAGACTATGAAGTTCTTATAGGCCACATTAAGGATTTGGATTGTGCTAAGGGCAATCAGTTCAGTTCAGTTCAGTCACTCAGTCGTGTCCGACTCTTTGCGACCCCATGAATTGCAGCACGCCAGGCCTCCCTGTCCATCACCAACTCCCGGAGTTCACTCAAACTCATGTCCATTAAGTCATTGATGCCGTCCAGCCATCTCATCCTCTGTCGTCCCCTTCTCCTCCTGCCCGCAATCCCTCCCAGCATCAGAGTCTTTTCCAATGAGTCAACTCTTCGCATGAGGTGGCCAAAGTACTGGAGTTTCAGCTTTAGCATCATTCCTTCCAAAGAAATCTCAGGGCTGATCTCCTTCAGAATGGACTGGTTGGATTTCCTTGCAGTCCAAGGGACTGTCCAGAGTCTTCTCCAACACCAGAGTTCAAAAGCATCAATTCTTCGATGCTCAGCCTTCTTCACAGTCCAACTCTCACATCCATACATGACCACTGGAAAAACCATAGCCTTGACTAGGCGGACCTTTGTTTAAGGGCAATAGGAATGTGTAAAAGTGTAAAATGGAGTGAAATGAATGGTGTTTAACAAATATTACTAACTGCAGCATAGAGCAAGAATCCACAATCCATAGCCCCTGGCCGCATCCAATCTGCCACCTTTTTTTGTACAGTTGTCAGCAGTTTTTACATTTTAAATTGTTTTTTAAAAATCAAAAGAACAATATTTCATGATGTGAAATTATAGGAAAATTATACTTCAGTGTCATAAATAAAATGTTGTTGGGAGACTGTCACACTCGTTGTTTATGTATTATTTATGGTTTCTTCTGTCTTACAGCTGCAAAATTGAGCAATATAGACTCTATAGCCTGCAAAGCCTAACATATTTACAACCTTATCCTCTACAGAAAGAGTGCCAGCCCCTAGTATAAAGGATGTTTTTAGAAAAGGAAATCATCAGTATAGATAGATCTCCCCATTTTCTGCCTATTCATTCTCTGCCCTTCTCTGTGCCATGGGGACTCACTCTTAAGGACAGCATCACTCAGAATGGGTTTCCACTTTAGGTTTTGTTTAATCAATAGGCATCACCTGGCAGAAGACAGGAGGGAAAGAGGAGAGAGACTGGAATATTCCTCCCCTCCTAGCACATTCTGGCTGATGCCTTGGCTCTCTGAGACTACAACTCAGAGGAGCCACTGGGCTCCAGTTCTCTGCAGGCTGCAATAAAACATTTCCCTCTCTTTGCTAGTGTTTGGGAATGTCTGGGCGTCTCAACACTCCTCGTTGGTTTCCTCACCCACAACTCTGTAAAGCTTTTTAATTACCATTAAAATCTTAGTTCAGAGTGTTTTCTGTCTCCTACCATGATCAGACTTAAAGAAAGCCACCATAGTGTTCAGAGGAAGTACATTTCTAGCTAGGACAGAAGGAGGTGTGACAGGAGATGGAGAGGAGATGCGAGAGAAGAGTAGGAAGTGAATGAACAGGACTTAGTGATAAATTTGGGAAGTAAGGTAAAGGGGAGGTTTATTACATTGACCTTGGTTTCTAGGTTTTGTATCTGGAGGAGTGGTGGGAGAGATCTATATTTAGGAGCTAAGTTTATGAACTCACTTCCCCCTAACATTTTATTATGAAAAAATACAAACTAAGAACTCATTTGGGGGCATGTAGATTGGGAGTTCATTGGAATCATACAAGAAATAATATCAAGTAGGCTACTGGATATTTGAATCTGGAGCTTGGCAGAGAGGCATAGGCTACAGAAACCTTTTCTCAATTATCTGTGGCAACTGAAGCCTTGGTCTTCTGAATTCTCTCTCTGGTTAGTTTCTCAAGAAAGTCTTTCCTTCTGCTCCACTCTTGCAGCCTAATTAGTGTGCCCCTGTACTTTGCTGTTATAGCACCACTTTTCACCTGAAAGTGAAAGTCACTTAGTCGTGTCTGACTCTTTGTGACCTCATGGTAGTCCACGGAATTCTCCAGGCCAGAATACTGGAGTGGGTAGCCTTTCTCTTCTCCAGGGGATCTTCCCAACCCAGGGATTGAACCCGAGTCTCCTGCATTGCAGGCGGATTCTTTACCGACTGAGCTATTTTACATGATTAGTTACTTGATGTCTTCCCAAGTAGAATTTCATTTCTATAAAAGCAAGAAGCTTATCTTTTTTAGTGTAGCATCCCTACCTAGCACATGTCTTGTGCAGAGTGGGAATTATTTATTTATTTATTCATGGCTGCTCTGGGTCTGCGCTGTGCTCAGGCTTTCTCTAGTTGTGATGTAGTTGTGGTGCACAAGCTTAGTTGCCCATGGCATGTGGAATCTGAGACCAGGGATTGAACCCAAGTCCCATGCACTGGCAGGCAGATTCTTAGCCGCTGGACCACCAGGGGTATCCATAGTAGGAATTTTTTAATGGTTAAGTAAACAAATGAACCAACCAATGTTTGGACTCCTTTGTTGCACTGGGGCTGACAGCTATTTGCATGTTCTGAAACTCAGGATTATTATTTTTTTCATTTATTTTATGTTTGGCTGTGCTGGGTCTTCATTGCTACACGTGGGCTTTCTCTAGAAGCAGCAAGCAGGGGCTACTCTCTAGGTGCAGTGCACAGACCTCATTGTGGTGGCTTCTCTCGTGCAGCCCAGGCTCTAGGTAGAAGGGCTTCAGTAGTTGTAACCCAGGAC
The DNA here is from genome assembly GCF_001704415.2 of Capra hircus. Classification (NCBI taxonomy): domain Eukaryota; kingdom Metazoa; phylum Chordata; class Mammalia; order Artiodactyla; family Bovidae; genus Capra; species Capra hircus. Next base: position 68,125,170 of record NC_030808.1, read on the forward strand.
TGACTGACTCCGAAGCATGTGGAATCTTCCCAGGGAAAGTGAAAGTTGCTCTGTCATGTCCAACTCTTACTGACCCCATGGACTATACAGTCCATGGAATTCTCCAGACCAGAATACTGGAGTGGTAGCCTTTTCCTTCTCCAGGAGATCTTCCCAACCCAGGGATCAAACCCAGGTCTCCCGCATTGCTGGTGGATTCTTTACCAGCTGAGTCACAAGGGAAGCCTGGAGTCTTCCCAGATCAGGGATCAAATTGACGTCTCTGTACTGCAAGGCAGAGTCTTAACCACTGGACCACCAGGGAAGCCCAAGACTCAAAATTATTCAGGACTCAGTCCTTTGAGCCTAATAGGGAAGTTTAGGTCCCTGTAGTATCATGGTTACTCAGCTTGGTCTAGGCCGTATTTTGTAATTTAGTACCTTGGACCAATGACTTTTTCCAGTTGGCTCACCTCTGAAGTGTGAAAGTATTTGTTCATGTTTAACCATGTTTCAGTTTATAGGAAACCATCAAGGTTGCAAAGTATATGAAAATCTAAACTAAAAACACAGTTAAGATTTGTAGCTAGGAAACAAGAATCGGCTGTGAACTGAATAATAAATTAAAGCTTAGAAACATGAGCTCAGTTCTGCTTGGAAAGATCTGAGACTGCTCTATTGCTTTTCCTCAAGTCATTTGATGACTTCTGTAATTATTTCTAACACAAGGGTTCTTAACTTTTTGAAATCCTATACAATTTTGAGAATTTGCTAGAAGCTTTTAAATTTTTCCTCAAAAAATGCAAATGTGCACATTGATGAAACATTCTTATACAACATTATCAGAGGCATTCAGGAGCCTCTCCAAAAATTTCAGGTTAAGAATCCCATTCTTACATGATTCAAACTCAGCTTTCCACACTTGAGTGTCCAGCAGCTTCTGTTCTGGGGCCCTGGGGGTCTTGGAAGTTTTTGGTTAACTGGGGCTAGAGAGGTGCCTGATTGAACAGCATCCAGGAGAGAGGGGGCATGGAGCACACAGAAAGTGGAATTGAGCCATAAACTTTGCTTTTACTACTGAAGCTTTAAATATATCTGCAGTCTTCTCTTTAATCAAAATAGCTTAATTTAGGATGAGAGAGCCCACTTTTTTTGTTCCAAAAAATCCTGGTTTTATTGCTTCCTGAATGTTGTTCTTTTTAAAGGAGACATACAAACCATATGTTACAAGGGTCTCAATTAGACAGCTTAGCTGAGGTCATGCTAGGACTCAGATATTTCTGGTCACGATAGGAAGGGCAGTGGGATGGGTCTGAAAAGGGTCTGTTGGCAGCAATGACCAAGTGGGCCCCTCTGAAATGATCTCAACTAGGGAAGCTACACAAAGTAGTCGGTCTGGAACAGTGTGTCAGTTTGAAGGTCAAGGTTGTGATTTTACAGCAGCACAGTGTCAGTCACTCATTGCCTGCAGCCCCCAGGACTGGCTCTCACCCTACGAGAGAAACAATAGTGATCGAAATGCTAAAAATCGTTAAAGTCTCTGTAAGGCCTTGTGCAGAGGCTGGTGGCATCTCATCCGTATGCTTTCAAAGGTTGCTTATTGTGTACATCTGTAACTTCCTACATAAGAGCTTTTTATTTTTCTGGAGTAAAAGGAGCAAGCTCAGACCATGAGCTGGTCAAGCCGTTAATGCCAGAAAGTGAATGCCTCTTAGCTGATGCTGGATGGAGAGTTGCCTCAGCCCTCAGGTTGGGTAACCGTGAGGCGTGATCTACACTGCCTCCAGAGTCCTCCAGGGATAACTGGCTTGATAACATGTCTCTACTGGCTTTCTTCCTTTCACCGTGTTACGGTCTGTACTCCCCTTCCACTGTTCCTGGGATTGCCTCCCAAACAAACTACATACATTTAAATTCTTGTCTCAGAGGCTGTTTCTGGGGAAAAACTATGATAGTCACTGTGCATGTAGGGCAGCACAAGGGTGGAACCAAACAGACCTGAACTCAAATTCCTTCTTACCAGTGACAATGAATAACTTAATTTCCCTAAGACCAGTTTTTCATCTATAAAATGGGGATAGTAGCACTGACTTTGTACGGTCAGGTCATTAAGAAAAAATTGAGGATGTCTGTAAAGTGTTGTGCACAGTGATTTGCACACAGGAAGTGCTTAATAAATGCTGGCTGTGATCATTAATGTATCATTCATACTATTAACACAGTATAGCACAGGTAGACGGGAAGGCTGTTTTTCACCATCGGGGTGACTGCTGCAGCAGGTTAACTCGGGAGATGTGCTGTAGATGAGATGTGCTGTGCAGATGTGCTGTGTCCCTGAGGAACGTCTCTGGTTTCGTAATATCAATGTCTGGAGGAAGCATCACCTCTGGGAGCAGGAGAGGAGGAAAACGGCAGACACTAACTGGTGGCTTGGAAGATGAGCAATGGACTCTGCCCCACTGGTATTGCCAGTTGTGCTGAGTCTCAACTGATGGCTACAGTACTACCGATGATTTCATGTCTGTGTTCAGGATTCATTTTGATGGCTAAGGTTTCATTAGCCTCACTCTTCAGGGATTAGGCTCAGGACTACTGAGGTTTAGTTTCTAATTTCAATCTGTTTTCTCAAATGTACAAAAGATATTTTAACTTTTATTATTCTATGAACTTGTTGTCTTAGGGTCTTTCAAACTGGGGCTGTTCCCTCAGCTCCCCTTCACTCCTCACTGCCAGGCAAGATCATATTGAAAATTCTTTGGTCACAGTGAAAGAGAAATAGAGAGACTGAGGCAGGTTAAAAGATGTCAGTCCCTCTCTCAGTCAGTTCAGTTCAGTCACTCAGTCGTGTCCGACTGTTTGCAACCCCATGAATTGCAGCACGCCAGGCCTCCCTGTCCATCACCAACTCCCGGAGTTTACCCAAACTCATGTCCATCCAGCTGGTGATGCCATCCAGCCATCTCATCCTCTGTCATCCCCTTCTCCTCCTGCCCGCAATCCCTCCCAGCATCAGGGTCTTTTCCAATGAATCAACTCTTTGCATGAGGTGACCAATGTATTGGAGTTTGAGCTTTCACATCAGTCCTTACAAAGAACACTCAGGACTGATCTCCTTTAGGATGGACTGGTTGGATCTCCTTGCAGTCCAAGGGACTCTCAAGAGTCTTCTCCAACACCACAGTTCAAAAGCATCAATTCTTTGGCACTCAGCTTTCTTCACAGTCCAACTCTCACATCCATACATGACCACTGGAAAAACCATAGCCTTGACTAGACGGACCTTTGCTGGCAAAGTAATGTCTCTGCTTTTCAATATGCTATCTAGGTTGGTCATAACTTTCCTTCCAAGGAGTATGTGTCTTTTAATTTCATGGCTTCAGTCACCATCTGCAGTGATTTTGGAGCCCCAAAAAATAGTCACTGAAGGCAATAGCACCCCACTCCAGTACTCTTGCCTGGAAAATCCCATGGATGGAGGAGCCTGGTAGGCTGCAGTCCATGAGGTCGCTAAGAGTCAGGCACGACTGAGCGACTTCACTTTCACTTTTCCCTTACATGCGTTGGAAAAGGAAATGGCGACTCACTCCAGTGTTCTTGCCTGGAGAATCCCAGGGACAGAGGAGCCTAGTGGGCTGCGGTCTATGGGGTCGCACAGAGTCAGACACGACTGAAGCGACTTAGCAGCAGCAGCAGCAACCCTGATTAATTACAGTGCAGGGTTTCACCTGCAGTGCTTCAGCCTTCCAAACAACCGAAGGCTCCAGAGTGGATATGACTGATGGGTCACTCTGGCTGATGGCAAACAGCAGGGAGAATTAGTTGTTCCCTACCCTCTGCAGGTGTGGCCAGATGACCACAGGGGTAGAATTCATTTCAGTCCTTTTGTTTCACTCTAGGGCTTGTGGTGACATCCCATCACAGTCTTCTTTTACTTATTTAGATATTAATGAACAAAAATTTCCCCAATTCAGTGGAGAGGTGCATGCATTATGAAAAAGGCAACATGGTTTTTATACAAAAACAACTTACAAGAGGAGATAGTATTATAGATAGAAAGGCAACCTGGGCACACCTGGCCTTAAGAACAGTAACCACACAGTCTGTTCAACTTGTGGCTACCTGGGAGAAAGAAAAATCTGGTAACCTTGTCAGAAGGTCTTAAGCTCATGCAGGGAGATTTTCCTAAGAGGGTCTCATTATATCTGGATATGGTGTCAGCACCTTAATGTGGAAACTTCAATAATCATCTCTGAAATGCTTTTTAATGCCTCTTAGGGTGCTTACAGAGAAGGCAATGGCACCCATTCCAGCACTCTTGCCTGGAAAATCCCATGGACAGAGGAGCCTGGTGGGCTGCAGTCCACGGGGTCTCTAGGAGTCGGCCACAACTGAACGACTTCACTTTCACTTTTCACTTACATGCACTGGAGAAGGAAATGGCAACCCACTCCAGTGTTCTTGCCTGGAGAATCCCAGGGATGGGGGAGCCTGGTGGGCTGCTGTCTATGGGGTCGCACAGAGTCGGACACGACTGAAGTGACTTAGCAGCAGCAGCAGCAGCAGCAGCAGGGCACTTACAGAGAAGGCAATGGCACCCCACTCCAGTACTCTTGCCTGGAAAATCCCATGGACGGAGGAGCCTGGTGGGCTGCAGTCCATGGGGTCGCTAAGAGTCGGCCACGACTGAGCAACTTCACTTTCACTTCTCATTTTCATGCATTGGAGAAGGAAATGGCAACCCACTCCAGTGTTCTTGCCTGGAGAATCCCAGGGACGGGGAAGCCTGAAGGGGTTGCACAGAGTCAGACACGACTGAAGCGACTTAGCAGTCATAGCAGCAGCGGGGCGCTTACATTAAAGTGGTTTTAAGTTCATGTTTTATCTTCACATTAGACTGTGAGCTCCTTGAAGGCAGAATTCATATATGATTTATTTGTATATGCCCAGAAGCCAGCATAGTTCCTGGCCAGGGTTGCCAGGTGTAGCAAAAAAGAATAAAACAGAAATTACTAAAAAAAAAAATGTCGTTTGTCCAACTGAGTGTTCTGTATTTTACCTGGCAGTCTTGTCCCTGGTATACAGCTAGCTTCAATAAACATTGGTGAGTGAATGAATGAGTGAATGAACTAGCATCAAAACAACAAATGGAGAAATAAACTGGTAAAAACGTGGATTGATTATGTAAAAGATGCTCATGTAAATTATGCCTAACAGTCACAGAACATCAAAACTGCATCTGGATAACATTCCACCTCTGAAAACCCGACAGCCTGGCCTTCACTCGAGATGTATTTTCTATCCATGCTTCATCAGTCACTTTACACAGTGTCCGTATGGGAAGAATACTAATCTTCCGTTAATCGAGGTGTAATGTCTCAACAACTTTACGTCTTACATCTTACATCTCAACAACTTACATCTTAATTCCACACATTTCTGATTTCATATGTTTGCCTAATTGTTTATTAGTGTGTACCAGTTACACAAGAAAATTGACTTTGGATGGTATATGGGGTTCAGTCCTTCTGAAGCACAATCATCTCTGTATCTTCCTTTAAAATTGCCAAAAGTGTGCTTTTATTCCAGCCGAACCCTGGGGTTTTGGGTGAAGTCATTCACCTTGATTAAACCATCAGGACCAATACTGTTTGGGAAAGAAAATTGGGGTGTTAGTTTATTTAACATGTAATCTTAAGAAAGACAATATATGAACAACTCTCTCCCTCCAACTTAATTCTGCTGTGGCTCCTGCCCTCCTCACCTTCTCTTCTCTTTCTCTGACCTCTTGTCTGTCTGTTCCTCCTCCACCCCGCCTCCATCACTGGTCAGACCTGAATGTGAGCCGAGTCTGAGTCAGGAGGGCTTGCTGAAGCACAGGTGCCTGGTCTCACCCCCAGAGTTTCTGATTTGATGGGCTTAGGGTACAGCCTGAAAAATTGCATTTCTAACACGTTCCCAGGTGCTGCTGCTGCGGGTCTGGGTGGCACTCTAAGAGTCACTGTCCTATAGCATTCTCTCTCTTCCATTGCCCCTTCTCTTTCTGATCCCTATTTACTGTTCTTCACAACATTCCTCTGTTCCCAGAGCTGCATAATAATCTCACTATGCCTTGGTCTGCTGGATTTGTTTTCCATACACTCTTTCCCCTCCAATTGCTAAATGTTTGCTTACACTTCCTGTTCAATGTAGTTCAGCATGCGACTGACGTGTGATGCTGAGATCTCCCCATCCACTTCAGCGATATACGTGTAGAGAAACTGGAAGGTGCTGAAAGGGATCCGGGGAGGGCCGCTGTCGTGGTCCGATGACAACACTTCACACACTATCTTGAGAGTTTTGGCAATGGTCTGTAAAGCCAGGAGGTTAAGTGAGGAGAAGCTCACTACTCCACACTAAATTCCTAAGATCAGTTTAGTTACAACAAAGAAAACAAAAACCTTGCTCTCATAAAATTAAGTGGGGATGATGCAATATTCTGGAAAGCTTGAATTTTTTATGCCGAGCATCAGTGAATTCAATCTCAAAATATTGAGTATCTACTGGGTGTCTTTCTTTTTTTGTTGTGGCAACCCTATCTATTCACAAAATAACTACTTTAAAGAAACCACAACTACCATCTCTATGGAAGATAATGATTAGAATATATAAACAGCAAACCCTCTTATCAGAAAGGTAAAATCAAACTTAGGTCAAATGAATACACTTATATTAATAATAAAGATTAGTTACCTGAATGTCCAAACAAACGGTGTGAATCACTAAAGTCCTCCAAGAGTAAATGTTAGAAGTAAATGGAAAATCTTTGAACTGTGTTACTATTTTATCTCCTTTATTACCTTTCTTTTCCCCATATGATTTTCTTAAATCACTTGCTTCTCATTTTGAAAATATACTCGCCTCTCTTTCTACTGGGTGTCTTTCTATAATATTTCCTTTCCTTTCTTGGTGGGAGGGATGCTTTCAAGGAATTAAGTTTATAGACTGTTGAATGCTTTAAGACATTTATTACCTTAATGAGAATAACCTCACTTAAGGAGGGGAATTTGATTTTGCATCCTACAAAATTAGAAAATTTCTTCTTACTTCTCTCTGGTCTTAGCTCTAAAGGGCTGCAGTGATTAGGACACACTGGAGCCAGGCCACAGGAGGGGAGCAGGCCACTTCCATTTACTCTCTGTCTCCTGCCCTTGGGAGTTCTCTCCTGGAGGCTGTTTTGAAGCGTTGTGTGAGGCAGTGTGCCAGGCGCTTCCACAGAGGAGGGCTGGGGGGTGGGCACACAGGAGGCTGGTAAGAGGTTGTCAAAGAGGATGGGGGGGCATGTGCATGACTTGAGGTCAGCGTGACAGTGGTTTTGGGTAGATTTACGAGCATGTGTGCACGAACTTCCCACCTATAGCTCATCCTCTGTGTATGTGTTTTTTTTAAGAAAGCCCTACTGTCCTACTGCCTTTGTTCTGTAGTCCTCTTCCTACAGCCTCGTCCAAATTGGGGTGCTGTTATGGGCTGCGTTATGTCTGCCCAAAATCCATATGTTGAAACCCTAACCCTTAGGACCTCAGAATGTGATTGTATTGGGAGCCTTTAAAGAGCTAATTAAGTTAAAAGGATGGTGTCCTTACAAGAAGAGGTTACGCTGCAGAGAGAGAGAGAGAGACCAGACTCATGAGTGCAGAGAGGGACGACCACATGAAGAAGAGGGCGGCAACTTCCATTCACAAGCCAAGGTGGTTCCATTTACAACCTTGATCTCAGACTTCCAGCTTCCAAGAAATATTGCTGTTGTTTAAGCCACCTAGTCTGTGGTACACTGTTATGGCAGCCCTTGCTTTTTGCCCCAAACATCTTTTATTGATTATTCAAACAACAAACCTTCAAATTCTATTGCCCTCATAAGATTTTCAAATATTTAATAAATAGATGAATGGATAAGAACTCTCTGGACTGGAGCTTTTTGGTAAACTTAAATAAACCTAAAGTAAACAGAGATCTGGGCTTCCCAGATGGCTCACTGGTAAAAAAAAAATCTCCCTGCCAATGCAGGAGACAGAGGTTTGACCCCTGGGTTAGGATCCCCTGCAGAAGGAAATGATAACCCATTCCAGTATTCTCGCCTGGGAAATTACATGGAAAGAGGAGCCTGGCAGGCTACAGTCCCTATGGTAACAAAGAGTCAGACATGACTTAGCTACTAAACAACAATAAAAAGAGGTCTGCATTCTGTCGCACAAGTTTTTTTGGTCAGATGGGGGTCCACTCCATAAAGATAACCTTTAAGCATCTTGCAAGCCTCTTTTTAAAACTCAGAGGTGAAAGCCTCAGAAAGTGAATTATTTGCTGACAAAACATGCCCTTCCTTCTAGTGAACACATCACACAACCTCTTCTTGTATATAATTGGTCTCAGTGGAACAGGAGGTTGAGAGGTATTCTAGAGGAAGAAATGCTCAGAGGGAAGAGGAACACATGCTCAAAGGGAAGTGTATCTGCGGCACTTTGAAATCACGTGTAGATTCAGGGAGCTCAAGACTGGAGTAAATGTACCTGCTTCCTAAAATGCCTGCCATTAGATTTTCTGTAAGGAGGGGACTTGATTTCCTAAATGGCACGGATATCATGGCTGACTCTCAGTTGGCAAAGTAAGGCAGGAATTTCTGGGCTTGCCTTGAAGGATATATAGATTAGCAAGAACGGAACCCTCCTCCAGATGGTGACACCCTGACCACTCCCACGTTTAAGTTCCCAGCAACAGTCCAACATGAAACAAATGGGTAAAATGGGATCGGTTCCTGGATTCACAGGGCACCCTTTGTTTACGGACTAGACCTGCAGGCTGACTTCAGCACTAGGCGCTCTTGACATAAGGATATAGGACACAAAGTCAGACACCTCGTCACCGCTCAGAATTGGTGGGTCCACTGGTATCCTGAGCCAGGCTTGAGGGTGTCTCAGTGGAAGCCGAGAAGGTGGAACAGAATCACAGGATGACAGAGGTCAAAGAACCTCATGGAACATTAATCAAACCTCCTCGTTTTAGCAGGGAAGTAGAAACATCACCTCATGGTTTTTTTTTCCCCTGGTGTGGGAGGCAGCCATATCACAGTAAACCTAGCAGCTGCAGAGGGAGGGTTGGAATTTGGTTTTCCCCAGTCACTCTAGGTTACTGTGAGGTGTGTGGATGAGAGGACTCAGACACCTCCAAGGTGGTGGGGGGCTGTGACGTGGAGCGGATGAGGGCAATCTGGAAGAGACTTAAGGAGGCCCTGAACACCAGGGAGAATGGAGGTGTGCTGGTTAGGGGACTATTGTGCCGTGAGAGAGAAAAGACCAAAGACTTCAGCTGCACAGCTAGCACCACACAGGTGAGTATTTCCACGGAGATCAGAGATGCTGGAGAGGACCGAGGGAGGTGGGAACCCTCCTACTGGGCGCGCTGAGATCCCAGCATCGCCCCTTTCCTTGAACACTCAACTGCCACCTTGCAGAGAGGAGCTGTGAGGAGAAATCTGAGAAACTGTGTAATTCACCTGAAAGCTGTTTGTAGTTACCGCAGCTGATGAAAAATTCCTGGGTTGGGTTGAATCTATTCTTTACTTAATCCACTCTTCATGGGTAGGGCAGGTGGGGAAAAGCAGGATTAACTACAGAGAAAGTACATTTCCCCCCTCCATGAGCATCTGCGAATATGGCGTGAGTAAGCTTGTGACCTTATGAGAATTTAATAAAATGTGTCAATTTTTCATTTTTCCTCTGTGATTTTCCCCCAATCCATGGGGCTATTTCCACAGAAGTGTGGCAGTGCTCATTGGCAACTCATTTCCTGGGAACAGTTTATTCATTGCATAAGAGTGCTAGGAAAGGCCATGAAAAAGGAAAAACCCCCCAAATGACCTCTTCTCTCTTCCTCTCTAAAGAAATAATTATGCTGAAAGTTGAGCAGAATCACAGGAAAAGTTGGACTACAGTATTTCTGATAACTTCTCGCAAGCAAAGTGTCAAGTACACATATTCAGGATATTTGAGAAGGAAGAACAAGGTTGTATTTAGATATACTGAATGATTCAGTCTACCTTTTTTGTACCATTTGGTTTTGGCAAAAGCAATAATTTTCTCATTAATTTTTAAATTTGTACGTATTTCAGGGATTTTTAAAAAATAATTTTTCTGACTCATTTTCGTTTGCTATTATAATAATGTTTAACAAGAGTGAGTCCACATATAATGTGTTACCTAAACCTTTTAAGTATGTATATGAACTGGTTTCTTTGAAATGGGAAAATGGCTTTTCCAATTGTAAATCAAGTCAAATTTGGAAAAGGCATGAATTTGTATGAACATCCTGTATCCATGGTGATGTCATGACTATGAATCAGGAAACAGCCTCATATCTTCTTTCCTGCTCTCTTATCTCTGATTTTTGTATTCAATTATGCTTATCATACAGTAGTTTTCTTTAAGACTGCATTTCTTTTTCAAAATCTCTCTTGTTATTTCTTCTAGGTGTCTGAAACCCAACTGTAAGCCAATCTTCGTCTACAGCTGGCTCTTGTTTATTATCTTTAGGAACATGAATGGAGGGAGTGGAGTGGTAATAAACCTAAGCGAAATTAATAAATAATCCAAAAACTGCATTTTGGTCAACTTCTCCCCAGAACCTGCTGACAGCTTTCCCTGCTCTCCTCCCCATCCCTGCTTCTGGCTAATAAGCAGAGAAATAACCTTAATTCAGAGAGGAGTGAAAGTGAAAGTGAAGTTGCTCAGTCGTGTCCGACTCTTTGTGACCCCATGGACTGTAGCCTACCAGGCTCCTCTGTCAATGGATTCTCCAGGCAATAGTACTGGAGTGCATTGCCATTCCCTTCTCCAGGGGATCTTCCCGACCCGGGGATCGAACCCAGGTCTCCCGCATTGTAGACAGACGCTTTACCATCTGAGCCACCAGGGGGAGTAGAAAAGAAGAAGTAGGCTCCTCATCAACCCTGGAGAGTTGATTGTGTGTACTACACCCACTACCCCCCTGGAGACTGTCCAGGCCCCCAAGAGATTTTCCCTTAAGGAACAAAAAACATTAAAGCTAACTTACAACTCCGAGAGAGCTACAAGCAAGGGCTAGAAACTTCAGCCACTCAATTTCCTCCGCGAAGCGGCCCACATTCATCACACTGTTAAACAGGTCCGTTGGGAGATTCAGCACCTTCCACATCTGGGCCAGCTCATCTGCATGGACGATCAGTCTGCCACCAACCTGCGGGGCGGGGGACCAACATAAGACAAGGAATGAGGGGTAGGAGGAGAGAAGGCCCTGAGGACACCTGCCAGGGCAAGGGCCCTGTTCTCCCAGCATACAGCAAAGGGTTGGGGAAGGTGTCAGGGGTCAGTGGGGACTCTGGCAGTTCTCTTTGCAAGCGCAGAGAAACGTTCAGCCCAGTGAAGAACGTTCTGAGATGTAATTTAACCACTTGAACTTCAGGTATCAGAGTTATGGGGAAAACAAACGTATATTACATTTTAATTTTTTTCTAGGTCTTTTTCTATTATCTGCTGTTTCATCCCTAGGTCATCCCTATAAGGCAGGGCAGAGAGGCAGCCTGAAAATGAAACCAAGGAGTAGAGAACTTGTCTGCAAACACTGATTAGTGGTGAAACTAGAACTAGAATAGATGTTACATCTCCTGCTTCTAGACTCCACTGAGTTCTTTGTACTAGACTCTAAATGCATTGCTTTAATACGGGGTCTATGGTCTGGATGCCTGATGCCGCTTGTTCCCAGGTACCTCGGCTCTCTGACATGTCCACTGCACAAAGCGCTTGGCAGTCAAGAGGAGAAGGGCACAAGTGGCTAGTTGTTGGCCAGCAATACAATAAGGGTGCAGATGCCCCAGTGAAGTGCTACTATGCCTTCCCTGGTCCTCTGATTCCAGTGAAATGCTAAGCCTCTGGGACCAAGGCATTTGGATAAGTCAATCTTGAATAACCTCAAACCTGTATCCTAAAATGAGGTATGGTAGTGCTAAATCATATTTCTTGGGAGTTGGCCAAGCTGCAAGTTTTCTTAGGACAGATCCTTCTCAATCATTCCCAGGACAGCTCCCAGGATGATATGGCTGTGCAGAGTCTAAAAGCAAGGCTATGTTGGTACCTGAGATAACTGGGGAACTATAATATGTCCCTCCCCAAACTCCGATTGGCATCATATCTGGACTTGATCAGTAAGGAAGACACTGTCAGGGGATGTGGACCTGCATTTTCTAGAGAGAAGGAATTCAAATTGCACTGAGCCCCTGACTGTTCTGGCAGCTTCAGGACAATGCGGAATGACCCAAGTGACAAGTCAGCGCACAGCCTATTTCAGCATCATTCCTATTTCCACAAGGGAAGATTTACTCTCAATGCATGCTTTAGTGAATTTTAAGACAGTGCTGAGTGGCCAGCTGATGATCAAGGGGAATTTTGTCTGTACCCACCCAAACTCAGTATCACCCCCACATTCCTTATCTGCACTGCCTGTTGGCACTTACCCGGGAATGCAGGATCTTTAACAGCTCCGGTGTCAGCTCAGCCCAGTTAGACAAAGCCACTCGCTCAGACCGCTCTCTCACTGGAGGAATCTCTCCACGGGACATAGCCCCAAAATAACTACAAGAAAAAAGGGGGTGGGGGAGCAGCCTGTACTTCAGTGGCCTCTGGCTGCTTTGGGAATCCCTTCTCCCCTTTTTTTGAGGGTAGGGGTGGAGGGAGGGAAGAACATTTATTAAGTGGCTTCTGTATGCTAGATGGACTTCCCAGGTGGCTCAGTAGTAAAAAAGTATCTGCCTGCCAAGCAGGAGATGCAGGTTTGATCCCTGGGTTAGGAAAATCCCCCAGAGAAGGAACTGGCAACCCACTCCAGTATTCTTGCCTGGAAAACCCCATGGACAGATGAGCCTGGCGAACTACAGTCCATGGGGTTGCAACTAAACAATGACAAATAGGCCAGATGTTGTTTCTAGTTCATTTATCCACAGGAAGAGCCTGAATGTGTTACTTCACACTTAAGGTATAGAGATGGCTTAGGGAATAAGCCAATTTGTTTTTCTCTAAGGATGTGGAATAACCAACAAAAGTTTGGCATGAAATTCCCTGAAGCACAGTGGGTCTGGGTATATTTTTTTGTCATTCCCTTCTAAATATTTTACATTTATGTGTGTACATGCACAAAAAGAGACATACACACATATACAGGCATATGTGTGTTGAGATATAATAATATATATATAGTATATGTACATACACGTCTATATATATGCATGCATATAAAAGGAAAGAAAATTATTGTTGTTTTAAATCCCCTACTCTTTTTTATGAAGGAAGAATCCTAGTACCTGAAGGACCTTTCTTTCCAACATAAAAATTGTTATGCTTCGTATGATGGCTATCTACATACTGAAAGTTGGTATTAGTCAGTGGTGCTACATGCTGTGTGCTAAGTCACTTCATCATGTTCAACTCCTTGTGATCCTATGAACCATGGCGTGCCAGGCTCCTCTGTCCACAGGATTCTCCAGGCAAGATTGCTGGAGTGGGTTGCCATGCCTTTCTCCAGAGGATCTTCCCAACCCAGGGACTGAACCAGCATCTCTTAGGCCTCCCACATGGGCAGGTGGGCTCTTTTCCACCTGCTCCGCCTGGGAAGTCCCATTAACTAGTGAGAGTCTCCTGCATTGGCAGGCAGTTTCTTTACTCCTGAGCCACCTGGGAAGCCCTAAAATCTTCCTTTATCTTCCCTCAAAATGTCAGCACTGCTTGAACATCAGTGCTTTGTGAAATGCACTTTGTTTTGGTGCAGCGGGAAAAACACTGAGTTCTCTTTTGGGATTGACCTATGAAGGAAACTGGCTGTCTGCAGCAGAGAACAGACATGGGCAGTTGATCCACAGGGCACTGATGCTATGTGGAAAGGCCTGTCTCCATTAGAAGCCTTGTTATTGACTACCCATGGATCACAGCCTCTGCCCCTCGCTTACTTTTTATTAATTTCTCCAGCTCCAGGCAATATACAAAGAATTCAGATGAAATTTTATAAAAGCCCATTTTAGGGTGAAGTTATACAATGATGAGATGGTTGGATAGCATCACAGATTCAATGCACATGAACTTGGGTAAACTCCAGGAGATAGTGAGGGACAGGGAGGCCTGGCGTGCTGCAGTCCATGGTGTCATAAAGAGTCGGAACAACATACAAGGATGGGGTAAACCATGGTCTGTCTCTAAGCCATCACACAATGCAGAGCAATAGCTTCCGACCAAAACATCTTCCAGGCGCCCCTTGGAGGTCATCCACAGGGAGGACACAAGAAATACTTTCAGGTCACTCTACTAATGTACATGAGTGGTCTCTGCAGACCCGGTCAGTGTGGGGGTGGGTGTGACTCAGCAGCATCTTTGGACCTTGTAGCAGAGTTGGTTAGAGTATGTGGAAATGAGCCTATAGTCATAGCTGTAATCCTCTGTGGGTTATCTGGCTTCATTTGTAGTGAGCATTTCCATGGTTCTTCACATTTGTGTGGTCACATGTACCCAACACAAGACAAATGAGTTTGTGTCCTGCTGACATCTGGGAGGTGGTTTCTTCATGGATGGTACATATGCAGGGAAACTTTGGCTCGTGGTAAATAGACATTTTGTCTTGAAAATACTTTGTGGAGTTTTATCTCTAAAATGCTGCAGGTTTCTAAGCCACATAAAACCATCTGACAAGTGCTTTCTGTGTCTGAATAGATGGAAAGTGCTCTTAGGTCATGTTCTCCTTTTTCACTGTAGTTAAACTACAAACTGATTCTTCACGGATATCTAAAACACTTACAGCACACGATATGATATGGAAGCAAGCAAACTACAACAGTGAAATATTTTCTCCCATAAATGTCAGGGACACTACCAAGAAATGTCATTTTTCTTGCTATAAAGCAGCAGTGTAAGAACAATAAAATTAGGTTTTAAACTATCGTATAGTATAAAAGTCTGTCTGGGTGTGCCAAAGGAAATTAGTCTTCTGATGCTTAAAGTTCAGTCCTAGATGCTATATATAAAATTGAGAATGGAAAACTAACCAGCGTTCATTACCAGGCAAAGCAACCCCACTTGTGTCTTGTTTTTATGAGCGCTACTGGCTCATTTTCCTTCCATTTGTAGAAACTTGATACTAGCCCAGCCCAGGAGCAGGAGCACACGGGCCTGGGAGACTCTGTGAGGGTCCTCTTGGAATACATCTTGAGCCTTCTCAGAGGTATCAGTGCTTCCTCCTCACCACCTGCTCAATGGACCTCCTCAACCTCTGGAGGAAAGTGCTCTCCCCTCCCCTAACCTACCAGCTCTGGTCTGCAGCCTCTGACTCCGCACCCCCTCTCCCAGTGAAGCCCTACTAAGGAGACCATCACCAAACAGTAAAAATAGCCTGAAAGTGGTCCCTGGGAGGATTGGTCCACTCCTAACTCTGCCCCAAGCCTCAGTTCCCCCATTTCAAGCAGGCACTTTTGTCTAAGGAGCAATTTCGTAGCTGGGAGCCTTTCTGTGTGAAGTTGTTTCAATCCCGGCTAGCAGTTACTGTGTGAGCTCCTTCCACTGAGCAGCCTCTGGAGGTGTCTCCTGAAAGAGGACACCCGTGTTTGAGGCACACTGAAGCCAGGCCGCTGCTCCGCCTGCTCCCATCACTAGCGCAGTGTGGAATCCTTATGCTGAAGGAACAGATTAGTTCAAAGAAGTCAAGAAAATAGCAATTTCCCCAAAGACGAGATACAAAGTGTCTGTGGCTAGGCTCAAGAATGAGCTTTAACAGGAGTAGAGGAAAGGATCTCATTAGAGGCTTTAACTCAGGAGAGAACCCACTTGGACTGATCCCACACAGTCCGCCCCGCTGGCTCATCGCATAGCTCCCCCACAGGTGCACTGCTGCCATCTGGTGGTGAAATCTGAGACTGAGGCTCTGATTTACATCAGGGAAAGGCCGGCTAAAGCTCCAAGAGACTCTGGGACGTTCTTTCCACTGGGACAGGGAGTGGGGGAGGGGCGGGGGTGGGAGCAGGGACCCAGTGGAGTGTGCTTGTGTGATATGTGATGTGGTAATCTAACTCTTGCTGATTGCCCTAGGACACTTTGACTATAGCCCTGGCGTCCTATCTCTCAGTCTGGTTCACTAAGAGGGCTTCCATCCTCTTAGTTTGCGGGATTTCTGTATGGATTTAAAGTACCAAAGCAACGTGACCGCTGAACATCACAAAGATTATGCTAATCAGTCCAGACTCCCAGGCTGCAGCCATGACAACCTCCTCCCAGTTTTGCAAACCTTCCCTCCTCCACCCGCCACCTCCACCTCCAAGGGGAGCCAGGGGCTGGAGGTGAGAAAGGAGTACATACTCTGCAGCCCACTGGATGAGATCCTGCGGCTGGGACCGAATGGCGGCTTTGGTGAATTGCTTCAGCAATTCCGGCAGCTCCGGGGGGATGCATATTTGCTTATCTGTCTGAGGCATTGATTGATTGACCTATTGTCAGAGGAAAAATAAAATAAAATGAGAATCTTTGAATCATAAGATGACAGGAATCTTCGACAGGAGGTTACCCAGCCTCTGTGAGACACTCTCAATACTGGGGCTCACTACCCCACAAGACAGACCTATTGTTACACGACTCCGGAAGTTAGAAGGCCTTCACTAATCCCTGCTTTCTGTTGTTGTAATTAATTCTTTCGTTTACTTAAAAAACACACAATATTATTTGTTCATTAAAAAAGTAGAGATTAGCTTTGCGAAGTGGTGGTATCCTGGCCAATGAGGTTTATCCGAGGTAGGATTATTGCTAATTAAAAAAAAAAAAAGTAGAGATCAATAAGAAGTAAACAAAAAGACCTCTAATGATAGCACCCCAAAATACTGAATCTCTCCATTCAGAATTTTTCCAATGTAAATATATATTTGTATAAATAAAAATGGGTTCATGCAAAATAATTTGCTCAACATCAGATTACTACCATCTTCCACATCACACAACTCTTATTGGCCCCATAAGAGTTGTAGCAAAATTTACTCTGTGAATCCTCCATTACTTGACATTGTATTACACATTTCCAAATAAAATTAATCATTAAAGAGCCATTTAATGAACAGCTCTCTATACCTTTGCAGGTATACTCATCTACTTTAATTGTAAAGAGAAACTTGTATGTTTCATTCAAAAAGGTCCAGGGTAAATTGAAACAAAACATGAAAATCCATAGATAGTATACAACACCATGCACAAAGGAACGACAGATGAAAAGACTGTTTGCTTTAACATAGAGGATAAATGTTCTGAAAAGCCTGTCTCTTCTAAACACCTGGATATGAGACAAATCCCAGCAAACACACCTTTCAAATTGCTTTGCTGAGCTTGCAAGAAAGTGAGGGGAATCCTCACATGCCACATAAGTAAGACAGAAATGAGAGTGGAAAGCAAATGAAGAGGTTAGGGCTGGCTTGGGGCAAATGTAGATGCTAGGAACTGAGGCTTTGAGATAAAAGGCCAGGCAAGGAGTGAAAAAGTAAACAGCTGAAAGGAAGACTCTTATTCCCTTAAACCTGAAACCCTTCAGAGTTCACACACTTAGTGTGAAAGGATGCGACTGAGAATACCTGCCTACTTGCAAGGGACAAGTGGCACAGAAATCTTTCTCCCTTGCTGCTTCTTTTGTTGTTGGTTAGTAGCTAAGTCATGTCCAACTCTTTGTGACCCCATGGACTGTAGGCCATGGACTGTAGCCCTACAGTCCATACGATTTCCCAGGCAAGAACACTGGAGTGGGTTGCCATTTCCTACTCCAGGGTTGCTGCTTCTTATTGGGCGAGAAATAGTCTCCCACAAATATGCAGCCACGAGCTAGGTCTAAGTTTTAAATTTATACTACCAGCCTGCTGGGAAATCTCAAGACAAGAAATTAAAGTGGTATCAGGTTGGTGGTACTCCATTATCTTCCATTTTGTGTACTATTGTTCAGAGGAAGAAGGGTCTAAAGACATCAATTTTAGACTTTGTAAAAAAGTCAGATATGCATACAAAAATTCAAGGGTAATTACCGTAAAAGTAATATAACCACTAATCAGTAGAAATAAAAAAAGGAATTAAGAGTAATAACAACACAACTTGATTGATCCAAAAGAAGGCAAGAAAAGAGGGACTGGGGGAAGCATAGGAAAATTGGATAAATGACATGATAGAAGAGAAGTCACATATATCAGGACTCAGTAAAAAGGAAAGGTCTTAAATAAAATACAGAAATTGTCAGACTGGATTTTTTAAATATCTAGTTGCAGGCACACCTGAAAAGACTCAAGCACACAGAAAGGCTAAAGGTAAAAGGACGTATGGATAAACAGGCAAATAATAACCAAAGGAAAGTTGATGTAGATGAGTCAAAACCAGATGAAAGAGACTTTAAGGCACAAAGCATGTAAGAATAAAGAGGGTCACTACATAATATAAAAGCTTCAATTCATTGGGAAGATAGCACAGTCCTCAGCAAGTATCACCAGGATGAATCTCATGATGCTGGGAGGAAAAAGCCATATATTAGTTAGGGTCACAAATATAAGAATAGCATTACAAGAAATTAAATTATAAATTATTATGCTTATAATATTATAAGAAAGAGCAAAGGATGATGAACACAAATTCAGAATGGTATTGTCCTTGATAGGGGAGGGAGAGAGATACCATCAGGGAGGGAGATGCGACAGGAGTCCCAACACTATCAGGAATGTTCTATGTTTTAAGCTTACATGCGTGTTTCATCATTTTTATGCCTAAATTTAGTTAAGTATTTTATTTGTATGTATGAAATAGTTCATAATTTTAAAAGTTATTGTTACAAGTTGATTGTTTCTGATAACTTTTCAATTCATTTTATCTAGCAAGGGACAGTAACTTAGTTTGCTCATATTGTCTGCTCATAACTATATATATATATCTGGTTAAAGTGATCAACTGTATTTATCAAACAAGTCAATCCTAAAGGAAATCAACCATGAATACTCATTGGAAGGATTCATGCTGAAGCTCCAACACTTTGGCCACCTACGCAAAGAGCCGACTCATTAGAAAAGACCCTGATACTGGGAAAGATTGAGGGCAGGAGAAGAACGGGTGACAGGATAAGATGGTTGGATGGCATCACCAACTCAAACATCATGAGTCTGAGCAAACTCCGTGAGAGAGTGAAGGACAGGGAATCCTGGCCTGCTGCACTCCATGGGGTCACTAAGAGTTGGACATGACTGTTAGTTAACAGGTATAATTTCAGTTTAGAAAGATGAGAAAGTTGTGAAGATGGATGAGGGTGATGGCGTCACAAAAATGTGAAGGTATCGAATGCCACTGAACTGTACACTTAAAAATGGTTAACATGGTCAGCTTTATGTATATTTCCCCACCAAATACACATGTGTAAAACACATTTACATATACAGAAATACATGTATAATATATCTAACAAATATTCTTGTTGTTGTTCAGTCACTCATTCTCCATCTCCCAAGTCCCCTCTCTAGATTTGTTTTTGAACACAAAGCCACCATTCCTCAGTCATTTGGCCTCTAAGCCCTGGAGCCTCGATTCTCTTTAGTCTGTTGAATCTGTCACTAAATCTCATTGATGTTTCATTTGACATGTGTCTCCTACTCATCCCTTCCTCTTTATTTTCACCTCATTTACTCTGGTTCAGTCCTTCACCTCCTAATGGGCTACCCTATCTCGGGTTATTCTCTGGTCTCTCCTGACTGGTATGTCCTGATCTACCTTCTAAGCTGCTAATAGGTCAGAAAGTCCAGCTGACAAAATGACAATCCAATCCTGACTTTCAAGGCTCTCCATTATTTGTATATAGAATTTTACAGTATAAATTTTTTTATTTTACAATACTGTATTGGTTTTGCCGTACATTGACATGAATCTACCACAGGTGTACATGAGTTCCTAACCCTGAACCCCCCCTCCCACCAACCCTCCCCATATCATCTCTCTGGGTCATCCCAGTGCACCAGCCCCAAGCATCCTGTATCCTGTATCGAACTTAGACTAGCGATTCATTTCTTACATGATAGTATACATGTTTCAATGCCATTCTCCCAAATCATCCCACCCTCTCCCTCTCCCACAGAGTCCAAAAGTCTGCTCTTTATATCTGTGTCTCTTTTGCTGTTTCTCATACAGGGTTATCATTACCATCTTTCTAAATTCCATATATATGTGTTAGTATACTGTATTGGTGTTTTTCTTTCTGGCTTACTTCACTCTGTATAATAGGCTCCAGTTTCATCCACCTCATTAGAACTGATTCAAATGTATTCTTTTTAATGGCTGAGTAATACTCCATTGTGTATATGTACCACAGCTTTCTTATCCATTCATCTGCTGATGGACATCGAGGTTGCTTCCATGTCCTGGCTATTATAAACAGTGCTGCGATGAACACTGGGGTACATGTGTCTCTTTCAATTCTGGTTTCCTCGGTGTGTATGCCCAGCAGTGGGATTGCTGGGTCATAAGGCAGTTCTATTTGTAGTTTTTGGTTTTTTTTTTTTTGTAGTTTTTTTAAGGAATCTCCACACTGTTCTCCATAGTGGCTGTACTAGTTTGCATTCCCACCAACAGTGTAAGAGGGTTCCCTTTTCTCCATACCCTCTCTAGCATTTATTGCTTGTGGACTTTTGGATCGCAGCCATTCTGACTGGTATGAAATGGTACCTCATTGTGGTCTTGATTTGCATTTCTCTGATAATGAGTGATGTTGAACATCTTTTCATGTGTTTGTTAGCCATCTGTATGTCTTCTTTGGAGAAATGTCTATTTAGTTCTTTGGCCCATTTTTTGATTGGGTTATTTATTTTTCTGGAATTGAGCTGCAGGAGTTGCTTGTATATTTGGGGGATTAGTTGTTTGTCAGTTGCTTCATTTGCTATTATTTTCTCCCATTCTGAAGGCTGTCTTTTCACCTTGCTTATAGTTTCCTTTGTTGTGCAGAAGCTTTTAATTTTAATTAGATTCCATTTGTTTATTTTTGCTTTTATTTCCAGTATTCTGGGAGGTGGATCATAGAGGATCCTGCTGTGATTTATGTCGGAGAGTGTTTTGCCTATGTTCTCCTCTAGGAGTTTTATAGTTTCTGGTCTTACATTAAGATCTTTAATCCATTTTGAGTTTATTTTTGTGATAAATTTTTACTAGTATTTACCAACATAAATTTCTAACACATAGTTTACTCTGGCCACTTTCCAAAAATTCAAAGCTAAACACTTTCCCACTGTTAGTAATACTCCATCCAGTTTCCTCTTTCCCTCAGTATGTTGCTAATTCAGGCTGACTTAGTTGAGGGGTCCTCCCTCTTTCTTTCCATCTGTTAAAACCCTGCACACCCTCACCAAGATTCATCTTGAGTCTGTGCTATGCCACGAGCCTTCCTACAAAACTTGAGTACCATCACATATTCTTTGTAGTACACATTTTACCATTTCATCCTATTCTGCCTTTCAGTTCATTTCAGTCACTCAGTCATGTCCGACTCTTTGCGACCCCATGAATTGCAGCACGCCAGGCCTCCCTGTCCATCACCAACTCCCGGAGTTCACCCAAACTCATGTCCATCGAGTCCATGATGCCATCCAGCCATCTCATCCTCTGTCGTCCCTTTCTCCTCCTGCCCCCAATCCCTCCCAGCATCAGAGTCTTTTCCAATGAGTCAACTCTTCGCATGAGGAGGCCAAAATATTGGAGTTTCAGCTTTAGCATCAGTCCTTCCAAAGAACGCCCAGGACTGATCCCCTTCAGAATGGACTGGTTGGATCTCCTTGCAGTCCAAGGGACTCTCGAGAGTCTTCTCCAACACCACACTTCAAAAGCATCAATTCTTCAGCGCTTAGCTTTCTTTGCAGTCCAACTCTCACATCCATACATGACCACTGGAAAAACCATAGCCTTGAATACATGGACCTTTGTTGGCAAAGTAATGTCTCTGCTTTTGAATATGCTATCTAGGTTGGTCATAACTTTCCTTCCAAGGAGTAAGCATCTTTTAATTTCATGGCTGCAGTCACCATCTGCAGTGATTTTGGAGCCCAAAAAAATTAAGTCTGACACTGTTTCCCCATCTATTTCCCATGAAGTGATGGGACTGGATGCCATGATCTTCGTTTGCTGAATGTTGAGCTTTAAGCCAACTTTTTCACTCTCCTCTTTCACTTTCATCAAGAGGTTTAGTTCCTCTTCACTTTCTGCCATAAGGGGAGGTGTCATCTGCATATCTGAGGTTATTGATATTTCTCCAGGCAATGTTGATTCCATTTTGTGCTTCTTCCAGCCCAGCGTTTCTCATGATGTACTCTGCATAGAAGTTAAATAAGCAGGGTGATAATATACAGCCTTGACATACTCCTTTTCCTATTTGGAACCAGTCTGTTGTTCCATGTCCAGTTCTAACTGTTGCTTCCTGACCTGCATACAGGTTTCTCAAGAGGCAGATTAGGTGGTCTGGTATTCTGCCTTTATAGATCTCTAAAGTAGAGCTTCCCACAAGTGGTCATGGCAGAATGGGTTACAGGTGTGCAGTGATTGATTGATGATTGTATACTTTTCATAGTGATACAAAATTTACAACCATTTTACAACTATACACAAATTTATAACAGTTGAAATTATATTTGGATATTGTTTCACTCAGTCAGTAAACTTCCAGATTTCTGTAATTATTGTTTTGGTGCTTAAGGTTTTAGGCAGAGCACGTGCCAGCAGAGATGTTTATATAGAATTTCCCCCTTTAACCACCATGTTAAAACCACCTCTGTAAGTTTGATAACTGTTTTAACTGCAATGTATTTACTGTCAGGGCCAAAGTTTTGTGCATATATGTTTCCAGTACTTAGGTCTTCCTTTGATTTAATTTTCTCTTATTTTTAAAATTTACTCCCCCAAAAGAAGGTATATGTTTTAATCATCATCATCACTTCTTTCTAATAAAACATAAATTGATTTTGTTAATTTTTTTAAATTGTGTTTTGATTTATATATTTATTTATCCTAGGTTTGTGATGTAAAATATCCAAAATCTGATTCAGTATGAAATTCTATAATGACGTTATTTGTTTGTAGAAATTAAAAAATTAAGCTCGCTTCTAAAAGCAAATAATAGTGTAAAATAATTTAATTGATTCAGTAAGAGACTGTGGGCCTTTATTACCTTATAAAAATATTTCTCAAAATACTTTAATTATACTTTAGTATGAGTAATATTTACATTTTGTGGCCAGTTTAGCATTTTAACTACTAAATTAAATGGTAGCATTTCTTAAAATTCCCCTTTTCAAAAGTGTTATGAAACTACTCTAAAGAAAATGAACAATATTATTCTATCTGAAAACTGATTTGTTACAGTAAAAAAGGCCTATAGTCTCCTTAAGTATTTTAAATATATGATTTATTTTCCTACTATAAAATATAATTTTGAATTAATATCTAATTATGATTTAATAATTGTGAGATTCACAGACATTATACATACAGTCCAAAATATAAATCACTTATTAGGCAACATAGTGAGGACTATTTCAAATTTGGATTTGTTTGCTCTGATAATTTTTTTCTTTACCCAGATATCTGCCTAAATATCTCATTTTCATGGAAAAGTTATTGAATGAAAAAAATGGTGCCGGGTAAATTATGCCAGAGCCTTAACAGAAAATATCTATATTATACAGATAGTTTTTTAAGAGATTAATTCTCAAAGTCTTTGATCTCAGCACCCCTTACATTCTGAAAAGTTATTGAGGATCCAAAAAGTCTTTTGTTAATAGGGGTTATATCATGCAATATTTGTCATTTTAGGAATTTTAAAATATTTTTATTTTAAAATAAAAATAGCTCCTTCATATCTTATAAAAAAAAATAACTACAGTTTCTAGAAAACAAACCAACAAAAATTCTTAGTGGGAAGTGTGGCATTATCTTTTCTGAAAGTCTTCTAATGTCTGGCTTAATAGAACCAGCTAGATTATCATGTCTGCTTTTTCCATTCAATCCAATTGACTGAATTCAATCATACATCATGTAGCTACTGGGAAACTCCAGTGTACACTCTTAAGAAGAAGCATGAGAAAGACCTTTAATGTCTTGATAGCATTACAAAAATAGTTTTACCTTCTTGGATTCCTACCCCCTAAAATCTCAAGTATCCTCAGAAGTCCCTGAAACCACACTTTGAAAACCACTGCTTTATGAAACGTTTTACAAAGGCGTTTACAACTACACGGTAGTTTATATCAGGTTGGGTTCAGGAAGCTACTTAAAAGGTTGCATCATTAAGAAGTAAGGCCAAAATGTCTCCCACAATTACAGAATCATTTTACCCACCTGCCTGAGATATGATCACATTCGGAACCAAATGAAGCAAAGGAAATATAAAAATGGAACATTACTATTAGAAGATGCATAGATGCAGTTTCCACAAGACCAAATCAAAGTGTTTCCTTGCAGGGGAATGAATCTACAGATGTTAGTAAGAGTGTGCAGTTAACAGCACTAGTTAGCATCCCTCAGGGGAAGGCTTGGAAGAATATTGATTTGCCAGAAAGTGCCTTGAGAACCCCATGAACAGTATGAAAAGGCAAAATGATAGGATACTGAATGAGGACCTCCCCGGGTCGGTAGGTGCCCAATATGCTACTGGAGATCAGTGGAGAAATAACTCCAGAAAGAATTAAGGGATGGGGCCAAAGCAAAAACAATACCCAGTTGTGGATATGACTGGTGATAGAAGCAAGGTCCAATGCTGTAAAGAGCAATAATGCATAGGAACCTGGAATGTCAGGTCCATGAATCAAGGCAAATTGGAAGTGGTCAAACAGGAGATGGCAAGAGTGAACGTCAACATTCTAGGAATCAGTGAACTAAAATGGACTGGAATGGGTGAATTTAACTCAGATGGCCATAATATCTACTACTGCCAGCAGGAATCCCTTAGAAGAAATGGAGTAGCCATCATGGTCAACAAAAAAGTACGAAATGCAGTACTTGGATGCAATCTCAAAAATGACAGAATGATCTCTGTTCGTCTCCAAGGCAAACCATTCAATATCCAAGCCTATGCCCCAACCAGTAAGGCTGAAGAAACTGAAGCTGAACAGTTCTATGAAGACCTACAAGACCTTCTAGAACTAACACCCAAAAAAGATGTCCTTTTCATTATAGGGGACTGGAATGCAAAAGTAGGAAGTCAAGAAACACCTGGAGTAACAGGCAAATTTGGCCTTGGAATACGGAATGAAGCAGGGCAAAGGCTAATAGAGTTTTGCCAAGAGAATGCACTGGTCATAGCAAACACCCTCTTCCAACAAGAGAAGACTCTGCACATGGACATCACCAGATGGTCAACATCGAAATCAGATTGATTATATTCTTTGCAGCCAAAGATGGAGAAGCTCTATACAGTCAGCAAAAACAAGACTGGGAGCTGACTGTGGCTCAGATCATGAATACCTTATTGCCAAATTCAGACTTAAATTCAAGAAAGCGGCGATAACCACTAGACCATTCAGGTATGACCTAAATCAAATCCCTTATGATTATACAGTGGAAGTGAGAAATAGATTTAAGGAACTAGATCTGATACAGTGCCTGATGAACTATGGATGGAGGTTCGTGACACTGTACAGGAGACAGGGATCAAGACCATCCCATGGAAAAGAAATACAAAAAAGCAAAATGGCTGTCTGGGGAGGCCTTACAAATAGCTGTGAAAAGAAGGGAAGCGAAAAGCAAAAGAGAAAAGGAAAGATATAAGCATCTGAATACAGAGTTCCAAAGAATAGCAAGGAGAGATAAGAAAGCCTTCCTCAGTGATCAATGCAAAGAAATAGAAGAAAACAACAGAATGGGAAAGACTAAAGATCTCGTCAAGAAAATTAGAGATACCAAGGGAACATTCGGAAAAGGCAATGGCACCCCACTCCAATACTCTTGCCTGGAAAATCCCATGGACAGAGGAGCCTGGAAGGCTGCAGTCCATGGGGTTGCTGAGGGTCGGACATGACTGAGCAACTTCACTTTCACTTTTCACTTTCATGCATTGGAGAAGGAAATGGCAACCCACTCCAGTGTTCTTGCCTGGAGAATCCCAGGGACAGGGGAGCCTGGTGGGCTGCCATCTCTGGGGTCACACAGAGTTGGACATGACTGAACTGACTTAGCAAGCAAGGGAACATTTCATGCAAAAATGGTAGGGACCTAACAGAAGCAGAAGATATTAAGAAGAGGTAACAAGAATACACAGAAGAACTATACAAAAAAGATCTTCACAACCCAGATAATCATGATGGTGTGATCACTCACCTAGAGCCAGACATCCTGGAATGTGAGTCAAGTGGGCCTTAGAAAGCATCACTAGGAACAAAGCTAGTGGAGGTGATGGAATTCCAGTGGAGCTATTTCAAATCCTGAAAGATGATGTTGTGAAAGTGCTGCACTCAATACGGCAGCAAATTTGGAAAACTCAGCCGCGGCCACAGGACTGGAAAAGGTCAGTTTTCACTCCAATCCCAAAGAAAGGCAATGCCAAAGAATGCTCAAACTACTGCACAATTGCACTTATCTCACACACTAGCAAAGTAATGTTTAAAATTCTCCAAGCCAGGCTTCAACAGTACATGAACCGTGAACTTCCAGATGTTCAAGCTGGATTTAGTTAGGCAGTGGAACCAGAGATCAAATTGCCAGCATCCGCTGGATCATGGAGAAAGCAAGAGAGTTCCAGAAAAACATCTATTTCTGCTTTATTGACTATGCTAAAGCCTTTGACTGTGTGGATCACAATAAACTGTGGAAAATTCTGAAAGAGATGGGAATAGCAGACCACCTGACCTGCCTCTTGATAAACCTGTATGCAGGTCAGGAAGCAACAGTTAGAACTGGACATGGAACAACAGAATGATTCCAAATAGGAAAAGGAGTACATCAAGGCTGCATATTGTCACCCTACTTATTTAACTTATATGCAGAGTACATCATGAGAAATGCTGGGCTGGAAGAGGCACAAGCTGGAATCAAATTGCCGGGAGAAATATCAATAACCTCAGATATGCAGATGACACCACCCTTATGGCAGAAAGTGAAGAGGAACTAAAAAGCCTCTTGATGAAAGTGAAAGTGGAGAGTGAAAAAGTTGGCTTAAAGCTCAACATTCAGAAAATGAAGATCATGGCATCCAGTCCCATCACTTCATGGGAAATAGATGGGGAAACAGTGGAAAGTGTCAGACTATTTTTCTGGGCTCCAAAATCACTGCAGATGGTGACTGCAGCCATGAAATTAAAAGACGCTTACTCCTTGGAAGAAAAGTTATGACCAACCTAGATAGCATATTGAAAAGCAGAGACTATACTTTGCCACAAAGGTCCATCTAGTCAAGGCTATGGTTTTTCCAGTGGTCATGTATGGATGTGAGAGTTGGACTGTGAAGAAAGCTGAGCACCGAAGAATTGATGCTTTTGAACTGTGGTGTTGGAGAAGACTCTTTGAGAGTCCCTTGGACTGCAAGGAGATTCAACCAGTCCATCCTAAAGGAGATCAGTCCTGGGTGTTCATTGGAAAGACTGATGTTGAAGCTGAAACTCCAATACTTTGGCCACCTGATACGAAGAGCTGACTCATTTGAAAAGACCCTAATGCTGGGAAAGATTGAGGGTAGGAGGAGAAGGGGATGACAGAGGATGAAATGGTTGGATGGCAATACCGACTCAGTGGACATGGTTTTGGGTGGACACGGGAGTTGGTGATGGACAGGGAGGCCTGACATGCTTCGGTTCACAGGGTCGCAAAAAGCCGGATACGACTGAGCGACTGAACTGAACTGAAAGAAAGTAAGAGCCAAGGGGAAGAAAGAGCAGCGTCTAACACTGGCAGCAACTCCTTTCCTGAGGAGGCAGGATAAGGCAGGGTAACTCTGTATTAGTTTATCCATAGGAGCTGGGATGCCCTCAGGAGAATTGAAGTTGTTTTCTGAAGCTAGAAGAGGGAGGGGAACTTTAAGATTTCTGTAAAGAATCGGCCTGTGATGCAGGAGACCCGGCTTCAATCCCTGGGATAGGAAGATCCCCTGGAGGAGGGAATGGCAACCCACTGCAGTATTCTTGCCTAGAAAATTCCATGGACAGAGGAGCCTGGCAAGCTACAGTCCATAGCGTCACAAATAGTTGGACATGACCGAATGACTAACCCTTTCAGAAAACACCAAAGCATGAACATATACTTAAAGATGATCATGTGATTCTAAGATTTAGGTAAACTGAGTGAGTTTGAAAGAACCAGAAAAGTAGGCTCATATCAAGTTAGATTTAATCTCACAGGCAATCACCTTTGGACGTAAGCTGATCTTTAAGCCTCACTCAGTGTGTATTTTTATAAAACAATAGCATTACAAAAGTAATCTTTCAGCTGCAAGATCATTCAGTGCAGCACACTCCATTCTTGCACCACCTCTACTCTCTAGGTCCTTCACGCCTGCTTCTGTGTTGATCTTTGCCACGCCCCCAAGAACACACTTCTATTTCTTATTTAATCTCCAGGTAATGACTTTCCCCTCAAGCCTGAATCCCACTCAACTGTTTTCCTCACTCCCAGTAGATGAAGCAATTTCCTACTTGAGTGAGATCAAGGATGTCAGAAAGAAGTCACACTGCCATTCTCTGCCAACTCAGCCTATCTCTTTGACCTCATAGTCTTTCCTCTGCTGCTTGAGCTCTTAGTTCTTGCCTTGTCCAAGACCCGAGGAACCGGCATTTGACCCTCTCCATTCTCTAGAAAAGTTTCATCTTTCCACTTACCTGGCACCTTTTCTTCCATCAGGAAGCATGTCTTCTGCTATCCAGGATGCTGATAAATTCACTTAATAAATTCTTTATTTCAAATATTGCATTTTGATTTCCAGAATATCTGTTATTTTTATACATACAATTTCTGTGTTGGAATTCTCCATTTTCAGCCATTTATACATCTTTTCCTTTATTTTCCTGAACATATTTTTAGAGTTATTTTAGAGTCAACAAGTTCTGATAACTCCAGTGGCTGAATCTCCCTGTGGATATCCTCTTTGATGTCTATTTTTCTTCTTTATTACTAGACACATTTTCATGCTTCTTTTTTTTTTTTTTATGTCAGACCTTATGTAAAAATGAAAGTGTTTGGGGTGACTTAAATTTCTAATCTGTCATGCCAGAGCTGTTTGTTTAACTGCCAAGGGTTGCCGGCAGTCCTGAGTCCACATCCAAAGTTGGCAAAGGTCCACTGGGAAGAAAATGACTTACCATGAGTTCACTTTGGAAGGGTTTGGCACCCTCCTGGAATTTGAATTAATCTAGTACCCATTGCTTCTAAAGCTCTCTGATGTATTTACAATATTTTTAAAAATAATTTTTCTAGATTTTTAAATTTGTTGCAGTGGATGGCTTGATCTGCTGCAATCTACTATATTCTAAATGGAAGTAAATACCTTTTCTGTGCTGATGACTGCCAAATCCCCAGTTGTAAACTCAACCATGCTACAGTCATATCCACCAGCTTCCTACTGTAGAGTTCCTCTTTCCCATAAAAGCATCCAAAATGAACTTCTTTTACTCCCTCAATTGTATTAGTCGGATACATTACGGTCAGTTTTTATTTATCCTTCTCTTTCATTCCCCACTTTAGTCTTGGTGAACTTAAAAAAAATCTGTCTAGAAAGTAAAAAGGAACATCTTTTCCAAAAATAGGAAGGGACTTAATTTGACTTATAATATAGTCCAATATGGGACTTTCCAGGTGGCACAGGGGTAAAGAATTTGCCTGCCTGCCAATGCAGAAGTCATAGGAGATGTAGGTTTGATCCCTGGGTCAGGAAGATTCCCTGGAGGAGGAAATGGCAACCCACTCAATCATTCTTGCCTGGAGAATCCAGGGGTCGCAAAGAGTTGGACACGCCCTAGCACTAATTGATGCACAAAGAGGTGAAGTGATTGGCACAAGCTCACAGTTTCTGTTGAAGCTGAATCAAAAATTCAGGTCTCCTTCACTGCTTTTCCCACACTACACCACACTGCCTCTCTCAGAATAAGGCCATTTAAACATCATGGATTTTCTCTAGGACAATCCTAGTTTCAAAAATTATGTTTAACTGTTTCCATAAATCACTGAAATATCATGGATATTCCCATTTGCATCATGAAAAATACATTTTCAGTGGAACAAAACTTTTACTTGTCAGACTATATATATCCTAATTTTTTGTCCTGAAAATATGATTATTGTCTCATTAGCCATATTCCACACAGTTGCAAATAAAGGAAGGGTGCTCAGCATTAGTGAAGTCGCTCAGTCATGTCCGACTCTTTGTGACCCCATGGACTGTAGCCTACCAGGCTCCTCCCTCCATGGGATTCTCCAGGCAAGAATACTGGAGTGGGTTGCCATTTCCTTCTCCAGGGGATCTTCCCGACCCAGGGATCAAACCCGGGTCTCCTGCATTCCAGGCAGATGCTTTAACCTCTGAGCCAGTCAATGTTTTCAACGGGCTTCCCTTTGAAAGCCCTTTGGCTTTCAGATGATGGCTCAGATAGTAAAGAATCCACCTGCAATCCAGGATACCTGAGTTTGATCCCTGGGTAGGGAAGATCCCCTGGAGAAGGGAATGGCTACCCAATCCAATATTCTTGCCTGGAGAACTCCATGGACGGAGGAACCTGGTGGGCTACAGTCCATGGGGTCGAAAAGAGTCAGACACAACTGAGTGATCAACATTTTCACTTTCTTTAAAGTCAATGAAGTTTCCTTATCTCATTTAATCCTTACAGCAATCTATGAGTAGGTAGGTGCTAATATTATAATCATTTTCCAATGCCAAGAAATTAAGATTTAGTTTTTCCAGATAAAATGCCTTAACCGCTCATGTTATCACATCACTCTCTAAAACCTTTATTGGATCTTTATTTCTTTTCTCATCAAAATGATGCCCTGTCTGACTTTCAAGCTCTTCATGATTTGTCTTATTAGCTTGCCTCTCCAACTTTATTTCACAGAAGTCTGGATCTTTTTCTACCCTCGGCCAACCCCTGGATCAAGTCAACCCAGCATTTGGATGCCAGCAGCAATATTGCTAAGAGCAGTCCTATTTGACCTTGTCCCTTTTTTTTGAATAGTGGTTCTTGGCTCTGTTATTAGCAGATTTCTCCAAATTGCTTATATATCATGCTAGGACCACATTTTAAAAGTTAAAAGCTCCACATGAAGTGAAGTGAAAGTCACTCAGTCGTGTCCAACTCTTTTCGACCCCATGGACTATACAGTGCATGGAAGTTTCCATGCCAGAATACTGAAGTGGGTAGCCTTTCCCTTCTCTGGGGGATTTTCCCAACCCAGGGATTGAACCCAGGTCTCCCGCATTGCAGGCGGATTCTTTCACCAGCTGAGCCACAATTATTTAACAAGTGAATAGTTACCTCTTTCAGTGCGTCTTAACTTAGTCATGTTCATATTTCAAAGAATCTTTCCATGTTCATATCATGGTCCACAAGCCCAGGGATACCATTTACAGACTTCTGTGTTAACTGTGATCCCTAATCACAGTTATGGAGCTTATGAAACTCACAAGAGAAGTCCCTTCCTCCTCTAGGAACACACACCTTCCATCCTGATTTGGGGACCTGTCAGACAAACCTGGGGCCACCTTAACCTTGTCTTTCATAAGTGTATGAAAGTCTCCATTCCCTTAGAGTGAAGACTGCTGCCCACATCCACATCATTTCCATCCTTTTACTTGTTCTCCCTCCTTCTGACTTCCATCATAGCATCCCCATGGTCCAGGGACTCAGAGCAAGCAAGGGCTATGAGGAGTGAGTGCGCCATAGTTTCCAGCAAAAGATCAGAGCTACATTTCTCTCCTCTTTCCACTACCATTCCTGATGATATTTAACATTGTTTTTGGCTTTTCCAACACAAAATACAGGGCTGCTGTCCTTCAGAGACCCCACAGGGCAGATCACACCCTAATGAAGAGCCCTTCTGACCATGAAACAGGAGACCAGGACTCTGGTCCTGGGCCTATCTTTGACTAATTATGTGGTCCTGGGCAAACAATTAACCCAATAACAGCCTATGTGGCAGGAGTAGCACTAAGGCATACAGAAATAAATGAGTCAAATAAATGAGTCATTCAAAGGCATACAGAAATAAATGAGTCATACACCCTGCCCTCAGAGCACTCGTAGGCCAAAGGAAGAGACTAACCAGGAAAATCAGTGATTAAAATAGGGTACAATAAGTGTCAAGATATAGATATACAAGAACAAAATCTCCTTGATGAGGCATCTTACTAATCTGAAGGCTAGATAAGGTGGTCAGAAAATACTTCCAAAATAGTGATGATATTTGAAGAGAGACTTGGATAAGCCTGGTTTGTTTACTGTTGTCATTCTCAGTCCCAGAACAGTGTCGGGTACAGAATAGGTTCCTGATAAGAGCAAGGAGAGAATTCTCTATGGCGAGGACTAGACAAAAGTATAGAGGTGTCAAAAAACAGGGAGAGTTCAGAGAACTGTAATTATGGAGGGCTAGCCGAGTGGCAAAAGGGGGAATGGTTGGGCCTAAGGCTGAAAATACAGCCCAACACCAGAATATAAGAGGCCTGGTTTGCCATGGCAAGGCTTTCGAACTTTATCTTAAGGGCAGTAGGGAGCTACTAGAAGATTTAAACACTGGAGTCACTCAAACAGATTTTGGTGTTCGCATTAAGCTCCAGTTATCAATTGATTGCCTCTGTGCTCCAAATTCACCCACACTAGAATGGCACCCCACTCCTGCACTCT
The DNA here is from genome assembly GCF_001704415.2 of Capra hircus. Classification (NCBI taxonomy): domain Eukaryota; kingdom Metazoa; phylum Chordata; class Mammalia; order Artiodactyla; family Bovidae; genus Capra; species Capra hircus. The sequence goes on from NC_030808.1 coordinate 68,158,027, forward strand.
TGCCTGGAAAATCCCACAGATGGAGGAGCCTAGTGGGCTGCAGTCCATGGGGTCACGAAGAGTCGGACACGACTGAGTGACTTCACTTTCATGTTTCACTTTCATGCATTGGTGAAGGAAATGGCAACCCACTCCAGTGTTCTTGCCTGGAGAATCCCAGGGACGGGGGAACCTGGTGGGCTGCCATCCATGTGAGCTGCACAGAGTCGAACATGACTGAAGTGACTTAGCAGCAGCAGCAGCCTCCTCATCAAAAACTTGTCCTTTAGATCAGTCTCCTTCGCCGCCTGGCATAATGTTAAGCTTTATCAGTAGAGGGCGCTGGAGGGATACTCGAGGAGGAAGGGACTTCTCTCCTGGGCTCCACAAGTTCTTCCCACTGCTACTGCTACTGCTAAGTCACTTCAGTCATGTCCGACTCTGTGCGACCCAATACACGGCAGCCCAGCTGGCTCCGCAGTCCCTGGAATTCTCCAGGCAAGAACACTGGAGTGGGTTGCCATTTCCTTCTCCAGTGCATGAAAGTGAAACGTGAAAGTCAAGTCGCTCAGTTGTGTCCGACTCAGCGACCCCATGGACTGCAGCCTACCAGGCTCCTCCATCCATGGGATTTTCCAGGCAAGAGTACTGGAGTGGGGTGCCATTGCCTTCTACAACTAGGCTCCAGGAATGAGCAGTTTCCCCAGTGCAGGGATCCGCAGTGCACAGCTTCTCCAGCATCTGCAGTATACAATCTCTTAAATGCCCAATGGCTTGTAGTGCACAGCAGTCAGCAGCACCCAGTGGCTGGCTGCTTCCCCTGGCACCTCTCTTGGGAGGTTTGCAGCAGAGTACAGCCAGTGTACTTTCACCTTTTCATGGCTTCTTTGGCATCCCAGACAGTGGATTTCTGGCTGCCTGGCACCTCAACTTCTCTGCCATCTAATGAGCTGTGGCCACACCCTCTGTGACACACTCTTAGGAGGTCATCTCTTTCTTGGGTGATCCATCTCAAGGGTAGTGACCACTTCTTAATTCTTAAACCTGTGATTCTTGTACTCTTTGGATCTTTATGTCCTGCTAACCAATCTTCCATTACCCCAATCCATTATAGTTAAAAATTTGTTACATTGAACTTTCTTTGTTAAATTGTTGTATGATTTCTTTCTCTTTGCTGGACTCTTGAAACACACATTGACTGAAAGCTGCTGAGATGCACTGAAGAGAGTGGGGTGAAGCCTTACACAAGGAGCCTGGTTAGGAGACTATGGCAGCACTTCAGGGAAAACTCTGGAGAGCATCCTGGCCTTGAAAAACAATTGCAACTGGGAGGGAGAGGAGAGACAGGAGATGCAGGACTTGGTAACCACTGGGAGAGATGGATGAGAAGAGAGAAAAGTTTAAGGTGACTCCCTTCAAGCTTTGATGACTGGGTAGATGGTGACACCACAGTAGAAATGGTGAACATTGAAGGAGGGACAGGTTAAAGTCCTCTCCCACATCCCCATCGGACTCTCAGGATTTCCATGCACTTTTGAGTCACAGAAACTTAGGATCATAGCTCCTTAGGGTGGAAAGGAGTCTGAAGACCAATGTTTTCTTTTGGGCACTGTGGATCATTTATTCACATCTGATAAAAAATAACGGGGAAAGATCCATTCTATTTTAATATTCCATTATTCCAGTACTTTGTGAAGTTCTTTTCCATTCTTAAAGCTCTCAGTATGCAAGGCCTTTCTAAATTATCCATCCATCCCAGCCCTGCCTCCTCAAATCTTAAAATTTCCTCTTATACCTCCCAATGTGAAATGGCAGCCCAATACATACATGCTAAAGAACATAGGTCTTACTGAATATGAAATATACATTTGTTTTTGCAATTTCCCATTTGGTTTTATTGGTGTGGGCTAAACAGGGCCTCAAAAATTTAAACAAAAGCCTGCAATTAGCTGAATGAAAGGCTTCAGACACCAGAATCTCAGGAGGAGGGACTATGAACAACTCTTAGAACCAAGGACCAGGAACTGTATGCATTTGTTTGGGTTTGGAATAGATGATGGGTTTTGAACACATGGTTACCCTTGCCTGGACACACTCCTCACTGTTTCATAGGGTTTTCAGCTCTCAGCTCAGTTTCCCCTGACCTCTCTCTGTTATGTTATACCTTCTCAGAGCACCCCTTACTCACCTCTCCTTGGCAACCCTTGACTCTAATTTTACATTATTTGTGTGATTTTTTTTTTTTTAATGAACAATAGTCTATTTCCAATAGACTGTAAACTCGAGGGCAGGGGTAGTCACTTTCTGTTCACAATAGAATCCCTGATGCCAAACCTGGTGCCTGGAATACAGTCATTACTCAATATATATGAGGAAAATGAATGAATGATAGCAGTTTATATAAAGTATTAGCCATGTCCTTTGGTCCTCATGGCAACCCCCTCATTTTTGTTGTTCAGTTGCTAAGTCATATCTGACTCTTTGTGACCCCATAGACCACAGCACTCCAGGCTTGCCTCTCCTCCATTATTTCCCAGGGTTTGTTCAGATCCATGTCCATTGAGTTGGTGATGCCATCCAACCAGCTCATCCTCTGTTGCCCTCTTCTCCTTCTGCCCTTAATCTTTCCAGCATCAGGGTCTTTTCCAGTAAACTCTTTGTATCAGGTGGCCAAAGAATTGGAGCTTCAGCTTCAGCATCAGTCCTTCCAATGAATATTCAGGGCTGATTTCTTTTAGGACGGACTGGTTTGATCTCCTTGCAGTCCAAGGGACTCTCGAGAGTCTTCTCTAGCACCACAATTCAAAGGCATCAATTCTTTGGCTTTCAGCCTTCTTTATGGTCCAACTCTCACATCTGTACATAACTACTGGAACAACCATAGCTTTCACTATACAGACCTGTTTTGGACAGTTTTACTCCCTACATAGGGATTGTTATATCCGTGTTAGAGAAGAAAAAGCCAGGATTTGGCTAGTCAATGGGAGGATTTGATCCCAGATTTTGTTGTGTTTCCAAATCACTGCCCCCGTGTAAGAAATCATAAAATGGTAGTCCTGGGTACAAAGTATACATACAGTTTGGGTAGAGAGCAATAATCACCCATGGTTACCTTCTCCTAAAGATCGCAGTCCCCTCTTTCGGCTCTGTGAACAGGAGGGGTTCAGAATCCAGGTGGGCCCATCGGGCAGGACTCTTCCCTCAGACCTGAGCCACCGTTGGGGTGTTCAGGGTGCTCCCCTCCCTCCGCTTCCCCTCGGGGTGGCTACCTGAGGCTCGCTCCCAAGTGGGCTATCCGGCAGCGGGCGACACCTCGCGCCTGGCTTCAGGCGGGAGGTGTGGAGAGAGATCCACCGCCTCGCACCTTCGGCGGGCCGGCGGGCGGAAAGCAGCCGAATGTGAGCGGGGTAGGGCGGCACCTGCCTCAGCCGGGAGCACAGGAGAGGTGCGTTGGGACCTGGCTTTGTTAGCGCTTCGCCTTCGCCTGGCTACGCCGACGCCCGCTGCGCTGCCTGGCAACCGCGGGGCGGGGTCCCGGCTCCGCCTCACAGAGCCTCCCCTGCCCCCGCCCGCTCCCGGGTGGCCCCCGCCCCGCCCCCTCTGCCGCTGCCCCCGGGGAGGCTGGGCTCCGCAGGTTTCGCCGCGCCCAGGCTGGGGCACCTAGATCTACAGACGGCCTAGCGGTTTAGGGATGAGGCTGGGGGCTTTGAGAAACCCTGGGGAATGTGTAGCACTTTACAGGCTTTTTTATGTTAGCGGAAGTGGAGGAGCTTTCGGTGCTGCCTTTGGCTTGTGGAAAGGGAGCAGGTGAGAAGCCCTGGGGAACGATTGTCAGAAACGCTTCTTGCAGTGACCCCCTCCCCGCCCCCACCTCCCTTTTCAAACGTCTTAACTTGCTCAGTCCTTACAGTCACTCCATGAGGCAAATACCCTTACTATCGTCGTTGTACAGAGGAAACAGCACAGGGCAGTCAAGTAACTTGCCTAAGATCATAGCAAGTGATACGGTTAGGGTTTGTACTTCCATTCAGTGTTCCAGACTTCTCCCTTTTAACCTCTGTAATGATCAGAGAGGGGGATGGAGCTGGTGTGGATAGGAACAGAGCTCGAGGTGCTGAAGGTAACAGGGCAAGAAGGAAAATATTCAGGCTTAGAATGGCCTCAAAGTCTCACAGTGACTCTGGAAGTAGGTATTCACCTTCGTTTTAGGAATAAGCGACAGACTTAAAACGTTGAGTAACTTGCCTATGGTCAGACCACTGGCAGTGAGACCAAATTTGACTCCAGATCTTGTGATTTTAAGATTTTTCTATTTTAGGCGCCCAAGGAAGCAAGAAAAGTCCTTTTGCTCTCTACTATAACCCTTGTCTGTCATTTCATACCCATTTTTCAGGTGCCCATTGTGTCATCTAATCTTTCAGACCAGTGCACTGGTCTAAATCAATGAGTTACTTCATTTAGGGCCTTCAAAGGTTTCTGCAATTGTGAGTGAAAACTGTTGTCTCTCCTTAAAGTAATTTCAAGCATCGATGAGCAAGTGGGGGAGCTGGAACCTCTGAAAGCAGAGGGCTTTCAGAGCCTGCTGTCATCTGCTTGTGAAGGGTCCAGTCTGTTGGCATTTGTCAGGGTTTTACAGGTCCTTGCACACCTGGAAAATTCTAGACGACTTGAGGATGGCCGCTTGTCCACAGGCAAGAATAGGAGATAAAGGATACAGAATCACTGGCCATCACCCGCTTTCCCACTCCCTCTGTGGAGGGACCACTGGATTCTGGTGAAGGCATCTGCTGAGCAGTGTATGCCTTGGGACTGGACAGGGAGGCTGGGGATTTGACGGCTGTAGGTGCATCTTTCAGGAGAAAAAAAAAATGCTGTGGTCACTGGGGTCCATTCTGTGTGTGCACAAGAGAAGAAGGTGTGATGTGTCTTTCCTGCTTTCATGCAGGGTAAATAATACAGAAAAGAATGAATAATAATGATCTTCGTGCAGAAGAATGGGTGGTTCAAGCAAAGCTAGAGCTGGAAGATGAAAAATGAAAATTTCAGTGTGGGAGGTTAAATGTAAGAATGTACTTTCATGTTGCTGTCTGACCAAAGTGGCCTGACAGCCTGCAGGAGGCCAGGTTGAAGATCAGTCAGTCAATAAGTACAACCGAATGTGTACAACAGAATAAGTGTAAGAACAGTACAATAAGTACAATAGAATTTGATTTTACAAGGAAATGATGATCATAAAATTGAGGAAAGTTGCTTTCTTCTAAGAGAGAAGACATATGTGATTGATGGTGGTCTAGCTCTTGGTGTGGGTAGTGGTTTCGGGGGTGTTATTATGTTTCACAACTTACATATACTTTACAAAATACGTTTCAGATATTGGTCCATAAGATCTTTTAAAGTAAACTCATCAAATAGGTCACACTGTTTCTGTTTTCCTGTGTAGTTGAGAGTAGACCATATATGTTTTCATCATTTCATTCTCCCCTCATTCGCATCAACATTTTATAATTTCTCCCATTGTATTCTCCCCCAGCTTTGCCCCATTTCTCTGCTCCCCTTATTGCAGAGTTCTTTAAAAGAGTTGTCTGTACTTGCTTCCTCTAGTTTCTAGAGCCTCTTCTGAATCTCCTTGATTTCAGGCTTTCATCCTTATCTCTCCACCAAAGCTACTCTTGTCTGGCTCTCAAATAACGTGATGTCAAAAGTTGTCTCTTAGCCTCAGTTCAACCTATCAGCAGCATTTGACCCTATTGATCACTCTTTTATCCTTGAAACCCATTCCTTGGTTTCAGAACATCAGACTCTCTTGGTTTTTCTCCTGCCTCATTAGCTGTTTATTCTCAGTCTTTTTTACTGGTTGCTATAGAATGAATATTGTGTCTTCCTAAATCTATAAGATAAAACCCTCGACCCTGATGTAGTGATATTTGGAGGTAGGCCTTAAGGAGGTGATTAGGTGAACTGCTTATTTAACTTATATGCAGAGTACATCATGAGAAACAGTGGACTGGTAGAAACACAAGCTGGAATCAAGATTACTGGGAGAAATATCAATAATCTCAGATATGCAGATGACCCCCCCTTATGGCAGAAAGTGAAGAGGAACTAAAAAGCCTCTTGATGAAAGTGAAAGTGGAGAGTGAAAAAGTTGGCTTAAAGCTCAACATTCAGAAAACGAAGATCATGGCATCCAGTCCCATCACTTCGTGGGAAATAGACAGGGAAACAGTGGAAACAGTGGCTGACTTTATTTTTTTGGGCTCCAAAATCACTGCACACGGTGACTGCAGCCATGAAATTAAAAGATGCTTACTCCTTGGAAGGAAAGTTATGACCAACCTAGATAGCATATTCAAAAGCAGAGACATTACTTTGCCGACTAAGGTCCATCTAGTCAAGGCTATGATTTTTCCAGTGGTCATGTATGGATGTGAGAGTTGGACTGTGCTGAGTGCCGAGGAATTGATGCTTTTGAACTGTGGTGTTGGAGAAGACTCTTGAGAGTCCCTTGGACTGCAAGGAGATCCAACCAGTCCATTCTGAAGGAGATCAGCCCTGGGATTTCTTTGGAAGGAATGATGCTAAAGCTGAAACTCCAGTACTTTGGCCACCTCATGTGAAGAGTTGACTCATTGGAAAAGACTCTGATGCTGGGAGGGGTTGGGGGCAGAAGGAGAAGGGGACAACAGAGGATGAGGTGGCTGGATGGCATCACTGACTCGACGATGGACGTGAGTCTGAGTGAACTTCAGGAGTTGGTGATGGACAGGGAGGCCTGGCGTGCTGCGATTCATGGGGTCGCAGAGTCGGACACAACTGAGTTACTGAACTGAACTGAACTAGGTGAACTCATGAAGGTGGAGCCCCATGACTGGATTAGTGCCCTTTTTAGAAGAGGGAGGGACCAGAGCTTAGACTCTGCCCTGTGAGGGCAAACAAGAAGGTTGCAGTGTGGAAGCCTTGATTTGGGCTCTCACAGGGACTGAGTCGGCCAGACCTTTGATCTTAGACTTCCCAGCCTCCAGAACTGGGAGTGTTAGGTAGTTAGAATAGGAAAAAGGAGTTCAAACTGGCAGTGGCTAAAATACAGACAAAGGAGGGAAGCCCGTGAAAAAGAAACAAAGGAAAAGTCCACAGACCAGAGTGAGAACCTCAGGTGAAACAAACACTCCCCCTTCCTATCAATGAGCCTATCCTCAAGCCTTGAGGGTGTACGATCCTTTGTTTGTTGTTGTTGTTCAGGCACTCGCTCAGGCCCTGAGAAAAGACCTCCAAGGAAGCGCTTGGTGCCCAGGCCTGGAAGCTGTGTGCACAGCACGAGGGGAAGCAAGGCTCCCTGGGGGAAGAAGAGGCAGCCCACAGGCGTGGGTTTGCAAGCCTTTCTTTGGAAGCACCGTGTGGGCTTCCACAACAGGAGAGCTCCAGCTCTGCTCAGAGGCCCGCTATTGCAGAGTCACGGCTGAGATGCTGCTCTGGCCTTGGCGAGCCTGGCCAAGACTTTCCTCGCTTCGAGCGTTACTGCCCAGGAGGGAGTGTCTGACTCTGTGACCCCATGGCTTCCCTGTCCTTCACCATCTCCTGGAACTTGCTCACTCATTTCTATTGAGGCGGTGATGCTATTCCACCATCCTCTGTTTACTGAATAAACTCTAAGCTGTAACCAAGCTGTGACTTGCCCATTGTTTCAAATCTTTGTTGCAGTGAGACTGAACTGAGGAAATTACACACTCTCCCCACAGGATAAATAAATTTCTGTTTTTTAGGTCACCCAGTCTATGGTATATTGTTATAGTAGCCTACCATTCTGCATCCAGTTCCAATATGTGCAGTTCTTCCCTCCACACCACCAAGCAGTTCTCTGACACCATCTACATCTGTAGGGTGTCCTACAGTTTCCCTCAATTCTGACGCTGTCTACGCAGAGATAGCATCAGGTTGCACAGGTAAGGGCTCAGTCCCACAAGCCTACCCTCCAATTCAGATGTTTGTCTCAAATTCAGGTTATCACCTGTGCTTCTGACCAACTGTCTTTAAATCACAGGACCCACAACCCTCCGCTTGGGTTCAATTAATTTGCTAGAGCAGCTCACGGAACTCAAGAAGCCAGTTTACTCACTTAACAGGATCATTACAAAGGATATTAAAGGATATAGATCAACAGTCAGATGAGAGATACATAGAGTGAGGCCCAGAAGAAAGGGGCTTCTGTCCCTGTGCAGTCTGGTGCCCAGCTCAGGGCGTGTGGATGCATTTTGGTTCGTCAGCCTGGAAGCTCTCTGTACTCTCTCCTTTGGGGATTTTATGAAGGGTTCATTACATAGGCATGTTTGATAAAATTATTACCCACCACAGGTGAGTGATTCAACCTCTAGCCCCTTTCCCCTCCTCAGAGGTCTGGGGAGTGGGACTGAAATTTCCAATTCTCCAACGGACATGTCTAGTTCTTCTGGTAAACAGCCTCCATCCTTAGGTGACTTTCAAAAGTCACCTCATTAACATAACAAAAGTCGCCTTGGTCATTCTTATCACCTAGGAAATTCTTCTTTACAGATTTGAATGATTCAAAGAAAAAATAAAAGAGGACCATTAATCACTGGGGAGGTGAGGCCAACAAGGCTTTTCCCTTCCTGACACTCGTGACTTCTGTGGGAGCTTTGAGTCTCCTCAGTACCGCCCCCAGCCTACGTGGCATCTCTGTACGTTAGAAAAAGGTGGTCGCTCACGTCAGGCAGAGTCCTCAGGACCAAGGAACTGACAAGTGGGGCAGGAGCTGGACTTCAGTCCATTTTCCGCCTCAGAAAACTGCCTGATTTTCTTGTCTGTGGAGCCTTCTGTTTTTATCCCACGTTTTTCTTCTAAATAGGCACACCATGCCTTTCCACCCCAACATCCCTCCCCCCGCAAAAAGAAAAGAGAACCTTGGTTTTCTCTACTTTTCCTTCTATCCATAGGAGAGTAGAAGTCTGTCTCTGTGTGGATGACTCAAATTTATGCCTCTTGTCCTAGTCTCCACTCTCAACTCAGTGCCTTGTTTAAACGATGGTTCCTTTCAAGTTAAGTTCACAGAAGACACATCGTGTTGCTTAGGATGATCCTCAGGCCTCCCCATCCTGTCAGTGGAGACGTCATTCTACCTGCTGTCCAATCTGCACACCTGTAAGTTACCCATGACCTCCCACCCCTGTCCTCCCACAGCCTACCTGCTTCCTCTTTTTCGGGGTCTGTGTCATTTGTCTTTCTCTTGTCTGTCTTGCTGTTCTGTATTGATCTAAGCCTTTAGAATCTCCTGTCTACCCCATGTTTCAACAGATTTCTGGTTATAGCCTCTTTCTTTTCTTTTCCCAGTGGTTCTCAACTGGGGGAACATTTGCTTAGAGGATATTTGGGTTTCCCCAGTGGCTCAGCAATAAGGAGTCTGCTGCCAATGCAGGAGCCACAGGAAATGCGGGTTTGATCCCCGGGTCAGGAAGATTCCCTGGAGGGCGTCATGGCTACCCATTCCAGTATTCTTGCCTAGAGAATCCCATGGACAGAGGAGCCTGGTGGGCTACAGTCCATAGGGTCCCAAAGAGTCTGACATGACTGAAGGGACTTAGCATGTGTGCAGAGGACATTTGGCAATGCCTGAAGACTTCTGGTTATCTCAGCTCAGAGTGAAATGCTGCTGAGGCCAAGGAGGCTGCTAAACATCCTACAAGGCACAAAGAATTATCCACCTCAGACGTCATTGTGCCGAGACTGAGTTCTGTGTATCTGTGCCTCCAAGCTTCCTGGCTGTTGCAGCCTGCCTATTCTCAAGAAAATGCACTTTGCACACATTTCTTGGCTGAAAGATCAATTGTTTCCCGTTTCCTGTGTGGGCATGTCTTCTTCTGCCCAAGATGCCTTGCCCCTTTCACTACTATGCCAAGAACTCTCCTCTCTCGTAAAGCCCATAGTGAAGTGTCCAGCCTGTGCACTGGGTTAGCCTCCCTTTGTCACCCTGTCCATTCTCCACTCTTGTCTCTCCCAATCTGTGCCCCATGACTGCATCTCCTAGCTCCCTTGTCCTCCAGTTTCTGGCTGGGCCTGTGGACGGCACCAGCAGGTGACCAGAGGCTGGGGATTTACTCCCCAGCCCGCATCCTGAGCTTCTGTCCTCAGCTCCTGTGGAGCCTCCCATTTTCCAGACACCAGCACTTGCTCAATGGGGCTCCACGATTTTGCTCCTTGCCTTTCCCCTACAGGCCAAGAGTGGTGCCAGCATTCCTTGCTGCTGGCCCTGTTTGCCACTGTGATTAGTTGGCTTAACTCTGCCCACGTTCCAATCATTATTTTCTTAAACTTTCAGTGAAATCCTTTGAGTGTGCTGTCCGCTTTCCACTGGGTCCTCAATGACACGTTAGTCACTTGAGGATTCGCCTTTCTCTTGGCTCCTGCACAGAACTTAGAGGCAGGACCGTTCCGGTGTCATTCAGCAGGTATGCCCCATACCGCTGTGATGCATTTACATCTAGTATTTCTCATGTTTCCCAAACACATTACAATCCCCTGAGGGTTGACTTATTGAACAATCGTATACACCCTCTTGGCACAGTGCTGAACTCTATAAGTGTTCACCAGTGAGAACTACAAGAAAATTACAAAATGAAATTTTCAACAAGATGTATTGAAAAGTCACCTCATTTTTTAAACAACGTGTTTGGAATTAAATTTTTTTTTTTTTTTTGTATCACAGGTATTTGGGGTGCTTTGAGTTCAGTAACTTTTTTAAAAAAAATTATTTTATTTGGCTGCATAGGCTCTAGTTGCAGCATGTGGGATCTACTTCCCTGATCAAGGATCAAACCTGGGCTTCATACATTGAGAGCATGGAGTCTTAGCTGATGGGCCACCAGGGAAGTCTCAAGCACAGTAACTTTTCCTTGATGTTTTAAAAATGACTTGGGCTTTGTGACTTGATGTTGCCTGCTCAACTGCCCTGTTTTGCTTACTTCCTGGTTCCTGATGGTGGTCCATGTATTTGTGGCTGCTGAATAAGAGATTCCAAATAAAACTGGGAGTTTCTGCCCTGCTTCCTCCCTTGAAACCAGTATTCTTTCCTTTCAAAATTCTTTGCTGCATTATTCTGTTGCTGCTCTGCAGGGACCAAATGTTCCACTGGCTCCCTAAGTCTAAAACTCATGCTGCATTGTGCCTAAACATGTGCTTTGTAAATGCCTTTTTGTCCCACAATTCAATTCGAATTTTTATTTAAATATTAATGATGCAAAAATTGGTGTAAGTGCCTCCTTAGAGAATCTTGGGAAAGTACAGGGATGTAATCAAATGGTTCTCAAATTGTGCTTATTTATTTATAACTCTAATTTGAAAAGAAGAACCAGAGTTATTAAAGGGTATGTTCACATTTTGTAGAAACCTTATCCTAAGGAATAAAGGATAATCATTCTTTAAAAAAAAAAGGGAAAATGCCAAGTCATTTCCTAGAGTTATGGCTTCTTGTTCTTCCTGTGTTGTAAGGGTTGTTTGTGTGGGCAATTAAAAGCCCTATTTCTTCTGCTCTCTGCTAAATATGTCTCCGTCTGCCTAATTCTGCTGTGGGGGTCTCGGTCTAATCTCATCATTCTAGTTACTTGTTATGTGAAATAGCCACACCCAAGTTTTGTTTCCTTTGTACCAGAAAGATAAAGAAGATGAATAGAGAGGAATGGTCAGCAATCTAATCCACAATCCACCTTGATAATTTCGTAGTAGGGCCCAGAAAAAATGAAGCTGATATAGGCTGAGCAGGACCACATTATGACTTTCGTGAATCTCAGGTAAATTTGCTTTTGTAGGCCCTCTTCCACCATTAAAAAAAAAAAAAGTATGTTTACAACTCTGTCAGCATATGACAGATACGGTAATAAATTAAAATATTTTTGTGGACCCCTAAACATTTTTTGGTCCCTAGGTTCTTGTCTCCTGGGCCTAAAGAACTAGTCAGCTCTGTGAGTGAGCAGTGGGACAAAAAAGGAGCTTGATTCCTTATTTCAGGGTCTAAAGATACTGAGTTCCAGTCTGTTCTCAGTGATGCCTACATTGGGAGGTTATGAGCCTAAGTAAGGTGAATGAATGTTCTTCTTCTGAGAGGCTTGTTGGAGAAGGGGTGTGGAGGCTTGGGCAGCTGTGGACCACAAGGCTCAGCCACCTCCCAGATCCAGGCTGCTAATCTCTTTACCTTGTTTATGCCTTTTCTGTATGAGAGTAAGGCTGTTACAGTCTCTGCTATGAGAGGGTCTAGGGTGAATGTCCCACTTTGTAGATAAACAGCCTAAGGCATGGTGAGATGAGCCTGGGTGGCTTGCTCTTCTGTAGCTGATTCAGATTCTAAGGCCTTGCTGCTTTCTTGGCAGCACAAAGAAGAAACACTTAAGATAATTTTTTCTGACTATAAAAATGATCCTGGTTTATTATGAAATTTGGGGGGAAAATAAGTTAAGAGCAAATTAAAACAAACAAAACAAAACTCCTTTAATTCCAGTTGCTAGAGCCAACCACTGCCCACTGCCTCATGACATTGTATAAACAGCTGAACCCTTCCGCTGGTGGGACAGGACTAGTCCAGCTCCCAGGACCTGAACCGCAGTGCTGGTTGTTGTTGCTGTTTTTGCCTGTTATTACTGCCAACCATAAAATGGCTGGATTTTACCAAACTTTCCCACCCTCCAAGGCTTATTAACTACAATATTAAATGAAAAAAGCAGATTGCAAACTGTATGTACAGTATGATCTCAATTGCATAGCAACACACATAACTGAGGAAGGCAATAGATAATTATGTCAACAGTGATATTAGGCCACAGAAGCTCCAGTGTGGATGAGGGGCAGATTTTGGGAGGATGGCAGCTTTTCAGCACACATAAACCCTCCTCCACAGGCAATTTCCTATGCACAGGATGTTTCCTATGCAATTTCCAGGCAGTTTCCTATGAATAACATTCTGCTGTTTGTACTCCTAGTAGAGGTAGAGGGGGGCAGTGACCCTTCCTGCATAAACCCCAAATCTTCAGGGATACCTGTCCTCCCTCTTCTCCTTTCTCCCATGCCCACCCATGAAGCAGCAATTTCTGCAGGCTCCCATTTGTATTCGAGTCTGGCAGTGGATTTTCCTGGCTATCCTCTTGGGAACATGATTCTATTCTCTACATAAAAGCAAGGATACAATTAAAGCTACGCATCAGAGAGCAATCAAGGGAACTGACAACGCCATATTGCTGTGAAAAGGGTGCCATTGAATGAGGTCAGTTTCAGCGGCAGACTCTTCCTACTGTTGCCACAATTGCACAGAAGCAGCTTCTGTAGACCCTCAGAAATAGAGCCTTCCCAGTAGGCAGGAATCTGACTCATCCCAGAGAGATGGGGTTCTGCAGACAAAATATTTTGTCTTCTTCACGGTCTGGTCCAGTGTCTTTCAGTGTTTCCTGTAGTTCTAATCTGAATCCTGCCTGCTAAGTTTTCATCCCATACCCATTTTCCTTTATGAAGATAGAAGACATTGGGTTGTGCGTCCCCAATCTGATAACCCTCCAGAGCTTGATGCTGAGTTTCTTCTAAAGTGTCTATGTCAAGCCCAGAAAATTAGAATGATACCAGGTTAAGAAACTGAGTCTAAATGGTACATTCAGTAATGTAGTTCAACAGATAATTTGTTCGAGCACCTACTATGTGCCAAGCATGAGAGAAATAGACAAGGGGACACGGGCTGAACCAGAAGGTATTAGCACGGGCTACCTCAGATGTTGTGTTCAAAGATCCCAAGTCCTCTTCAGTTTTTAAAATGAGTTTTGAAGGCAGTTAGACTTGGGTTGAATCCACTTACTCTTTCTGTTATCAACACCAAGTTGCTCACCTACTCGAGTCTTGGTTTTATTACCCCCAAATGGGGATAATAGTACCTATTTCAGAGGTTGTAGAATAAAGGAAATCATTTAAGCAAGGTACAGGTCCTGATAGTGGAAGTTGCTCTATAAATGTTGCTCCTTCATTCAGGTTTATAATGATTTGGAGACATCAGCAATGTTGGATGTAATATGAAATTGGTTTTTATTTTTAAAATGTGAATTCTAATATGTATTGTTCACCTTGTGGATCATATAATTCCAAACTGACTTCCTATAAACTCAGTGATGATCTGTTATTAATGTGCCAGCATTCATTCACCCAACAAGTATTTCTTAAGTATCTTTTATAGTGTAGCCAGTGTATGCTAGGGGAATAAAACCATCTTTAATGTAAGCTTGGTGCTTACGTGATCAGGAAGGGAAATCTGCTAGGAAGAAAATCCTGTATGGAAGGAGTTTCCAGGACAGCAAAAGATGGGGCTCTGAGACAAACAGATGCCAGTAGAGATACTTCTCCAGTGCTGGCAGCAACAGTCCTAGCAAATGCCTGCCTACAGAGGATTCTGGGAGGCTGGAAGGCTGGACTTGCCGCTCATTCTTGAATTGCATTTATTCTGGGAACCAAGCAGAGTGCTGTGTCAATCTGCTAAGAAGGAGGCAGAGTTAAAAATAGGATACGTGCTGAAAATAGGAAATAAGAAAGATGAAAGATGGCATTTGGGGTTTTCATGGTGCGCCCCCACCCCTTGAGCAGAGGGAGGGAAGCCATCTATTTTGGTGGGGGCAAGAAATTCAGGGGCCATTATTTTAAGAGAAATGGAAGGGAGAGGGGGAATGGGAAGTAGAAAGTGGTGAAAAGTGGAAAGCTGGGAAGAAATGAGTGAGAGGTGAACAGAGCAGTGGGAAGGTAAGCTGCTCCCTCCTCTCCTCCTCCCCCAGGCGGATGAGATGAAATCAAAGAGAAAAACCTATGTGAAGACTTACCCAGCTGGAGAGAAACTTGAAATAGCAAGATAGTAATCACACATGGCCAGAAAGGGGGATTGGATAGGAAAATAATCAGAAAGCTTAAGCCATAAAAGTGGATTTAGGTGGGAAGGCTGGTATGAGATAAAAGACCAGACTTGGTCACTAGCATTCCCTGGTAGCACAGTTTACCCTTTCTCCTAAAGCCCACCTTGACACTCAGCCCTCAATGTGAATACTTTCAAAAGCATTAGTGAATCAATAATGAGGTGTCCTCCCATCAGGAATGGGCAAGGGCGTTCTAGCTGTGTTGAAGGATGCTGTTGTGGAAAAAATTCTTGGAGTTGGAGCTGGGTTCTCATTCCAGCATTGTCATCAACTGGCCATATGACCTCAAACAGGTCACCAGACCTCTGTGACTAGGTTCGGATATAGACTCTGTTGTGAACTGCCTCCCCAGTCTTGATCTATTTATTTCCCTTCTGCAGACTTCCTTTTCTTTATCCATACAGTGATGGATATTATACTGTGTCTTAGAAGCTGCTGCCAGGGGTAAAATTCTGTATTTTAATACTTGGATGAATGCTGAGGGGGGATCACAAGAGCATTTTTAGCAATTACCCACCTAGAGTAAGGTGGGAAGGGAGCCTAGAGAGAAGATACAATGGAGGCTCCTCAAGGAGGCCTTGGAGAAACAACAGCACTCTGCCAAGAGGATGAGATGGACCCAGCTATCTTGCAAAGGGAAGGGATGGAACTGCAGGTATGGATCTGCTTCTTTTCCCCAAAGTGATCTCTTTCTGAGGTCCAAAAAAAAAAAGATTTGAAAAACTTGTAGGTCAGATGACATCCAAGTGCATCAATGTTGAGAAGTGTTCCCTAAAGTCCTATTGCTGAGCATATAGCAAATCACGATATGCATAAAACTACATATCCTTTGTTATTGTAAGTCAGTTACTCAGCTAAACAACAAAACAAAAGCCAAACAAAAGTGTGTTGAGTCCTACTATATGCCAGATCCCTGTGGCAGAGCTGAGGCTGAAATGGGCTCAAGGATTGGAAATTTGATGATTTCTTCCTCCCTTTCAAACAAAATTCCCATCTGGCTTATTTTAGCAAAGAGATAAATAAGAAGTAATCTGCTTAAACCAGTCATTCATTGTAAATGACTGGCCTATGGTAACTCGCTAGAAGAGACGTTCATATTCTTTTTTAAAGGAGAACCCTAACCCAGCGCTTCTTAACCTCTAATGCGCATACAGATCACATGGGAATCTTGTCAAATGCAGTTATGATCCAGTAGGTCTGGCATGAGGCCTGAGACTCTGCTTTTTGACAAGCTCCTTCTCAGGCAGTGCTGATGCTGCCTGTCCAGGTTGGCAGATGAAGGAGCATAGCCCTAACTCAGATAAAGCTCAGGTTGACTTTGCCACCAGTCTATCCCTATGCAGGGTTTGCCGTAAGGCAACAGGTTATGATAGCCATTCAATTTGCTAAAACATCACACTTTGTCAATGACAAAACACCTATAGCAGAGGGGACACTCTGCCTATTGGTAATAGTCTTGGTTTCCCACCAAGGTTTCTGACCAAGACTCACATTTATCCCCAAATATGGAACATACTGTTTACAACTCTTGATATAAGAGTGAGTTGCTTGTCTCCTAGACCAGGACTTCCAATATCCAAGGCTGACATGCCACCCTCCATTCCAGACAGTGACCTGGTGACCAGTACCTGAATTCATACCTATTGTCAGAATTTTAAAAGATTTGAGGGATTAGTCACGCAACTTTAAAATAGGCAGATATTTCTGGAGTATCCAGGTGGACTCCCTGTAATCACAACGATTCTGAAAAGTGAAAGAGGCTGGCAGAAGAGAAGGTCAGGGTCGGAGAAGGACATGTAAGAAAAACTAGGCCTGCCCTTACTGGAGGTGGAGGAAGAGGGCCATGAGTCAAGGAATGGGGTTGATTCCTACACAGTGGAAAAGTCAAGTGAACGAGTTTCCCTTAGAGCCCCCAGAAAGGAATGCAGCCCTGCTGACACTTTGATTTTTGCTCAGTGAGACCTGTGGTTGACTTCTTACCTACAGAGCTGTGCAACAATAATTCATGTTGTTTTAAGCCACTAAAATTGTGCAACTTACAGCATCAATAGGAAACTAATACACCACACCAGGGGACAGTTAGTTCATTCATTTTTAATGTGAATGGCAAAATCTATCCATCTATCTATCTACCTACCTGTGTGTCTATCATCCATCTGCCTATTATCTATATTTTTTTCTTTCATATATCCTTTGGGGTTCAAGTGTGCATGCTTGAATTGATCCCATCCTCAGTTCATGGAATATCATCATCTTTCCATGGAATGGCCCTCTTTCTTTTCAAGAAAAAAAAAAATCAATTTTAATGTGTTTTCCCTTCACCCACCATTCCCAATTTCTCTGCCTTCCTCCCATAGGCATCTACTCTATTTAGTCCTTCCAATACATCTGACACATATTTATTTAGATATATGAGCAACTTTAACAAAAATACACAAGGCTGTTTTATGTGGGTGTGTAATACATAAGTGAATTGGGCTATAAATCTTATTTTTATTTTTTTCTCTCAACTCTGTTCTTGAGATCAATCCAGATTTCTGTATATCTGGTTCATTATGCTTCTGTATGCATACACATTTTGCTTGTCTGTGCATTAGAGATGGACATCTAGGTGGTCCTCAATACTGAGGCAATGAACTTCCTTAGGCACATCTCCTTGTTTCCCTAGGAGGAATTTCCCTCCAGGTATACATAGTAGCTTTTTGGTAGATTTTAAGGTACTCAATTATCCTTCAGAATGGCTATACCAGCTGTGGATGAGGATCTGATTTCTCTACCTCCTTGCCAATGCTTAGTAATATCTGACTCAAAAAGTATATACAGCTATGGGCAACAGCTAACTGTGAAAGGAAGTAGAGGTGATTTAGTGCAAATCATGCTATGAATGAAGAATGTTTGGGAATATATAGAAAATAATTCTTGGAGGAAGAGAGTCTTAGAAGAGATAAACGTGGCTGGAAAGAGGAAAGCTTTCCAGGCAGGAAAGATGTGTGCAGGGGTCACAGGGGTTCGGACTGATCACTCTTGAGTGACCCTTAAGGGCAGAGATGAGCTCTCTTCCTCTGACTTTAGTTATCTGGCACTCAGTCCATCCCCCTCCCACCCAAGGAAAAAGATCTCTGAATTTCCCTGGGGATATGAGGGACTCTCAGCTTCCAACTCCCCTCTCTTCCTTAACTCTCTCTTTGCCGCTTTGAAAATTTATACAGTTTAATGAATTTGACAGATGCATACCCTTGGGAAACCATGATCACAATCAAACTATAGGACATGTCCGTGCTTGCATGCGTGCATGCTGAGTCGCTTCAGTCCTGTCTGACTCTTTTTGCGACCCCACGGACTGTAGCCCACCAGGCTCCTCTGTCCATGGGATTTCCCAAGCAAGAATACTAGAGTGGCTTGCCACACCTTCCTCCAGCGGATCTTCCTGATCCAGGGGTCAAACCCGTGTCTCTTATGCCTCCTGCATTGGCAGGCAGGTTCTTTACCACTAGCACCACCTGGGAACCCCAGGACATGTCCAGGCTCCCCTAAAAGTTTCCTTAGACATATTTGCAGAACATCCTTTCCTCTGTCCCTAGCCCCACGGAACCACTGATCTCTTTTCTGTTACTGTAGGGAAGTTTACCAGAGAAGGCAATGGCACCCCACTCCAGTACTCTTGCCTGGAAAATCCATGGATGGAGGTAGGCTGCAGTCCATGGGGTCACGAAGAGTTGGACACAACTGAGCGACTTCACTTTCACTTTTCACTTTCATGCATTGCAGAAGGAAATGGCAACCCACTCCAGTGTTCTTGCCTGGAGAATCCCAGGGACAAAGGAGCCTGGTGGGCTGCCGTCTCTGGGGTCACACAGAGTTTGACACGACTGAAGCGACTTAGAAGCAACAGGAGCAGGGAAGTTTACATTTTCCAAAATTCTGTATAAATAGAGTTTTATAATATATCCTCTTCTGTGTCTGGCTTTTTTCATTATGATTATCTATTTTGAGATTCATCCATCTTATTGGCATATCAAAATTTTTACTAAATTGCTGAATAGTATTCCATTGTATGAGTACATGACATTTTATCTGTTTCCTTGTTGAGAGACATTTAAGTTGCTTTCTCTTTGGGGCTATTATGATTAAAGCTACTATGAATATTCATATAGAAACTTCCATGTTTGCTTTAATTCTCTTGGATAAATAGGAGTTCAATGATTTGACCAAATGACAGGTGTATGTTTAACATTTTAAAAAATTGCTACATTCTTTTTCAAAGTGACTGTACTATTTTACATCCCCCATAGTATTATAGAAGAGTTCCAGTTAATCCACATCCTTGTCAATGGTTGATACGGTCAGTCTTTTTAAATTTTTTCCTATTCTAATGGGTGTGTAATGGTATACCATGATGATTTTAATTGCCAACAATTAATGATGTGGGGCATTTTTATGTGGTTATTGGCCATTCATAACCTTCTTTCATGAAATGCTGCTTCAGTTTTTGACCATTTTAAAATTTCATTCTCCGATCCTTTTGTAGTTCATGAGCGTGATGATTGGGTGTTCATGCTGCTGCGTGACATGTCCCTCCCCACAAACCTTGTTACGACACCAGCACATTACCCGTCTGACGTAATAAAATAAAATAAAATAAAATCTCATTCTTTGTATTTTTATTATTGATTTGTACGTGTTCTTTATATATTCTAAGTCCTTTGCTATATATGTGTGCTACAAATATTTTTCCCATTCTGTGGCATAACTTTTCATTTTTAAAAACGGTATCAGTTTTAAAAACAGTTTAAAGACAGCTTAAAGAGCAGCATATAAAATGTTTAATGAACCCCAATCTGTTAGCTTTCTGTTTTATCTTTTGTGTATACTAAGAAATCTTTTCATACCCTGAGATTGCAAAGTTTTTCTCCTGTGTTTTCTTTTAGAAATTGTATGGTTTAGGATTTTATATCTTTGTGCATAATCTTCCTCCTCTGATCTCTCAGATCCTTGGGTCCATGGGTCTTTCCTGGAAGGGTCAGTAGCATCTCTTTGTATCTATAAGGGGAATAAATCTGAAGACCTAGCTTGGCATACTTTATATATAATGTATTCTTGCCCAAAGTGAATCTAATGTATAATGAAAAGGACCTAGCTAGAGTCCATTATATATGATGCTGTGTACTTCATAATGTATCTCAGCAGGAGACATATAATATCAGATTATTTGACTAGTGGTGATGATCATGTGGTTAAAATGGTAACTTTCAGATATGTGTTTTTCCTTTGCAGCTCCAAATAATTTGTGAGATGATACTATTTACCAGTATACTTTTTCATTTCTTTTCCCTTTTTTTTGTTTTGGTTGCTTCATGCAGCATGTGGGATCTTAGCTCCCCAACCAGGGATCCAACCCATGGCTCTGCAATGGGAGTGTGGAGTCTTAACCACTGGGCAACCAGGGAAGTCACCAGAATACTTTAAAAATGATCATTAAACCTTCTTAGCCCTCTTAGAGAAACGAACATCTACAGCTAAACAGTAAGGATGATCATCAAAGAGTCGAATCTTGCATCCATAACTCTCCTAGGGAGGGCAGTTCAGCTAATCCTTGGCCATTTTAGCCCTTGACCTCTTCTTGTCTGCAATAGGAAGAAAGCACTCCATCCTTTACCTTCCCTGTCCTCCTTCCTCATGGCTGTTTCAGTAAGCCATAGCACTCAAATGAGCCAGTCATTTCCATTGTAACTGCCCCTAAAGCTTACCCAGCTCTCCTTTCCTGTCTTGTTACTGGCAATAACCCTTTACTCCAGTGTTTTGGAGACTTCCCAGGGGAGTCTCTCATGCACTCGAGAACCTCTCTCTTGCTTTTCATCTCTGTCGCCACTTCTTTTTTTCTGTGACCACACTGGTCTATGCCAATGTCTCAGGGCTTCCAGACCTACAAACTTCCATGGTGCCAAAGATGACCCATGCTTCCAGTCTTCCCAGGTTAAAGTCCTGCTGGTGAGGGCTGCTATGTAAGGTGGAGAAGACCACGTGGGTAGGGCACTTTTCCCTGGATGCCACAGTAGCACCTCTGTTTGTATTCCTCTGCCTCACAGCATTGATTGTGAAATCATATCCTTCAGTTTCTGCTTCAGTCTCTAGAACTAGGATCGTCATAAATACCCAGGACAGACACCTCGCTTTCTTCTGATTTTCTCCAGGTGCCTGAGAAAAAACACCTTCCCTCTTCCTTTAGCCAAATCAGCTCCTGGCATTCCTGCCCACTTTTCTTCAGAGGAATGTGAAATTCATTTAGGCTCCAGATGGGACAGCTAGTCATATTATTCATTACAGTAGCTAAGTAGGAGAGAACCACTCAGTGAAATTTCTAAATTTTCTTCTGTATGCCTGTGTGGCCATGAGCCCATATAGCTGATGATATAATCAAGAATATATAATGTATTCTTGCCCAAAGTGAATCTAATCAAACTTTCAGGCCAGCACTGTTCAACAGAAGTATAATATGAGTCACATGTAGTTTTAACTTTTCTAGTAGCCACCAACGGGCAACAAAATAAAAAAAAAAAATTGGACTATAGCCTAATTTAAAACTTATATGTATCAAAGGATACAACCAACAGAATGAAAAGGCAACCACAGGATTGGAGAAAATATTTGCAAACCATATATCTGATAAGTGATTGATATACAGAATATATAAAGAACTACAACTCAATAACAACAAAAATATAACTAGATTAAAATTGGATAAGAACTTGAAAATATATTTTTCAAAGAAGATACACAACTGATTGATAATCACTGATGGATACATCACTAATCGTTCGGGAAATGCATATCAAAACTTCAGTGACCCCAGTACAAAAAGTTTTCGGTGTTAAAAAAAAACAACACATCAATGAGATCATACTGATTGCAATTACTATAAAAAATGGGAAATAAAAAGTGTTGGTAAGGATGTGTAGAAGTTGAAACTATTGAAATTGAAACTATTGCTGATGAGAATGTAAATGGTGCAACCTCTGTAGAAGACAATATGGTAAATCCACAAAAATAAATAGAATTACCATAGGATCCAGCACTCTCACATCTGGATATATACCCAAAAGAATTGAAAGCAGGGACCTGAACACTAATTTGTGTATTCAATATTTATAGCAGCAGTAGTTAATATACTGCTGTCAAAAGGTAAAAGAAACTCAAATGGACATCAATGGATGAATGAATAAACAAAATGTGATATATATGTTAAATAGAATATTGAAAGTGAAAGTGAAAAGTGAAAGTGAAGTCGCTCAGTCATGTCCGACTCTTTGCGACCCCATGGAATGTAGCCTACCAGGCTCCTCTGTCCATGGGATTTTCCAGGCAATAGTACTGGAGTGGATTGCCATTTCCTTCTCCAGGGGATCTTCCCAACCCAGGAATCGAACCCATGTCTCCCACATTGTAGACAGATGCTTTACCATCTGAGCCACCAGGGAAGTTATTCAGCTTTAAAAAGGAAGGAAATTCTTACATGTGCTACATTGTGGATGGACCTTGAAGACATTATGGTAAGTGAAATAAGCCAGACACAAAAGGACAAATATTATAGGATTCCACCTACATACGGTAACTAGAATAGCCAAAGTGTGTAGAGACAGAGCAGAATGATGGTTGCCAGGAGCTGGGGAGAGGAGGAATGAAGCATTGTTGCCCAAAGGGAACAGTTCTGCTTTGGGAAGATGGATGGTGGTGATAGTTGCACAAATTAATGCCACTGAAAGGTACAATTAACAGTATTAAAATGATAACTGTGATGGATTTACCACAATAAAATGGTAACTGTGATGTATTTGAAGGTGAAGGTGAAGGTGAAGTCGCTCAGTCGTGTCCAACTCTTTGCGACCCCAAGGACTGTAACCTACTAGGCGTCTCCGTCCATGGGATTCTCCAGGCAAGAACACTGGAGTGGGTTGCCATTTCCTTCTCCAATGCATGAAAGGGAAAAGTGAAAGTCAAGTCTCTCAGTCGTGTCCGACTCTTAGCGACCGCACGGACTGCAGCCCACCAGGCTCCTCCGTCCATGGGGTTTTCCAGGCAAGAGTATTGGAGTGGGGTGCCGTTGCCTTCTCCGGTTGGTGAGTTAGGAGGAGTATGTATAGGCCCGGTACTCACTGTTTTATTCTGATAATTTTTCCTGTACATTTGAAAACATTCCCAGTAAACATGGAGTTGGGAGGGGGAAGGTGGCCAGGAACCCTCAGGAAATGACCAAATCCTGTTCCCAAAACAAGACATGTAGTCTTCTTTCTCTTCTCCATAAAGTTCTTCAGGACAATATGCTCACTGGTAGCAATGACAAGGGAGCGTGTGTTTGAAAGCTAAATTCTCTCTCTGTTAGGAGGCCCAGAGCACAAGACAGAGGCCAGAGGCTGACCTCTGCCGCTCCTTCTCCTAAGCACAAACCCTAGTCTGGGGACCCTCTTCATGGGACAAAACCCCAAATAGATGAATATACTGCCGCAGGTGTGTGAGAAGACAACTGCAAGCCACATGAACTTTTTAGCAATGCAAAGGGAAGAGGAAGACCTGCGGTAGCAGAGAGCGGCCGCCATCTTCTACTAGGCCACTCCCACTCAGCGTGCTAAGATTTCTCCGTCCCAGTGGCATGATCTCTTCTTGAGGTATAGCGGTGAGGGGCACGGGAGAAGTAAAAATAGCTTGAGTTCCCTCTCTTTTCAAGGGTAAAGGATAGATGGATGGAGGTTCTTGGTCTGTATCTGAAAGCCACTCTTTCATCCTATATCATGAACGGTGTATAGGCCACTGTTTTCAGAGTAGTTGTGAAAAGAAGTTCCAGCTTGGAGAGGTCGGAATAAGGCAAGGGAGTATATTTCCATTGCTTCCCTTGAAAGCTGTATCCAGCAACAAAGACTTCAGCCAGGAGAGGAGGCACATACAGTTAAAATGCTTAGGAACTTGAGTGAAAATTATAGGCACCAATGATTAATTTTATTAAGGGCCAAAGAATCATATGATGTAATGTCAGTAAAGGAAGTACAACTTTTGTGGAGGAATCTCTACCTTGCCCTTCCTATAATGCTACCTTTACTTCTGTTTAACTTATGTTCCATAACCTGACAAAATAGACGTTCAAACCATAGATATAGTCAGGTTTTATAATTTGGAATACTGTGAAGACAAAGTAACCGAGTTCTCTTTGGTACAAATTACTGACATTGCTCCCAATTTAGTCACATATGTAAATGTTTTTAATAGGGATGAACTCAGAGAAGGAATAAGGTTGGCAGGTAAGGTTTGGGGAAAAGGGAACAGAGAGTAATAATCCCTTGAAACAGAACAGGGAACCTCTGACTTTCAACTTAACTGGATGTTGAATGATGGTCTTGAGTTGAACCATCATAAGCTGAGTCACAGACAACTTTGCTTGCAGGTTCTCCTAAATTCTGATCTTTTGCCCACTTCCTGAAACACTCAAACATCCTTGGCTCACAGTGCAAACTTCTTCCTCTGCTGTCTTACTGAAACTCCTCTTAAATGTTAGAAAAACACAAAGGCTTTAGCTGAAATAGTTGCTGGTTTCAGAGGCACATTGGCTGGCTTCATCGGATGAGGCATTAGCTCATCCTATGTTCCTATCACCACTATCAAAGACCTAGCATTGGGTGTGAGAGTGAGGCAGTTGTAAACAGATGCTTTAACAGACTCTGTCCCCCTGGATTCCCACACACAACTCTAGGGGAATGTGGCTTCTCCTTCCCTTCAGCTGTTGAGAATCACTGCTTGTGATGAGAACTATTACTGATGTGGAGCCAGAAAGAAGCCCAATAGCCACTGTCTCAGGGAGAAGAGGAGAGCTGGTCACCTGCTTCTTTGTCTCAGTTATCTTCTTGGCCTCTGGCTATACACTTAAGGTCATGTTCAGCCCACCTCACACCTCAAAAATACCTGAAACAGCTGTTCAGGAAGTAGGGGTACATTTAACTTTCTTCCAACTTGGTTTTCCCATCTGAAAACACAAAGCAAGTATGAGACACGGTGAAGCATACCCATATCTCTCAGGTTTTATCGTTTTCAGTGGGCTCCACACATCTTCCAACTGCCAGTATCTACAGGCTGGTGCTTGAAGACTTTACCTGAAACTCTGGAAGCTCACTAGGTCCAAGATAACATGGCAGCTCAGCAGTTCTAGAAATTTAACCACCCTGTCCCCCAGCCCCAAGCTTCCTTCAACCAATGAGTGATGGGAGATTATGTGTAAATATCCCAGTAACCTCATGCCTTGGGTGGGATAATTCTGAAGTGTGTGTTTTACACTGTTTTCCTGTAGGCTTAAGCTATAGCTGTCCACTGTGTAGTTGGCTTAATAATTCACTTTTTATTGGCTGTCTTCCCCTTCTTGACTCACTTCCTCACTCTCTTGCTGGTATTTCCTTGGATCAATTCCCAAATAAACTACTTGCTCTCAAATACTTATTTCAAGGTTGGTTTCTGAGGGACCCCAAACAAAGAGGATTTTCTAGTGTAAGTTAACATCATTAAATATACATTACTGAAAAGCCACTAAATGAGAGAGACACCCCCTTCTCATATTCTTCTGTTTTTATCTGAGGCATTGGGGCTTGAGCCCAGAGATTTGTGGGGTATGATATATGGAGCCTCCTCTATGAGCAGCCTGGTATTATAACAACATGTTCGCAGACGTTGGGGGTCTCCTCACTGTGTGTGGGTGTTTGATGAAGGAACATGGGTCACAGGGAAAAGAGAGAGTGGTCAGATGCTGAGCTGATGGTGAGTGAGAGGAGCTATGGTTTTCAAGATTGGTACCCCCTACACTGTGTTTCCCTGGTGTTTTGGGAGATGTTTAATAAATAGAAAGTGAAGTGAAGTAAGTGAAGTGAAGTCCCCAAATAAAGTTCCTCTGGTCAAAAGCTTGGAAACTGCTGGATCAAGCAGAGGCTGTGTTATAGTAGGACTTCTCAGGACCTTTAAGACAAAGTACATTGTGATTTCCTGAGGGAAGGATTATGTATATGGTGTTTTCCAAATCCCTCTGGCCATAGACCTTTTCAGGAACCAAACTATTTTCCCGGAAGAACTGTACAAAAAAAAATCTTCACGACCCAGATAATCATGATGATGTGATCACTAATGTAGAGCCAGACATCTTGGAATGTGAAGTCAAGTGGGCCTTAGAAAGCATCACTACAAACAAAGCTAGTGGAGGTGATGGAATTCCAGTTGAGCTATTTCAAATCCTGAAAGATGATGCTGTGAAAGTGCTGCACTCAATATGCCAGCAAATTTGGAAAACTCAGCAGTGGCCACAGGACTGGAAAAGGGCAGTTTTCATTCCAATCCCAAAGAAAGGCAATGCCAAAGAATGCTCAAAATACCACACAATTGCACTCATCTCACATCTAGTAAAGTAATGCTCAAAATTCTCGAAGCCAGGCTTCAGCAATATGTAAACCGTGAACTCCCTGATGTTCAAGCTGGTTTTAGAAAAGGCAGAGGAACCAGAGATCAAATTGCCAACATCTGCGGATCATGGAAAAAGCAAGAGAGTTCCAGAAAAACATCTCTTTCTGCTTTATTGACTATGCCAAAGCCTTTGACTGTGTGGATCACAATAAACTGTGGAAAATTCTGAAAGAGATGGGAATACCAGACCACCTAACCTGCCTCTTGAGAAATCTGTATGCAGGTCAGGAAGCAACAGTTAGAACTGGACATGGAACAACAGACTGGTTCCAAATAGGAAAAGGAGTACGTCAAAGCTGTATATTGTCACCCTGCTTATTTAACTTATATGCAGAGTACATCATGAGAAACGCTGGGCTGGAAGAATCACAAGCTGGAATCAAGATTGCTGGGAGAAATATCAATCACCTCAGATATGCAGATGACACCACCCTTATGGCAGAAAGTGAAGAGGAACTAAAAAGCCTCTTGATGAAAGTGAAAAAGTTGGCTTAAAGCTCAACATTCAGAAAACGAAGATCATGGCATCTGGCCCCATCACTTCATGGGAAATAGATGGGGAAACAGTAGAGACAGTGTCAGGCTTTATTTTGGGGGGCTCCAAAATCACCGCAGATGGTGACTGCAGCCATGAAATTAAAAGACGCTTACTCCTTGGAAGAAAAGTTATGACCAACCTAGACAGCATATTCAAAAGCAGAGACATTACTTTGCTGACTAAGTTCCATCTAGTCAAGGCTATGGTTTTTCCTGCGGTCATGTATGGATGTGAGAGTTGGACTGTGAAGAAGGCTGAACGCCAAAGAATTGATGCTTTTGAACTGTGGTGTTGGAGAAGACTCTTGAGAGTCCCTTGGACTGCAAGGAGATCCAACCAGTCCATTCTGAAGGAGATCAGCCCTGGGATTTCTTTGGAAGGAATGATGCTAAAGCTGAAACTCCAGTACTTTGGCCACCTCATGTGAAGAGTTGACTCATTGGAAAAGACTCTGATGCTGGGAGGGATTGGGGGCAAGAAGAGAAGGGGATGACAGAGGATGAGATGGCTGGATGGCATCACTGACTCGATGGATGTGAGTCTGAGTGAACTCCGGGAGTTGGTGATGGACAGGGAGGCCTGGCGTGCTGCGATTCATGGGGTTGCAAAGAGTCAGACACGACTGAGCGACTGAACTGAACTGAATCATTATAAGACGCAGCAATTAATTGTTTGGTCTTTGCAGTCTCCAGACTGCTTTCCCACACATTAATTCTCATAACAACCCCAAAGGTGGGTCATACGCATCCTTATTTAATAGGTGAGGAAACTAAAGTTTGGCGGTTTCCCCAGGACCACTTGGTGGTACATCTTTGCAGGAAAACTGCACTTTGAATCAAGCAGCACAAGTGAAGGACTCCTACTTTCTCTACAGTGTCTAAAGCTTGAGTAAAGATTCAGTTAATACAGGAGACGTTTCTAAGACTTTGGGGTTAGGGAAAAGCTCACTGGATCAGGCCAAGAAAGAGAAAGAGGAAAACACATCAATTTTCAGAGCATGATATATGGGTTTCCTCCACGTGGTCTGTGGGCTGGTTCCATCACAGCCCAGAAGTAGATAAGATCAGGGTTTTCAAAACAAACACTGGGTTTGGATTTTGGCTCAATCATTTACCAGCTGTGTGACTTTGGGTGAGTTACTTAACAATCTGAATCTAATTTTCTTATCTGTAAAACAGAATAATAATTCTCATGGGGCTCCTGTGAGGGTGAAATTAACTAATGTACCTAAAGTTCTTCACAGGGGAGGTATCTAGCATGTAGCAGAAATGATAAAAAAAAAAAGTTAACTATTATTAGTAGCAGAGTAGCCATAACTTACATTTTAGCATGAATTAATATTTTAACAAAAAGAAAACATCATTTATGTTGTTAGCTTACTGAAAACAGAGCTGTTTCTAATGACTTCTGGCAGTAGATTTTTAAAAATTATTATTGTTTCATTTTGGTTTCATTTTGTGTAAAAATAGACCTGTGATAGGTCTTTGTGATTTTTTTCCTCTCTAACTGAATATCCCGTTGATACTCCCTAACACTCTGTCTCACTCCCTGAAAGAGAATAAATTGAGAACGAATGGAACCACAGCTCAGAAATCTGAGCACTTCCCATTTCGACTTTTCTTGGAATAATTTGATGAAAAGCCTGTGCTGTGGTTTTCAATGGCATCTTCTGTCCCTACCCATCTTCTGTCCCTACCCCTAAGCTCCTGAACATGATTTATATTTCCCTATTTTAAGCTAGTACAGATTTATGAGACTTTAAACACCGTAGTTGAAGTTATTGGAAGTTTAAAGGGATTAAGCAGATCCAGCGGCACCTGGAGATATAGAGGTGGTCGAAAAGATTTATCAGCATTTCTATGTTAAAAACCGCTTTTCAAGGACTGTCATAGCCTGGGTCTGAATCTATTTATTTGGGCAGAGGAGTGAATTTTTAGGATTTGTTTCAGATGGAAAAAAGTCCATCCCTCTATGGCTTCCAGCTTTGTTTTGGAGGACTGTGCCTCTGCCCTTCTCTTCATCTTTCACATCCAGCTTGCTCTGTCTTCTCTGGGGTTTCCCTTCTCTCTGGTCCTGTCTTCTCTTAAGCGCTTGAACTTTTGGGATCCCTCTGTGTTCATGTATTCACAAGCTCAGCTCTGACCCATGAACCTAACAGCAGCTGGAGCGAGCTGACCCTCCAGGGCAGGGCTGTGGTGGATAATAGATGGCTGCGGGGGTGGGAATGCCTCATGCCACAGGGGTGATAGATCCTTGTGTTTACACCAGAGGGTGCAATGACTCCGTGGCTGAGAGGGGCTGGCTGGAGCCTGAAGTTTCCAAATAAAATGCCCATTCAAGGCAAAGCAGGCAAAATTCCCAGGCAGTTAGGTTTCGGAGAAGCTGTATTGAGCGACACTGAAAAAAGGTTCAGGGCACAAAGTGGGCACGCACTCTTGGTCAAAGTCTACCAGTTCTGGGAAGAGCCAACATTTTTCTCATTGCCAGTAATTATTTTCATCAGCCTCTGCTTCTTGCCTCTCAGGTTTCCTCCAAGTCCTAGCTATGCCCACCCTGTCAAATCAGTGTGGGTGCTGGAAAGATGAACTCATTTTAACAGCCTGAACCAGACATCGCTGGGAAAGAAATCAGAGAAGCTATTCCAAAGTCAAGTAAAAATAACTTTTGTTGAGTACCTACTCTCTGATTCCACTTACATGAAACCCTAGAAAGGACAAATCTAATCTATAGTGACAGGAAGAAAGTTGGTGGTTGCCCGAGGCCAAAGTAAGGGAAGTCTGATGGAGATGGGGCACGAGAGTATTGCGATGTTGGAAATGTGCTTTGTTTCAACTACGGTGATGGTTGCTCAGGTATATAACATTGTAAAAACTCATTAAAATGTGGACTTTTAGGGTGTAAATTATACCTTGATTTTTAAAAATGTATCTGCTGTGCATTCATACTCCTTGCCTCCTCTTTTAGCACAGACAATGGAAAGCTGAGAGCAAATCTTAGAATGCTCCCCCATCCATGGATGGTTGTTCAACCAGCCAAAGCTGTGTATTCATACAGGGCGTGGGGCTAATCCAAAGCAATAGATGAACACCTAATCAGCTATAACTGACTATGGAATGTTCTCTGTGCCTTTACCTTCCCTGAATACAACCTGACTGACAGAGGCAGGAGGGAGCAAGCAGCCAAGAAATGTGGTAGGCGAAGCCAGATTAAACAATTACCAGGGAGAGGAAACAAATGAGTGAATGACCACACAGATGATAAAGAATCTTTGACTTCGTAATATGAGCCGTGCATTGTATGAAAGTGTAAAGGGTTTGGTGAATTGAAGCAGATGCTCATTAAAAATCAAACCAACCACACTGAATGGTCTTGGCATCTGGATAACAGGAGGTCTTCACCAATTCCATCTTTTCCACATTTCTAATTAAATTTGTGATATTGCTTAGGTCAGGCACAGAGCCCTATTCATTTTGACATCCAAATGTCCATTTTAAAGTTGGCCAGGATAACCCAAAGAATGATGTAACTAGATCGAGAATGGAATTAAGATTTAGGACACTGGATTTTTGTCCCTGCTGTGTGACCTTCTTTAAAAAATCACTTTATTTGCTCACTTATTTATTTATTCAATAAAATTCTTGAGTACCTACTACAAATCAGGCTGTTGGCAAGACCCTGGGGATACATGGCTCTAGGCTTTGCTTGCCTCATTTGTAAATGCTGTTCTGGGGTCCCTGCGGCGTCCTACCGCTGTACTGATGGATGGCATGGGCAGTGACGTGGTCAAGCTCTGAAAACCACGATGCTGTGCCTCAGAGATAAAGATGCCCAGGAGGAACAACAAAGGGAGGGGTCCCTAGCTTCTCTAGTCTGTATCTTTGCAGAAGGTAATTCTACGCCACTTAAAGCATCTTTGCCATGAAAAGTTCCATGGAAATAAAATTAAGCGTTTTAGTTTTGTTTGTCAAAAAAAAAAATGCTCTTAAAACCCTCTAAGATAGTTTTTAAATTAATTCCTTACTGCTTCAAAGCACAAGCTCACATATAGTTACAAATGAAGTTCACATTTGATCTAGTGCAGGGAACTAGACCAAGGCTTTTGTCCAGTCTTTGTCCCTGATTTGCAGTGTTTCGAGTCCCACCGACCCACCCTCTCCCCAAGCAAAATTTAGGAGTAAACAGACAGAAAATTTCTTCTCTCGTCGAAGTCTTTCTCATACTTATCGTTAAGTGCACGAGATCTGTTCTCTTTCAGTGCATCAAACCAACTCTCAGAAAGGTCTGAGAGAGGGATTCAAATTATGCTCTGTGATAATATATGATACTGGAAAAGGTCCCTAACCTTTCTGTGCTTTGGATTCTTCATCTGGTAATGGGAATAACAATATCTACTTTGAGCTATGCAGTTTAAATAAGATAATGGATATAAAAAGTACCTAGCACAGTGTCTAGCCAATCGTGTTTACTTGGTGTTTACTCAAGTCTAACCACTTGAGTGGTTTCTATTTCCAGATAGAAACTTCTGGAGTTTCTATCTTCAGAAATGAAGTCTGGAGATAGAAAAAGTCCACCATAGGCTAAGAAGTATTCCACCAATTCTCAAAATGGAGGAACCAGGACCTTCAGCCTTTGTCGCATTGATAACTACCAAAGGACCTTCAGACCACTAAACTCAGTAGAATATATTACAGCTGTCATTGGTATTTATGGGCTATTGTTTCCAGGACCTTCACAAACCCCCAAATATGGGAATGCTCAAATCCTTTATATAAAATGGTATAGTATCTGCATGTGACCTATGCACATCCTCCTGTATACTTTGAGCCATCTCTGTATTTCTGGGGCTTCCTCGGTGGCTCAGCAGTGAAGAAGCCACCTGCATTGCAGTAGCCACAGATGAAGGGGGTTGGATCCCTGGGTTGGGAAGATCCCCTGAAGGAGCACATGGCAACCCCCTCCAGTATTCTTGCCTGGAGAATCCTATGGACAGAGGAGTCTGGCAGGCTACAGTCCATGGGGTCACAAATAGTTGGACACCTCAGAAATCACTTTGAATGCACATGCAGGCAGAGTATTTCTGATACCTAACAATGTAAATACGATGTGAATAGCTGTAAACACAATGTAAATGTAATGTAAGTAGTTCCCAGCATGTGGCAAACTCAAGTTGCTTTTTGGAATTTTTTACTAAAATCTTTTCTGCATATTTTGGTCCACCATTGGTTGAATTCATGGATGCAGAAACCGCCAATAAGGAGGAGCTGCCTTATAAAGAAATATTTCCTTGCAACGTGACTGAGGCTTTAAAAAAAAAAAAACATTTCTTTTACGTAGAATATTGACACACCTTGTTATAGGGGTGTTTGTGAGATACTCCACTCTGCCTCCTTTTGTGTCGTGTAACCTCTTTTAAAAAATATTTCCTTAAAAAATGAAAAATAGACATTGTCCTTGAATTTCCTGTGGATATAGAGAGCCAGCTGTATCTGCCTGGGAGGAGAATTGACATTGTGAGAGAGAAAATAAGCCATCATATACCTTTGACCCAAGAGTGCCTTTCTCTTTAATCTGGTATCCAGCTATAGGAGGAATGCATATGGAACATTGATTGATAAAAAGTCACATCCCCACTAGCTGCGACAGCCACATCAGCAATGCCACAATCAGATTACCTCCATACTTCCCCAGGGAAGGTTGACATCTCCTGGCCCTTTCCAAAGATGGCACTGTTCCACCCAATAGGTCAAAATCTGTGTCATGAAGATGGCTGAGAACCTGAAGATAGAGTCTGCCTGCTGATCCAAGAACAACAGACAGCTGGCTCAGGCTGTGATTAAAACCGGTTGGGACTCACAGCCGGCAGAACAATGACCACATTCATGAACTGAACTTCTGCTTACTCTCCTATTCCAAAGTCCTTCATCTTCGCTCCACATGGACAGCCAGCTGTGTGGAGAGATTTGTGGTGTTAGCACCTGGAAGTGTTGGAAGGACTTGATTCCTGTGTAATAAAATCTAACTTGAAAGACTTGAAAATACAGTTAAAGGATGCAAATCTACTTGTAATTACTAAGAGCACCCTCCCCCTCCCCAACAAAAGCCGACTCTGTTGTAGGGTTCCATATGAGTAGCAGCCACATTTGTCTTTTTTACTGCTTTATATCCAGTATCAAGCACAGAGTTTCTTGGATAACTAGTCATCTTGGTTTGCCTGGGGCTCTCTGGTTTTAGCACTAAACGTTCTGCATCTCAAAAGCCCCTCAGTCACAGGCAAACTGAAATGATTGGTCATGCTAGGCTATACATATAGTGAGTGAAATTTGCTCGGTTGTGTCTGACTCTTTGCAACCCGGTGGACTATACAGTCCATGGAATTCTCCAGGCTAGAATAC
The DNA here is from genome assembly GCF_001704415.2 of Capra hircus. Taxonomy (NCBI): domain Eukaryota; kingdom Metazoa; phylum Chordata; class Mammalia; order Artiodactyla; family Bovidae; genus Capra; species Capra hircus. Next base: position 68,191,350 of record NC_030808.1, read on the forward strand.
TGGAGTGGGTTGCCGTTCCCTCCTTCAGGGAAAATTCCCAGTCCAGAGACTGAACCCAGGTCTCCCTCATTGCAGGCGGATTCTTTACCAGCTGAGCTACCAGGGAAACCTACACATACAGCAGGTACTTAAAAAATTTTGACAAACAAAGGAAATAAATTAAATAAGCAGTAGAAATGTAAAAGCTGAATTAACTGCTATAGATAAGGGTCTACCTTCAACAGACACTGCTCTGAGTTTGAGTTTGTTAAAACCAGCACAGTATTTTGATGGTATATAGGCCCTGTCTTGGGTTTTAAATACCATCTCATTTTTGTTCCTTCTTTGACTTTAGTCTATACTTCTGGGCCATTCGTCAGCAACAGGCCGTACAGTTTCAAAACTGTCAAATATGGTCAAAACATGGCTAGGATTTCTAAATTCAATTTTCCATTTGGTAACTTTTCCACCCTGTATACACAGAGGCCAGATGTTTTAACATGATGGGTGGAGGACCCTCGCAGGCTGCAGTCCACGGGGTCGCTAAGAGTCGGACACAACTGAGCGACTTCACTTTTACTTTTCACTTTCATGCATTGGAGAAGGAAATGGCAACCCACTCCAGTGTTCTTGCCTGGAGAATCCCAGGGACAGGGGAGCCTGGTGGGCTGCTGTCTCTGGGGTCGCACAGAGTCGGACGCGACTGAAGCGACTTAGCAGCAGCAGCGGCAGCATAATATATATGTGGGAAGGAGGAGCAGTTCTCCAATCAGAGTAAGTCAACAATCCTTCATTGAGCGACTGCTCTGGGCAAGGTGCTGGGTGCCTCAGGGCATTCAAAATGAGTAAAGAAGATCCTTGCCTTTAGCAGCTCTCAATGTGGGAGCGGGAGGGTATGTGTGAATAAACACTTGTAATTATTTATCATGTGAAGCACGCTTGACATATGCATGCCACTTCAATGATTTTAATTGTGCCCCATGTCACCGTATTAGGGAGAGAAGGAGATTAATCTTGAGATGTTAGGAAATGCCTTTCCAAGGAGGTGGGATTTAAGGTGGGTTTTGAAGGAAGTATAGGTCTTCAAAAATTGGCTACTCTCCAGGTAGAAAGGAGGGTATTACTTGCATTGGGCTACTCATTACCTGGGCTTCCCAGGTAGTGCTAGTAGTAAAGAACATGCCTGCTAACCCAGGAGGCATAAGAGATGAGGGTTTGATCCCTGGCATGGGAAGATCCCCTGGAAGAGGGCATGGCAACCCACTCCGGTTTTCTTGCCTGGAGGATCCCATGGACAGAGGAGCCTGGTGGGCTACGGTCCATGGGGTCGCACAGAGTCGGACACAACTGAAGCTACTTACCATGCATGGAGACTCATTACCTAAACCTGCTTGTTGTTGTTGCTTGGTTGCTTAGTCGTGTCTGACTCTTTGCACCCTCATGCACTGTAGCCCGCCAGGCTCCTCTGTTGAAGAATACTGGAGTAGGGGTGCCATTTCCTACTTCAGGGATCAAACCAGCCTCTCTTGTGTCTCCTGCACTGGCAGGCGGATTTTTTACTACTAGCATCACCTGGAAAGCCTGCCTATAGGACCTCACCTATCAATAAATGACAGCATGTTATTCTCACTTAACCAGAAGTCCAAGGCAGATGCAGCAGCTCCAAGGTGTCGGGAGGGTCTCAAGCGCCTTAGCCTTCCCACCTTTAACCTTCCTATCCTTAGCCTGGGGCTTTGCTGTTGCATGCTCCCAAGATGGCTGTTCTATCTCAAGCCTTCTATTTGTGGGCCAGGCAGGAAAAAGAAGGAAGGAAAGGAAAATGGACAAAGGAGAAAGGCACGTGGGAGAGAGGAGGGCCTGTGTGACGAGGGCAAACACTTTCCTCAACTCTCTGGCAGATTTTTTCTGAGTTGGGTCTCAGGACAAGAAATGGGTTTCATGGCCACCCCTAGCTGCAAAGGGGTTGGGGACACTGCACATTTCAGCTGGACACACTGCCCTCCTGGATAATATTGCAACTGTCTTAGTAGAGAGAATGGATTTTGGGGACGTAATCAGCAGTGTTTGTGCCTTTGAACAGGAACCTGGAAATGGGGACAGGGCAGGGATTGCTGGATAATTGAGAGGATGAAGACTAGAACCTTGTGCCTGGAATCATGTGTGTGTGTGTGTGTGTGTGTGTGTGTGTGCGCCTGCATGCACCAGGAACAAAATGGAGTGGGTTGGTTTCATGGAGTTTGGGGAGGAGTAATCTGAAATTAAAAGACACTTACTCCTTGGAAGAAAAGTTATGACCAATCTAGATAGTATATTCAAAAGCAGAGACATTACTTTGCAACAAAGGTCCATCTAGTCAAGGCTATGTTTTTCCAGCGGTCATGTATGGGTGAGAGTTGGACTGTGAAGAAAGCTGAGCACTGAAGAATTGATGCTTTGAACTGTGGTGTTGGAAAAGACTCTTGAGAGTTCCTTGGATTGCAAGGAGATCCAACCAGTCTGTTCTAAAGGAGATTAGTCCTGGGTGGTCTTTGGAAGCACTGATGCTAAAGCTGAAACTCCAATACTTTGGCTACCTCAGACGAAGAGTTGACTCGTTGGAAAAGACTCTGATGCTGGGAGGGATTGGGGGTAGGAGGAGAAGGGGACAACAGAGAATGAGATGGCTGGATGGCATCAGCGACTTGAGGGACATGAGGTTGAGTGAACTCTGGGAGTTGGTGATGGACAAGGAGGCCTGGCGTGCAGCAATTCATGGGGTTGCAAAGAGTCGGACATGACTGAGTGACTGAACTGAACTGAACTGAATCTGAAGAAGATAAGGTTGGAAAAATATGAGCCAAAATGCAGGAGATATGTTACTTTTGCCTGACTCTTTCATTTGTTTGTAGAATCTCCAGGAGAGTGTAAATGTTTCAGCTTTCATGGGAATAGAATTCACCCTTTACTCCTGGCCTTTTTCCTCTCCAGACTCATGTTATCAAGTGCCTTGGCTAGAGATATTGAAAAATACCACTTTCAAACTTGTACCCTCATGTCTTTCCCTAAATTCCCCTGTTATCCATACTTCAATTTTATATTGTTATTCATATATTATATTGATCAATTCCTTTAATTCCCTTGAGACCAAATTGTATCAACCTTTTCACCATGAAACAATTGTGATTTTAGTAATATACAAAATGTGATTTTAGCATTGCTAAAATATTAATCAGGAAAAATTTATATACAGAAACATAATGCTTATCAGAAATATGTATTTCAGTAATAATTTCTGATTGGCATTTAACAATGCTAAATATGTATTTCACACACACACATATATCTACATACACATATTTTTCCATGCGTAACCATCTTTTTGAAAGATTTGTTCTTCATCTTTGAGATTTCTTTTGTATCTTGGTACAGTCTTGCTTTGGTCACTCTCTACGTTACAGTTCTGAATGATTTTCCCATTTCTTGGCTCTGGCCTTGGTTTCTTTCAGGATGATAATTTCTGAAGATAACTTTAAGCATCAAGAATAATTGAAGAATCAGGAAAACGTTACTAGTGTTAGAGGAAGTTATGAGATTATTACTCTAAGTTAGGAGTCAGCAAATCTTTTTTTCTTGTAAAAGCCAAATAGTAAATATTTTTGACTTTGTGGGCCACAGGTCTCTGTCATAACGACTTAGTTCTGCTCTTATACCACAAAAGCAGACATAGACACTAACTAAGCAAAAGAATGGCAAGGCTGCGTTCCAATGAAATTTTATTTACAAAACCTTGGTTCAAGTGAACAGCAGGAGAACATTATATTCCTTTTTCTGTATCTCTTCTCACCTCTCTTGTACTCTCTCTCCTATCTTTTTGTCTTCTTACCATCATCTTTCTTCCACCTTTGTCTTTATCCCATTTCCATCCTGATCTTTCTGTTTCTCACTTACTTTTTTTCATCTTGATTCATTTCTTGTCACTTGCTGTGAGACATATCCCCAGGGATGCTTAGCAGGTCCTCCTAGCCTCTGAGATGGCATCAGAGAGGAGACTTTACTCTCCCCTGAGTCCACTTAGTGACACAGAGAGGCTCTTGGGCTGACTGGGCTATGTGTCTGGTTGCTTCTTAAGCACCATGTAACTGTTCCTGTGTGGCTTCAGATATACTTTGGTTTACTAGCTCTTTAATTTCTTCTAGCTTCCTTTGGCGGAGAAGGCAATGGCAACCCACTCCAGAGTTCTTGCCTGGAGAATCCCAGGGATAGGGGAGGCTGGTGGGCTTCCATCTATGGGGTCGCACAGAGTCAGACACAACTGAAGTGACTTAGCAGCAGTAGCATCAGCAGCTTCCTTTGGACTTGAATCTCTGCACTATCTAAAGGAGTCTTTCTCTTAAAATGTCAGTGGAACCTGAGGGATATTTGAACGTGCTTTTGTCTTTTTGAGTTCTCTGCTTTATGCAGGAAAGGCAAGGCTGACAGGAATATGTGTGTGGTGTCTATGAGGGCAACTTCCTTAGGGCCTGGAGGAAATCTGTATCACCTTACCTGTTGCAGCTTTGCTCACTCAAGCAGGCTTTTCGGCCACTATATGCTTTCCCCAAAGACAGGATGAGAGGGAATGAGTTTCAGTTGCAGCAGGAAAGATTAAGAGTAGAGGTCAGGATGAACTTTGGTTCTGTTACAACTGTATATCAAGCAAGGCGAGGACCAGGGGATGTTCTGACGTTCCCTTGGAATTGTTAAAAGAACAGGACAGATTACTTCCTATGTTCACTCTAAACAGAAAATGGTGTGACAAAGGAAACAGCTCTGTGTTAGAAATTTCCTGTGCAGTATGGCCGGAGGGCTGGCAATCAAGATTTGAGGCTCAAATATCTCCCATCAGCTTCCTCTATGCAGACCAACTCTCAGAATGGTGGCTGACCCCTATAAGAGAGAAAGCTGTCCTCCCTTCCAGTTTCTGTGAGGCTGCTCATAGTTTTCCAGCCTCAGAATTCTTGATCCCTCTCTTCTTTCTCTGTGGGCTTCCCAGGTGGCTCAGATGGTAGAGAATTGGTCACAATGCAGGAGACCCGGTTTCGATCCCTGGGTTGGGAAGATCCCTTGGAGAAGGAAATGGCAACCCCCTCCAGTATTCTTGCCTGGAGAATCCCATGGACAGAGGAGTCCATGGAGTTGCAAGAGTCGAACAAGACAGAATGACCAACACTTTCACTTTCTTTTCTCAGCTGTGTCCTTCAACTCTGCACAGCTAGCTCTGTTTTGAAAAGCAAAATGAAATGAATGCTCGGACACTTGATCAAGCTGTCTAATGACGGTCTTATTTTCTTTATGTCACTGTCCAAACTGCATGAACATATGATTCGGCTCTGTTTCTCCCATTTTCTCTCCACATGCTGGCTACCTTCCTATCTACAGTTGGGTTCTACACTTCACTTTGCTCCCTCATCACATACTTTCTCCTGCACTTTAGTTCTAGCCTCCTCTTTCTCCCTCAAAAGTGCATTGAAATCTACCACTTACCCAAATCCAGTCTTGGTTGTCCCTCACTCATCTGAGGTATCTGCCATTTTTTCTGACCTCCTATCCACCTCGAAAAAGCAAGAGGGTTCCAGAAAAATATCTATTTCTGCTTTATTGACTATGCCAAAACCTTTGACTGTGTGGATCACAATAAACTGTGGAAAATTCTGAAAGAGATGGGAATACCAGACCACCTGACCTGCCTCTTGAGAAACCTATATGCAGGTCAGGAAGCAACAGTTAGAACTGTATATGGAACAACAGACTGGTTCCAAATGTGAAAAGGAGTACGTCAAGGCTGTATATTGTCACCCTACTTATTTAACTTATATGCAGAGTACATCATGAGAAATGCTGGGCTGGAAGAAGCACAAGCTAGAATCAAGATTGCTGGGAGAAATATCAATCACCTCAGATATGCAGATGACACCACCCTTATGGCAGAAAATGAAGAACTAAAGTGCCTCTTGATGAAAGTGAAAGAGGAGAGTGAAAAAGTTAATGTTGAGCTTAAAGCTCAACATTCAGAAAACTAAGATCATGGCATCTGGTCCCATCACTTCATGGGAAATAGATGGGGAAACAGTGGAAAGAGTGGTTGACTTTATTTTTCTGGTCTCCAAAATCACTGCAGATGGTGATTACAGCTATGAAATTAAAAGACACTTACTCCTTGGAAGGAAAGTTATGACCAACCTAGACAGCATATTCAAAAGTAGAGACATTACTTTGCCAACAAAGGTCTGTCTAGTCAAGGCTATGGTTTTTCCAGTGGCTGTATATGGATGTGAAAGTTGGACTATAAAGAAAGCTGAGCGCAGAAGAATTGATGCTTTTGAACTGTGGTGTTGGAGAAGACTCTTGAGAGTCCCTTGGACTGCAAGGAGATCCAACCAGTCTATCCTAAAGGAGATCAGTCCTGGGTGTTCATTGCAAGGACTGATGTTGAAGCTGAAACTCCAATACTTTGGCCACCTGATGTGAAGAGCTGACTCACTTGAAAAGACCCTGATTCTGGGAAAGATTGAGGGCAGGAGAAGGGGACAACAGAGAGTGAGATGGTTGGATGGTATCACCAACTCGGTGGACATGGGTTTGGGTGGACTCCAGGAGTTGGTGATGGACAGGGAGGCCTGGCGTGCTGCAGCTCATGGGATCACAAAGAGTCGGACACGACTGAGTGACTGAACTGAACTGAACTGAACTGAACTGAACTGAACTACCTCCTGACACCCTCTCGTCTCCTGTCTCCACAGCCAGCCTGTTCCTGTGACTTCTCTGCCTCTCTTGCTTATCTTTTCTTTCAGGCATTGGCTTTACTTTCCCTGACCTTGCCTGGGGAAGCCAGTTGACAAGCTGTTGGGGGAAATCAAGGTTACAGAGCTGCAGACTGGACTAGGATGGCACTGGAGAGAAAACGGGGCAACTGATGACATTTCAAAGGAAAACTTTGGCTGCATGACAGCATGAATGCTGGAAGTAGGAGAGGTGGAGGAGACAAGAAAGTGCCCCAGCTTCTAGTCTCTGAGAACGGAATAACTATGTCAGGAAAGTCCGGAAGAGGTGCAGGTCCTAAGGCAAATTTGATTTGAGTGGAAAACAGGACATACAAGTTGATGATACGTCTAAAGAGGAAAGTTAATGGAAATGGATAGAAAACTTTTTATCTCATTTGCTCCTGTTCCTAGCTCCTTAATCAATATTTCCAGCTCCCAGCCCTCCCAGGCTCTGTGCTGACAGTTCTAATTGCTGGTTGGACATTACCACCCAGATGCCCATCATCACTTCAGATCCCCAGGTGGGAGGAAATGTGTTCCAGGGAAGTAGCATGGAAAACTGGCCTAGAAGGCATGATTTATAGGGTCTGCTGTGTGACGTTGGACAAGTCATTTTACTTTCTAATTTTCTCAGTGACGAAGTGAAGGGTTAGATGAAGTAATATTCTTCTAATTCACTTTTCCATCTTTCCCTGGATTGGTTTCTCCTCTAGACTTTTTCTTCAGTGAGTGATGCCACCATTCTCTGTTATCTAGTGTCCAGATGAGTCTTGAACTTCAGCTCACCACCGGTCTCTCTTTCCTGCCCACACCTGCTCCACTTCACATTTAACCATCAACACACGCTGCTGCATTTCCTCCTCGTTGACTTTCACAGATTTCTGTTTCCCTCCCACAGCCACACCCTCCTGGAGGTGCTTACTGCCTCCCTCCCCAATTATTTCTATGAACTCTGAACCTCTCTTGAGGTTCCTGGGGCCTGGGATTCTTTGCTGCAGTGCCTGTACCTGGACAAATGTCTCCTCAAGTGATAAAATACACAGAAGCTATAAGGGACTAAAATTAACTGCATACATGTGCAGTTGGGGCAAATTATGAACAATAATATACAGAAAGGCCAAAACCCAACTTCCACTTGGTGGTGTCAAGAACAGGGAACTGCACATGATGCCTGCATACAGTATCACCAAGGGGTGGGCAGACCACCTAAGCCACCCCTCCCGCCAAACCCACTGAACTACCCTTATCCTCACTGCATAACCAGCTTGCCTTTCCCTCAGAGAGCAAGCGAGGGCATCTGTTGCTTGTTTTTGCTCCCTCGTGCTGGAGGAAAGTCCCAATAAAAGCCTTGCCTGAATTCCTCAGCTGGCCTATTGTCAATTTCTATCGATTTAAAGACTCCAAGAACCCAGGTCAGTAATACTCTGGAGTCTTTAGGGTACATTACACTCCTTCACCATTCTTCCATCTGTTCTTCTGTATCATTCTGTCCCCTTCCTCCTTAAATCTTCAAAGTCGGGTGAAGAGAAGGGGCTGTCTGTCACATTATTTGAGAGTTTTTTCTAAATACTTGGACCTGAACATCTCTCCTCCTTCCTCCACCCTGAATTCTTAGGCACTATGTGAAAAAATTTCCCCCAGGTCATGATTCTCTCTCTTTCCTCATTGTAAAGAATCAACATTATGGAATTTTAAATATGTATATTTTATCAGTTCAGTTCAGTCGCTCAGTTGTGTCCAGCTCTTTGCGACCCCATGGACTGCAATATGCCAGGCTTCCCTGTTCATCACCAGCTCCCGGAGCTTACTCAAACTCATGTCCTTCGAGTCGGTGATACAATCCAACCATCTCATCCTCTATTGTCCCCTTCCCTCTCACCTTCAATCTTTCCCAGCATCAGGGTCTTTTCAAATGAGTCAGTTCTTCTCATCAGGTGGCCAGAGTATTGGAGTTTCAGCTTCGGCATCAGTCCTTCTAATAATATTCAGGACTGATTTCCCTTAGGATGGACTTGTTAGATCTCCTTGCAGTCCAAGGTCTCTCAAGAGTCTTCTCCAAACCACAGTTCAAAAGCATCAATTCTTTGGTGCTCAGCTTTCTTTATGGTGCAACTCTCATATCCATACATGACTACTGGAAAAAACCATAGGTTTGACTAAATGGACCTTTATCAGAAAAGTAATGTCTCTGCTTTTTATTATACTGTCTAGGTTGATCATAGCTTTTCTTCCAAGGAGCAAGCGTCTTTTAATTTCATGGCTTCAGTCACCATCTGCAGTGATCTTGGAGCCCCCAAAAATAAAATCTCTCACTGTTTCCATTATTTCTCCATCTATTTGCCATGAAGTGAAGGGATTGGATGCTATGATCTTCGTTTTCTGAATGTTGAGCTTTAAGCCAACTTTTTCACTCTCCTCTTTCACTTTCATCAAGAGGCACTTTACTTCTTCACTTTCTGCTGTAAGGGTGGTGTCATCTGCATATCTGAGGTTATTGATATTTCTTCCGGCAATCTTGATTCCAGCTTGTGCTTCATCCAGCCCAGCATTTCGCATGACGTACTCAGCATATAAGTTAAATAAGTAGGGTGACAATATACAGCCTTGACATACTCCTTTCCCAATTTGAAACCAGTTTGTTTTTCCATGTCCAGTTCTAGCTATCGCTTCTTGAGTTCTCAGGAGGCAGGTCAGGTGGTCTGGTATTCCCATCTCTTTAAGAATTTTCCATAGTTTGTTGTGATCCACATAGTCAAAGGTTATGGCGTAATCAATAAAGCAGAAGTAGATGTTTTTCTGGAACTCTCTTGCTTTTTTGATGATCCAACAGATGTTGGCAATTTGATCTCTGGTTCCACTGCCTTTTCTAAATCCAGCTTGAACATCTGGAAGTTCACGGTTCACGTACTGTTGAAGCCTGGCTTGGAGAATTTTGAGCATTACTTTGCTAGTGTGTAAGGTGAATGCAATTGTGCAGTAGTTTGAACATTCTTTGGCATTGCCTTTCTTTGGGATTGGAATGAAAACTGCCCTTTTCCAGTCCTGTGGCCACTGCTGAGTTTTCCAAATTTGCTGGCATATTGAGTGCAGCACTTTCACAGCATCATCTTTTGGATTTGAAATAACTCAACTGGGATTCCATCACCTAAAAATCCCACATAAAACCCTCAAGACAGCTACTATATCCTTGTATATAGTTTTTATAGCATTACCCTTTTCTTTTTTTTAGATTGATTTATTAAGGTATAATTGACATTTGATAACTGTATATACTTAAAGCACAAAATGTGACCAGTTTTGACAGAAGTGTAGACCCATGAAACTAGCAGTGCAATCAAGAACATATCCATCAACTCCGAAGGCTTCATTGTTCCTCTTCATAATCATACCCTCTTGCTCCTGCTCTTTTAGCTTTGTGCTCTGGTCAACTCCAGACAACTGCAGAGCCACTTTTCTACAACTATAGATTTCTTTGCATTTCCTATAATTTTATGTAGATAAAATATTTAGTGTGGGCTCTTTTCAGTTTGACATTATTCAGCATAATTATTTTATCCATGCTTTATTTTTCATTTTATCCATGCATTATTGGATAAATCCATTCTTTTTTTGTATCACTGAGTAGTGTTATGTATTATAAACCTACTGCAATTCATTTATCTCATCACAATGAATTTTAGGATTGCATTCTGTTTTTGGCTATTATAGATATAAAGCACTATGAACATTTGTGTACAAGTCTTTGCACAGATGTATGCTTTTATTTTTCTTGTGTAAACACTGTGAATAACTGGGTCATATCACAGGGGCATGTTTATTTAAGGAACTGCTAAACTGTTTTCTAGAGTGGTTGTACCATTTAACAGTCCCACCAGAAGTGAAGGGGAGTTCCAGTTAGTTCATATCTTTAGCAACACTTGATATGAACATCTTTTTAGTTTAGATATTCTCATAGATTGTAGTGTCTCATTGTGATTTTAATTTCCCTGATAACTAAAGATGTTGAATATCTTCTCAAGTGCTTATTTGCTATCCATATATCTGCTAAGGTGAGTGTTTATTCAAATCTGCCCATTTTTTCAACATTGGGTTGCTTATTTTGTTTGGAGAGTTTGAGAATTCTTTACATAATCTGGATATAGCCCTTCATCAGATATATGACCAAAGATTTTCTCCCGATGGCTTGTATTTTCATTTTCTTAACAATGTCTTTTGAAGAGTAGAACCTCTTAATTTTGATGATGTCAAGTTTATCATTTTTTTCCTTTAAGGATTATGCTTTTGGCATCATAGCTAAGAAACTTTTGACTACCAAAATCACAAAGATTTTCTTCAATGTCTACTAGAAATTTTATAGTTTTAGGTACACTTTAATGTCTATGATCCATCTTGAGTTAGTTTTTGTATATAGTTTGAAATATTGATCCAAATTATCTTTTTTTTTTTTTTTTGGTATATGGGTATTGTGATAGAATAAGGCACTTCCCCAGTGATGTCTACCTCCCAGGCTCAGAACCTGTGATTATGTTATATTACATAGCAAATTACATGGGAGTTAAGGTTTCAGATGGAATTGTGGTTTCTAAAAGTAGGGAGCAACCTTAAAGTAGGGAGATTATCTTAGATTATTCTGAGTGGGCCCAGTATAATCACAAGGGCCCTTACAAGTGCAAGGGGGAGGCTAAAGAGAGAACCAGAGAGATGGCAATGTGAAAGGCCCACAGGTGGATCTGAAGATGAAGGAGGACAAAAGCCAAAAATACAGCTGGCTTCTGGAAGCTGAAAAAAGCAAGGAGGCAGATTCTCTCCCAGAGCCTCCAGGAAGAACACAATCCCACTAACACCTTGATTTTAGCACAGTGAGACCCATATTAGACTTTTGACTTCCAAAACTGTAAGATAATAGAATTTGTATTGTTTTAAGCCAATAAGTTTGTGGCAATTGGTGATAGAAGTCATAGAAAACTAACATTTTCCGTTTTTCAAGCACCATTTGTAAAGACTATCCTTTTTACACTGGATTCCCTTCGATCTTTGTTATAGAGCAATCGACAGTACATGTGTGGGTCTGTTTCTGTACTCTATTCCATTGATCTGTTTGTCTTTACACCAGTGCTTCATTGTCTTAATTACTGTAACTTCATAATGTCTTGAAACTGGGTAGTGTAAGTCCTCCAATTTTTTCCCTCTTTTTCTTAGTTGTTTTGGATTTTTTAGTTTCTTCACATTGAATTGGCTTGTCAATATCTACAAAAAAACCTTCCGGAAACGTGATTGGGGTTGCATCGAATCTGCTGATCAATCTGGAGAAAATTGATGTCTTAAACATTTTGAGTCTTCTGATCATGACACAGTATATCTCTCCTATTACTTAACTCTTCTTTGGTTTCTTTCAGAATATATTGTAGTTTACACCGCATGGGTCTTACATATCTTTTTATCAGATTTAGCCTTCATATTTCATATTTTTCCAAGCTAATATAAATAATGATGCTTTTAAACTTCTGTTCACAACCCTCATTGCTAGTATATACAAATACAATTTATTTTTAAATATTGGTCTTACACCCTGGAATCTTGCTAAACACATTATTAGTTCTAGTGGCATTTTGATGGATTTCATGGATTTTCTAAATAGGCAATTATGTTGTCTATGAACAAAGACAGGTTTACCTCTTCAATTTGCATGCCTTTAATTTCTTTTTCTTACTTTCTGTACTGGTTAGAACATCCAGTACAATGTTGAATAGGAGTGAGAGTGGATATTCTTGCTTATTTTGTTCTGATCTTTGGAGGAAGCATTTAGTCTTGTGCCATTTAGTATAATGTTACTGCAGGTTTTTTTGTAGATGCCATTTATTTAAGTTGAGGAAGTTCTTTCAATTCCTAGTTTGCTGAGAGTTTTGATCAGAAATAGATGTTGTTTTCTGTCAGATGCCTTTCCTGTATCTATTCAAATCATCATATGACTTTTCTTTTTAGATATAGTATATGAATTTTCTAGGGCTGCCATAACAAAGTACCAAAGTTTGGGTAGCTTAGAAGAACAGAAGTTTTTTTTTGTCCCACTTTTGGATGCCAGAAGTCTGAAATCGAGGTGTCACCAGGGCCATGCTCCCTCTGAGATTCTGGGTGGAATCCTGAGTCCTCCTTGCCTCTGCCCACCTTCTGGTGGCGGCTGTCAGCCCTTGGTGCTCCTTGACTTGCGGCTACATCATTCCAGTCTCTGCCTCCGTAGTCACACGGTATTTTCCCTGTCCTCACATAGGTTTTCTCTTCTTATAGGGACACCAGTCATAATGGGTAAGAATCCCCCTTAATGACCTTATCCAAATTGATTACATCTACAAGGAATTTATTTCAAAATAAGGTCGCATTCACAGATACCTCAGATTAGGCATCCACTCTCACTTCAACATATATATATTATTTTTTGGTGGGGGGACACAATTCAATCCATAACATGTGGTAAATTACATTGATAGATTTTCAAATATTAAATAAATCTTGCTTCCTTGGTATAAACTGACCTACTTGGTCCTGTTGTATTATTCTTTTTATATATTTGCTAACATTTTTTATTTGACTTGCTAAAATTTTATTAAGAATTTTGCATCAATGTTCATGCAGGATAGCAAACTATAGTTTTCTTTTTCTCTTATATGGTCTTTGTTTGATTTTGGCATCACAGTAATGCTGGTCTGATAGAATTGGTTGGGAAATAGTCTCTTTTTTTTTCAAATTTTTCTGGAGAAGTGTGTATGGAATTGGTATTATTTCTTACTTAAATGTTTCATAGAATTCAACATTCAAGCTATAAGGGTCTTGAATTTTCTTTGTGGGACGCTTTTAGGCTACAAATTTAATTTCTTTGATATAAGACTATTTAAGTTATCTACTTATTCATAAGTGAAATTTCGTCCATGTCTTCCAAGGAATTTGTCCATTTTAAGTTGTCAAATTTGTTGGCCTAAAATTGTGCATAATATTCCCTTATTGTTCTTTTTACCTATCTATAATCTATAGTGATATCACTTCTCTTGTTTCTGCTAATACTAATTTGAGTCTTATCTGTTTCCTTATTGCAGTCTGGCTAGACGTTTATCAATTTTATTGATATTCTCAAAGAATTTTCTTTTAGTTTCACTGATTTTTCTCCTAGTTTTTCTGTTATATATTTAATTTTTTAATGCTCTAATCTTTTAAACTTTCTATTCTTCTGCTTTGGATTTCTTCTGCTCTTAAGGCAGAACAGGAGATCAATGATTTGAGACTTTACAAAATAGGAATTTTAGTACTACAAATTTCCCTCTGTGTACTGTTTTAGCTCTGTTTCATAGATTTTTATATGATGCTTTTTCATCTTTATTCAGTTAAAAATGCTTTCTAATATCTCCACTGAGTTCTTAGTTGATCATGGGTTATTTAGAAGTATTTATTTAGTTTTCATATATGTGGTTTTTTCATATATTTGTTATTAATTTTTAGCTTAATTCATTGCGTTCAGAGAATATTGCATGCTTTTTTAAAAAAAACAACTGAGGTATAATTTGCATAATGTTAATCTTCTTACATTTTTCAAAACTTGTTTTATGGCTTAGTATAGAGTTTATCTTGTGTACTTGATACCTGTGTACTTGAAAAAAATGTATATTTGCTGTTATTGAGTGGAGTATTCTATAAATGTCAGTTTATAGAATGTTGGTTGATAGCATTGATCAAGTCTTCCATATCCTTATTGATGATCTATTTCCTTATCAGTTATTGAGCGAGATAGAGGTTAAAATTTGACTATAATTTGAATTTGTCTTTTTCTCTTTGTTTTGTCTTATCAGTTTTGCTTCATATATTTTGAAATTTTCTTAGATGCAAAAAATTTTAGGATTGTTTGTGCAGTTGATTAACTGAAATGTCCCTTTTTACCCCTAGTAACAGCTTTTGCTAGGAAATCTTTGTCTGATATTAATATAGCCATGAACATTTAAAACCTTAATAGAAATTGCCAAATTTCCTTTTAAAATAATATGTGTCATTTCATAAGTTTTTCCCCCATTCTGGTCCACATTTATTGAAAATTTGATATGAACTTTTCTCTAAACATGTTTCCTCTGAATTTGGGATGAGCTAATGCTCTTGCCTGGCTTCCCAGGTGGTGCTAGTGGTAAAGAACCCAATGCAGGGGACATAAGATACACAGCTTCAATCCCTGGGTTGGGAAGATCCCCTGGAGGAGGGCATGGCAACCCACTCTGGTATTCTTGCCAGGAAAATCCCATGGACAGAGGAGCCTTGCAGGCTGCAGTCCATAGGGTCACAGAGAGTTGGACTCGACTGAAGTGACTTAGCACACATGCAGTGCTCTTGCCAAGCCTCTGGTTCTCTGTCTGCACAATGGTGCCAGTTCACAGCAGCTCTGCCGGCATGCGTATGTGTGGGAGTGCAGGCCAGAGTGTCAGCTTAGGGTAAAAGGGAAGGCAAAACTTAGAAAAGACAAAGGAGAAGTACTTTCATTGTCAGGGAAGGTGTTAAGTAAAGGGGCATCTGGTTGCTTTAAGGCAGTTCAAGCTATTTGGACCAGATGAATTAGATCTCATGGCAATGAATTTGTGATGTCAATCTCTATTAATAATTTTTAAGAAATGGGGCCTGATAGATGTACCCAACATTGTGCTGCTAAGTCACTTCAGTCGTGTCCAACCCTGTGCGACCCCATAGATGGCAGCCCAACAGGCTCCCCCGTCCCTGGGATTCTCTAGGCAAGAACACTGGAGTGGGTTGCCATTTCCTTCTCCACCCAACATTGAAGACAGGCAACTGTACTTATTTTTTTCAGTGGGTGAAAAATAATTGTGACATTCAGTAAGGAAAGTAAGGAGTACAGGGAACCAGAAAGGGTTCACTAAAAACGCATTTAAATCTATTTGCTGTTTAGAGTTAGCTGGTTGTAGATCTGGAGAGGTTCCAGGTGCTTTACCTGGAGAGAGATGGAACTAAGTAGGTTACCAGTGATGACAGATCTGGGAGATTCTGGCTGGTGGGTAGCAGTCCATCAGCTTTACACTACACTATCTGATTTTCCTATTAGGTGTGTTTTTAACACATTAGGTCAGGCCACAGCCTCTCCATCTGTCTGGATGAGGTAGCAACAACAGCCTCCAACACACCACATTAAGTACTCAGGTCTAAAGAGCCTCTGTTTTGTAAGCTTTGCAGTCACTAGGACTATAAACAGAATACTGGCTAATTATTGTTTAATTATTGCTTAAAAACCAATTGGCACAATACAATCACTGCATTAATTACCCCATACAGCATCTGTTTTCTTTTTTGAGGTCTTCCCCATTCCTCTCCTGTCCTTCTCCCCACTTTAATTGAAATTCAGCTTGCTGTAACACCTCCTTTCTCCTGGCCAACTGGATCTCTCCATTCACACGAGGGAGAAGAACAAAACAGAGAAGGCCCCGGGGATTAGGGAGTTTGACAGCTGTCCAAGAGGAGCGTTGAGACACTGGCCAAGTACCGAGGCAGGACAGAGACAAATGGGAGACAGAAGAGGGTCACGGAGGGAAACATAGGCAGGGGCACATCGCGAGAGAAATGAACTGGACAAAGAGTCACCGAGACAGGCAGAGGTGTTTACAGGGGCGCTGAAAAGGCGGGGGAAGGAAGAGAAAAGCTTTAAAAAAAAAAAAAAAAAACAAAACAAACCAGAGGAACTAAGGAGAGTTCGTGAGGAAAATGCGAAAGGCTCAGGAGGTCAAGGAGACAGAAGGGAGCTTGTCGAGAAGGAGCGCGGAAAAGTCCAGCCTCTAGAGACAGATCAGCCCATCTTGGGGGACAGGCAGCTTGAAGGGGGTCGCGGCTCATACACCTGAGAACGGGGTGGGGTGGAGGAGGCGGCCGCCGCCGGGCGGGAGTAGGAACAGCGCTAGGGGCGAGGCTGAGCACGCGGGGCTCAGGCGTCCGAGCCCCCTCGGCAAGCCCGGCGTGCGCCCGGCGGCCCAGGACTCGCCCGGCGGCCCCGCCCCCTCCCCGGCCGCCTCCTTCGCCGGGGCTTTTCCTGCGGGGCTCAGGAAGCCGGCCTAGCACAGCCGCGAACAATAGCTCGGGGCCCGGGCTTGGCTCCTTGGAGAGGCCGGCGCGGGGAGGCGGGGGGAGGGAGGCGTCCGCGCCGCCGGGGGCCCGCGGCGAACCCCGGCCCGGGCCGAAGCTTCAGTTGAGCTCGGCGCTGCCCGGGGCATTGTTGGCCGCGACTGAGGAGCGGGAGCCGGGGGAGGAGCTGCGAGGCGGCGGCGGCTGAGGGAGCCAGAGGGGGAGCCAGAGAGCAAGCGAGGGAGGGAGGCTGAGAGCGTGCGGGCGATAGAGCGAGGGAGGGAGGAGGTAGAGAGACAGGGAGGGTGGGAGGGAGGAGGAAAAATAAAGAGGAGAGCCGAGCAGGGCTGAACAATAGAGACAGGCAGACGGGCGAGGAGAGCCAGCTGCCGCTGCTGAGGGAGAGCGGGCGCCCAAGCAGCTCGGACCCCGGCCCGGGCAGACCGCAGGCGGCCAGCGCCCCCCGGGGAAGGGGGACCATGGGGGAGCCCGCGGCAGGCGCCCCCAGCCCGCCGTGCGCCTCCGCCTGAGGGAGCCTCGGCGTCCTCTGCCCCAGCCCAGCCGCCCCGGCCGGCCGCCCTCGAAGCCCGGTGTCCGCAGCCCAGCGCCCGCCGCCCACAGAGCAGCGCTCGGCCCCGGGCTTGGCGGCCCCCCGGCTGCCCGTGGACGCCCTCCCCCAGTCATGAACCCCCCGGAGGGGGCAGCGGAGGAAGGAGGAGCCGCCGACTCGGACGTGGACGCCTTTTTCCGGACAGGTAAGCTGGGCAGCTGGGGAGCTTGGGGGGGTGGGGCGGGTGGGGGGCTGCTGCCCTGGACGCGGCTTCTCGGACAAGTTTGGGGAACGAGACTGTTGCTGGGGCGGGCGTGTTGGGGGGTGCTGTCCCCCTCGTCGTCCGGGCCGGAGTTGCCGAGATTCTTGTTGTTACGGCAGTGCTGGTTGCGTTTTGGAGAGGGGTGGGGGCTGGGAGCTTGGCGCCCCTCGGCGTTCACCCCACTTGCGGGAGTCTGTGTGGGGAGGCGGGAGGCGGTCCCGGTGGGCCGCCTTCTCCCCGAGCGCGGGGATGGGGCGAGGTTGGATCACTTTGCAGCGCGCCGCTCTCGCTCCCGGCGCCCCCCGCCCCTCCCTCGGCTCCCCCCTCCCCTAGCGCCTGTCAGCCTGGCTCTGGCCGCCCCGCGCCCGCACCCCTGCTCCGGGCCAGGGGCCCCGGGCCCTGATATGCAAAGAGGGACCGGGAGTCGCGCAGGCTGCAGCCTGACAGTCAGGAACGGGGCGGACGGTGGACCGCGGAGCCTGATGTGTGTGAGGAGCCGGGCGTCTCAGACTTAAGAGGCGGACTCGGCTGGGAAGGCGGTGGGCGCCTAGGACCTCGTCCTTGTCCTCCTCTTCTTCAGTGATGGGAACGCAGGAGCTTTTGATAAAAATCACTCATTCTGGACGTGTGAGTTAGCGTCCCCCTCATACACACCCACTGAATCTTTGCTTGCCTGTGGTATGTAGAGCTCCCCCGCCAGACCTGCTTTCACGGTTGTTCTTTGCCCCCGCCACCACCCAGTCCTGGGTCTGAGTCGCAGGTTCCTTGCCTGCACAGCCCTTTTCCCAGAGCAGATGCCGACCACTCTCCTCTCCCACCACCTGTGGCCCTGTTTCTCTGATAACCAGGGTTTCTCCATCTCCTCTTTACCTGTGGCTTCCACCAACTCAGTAGGTAGAGCTCCCCATCTTCCATATCTGGAACCATTTTGTCTGGAATCTTTGTCCCAAAGAGTCCAGTAAGTTATGGGGACCCCCTCTTTCTGTAAATTGGATTAAAGCGCGTGAACTGGTGGGGTCAGGGAACAGGTTAGCTCTGGAGGCTCCCTGCACACCCATCTGTTTCCTAACCTCATTGCCCTGCCCTGGAGGTCATCTGAGGGGAAGGGGTGGGGTGCTTTGTTGGGGAGACTTGTGGCTTTAGAAGTCAAGAGTTGGTCGACCCATATGTTCATTTTCTAGTTGGTCTGAAGAGTAAAGAGGTGGAGGACAGGAGCTGATGCCAGAGCCTGGAGAAAACAGGAGCCCCTGCTATCCCACCCTGCTTCTCAGGGCTCAGCCTTGTCTCCTTGTTCCTTTTACCCAGTCGTGGTTTCTAATATACACCGCCGCCTGGCGCGCCCCCCTCCCCCCACCCCTTACACTCACATATACACTGCCCAGGAACCAAGGCACTAATTCTAAAAACGTGCCTGACCTGAGTTTATAACCTTAGATTATAGTCTAGGAGAGAGGTTCTGGGGGTTAAGTCCTATCTGGAAACATCCACCAGGACGTCTTTCCTGACTCCCCCACCTGGCCCCACTCCTGCCTCTCATCTGACACCAAAGTCTGCCTTTCCTTAGTTCTGGGGAAAACTCCTGAAGTGTGAGCTTTCCTACCTTCCCTTTCTGGACCTACTTTTATCTTTTGGCATCCATTCCTCCTTCCCATTTTCTACCATCCAAACACTAGTTCCTGTCGGTTCTCCTCCCAGGCACTTGGAGCAGATCTCAAGTTTCTGGAGGCTTGCTAATTTCTGACAAATGAATTCACACAGTGTTAATGGTGTTAATGACCTATAATGGTCCAATGTGTTACTTTTCCCAGGGCCTTTCAAAATACAACATGGGGCTTACATTGTCTAGCTCTGGCTAAAATCACAGAGTAAATAAGTGACTGGGGACTGTCTCCCATGGAATCCTGCTGGGGGTATTCTTCTTCCTTCTTGGGCAGCCTTATGGTGGGGGTGGGGGCTAGGTTTGATGTGCTCTTCAAATCAGAGAAGGGTGAAATCTACAACAGATAAGGCTGGAAATGACTGACAATGTGTAACAAGTTGTAAGAGGGGAGGCAGGCTATCTGTGGTAGGGTCTAGGACCACCATCCACCTGAGTGGCCCTCTATGCTCTGCTTTCTGATCTTACTCCCTTCCAATCTCTAGCCTGGGGATTCTTAAACCTGTAAAAGACCATATTTCTTAACTGTCTCCTTTCTGATCCCCCAATCTTTATGGAATATAGTGCTCTACACCTGGTAGGTTGGACAGATTATAAATTTATTTAGTCGAACCACTGAGAAAGCTTCAAACACATTTTCAAAGTCCCTGGGGCCAGGGTTACCCCCCACTTTCTGGTGGAAAATTTTGCTCATACAAAGACCAGACTGGCAATTGCTTTGTCAAAACTCTGGCATACTCTGCCTCTAATTAGGCATGTTTCAACTAATTCTGTCATTTTGGTTCCTTGTCCTCTTCTGGTTATTTTGGTACTTAAGTTTTTTTGATCGTGGATTAAGCTACATTTTCTAAATCCTATATCCGTACATGTACATGGATAGATAGACACACAGAGAGAAGCATACACACCCCACAACGACACCCCAGTCTTACAGACTGGTGTATTCTGTATTGTCTTTCTGGTGTATTCTATACTGTCTTTCTGGGAACTCTTTGATCCAAGCCTGGGAAAGTGTGTCACAATAATTTTATTGATCATGGTTATGAGGCAGAGGAGGGGAAATATAGAAACTCAGAATTGGGAACAGAAAACCAACAAGGACTTTTCAGCTCCTACTAAGGAACCTTCTGCTGTCCAGGGTGCTGTGGGATAGAAACGTTCAACGTGGTCTCTCTCCTCCAAGAGCTTTTAAAAGAAGATTGACAATTACTGCTCAATTAGAGATTAATTAACTGCTGAACATTATGGTGCTCTAAGATAAAAAGTTGGCAGAACTACAGAGGAGAGGGACTGAGGGTAGCCTATGAAGGAGAGATGGAGGGTAGGAGGAGAATCATGGACAAAATCTCAGGGAGGTTGAGGCATTGACATTGAGGATGCCGGGAAGATGGAGCAGAAAGTGTAGGGTAGGGAGGAATGGGAAACAGAGTTTGTTAAGTAGGACAAGACCAGATAGGGAGAGTCTTGGAAGCCCAAGAGAGAGGAGATTGGATTTGATTCAAGATTGGTAGGGAGTCATTTTAAGTTCTTGATCAAGGGTACCTCCTGAAGAAACTGATATTTGGAAAGGTTTATCTGGGGGGTCATATGATAGATGGAGTTGATAGAGAAACAATCCAAATGCAAAAGTGACCCAGAACTGAGGGAGAGGGGCTTGGCTGGGTTAGTGGCAGAAAGAATGAGGACTCAGGGACCACTCAGAGAGAAAGGCATTGTCAAAGGCATAAATATGGGAATTTATTGACCAACTTGTTGTAGGAGGGAAAGAAAATTAAGCCCACAAGAAAATGGGAGTAACTGGGTTGAAAGCATAGAGGACCAACATTGTCTTGATTGATGCACTCTGGTTGAGGACAGGAGCTGGGTTTTGCAGGGCAGATAATGCTGTTTGCTTCGGATGTGGAAAATTCGAATTGATTGAGGAGCATACAGGTGGAATCGGTTTGTGGGAGAAATGGGACTCCAGACAGGGGCACAGGCAGGAGAGTAGGGCTGGTCTTGGAAGCCTTCTGCATCAAGGCTTTCTGCAGCTGAGGCTTGTGAATGCATCAGCTCTCAGAGGGAGGGGGTGGAAGGAAGAGGAGAGGGCTAAAGTTAGAATTTGGGGGAGAAACCCTTGTTTAGAAAGTGGCAGCAAAGGAGACTTGATCCTAGAGACCCCAGGGAGTCAGCGTGGGATCTGATGTGATGACAGGCTGCAGACAGGTTGAACAAGAGGAATGCCAGGTAAGTGTCACTGGATGTGATAAAAAAGGCCACTGTGAGCTCTTGGGAGCACAGTATTAGAAGAGGCATTCCGGGTAGGCATTTGGGGTGGATAGGAGTTTACTGGTGAAAGCAAAAAGAATTTGGGTGCTAGTTAGACAGGATATTAGCATTAAGAAAAAGAGTTCTTTTTTTTTTTTTTTTTTTAGTTGGAGAGTCAGAACAGCATTAGATGTGGAAGGGAGAGAGCTTCTGGGCAGGAAGAACTGAAGATGCTAGATTGACTGAGTTAGATATCTGAAGAAGTGAGACAGAGGAGGTTCCCTAGTAAAAGTAAAATCTTGGCTTTGGTGAACTGAGGAGAAACCTCTTTCTTTAAGACTCGAAGGAAAAAAAAATCAGAGGATAAATTTAATGAAATCGATGTGGAAATATCTTATATATTTCTGCTGAGCTTTGGTCTTGTGAGTCAAGACATTTTTAGTGGTTTGCTATTACTTGGACTTTGGTCAGCCTCACACTCAACTGTCTCTTTCCAAGTCCCTAAACTAGCTTCTCCTCTTGTTTCCCTTATTCCTATTACTGGCATTTTCCCTTTCCTAGGGTCGATATTTAACACCTTGGTATTGTCTCTGAGGAGTCTCTCTTCTAACTATCTCTGTTGAATTGTCTTTCATAGTGAGGCCATGCTCTTCATTCTCAGGGCTTCTGCCCTATGCCAGGAGACCCATTATGATGCCATGGACTCTTTCGGTAGCCTTTATTCTTGGCTGTTGGAATTGGCTCTCTCACCTCCACTCCAAATTGGCATCTGCAGACAGACTGCACGTCCTAAAGTAGGTTGCAGTACTTTCATCACACCTGGTTTATGAACCTACAGTGACCCTCGACTGTCTTTAGGGTCAAGTTTGTCTTTCGTACCTCAGCTTTAGCCAGGCTGCTCTTCTCACTGTCCCAGGGCAGTTTGACTCATGTTTCCTCACCCCTACTCTACAAATACGACTCTGTCTTCAAAACTTGAGCACCGCATTCTTCTGGAAGCTTTCACAGCCCACAAGAGTAACTCTCCCCCTGGAATTCCTACAACACTCACTTGTCTATACTCATTTTCTCACTTCATCAGAGGTATTATATTGTTTTTAGCCTTTTCACATAATTAAGTGATTTGTTCTTTAAAAGATCTTTTAAAAAGTTTGAGCCACCAAAACCAAACCAAAACAAGCCATCTCCCTCTGGCAGATAAAGCAAACACAGCAAAATATAAGCAGTTGCTGAATCTAAGGTGGTGATATGTTGGTATTCACTGACTGCTATTTCAATTTTTCTCTCAAATAAAAACCCCATGCCTCCTAGAAAACTGGACATTGTCAGGGCCAGATCATAGACAAGGGACATTTTGGAATAACACCCTATGTTGGTGTGCAGTTTTTTGGGTAAATATCATCGTGTCCGTGCATAGTCAGGCACCTGAAAGGGGTGGAGTCTCTTAGCTTCTGAGTGCTCTTCTGCAGCAAAGAAAAACATCTCTTTTTGATGTTGTGTTTGCTGCAGAATGTAAACATGATGCTTAATTTAATATTTACCATTCCTTCGTGATTCTCCTTCACTTCCACCCATCATGATTTGGGCTTTTGATCATGCCATTTCTCAAGAACTTCTGATGGAGTATTGAGAGGACTTTGTTGCTCTGAAAAGGGAATGTTGTTAATATTTTTAATATTGCATTTATATTGGTTATTTCTGCATTAATATATTTTACGACATATAACATCTATGCACACGTCCATAAGATTTGGGAGGCTTTGCTTTATCGTTGTGCCAGCAATCATCAATAACTCAATTATTGGTACATTCTATCCAGTTGTATTTGATAATCCCTTGGGGAATGGAAGCAGTGTTGGGATAAACTGAAGCTGCAGAAAGAAATTAGTTGAGAAGTGAAAAAAATCTTCCCAACTGTCAGTATCAGTAAAACACCAGAATAGGTGAACTAGAGGTCCTTTTTAGCTGTTGAAGAATGAATGCTTTTACTTTTCCAGTTCTTTCTGGTTCTGGAGCTTGGTAGTTCACTTTTGGAGGTAGGCAGTAGGCTTTAGTTTCAGTTCAGTTCGGTTCAGTCGCTCAGTCGCGTCTGACTCTTTGCAACCCCATGAATCGCAGCATGCCAGGCCTCCCTGTCCATCACCAACTCCCGGAGTTTAGTGGTTCTCAAATGGAGGCAGTTTTGTCCTCCAAGAAATATTTGGCTGTGTCTGGAGACATTTTTTGGTTGCCATAACTCAGGGAGGGGGTGGCAACTGGAATTTTTGGGTAAAAGTCTAGAATACTGCTGAACATCTTACATTGCACAGGACAATAAAAAATTCTCCAGCTTCCTAATGTCAGTGGTGCTAAGGCCAGGAAGCTGGATGATCATGGGTTTTGGATCAGATAGGCTCAGCGCTAATCAGGGGTGGAATATTGAATAAATTATATAATCTATGTCATCCTCAGTCTTCTGCAAAATGGGACCAAGAATGCTTATTTCACAGGTTGAGAGAATTAAATAGGAAAAACATGTAAATAACATCTGGTGGTTTCTGACCCACATTAGGAACATAAGAAATCCTAGCTGTCCTTAGCTGTTGTTGTCATTATTAAGTGAATGTGATGGCACAGAGGCTGAGGGACTCTCCTGAAGGGGGACCATGCAGGGCTTTTGACATGAAGTGAAGGGGGTGCTGGAGAGGCATCACAGTGGTGTGCAGGAGCTGGGGTGGAATCAGAAGGCTAGAGTCTGGGCCTTGGCTCTTTTTCTTTCATTCATTTAGTCATTTGTTTGACAAATATTTATCGAGTGCCTAGTGTAGCCATGTGCTGTGCTCTGGGAGTGTATAAAATCATTGCAAGAAAGAATATAGAGCAGGAAGGAAAATGGATATAATTATAATACCCCCCTCAGGGAGCACTTGAATTTAAGGGATGGGAAAGAGAGAAAAAGCCTGTGAAAGAGGCTGAGAAGGTCAGGTAAGAGAGAAGGAGGTGAACCCTCCCCATTGCTCTGTACTTATCTGGATGACTTGGGTGAGCAAGTAACACCTAGAGTGTAAGCTGAGGATGATGCCTGCCCCCACTCCAGTTCCCTTATAGGGTTGTTGAAAGACTCAACTAAGACGCTGTATGTGAAAGGTCTTTATAAGTTGTACAATTCTCTCCAAATTTATGTAGATAGTTCTTTCCAAATCGAACATTCTATTACCCTAAGTACCTCTTCTGGCAAGTATTCTTTTATTAAATTTGGCCTCCACAGGACCTTTTCCAATCCTTCTGTTTGGTTTCCCATGGGAACTTGATGGGGCACCCTCGTTACAACAAATCAGGGTACTTCTCCTCCACCAAAGTATAAAAATGCTAGTCCCCCAGGCCCTGGGCCACATGGCCCCATACCATCTAGAGAAGCCCGGCAAGAAAGGGGGTCTTGCTTCCGCTGAGCCTGAGGTGGGTGCAGTGAATCAGTCTGTTCCTGCTCCTGCTCTGTCTGCATGCTGTTCAGACTCCTCCTGCCACTCCTTTGAGTGTGAATGACTGGCAGCAGAATAACTAGGAAATGATTGACAGCCACAGGGCTGTTGGATCAATAGAGCTGCTTGAAATTGCGTCTGCTGTTGAGTGAGGGAACAGAGAGAATTAGCTGGGAGGACAGAGGAATTATTACGAAGAAGTAAAGAAGAAACTGTTGGAGAATTAGCTTCCTCTCCTCCACTTCTGTCCCATGGCTTTATTAGAAGACAGCTGGATATTAGCTAGAAAACACAGACATGAGGGATAAACAAGTGAAAAGTGGCAAATGAACTGTGTCCTCAGGGAAGTAGTTACTTCTTGAGGTTTGAAGGATGGGTAGACTTTAGATGGGGAAGACAGTGTTCGAACAGTGTTAAAAAAAGGTGCGACCATCCATGGCATATTTGGGGACAGTCAGTGGTCCAGTTTATATGACTCAGAGGATTCAGGTGGAGGGTCAATGGGAGAGCAAAGTCAGAAGGGGATGGGGACCAAGTTGATTGATTGCTTCATTTATTAAACATCTACTGGACTCTTAGATAACCACAGGCTTTGAATGACAGGCCAAAGAGTATGGTCTTTCTTCAGTTTGCTTTCAGGAGCCACTGCAAGTTTCTGACTGGGGTGCTGATGTCATCAGGAAGATAAATCTGGCTGCCCCGCAGAGGGTCAGTTGCAACAGGGGAGGAACTGGTAGCCGGAGCTGGATTGGGAGGCCACTGTGAAAGGTTAGGAGGGTCTGAACGTGAGATGGCAGAGTTGAAATGGGGAGGCAGGGGTGTCTATGAGGAAACTCATGGAGGTAATGTCTATAGGACTTGGTAACTTGGATGTAGAGGTGTTAAGGAAGAGGCAGGTCTCAAAGATGACTTCAAAGCTTAGTTGGGTAACGGGGAGGATGGAAGTACCCTAAATGAAAATCAGGAGTTCAGGAAGAGGAGGAGCAGCTGTGGGGAGGCAGAGGAGAGGGAGGATTTGGGAACTTTCTTTAGGACATGTTGCTTTTCAGGTGTCAGTGAAATAGCTTAGGGAGGTGTTGATTCAGTAGGCGGATAGCGGAGGGAGTCTGGAGCTTTGGAGGGAGGCCAGAGACGGAAATACAGATTTGGGAGATATCAGTAAGAAGTTGTGGCTGGAGCTATCAGAATAGACGAGATAATAAATGAAAAGCGTATACAGACTTAAGGGCAGAGGGCCAAGGACAGAGCTGTAGACCTGAATGAAGGGCTGGAAGAGAACCAGGAGAGAGCAGGGCTTGGAGACAGTCCGGCCATCAACAGGATCTAGTGCTGCAGAGAGGCTGAGGGAGGGGGGGACGAACAAACCTTCTGGGTTCTGGAAACTGGGAGATCACTGGTAACCTTTGAAATAACATTCACTTGTGTATGGGAGGTGGAATTCAAATTTCAAGGGGGGAATAGGGAGTTGAGTGGATGGGGAGGAAGTGGTGGGAGTGCATATAGATGACTCTTTGGAAAAGTTTGGCTGTGAAGGGAAGGTTAAAAATAATAAAAGTAGTTGGAGATGGGTAGCAGAGTTGAGGGGAGGCTTTTTTTAGGTAGAGAAGATCTGTAAATACCTAGGAGTGGGGAGGAGGGAGAAGGCAGGCTTGGGGAAGGGAATGACTATTTGGAAAAGAGGAGCAGTTGAAGGAAGATCCTGGATGAGCACGTTGGGGTGGATCTCCAAGGTAGCTGGGGGTGAGCCTCGGGCCAGAGGAGGAGACTGGGGGAAGGACCTCAGTAAAATAGCCAGCTGGCCAGCAGCTCAGATGAGGGCACCTGTGCTTGGCCAGTAACCCCAACAGAGAGAGCATCGCCTGGCTTGGGGAATCAGGGGCTTATGGTCCTGTGCTTGGGGTGGATAGTACAAGCTGAGGGCAGCTGCGAAGTGGGTGAGCTGGGTTGGCATGGCTCTAAAAGGTTCCTTGGGCAGAGAAGTTAGAAAGGGAGGTCCCAAAATAGCAATCCTTTTAGAAGTACTTGTGGCTTTCTTCTGCAGGTTGAGGTGGGATCTGCTCCAGGCTCTAGAGGGGTCTGTAGAATCACTTCCTACAGGGTGTGAGTCAGAAAGGCAAGTTGTCGGGGGAGCTGGGGGGTGGGGGCGAGGCGGTGGAGGATGAATGAGGGGAGGACAGAGGAGGAGGAGTCAGGCAAGAAGTTATTGGGGCAGCTTCCTGAGGAGGGCTTATGCCTGGCCATCGGGTGCTCTGTCAGGGACTGACCTGTTCTGAATTTTCCGTTTCCTTAATGCCTCTGCTGCTGAGTCACTTCAGTCGTGTCCGACTCTGCGCAACCCCATAGACGGCAGCCCACCAGGCTCCCCCGTTAATGGGATTCTCCAGGCAAGAGTACTGGAGTGGGTTGCCATTTCCTTCTCCAGTGCATGAAAGTGGAAAGTGAAAGTGAAGTTGCTCAGTCGTGTCCGACTCAGCGACCCCATGGACTGCAGCCTATCAGGCTCCTCCATCCTTGGGATTTTCCAGGCAAGAGTACTGGAGTGGGTCGCCATTGCCTTCTCAGGCTCTCAAACAAAGAGGAAGCAGACAGGGGTCATGGAGGAGCCTCTTGCCCATTCTCCATGAAGAGGAATGCTTCAAACCAGAGGACAATGCCAGTGAGCACACCCATTCCTTTGGCCCCAAAGCCCTCCCTTCAGCTCTCATTTCGGGGGCAGACCCAAGAACCGACGTCTAGAGAGGCATGTTATGTGGCCCTCTAGGGGACGGAGTAGGAATCCAGGGGATTGTATGGATCCTATTACCAAAAGGTGGGCTCTGGGGGACTGGGTTTCTATTCCCTGGAGTTGGAGGAGGTGGAAATTTCCGTAGGTGTGGCTCAGTTTTAGAATCAGAGTCTTAGAACAGGAACTTACTGTGTGTCTCCTACAAAGTACAGCCTTCCTGAGATTCAGTTTCCTTATGTGTAAAATGGGTAAAAAAATAAACAAACCTTACCTATCAGGATCACTTGATTTCGTAGCTATAGATTGTGATAGTTATATTCATATTGTAATTAGTAATAGAAATGGGATCATACTTCTGGTAATAGAATATCACTATATATAATAGAATATGACCATATATATTACTAGTAAGGCTATATTGCATATAATATCATATTACTGGTTAGAATTTCCAAATTATGCTTCAGTAGCTTCCTCCTCTCCACTCCCCTCCCCTGTGATACCCTCCCCGTCTTTCCTCCCTCCTTTCCCTTCTCCTTCTCCCCTTCCCTCCCTCTCTCCTTTCCTTCCTTCTTTCCACATATGTAGGGATGTGATTTTTAAGCTTGCAGTTAGTTATTCCAGGGCATGGCAGGCAGGGACTGGGAATGTGGCTCTACTCTTGCCCTGCAGCCCAGGGACAATGGGCATCTATGGGGTATGGGGGTGGGGAAGCACAGTGTTCGGTTGGCAGCTGGACAGTGGGCCTAGAGAGAGACCCAGGAGAATGGCAGATGGTTAATTGGATGTGACAAAAGGGGGCTAGGGGGAGGGGTCTGGGGCTCCTGGGGGATTCCTGTCTCTGACTTGTTACTCTCCTGGAAAGGAGATTGTGGGAAGACGGGGGAGTATCTTCAGGAGCAGTTAAGGGGAAAGATTGGCAGGACTCCATGTTGGGTCTATGGCCATGGAAAGACAGAGTGCCATTGGGAATGATGTCACAGCTTTCATTTGTAGGGTGGGTGCAAGATGTTGTCTCTGTACCCCAGGCCATTGGCACATAATGGGCTCAAATATTTGGATATAAAGAGAATGCTTAAGCAGTGATTGGAACGGTATAATTTTCTAGTCATTCTTCATGATCCTAGCCATTGCATTTGATAGCTAAATATCATGATTACTTTTGATGAGAACTGGACAGAGACTGATCAGTTTCAGCAAACACTAGATTACAGTGAGTGGATCTTTTCATTCATTCTTGCATTCATTCATATTCAAGTGTCAAATACCAGCTATGAACCTAATTAAGTGCCAGGCTGAGGCCATACCAGCAAGTTAGAAATCATCTTTCTGACATGGAGGGTGACTGTCTGGTGGAGTTGCCTGACACATAAACAAAGGATTGTATGCTGTACATTGAGAACAGAGAGGAAGGATCAACAGCCTCATCTGCATGGGTGTGGGGAGAATTCATGGAAGGAGGGGATGCTTATTCTGAAATAGCTGAAGAGATGGTAAAAATGAAGATAGACCATTGTTGAAGAGGTTTGCTAATAAAAGTAAGGAAAATAATCAATGGTAACTGAAGGGGCATTTTGGGAGTACTGGTTGTCTTGTTTCTTGGTCATAGGTATGGTGTGATCTGTTTGTGAGCTTTCAGTGATTTGTAGACTTATATATGGAATTTTATGCATGCGAATTGTGCTTCAATAAGTTTTTAAAAAAGTTATCAGGTCCAGTGAAGTTTTGTTTGTTTGCTCTAAAGAGAGAGAAAAATCTTTGAGTGTTTGAGAAAAAAATCACGGGAGGAAATAGTGGTAGACACTGAAGGTGATAGAAAGTGGTATGTGTGTGGATAGGGTATCAGAGTGGACACTACCTTCTTCAGAAGTTGGAAAGGATGAGGTTCCCAGGCAAAGAGGTTATCTCCGGGATGGAGGGACACCTCTTCCTCTGTGGCTGTGGGAAAAGACCAGGAGGTTTTCAGGTCAGATGTATGGGTCAGATGGTAAAATCCTTATTAAGCTGTTAAGAAGACTGACTTCATTGTTCTCTGTGAACGGGATCCAAGATCATCTGAAGGACTGTGGGGTGCTGAGATCCCGTAAAGAGAGGAGATGGATTGGATCCATGCTCTGGAGAATGGGTGAGAATTGCTTTAAAGAGTCATCTGTCCAGTTGAATTCAGAGTGAGCTAGGTGTGCAGACTTCTGCATCTCACTCAGCCCTGGAGCCCTAGAGTAGAGGTGAAAATAGGGGACTCTTGAGTCCTTATTTGGTGACTTGGATGAGATGTCCAAGGTGGAGGTGAGCTGTACACTAGACTTGTTTGGACATTAGTTTCTTTCCAGAACTTTACTCAACATCGATGACTCCGAGACGTTTTGGAAGCCCCACCTTGGAAAACGGTCATGTCTGGTTTCCCCAAGTAGGCTCTACCTTTTGCTTTGGACTTGTCTGTCTTCTTCTCACCATTAACATAGTGCCTTGCATATACTTGCTTGATTAGTATTTGTTGGCTTGAATTTTTTTCTTTTTATAAGAGCTATTTATTGGTGTGCAGGTCATTTGGGAGTTTTATAATGAAACATTGTGCTAAGGAAATGAATCTGTTTTGTGTAGACAAGCAATTCTACCTTAAACAAAAAGACCTATGAAATCAATATTTACTGTAAAATATAGCGAACACTTGTTGTTTATTCTGGATTAATTAGAGGGGATCTTTTATTGCTTGATTACAAATATCCCATAGGCACTGGAAAACTAACGAAGTACCCTTCTTTTGCAAAAATACACATTGTTG
Organism: Capra hircus; assembly: GCF_001704415.2. Lineage (NCBI taxonomy): Eukaryota > Metazoa > Chordata > Mammalia > Artiodactyla > Bovidae > Capra > Capra hircus. The sequence goes on from NC_030808.1 coordinate 68,221,881, forward strand.
TAGTTGTTCAGTTGCTCAGTCATGTCCGACTCTTTGCGACTCCATGGACTGCAGCACCCCAGGCTTCCCTGTCCTTCACCATCTCCTGGAGCTTGCTCAAATTCATATCCATTGACTTGGTGATGCCATCCAACTATCTCATCCTCTGTTGTCCCCTTCTCCTCCTGCCCTCAATATTTCCCAGCATCAGGGTCTTTTCTAGTGAGGCAGCTCTTTGCATCAGGTAGCCAAAGTATTGGAGCTTCAGTATCAGTCTTTCCAATGAACATTCAGAGTTGATTTCCTTTAGGATTGGCTGGTTTGATCTCCTTGCAGTCCAAGGGATTCTCAAGAGTCTTCTCCAACACCACAGTTCAAAAGCTCAGCCTTCTTTATGGTCCAACTCACATCCATACATGACTACTGGAAAAACCGTAGCTTTGACTGTATGGACCTTTGTCAGCAAAGTAGCATCTCTGCTTTTTAAAATGCTGTCTAAGTTGATCATAGCTTTTCTTCCAAGGAGCAAGCGTCTTTTAATTTCATATCCACATAGGGAAGTTCAAACATTCAAATGGATCGACTAAACAATATTGACTGAGTGTCTACGATGTGCCCATTATTATGCCAGGTACTAAAGGTGCGTAACAAATGGTCCTTGTCCCTGAAGAGTTTATAGTCTTTTTGGGTTAGGAGAAGATTGATACAGGGAAAAATGGCTCATTGGAAGTCAAGCAGAAAGGGGATTTCACTCATTCGTTGACTCATCTCATATGTGTTTATTGTCTATAAGTTAAAAGATAATTTAAGTAGGTGGTAAACAAGGTTCTGTTTCGAGAGATTTGGTTTCCGATATACTTTCATAGAGCATTTATTTAGACATTTAGACTTTTTCCTAAATGAAGCCATTTCCCCCAATTAGTTTCAATGTATGATATATCAGTATACATGTATCTGTTGAGCCAAGTGAGACATTCATAAGCTAATACTCTTTATATGGGGTAATGAAAGAAGACAGAGGATGTGTCCCTTGTCTGGAGGAGGAAAGGCATTGATGCTGTTGTAAGAAATAGTTAAAACAAAACGAAAGGACAGGATGGTTTCAGCATGTTTAAAAGTGAATGCTCTTTCTCCCTCCTTTCCCCTGGTGTTAAGATAAATTTGACTGACATAGGTACCTGTAACTTATGTAAGTATGCATTTATCACAAATGCATAGCTTTCTTTCATATTTTGACAAAAAAAGAGAATTATGCTGTCCCCTTTATTCTGCAGTTTGTTTGTATCACTTTGTAATTGTGGACATTTTCCATGTCAGTGCATGTGTTCTCCCCCATTTGTTTGAAGAGTTGTGTCGCATTCTGTTGTGTGGATGTGCCGCATTTTATTTAGCCGTCCTCTTAATAGTGGACATTTATAACCCAGCTTTTCTGAGGACGAGTGTTTGTTCTGGAGCATTATTTGGTCCAAAGAGTAGCAAGAGCATCACCCATTATTTAATCTCTCTCCGAGGTGACGGCAGGACAACCACAGGATCAGGATGCTTCGTCTGCTTTTATTCTCAGGAAGGAGGGAGAGCAGCCAGTCCTGTTCTCTGGAGGCTAACTTTCTGTGCAGTGTTCACTGACGCTTTTATTAATGACATTTAAATAAACGGTAGAGGCCATTCTTGGCTTCTTCTGCTGTATGCCTTTAAGTGACTTAGGAGCCAGATTTGCAGTCACAATTAGCCAAAAAGAGCCACATGTGTTTTGTGGGTTTGAGTGAAAGTTAATTCCAATACCACAGGTATGGAAGTGCTTTAGGTTGTGTGTGCAAAAGCCATAGTTTGTGTTTGGCTAGAAGAATCCAAGGATGTGATTCAGGAGACCTCGGTTTCCAATTCTACCCACAACTAATTATCTCTGTGACTTCGCCAAGCCAGTTAAAATGTCTGTTTTTACAGATGGAACCTGTCTTTCCTCATCTGAAGAGAGAGGTAAACATGCTTGCCCTGCCATACATCATAGGAGCAATATGAGATAAAGCGAGATAATAGAAGGAAAATACTCTGGACAAATGAAACTGCTGAGTCAATGAAAAGGGATTTTTTTTCTGCTGCCTTTTTCTGGGGTCTCCCTTGGTTTTGAGTGCGGTTGAAAGCAGAGCCAGGGGACTTGGATGGCAGTGACAGCTGTACCTCCTTTGAGGACTGTACATTTTTTCATGTCTGGTAGGGAATTGGCTGCACCAGGGCTGGAGTGAAACGTTTCATGATGTGTTCCATTTGCTTTTGGAAAAGAGACGTGTGTGTGAGTGGAAGAGTGGCTCATCTAACTGCCCAGAATGACTGGGTTTTTCTCTGATGGGTGACACTGCAGCTCAGTTGCACATTCCTTATCACCCCAATGTGCAAAGGAAATGTAGCTTTAAAAATTTTCTAATGTGGAGCTGATCTCCCTCCACCTCAACGTGGCTAGTTTGTAGTATGTCATGTGTTTTTAGATGGCTGTTTCTTACAGGTAAATTTCCCATTCACTTGGTTTTTCTCCTGTTCTCCCACTTCTCTTGATCTGGGTCTGTAGAGGTGCCCCTGTGAACTTGTGGTGATAGTGGTGGGGGTAGGGGGAGAGGGCTACTTGGAGTCCTGGTATGATGGTTGGATTCCCCTGGTCTTTGCCTTATGGGGGCAGGACTGGTCTGATCTGATCTCTGTCCTTGTGTTTTCTTGCTGGGATATTGTCTGATAGCAAGCAGTAGCAATCATGTCCTGACTGTTTGTCTGTGGGGTCAACGTGCCCTGTGCATGGCAGCCTCCTAGTCCCAACCCCAGGGCTCTGCCTGCTCAGGTCACTGGCTCTCTGAGCATCTCTGAGTTCCATCATCAGGGAATGAAGAAATATGCAGCTCCCCAGCTCACTCAGTGCCAGCTGTGAAAAGTCAGAACCTCTGTGCCTGGCTTGTCTAACTATATACCTACTAGGCCAGTGCTGTTTCTTCCCATCACACCATGTGGATCAGGGTACGGGACTGAATGACAGCTGTTATCCTAGAGGCCTGCAGCCACTTCAGGAGTGGCCTGAGGGTTCTCAGGGGCCTTCACACCTGTTGAGGTGTTATATTCTAAAGCTGCCTCCTTCACCCCAAACTCTGGTTGGGCCTTGAGGTGGCATATGGGAGGAGGCTGAGACCCTGATGTCTGATCACCTAGACTGGATTTTTGCCACATTCTCCTGATACTTGAGGAAAAGGGCTTCTTCTCCTTCTCTTGTAGCAAGGATCTCCCTAATGTGACATCTTGAGTACTATTTACCTCTGTTTTAAAGTGATCTCCATGGTCAGGTCCACCCATTTTGGATCTTGATGTGTTGATCCCCACGAGAATGTGTCAAGAATTCAAGCTGAACACTAAAAAATGTCCTACCCAGGATGTCAACAACTAAACATGAACACTTTCTCTTTGCCTGCTGCTACAACTGTCCTGAACTTCCCGGAGGCAAGTAGATGCTTCTGATAGAGTAAGGAGGAGGTTAAATATACATAAGGACATGCAAAAGAGAAAAATACATTGTATTTTGAACAGTGTTATCCTAGTTAAAATAATAGTTTTTGGGGAAAAAGGTTTAGAAATGGGGCTTGATTCTAAGACTGTCTTCATTGTGATTCTGTCTACACACATGTGTGTGCGTGTGCACATAAGCATGTGAACAAGGCATTGTCGATTCTCCCAGCAAGCAGTTAGTGAGCATTTCTTACATCCCGTGCGCTGTGGTCCAGAGGGGAGTATCGCACAGTCTCTATCTTCAAGGGGTTCCCAGCTTTAGGAGGCTGATGGGTGGTGATGGATTACTCACAGAGCTGCTCTGCTGATGCCTGCATTTCTGTCTGGTGTGTATGACTAACATTTGAATTAGGGGCCTCTAATGGGTCTGGATTCCCTCTTACCTTGCTAGGATCTGCTTTCTGAGTCTTTTCAGCCTCCTAAAATGACAAGTTGCAGTCAGTTTTGCTTTTTCCAAATAAAGCTAATTCCTTTAACATCACCCTAGGTTTTCATGAATGTGTATTCTATAGAAATAAGATTAATTGAGAAACATCATAAATAGGTAGAAAAATGAAGTCCAGATTGGGACTGTTGCTCTGAGTCTTTTGCCGTGGAGTTGTCTATTGGTGTTTTCTTTAACCAAAACTCTTCTGCTTCTTTTAACACAGGAAGACTTCAGTGTTTCATGTACTGTTCTTGGCTCCAGGCCTCTGGGGTTTGAGTAGCCCTAGTAGCTATGAGCATTATTTCTCATTTGATCAGGAAGAATGAGAACTCTATTCCCGGTAAAGGTGGCAGAAACTGGGAGAATGGCAAACAAGACAGTTCAGGAAAAACTAACAAAATAGGAAAATAGTGGTGTCAGGTGTTTAGGTTTAAGTGGAAAGAGTGATAAGCTGGGCATCCAGAGCCCAGCGTTGTGATTGATGAGTGTGGTAAATTCCTTTCCTTTTCTGAGACCGATGTGGGAGGTGGGTGAGGTGGTCTCAAAAGCATCTTCCATGGTTAACATTCTGAGCTAATTAGACCATAGTAAAGCCAGCAGGGATGGAAACCAGGAGGTAAGTAGTCTCAGGACCTTTATACCCTGGTTCCCTGAAGGCTTTCCATCCTTCTGAGGCCTTTTGTCTGAGCATCTCTAGACCGCATGGTCAGACCCCTGATGCCAGAGCTCACAGGTGACCCCACATCCTTGCTTGGTGATCAAGGGCTCTAATTCCCCTGAGAATCAACTGATGGTCAGCAGTAACTTAAAACTGTTTTGGTCCTTAGAACCTTTTGAAAGAGGAGCCCTGTTTCTGGGACTTCTGGGTCTGTGTTGAAAAGCCCACACTTCTCAGTCTGTTCCTGTGGACCCCAAGTCTGTCATTAGGGATGTGTATGAGCACCCTCGAGAATCCCCTTACCAGGGATCCCTCAGAGCTGTTCTGCTAGCTCTCTCAAGGCACAAGGAGGACTGACTTAATGATATTCCTGCCAGCTCATGTCCTTGAACTTTTCCTTTGAGTCACCTAGAGAAGATGGCGAAAGCAATCCAAAGTTTTCATTTCCCTAGGGCATGTGCAAACCCAGCCCAACCACATCATCTCAAGAGGAGGCACTGGGTAATTGAACTACTGTTTTGGCTTTCTTCTACCTTTCCTTCTTCCCAGAACTCCATCTTCTTTCCCTCACATTCTTTAGACCTTCAGATAACTTACATTTTGATAGAGGGAAACATTAGAGTTTTTTTTTTTAAGTACATTGAAACATCCCAAGTATATGATATGACTACACTAGCGGAATTCAGGGACGTAAACAAGAGCATGGTGAAGCCTATTTTGACAGATGTGGTGCTGGTGGTGGTCATAGAGTAGGAGATGCTTGAATGCATTTGGAAGATGCTCTCATTATCCAGAGTTGACAGGGTAGGGAGGGAATTCCTGGCAAAGGCAGAGGGTTTTGTGGGATCATGGGGAATTAGAGGTGGTGAGTGCTTTCACCAAGCCTGCCACCTCAGGAATCACACTGGAATCACAGGAACATTTCACAAGCTTCTCTAGCTTTCTACTTTAAAGGGGTTTAACACTGCTGTATTCTTCAATCTCTTAAAACATTTTGAATACAAAAAATAAACAGTGATGGAAGCCTGGACAGTTATGCACCCAGACACCTTTCCCCATAAGGATGGTGCGTGTACTTGCCTCTGTGTGTATATGTGCCATGTGCATGTGTGTGTTACTCATGCTTTGGAGACAAATGTGTGTGCTTCCTCCATCATACTTGGTTCTTGACACAGTATCATTTTTCAGCATTAAAATTCCCATCACCTCCCAGAAGTACTCCCTTTAGGATCCATTTCTGCTTGGCTCAGTGTGCGCAAACATTCCAGTGGGATTGATTGCTTGTGTCAAATTAATTTTTTTCCTTCCTAGGGAGAGTGTCTGCCATGTGCAAAACGGGGAAGTCCCCAGGCCTCTAGCCAAATGCAAGCTCAGATAGACGAATAAAGTTGGGTTTGGGTCAAGAATTGGTCTAGGGAACCCACAGAGCCTGCACCTGGATGCTTAAGCTACCCTTCCCAGCATGCTTTGTGACTGTTCCTAGGCAACAAGAAAATGAGATTAGGTATAGATGGTTGCCTATGAGAGGCTTGAGTCTTTTCAGCATCAGCCATGGTAGCATTTCCTCTTCTATGCCCCATCTTCCTGTTACTGCTTTATTTAAAATGTTGCAGAAGCCTCTGGAAGCAAATGGAGAATGTGCTATCATTCTCTGCCTGAGTGTGTGCAAGCATCAGAGACCTCTGGGATGGTTTTCTTTTCTGTCCCAGTCCTGGTCCTTCCCTGCAGGCTTTGGAGAACCCTCGGAACATACCCCTCAGGACTTCCCTAACATGTGGCCCCTAGATTCATGGTGCCAGAGAGCTGGCCTTCCACACTGTGCCTGACTGAGTCCAGACACCAGACCAGGGACTTTCAGATTATCTTTCCCACAGTTGGAACCATTGATTTACTGACCTGTGAACAGCAGGCTGGTTTAGAATGTACTGTCCACTGATGAACTAATTAGTTTCTTGTCAGTATGAGCTTTGTGAGTATGTGATAAAGTCTCCCTAAGAATAGACGTGTATTCTTTTCCTATAATGTGGAATTCTGGATGTCCTGCTTAGCACTTACTAACTTTAAGATAAACCTCGTGGGTTATGATCATCAGTAGGTCTAGCCAAAGTTCTCTAGGAGTCTACTGTCTATAGTCTAGTTGAATGTAGCTCTTTAATTAGTGGGGTTATGGCAAATATCTTAGCTCATTCAGTTAACCATTAACCTCAGGACCTTTGGAACTTTAAGAAGAAGGCTAATGAATTCCTCATCCCAAAGGGTAAAAGTGCTAAATTTCTATATTATTTGGTATTACAGTTACTTTTGGGGGCGGGTGGTGGGATGTGAATTTTATTTGCCAAAAGCTTTTATATAAATTGGTAACAGAAATGAGTTTTAGCAGTTCCTGACAGACTCCATAGTGCCTCACTTCTAGCAGAGGCACACTCCAGACATGGTTATACAATTGAGTGCTCTATAATTCTCGTTGAATGGGCTTCCAAGGTGGCTCAGTGGTAAAGAATCTGTCTGCAGTACAGGAGAGGTGGGTTCAGTCCTTGGGTTAGGAAGATCCCCTGGAGAAGAAGATGGCAACCCACTCCAGTATTCTTGCCTGGGGAATCCCATGGACAGAGGAGCCTGGTGGGCTACAGTCCATGGGGTTGCAAAAGAGTCAGACATGACTGAGTGACTAAACAAAAACAAAAATTCTCATAGAATGTGACTGTAATGTCTGATTTTTGAGCCAGGACCACTGGGCTACTGAAGGGTGCAGTGTTCACCAAAGTCTGCTGCTGTTAGCTAAAACCTTCCTCTGCCCTTGTCATGATGCCGCTCAGTATGTCTCTTGAATCCAAGAGGAGATCATCTAAGTTATTCTCTTTGCTTTGGCTCAGTTACTAAGCTCTTACAGCCATTCAGCTGTTCTACCTAGTTTGTTTAGTTCTACCTAGTTTTTTTAGAAGACTTAATTTAGCTTGTTATGCATAATTTTCAGACCTCCCTAACTATTCCATCTAACACCACAGTAGGTATTGAAGAAACATGTATGTGGTTTCTCCTTAGGTTTTAATTGTCCTCTTGACAAAGACCAAGGCAGATTCCCAGCTAAGGTCCTCTCTGACAGACCCATAGCCAAGTGTGAGATCATCTGTTACCTTAGGTGTCCTGGGTCCTAGAACTCTAGCTTTGGCAGGATCTGACTGCTGGGGTGGCAGCATCAAATCCTACTCTAAACCTCTTTTGGTAGAGCGGAAGGCCAATCCTTTTAGGACTCGGTCAAGCACTCTGGTGGGTGTCACTTTTTTCCCCACACTAAGAATTTTCAGTTCTACACTTAAATGGTTCTGCATCCAGGTACACACTCTATTCATCCCTTCCTGGACCCTCAGTGTATGCACTACTGAGGCTTTGTTCTCTGGGACTTTTCCATTTCTGGGTTGTTGAATTCAGTTTGATCTCCCCATACATCAGCTTAAATGGGAGAGCCTTGTGAATTCCTGGAGAGCCTTTGTGGAGGTTAAGAACAAAGGGGGCAATTTATCTCTTTAAATGTCAGGACTTTTAACCCTCTGTTTTTCATCCTCTACTTCAGGGTCTTTTAACCTTCTGCAGCCCCTTGCCTTGCATGTCATGAGCGTTGTGTGGTTGAGGCTACACTTTCCAGGCACTGCTCAGTCCTTGAAATGAGACTATATATGATTATCTGGCTTCCCAGGTAGCACAGCTTGTAAAGAATCTGCCTGCCAGTACAGGAGATACAAGAGTTGCAGATTCAGACCCTGGGTTGGGAAGATCTCCTGAAGTAGGAAATAGCAACCAGCTCCAGTATTCTTTCCTGGAAAATTCCGTGGACAGAGGAGCCTGGTGGGCTAGAGTCCATGGGGTCACAAAGAGTCGGATATGACTGAGCAGACACACACATCTGTTTTTTTGGAGTGGGGGTGGGTAGGAGGACTCCCCCAAACTGTGGCTCAGCGGAAGTTGGCCTAGTGTTGGGTGTCAGCAGGAATCTTCACAAGTGTTCCGGCTGGCTTATGGCACAGTGATGGCTGCACTGGGCAGAGAGGCGTGTCCCTGTTTGGGGTTGGGAGAGCTGCGTGCTGCTCTCAGCTCTGTGCTGGCCTGCACTGTGATCTTGGGCAAGACACTCACCTCTCTGGGCTTGAGTTTCTTCACTGGAGACTGAAGGTGCTGAAATGGATGATTGTCATTTTGAAAGTCTTCAATGTCTCTTTGAGAATGTTCTTTAACAGAGGTTTCTCCTCTGCTTATCTTAGCTCTAAGAAAATGCCTGTCCTTTAAAGATTGCCTTGGGAGGGTGGAGTAGGGAGAAAATCCCTTTTTCACATGTGACACAAAAGATTTAGAATAAATTGTCATTGGCTGATATCTGTCCCCAGCCATTAGACATTTAGCAATGACAAACTCCCAATCTTGCCAATCTCTGGGTGAACTGTACATGATAAATTCTGAGCCAGTTATTGTATCCTTAGCTCATACTTTTGTGAGACCTGCCAAATACTGATACACTCCCAAGAAAGTGCAGTCAACAATTTTGGGATACCAATAATCTATATATAACAACTACTCTTAAAACATGATTTGTTTCCTCTCCTAGTGTGTAAAGAGGATTTTTGAAAGGAGAAAAAATATTTTTTAATTTTTTCAGAGCCTCCAACTTCTTTAAATTAAATATTTGGCAAATCTTCTTCCCCAGAGAGTTGTGTCTTGGCTGGCCCTGCCAGATCCTTTCCCTCCCTAGTAGAGGGAACTCTGTAACTTCCACTGATTTATCCTTTATCACATGTGGCTTGGTGAAGAGTTGGCTGGGAGGGTCCTCCTCAGAGTGCTTCTTGCTCTGGAGATCGAGCCTCCAGGACCATGAGTGTGTGCATGATCAGTCGTGTCCAACACTTTGGGACCCAATGGACTATAGCCCGCCAGGTTCCTCTGTCCGTGGAATTTTCCGGGCAAGAATACTGGAGCAGGTTACCATTTCCTCCTCCAGAAGATCTTCCCGACTCAGAGACTGAATTCACGTCTCTTGCCTCTCTTGCATAGGCAGGTGGTTCTTTACCAGCTGAGCCACCGGGGAAGCTCTGTATCCCGTTCTTTTTCTTAGAGCTGCCCCCATTGCACTCCCTATTCTGCCCCTCTGTCTTCAGATGGTATGGCTATTCTGGAAACTGGGCTGAGGATGAGAAACTGGGAAATAACAACTAAGATTTAAAGGTCAAGAAATTCTCAAAGTTTATAGACTGACGAGAGAGGGTGGTCAGGTTGGAAGGCACCCCCAAGGACAGCAAAGGGCCGGGGACAAGGGAGGTAGGTAACAGCCAAGAAGGTGAAATGGAATAAGGTCAGTCAAGGAGAGTAGGGAAAGACCCACCAGTCTCCAGGGCACCTGCAGGACCTGAAGGGCCAGCCGGACAGAGGAGAGCATATGTGCGTCCTCACCGTAGCGGTCCTCACTGATTGAGGACTCACCTGGCTCTGGGCCTGGCCCCTGGATGTGCAGGCACCAGCTCTCAAGCAGGAGGGGCCCACTGAGAGCACTTGGCTGGGACATACTTCTGATGTCATCAGTTCCCATCCCCATACCTCTCTCTGCATCAGGTCAGCCCAAGAGGTTCTGCTGTTTGTGAGGCTCACAAATGTCCTCTCTATTCAGTGAGCCTGCTGGTGCCCAGGCTTATTCCTTAAGCCTGGGGTTATGTGATTCAAGCCATCTGACAGTATGAAGAAAGTGAGACACAAGGCATCCAGATTCCCTACAGAACCGTATCCTTTAGCCCTGGAGGGTCTTCTGTATGTAAATTCCCCCTTCATTTCATGGTAGCAGAGCTGCCTGTCCGTCTTCTGTCTCTTTGGCTGCTGCCACATCTTTGTGTTCCTGAAGTCTTGGGTGAGGTTAACTCATTTCGATAGGTGGGCCGGATATTCTTTCTGGCCACAAATAAAACAGGTTGTGACCTGAAGAGTCCCATTTATCTTCAAGCTTTTATTCTGCCCATATAGAAGTCCTTGATTGCTTTTTGATCCAGACTCTTCTCTCAGTTTTTTTTTTTTTTTTTCCTTCCCTCTCAAGCTTGAATGTTTTGAAGTTACCCATCTCCCTGTGGTGCCAGAGAGCTTCAGCCTTATCTGTGGCCTGGCTCAGCACTGCAGGCTTCGTAACCTTGACCTGCAGTTGGGTTTCTCTGGGATTTCTTACTGGAATTGATCCAGCTCAATTAAATCAATGAGCTTTCCTCTGGTATCTGTCTTTGCATCCTTCACCTGTGGATTTAACATCTCCTTCAACCTTTTCCACATTGGACCATCCATCCTCCAAGCTAAAGATGAAAGGGTCTAGACTTTATTTTTTAGCATCCACATTTAATTTTGAACTTTGCGGGAATTCGTTGGTGGTCCAGTGGTTGACTGTGCTTCCACTGCAGGGGGCTCAGATTCAATCACTGGTCATGGAACTAAGATCCCACATGCTGTGCAGCATGGCCAATAAATAAATAAATATTAAACAGTTTTTTTGAACGTTGGGAGTAGCCTCTTCAAACCTAACGAGAGAAATGTCCCTGGGTCAGTTGTTGGTGTATACCTGGCTGAGTCTAGCTCTGGTTTCACTGCGAATGTGCACCTCCTAATCCTCACCCTTGTCCTCTCCTCTCAGAGACTTTCACTATGTGAAAGCAAGGAGCTGTATAGTGCAGAGGCTCCCAAACTTTCTTGGCTCATGCTTCTGTAACATCTCACTAATTTTTTCATGGCACCCCTAGGCCAAGCAAGGACTTCATAGATCTGTTTATTAAATATTTAGGTCCGAAAAACTTAATAAGTATTTGTGTGCTAACAGTGTAGTAGCCATTTGAAAAAGTAATACACATAAATGGAAAGGAAAGTATTTTTTTATTGCATTCTTAAATAGCCATGGTTACTCATTACTGAGATGGATGTCCCTTTTGGGCACTGCACAACTCAGAACTTGGAATCAGTTTGGATATTACTTTCTTCATTTCCTGTTCTGTATTTATTTTTGTACTGCGCTTGATTTTTTCATAGCAACTGCCCCACATCTAGTTTTGCAAAGATATGATGTTATCAAAAGGAATGAGGTGTAACTTAACGCTGTAATTGAGAACAGTCTTGTGCTGGTAGCTCATGTGGTATCTGACGGGTGTCAAGCAGTGATGTATTTCCTTCAAAAAAGTAAATATCCCATGGAGCCCCTATGAATTTGCTATGGTGCCCCAAGGTATCTTGGATATACAGTTTGGGAGCCATGGGGATGATGGTATAAATGTTGGGAAGTCTTTTCTGGGGCTGATGTCAATCCTTTTATCTCCTCAACCTCGTTATCATTCTCTAGGTTGCCAGACATCATCTCCTGTGAATTCCTTTGCTTCTAGGTGGCCTCGATTCTCAGGGACTCTTCTTTGCCATTCTCCATTAGCACTGTTGACCATTCTTTGAGGCGGATTGGTACCTATCCTATCAGGGATTCCTTTTACAAGAAGGGCTGGGTCTTGCTCCCTCCGTGTGAGCTGAGGGTGAGGTGAAAATAGCACCAAGTAGGTGAGTCGGGGTGCGGCTGGAGGCTGATGGTCAGGACCAGGTACATAATTTGCAAGGCAAGGTGCAAAATGAAAATTCCAAGTCTCTTGTTCAAAAATGGAAAAAGTGCTATTGTAGTTGTTAAAATATAAAGCCTTTTTCTCCTGTCATGATGTTTTAAATTTCTATTTAATGATGTGCTCCCTTAGCACAGGATACTCGGGGCCATGCAGACCCTTACTGGTGCCGGGCCCCCTCCCCTGTAACTTGGTGCATGTGGCCTCTGGACTGCTGGGATCCCCCTTCTGCCAGCTGTGGGACTGACCCTTGGCCAGGGGCAGAGAAGTTGAGCCAGGCGTCTCCCCTTTCCATGGGCCCACTGCTTCAACCCAGAGTGGATGGGCCACCACCAAGGGTAGTGAAAGCACAGGGGCATGCTGGCTACCTGGACTGCAGCTAGAAAAGAGGCTTGCTCCTTCCAGTCACCCTCTGAGCTTGCTGCGGTGTGGCCAGTTCAGGGGAGGAATGGCTGCCATGTTCTACCTTGAGATGTTGGCGGGGGGCTGTGCCTGACCCTCACCCCTCAAGCCTATTCGTGTCCAGGTTTCTGCCATGGGACAGGGATGTCGCGGCCAGACAAGACCTTGGAGCCCTAGAGGGTGGGGGAATGGGACCCTGAGAACCCAGCTCTGGAAGGTGGCTTAAAGTAGACTGTGTGTAAGCCTGGGCCTCGGCTCCCTGGCGAGTTCTCCCTTTTCCCATCAGCTTTCCCTTACAAAACACATATTCTAAGATTGAATTATTAAGAATTTGAGACAGTGACCACAGAACATTAAATCCCAAGCGCAGGGCCTTCTCAGTATAGGACCCCGTGTGACTACATACCCCCAAGGTGGCTTTGCCGATGGTAGGATTCCTACATGGGTAATGGGTACCCAGACACAGCCACTGATGACACTTGCCCCTGTCACAGGGCACGCTGCCTGCACTTGGGATGTCCCAAGATCAATGGAAAAGACTGAGCCAGTAAGTTCTGTGTGTGTCTCTTTTTCCAGAGAAGGCCTCTAAGCCTGGGGAGGCAGGTATAGTAGACAGTTCTGCCTTGTGACTGATGAAGCTGAATTCCTTGGTGGTTGAGGAATTCACTAAATGGTGGTTCCTTGGCTGTGCTCACGCCTCTGGAAATATTTACGGCCAGTTTGTACTAAATGCTCATCATGTCTCAGGCATCATGCTAAGCGATTTCTTGTCCTTTCTTTCCTACTTTCCTGTAGGAATTCATGAAATGCTCATCATATTCCCATTTTACAGATGAGGAAACTGAGCTTAAATGACTTGCTCAGCATCCTGTAGCATGTAAGTGGTGGAGCCCAGATGTGAGGTCAGACATTGTGGTGCTAGGAGCACCTAGCACCTCTGAGCTGGGAGGCCATTCTTCTGGGTGTTATACAGTTTTGTTCATTGTAATGGTGTCCAAGTGCATCTTTATTTCCTGATTCAGACAAAACCATTTGTTTGGTTCTACATGTATTTCCAGACAAGGACATTTATTTTTAATTGGGAAGTTTTCTTCAAAATGAAATAATCTCCTAATTTTCTAACTATTATTTCAAGAAAAGTACACAGCTAAATCTTTTAAAGTCCTTAAAAATTTTTTTGTCATCTCATCACATTTTTCACCATGGATGGTTTGGTAACAGGGCTGCAGTTGAGTCCCGCTTTGGTCTGAGTTCCACCCCTGCTGGCTGTCAACAGGTGATTAGTGGCCTGGATCCGGAAACAGTGATGTAGCAAAGTGCATTCCCTTCACACAGTGTGGCCGAGGAAATCAGAGGTGCTCAGCTTTCTGTGGCACAAGTGCTCACTGAAGAGAAATAGACCATTTATTTAGAACAGAAGGGCAGTTATTTCACTTTCTAAGACCTTGCTACTCAAAGGGGGGATTGTGAACCAGCAGCATGAACATCACCTGGTGTTAGAAATACAGGGTCTCAAACTCCCCGCCCCCCCCCGCCCCCTCCTCCCCACCCCTCCTGCCGCCCCAAGTTGCTGAATCAGACTCTGCATAGTAAAAAAAGCCTCATGTAATTCATTTGCAGGTTAAAATTTGGAGAGTACCATTTTAAGCTTGTGTGTGTTTGCATGCATGGGCATATTTATTTTGTTTACTTCTGTGGAGAAAAGACAGCCTTTGTCATGTTAAGCATTCTGCCTTAGGCTTGTGTGGCCTTGGGTAGGTAATCAACCTCCTCTGAGCTTCAGTTTTTCTTTGTTAAATGGAGGGGTGAGACTGGATAATTTCTGCAGTGTGTCCCGGTTCTATGGTTTTAGTAGAAGTCCCTATGCAACAGAGCCTTGTAACAGTTTATTGCTTCTATTTAAAGTCACCTTTGGGCATTTACACATTTTTAGCCCTGTCATCTTTATCCTGTACCCAGCTGCTGAGACCTAGTTTTTTTTCCAGAATGTGACTTATGATTATTTGTATCAGAATCACTTGGGGATATTGTTGAAGCCCAAGCTCTAGAGCCTGTGCTCTAGAAAGCCCACGCACAATAAGACCCAGTGCAGCCAAAAAAAAACCCACAAAAAAAAACAAAATTAAAAAAAATGCAGATTCCTGGGCCCCAGCCCAGACTTTCTGAAGTGGAATCTGGGAGTGGATCCTAGAAATCCATATCTTTAACGTCTGTGTCCAGTGTAGGTGCTAATACTCCCCTATTGCTTTCTAAGGATAAATCTTTACTGCTTCTCATTATTTTCTCTCTCTCTCTCTCTCTTTTTTTTTTTTTTTTTTGACATTGTATACTTCCTTGATGCCTTAGGAAAATGGAGGCACAGTGGAAGAAAGGAGGATGTTTGGAAAGGGTGCCTGTTAGGAGAGTGGTGATGTCGAAGGTGTGGAGACAGTAGGCAGTTAGAAAGCAGTTGTCTGGAACACATTGGATGTGTGGGGCTAAAGGTGTAGAAAGAGGGTTGAGCTTTGCATTTGGGAGTGCCTGATGCAGGACTGGGATTCTGAGGGATGTGAAGGAGAAAGGCTTCCATGCATCTCAGTGTGAGGAGGTGTTTCTGCACAAGGTAGGGAGCCTTCCCAGGAGTTGGAGTCCCTGGCTGCGCAAGGAGAGAACTAAATGGACAACTTCAAGACAGCTCAGATTTAGACAGTGGGAAGGACTGAGGAGCATGTGACAGCCGCGGAGCGTGGGAGAGGCAGAAGGAGAGCCAGGAGAGCTCAAGGGGAGGAAGAGCGTGGAAGTGGTCGCCAAATGTTGGAGGCCGGTCAGTCTGCCTCCAGGAGGACTCATGTATTTGGAATGAGAGTTTAATGTCTTTAAAGGTGTCATTGGCAGCCAGATGATACATGATTTAAGAGGGCAATGGCAAGAGAAGCAGAGGAGGGGAGGGCAGCGGGGACTGTGTTGGGGTGATGGCACGGCCAGTGCCTTCCTAGAGGGACGAGCCACTGGGACACTGTGATAGCGGGTTTGTCCAGGGTGCAGAGGCAGTTGTATCACCTCCACGTTGGGGGTGAATATCTGCCCTTGGTGACCACATAGTGCTTCACCCTGGTGCCTGTGAAATTGCCAGCTCCTGAAGGAAGTGATGCTATGGGGGAAGATGGTTGGTAAAAACACAGATATTCTCGGCCAGTTGGCAAACATTGGGAGCAGCAAGCTGGAGGCAAACAGATGTCAGTATTTAGAACAAGATGTTTGGACATTTTGAAAGCAAGAAAGTCCTCTCTCTGCTCACTTCCAGGAGGGATTGGCAATTTTCTTCTTTGCCTGAACTTTGTTGACTATTTAACATAATTCAAACACACTGTAGCTATATTTGGCAGATGGTCAACTTCTCTAGGGAGCTTGAGTTATGGACACCATCAGGTTATTTCAACACGCGTTTCTTGAGGGTGTACCATATGTAAAGAAGTGACTTTGGTGTAGCAGGGATAGAAAAAAGCTGGGCCAAGCCTTCAGGAGTCATGGTATAAAAGAATTGGCACACAGAACACTGAGAAGGGGCAGGCTCACTTCTCTACAAGCACAGACTCAGTTTTCAGGATGCGTGGTGTTTTCCAGTCACTTTGATAATCAGGTGAGCTACTGAGATGCAACTGGGAGTTTTTTTTTAAGTAAAGAAAAAGAAAAACACTCTCGTGCTGTTAGCAATACACAGAATGCGGTTTGGGGAGAAGTGCTAGAATTCATTTGACCAACACTTACTAAATGACTGATATGTGACAGGCTTTGTGTTAAGGATTGAGGGTACAGAGATAAACAAGACATGGTTTTAGCCTCAGGAGCTTGAAGTCTAGCAGAGGAGACAACCAAGGAAACAGATAATTACAGCTCATCATGATACATCCTGCAGTCAGGTCATCACAGGATGCTAAGGAGGCATAGATGAGGATGTCAAACTCAGGGGCTGATTTTGATTAAGCCTTAAAGGACAAGAAGGAGTTTAAACTGCTGAGAGATAGCAAGAGACTTTTAAAAAAATATCAGTGTGTGAAAAAAGCTGTGATTCCCCCAGCGGCCCTTTACAGGCAGGATATACATTTTGGTGTTTAGAGCTGAGTTAAGGACTTCGGCTCCTGAGTAGCTTGAGGGCAGACTTAGCTGATGCCCTCTTCTCTGAACTCGTCTTCTGCTTCTCTCTTCCTCATCTTTATCCTTCATCAGAGAGGTTGGAAGTAGGACAAAAAGAAACAGTAATGGTGACCCATTATCCTTGTCAACCCTCCCTCCACACTGCCCACCTTGGGTGGGAGAAGACCTAAAGGTTTTTGAGAGGGGCCCAGAGAGGGCATCTGATTAGGAGCTGATTGGCTGGGCCCTGAGAGGGAGAACAGGTGTATGTTATCAGGACTGCCTCTGGTTGGCATCTAGACGCTCAGAAGTGGCCATTGGTGCCTGGAGTGACCCAGCTGGGCCTCCTCTTTCCACCTGACGCCACTTGAGCTGCCCACACATTGTTTTCAGGACAAGAGTGACAGAGGCAAAGACCTGGAGCAAAACTTGCCAGTTTCCTTCCTCTTGGCAAGAATATTGCCCCCAGAGAGACCCCCAACCATCTCTTCAGGAACCTCCCCACCTTAATCCTTTTCCTTGAGTTGCCCACAGTGACGTAAACAGTGCTGAGTCCTGTGCGTGCTGTCTGCTCTTACACAGCCGTGGCTGCAGTGCAGCTGTAGCTAAATTGGGGAGATTGGTCTTTTCCACCAGGAAAGACTGGTTTGCACTAGATTTATATAAGGACTGAGTAGAAGGAGAACTAGAGTGAGAGATTTTTCATTTAAAAAGACTATATAAGAAGGAAAAGTACAGCAAGGAGCAGATAGCATATTGGCGGTGGGGGTGGGTGCGGCATGTGAACTAAAATTGGAATAATTCAGATGAGATCTGACTGGCCATATGTGAGGCCAACAGGCGAACTTGTGAAGAGTTCTGTATTTTGTGGGGACAGTTAGGGAAATCTGAATATATCTAAATTTGGTTATTAGATAATATTAAGGAATTACTGTTAATTCTGTTACATGTGATTAGTGGTATTGTGGATGAGAAAATCTATATTGTATTTATAGATGAAATGTGATGATGCTGCAAATCACTTCGAGATAATTGTGTAAAAACTATAAGGCAAATACGGCAACAAGTTAATAATTGGTAAATTTAGGTTGTGAGTATATCGGGATGAGTTCTACTATTTTTTCTATTCTCTGAGATGACTAAAGCATTTCATAAGAAAACATTAAGAAACAGTGTAAAGGCTCTGGTGCCAGACGTCAGGGGCCTGAGCTTCAGCACGTGGCTTGACCTCTGTGCCATCTTTTCTTTCATAAAATGGGGTGGGATGATAAAGGCACCTGCTGCACAGGGCTGTAGAGACTGAATGTGTAACACACTAAATGCTTGGACTGGTGTCTGGTCCACAAGTGCTCAGTCACTGTTTCATCATTATTATTACTATCGTTATTAACAAGAGACCATTTCAAGAAGTAGAGATGTTCAGCTTAGACTGGAACTGAGAAAGAACAGAAGTTCTCCGGAGGCCAAAGGGAAACCCACCCCTTGTGACAGCATGAATAGACCTTGAGGGCATTGGGCTAAGTGAAATCCGTCAACGAGAGAAAGACAGGTACTGCGTGGTGTTGCTTATATGTGGAATCTGAAAAACAAGAAAAGTTAAACTCATAGAAATACAGAGTAGAAAGCGGTTACCAGGGGCTGGAGGAAATAGGGAGATCTTGGTACAGATTCAGCTGTACAGTGAATAAAGTCTGAGGATCAATATATGTCATGGTGCATGTTGTTAACAATGCTGTATTGTATAATTGAAATTTGCTAAGAGAGTAGAACTTAAAAGTTCTCATAAAAACAGATAAATATGTGAAGTGATGGGTATGTCCACTAGATGGGGGACCTCCTTTCACCATGTATGTGTGTAACAAATCACCATGATGTGCACTTTAAATATCTTACAACTTTGTATGTCAGTTATACGTCAATATAGCTGAAATTAGGAAAAAAAAAATCTCTAGAGGCCAGACAAAAGCATTCAGTTTGGGTCTCCTTCAGTTTGTGGTGAGTCCAGGGGGGCAGAGTTGGAGCTGGGGTCTGATGGGGATCCGGCAGCCCTGATGACACTGTTTTCTCTGGCAGGGTGGGCTGGGTGTTGTCAGGGAGAGGCTTATAAATAGGAAAACACTGACATGAGGGGCAACAAGACCATCTCCAGGGAGAGATGTTGAGTCACCACGTTGGGTGGAAGAGCTCAGTGGACAGTGAGCTGATTGTTGTGCTGCTCATTCATGCACAGAAGTGAGGTTCTTTTAGTCGCTGTGATATGTTTTTCCAAGTGGAACAGGAAGTCTGCAGGTAGGCTTGTCGAGGGCTACAGAGAAAAGAGGCGCCTCAGCCCCTGTCTGGGAATTCAGCTGTGCCAGAGCAAGTCTGGAATGTGTGTTGCATAGTGCAGAGATTTTCAGGGTGAATCAGTCATTCAAAGATGGAGCTAGAGAGAAAATGGGTTCATTAGGAACACCAGTCAGGAATCCAGCAGGAAACAGATGGCCCAGCCTTGGTGGGTCACTTGAGGAAGCGAAGGGGCTCTTTACGTAAGTGTCGGCAGGCACTAGTGATGAGCTTAGCGTCCCTAGACCTAACAGAATGAGGAAGAAGTGGTACCGGAACTTGGGGACAGAGTTTGTGTTGAGGGCCACCTGGAAAGGAGCTGGGACTTTCAGTTAAGGAACACGGGCAGCCCATCAGAACCTCACGAGACGCTGTGGAGAGGTAGCAGATATCCAGGCCACACTCTCTGTGCTTCTCTTCGTCTTCTGTTAGGGGCTTTCCAGTGGCTGAACTCAGCAGGATGAAGGAGAGTGAGAGAGCCTTGATGTGGTACACTCAGGTCAGCCTCCCAGGCCCCGAGCTGGCTGGAGAACCAGGGAGGCTGACCTGGAACAGGGTACAGAGTGGGGGAGGGTGGATCTAGACATCTTCATCTGACCCACTAGGAGAATATGAGACTTCAAGGAGAAGACTTTATTTTTCCAACCTCACTCTTGGTTACTTCCTCATTGCTAGTATGCAGAGGAGCCAGGTGATCTCTTGTACTCTACTGTGTAAGCACCAGGAACTTCATGCAAACACATCCTTAGTGTTTCTAAGGATGCACTTTAGCTGTGCTGTGCAGGCTGGAAGCAGACTTTAAATACCGAAATGGGAGCTCCAGAAGGGATATTAGAGATAATTTAGTCTAACTCCAAAATCTCTGTGGACAGTGACTGCAGCCATGAAATTAAAAGATGCTCGCTCCTTGGAAGAAAAGCTATGACAAACCAAGACAGCATATTAAAAAGCAAAGATATCACTTTGCCAACAAAGATCCGTCTAGTCAAAGCTATTGTTTTTCCAGTAGTCATGTACAGATGTGAGAGCTGGAACATAAAGAAGGCTAAGCACCAAAGAATTGATGCTTTCTAATTGTGGTGCTGGAGAAGACTCTTGAGAGTCCCTTGGACAGCAAGAAGATCAGCCCAGTCAATCTTGAAGGAAATCACCCCTGAGTATTCATTGGAAGAACTGATGCTGACGCTGAAACTCCAATACTTTAGACACCTGATGATACGAAGAACCAACTCATTGGCAAAGACCCTGAAGCTGGGAAAGATTAAAGGCAGGAGGAGAAGGGGACGACAGAGGATGAGATGGCTGGATAGCATCACTGACTCAATGGACATGAGTTTACGCAAACTCTGGGAGTTGGTGAAGGACAGGGAAGCCTAGCGAGCTGCATTCCACTGGGTCACAAAGAGATGCAACTTAGTGACTGAACAACAATGGCAGCCTAACTGCCTCATTCCAGATAGGTGAAAACCCAGGTTTCTGAGAGGCAAAGTGATTTGTCCATAGCTTCTTAGTGGCAGAACCAGAAAGAGGACATTTATATCCTGGCACTCAGTAAAATGATCTATCCTCAAGTACCTAATTCTACTCTGACCTCAGACCTGAAATTGGCCCCTTTCCTCTCTTTCTACATTCCCTGACCTTGACTCTTCAGGGTCACCCCCAACAGGCCCTCTTGCAGTAGGAAATAACCTTGATGTAATGGTGACCTCTGTACACATAGTTGGCACACA
The DNA here is from genome assembly GCF_001704415.2 of Capra hircus. NCBI lineage: Eukaryota > Metazoa > Chordata > Mammalia > Artiodactyla > Bovidae > Capra > Capra hircus. The sequence goes on from NC_030808.1 coordinate 68,242,662, forward strand.
CTGTCCTGAGGTCATGGAATTGAAAACTCAGCCAAAGATATGGGATGAGTTTATACACTTAGGTTAGGGTAGAAGTGGGTGTAAAGACCACATCCCTGGCTTCTGTGGTGTACAGGGTCAGAGGTCCTGTCTGTCTCTGCCAGGTCACCGTTTCCCACTGATGATGTGGTTATGGAAACCAGAACTGAGAGGTGAATGAGAGGGGACAGCGCAGTTGGCCTGTGGCCAATGCATACTTTTTTTGAGAAATGCTAGGGTGGTAAGCCTGACTAGAGCAGTTCTGATAACAGCTCTGGATCTTGTGTGGGCAGAGGACTTAGGGGACCTGAATGGGTGTCACAAAAGAGCAATCGGTGTCTAGCATGAATGTTAGGTGTCTGGTTGAACCTTTCCTTCTTCCTAGCTTCTCCTCAACACGTGCATGCTCTTATTTTATCCATGGCTAACATGCCTCATGAGCTACTTGCTTCTTTATCATTTGTGCTTAATTTTACCTATCTTCAGTTGTTTGTTTCTCTTGTTCCCTGTAGAGTATAATTGAACATTCTTAAATAGCAGAGCAAATACACATTATACCCTCCATAGATTTAGGCAATGTTTATATTTTGTACCTTAGCATCTAGGCTTTGGAGATTAAAAAAAAAAAAGGCATCTGAGGTCATGTCTGTAATTTCCAAAGGTAAAAAGAGCAAGAGTGAAATTACCCCTGATTGCCCCACTTCATAGATAAACTGGGTCATTGTGGTGGTGTTGTTTAGTCACTAAGTTGTGTCTGATTCTTTATGACCCCATGGACTGTAGCCTGCCAGGTTCCTCTGTCCATGGGATTTCCCAAGCAAGAGTACCAGGGCGGGTTGCCGTTTCCTTCTCCAGGGCTCTCTGACCCAGAGATGGAACCTGCGTCTCCTGCGCTGGCAGGCGGATTCTTTATTGCTGCCACCGGGAAGGTGCAGATTGGATCTCTATCTCCAGCTGATGATGACACGTGAAGACAGTCAGGAGGCCCCTCCCACGGTCTCCTTACAACACACTGTGGTCTCTTCATGTCTCGTGGGCGTCTTCTCTGGACCTGCTCTGCTAGCTCAGCGGCTTGACCGTGGCCTTGAGGAGGCGAGCGACGAGTCTGATTATGACAGGGCCCTGCTAGTGTTGCATGGAGAGAGCATGGCTTTCCCTTCATAAGCAGTGGCCTCCTTTAACCCTGGGTGGGCCACTGTTCTGACAGTCCCTGCACCAAGGAGGCAGGATGACAAAGTTTGGATAACTCAACCAGATCTCACTCTGGGATCAACTAGAAGTCGGGCAAGGAACATGATCTTTCTTCAGGAAGGAAATCACTTATCTCTATCTGTGGAGCTCAAGGGCACTTGCGTGGGCCTTGGTCAGCCTCACCTCGTGTAACCTGCCTTTCCACAGGTGGCAGCCTAATGACATGCCGGTCACAACTCTGAAGTATCCAGATCACTCTGTGAAATTGGGATGAAAATCAGAAAGCTTAGTTGGCTTGGTCACACCAATGACAGCCCCAAACTGCACTGTGAGTCCCTGGAAGGCTCTTTTGCTGCCTGTGCTATGGAGTGAGGTTTAGCTGTTAGAGTCCATCTAGTACTGTCCCCTGTTCCTACCAAGCACACTTGACATCCAGAGACACAGACATGAGGCAGCTAGAGTAAGCCGCATTCCCTGGCTACCTCCATCACAAGTACCAGTTCATTTTGCATTTGAACATCAGAACTCCACCCTCTGCCCTGCAGCATCTGGAGATGATAGAGAGCCTGGTGGATTTTACATATGTATTGATATAGACCTTTCCCCCCCACCCCCCGGCCCCCCACCCAACAGTTGAATAATGCTTATTGACAGAGGTATTTGAATCTTATTTCTACAATAAGAAGAAAACGTGGCGCTTAGAGGAGTTGGTAAGGGCTGGGGAGGAGCTTTCTCTGCCTGGTGGCCTGAAGAAGGGAAAATGTGGTGTTTTCTACTCAATGTACGAAGAAGCAATGCAATTTGTGATGTGAAAAAGGCCTCAGTCCCAAGTAATGCCTGTGCTGAGACCGGAGACTGATAGTACTTTGTAATTAACCATAATGGAAAAGAATATGAAAAAGTAAATAAATAACCTTTGTGGTTCCCATTTTAAAGATAGGGAAACGGAGACTCAGAGAAGCTAAGGACTTGCCTAAAATCATACAGCTGTTAAGTGGCAGAGCTAGGATTCAAGCCAAAAAATAGTCTGTATGCCTACTTCCATAGTCTGTGTTCTTTCTCTTGTACTACCCTGGAAGAAAATAAATTCATAGAGACCCAGGAGAAGGAAGAGGAGAAAGAAATACCGAGGAACAAAGTTAGAAAGACTGTCTAAGAGACTGGGAATCTCCCAGAACTGAGTCTATGTGTATTTCCTGTATCAGTTGTGCAGCCCAGGGACAGGGCTGGAGAGAAGTACACAGAACCTCCTGCTCCTCTCTTACTTGTAGCAAAGAACAGGGTGTACTCAAGGAATAGTAGGCAGTTTGGATCAGCAGGTATGTAGGATGAAAATAGGGAATTAAACTAGAGGTATGCTGGCGGTAAAGTGAGGGATTCCTTCATTGCGGGGAGCCACTGAGTATTTTTGAGTGAGGGAATGACATCATAGAGCTGCTTTTCTTTAAGAAAATTATTATCGTTGTTGCTATTTTACCCGTGTTTAGAATGGATTACAAGGTGGAATAGGGTAAGTTTTATAAAGAGGTTGATCCCACATGTGGTTGAGCTCAGAGGAAGGAGGTGAGCTTTACCAGGAGAAGCTAGGGAATGGTTTGCAGGAAAGGTGACATCAGTTTAGGCCTGGAAGGATGGATTTGGAGGATCTGTGATGGTGATGCCAAGGTTTTGCTGGAGGAGAGACTGGAGAGCTTCTCTTGTCAGGCTGCTGTGCAAATGGGCTGGACCAGCAGATGCACGTTTAGATACCACTTTGCTTGAAAAAGGAGTTATAGCAGCTTATAAAAATTATGCCCTACAACAGGATAAAGTAAAGAGGTGATGAAAGAATGGTAGAGGGAAAATTAAGGAAAACAAAGTAAAAGGAAGGCGGTGTTAGGAGGAGGTTAGCACAGGTAGCTGGACCTGTCCCCGATTTTCTGGGGACATCCTCTCAAAAGCTCACAGACAGAGACTGCTCTGAAAGACAGCCTGTGTGGAGCAAAGGAAGAGACTGGAGCGGCAGTAGCAACACACACGCCGCAGTCCTGTGGGCAGCACCGAGGATTCCTAGACAAGCCTTTGTGGGGAGCAGAGATGAAGGCCGCTTCAGTGAAGGAGTGGTCAGAGCCTGGTGGGACGCAGAGGAGAGTGGGTCATGGGGTGTGTAGGAAGAGGGAAATCTGAGCAGCCCACTCCACCGCCACCCCAGTGCATGCCTGCCTGTGTGCAGGCGTGTGTGTGTGTCTGTGTGGGAGAGACCTCGGTGCTACAGTGATTTCTGAGAAGTTTGAAATCCTCAAGGGTCTCTGCTCTGAGCATCAAGCTCCATGCTCTGTGCTAAGAGATAGTAAGAGATAGTGAGGAAGCAGCCAGGTAATAGTTTCCAGGTTCTTGGAGAAGTTGCCAGAGGCTCTGTCTTTACTGGCTTGAAAACACACCATAGTCAGGCTAGACTCCAAGACTCTGCTTCTGTTGGAACCTTTGCTTGAGGGTTCTTTCCATCCTAGCAGTGGTCTATTCATTGTCCATCCATTTTGTAGGGCTCCAGCATTGTTCCACTCCAGGTGGGGAAGAAATCTTCTGTGACATCACTCTGTTCCCATCTCTGATCTCCTTGAACACATTCCAGGACCTGTCATCACAAACCTTCTTTCATTATTGCTATTGCACACATCAGGGGTTTTCTCCCCAGCTTGACAGATGTTAAGCTCCTGGAGGACAGCTGAGAACTTTTTTGAAAGTCTTAGTGCCTATCCTGGTGTTGTTTATGCAGTAGAAGCTAAATAAGCAAGTTTGACATTCTCTTCTTCTGGCACCTTGCCTTGTGTGTCAGCTTCCATGACACACAAGGGTCTGTGCAATGCAGTGCAGGATAGTGAATAGAGCCCTTAACCCTGTCATGAGGTCTTGGTTCTAGGACTGACCTATTGTTGACTTAGATATTGATCTATCATTGATATGGATCTGTCCCTTATCCTTTCAAGGTTTCAGGTGTCCCACCTGTAAAATGAGAGGGTTGTACTGAATGATTATTAGGGTCCCTTCTACATATATGGGCTTCCCTGGTGGCTCAGAGGTTAAAGCATCTGCCCGCAATGCGGGGGACCTGGGTTCAATCCCTGGGTCAGGAAGATCCCCTGGAGAAGGAAATGGCAACCCACTCCAGTATTCTTGCCTGGAGAATCGCATGGTAGGCTGCAGTCCATGGGATTGGGAAGAGTTGGACACGACTGAGCAACTTCACTTTCGCTTTCTACATATATAATTGTGTGATTGAAATTGTCTTAATCAGGGTTGTTTTCTGCTCTGTCTTGCTCTCTCTACACTACCTTTGTGTGCTATATGCTGATGTCTGTCACTGAAGGGTTTCTGTTCATGGTTAGAACTCTGGACTCGGGAAGGCAGCATGTCCATGTGAAGGATGACCAGGAAGGGGAGGGAGGCATCTTTGTACCTGGTTGGGGGGTGTGGGGGCGAGGGGGTCCCACCTGTTTAGGTGTGCTTGGATGCCAGTGCTCTGAGCTAGTCAGGTGTTACTTGGTGGTGACTTCTGTAATGGTGATGTCTTTGCAAGTGCCAAGCTAGCCAAAATGCCTCCATCCTAAGACAACCATTGAATAGGCACATTTCAGATGCCATCTCTAGTCCTCCCCAAACTCTGAAAGGTAGTGTATATCCTGTACTTTGAAAGAACAGGCTCAGAGAGGTTAAGTGATTTGTCAGAAATTGTCAAAACCAGGTCTCACCCAAGGTTGCCTGGCTTCAAACATGGACTCTTTTCATCGACATTGCCTTGCAACTCAAACCAAGAAGAAGAGAGCAGATGTCCATGCCACAGCCATGTAGGAAGGCAGGAATCCCTCAACTGGCAAGGCGTCTCCTCTATTAGAATTTCCTGCTGGCACACCAATCCTTGAACCAGATGGATTCTTCAAAGACCTCTTGATCTTGCCCAGCATAAGAAGTCAGTGATTTGTAGAATAAGACATATTTATGTCCCAGGCTCCAAGTTTCTTTCTTCTGAGAACTAAAGCTGAATGTTCTTCCATGGGCTGTCAAGACACCAGGGAAGGAAAAGAGGATGTTGGCCAGGATAATCTGATGGAAGACTAGCTGTTTCTTTCTAAGTAGTTGGTATCAGTTTTCTAAATACAACCCAGGGACACGTTATACCTCCTTCTTCAAGTCCTTGTACAGACAGCAGCTCAGTGTACCCTCTTCCTGGTCTTGTTCTGTTCCAATCTGCTTCCTAAATCTGCTCACTCTCACCAGTGCTTGAAAAGTGGTCTCTTCCTGTTAATGAAAGCAAATATCTACAGCATCACTGAACAGGTCAATCAATGCCATTGATGAGGTGCCTACTGATAATGAATTCTTGTTCTACTCACTAAAGAATCATGAAATCAAATAAAAGATGAGGATTCTGGCCTGGAGGAGTTTTGGCCCGTAGAGATTCCATAGAGATAACAGTGAAGTCTCCTAGGAACCTGGAAATAATAGAAGTGAAGCTTCCTCTGAGGGTTAAATTAGGTCCGTCCATCCATCCATCCTGCATGGATGTGATCCATCCTCTATAGCTGTGAACCAGGAGATGTTCTGCAAATGTGTGAAAGAAGAGAAAAGACTCCATTATTATGAGCTGGGAGTAATCTCAGGGATGCTGGGCTGAAATGTGACTGTAATTTCATAATCCAAAGCCTAATTAATTGTACTGAGTGCAGCCTGGGGAAAGACTGTGTACAGAAGTTGCTGGTCAGCTGAGGCACTTCTGAAGGGCAGGTTATTAAAGAGGCAGAAGCTGGTAGTACCCATTCAGCCTCTGACTGCAAACAAGGGAGCTTTGGTTCTCTGGAAGGTCTAGCTCAAATCTTGGGGTATATACACCAGCCCATTGTGGTCCGCTGCCCGTGGGCCATGAATTATTCTGCGGACTCTTCTAGCCTTGCTTTTACATGCCCTCTAAGCAACATTTGGGTGATGGTTTGGTTTCCCCAGTCCATCAGCCTCCGCCGACTATGCTGACCTGAGCTCTCGGGGTCCTGTAACAGCTGTATTTTGCTGTTGCTTTTGGTATCCTGTAAATGGAGCTTCTGGCTTACGCATCAGCATTGTGAGCTTGGTCAGTGAGACGTCACCAACAATAGATCTGCTCTCAAGGTGATGACAGAGTCTAGTGTCACAGTGCACCCCCTTTACCTCGACAGATTCATCAAAAACAGTTTCGTATGTTGACTCTCTGGGAAGCAGTTAGTGGCCGATTACTGGTAAAGCTAGGCTTGCTGCCAGTTTGCGTGCAGACTGTACCCAAGAACAGGCAGTGGTGACACTGGCACACGGAAGGGACTTCACAGTTTATGAAACGACACACAGACAGGTCTAAGCAAGTACTGCGCAAGAAGATGGTGAAGGGACGGCCGAGCCCTGAAGGGCTGTGGATCAGGGGCAGCTGTAATCAGTTACCTCTTGAAAAAGTCTTAAAAGCTACAGTTAGATTTGAGGAGAAAATCAAGAAAGGAATTACTTTGTTAGATCTAGAGGAAAGGAGACTTTGTTAGTACCAGCTGAATTTTGTTGAGTGTTTATTATGCACCAGCTACTGTACCAAGCTCTAAACGTGACCTAAAATGATCCCCAGAACTGCCCTTTGAAGTAGGCAAATGTTATGCCGTCCATTTAACAAGTGGGGTGTTGGGCTCTGTGTTTACTCACCTAGTGACTAGCAGCACCAGCATTTGAACCTATGTATGTAGCCACTACATTACATAAGAGCAAGTTTTAGCAGGTGACACAATCTAGAACTCTTTTTCCCCCCTGCCTTCTCCAACAAAACACTGACTTCAAGCCCCAAAATGAAAGAGTAAGTTTTAAATTCCCATGATGCTAATGGTGAGTTGTTTTGCTTCTCGTTTTGAAGGAATGAATGGACTTGGATAAGCAGAGGTGGTGCTGAGAAAGTGGTACACAGCCTCTGACTATGTGGCAGCCACTCATGTTATAAGCAGTCGGAGAAGTGCGATAGGCAGATGTGGATCACAAGGAAGAGATGCTGAGCTCACCCAGGTTTGCATTTCTCTGGTTAGCTCCCAGCTGTAAGCCCGACCTAAGATGTATTAACAGAAACTAATTCAAGGGAGTAGGGCAATCCAGTCCTACTCTTGTTTGTTTTAGAATATTTGGTTCATAGCTTCAGAATGGTTTTTCTATGGATGTCTGCCTTTGGTTTATGAGTTTCAAGTTCTATGTATTGAGTGGGCACTGCAGGTGAGGGAAGAAGGGCCAGCCCATGGTGAACTTGGCTGGCCAGAGTTTAACCAGATGTGGTGAACAGTCTCTCTGTTAGTCTATTCAGAATCATTTTCTGTGAGTTAAATCTGCATCTGTTCCTATTTTTCAAGCATATGCAGGTTTGGGGGCCCATATCCATAAGGTTCAGAGAATGGAGTCCAGAATTGTCTTATCAAAGGAGAGGAGACTAAGGAATTGTCACGGGGCGGATAGATCCCATCACACTGAAACTCGGCCTTCTCTCTCACATCAACTCTTAGAACCCGAAAAGACCTTCCTATCATTTCTTTGGATCAGCAGTTCTTTTTCTTGCCTGGAAGAGTGTAGACCTGTGGAGTAGCTCTCCGATGCCTCCAACAGATTATTTATAAGAATATTATATAAGACCCGGTCTACTGTTCAGGCTTTAAGAACTCCACTTTTTTATTTCTTAATTTGAATATGGTCAATTTTTTATTTTTTTACTTGTTTCTGGTCTAAGTCAGCATACTGAAAAAGTGTTTCCCTGTCGCATCATTATTCAGTTAAAATAAGTGTTTTTACTATAATCCCTTGCTAATAATTTCTTGGAAATTTATGTAAGTTACACCCACAGATTCTCTTTAATTCACATTAATGTTTACTCTAAAAAGTCTTATAAACATGCTTTGCTGTTATCAGAACTGTTCTGTTTTTTTCCTCTGATAGGTCATGCTTGCTTACACGCTTAGTAGTCCTGTTCACATATGTTTTGCTGGCTTTCCTCGTTTGAAAAATGAGAATTCTCCCTGGGTCTTTTCTTATGAATGGAGGCTACACGAGTACTCTGGCAGTTCTAGGGCACAAGTGACTTTGAAATAAGAGGTTACACATTTTGGTTAGCAGCTCTACAATTTCACCCTTGAATTCCTTCAGGACTGCCAGGTGGATGCCATATGGTCCTTGTGATTTATTTACACCTCGTTTGTCAGTCAGGTTCCTGAGCACTTAACTGCATTTTCAACCCTGACCTCAGCCCTGGCAATGGAGGAGGGCAAGTTGGGATGAACTTCGTTTCTTGAGGATACTTCTTGTACCAGGAGCATCACCAACAGGTCCCCCGATTCTTCATCTCATTGTGTCTCTTTGGTGAAACAGACTAATCTCTGTGATTAGCTTTGACATTGGCATTCCAGTTTTATTTTTGGCTTGATTTAAGCTCCTGGGTCATTTAGTTCCTGGCCTTTTCTCCTTCCGTGGCCTCTTTGAAATTTCTCCCTAGTCACACAGTGATGCTTTCCTCTTTGAGGTCTGCTATTGTGGTCCCCAGTCTCACCCCTTCTATCCTGGGAATTCTAATACTGTATTTTCAAAATATCCTGCAGGTATCTGTGGACTTGTGACTTTATAAGCTCCCCTCTTGAGTCTCCCCTTGCCAGTGTGTGTGCATCTCTCTCTGGCATTTGGGGTTTAAGGTACCACTCGAGAAAGGCCTTGGAGGCAGGAGCAGGGTGAGCTGGGCAAGGGAGGCACTGTGCATTGTACTGAGAGGCCCTTTGGCAGTGCAGATGGAGAACTGAGCATGCTGTCCAGGTCAGGGCAAGCCCAGTTCCTGAGACTCATTCTCTGAGTCAGGATCTGTGCCCAGGGTGTACCAAAGCTTCCAACCTTGGGACTGTACCCTCTCTCCTGCAGCATGGACTGTCTTCAGACTTCCCTTCCACACTCCAGCTCCCGAAGAGCCAGAGAAGTGATTGGCTAAAGCATTCTTGCCTGCATGCTTCCAATGATGAGGCCAGGATCTCTGCAGGACAGACTAACAGAGAAGAAGCTAAAATTGCAGTAGGAGAAATTGATTTTGGACACAGGGGAGAATTTCTAAGGAGCTCAAGTGGGAGGCTCGAGGAGGTGGAACCTCTGAAAATATTGAGAATGTCTGTTTGTGTGAGCTGAGAGGCCAACCCAGCTGAAGCAAGGGCAGTGCAGGAAAGGACCTTGAGAAGATTCTAGGCTGAAGCTGCTGCTGGTCAGGATCTCTTCTATGCTCCAGCAGCAAGTGCCTAACCAGGGTTGTTAAGCTAATTGTTAAATTAGAGAGACTGGGGAAGTAAATTGCTTCATGATGGGGTTTCTCTGACTATGTCCAAAGCTGATGTCATCTGTGAGTTCCTCCTGGTTGGGGCGGTGGGTATGGCGGGCAGGTCTGACACACGTTTTAATAAACCTTCTTCAGCTGCAGCAAGCCCCTGTCTGAGAGACCTGTATCCGCCATTGTGGGGAGTTCGCTGCCAACTTCTCTGTGCTCCTGTTTATTGCCCCAGTTCCTAAGCCTCACAACGATGGTGTTTTAGATCATCATCTTCTTAGGAATCGTGAACTCAAGTGCCCCAAGGAGCCAAACCATTAACCTGAGATTTTTGAAGCAGACCTGTTGTAGATGGTGAGTGGAGACTGTCAGGGAGCAGTTAGGGAGTGGCGGTGACTGTGGCAGACTGGAGAGGTGTCGCTTATCTCAGGGGAGCTGCAGCCGCTCAGCTCCAGCTGACTGATGCCATGTGGGAATGTGAGCTCCTTGTTGCCAGATCTTGTTTCAGAGAGGACTTAAATATGAATTTTCTTTGTGAAATAGCCTTGTTTTAAAATGTTGAAACTAATTCAACTAAAAGACTTTGTGTTAGTCAAACAAAGTCCATTAGCAGGATGAGTTCAGGCTGTGGGCCTCCAGTGTGCAATGTCTGATTGTGATCCAAACTGCTTATCTTATAGATGAGGAAACAGATCCAGGGAGGTTAAGCTTTTGGCCCAAGATTACAGGGAGCCAGGATTACTGCCTGGGGTGTGTAAGTCTCTCTAGCACTCCTCTGCTTCTTGGTGCTGATTTGGGGCCAGGCATTCTCTATGTTGGGGCAGGCTGGTTGGAGGAGACCAGACCTGGGGAGACACTTTGGATGCCTCATGCCACATTATTGCTTTTGTGAGTCACTGGAGCTCAGGTGCTCCAGGTGTAGGGGATGGCTCTGGGAATTCACAGTTCCGGGAATTCTGCAGGTAGCAGCAGTGCATAGAAAGGTGTGGGGCTGGGTATTCAGGCTGCCCCCTGTTTTGGAGCTGTGTCCTTGGCTGCAGTCTGCTCTTTTCTTTCCCCCAGGCACACGTGCACACATGCAGAGGCACTAGAGAAGCAGGCATATGCCACTTTTGAAGCCTTGCCCTCCATCACTCAGGTTTATACCTTGGGATTATACTGGACTGTCCCCACTCTTCCTGGATTCCTCAGCTTGGGATCACCTTTCCAGTCTTGTTGCTGCTTTCCCTGTTCAGGAGTTTCGTGATATAGTGTTGGGACCATTGCAGTAGGCTTCAAGCCTGACTGCTCCTAACCCATTCTCCATTACTGTCTGATAAATCTTCAGTCTTTGACTGGGGCATGCTCCTACTCAAAGTGGCTCTGCATCCCAAGGGTAAAGTAACAGCTCCTTAACTTGGCACCTCGGTCTCCAAAGCCCTACAGCCTTGTTGTTGCAGTCATTAGCCTGGCCTAGGTGTGGACCTCAGCTCTGACAGTTACTGGCTGTGTCGTGTTAGGCAGTTTTCTTGACTCCTCTGAGCCTTTTCCTTCTCTGTAATAGGATGGCTTTGCATAGTACTGTTTCAAGAAATAAAGGAAACCATGAATATAAAGCTCTTACCCTGCCACATACTGATTATTTAATTGAAATTTTTATTCAAGGGCCTCCAGACTCTGGTTCCAGCATTACCCGTCCAATAGCCTTAGCTCCAGCCACTTTGAACTGCTTGGTGGCCCCAGTGCCTTGCTTGTTTTCTCACTCTAATATCCATCCTGTTTTGGTTTTACTGTGTGTCTACTTCACAGTGTAGGTATTTGTGTCATTGACTTCCTTCCCCCATTGCATGCTCTTTGAGGGCAGAGCCTGCATTTGACACATCCTGTACCACAGCGGCACGAGAGATGCTCAGGAAATGTTTGTGAAATGGATAAATAATATCCTCAGTGGAGCAGCTGCCTACACTTGGGCTCCACATCAGTTAATTAATTGATAATGTATGTATTTGTGATAGTTTCATGAATATTTATTGAGTCCTACTGTGTTCAGGGGATTCAGTTGTAAAAGACACAGATATAGTCTGGGTCTTCCTGAATCCTGCCGTGTAACCAGGAGATGGGCCAGTGCAGAGGGCACTGAAGTGAGTGTGGTAAGGACAGTGGCAGGGTGAGGCCAGGGCTGTGACAAGGCAGGCACAGGATGCTACTGGTGCACACAGCAGGGGGCAGCCAACACAGCCCTAGTCTCCTGAGGGCTGCCTGGAAGAAGAGGCGTTTCACCTGAGATGCAGGAGGATGACTAACACCTTGACTCAGGTACATGGTTTATTGTGATAAAGCGGCTCTAAGTCTCGGTTTTAAGAAAACCTTGCTTTGTTTTCATTCACTCACAAGCTCTTACAGATAACTTTTTGAGAACCTGGTTTTCTGAAGTGATTTGTAACCAAGGCAATGTTATCATTTTAGGTTGCTAGGGACTGGAACAAGGGTTGTTGATTGTATTCAAATTTTAAGCAACACCCAAGCTGACAGCTGTGTTGGAGAACAGAGTTTCTCCTTTCTTTAAGAGCTGGGTGGGAGATGATTCTCTTCTAATTGGGAAAAGATAATCACATACTTTCACGCTGTCAGGGTGTGGGGATTCAGCAACTCGGTCTATTCTGTTTTTGTTTGTTGCTTGCTTGTTTTGTGGCTTCAATTGTGTGGATACAGAGGCAGGAAAGCTAGAAGCAGGAAATGGCTGGGGTGTTTCTCTGACCCTCGTGTTGGGTCTTCTGCTTGGGTAGGGAAGAAAGACTGTAGTAGTAGACACAGTCTGCAGCTGCAGAGGAAGCAGAGATTTTTGCATTGAGGAGACGCAGAGATCTGGAACTGTGTGCAAGTCAGGAAACCTGACACCAGAGAGAGACCACATAAGAAGATAAGGCTCTCTTTGTAGACCCTGTACAAAGGAAATGTACGAGAGGAAAGCAGGTGATTAAGAATCATTGTGATAGAATAATCAGAAAAATTATAAATTACACTTACATGTTCCTTTGAAGTGGGCTACATTGGGACTTCATGCTTGCATCTCTTCTTTTTAAATTTTTATTTAAAAACATTTCATAAAACTGCTCTTTTTTTCACCGCGGCTAACATTTAGGACCCAGAGCCCAAGGCATCTACTGCCACCTGGTGGCAGAATACACCACCTGTGGGATTTGAAGTCGATGGGGGGTACACACTGATTGAAAACTGATTCTGCAGCCAAAATACAGAGTCGTAAAATATTAGAGTTGTTAGGGATCTTATAGATCACGTAGTTTTGCTTCTAATGAAATCCAATATCTTTTCACATAGACTCTTACTTGAATGCCTCCAATAACAGGAAGCTCATGATCTTGCTTGACAGACTGTTCTGTTGTCATTCATTCTATCAGAGTGTTTTTCTTCTTTTTATTCATGTTTCATAGGTAGAATTACCTGTTTTTATTTATCCTAGTTTTTACCTCTGGAAAAACCCAAAATAAGTTTGCTTTGTCATCTGCATTATAACCCTTCAAATATTGGAAGCAGCCCGTCTGTCTCCCCATGATCTTGTTTTGAGGTTAAACAGTTGTGGTTCCTTCAGTCTTTATTCTGAAGTCATGCTTTTCAGGCTCTCTGTAGGCATTTCTTTCCTTTAGCTGCTTTCTACTTTGTCAGTGTCCCTGCCTAATTGTGCTGCCAGGCTTCGATCCAGCACAGCACTGCAGACTTGATCAGCTAAGTGATCCCTGGTCCTTGCAGGCTGCCTGGGCACCAGGCTTCAGATGCATTCTGGATAGTGTGAATTAGCTTTCTGCAGTCTGACAGTGCTGACCCTCTTACATTTGTGGTAATGGAAAACCCAAGAATTTGTGTCCTTCCCCATATTTTTGAGCTTTTTTTTTAAAGCTAAAAGCAAGACTTGACTGTAAAATGAAAGCTAAGTCACATAGTTTAACACAATACATTCTCAATTTCGGATGTTACAAGTAAAGTCAAAGCCCCTTTTTACTTCATACCAACTTAATTTCTCCCTGGAGGTAGATCCTGGTAGCAGATATCAGGGACTTTCCCTCCTTTCCATGTACTTACATATATGTCTATCTATCTGTGGAAATTATCTCTCTGTGTATATATGTCTGAGGTTAACATATAGGGCTTTTATATCATTTTGCAACTTTTTTTTTTTCATGCAATGACATGTCTTGAAAATCTTCCAGATGGTGTTTCTCATTGTGGATATTCCATAGTTGGCTTAGCAATTCTTCTGTTGTTTCTTGTTTAAAATTTTTACCATTATACACAGTGCTGCAGTGAACGTTCATGGACAAGCATGCACATGGGCAATTATTTCTGTAGGGTAGATACAAAGGATTGGAGTTGCTGAGCTGAGTAATAGGTACATTTTTTTATTTTAAAATGTAGATCTCATGCGTAAAGCTTGCCCTTGTTAATTCCCTAGTGTTCAAACCTACTGAGATAAATTTACTTATTGATTTTGGTCATCTCTTACGGTATTGACCTCACTATACCAGTTTTGTGTCATCTGTCCATACCATCAGGCATATCTTTCATCTTGTCATCTTAGAAACTATTTTCTTTTTAAGTCAAAATGCAGCAGTCAAGGAGAGAGCTTTGTGGCTACCACCAGAGACCTGTATCCTACCCAAAGCTCACTGTATTGTCCTAATAAACACTCTTTGGGTTCTGCAATTTGTCTGCAGTAATCCCACCCAACTCTACTCTTATCCTGTTCATTTTTCACCATCTTATCTATAAGACTACTGTGGAGGACATTTGCCAAAGGTTTAGCAGAGATCCAGGCACATACTTTATGCTCTTCTCCTGCCCACCCACCCTCACAGGCCTGTCATGGAGGGAAATGAAGATGATACGCATTGCTCAAGATGAGAGTTATTTAAAGTATATGCGGGAAACACTTTAATGAGCAGTGTTTGTGTGTACCTCTGGAAGAGTACTTTCCATCTCAAAGATATTAGGAAAACATAAACTATCTGTTATCAAATTACCCTTCTTCCATATATGTTCCCAAACCAGTTTTGGTCCTCCAGGGAGACTGTGTCTGGTGGCAGAGACATAGCAGCCTTAGTGATCAGCTCAGTGCCTCGGGTTATATTTCCAGTCTTGTTCAGAGATATACAGAGATATAATCACGTGGACACATCCACAGGTATAGGTGCATGGACATGACGCACAACCATGGACACATGTTTTCTCTGTTCAGTTCTTGTAAAAGGACCTTGTCTGAGTTACAGACCTTTTTAGCTTAATCTGCCTTATTTGTAAGAATGATGGAAATGATGAGGCAGGTAATTTCCAACTCCCTTTTACCTGGCTTGGAAATTTGTGTTTATATGCCCACAGACAAGCCTCAAGATAAGAGGGATGGTGGGACCAGAGTCCTGGAGCGAGCGATGAAGGCATTGCAACTCTGAAAATCCTCCGGGACAGATGTGCGGCCACATCACTGCAACCACAGGGCGGTGGTCCTTGGAGGCTCCCTGTTCCCTAGGCTGGGGTTGGGAGCTCTGTCGCCCTTTTGGTGGTGGCCAGGCTTTGACTTTTCATTCAGGAAAAGAAGCTCATTTTTAGGGCATCCAGTATGGAAAACATAACCTCAAGTATCTATGATGTAATCTCCAAGGAAAACGTTGCTTTCACTTTTTCTTACTATAAGTGGAAATTCTATTTCCTTTTCTTCGTCAGTGGGCCTGAGCTGTCGGAGGCTTCTGGTAGAGTTACAGCCAGGTAGATCTCCCAAATCCCACAGCCATCTTTATTTGCAGGATGGGATAGTGGTGGTGTCAGTTCTGCTTCAGAAGAGAAAAACAGAAGGAACAACAAACACTCCTTTTACTCTTGATGTTTCTTTTTTCTTGTCCCTTAAGCTGATGAACAAAACAAAGGTAAACACATAGTGAGAAGTGCAGAAGGGAAGAAATGGTACGAAATGAGCGAGCTGTTCCTCATGTGCACGCTGCAGCGTTCCTTTCCCCTGGACACGGTGCTGTGCTGGCACTAGCTGCTAATGGCAGGTGGGAGCGGGGTGAGATGCAAAAAGGCACCAACTACGGGCTCTGCCCACAGGAGTTTACAGTCTGGTGAAGGTAGTCTGCAGACAGCGTGGACGCAATGATATGACCGTGTTGCTCTAGGAAGACGCTGATGAATAGTACCTGGGTAAATAAACCACCCTCATAAGGAAGAATCTACCTTTTGTTTTTCATAGGTCTTGCAAAGCTACATTTATCCTTCCAATACAGGGAAAATAAATAGAATCTTATGTTCAGGGCTTCCATTGTCTGCTTCAGGTTAAACAGACCCACTCTGGGCAAACCGTATTTCCCTCCAAGAACCACTTCTTCCCTTTGGGACCTAGTGATCTCCTGCCTTGGGCAGGGCTGCACATACCCCCTCTTTTTTCTCTTGAGTTACAGCTAGAAGGTAGAAATTCTACTTTCCATACTGTGAGTTCTCGAGGAGCCCCTTGGGTATCCTGCTTCTTCCTGTATTTCCAGGCATAGTCCAGGATAGAACATAGAGTAGGCACCTATTTAATGCTTGTTGAATAAATGAAAGCTTTCCTTCTTCTATTGCTTATTCATTCGTTCACTGAATACATGTTTATCAATTGCCTTCTCTGTGACAGGCACTAAGGGATACAGAAGTGAACAGGACCTGGTTGAGGAGACATAGACAACTGGAAGTACAGTATGATGTAAAATGGATTTAATATGACACTGAGGAAGAACAGGGTACCCAGCTCAGCTGGATGGGGCAGGGAAGGCCTTCTAGAGACTAGAGAATTGGCACAGATAGCTTAGATAATGACAGGTAGGAGACAGATATTCCAAAGCTTGGGAAGAGCACGTGCAATGGACTGAAATAGCTATCTGAGATGGAGTGCGAAAGCTGGAAGTTCATAAGAATGATAATATTAATCATGAACATGTATATAGTATTCACTGTGTGCCAGGTACTCCTTTAATTCTTTTGTATTTGTTAACTTATTTAAATGCTATTATCATCCTCATTCTACTGATAAGAAAACAGATGTACTGGAGGTGCAGTACCTTGAGCAACCCTGCACAGCTAGTCAGTGGTAGACTGGCATATGAAGTCTTGATGGTGATACAGCATTTAAGCTTGGGTAGGGGTTGGTCACTGATCCCCACTGGGAATCCAGGCATGCTGCTGGATATGGACAAGCCCCTGTGATAGCACTCTGTTTGGAGAATGTCTAGTGAAGATGGTCAGGACTTCTGGTACATCCTAATTGTCACATCTGCCTCCATCAGGCAGACAATGAGACTTCCCTTTGCTGCTGTAGATGGTTCATTGTGTCTTGTCCTCTGTGAACAGACTGAAGAGCAGAGGGTCCTCAGCTTCCTAGGGAGAATGGACCTGGGACAACAAAGAATAAACTGTGTGACCAGATTGCAGCCTCCACGGTGGACTTCCATCCCTAATGAGGGAGACGGGGAGAGAAGAAGGAGAACTGGTATAAAGACCTCTACCCACAAGCTGGATACCCTCTCCCCGTGCTTGGCCACTGGATGTGATTGTCAGGGCTACAGGTGGTGAGGGATGGGTGAGGAAGAAGATTTTAATTGGTCACTACTGGGCCCCTAGAGAATGGGCCTGAAAAGAGGTGGAGGTATTGCTTCTGCTTGCTTTCTTCCCGTTTTGGAATTGAGTGATCCACCCTAAAGCCTGAGTGCCCCACAGGCCTTATGCAGCCCATCCCTGTGGCAGGTTGTGACCCTTCCTCCAAACTCGCTCAGGCAGACCCTGCTCAGAGAGGTGTCCTTGCAGCCTCCTCACAGCCTGCTGCCACTTGCTCAGGAAAAGCACAGGAACTGCATGTTGGTGCTTGGAAAAATTAATGCTTTCAAGATGAGCTCCATACAGCCTTAGCACGTCTGTCTCTCTCTCACCAGCTGAAAAGCAAAGAAGCATTCTTAGACAATTACTCCCGGAGGGAGCCCAAAGACTGGCTTTGTTTATTGAGTGTTTTTAGTTACAACACGTGAAGTTCTGAGAGTTTTTTGGCTTTGGGTTTTTCTGGTTTTGGTTGTGGGGATAGAGAAGATCAGTGAATTCCCAAGAAACAGGGTGCTTGGACTGTTCACAGTTGGGAAGGCATCTTCTTATGTGGACACAGCTGCGTGTCCTCGGGTCAAGGAACTCGGTAAGACCTGACAGATGGAACCCAGTCTCTGGGCTGGCACTGTACCTGGATGTTTGGAGCCTTCTATCTGCAGCTGTTTGGGTCACATCTCCGTCTGTTAGTGACTCCTTCCCCTTCCTCAGGCTCTCCTTGCTTCCACTCTGTCTTCTGATGGACACAGCGCTTATGACACAGCCACAGTCAGCTGTCACCTCCCTTCACCCTCAGCCCCCCATTCAGTCCTCACCCAGTGAGTGACAACACTCCCAGTAGAGACAGTGGGTTTGAGAGTATCCGTGTCGGTGAGTCAGAGCCCACCGTTCAAGGGCAAGGATGGCCGACTTGCCAGTCTGCCTGCCACAGCCCTTCCAGCCTCATCTTGGCAGTGCCACTAATTGGCAGTGCCACTCTTTCCACATCCATCCTATCTGTGGCCTCAGTGTTTTGTTTGTTTTTTAACTACATAGTCTTAAAGATATTGATACAAGGGGAAGATAGTAACTGTTTAACACAAGCTCTGGACAGTTACTGCCTCTGACTAGAGCTGGAGAAGGCAATGGCAACCCACTCCAGTACTCTTGCCTGGCAAATCCCATGGGAGGAGCTTGGTAGGCTGCAGTCCACGGGGTCACTAAGAGTTGGACATGACTGAGCGACTTCCCTTTCACTTTTCACTTTCCACTTTCATGCATTGGAGAAGGAAATGGCAACCCACTCCAGTGTTCTTGCCTGGAGAATCCCAGAGATAGGGAAGCCTGGAGGGCTGCCGTCTGTGGGGTCGCACAGAGTGGGACACGACTGAAGTGACTTAGCAGCAGCAGCAGCAGCAGAGCTGGAACTTGGTATGAAACATAGTTGCCATCTCTGACTAAAGTCCTACAAGATGTCTAAGGGGCTGATGAGTGAGTGGGCTGAGAAGAGGTGGATTGTGCTGAGTGCTCGCTGAGGTCACAAAGCGCCTAGACCATCCCTGTGGTGAGCAAGGAGTGGTGCAAAGTGTGGGATGAGCTGCCTTTGCCGGTCAGGGGGTGGGTGCCTGAGTCCAGGGACTCGGTTCCGGTGGCCTGTGGGTTCTCTGTGGATCATCTCACATTCAAGACCCTGTGAGTGAGAAGTGGAGAACGAACTTGCTGTCCTGGCCCTGAGGGAGCTCTCATTTTTCATAAAAAGCCCAGCTGCTACTTCAGTCAGCCTAAATGCTTTCAAAATTACCAAAGTAATGAATGCTTATGGTAAAAAATTATAAGGATATAAAATTGCATAAAATATAATTCTCTAACCACTTACTCCCATCTCCTAGGGATAATCACTGTTAACAGTTTGGTAAATCTCCTACCAGAACTCCTTTTCTATGCACATTGAAATGCATACTCATAGTGTCTATGTGTGTATTTATAGTCTATCTTTTCTCACAAAAAATGGACTAGTACAAATTATTTCAAATTATCTTGCACATTTATTCTCTCACACATACAATATATCACGGACATCCTTAAATTGTCACTATGTATAAAACTCCTTGTCCTTTATAGTGGTTTCAAAGCCTAATGTAGATTGTATCAATAATTATATCAATTTATTTTACTAGTTCCTTATTGTTGGATTTCTAGGTTATCTCCGGTTTTTTCTTGCTAGTTTTTACAGAATATACTGAAGCATTTTTGTAATTGTGAGAGTTTTGTAAGTAGAATTGCTGGAACTGAAGGTTGTGCACTTTATAAATATTGATAGGTACTGCCAAATTAATTTCTAAAAGCATTATATCAATATACTCTTCTGCCATGTTATATATATACATTTTCCAATCTGATAGGTGAAATATGTCCTGCTGTTATGCTTTAATTTGCATTTCTCTGATTATTAGTAGAAGTTAGCATCTTTTTACTTTTTATCTATCATTTGTGTTTCTTCTTCTGTAAATTTCCTGTTCATGTTCTTGACTCATTTTATACTGGGTTGTTTACCTTTTTCTTTCTGTTTTTTTTTGGGAGCTCTTTGTAAATTTGAGATGTTAATCTTTTATGTAATGTTTTGTTGCAATGAAGCATATATTTGTCTCCTAGATTATCTTTTAACGTTGTTCATGTTTTCATAATTTTATATATTCCTTTTTCCTCCTGAAGACTTAAAAAATCTGTGAATATAATACATTCATATTGCTCAAAAATCAATACAGTATCAAATATGACCTTATGCCTATCTACCCAATCCACTCCTTCCATAGGTAACTATCAGTGTTATTTCTTATGAATCCTTCCAGTGCTTCTTTCTGAAAATATAGGCAAATCTGAATCTGTACTTACTATACCATTTTCTTATTGAAAGTGAGTAAATACTAACCGCATTGTTCTATACCTTGCATTTTTAGCCCAACGATATGTTTAGAAGATCTTTTCATATCTATTTGTAGAAAACTATCGTTTTTAACAATTGCCGAGTATTAAGATATACACCTCAGTGGGCTTTAGACTTTTTCTGCTTATGTATGTCCTAAAAGAATATTAAAAACCATATACTCCCCTGATACATCTAAGTTGACATTAAACATTTTTTTAAAACCATAAGTTTAAGTGGTTGCAAATAAAATATTTTCTAGCACATTGTAGATTTATAAACAGGCTTTAAATATGTTTTCTTAAAAATCTTGGAGCTGCAAATTTAGTGAATTGGAAAAGGTGTCTCTCATTGTCAAAACAAGTAGCCAAATCAGATGTATTTACTTCCTGTAGAGAAAATCTGTCTGTTTTTTTTTAAATTCAAGCAAGCAAGTTAATTAGACATCCCTGTAACAATTCTGCCTTCAGAATTCAAATTCTAAGATAGGTAGACAGATATTATGGTCCTGAGACTAGACATGCTTTTGTCTTCGAGATGAAATAAGGTACAGTCCTTTTCAATACTTCCTTGTGATCTCAGCCAGTCTTGTGGCTTTGTCTCCAATCACCAATGACTCCCACCTTCATTTATCTTTACGCTGTGACAAACCACCCGCAGTCTTAGTGACTTACACCAACAATTTACCATTTCCCTGATTGTGAGGATCGAGTAGGCAGTTCTGCTTTACGTGGTGTCTGTCATGGTGCTGGAAAGGCAGGAAGCTCTAAAGTGACCTCACTCACGTGGATGGCAGCTGGCATGGGTGGGGCTGAGACGAGCTGGGCTTCTCAGCCTGGGTCCTTGGTTCTCCTTCATGTGGTCTTTCCCTGTGGCTTGGTCTTCTCTCAGCATGGAAGCCAGACTCTAAGAACAGTTACATTTATTCTTGACTCCATTATCTTAAAATGTTCTTTAAAAAGTTAGGTACAGTTCAAGGGTCAAAATTCAAAAGGTTTAAAAAGATATTCAGTGAGAAGTATTCCTTTCAATACTGTTCTCCATCCCCTGGTCTCCTTAGGTGACTTGTATGTTCCTTCAGAGATTAAAAAATGCATATATGTGAGTTGAGCTTTGTGTCTTGCCTAGGAAAAACTTCCTACCCTAAGACTGTCCATTTTTCTTCTTGGAGTTTTACAGTAGTTGTTTTTTTACATGGATATCTTTAACTAGGCTTTCCCGTATGCATGCTGTGAGGTCAGGCTTGATGGACTTTTAGGGAAGCCAAATCATTGGCATTTACTACATGGAAACTATATCAGGGAACTCCAAAAAGTTTTCCGTCTCCTCAGTACTGAGAGGCATCCACATATTTCATGTGGACATAGTCAAAGGATTTTTTCTAATTGACTCTCTCTTGGATCTTTGCAACCCGTGTTAGGGCAGAGGGAAGAAGCCAGATGAGTTGGGGCATTTGGGCAAGTAAGATGTAGGAATCTGCCTCTACCTGAAGGGCAGGTGGAGAGCTGCAGGATATGGAGTCCTGACTTGTCCCTAACTCAGCACTTCACAAGGTCCACTTGGCTTATAGCTATCCTCAGAGGCAAAACTGACATTGTCTTTTTTTAATAAACTAGTGTGTTTGTCCATTTGGATCCCGTGGATTGCTAAGTTCAACTGGCACGAGCTTGTTGTCTATTGTAGGAGAATGCACCTGCTGTGTTAGTTACAGTACTTAATATTTCATACATGTTATTTTGTTTTTCCCTCATGCAGGTTGTTCAGATTTTGTAAGTTCAGCCTTATCTTCATCCAAAGATAAAGAAACTGAGATTTAGGGAAGTTAAGTGATTTGCCTCAAGTTACTAGTCAGTTAGAAAAAGACTTGTGATTTGAACTCAGTCGGTCTGATTCAGCTCAGGCCCTTTCCTAACCTTAGTTCGTCAGTTAGTTCAGTCGCTCAGTCATGTCTGACTCCTTGCGACCCCATGAATCACAGCACGCCAGGCCTCCCTGTTCATCACCAACTCCCAGAGTTCACCCAGACTCATGTCCATTGCGTCAGTGATGCCATCCAGCCATCTCATCCTCTGTTATCCCGTTCTCCTCCTGCCCCCAATCCCTCCCAGCATCAGAGTCTTTTCCAATGAGTCAGCTCTTCGCATGAGGTGGCCAAAGTACTGGAGTTTCAGCTTTAGCATCAGTCCTTCCAAAGAAATCCCAGGGCTGATCTCCTTCAGAATGGACTGGTTGGATCTCCTTGCAGTCCAAGGGACTCTCAAGAGTCTTCTCCAACACCACAGTTCAAAAGCATCAATTCTTCGGCGCTCAGCCTTCTTCACAGTCCAACTCTCACATCCATATATGACCACTGGAATAACCATAGCCTTGACTAGATGGACCTTAGTTGGCAAAGTAATGTCTCTGCTTTTGAATATACTCTCTAGGTTGGTCATGATTTTCCTTCCAAGGAGTAAGCGTCTTTTAATTTCAAGGCTGCAGTCACCATCTGCAGTGATTTTGGAGCCCGAAAAAATGAAGTCTGACACTGTTTGTACTGTTTCCCCATCTATTTCCCATGAAGTGATGGGACCAGATGCCATGATCTTAGTTTTCTGAATGTTGAGCTTTAAGCCAACTTTTTCACTCTCCTCTTTCACTTTCATCAAGAGGCTTTTTAGCTCCTCTTCATTTTCTGCCATAAGGGTGGTGTCATCTGCCTACCTGAGATTATTGATATTTCTCCCTGCAATCTTGATTCCAGCTTGTGTTTCTTCCAGTCCAGCGTTTCTCATGATGTACTCTGCATATAAGTTAAATAAGCAGGGTGACAATATACAGCCTTGACGTACTCCTTTTCCTATTTGGAACCAGTCTGTTGTTCCATGTCCAGTTCTAACTGTTGCTTCCTGACCTGCATACAGATTTCTCAAGAGGCAGGTTAGGTGGTGTGGTATTCCCATCTCTTTCAGAATTTTCCACAGTTTATTGTGATTCACACAGTCAAAGGCTTTGGCATAGTCAATAAAGCAAAGGAGAAAAGGAAAGATATCAGCATCTGAATGCAGAGTTCCAAAGAATAGCAAGAAGAGATAAGAAAGCCTTCTTCAGCGATCAATGCAAAGAAATAGAGGAAAACAACAGAATGGGAAAGATTAGAGATCTCTTCAAGAAAATTAGAGATACCAAGGGAACATTTCATGCAAAGATGGGCTTGATAAAGGACAGAAATGGTATGGACCTAACAGAAGCAGAAGATATTAAGAAGAGGTGGCAAGAATACATGGAAGAACTGTACAAAAAAGATCTTCACGACCCAGATAATCATGATGATGTGATCACTAATCTAGAGTCAGATATCTTGGAAAGTGAAGTCAAGTGGGCCTTAGAAAACATCACTGCAAACAAAGCTAGTGGAGGTGATGGAATTCCAGTTGAGCTGTTTCAAATCCTGAAAGATGATGCTGTGAAAGTGCTGCACTCAATATGCCAGCAAATTTGGAAAACTCAGCAGTGGCCACAGGACTGGAAAAGGTCAGTTTTCATTCCAATTCCAAAGAAAGGCAATGCCAAAGAATGCTCAAACTACCACACAATTGCACTCATCTCACATGCTAGTAAAGTAATGCTCAAAATTCTCGAAGCCAGGCTTCAGCAATACGTGAACCGTGAACTCCCTGATGTTCAAGCTGGTTTTAGAAAAGGCAGAGGAACCAGAGATCAAATTGCCAACATCCGCTGGATCATGGAAAAAGCAAGAGAGTTCCAGAAAAACATCTCTTTCTGCTTTATTGACTATGCCAAAGCCTTTGACCGTGTGGATCACAATAAACTGTGGAAATTCCTAACCTTAGCAGGCTTCATATTAACTGAATAAACAGATCATACAGGGATTAGTTCTAGAATTTATGGGAATTGGTTATTTTTAAGATCCATAAGCAGAATTTATTTCATGAAAAGTAAAGTGATCATGGCAATTGATTCTTTTCTTTTTAAAAATAAGAGTCAAGGAAGAGAGAATTCAAATTGGCTAGTGTGCTTCTGTGTGTGTGTGTGTGTGTTTTGGGGTGAGCGTCAGGGCATTCCAGTGAGTCAGATATTCTGATGTAATAGTGGTTTACATTATGGAACAAACACAAATTATACATTCCCCAAAAAATAAAAACCCAACCGTTATATTTAAAAATGTTTAGTTCTAGATATATGCTAGTCAGAATTTAGGATTTCTTTGATGATGCAGTGGGCTCTTTTTGACCCCGTTGAACTTCATATTCAAGATCATCAACCGCAGTTGTTGTCGTCTGGTGCCTGACTTTCCTGGGCAGATATGCTGAGGAGTCTATTTGGAAAAGCTCTCGGTGGAGATGGAGAAGGCGTGGGATGGAGAGAGAAGGGAGTGGATTCTCCACACCAAGGGCTCCCCACAGGCTGAGTGAGGCATGCGGTTTCAGCTGTGGTGACTGACATCTGTGAGTTTTTCTAAGTCAGTAAACTGTGGCAATTGAGAGGCGGGAGGAAGAGTTAAGAGAAACCAAATGTCAGGGGGGCAAAAGGCCCCCAGACCTAAGACCCTTAGGTCACTGAGTCACACCACCTCGATTGATGGGTGAAGCAGCTGCTGTTAGTAGAGGGAATAGGGAGGCACCCCTGCCGGGTGTGAAGGAAACAGAGGAGGCAATAATAAACTCTTGGGTTTCTGGGCTGCTGGGATCAGGTTCTGAGGTGTCCACTCTATTTATTGTTTTATTTTTTCCCTCAAGAAGAACTACTTTATAAATTAGAGGTTTGGAGAGGGCAGTCAACTACGTTCTTTCTGGGTAGGAAGTGGGGGATTACGGGATGAATGAGGGAGGCAAAGGAGGCACCGGGTTCCTTGAACTGCCTTCACCAGGTCACCCAATAGGCACGTGCCCATGGAGCTAGGGAAGAGTCATGGACTCTCCTCCTTGCCCCCAACACACCCACCCCTGCTGCTTATCCAAGGCCTGGACTTCCACTCCCCTTCCTTTTTTTAAAAAAAATATTGAATAAATTTATATGTCATTCTGGATCATAATTTGCACAAACTGAGCTTTTTGACCTTATGTATATATATGTATACCAACTCTTTGCAATCCCGTGGGCTATACAGTCCCTGGAATTCTCCAGGCTGAAGTACTAGAATGGGAAGCCTTTCCCTTCTCCAGGGGATCTTCCCACCCCATCCATTGAACCCAAGTCTCCCGCATTGCAGGCGGATTCTTTACCTGCTGAGCCACAAGAGAAGCCCAAGAGTACTGGAGTGGGTAGCCTATCCCTTCTCCAGCAGGATCTTCCCGACCCAGGAATAGAACCAGGGTCTCCTGCATTGCAGGCAGATTCTTTACCAACTGAGCTATCAGAGAAGCCCGTATATATATATATATACATACACACACACACACACACACACATACAAATCCTCAAAAAAAAAAAAAAAAGTTAGCATTCCCGGTGATGGTAGAAATATACTATTTTTTCCCAATTCCCTTGTTAAAAAGTTGATATATAGTTGACATACAACAGTACATTATATTAGTTTCAGGTGTGCAACATAATGATTTGTATATGCTGTGAAATGATCACCACAGTAATTCTAGTTAGCATCTATCACCACACATAGTTACAGATATTTTTCCTTAGATGAGAACTTTTAAGATCTCCTTTCTTAGCAACTTTCACATATACAGTACAGTTATTAACTATAGTCTCACCATGCTGTACATTGCATCCCCATGACTTGTTTATTTTTCTATAACTGGATGTTTGTACCTTTTGACCCACTTGACCTACTCTCCGTTGCCCACCTCTGGCAAACCATCAGTCTGTTCTATTTATAAGCTTGGTTTGTTTTTGTTCTTTGTTTTCTTTCCTTTGATCTAGGGCATTATCTTTTGCCAAAATGTAAATATTCCCGGAGGGTCTGAATATTAAGCTCTCCTTGTGCAGACCTTAGAAGGGTTGAGATTATTTATCGTAATACTTTTCACAGGCCCAGGATGGGTGAGCTTTGAAAAGGCATGAGGGCACGGCTTGGTTTTTGGGGCCAGGGTGGCAGTGTTGGGGTGGCATGCTGTGGAAGGAGAGTCAGGGCCACATGGGGTTCTGGCGATTGGTGGGGGAAGAATAAGTGCTCTGGGGAGGTGTCCAGGAGGGACTGCATTTCCCTGACTTAGCGATTTGGTGTAGAGCCCAGTGTGGGGAAGGGCTGTGTGACGTTTCCAAGAGCTGAGGCTCCCCCAGTCGAGGGAGTGTTAATGATCCCAGAGGAGGTCGGAGGTGAACACGGATGAAAGCCACACAAAAGCAGGCCAAGGCAGGCTAATGAGCTTCCGCCTTTCACTCCTGCCACCCGGCCTGATATTTGAGGTGACATTTAAAGCCACTGTACAGATGAATGCTCTCTGGAGCCTGTGGAGAGAGGAGCCTGATTCTCAGCCTCCTGGCTGGCAGCTCCTCAGCCCTGCAGTCTGGGACCCTCTACTGGGCTTTGAAGGCCCCTTACCTTCCAGGAGATTCTTCTAACTCTGCACTCCGAGGGTGTGTGGGGAAACAGGGTACAGTCTAGAATTCAACTAGAATAGCTCAGTGAAGTAAGAGAGGAGAGCAGGGATGGAAGCAGACAGATCCCTGTTTCAGACTTATCTGGGGAGCTGGTTAAAAATGCAGGCCTTGGGGAGTGAGACCGAGTTACCTGCCTGGATAACCAACCCTCTAAGGTGATTCTGCTGCCCATTAAACTTTGAGAACCTCAGAGATAGAGAATGAACGAGGTTAGCTGGAAAAGGCCTCTTGGTAGAAGTGGGCTTGAATTTCAGCATGACAGGTGATAACCTGTCTTAGGTGCTGGCCTCAGGTGTGGACCTAGGAAACCTGTTCACTTGGGGACACCTGGCTCTCACAGGAGAGATGGGCCAGTGTCCGTCCCATCCATGGATGGCATTGCTGAGAATGTGTTGTCACAGGGCTTCACTTCTCCACTTGGGTGCTCATCGCCAAGGGGACAGAAGTGGTGTGGGAGGTGGCTGAGGATGGTGTCTGCTGGAGTGTGTGATACATGTTGCAACTGAAGTACAGCTTGCAGGGCAAAATGGCAGCCTGGTGGAGCCCACTTCCTCGGGCAGAGATAGTCTCGCTCTGTTACGCAGACTAGCAACACTGCCACCTTCCCTGGTGAGCTAGCCCCGTGTGTCCAACAAGCCAGCCAGTGCCTCTGTGGGAACAGTGGTCATCATCCCAGGAGATGAGTGGGAAAGCTCCGGGACGTGACTGCTTCTCCCCTCCCTCCGTGCTGCTTGCCTTCTGCTCCATACACTTGTGCTGGCGTTATCTGATTGGGAACACAGTGTTTCCATGTTGGGGCGGGTAGAGAGCGGGAGAAAGAACAGTGCCACGTAGGAAGAAGGAACAGGGAAGAGAAGGGAACACATCCATGTTCTGGTGATCATCCAGACAGGCATCAGCCCTCTGGGATGGACGGGTTGTTGCTGGCCTGGAGATGCTCCTTGCCTCTGAGAATGGGTCCCTGTAGCACCAGCCAGGTGGGCTGCAGGAACCAGGCCAACAGGAATGACCGTGCTTGCTCTGACCGTGATGGAAGAAGGAGCCGCTGCAGGACTATTGTCTAAGACAAAGCGACAACAACAGCAAGACCTAATAAGGCCCCTTCCTGGCCAATATCCCGTCCATTCTAATTGCACTGCAGCGAAACGGCAACTCTAACAGCCTCTTGGAACACTGTATTCTTCTTCTGGACGGGCTGCATTGAAAGCAGGCTTATGAGGCTCTGTGGGAGCTGGAGAAATGAGCAGTGGTGGACCGAGGAGCTCCCGGGAGCCCAGCATGACGGGCTGAAGCCAATGTTTAGTGAAATTGCTGGCTGAATGGGTTCATCCTGGGCCTGACCCCACAGGGGACGCGTACGTTCTTATGTTTACAGTTTGTGGGGGCAGCGCTTGCACCCATGTTGTTAACATCTTTATTCCCTTTCTGTCTTTGAAAACGAAGCTGTGTGGAATGTTTGGCACTTGATTACTGGAAGGAGGGGAACAGGGCCAGCTGCCTTCTCCAGGCCCAAGAATGGGACATGGAAGAGTAGCATTAGCCCCGTCAGAGTATTCTAGTTCGCACAGCTCCCACATGGTCACTGGGACTTTCTGCCTCATAGGCAGGTGTTCTTTTCAAAGCCTATCTCTGGGTCTCCTCAGACCCAGGTGGGAGCCACGTGTGCAGGCCTCCCATCTCGGATCTCTCCCCAGTAGGATATACAGAGCCATTTTTGGCATTCTTATTTGGAGACTGCCCTTCCTCGGCAGCCAGAAGCCCGAAGCCAAAGAAAAAGACGAAAGGCTGTAACTCGGTAAGAGGCCACACGCAGGCCCTCCGCTGAGCCTGTGCTTGTGGTCTGTCAGCACTGCCCGAGGGTCCTGCCCTACTGCGAGGGCCTCCACCCCTCTATGAAAGACATCACACTTCCCCAGAGAACAATCCAGAGCCACAGAAACACCTTGGGAGAGACAGATGGCACACACTTCTTCAGCCCAGCCACCGACTAGGTATTTGACCATAAGTCAGTTATTTAACCTCTTGGCATGTGGGTTTTCCCTTATGTAGACTGGGTAAAGTGAGTCCCATCCTACAGACCTCACAGGGTGGCTCAGAGGCCCGAGGGAGAGGATGGATGTGAAAGTTCTTTGTGAGAGTGAAAAGTACCGGCCACACCTGAATGATGGAGCCTGTTATTCATGAAGGAGGGGGAGGCTAAGGGTCAGTGCACTTCTCTCTGGAGAGAGAGGAGGAGGGGTGTGCATTCTTGTGTTAACTGCAGACTGGAGTCTTGTCCATTTAAGGTAATAGTAAAATAGCTCTAGGAGAGCCGGCGAGGTAGCTTCTGGGTGGAGGGGTGTGCTCGGTCCCAGTGCTGCTCTTCCTGAAGGAGCCACGATGCCGTGGTGGAGCAGGGGCAGGGCCAGCCTGGAGGAGACCGTGGCTCTGCTCGCCTTCTCCCTCTCCTTCCTAGCTCCTGCCCTAGGCCAGGCCTCCTCCTCAGTCTGAATTCTGTCAGAATCTGCAGCCTGTGTCATCTTGGAAGGCTGAGCCTCCAGGAAGAGCTGACGCTGAGGAGGCCTGCTCCTGCTGGCTTCCAGATGGAGACCAGGAGGCCTGGGAGGCCAGCATTTCTACTGGAACAGTGAGAAGACCTTGCCGGCGTGGCCTGGGCTGGGCGAAAGCAGTGATGAATGCGCACATGGCTGCTGGGTAGTTTTTAGGCTTGGAGTCCAAAGTTGTTCTGGACCTGGGGTCCTCTTGATTTCACTTATGCAGATAGGACTTCTGGTCACCTGGGAGCACAGCCTCAAGGCCAGGGTGCCCTGTCATCCTTCCACAGGCTTTAGGTGGTGCTCAGGGACTGAGGCCCTTGTAGTCCACTCCTTTTCCTAACTTAAAAAACAAAACCATGTGGGGTGCACAGACATTTGCCTCTTCACTCATTCAGTTAGTAAATACTTAGGCACTTGCAAAGTTCAAGACTCTTCAAGGTTCAGTGATGATCACAGAGCAGATCCTATCTTCATGGAGTTTTTGGCTGAGTCAGGAAGCAGAGTCTTGTACAAAGGAGGGAGTGAAATGCAGTGGAGATGGGAAGGAGGACCAGGGAAGGCTGCCTGACGCTGTGGCATTTGAGCTACGTGTTGGTAAAACCAGGACGACTTGGCCGCAGTGAATACTTGGCCATAGGATGGCCATGCTCTAGACAGGAAGACCAGGAGCCAGTGCACAGAGGTGGGAAAGCATGGGATGTAAGGGCTGTGGGAGCTGAGGATCTGGCTAGAGAAAGAGGGCTTGGAGCAGAAGGGGGAAGGAGCCCTTGAGCACCACCATTCACCACGTGCCGGACCAGAAACTTTAGGTCCTTCCTTTCTTGGGAACCTCACAACAGCTCAGTGAAGCAAATACTGTTCTCTCTAGTTCCCAGGCAAGGAAGCTGGGTTGGAGTAAAGTGATCAAGGCCAGGCAACTGTTAAGTGGTAGCGGGATTTGAACCCATATCCATGTGACTCTGGAGTCCGTGCTCTCTCTACTCTAACAGAGGATCCACCAAGGGAGATGGAGTCTGTGGCCTTTTTCTGGCCACATGGGTCCAGCAGCCTTGGGCCCGGGGTGCCTGTGGTTTCCATGGAATAAGGCAGTGAGGCTCTGGCTCTTGTAGGCTGGCCTCAGAGTCCAGGATGGCTGAGTTCCTGGCTTCCTATCCCTGTCTCCTGTTAGGAGAGCCGCTGGCCTATGGCATGGGAGGCAGGGGAAGCCAGGATGGCGGGAGGTCCTGGAATGACATCTAAGATACGACCTTGACTGTGCGGTTTCATTCCCAAGACCACTTCTCCGCTCCCTTCTTTGTGAAGGTGCTCCCTGGTGCCCGCCCCTGCGTCTCTTGACCTCCCTTTGGGCCCCTGCAGGCTTGGTCTGCACCAGGCGGCAGTGTTCCGCACTTGTTCCTTTGTTGCTGTGAAACAGGCTCCCGGCACAGTCAGCCTCTGTGTGGGAGGACTGGTGGCTGTCTTCGCAGGCAGGCATTTGCTTCGAGCAGGCTGCGCGCAAGCCCAGCGTCAAGAAATTCCGGCCTCCTCAAGTTGGCGGTGGTGGGACGAGGCTCTGCTGAGGGGACTGGCTGTGAAGGATGAGTTCAGGGGGGGATGACGGACCGCTTCTGGGAACAGTGGTATCTTTGGTATCTCCGCTTGCTCCGGCTGCTGGATCGAGGTATTCCTTGGGTGGGGGGGGGGGTGGGGGGGGGAGAGAATGGACGTGAGAATGTGTGTGCATGCGTGTGTGTGTGTGTAAGAGACAGAAGCAGAAGGCATGCATATACACACAGCTTTCTGACACAAAAACAGACACACACACACACACACAGGAAGACACAGTAGAGGAGGGAGCAGAGAGCAAGGAGAGAGAAGAGGGAATGAAACAGATGAGTAGCCAGCCCATCAAAAGTAAAAAAAAAAAAGCAGCTGTTTTTCTGGGGACATTTGTGACCCAGCTGGGAATCAGGAGCCCAGGGCCATTTGGGAAGCATGTGTATATTGGGACCTCGTTTCTTGTTGGGTTGATCAGCAAACTCAGTACTGTAGTCAAAGGCAAGCTCCATCTTGCAGGACTCTAGGTGGAACCCTGAGCAAGAAGCTGGGGGCAAACAGATGCAGGCTCACGTCTCAGCTCTGCCACCTCTGTGACCTTAGGCTGATTTATGAGACCGTTACGAGCTTGTTTTCCCATCTGTAAAATGGGTGTGGTGAGACCTATATGTTGGGGTTGTTGCAGAATTCTTAGTTCATTCATACCTGTAAAACACATGACATAATGTCTGGTGCATAGTAGGTGCTTTGTAAGTGTTCATTTCCTCCTTATGAGGCCCCTCAGCATCGTGGAGCTCTGGCACCTGTCTGGAGGACAGCTGCCTTTGTGGGTTATCAGTGAGCCATACAGAATTTGCAGTTAGTGGAAACGGAAGGGAAAGTCCGTTTTATTCTATTCCTCAGGTTAATCTGACCTTAATACATTTTACCATCAAATATTCATGTGATTTAAATCTCCTGGTAATGTGATGCAAATCCAGACATTCTGTTGTAAGGAAAAGCCACTGTTAACTTGGTTGAGTAATTTATTTATTTTTTTAACAGTGTTGAGTGTTATTTTTAAAAGTGTTGGCTCCTTTAAGAGATTTTTGGGAAGACTGAGATGAAACCCTGGTAGAAAAAGTGGCCTAGGGGAGGCTCTGCTGCCCAGCCCAGGGTGTGGTCGTCTGTACTGGGGATTGTCTTAGGTGTGCCAGGAGGTCAGTACCAGGGGGAAGCAGAGAGCCGCACACAGCAGGTGAACCAGGGCTCTTATTGGGGAGAAATCAAAGATGGAGGAAGCCAAACCAGCACATCTGAAAAGCAGCCTCTCACTAGCACTGAGAACAGGCCAGTGGGAGCCCAGACTTGAAATGAGATGAGAATGTTAGGAAGAGAGCCAGAACTTGTTACTGGTAAAGATCAGAGACCAGGGAAGGAGAGGCCACAGGTGGGAATCCTCCTTATCCATGTGGCCTTAGGCAAGTTCCTTAACCTCTCTGTGCCTCCTTCACTGTGAAAGAAAATGGTAATGACAGCAGCAGCACCAACTCAGAGGGTTGCTGTAGGGAAAGCTGCAAGTGAAATACTTATTCCAGTGCCTGGCATGAAGAAAAGTGCCCCTTGAGTGTTAGTTTTCTTTACCAATGCTGTTGGTTCTCACTGTCTTACAGACGTCTTAGGAAAGATAGGAACATGGGGTATCTAATAACCAGGAGTTGAGAAAAGCTCAGTTAAGAGTTGTTAGAGGCTTAGAGATCATTTATACTTATGGAAATTAAAACAAGATTCAAGCTAACATGATGCTAATTATAAAAAGCTAGATGTTAGTATACAAGCTACATTAATAATAATTTGGTTTTATTTTTTAGAAAGTGCTTGAATCCATGAGTTGCAAACTTGGGTTCAAGTTTTGGCTTCATTACTTTCTAAGTGCCCTTGATTAAATGATTTACCCTCAAACTGACCCTTGGTTTACTAATTTGAAAAATGGTAGATGTTAATAATAATTATATTATAGAATTTGGGGAGATTTATTGTGTTAGTGCATGTAAAAGTGTCAGGCATTGTTAGAAATGTCAGGTTAGTAAATTTATGAATTAACTAATTAAACTCTCCCCAAAACATTGTTTGCCAGATGTGTTCTTCCATGAATGTTTCATCACCATGTATGGCTATATTTGGAAAGTTTATGGTCTTTCATAAACAGTATCTCTAGGGTTTTCTTTAATGTGAGTCTTTAGCAGCTTCTGACTGTGGAGGGCAACTTATTTCCAGGTTTGGGGGTTGGTGACTGTTGATTATGTTGCCCAGTTCTGGTTAATGAGTATCACAGTATTATACATGTACATGTGTGATGCCTGAAGCCATGTTCAAGCAGGATTTTAAGATGTAGCAACTTTCCTCTAGTAACTAACGTTAGCTAACTTTGTGTAGACTGCAGCATGCTTTAATATGGTGTGCTAGGCTGAGCTGGCTCATGGGAAATGCTCAATAAATATTTGTTGAATGAATGGATGAATGACGAACCTGTCCTTCTGGGCAGTGAACAGACTTCCCTGGGATCTGTCTTTAGTGTAACCGAATTTAGCTCCCTTCATCATTTTTTTTTTTTAGGATTTTGTTGTTTCACCCTTATCATTGTCATGCCTCATATCATTTTGAAAGTCACAGACCTCAAGAAAGTGAAGAGGGAATAAGTAAGCAATAAGAAGTGGGAAATGATAAGTTTAGCCCAGGAAAATGAAATAATCGACAAGCTGTGTGCCAGCCTGAGTCATTCTCTTGGCTGTGACTGGGGGATAAATGAATCTGTGATTTGACACACCTAGGAAAAGGGAGAAAAGTACTGGAACCCATCATGGAGCGGAAATAAACTTTACGAAGAAATGGCAATGCATATACTTGGTGATTGCAAATGAATCTTTTATCTCCCTCATCATTGTTCATTAAGGGTAAGGATTTAAGAAAATAAAAGGGGTTGTTTTCTAGGACTTGATTATATGTGAGGATTTATAAGAGAATGAACTGCCAGGTTGCTCAGACATGATGATTTTGGCGATTTCTTTCATTAATATCAGACGCTGTTTTTACAGTGTTTGTTACTGGGCATTTGTCAACTCTGTTGATCATGTTCTGTGCTTTCAGATGGTGACTAAGGAGATGGTTTGTATGGTGGGATCTGTCCATCAAAAGAAGAGTGTCCATACAGATCTAAAACATGAGTGTGCGTATAAGAGAAGTAACATTGCATTTTGGTGTTGAGTTTTAGTGTAACCATGGGGACCTGACAAGTGAGATGGGGGTTTACATTTCTTTGCTTACATTTAATTAAAAAAATTTTTTTGGTCATAAAAGGGGAAGAGTGAAAAGGCAGCTGCTCTTTATTCATAGCGCATTAGGCAGTGTTCCTCCGTGTGTGGGAGCGACCACCTCTGGTAGCTCGTGGGATGATTGCAGGCAGTTTACAGGCGTCCCTGCATGCTTTCTTGCTGGTCACTGCTTGGCAGTGTCTGGAGGACACCCTGTTTGGTCCATTGTCTGCTTCTGCTGTGCTTTCCAGCCCCTGCTCTGACCCTATCCAGCAAGGCCTTCCTTATCCCCATCCGTCTCTCAGATCTCCCCTCATTCCTGCCCCTAGTCTCCCTTTTACCTTCCCACCAGCTTTCCCTAGGCCTCACACTCTGCCCTGCCTTCCTCTCTGCCCCAGATATCTGCCTCCTCTAGCCCCTGTGTTCCTTCAGTCTTCTCTCTCTGTCCCTAGAGCTCCTTTAAAGGCACAATCCCCGGCCACCTGTAACCCTATTCCGTGGCATTCTCTATTATTCTCTAACCAGAGCCAAGACTTCATCCCTTCTCACTGCTGTGCCTGGACCAACTTGACCCCATGGATCCTGGGTCTCCTGCCCTGGACCCGCCCTGCTGTGCTTAGTCGTGTCCAATTCTCTGTGACCCCGTGGACTGTAGCCTTCCAGGCTTCTCTGTCCATGGGATTCTCCAGGCAAGAATACTGGAGTGGGTTGCTGTGCTGTCCTCCAGGGATCTTCCTGACCCAGGGATCAAACCCAGGTCTCCCACATTGCAGGCGGATTCTTTACCAGCTGAGCCACCAGGGAAGCCCTTTCCCTCATTTCTGGGTGTTTTTTCCTTTCAAGAGCCATGTTTTGTTTTCTCTTGCTCCTGCCTTTTTATGTTGCTTTGCCATTATCCCCAGTCTATGAGTTTCTTTTAAAAACAAATTTAAGAGATGGAGTTGATTTAAAATGATATCAAGGAAATAACTATAGGAGGTATGTGGATATGGTGAAATGATGACAGAAGTACAGAAATGACGGGTGTGTGGAGAACTTAAGTGAGAGGTTGAATTCACATCATAAGCTCTAGGCCGCCAGTTTCTTCTTGGTGCTTCGTGTACATTCCTGTAGCTACCGCAAAGTGCTTTGGATTCTGGGCCAGAAACCAGCTGGTTCTCATTCCTGGATATATGCTGGAATCATCTGGGAGCTCTTAGAAAGCATGGCGTCTAGCTCCTCCCTTCCCACCCCCTGACCTCCCGCCACCGCCCCAGCCAGCTAAATGAGAGTCCTTGGGAAAGGGGTTGGACACCAGCATCTTCAAGGAGCTCTGCCGGTGATTCTAATGACAGCCACAGTTGAGAACTGCTCATTGTCGGGCTTTCACATGGATGCCAGAGAATATAGGTAAAATGGACTTTTCAGCAAAATAAATGAGGAAATCAGTCACTATATGGGAGTGATAAACAAAGGAAGGCGCTAAGGAACAACATTTAAAAGAATGCAATCCTTTGGATATAATTCATGCAAGTTTCTTCAGAAATTTAAACTGCAATCATTTTCTATCACTGACTAAACCTTTTTAAAAATTTTTTCAACTTTTCTTGTTTGTAGTTTTTATTTTAAATTGAAGCATAGTTGATTAACAGTGTGTTAGCTTTAGGTATACAGCAGAGTGGTTCAGTTATACGTATATAAGTATTCTTTTTCAAATTCTTTTCCCATTTAAGTTATTACAGAGGATTGAATAGAGTTCCCTATGCTATACAGCAGGTCCTTATTGATTATCTTTTAAATATAGCAGTGTGTAAGTGTCAATGCCAAACTCCCAATCTATCCCTGCCTCCCACCCTTCCTCCCTGGTAACCATAAGCTGTCTTGCTTAGCCCGTTCCTAGCCTGCCTTGAATGCTGGAGACCCACCTTGGTTTGGCTTGTCCTGTTGAGTATATGTGCCCAGCATGGTATGTAGCTTCTTTGTGCCAGCCTTTATGACTTGTTCTTTCCTTTCTATGGCTGGTGGGGAAAAGGAAATCACAGCTTGTGTATGAAAAGCAAGTAGGCTGGTGTTTCTTTGCTGGGAATTTTCTAATTAGAGGAGGTTAGGTTGTAATCAGCTTCCCCCTGAAGTTGAATATTCATACACTACACAAAGAAGTTACTTTAACTTAGTTTTAAAGTCACTAATAGATATCTCTTATTCAGTTGGCTTCTGGCACAAAACCGCTTTCTTAAAGGGACCTATTGTTCAGTAAAAATTTGATTTCAGCACCCCTTGAAACACTGTCTCAGCACAATTCCGCATTGCCCCACACCCCAGCAACCTTCATATTTTCCCTTCATGATTCAAGTGCTTCCACTTGAAATACCTGAAGCTTCCCTGTCTCACAGTTAATCTACATCCTTCCCCTTCCAAACCACATTAGCCCCCTTGTCCTCCAGAAAATGTTCCCCCGGTTAATCATACTGGTTCTGTTCTAAGACACATGGGCATTTAGGTGCAAGGCCAGTGTTCTGTGATTCACGATGTACTCCTGTGGGTGGTAGAAGGACACGCCTGGTGGGCTGGTTGTGAGCCTTGAAGGAATTAATATGTGTGGCCAGGGCCTGGTATGAATAAGTGCTCAGTAAGACATGCTGTACTCCCAGACTTCTATGGTTTTTAGGAGCTTAGTTGCTTCTGGAGGTCTGTCTCTTCCCTTGTGAGTAGAGTGTCCCCAAGGGCAGGTCCTTGTCTCCCCATCCCTTAGTATTCTCACCTGGACACTGAGTTCAAAGTGGTATCCTGTCATGCAAGTGTGCTCGCACAGTCGTGTCTGACTCTTTGCGACCCCATGGACTGGAGCCCACCAGGCTTCTCTGTCCATGAAATTTTCCAGGAAAGAATACTGGAATCGGTTTCCATTTCCTACTCCAGGGAATCCTCTTGACCCAGAGATCGAGCCTGCATCTCCTGCATTGGCAGGTGGACTCTTTAACACTGTATCTTATCACGAAACCCAAGTAAAGAGGCTAACAGAGTATCCGAACTCTCCAGGGAACTCAGAGGCGATTGTCATGGAAGTGTTGGTTGCAGGTAGAGAACTATAGTGACTTGACAGTTCCAGGATCTTATCCTCCTTGGTTCTCACTATGTCTCTCTGAGAGCAGTTAATTTAGTTCCACTTTCACAAGTAGGAAATCAGCTTATAAAGTTAGAAGACTCTGCTCTAGTCACAGAGATGCTAAGAGAAGAATCAAGATCCAGGACCCCCAGCTCTCACCTGGGATGAGTTCTCTCCTCTACCTATTCTTGTACAGGTGGGGGGACCCCATCTGTATCTCTCTCTCTGGCAAACGTGTTAAACCAGGGTGCCCATTTCCCCTGTCAGTAGAGAGCAGAGTGTATCACAGGGATGTTTTTTCTGTGGTGTGAGATCACTGGACAAGATATATCTAGGCCAAGTCCTAGGGGAAGGACACTGATAGCTAGGCTGTGAGGTCCTGGTGTGGTGTTTCTACCCGGTGAGGAGGAGGTCACTGCGATGTGAGAACAGTAAAATAGCACTTTCTGGGTGTGGCACAGTGGGGCTTCCCAGGTGGCACAGTGATAAAGAACCCACCTGCCAGTGCAGGAAGTGCAAGAGACGTGGGCATGATTCCTGGGTTGGAAAGATCCCCTGGAGGAGAAAACGGCAACCCATTCCAGTCTTCTTGCCGGGAAAATTCCATGGACAGAGGAGGCTGGTGGGCTACAGTCTTACTGGGTCACAGAGTCAGACACAACTGAGCGACTAAGCACCCACATGGCCTCCCAGTTCTTGTTCTTCTATTGTGGCATTTTCAATGATAACTGAGGAGAAGTGGGACAACTGTGTCCCTGGATGGTCATACAGCCAGCTGTGGATTCCCAGTGTAGGTGATGGGTTTGCTCTTCACCTTGTGGATGGAGGGTACTTTGTTACCAAAGAAACTGTCAAAACAATAAATAGTATTGTTAATATTAGTGGCAGTAGTAATACTACCTACTAAGCCCCAGGTATAGCAGGGAGTGTTTAGGAGTAGGAGGTAGGATTCTTGCCCTCAGGAACTTAAAGTTCAAATTCCTGAAAGATCTAGAACAAGTGGTAATCTCTCTGAGTCCCTGTTGGCCCTTCTATCAAGTGATGGATGTTATGAAAAGGATCCCTTCCAGCTTTAATGTTCCACGGTTCTATGTGGATAATGCCTGTAATAAAAAGATAGTGCTAAGTTGTGTCCGACTCTTGCAATCCCATGAACTGTAGCCTGCCAGGCCCCTCTGTTCATGGAATTCTCCAGGCAAGAATACTGGAGAATCCCTGTATTACCTGTAGATAATGCATCCACAATGCCTACAATGTATCTGTGTGATCCCACAAGGTATTTCATGTTGAGTTACTGAACAAGTGCTATGCACTCACAAGGGGGGGAAGTAGTTGGTTCTGAAGAAAAGAGGCAGTATTACTGCTTCTGCAAGTATCTTCTGAGCACCTACTATATGTTGTGCCCTATTCAAGAGCCTATTCAAGGAGAAGGCAATGGCATCTCACTCCAGTACTCTTGCTTGGAAAATCCCATGGACGGAGGAGCCTGGTAGGCTGCAGTCCATGGGGTTGTGAAGAGTCAGGCATGACTGAGAGACTTTACTTTCACTTTTCACTTTCACGCATTGGAGAAGGAAATGGCAACCCACTCCAGTGTTCTTGCCTGGAGAATCCCAGGGACCGGGGAGCCTGGTGGGCTGCCATCTCTGGGATCGCACAGAGTTGGACACGACTGAAGCGACTTAGCAGCAGCAGCAGCAGTATTCAAGAGCCTAGAAATACAATGCTGAAGAAGATAGTGTTCTTGTCTTCATGAAGCTTTAGGATTTAGCAGGGGAGATACACACTAACAAATACCATGGTAAATAATACAATGGCAGGTACATTAAAGAGGAGAGAACTGACTTAAGCTTTAGTAGTACTTAATCACAAGGATGGAAGTTGAAGAGTACAGATTGCCTGGAACATCTGTGTGGTAAGAGTTCAGTTTGGAAAGGTAGGTTGGGATCATTCTGTGAAGATTCTTGTTTCCATATCAGGTTAAAGACAGTTAATAGCAGAGCAAGAGCATTTCATTTTTTAAAAATGAAATGAACAATTTTCATGTACCAGGCAGTAGACCAGGTGCTGAGAATACACAGAAGTATAACATAGCATAACAAAAGGCCCACTTCCTTCATTCAATGGAAGTATGTCTGTTTTCTAGAGAGTTAGGATAGGAGATGCATGATTTTGAGTCATTTGCCCCAAAATGACAGTGAAATTGATACTAGCTCAGGAAAGACAGTATAGGGGAAAAGGTGACTGGCATAGATTGGTTTTGAAAAGTGTGGACGTGGGGAGACAGTGTCAAAGGGATAGGAAGAAGCCAGGATACAATATATTCTTGAGGGTAGAGAAGAAGGGACAGTTAGGGGTCCCCATCTGCAGGGAAGTGGGGCAGTGTGAGGAGTTTGGGGATGGAAGTCATTGGTGACGACTCATAGCATTGTTTCAGCAGCCTTGATGAAGAGAAACCAGATTGCAGTGGGAGGAGGTGGTGAAGATGAGACAGCAGCAAGCACATATTGTTTGTTTGAGAAATATGTCAGAAAATGCAAGGTAAAAATAGAATGGTGGTTGATGGGACATTAGGGTCAAGCCATGGTTTTGTTAAAGAAGGGAGGCTTGAATGTGTTTGAGGCTGGGGGTGGGAGCCAGTGATGACAGAAGTTTGAAAATGATGAACAGAAATGGATCAATTAATCCATTCAAGAAATATTCATCGAGCACTGACAGTGTTCCAGGCATCGAGCTATTTGCTGGGGACGCAGCATGAATAAGGCATGAAATCTTCATGCAGTGTACATTCTAATGAGTGAGGCAGATGATCCCTGAGCCAAGCAGCAGTTGAATCGAAAAGAGCTTGTGATAAGTACTGTAAAGTGCAGCAGCGACCTGGAGGAGGTAGGATTGGGTTGACTGAAGAGTGCAGATGGAAAGTGGAAGACTGGAGGAGGGAGAATGCTTCCTCTGCTGGAAGGAAGGAAGAAGGGGGTGCTTAGAGAGCTATTTTTAAGTCGGAAAA
The DNA here is from genome assembly GCF_001704415.2 of Capra hircus. Lineage (NCBI taxonomy): Eukaryota > Metazoa > Chordata > Mammalia > Artiodactyla > Bovidae > Capra > Capra hircus. The sequence goes on from NC_030808.1 coordinate 68,282,708, forward strand.
AGGAGAAATGAGGAAATGCAGTTCGGATGGCCTTGATATGCTTAGCAGAAGAGTAGGCAATGTTATGGGCTGTGACTGAAGAGGGAGGTAGTTCAGACTTTGCGCAGGCTCACCTGTTTCATTCCAGCTGCCAGCAGGGCTGTGTGTGGGGGGTGTTACTCTCATTGCATAGGTGCGGTGGCCGAGGAGACTCAGCGGGACCCACAGCTAGAGAGTAGGGGGGTGGGCAGGCCTGTCACCTTGGTACTCAGCCACTGGTAGCTCAGAGCAGACTGCTGATGAGTGGAGCCTTCCGCTGCCATCCAGAGTTGATTGAGTCCTACTCCCTCCTCAGAGACAAAACCCTATGCTGCACCCTGGGGGGAGACCCTTGGGGAGAAGATGATACCTGTTCAAGAACTGTGTTAGAAACTGATAAATCAAGCCCTCAGCATGTACCTACTATTAAGCACTGTCCTTGTATTTGGATTTTTAAGGATGTAGATAGAGCAAGGGAAAAGGGTATTCAGGGTAAGGGAAAGTGCAGGGCATTTTCTAGTGATTCAGAGGGAAGGTATAATCAGAGACGACTGGGGCTTTATCAGATAGAAAGGGAATTTACTAGTTCAAGAGATGGTATTGGGTCAAGTAAGATCAGTGGTAAGAGGAAGTTTTCATTTCTCATCCTTTTGCCTCCATAATTGTACCCTCAGCAAAAGAAAAAAAGAGACAGAGTTGGAAGAGGCCTCTCATTTTAGAGATGAGGAAACTGAGCCCAAAGAGATGATTTCACTTCTTAAAGCTATAGTTAGTTGTTGGCTGAGCCTACCTTTGAAGCAAGGATGCAAAAACTCCTAGTTGAGGCCCCTTTTCATTATATTCCTCTGCAGTTTCAGTTCAGTTCTGCCCCTTTTAATGCGCTCAGCAGCCCTGATAGTCATTGTTATGTGGAAGACTGGAGGAATTCATGGGTTTGAAGGGCGCCTAGTTTGAATTAAGCTTTTCAAGGCTCTAGGAAAAGTTCTAAAAAGCTCCAAAAGCAGAATTTTATTTTTTTCTCTATCCTCCCTTGTTATTATCATGAAAAATAAGTTGAGTGGAGTTGGAAGTGGCACCTCCTGGCTCTCCTGATCTATTGCAGAATCACACTCTAAAGAACTCAGCCCTGAGCAAAAGCAGAGGAGTGTCTTCCCTATAAACTCAGGCTAGGAGGAAGAACTGGCGTGGGGCTTTTAATCTACATTCATGCTAAATGAAATCTGCTAGATGGGATATAATGAGCTCCATATTTTATAGACTATTTTAAGCTTGTCTCAAAATAAAGTACAGGACTAGGGGTGGAGGAAGGACGTAAGTCTTGGAGGAAAAAATGCCATGGCTTACTCATCAGTGTTTTTATTTTAATGATCCCAACCCCAGTACAAGTCCCTCAGTGACACTGTAATGGAAACCACATTTTCTTTTTCCTTCTGGAAGTTTCAGGAAGAACACAGGCAAATGCTTTGAGGCATAATTAAGGTTACAGACTCCTATTCCCAGTAATACACAGACCTTTCACCCCAGGGGGCTCAGCTAGAGACAGTGTGGTTCAAAAGCAGTTGAAATTATAAAGACATTTCTTCCTCCAATCTCTGGCTCACCACAGCTTCTTTTCTGGGCTTTACCCCCTTGCCCTCTCCCCACCCCACCCCCACCCTCTTCCTCCCTCCCCTTCCTTAACCGCTGCCTCATCCCTGGGATGGAGTAAACCAACACATAAATAAATAAGAACCCCACAGGTCCTTCCCTGCCACAGGGAGAGACTCTCAGGCAGATACTGCTGTGTCACAGTAGGCTGAACAGGGCTGGCAGAGGCAGACACGCATGGCAGCCGAGGGAGCCTGCCAGTAGGTGTGGGTCCTGGGAGGAGGTGGTGCCTGTGTCATCAATAGGCATGTGAGGGGGTGGGGAATATCGGGCACATTACAGGTTGGAAAATCCACCTCATAGGAAGGTCTTGAGGATCTAAGAGAACAAGGTGGCCCCTTCTCCTGTGTTTGAACATGATGGGTTGAGAACACTCTGTCTGCATCTCCTTGGCCTCGGCCAGCTTTCTGAATCTACATAGATCAAAGTTAAGAGACTTGGCATGGCTGATTCAATTATGTGGGATTGTTTTTTCCCTCTTAACCACATGGAATATGTAAGATAGTGGGAACCCTTGGTTCATGTATATAAACTCTCTCTGGCCAATTTTTGTCCCATCTTATTCGTGTAGGAAAGGCTCTGGTTAGCACAAGGACCAAAGGAAGGACTAGGGTGTTTGCCCCCTGGTGGCCTTGGACCCATGCTTTGCCCCTGACAGTGGTGATTCTGGGACAGAGCATAATGAGACCCAACTGGAACTTTGCTTGTCTCCTTATAGATCACACCACAGCTCCATTTGTCTTCTCATGACCTCCATCACCAAAGGGCAAATAGTCATGTTCATAATATTACCTTAGAAGACATATTAATGTGAGTACATTCTCCATTCATCTAACATGTGTTAAATACCTCTCCGGGCCTCAGCTTCCTCATTTGAAGAATTAGGGTCATGTCTCTCTGTGATTGTCACAATAGGTCATCACTAAATATTTCCAGCTCTACGACCTTCCAGGCACACAGTAAGATTCCACTTTTCTACATCTTTGGCTGGGTGAGTTATTTTGGCCAGTGCATTGTAAGCAGAATTAGGTGTTTCATTTCCATATGGAAGCTTTAAAAATAAAATATGATTTACTTTATTCTCCCACTGTTCATCAATTACAGGATCTCTGTTGGATTTTAAAGCCTCCATCAGCATGGGACCCTGAGTGACTATGAACATAGCCCTCTGCTGAACCATTTTGAAGATATAATATGAGCAAGAAATAATCTGTTTTTTTTCTGTATACCAAGGCTTATTAACTAATATGTATTACCTTATAAGGCTTTGTGGGGAATTATGAAAAATTGAAATATATATGTTGTGCATGCCACATAACAGGCATTTAAAAATGGTGGATACTTCATTCTCACTATGAATATCATTTAGGATGTGGCTGCAGATAACTCAACCTAAACTCAAAATGACATAAATGATTCTCCCATTTTCCTACCTCTTTTAGTGCTTAACAAGAAGTTCATAAGTTGGACCATTAAGTCAGAGGCTCAATATCATAACCAGATTCTCTCTTATTTAGTTTACTTGGGTTCATTAGAGTTTTGATGTCTGTAGGTTGCAACTCATCAATTTTGGAAAATTCTCTGCCATCCACCTCCCCCCCCCCTTTACTTTTGGGATATAGTTGATTAAAATGGAAATTCCTTGAATTCATTTTGAAAGTGATTGAAGCTGAAATTTCTCACTGTGTCTTCTATATTTCTTATGATTCTATATTTTCACAATTTAATTTTTTCTTTTTTCTTAAATAAATTTTATTGAAATAGAGTTGGTTTACAATGATATGTTAGTTTCAGGTGCACAGCAAAGTGATTCTGTTCCGTTACAGTTTATTATAAGATACTGAGTATAGTTCCCTGTGCAGGAAGTCCTTGCTGGTTATCTACTCCATAGACAGTAGTGTGTATATTTTAATTCCAAACTCCTAATTTGTCTCTCCCCCGGTCCTTCCCCTTTGGTAGCCATAAGTTTGTTTTCTATGTCTGTGAGTCTGTTTCTGTTTTGCAAATAAGTTCATTGGTATAAATTTTTTTTTAGATTCCACATATAAGAAGTGTCATATGATATTTATCTTCTAGTTTGATTCTCTATTCAGCTGTATCTAATCTGCAATGAAACTTGTTCATTGACTTAATTTCAAGTGTTAGATTTTTCAGTGCTAGAATCCTTACTTAATGCTCTTCCAAATCACTTTTAAAAAGCTTTTAGTTTAATTTAAAAATATCTTTTAAGCTTGTCCTTTATTTCTTTGACTGCAATAGATATATTTGCTTCATAGTCTCTGTTTTATAATTCCAATATCTGAAGTCTTTGTGGGTCTGTTTCTGTAGTCTGCTGTTTCTGATGATTCTTACTCAAAGTATCTTTTTCCTTGTGTTCTCTTTGGTTGTTTCCTGGTCATTATTTTTGAAAAAGATTTTATGAGAATAATTTGAAGCCTGGAATGGTGACTTCCTCTTGCAGCGATCGTTTTCTTTTGCCGGACTCCAAGGGGTACCACTAGTCCAACTCTACCTTCACCCAAGTTGAATGCTCAAGGTTCCTTGGACCCAGATTACAGGCAGCTGTGTTTCAAGTTTTCTTAAGAGCTGGCTTGTTTCTTCTAGACTGACTTTACCTTGAGAGCGAAACCCTCCCTCTGGAGGAAACCCAGCTTAGTAGGGTATTATATGTCAGAGTCCCTTCATTGGGTTGGCTCTGAACTTTGATTTCTGTTCCCTTTTCTCTTCCTGGCTGCCAAAAGCACAGCTTCCTTTTGCCACTGTTTCTTACAGGTTGCCAGATACTTTCAGGGCAAAAAGTAGCTTTGTGTTTTAAGGCAACTTCTTTGGATTCTTACTTTCTTCAAGGCTTTGGCCTAGTTACTTAGCTCTTTAATGCTTTTAAGAAAGTTAAGAGAAAACCCCAGAGATGTTCTTCAGTGGGAGGATTGGTCCTAATTGCCCAACCAGCCATCACAAGAAATGAAGGTCCCAGGACTGTGTTTGTCTGCACTGTCCTCTTCCTTATTGCCCCAGGATGGCTGCCACCGTTTCATATGTCTCGTGAGCAATGCACAGCAACTGAAAGAGACTGTTTGTCATGCATGTATTCCCAAACAAGTGGCCAGAAAGCGGATGCCAGTTCCGCGATTAGTGTAGCAGAAGTAGCATTTACCCTGTGGGGCTGCAAGTGTGTCTACTTCCCAGGAAGCACACTGATACTTGATTCCGGAATGAAGTCTGGGTCCTCTAAGCCAGGAAGAAGTGGGTAAGTGGCTACTGAGCAGGAAAACAACTATCTATCTCAGCTAGAGAAAAAGATTAAGTGTAGCCACGTTTCTTGCCTATTTGGGAAACTACATGCTCGGAGTGATTGCAGAAAAATGTAAAGCCACACCCTAATGGAAAGGATTCAGAAATGTCAAGGACATGTTCCTTGAAAACCCACTTTGGAACCTAAAAACTAAAAAATTTATATAGCCTGCTATCACAATAGAATGATTTTGTTTAATCAAAATATTCAAAACCACAATTCTATGGTAGAAAGAATGGCCTCCTAGGAAATTCATTCACAAAATTTAATCACACTACAAATTACCTTTATAAATTCATACTGCATAAAATCTAATGCATGTTATATGGTTCCACTGGGTGAGCTGGGTCCATCCAGGTGTTTCTGGCAGAAATGGGGTGCAGCTGGCAGAAGAAGGACCATATTAAGATCTGAGAATACTCACAGACCTTGGGGACACAGGTGTCACTTCCCCAGCAGGGCTTCCGGGAGCATCACTTCCCTAGAAGGCTGTCCTTGCTCTAATACACCTGCCCTCATTCCCTAGGAGCAGGGTTGGAGCACAGAAGTGAGGTCTGAGGCCTCCAAAGACAGCCTTTCTGGCAGGCCTCTTGCTCCCTGCCTTTGGAAGATCAGATGGACTCCATGTCCTCTCTTTGGGACAAGAGGACCCAGAAGGAGGGATATTTACCCCTCTGCCCTGCCCTGTCTGGCCCCTCTGTGGTTTCCACTTGAGGAGAGGAGGTCCAGTTCCTGACCCAGTGCCTCTTGCAGGTTCAGAATCTATCTCCCTTCCTCTCTTTTCCATAATCCATGTCTGTGGCTTGACTGCATCTTAGAAGTTCCCTTTATCAGTACATTACTTGCTCCAGGTTGCTAGCTCTTGTCTGTCCTGCACTCTACCTGTCCTGCACCTCCCAGGACCCCCCTACCTCAGGTCCCTTCCTTTCTTCCTCCGATGGGCCTCAAAGAAGATACCCAAAAAAGGTGTGTCAAGCAGCTTGAATGTGTGCATACTTTGGTCATGGGCAGATGAGGACCGCTGAGTTTGGGGTCGGTGCTTTCAAGTGGTGAAAGTTGGAATAGCATGTCACCGCCATGCTATTCCATCCTTAAACTCTGCTGGTTAAAGCTATTGATTTGCACGACCAGACTCCTTTAAAAAACAAAGAAAAACCTAAAGCTTAATAAAGTTTGGCAGCATCAAGCCCAGTGGCTAGGCTTAGTTTGCTGATGGACTTGCCTTTAAGGCAGTATGCTGAATGGTGCAGTCTGAACCAAAAGTGGTTCAACTCTGCCACTCACCTCTGCGTAATATTTGCTATGTCACTTGGCTGCTCTAGGCCTTCATTTCCTCATTTATAAGATGCTCACAATATCAGTCATTATCTTATAGGGTTACTGTTTGGATGAAGTGATGTTAGCTAATAATTCTTAACCCATATTGCCTACAGTTTACCTTTTGGGTGAGAAAAGGGTGATGGAATGGTCAGGAGGGGATCTGGGGCCTAGCAGCTTGATGGGCAGGTTTTAAAAGGGTGAGGGAGACCCTGTGCTGCCAGTCTGGGTACCTGGCCCTGTGGGAGGGCAGTAGGGTCTGTTATCAGGGATGGAATTGCAGAGCAACCTCCTCTGGCCTTGAAGTTTGGCCTGAGGCCCTGGGGGAAAGCTTCTGCCTCACCTTGTTGTTTCCTGCAGGCGTGGAGTCATCCATCAGTGACTCCTTTGAAGACCCTGCCTCCTTTCCTTGAGGCGACTTGCCAGGTGGCCAAGCTGGGCTGCCCCTGAGGGGCACTTCCTTGCCCTCTGTAGTTTCCTTTGCAGGTTCAGCCTTTCAGCTCAAGGTGCTTCCTGCCTCCCTGGAGTTCCTTCTCCATTAAGTAGATTAAGGGTTTGGATGACCCAGCCCAGAATAATGGACACACTAATTGGCAGGCGTAGAAAGCTTCAGCACTGATAAAGCTTCAGGCCCTGGGCAGTATCTGCTGAAATCCAATCTTATCGATCACTTCTGGAGAGAAGGACCTGTGCGCAGTGGTGAAGGCCCATTGGAGGAAGAAAGGAAGGGGCCTGAGGCAGGGGCGTCCTGGGAGGTGCAGGACAGGTAGAGTCTGTCAGAGGAAGGGTTTCTTGTCTTTAAGTAGGAAAGATGGTTGTAGTCAGTGCTTCTCCTTCAGGGGGATGAGGGACGAGGCCTGAGGGAGCTGATTGGGGGAGACAAGTGTACCTTAGTGCACACTCTGGCCACCTGGACACGTCCTGGCCACTTCGTCAGAGAGGCAGGCAGCCCAGTGGTCCCGGTTTGTGTGAGGGGTTTGAATGGGAGGAAGAGGAAGATGGGTTTTGGAGAGACCACACACTCTCTTTCCCAGATATCCATCTCTAGCCAATTCCGTGGGCTGGGGTATGAGCCCTGAGGAGGGGGGGTGTGTGCTGCTCAGAATGGGAGGAGCAGCTCTCAGGAGGGTTCTGTGTGAAGCTTGGGGAGAGATGATGCCGATCTCCTGGACAGAGTGGGGAAGGAGACTAAGCTTCCACTGGAGGTTAGAGCCAGGGGCCAGGGGGACTCCAGGGAACTCAGGCTGTTTGGCCTTTGGAGCGTTGGGGACTGGAGAGCCCTGGATTCCTCAGAGAGGTCACCTCAGACCTCCTCCAGCAGTAGCTGGCAGCCAGAGCAGGAGAGAGGGACATGGCAGGTGGGTCAGCCGGGGAGCACAGGGAAGATGTGAAAGGGCCTCCTGGACACAGTGCAGTGAGACTTTTCGGGGGCTGACGTGAAAAGTTCATAAATTTAAATCAGTTTCCAGAAAGAGACCCTGGTTCCAGGAACATTTCTCAGTATGGAAGACAAGATTGTCAACAAAGATGGGGATGCATTTTTAAAGCTAAGATCTATTGACCAAGACATGGTCTCAGTTCAGTCCAGTTGCTCAGTCATGACTGACTCTTTGTGACCCCATGGAAATCAGGCAAAGCCAGTGGAAGTTGAATTCTCTTGTCTGGTGAGGACTAGAAAATTCAACTTACAGAACAAACATCTTGGCACTGAGAGACTTCTTAAATTGACAAATATGTACTGAATATCTGCAAAGATACTATTATGAGAATGAACACGGCAAGCTATCTTTTTCTTCATGGAAATTGCAGCAAAGGGAAAAGATTGTTTATTTGGAAAGTGCCATGGGAGCAGCGAAGAGAGAGAGAAGAATCTCAGCTGTGGACTTGGCCTTGATAGGCCTTGAAGGATGGATGGAAGCTGGACTTGTGGAGATGAGGAGGGCAAGAGAGGAGAGGCGCTGGGGGTAACTTTCAGAGTTGGAGAGATAGTCTTCACTTGGAGTCCGGTGTGTATGCTCATTGTGAGTATGTGTGTAAGGGATTTGGGATAATGAGAGAGAAAGCTGGAAAGGTTGCTTTCTGTTCCACACTGTGGAGATTTCAGATTTTATTCAATAGTTTATGGGTAGCTATTGGGAGATTTTGAGCAAGGAAAGTAACTTGATCAACCCTTTCCTGTTCCTGACTGAGGTCACTTGGTAGTAGCACTGTGTTGGGCAGGGCTTCAGGCCATGATTGCTTCAATATGTTCTCTTCCTGGCTTTCTCACAGGGGAGCAGTCCTCATTTTATTTTTACCCACATCTCTGTTTAGAGCGTGCGTCAGATTAGCGGCTCTTTGCCTCCAGTTGGAAGAGAACTTCTGTTCAAAGTGCTGTGTGGGTGGAGTCCTTCTGCCACTGTCCAAGCCCTGCTGCCCTCCTGGGTGTTGACCTTGGCTGTAGAGGGTGTGTCCCTTGATTTAATGCTGTTTGTTTCCCCTACTTTTTCAGCTCCTTCCCAGTGCTCCTGAATGAACCAGGTTCCTGGAGGAAGGCTGTGCAAGGGGCAGCCTGTGACCCGGGTGTTAGCTAGGGGAGGTAACTAATAAATGAACAGTCAGTCATCTTGGGAATGTAGATCTTCGCTTCAGCCAGATTTACTTTCATTTTACCATAAACACAAGCAGCTTCATAAATTTAAATCAGTTTCCAGAAAGAGACCCTGGTTCCAGGAACATTTCTCAGTATGGAAGACAGGATTGTCAACAAAGGTGGGAATGCATTTTTAAAGCTAAGATCTATTGACGAAGACATGGTCTCAGTTCAGTCCGGTCGTTCAGTCTTGACTGACTCTTTGTGACCCCATGGACTGCAGCACGCCAGGCTTCCCTGTCCATCACCAGCTCCTGGAGCTTGCTCAAACTCATGTCCATTGAGTTGGCAATGTCATCCAACCATCTCATCTTCTGTCATCTCCTTCTCCTCCTGCCTTCAATCTTTCCCAGCATCAGGGTCTTTTCCAATGAGTCATTTCTTTACATCAGGTGGCCAAAGTATTGAAGTTAGGACATGGTCTACAAAGAAGCAAATTTGATGGCTTAACACTTCTCTTCTGTATCTAAATGAAGGGGATAGTGCAGATTTATCTTCCAGAGATAGTGATGTTTTAAGATATCCTGCTGGCGTTGTTGACATTGTTGGCCCCAACACTACATTCATGAGGAGAACTCTGTGGCTAAATTATCTGGTAGATAATTTCTCTCTGGTTGTGGTTGGAGACTATATCTTCCATTCCAGCTGGTAGTCTCTCAGTAGCTTTTTCTTAGTCATGCAAGAGCCAGCAAAAATAGTATACACAGTTAACAGAAATCTAGACCTTCTACTGGAAAAGGAATCCAGAGAATATGGCCTGTTGATAGTATTTGTGTTGTAATTTAGTGTTTTGGGATATTGATTAAATACTTCCTAATTTGCCAGGAACTGTCCTAGGTGCTTATCTCAAACCTCACAATAGTATTGTCCCTATTTTACAGATGAGGATACTGAAGCTCAAAGAAGTATGTGACTTGCCCAAGTCATCCGGCTCATATAATGATGAGTCAGGATTCTCACCTAAGTTTTCTTATTCTACACCTCATATTCTTTTCCACTTCTCCATCTGAAAACTGATGAGAATATCCATAGCCTAGACAGCTGGGGGTAATTAGATGTTGTACCATTAAGTGACATCTTGGGATCTCCTCTGGCCACCAAGGTGTACTTGGCCATGATTTGGGGCTTCTTCTTTCTTTGAAGGAGGGTTACATCTCTCCCATTTGGTTAACGTCTGCTCATTGCCAAGTGGGCTCCTGGAGACCTCTCTTGCTCTATCTTTTAGCTCCCAGCCCTCTGCTGAATTGGAAAGGTGACAGATGGAAGATCAAGTGCAGATACAAGATCAGATTTCAGACACTGCAGGTTTCATTCTGATCTGCGGCAGCTCTGAGGGAGAGGAGGGGGCACTGGCTGGGTGTGTGGATGGGTGTATGCTGTTGACCTGCTGCCCTGAACAGGGGATCTCTATCGGGAATTTCATTTATGAAAGAGAAAAATAGTGGGGTTTTCCCCTTGGGCATGTGGGGGAAAGAAAATCAGAAAATTATATGATATTTAAATAACTAAAACATTTATTAAGAGTTACCTCTAGGGAAGGCAGAATTGATGTCATTTGAAGGGAGCTCAGTAGGTACTCCCAGCTCAAAACCTCTTTGACCCTGGCATTGCCTTGGTACCAATGGTTCATTCCTTTGGGCTAATGTCACTCAGCTAATCCTTTTATGAGTGGGAAAATAATGCACTCTGGTGTTAATTTAAGATTCTTTGGCTCAGGAAGTAGAGGAACATGAAAGTTATGTGTATGTGTGTGTGGAGTGGGGTGGGTGGTGTCTAGAGTGAATAGAATGACTCAGACATGGTGGGAGATATTTTGGGATGGCTTCTTAGAAAAGTGATTCTTAACATGCTGTGGTGGCAAAGCTCTTTTAGGAGCTGTGCTTTGGAGCATTCACCAGGTTACTGAACATCAGCTTTTAGTTTTTCAGATAATGGATTTAGCTCTAGTAATACAAGGTACAAAGCCATTATTAACATATAAGCCTTTATAATTACTTTTTAGAAGCCCCTTTTGCTTTGGCATAGTAAATCTTTCTCATGGTGCCAAGGATTTAAAAATGTTAGAAATGACATTTAGTTAATGCAAAAGGTAAAATTTCTTTGGTTTCAAGTTGCCGTGGAAGTCTACTCATTCTCCCCCAAGCCCAAACATTTTTATAGTGTGTAAAGGGATTGGGGGCAGGAGGAGAAGGGGACGACAGAGGATGACGTGGCTGGATGGCATCACTGACTCGATGGACGTGTGTTTGAGTGAACTCCGGGAGTTGGTGATGGACAGGGAGGCCTGGCGTGCTGCAGTTCATGGGGTTGCAAAGAGTCGGACACGACTGAGCAACTGAACTGAATTGAACTGAAGTCGCTTCAGTCATGTCTGATTCTCTGTGACCCCATGGACTGTAGCCTGCCAGTCTTTTCTGTCCGTGGGATTCTCCAGGTAAGAATACTGGAGTGCATCCCTGTGTCCTCCTCAAGGGGATCTTCCTGACCCAGGGATCGAACCTGCATCTCTCAGGTCTCTTGCATTGGTAGGGGGGTTCTTTTCCACTAGTGCCACCTGGGAAGCCCTATATTTTTATAGTTCAGTTCAGTTCAGTCGCTCAGTCGTGTCCGACTCTTTGCGACCCCATGAATCGCAGCACGCCAGGCCTCCCTGTCCATCACCAACTCACGGAGTTCACTCAGATTCACGTCCATCGAGTCAGTGATGCCATCCAGCCATCTCATCCTCTGTCGTCCCCTTCTTCTCCTGCCCCCAATCCCTCCCAGCATCAAAGTCTTTTCCAATGAGTCAACTCTTCGCATGAGGTGGCCAAAGTACTGGAGTTTCAGCTTTAGCATCATTCCTTCCAAAGAACACCCAGGGCTGATCTCCTTCAGAATGGACTGGTTGGATCTCCTTGCAGTCCAAGGGACTCTCAAGAGTCTTCTCCAACACCACAGTTCAAAAGCATCAGTTTTTCAGCGCTCAACTTTCTTCACAGTCCAACTCTCACATCCATACGTGACTACTGGGAAAACCATAGCCTTGACTAGATGGACCTTAGTCAGCAAAGTAATGTCTCTGCCATTACTTTGCCATATGCCATCTAGGTTGGTCATAACTTTTCTTCCAAGGAGTAAGCGTCTTTTAATTTCATGGCTGCAGTCACCATCTGCAGTGATTTTGAAGCCCCCCCCCAAATAAAGTCTGACACTGTTTCCACTGTTTCCCCATCTATTTCCCATGAAGTGATGGGACTGGATGCCATGATCTTCGTTTTCTGAATGTTGAGCTTTAAGCCAACTTTTTCACTCTCCTTTTTCACTTTTATCAAGAGGCTTTTGAGTTCCTCTTCACTTTCTGCCATAAGGGTGGTGTCATCTGCATATCTGAGATTATTGATATTTCTCCCTGCAATCTTGATTCCAGCTGTGTTTCTTCCAGTCCAGCGTTTCTCATGATGTACTCTGCATAGAAGTTAAATAAGCAGGGTGACAATATCCAGCCTTGACATACTCCTTTTCCTATTTGGAACCAGTTTGTTGTTCCATGTCCAGTTCGAACTGTTGCTTCCTGACCTGCATACAGATTTCTCACGAGGCAGGTCAGGTGGTCTGGTATAGCTTATTTGAATATTTATTACATATCAAGTTTGTCCTAAACACTGGAAAAATATCTTCTTATTTAATGGTCACACCCCTGGGAGGGAGCTATAATTCTTTATAGTTTATGAAGTACCTCCATTATCTCACTTGATTCTTCCAATAATACGTATTTCCCTGTTAAACAAGTGGGAAGTTGCCAGAAATTGTGACACTGGAACATGAACTCAGAGGTCTTTATTGCAAGTCCAGTCTCTTTTTGACCATATATATCATAATGCCCAGCACATGCCTCACCCCTGTTCTATACAATTTCTCGGGATACTGTGCCTGGGAGAGGTATCTGAGCCAGATAAGCTTTAAGATTCTATATAGGGTTGAGAAATGCAAGATGAGGAGCAGCCAGGGAATGGAGATAGACTGGAGGGCTCTGGGGCCTGTGTCAGAGACAGCAAAAGCATGAACCAGGCGCAAGGAGGGAGCTGGAAAGGAAGCGCTTCCAGTTTGGAGGATAATGAGGCTCTACCATGCACCTTCACATCTGTGAGGTGATTATATGAAGACTCACTCACTGATGAATGGGTAGAAGTTTTCAGACCTGAGAAGATAGTAAAATAAATATTTAAGTGGAACAAATTATGCTGTGAATCATTAAGATAAACATAGGTCTCATGAATAAGGTTTCTCTTATTTCTCTAAATCTCAATGAAATATTTATTGAGCAAAATGAAGTCAACTCTCTGCTTTGCATGACTAAATGCCTTTGCTAGCTTCCAAGAGCAGCTTCAGGATCCTTGCTGGATCAAAAGGATGGGGAAGGAGGCAGGAACACTTTCAGGCAGACACAATGTGAGCAGGGATCAGATTGCTCACATCTGGGAAGGCTGAACCCAAGTCTGGCATTGTCTGTGATAGAAAGGGGAAAGTAATTTGGGGTCATTTAATATTAATTTTGAAGGTCTTGGGGTACTTGCTCATTTTGGAAATGGGGAGGATAGCCTTCTAAGTAAGTGAGTTGAATTTTCAGATGGTAAATCATGTGATATCCTATGAACATGTCTAAAACTTGGAACTTTAAAGCCCGTATAGGTGACACACAGATGCCTATGCCATTCTCAGGCTGCCAGTGCTAATGATATACTTATTGGTGGTCTAGGTGACAGGACTCACGAATGCCCATGGGGGTTGGGAGAGCATCATCAGTTCACCTGATCTCAGCTAGGGTAGTAAAGGATATCAGTTCATCTCCTCACAGAGGTCAGCTCCAACCACTGACTTTTTTAGCTGAGGCATCCCTTAAAGATTACGAGGACAAGGCTAGCTGTTCCATGGATTTCAAGAGATAGAATCAAAAGACTGCAAGCAAGGGTACATGCCTAGGGTATCTGGCCTCTCTGGACTGATTTTGGCTGCAGCTGTATGCCTGATGGGGAGGTGTCCTTGACTCCTGGGTTCACCATCTTTTGGTAGGCAGACCCTATGTAGGTCACATGATGGATGTTTCATGGGTGGTCTTGTTCAAAGTCAGGCTTGCTGCTCCAGTTTCATTCTGGTTTTCTTCTTGCAATGCACAGGTGGCTTATGTCAGTCCTCATGGATGAATGATGACTTTATTCCCCTCTCACAGACACAGTGCTCTGCTTTGAGAGACAGCTTAGTCAGCATGTCGGGGGATTGTAGGTCACTTAGTATTGATTATATTGTTTTCCTTGGTCTTAGGCTTCCCATTTTCTAAACCTACATGATTAACAGAATTGGCATGGAAGAGAAATCCCCACTGCAAGGAGAATTACTAAATTCAACCAAGAATGTATTTGGAATGAGCCATGTACTCAGTCCTGGTACTCGGTACCAGGTTGGATGCTGTGGAAGATACAGAAATGTTAACAGAGAAGTTCTTGTCTTTGGGGAGGCTAATTGAAGAAAATTAATTAGAAGAAAATTAAAACATGTTTATTTATTTCACACGATTAGCTGACTATTCATTCAACATATATTTACTTAGCACCTTCTCGTGGTGGTGGTGGTGGTTTACTTGCTAAGTCGTGTCTGACACCTACCACCACATGGACGGTAGCCCACCAGGCTTCTCTGCATGTGGGATATCCCAGCCAAGAATACTGGAGTGGTTGCCATTTCCTTCTCCAGGATGTCTTCCTGACCCAGAGATCAAACTCGAGTCTCTTTCTTGGCAGGCAGATTCTTAATACTGCTGAGCCACCAGGGAAGCCCCAGCACCTTCTCTTACCACACCAAAAAAATAATCAGAAGTGCTTTTGATCCCATGCTACTTAAAAGGATATGTTCATAATTATATGGGACTTCCCAGGTAGTGCTAGTGGTAAAGAACCTGCTTGGAAATGCAGGAGACATAAGAGACATGGGCTTGATCTCTGGGTTGGGAAGATCCCCTGGAGAAGGCATGGCAACCCACTCTAGTATTCTTGCCTGGAGAATCCCATGGACAGAGGAGCCTGGCGGGCTATAGTCCATGGGGTTGCAAGGAGTCGGACACGACTGAAGCAACTTAGCACATAGCACAGCATAATTATATTGTAAAGTGGAGAGTAATATGAGTTTGGGAAAATAATTATATTGTAAAGTGGAGACTGATAGATTTTCTGTGAAAGACATATTTGATGCAGGGGGTATAAACACTTCTTCTATTAATAGATCAGAAGATGGAACCACTAGACAGAGATTTTTACTGTTTATATTTTATTTTACTGTTGTTTTATGCCAAAACAACCTAGAACAGTGCCTGGTATACATAGATAGCCAATAAATAAATATTCAACGAATGAATGAACTTTTTCTAGGCTGGAGAGATCAGAGAAAGTCTCATGGAAGAAGTCCAGCTTGATATTTTTCACATGATAGAACTTGGGTAGCACCAGGGAGGACATTTCAAGTTTTTCAGGGAAAATCCCTGCTACCTCTGCAACACTCTGATATGGATTTCTTTCGTATTTATAAATTATTGTCTAAGTCATTCACGAGCACTCAGCCACATCTTACCTCCTTTATCAGACCATTATTGGAGAAGAAAATGGCAACCCACTCCTGTGTTCTTGCCTGGAGAATCCCAGGGACGGGGGAACCTGGTGGGCTGCCGTCTATGGGGTCGCACAGAGTCTGACATGACTGAAGCAACTTAGCAGCAGCAGCAGCAGCAGGGAAGGGTTGAATCTGGGGCCCGTGATACCTGGTTGTACAGTGAAGTGCAAGAAAGTGATTTATTCTACTTGAAGCATTTGTGCAGTTTGGGGATGCCTTTGGATCTCTATTAAACAAGGCTGTGGATTGGAATTCTCTATAAGACTATTAACTATTGAATTCTCTTTGTTGTAAAGCAAAGTAACTGCTTATTGGTGTCAGCTATTGAAGATGCAGAGTGAATCAGTATCACTCTAAATGCCTCTAATCATGGGCGGACCTGTTAGCAGACACTCAGGAAGAAGACAGGACACCGCAGTGCACCACTGAAGGGCGATTAGTGGCTATGGGGGTCACACAGCATCTTTCACCGTTTGGTCTCCTGAGTATTTTTGTTAGACAATCAGAGATTTTAGTTATGGCTCTTAAAAAAAAAAAAAATTCCAGTGAGAGAATTCTGGGCTATTAGCTTGCCAAATGGTGAGGTGAGGGAGTTTGGCTGCAGTGGCTGTGAAGGTCATCCTGCAGGTGGTGGTGCTAAAGAGGAGATCAAGTTCCTGGGAGTTGAGGATTCTTGTCTCCTGGGCCATGGGGCTGGATGTACCTGCATGGCCTGCAGTGCTGGAGAAGTCTTGGCACCCGCTGGCTATAGCCATTGTGTCCCTCAGCAGGCTCGGAGGGGTAGATCTCCTCCCGTGTCTCCTGTCTAGGGGTACACAGGCTGGGCTTACAAGATGCTTCTCAGTAGGCATCTTTATAATGGTGTGCGTGGCTTCTGCATGTACAGAGTCCATGTTAGCACTGTAGCAACAAGAGGGGCATTCAGTGGCATTTCAGCCGGATCTGTGCAGAGCCTGCAGAGGGGGAGTACAACCCTAGTTCAGACTCTGGAATATAAAGAAGACACATGGTCTATGCATCACCCCCAAAAGAAACAGGCTGCTTTACAATTTCCAAAAAGGTTCACATGGACTGAAAAGTGAAAGTGAGTGTTAGTGTCTCAGTCGTGTCCAGCTCTTTGCAACCCCATGGACTGTAGCCTGCCAGGCTCCTCTGTCCATGGAATTCTCCAGGCAAGAATACTGAGTCGGTAGCCGTTATCTTCTCCAGGGGATCTTCCCTACTCAGGGATTTGAACTTGAGTCTCACACTTTGCAGGTGGATTCTTTACCATCTGAGCCACTAGGGAATCCCTTCACATATATCACCTTTTTCTAGATGGGGAGATTGTAGTTTATACAGGTGAAGAGAGTTACCTGAGGTGACCCAGCTAGCAAGGAGGAGCCATGCCTTGAAGCCAGGGCCTCAGATGACATGCTTCTTGCTTTGTTCTTTCACACTGACAGTTCCAAATCATGAGAACAAGAAATATGCATGACCTGACTCAAAATGCTAATATTGTAAAGAGGAAGGGGCAAGGTTAGAGGTGGTGTGGTGCGTAAGCAAGAGTTCCAGGAGCAGGTCACTTTGTGCTGTCATGCAAAGGACAGGAAGCCATGGTTATGGTGGGCAGAGGGCTGCGTGTGGTGCTCCTGGCACTGCTGGCAGATATCGTTGTTTAGGCCCACTCTTCATTTTTCTAGGGCATGCCAGGGAGACTGGGGGGAGTCAAGGACACCGAGGGCTTGAATAATTAAAATCAGAGGAAATGCAAACACTCTTTTTAATGTACAGCATTGAAATGCTTTCAACACACTGCCCACAAACAACAAAATACCTTGGAATGAATTTCTTCCACTCCTCATCCTTGGTTCCCCTGTAAGCAGGAAAATGCTTGGAAGGACTGAGGAGGTAATGTCAAGAACCTGGATAATACACAATTTGGCCATCAGCCCCTTGGGTTGATTTGGCCTGGGCTCCACCAATCAGGTGTTTCCACTTGAGCAATGGTGGCTTCATGAGATAGAGGCTCCATCTTGGTTTGGAGAAAAGAAGTTGACTCTACCAGCTTATAACCAGAATTCAACAGCTCACCTATTAATACTCCTTCCCTCCTCTAGCACATGCTGCTGCTGCTGCTGTCACTTCAGTTGTGTGCGATTGATTCTGTGCGACCCCATAGATGGCAGCCCACCAGGCTCCACTGTCCCTGGGATTCTCCAGGCAAGAACACTGGAGTGGGTTGCCATTTCCTTCTCCAATGCAGGAAAGTGAAAAGTGAAAGTGAAGTCGCTCAGTCATGTCCGACTCTTCACGACCCCATGGACTGCAGCCTACCAGGCTCCTCCATCCATGGGATTTTCCAGGCAAGAGTACTGGAGTGGGGTGCCATTGCCTTCTCCACCTCTAGCACATAGCACTGCGTAATTATTTTGTAAAGTGGAGAGTGATAGATTTTCTGTGAAATACTGTATTTGATGCAGGGGTTAAAAACACTGCTTCCATTAATAGATTAGAAGATGGGACCACTAGACAGAGATTTTGACTGTTTATATTGTTTTATGCCAGAACAACCTAGCACAGTGCCTGGTATACATAGATCCTCCTCTATGATGCCCTAAAGGGACATCTCTTCTGCTTCCATGGTTTACCTTGATGTTCACTGTAGAAAAAGTTGAATTAAAGAGGATCATGTTTTGGGGAATTCCTGGCCAAGAATAAGGAGAGACTTCGTTGCCTCAAATTAATGATTCTTTTCTTTATTTCTTTGTTTCTCTCTTTTTAAAATAAGTCATGAGTGGAAGTTTCTGAACTTAATTGGACAGACATGAGGAAGATTTTTCAGCCTGTTCTCTTTTTTTTATTTTTCACTCAAAATTACATTTACAAATAATTCAGTGTTTTGTAAAATATTTTCTCAGCCACTAATGGTGAGTTTTCTCTCCTTCAGCTGTTGAACTATTTCAAAAGCCTGAGCAAATATTTGAGAACACCTTCTTGTTCCCCACCACTGCTCCAGCTTAGTGGAGGCGGACAACAGAAGTTTGTGGTCTCAGGACTTCATCTGGCCACCTGTCTTTCCGGTGATTTATGTCCCTATCTTAAACTCAAGACAGTGGACAGGGACGACATTCAATCACGACTTTCCCTTTCTAGCTTGAGGGTACCATGCAAGGATGCATGCTTGCAAGAATTTCTCAAGGTGTAATGGAATGTAAAAGCTATTCCCTTGCTGTAACTTAGGTAAATTTTCTTGTGGAAATAGAATGGCCCCAGCCCTGTTGTACCATGCTCTCCAAGTGATGGTTTCATCAACTCCATATGTTCACAGATGAAGGAAGTGTTGTCACATGGCAGATGGCCAAGAAAGCTCCTGACCCATTTCTACAGGATTGTCCAAGAGTGCCTGGCACATTCTACCCCGTAATTATTCCCATCAATTGTGAACAGATGGGCACAGTACTCTTTAAGTCATAGTAAAATGACTTGTGTCTGGCCATCATCCAAGCAAAATGAAAGAAGGTACTGTTGTACGTCTGGCTCAGCTACAGTATAAGATTCATAAAATAATGACCCCTGATTTGATAATGACAAGAGTCCAAGGCTGCCAGGATAGGCACTTTTGTGGTGGCACTCAGAGACCACCATTCACAAGTTTCAAATTGGTTACAGATTTGTGTACTAGACTTGCCTTGTTGGCTTCCTTTAATTTCCAGCTCTATGGTCTCTCCATTGTGCATCAACTTATTAAATATCTGATAGGATTTCCCCATTTCAACTTCATCAGATTAGGATTATCTGCCAATTTTGGAAGGGATCAATATACTTTAAATAGATGGTTCTATGAATAAGACAATGGACCTCGAAGTGTCCCTTATACAATTATACAGGGTTAATTTTCTAATCCTCCCCACTTTAGTAAGGTTTCAGGGTCCTATACTCCAATGCTGACTGAAGCAACTAGACTAATTTGCCAATTCCATGTTATCTCCTTTCCAATTTGACTCTAAACTGTCCTCTTCCAGGAAGTTGGCTTTGTTTGACTCTATTCACTTTTGATCATAGGGTTATAGATTCATAGAATCTTAGTTATGGATGAGACCTTAGAGTCCACTGAATCTAACTTCCACTTGAGGCACAAATTGCCTCTGGACGATGTCTGAGCAGTGATGATCTATAGGTTCGGTGACAAGTCTCTAATGACGCTGCATGACAACTCACTTTAGTGTTGGACAGAGCTAACTGCTTGTCAACTATTTGATGTAATTGAAATCTGGCTTTGTCTAATTTAGGCACATTGATCTGAGTTCAGCCCTCTGAATTCAGTAATTCAGAGCTATATAATTTCATTTTTACTTGAAATCCTTCAGATAATTGAGGACAGCAGTTATTATTACCACACAGTTTATTTGGCAATGCTTTAGACTTTTCAGTTGATCTTGTGTCTCCTTCATTTTTGTTTTCTTTCTCTTAGGCTGCATTTGCTTTATTACTCCGCAGTCTTACAGGCTGAACTTCTCCGTAATTTTGTGTCCCTTTAGAATTTATGCCTTTGATGTGTACCGTATGTTTTAAGTTACTGAATTATTTCCTTCATTCATGTGTTCCCTCAATTAACATTTATTCAGTACTTTTGTGCTTGTCTAGGCTAAGTGTTAGGAAGACAGGAATGAATAAGGCCAACTCCTTGCCCCCAAGAAGCACTTACTGATGTGCACGCTCTGACTTTTTCTAGCTGTTTATTATTCCTATGTCAAATTTATCAGTGGAATCAGATCAGCCATCAAAGTAAATGGAAGCCTGGAGTGCTGAGACATAGATGCTACCAACTAATGTTTGTTTAACTGATGGCTGTTACTTTTTGTATATTAAGAGACATTTGTCCCTGAAAAAGATATATTTCCTGCAGAGATTATTTAGATAACAAACAGTGATGAAGACAGAAGCCTGAGATGAAATAAACTTTGGGGCTGAGGATGGAGGCCTCAGACCCATCCCTCTTTACTGTTTGGCCATTCAGAAGTGGTAGTTTTCCAAATATTGTATATTAATGCATGCATACGGAATCTAGAAAAATGGTACTGATGAACCTATTTGCAGGGCAGGAATGGTGATGCAGACATAGAGAACAGACTTGTAGGCACAGTGAAGGAGAGGGTGTCGCGCACTGAGAGAGCAGTGGTGAAACAGATACATTACCGTATGTAAAACAGGCGATGGGTGGGAAGTTGCGAGCTCAACCTGGTGCTGTGACAACCTGGGGAGGGGGATGGTGGGGGGATGGGAGGGGGGTTTGAGGAAGGGAACATTGTGTGCTTAGTGCTGATTCACTGTTGTGCGGCAGAAGCCAACACAACATTGTAAAGTGGTTATCTTACAATTAAAAATAAAATTTTAAAAAGTAGTAGTTTCACTTTTGCCCCAGACAGAGGGGAGGTGTTCCCTCTGAGCTGACCATGTAGGGAAGCAGGAAAACCAAATGAAAGTTTAAACCAAGTGGTAAGAAGTAAATGGTCCCTCAAGATGGAATAAGACTACAGATTCCTGGGAATAACACAAAGCAAACAGCAAAAACCCAAAATGTGAATTGTCTCAAAAAGACATCTGGAGAAGACGTGAGCTTGATGGAGGGGAGCGTTGTGATCTAACAGCCATGTCTTTGTGTGGGTGGCTTTGACGTGGCGCCGGGTTTTCCTTCTGCCCTTACTCAGATGCTGTTTCTGCCTTCTTCACCTGGTCCTGAAGGGTTCTGGGGTTTAGAGCCACCTCATGGCTCTGACCTCCCGTGCCTGTTCCCTGTCCCCTCCCCCACTCCTCAGTGTTTACTGCCATGTCGTACACGCCTACGTGCCAAGTTGCTTTAGTCGTGTCCAACTCTGTGCGACTCTATGCACTGTAACCCACCATATTCTTCTGTTCATGGAATTCTCCCATGAACAAGAATACTGGAGTGGGTTGCCATGCCCTTCTTTAGCTGCCAAATCAGCTTGGTTATGTCTCTGCATAGGAGCAGAAGCAGCTTTCCAGTCCAGAAAAGCCACGGAGTTGTTCTCAGTCATACATTTGTCTAGAGAGCCAAGTCAGAAACTCTGAATTGAGAAATTGAGGGCTGTCGCATGCTAATGAGCAAAATTGTACACAGCCACCTCCACCTGCTTATCTGAGGATGTTTCTAAGAAAGTTCCTAAAATTCTCAGTCATGGTTTTCAGGCAGCTTTTGTTTGAGTGAAGAAGCCAGGCTGTACTCAGGAGCAGTAGCCGAACCCTACCCTAGCATCATAGTGATGTAGTGTGTGGAAAGCTTGTCCTGTCTGTTAACAGACTCTAAGGGCTCCGTGTTTATTCTTGCTCTTTCCCTGGCTCTGCTAGAGGGCAGGGCACTTACGACCATTGCCCCACTGCTCTGCCTTGTCTGACCTGTGCTGAGGACCAGCTCAGGGCCCTTCTGCTCTTCGCCTGTATGTGCCTCCTCTTGGGAGTCAACTCTGCATTTGGTGGTCACCATAGGTATTTTCTTTAAGGTTGGTATGTTCGGTAAGGTCAGGGAATATATCTTGTCTTGGGCACATATTCTCCAGTGGTGAGGTATGGGCAGTGACACCTAGAGTTGCTGGGGACAAAAAAGGTGGTGGTGGGCAGATGTCAGGAGAGGAAGGGATAAGGTAGAATTTGATCTTGTTCTAAGAGAAGACTATAGGTTAGTCATCACCTTCTGTCATCCAGTTACTCTATCATATTGCAGTTTGTTTGGTCCATGCCAAAAGATCCTTGATATTTGGTCCCGTCCAAGACCATTTGGCATGGACCAAATATATTCATGGATGATTTAGATAGGACCAAATTTCAAGGACCTTTCAACATGGACCAGATGTCTTATGTGACCAAGTGTCTTATGGACGTTTTGGATAGAACCAAACGCCTGCTAACCCCATCACGATGGCCCTATGGGCAGGTCTGTTCTCCCCTCTTCCATTTTCATTTTCTTAAGACATGCTTTCCTCTCCAGGGTCAAGGCCATCATTGATGTTTGTTTTAACTCCATTTCATCTATGAAAGAGTTTGTATTAAAATGAGAAGAGGAAGGTAGATGACAACATTCCACGTGATTTACCCCAGGGCCCTGCCTCCTTAAGAGAAATGCTGATTTTCTTTGTGGCTTCTAGAATGTCTAGCTCAGTAACATAAAATTTGTGCTTTGTAAATGTGTGTTGATTAATTGATAACTGAGTAACATTTGTCAAGCCGCATGAAAACAAATGAAATGGTAGTAACTCACTTGCCCACTTATGGGGCAACCTTCAGTATTCTGGACATAGAAATAGCCTTAAAGCAGCAAAGATGTCCATGCACAATGAGACTAGAACTCATGGGCTTACGATTATGTGGAAATTAAGTTCTTGATTAGGTCACCTTCAACATTTCCTAGAAGAGTGATTAGAAGGTGTATGACCTTCTGATACTTTAGATGACTACCCATGAAGGAAGAGACAATGAAATTCCTAGATATTGAATATGTGAGTAGACATCTCTCTGCCCACCTCTATGTGGGCTGCAAGGGTTAGGTGGTTAAGTCTGTTCAAGAAGTAGAATTGTTAGAATTAAAAATGAGAATTGAAAATTTGCTTATAGATTAAAATTGGTTATCTAAAAACCTAACTGGGGTACCTTGTTTCACAGTGATACTTTAAAGAGGAGTCTTTACCAATAATACAAAGTGTGGAGCTCCAGGAACTCTCTTTGCTGATGGATGCAGTCACTTTGAAAAATTTTCACTAGTATCTTTCTGTATACATCCATGATGCTCCAGTTCTGCTCCTGGATATTCCCAACTGACAAGAGGGGTTTTTTGTTCATAAAAACATTTATAAAACTGTTCATAAAACTTTATTCATGACAGCCCCAAACTGGAAGCAAGCAAAGTGATTCTATCGACAGTAGAATGGGTAAATGCATTTTTGTATATTGATGCAACAGAATGTTATACAGCAATGAGAAGAATCACACCCTTGGCTTACGAATAGCATAGAAGAATCTTACAAGCAGAATGTTGAGTAAAAGAAGCCAGGTATAAAAGAATACATATTATATTCTCTCATTTATATGACTTTCAAGAACAAGAAGAACCTAGTCTATGAGACAGAGGTCAGAATAGTGGTTATTCTTAATTGGAAGGGGGATGAGGGGGCCTTCTGGGTAGCTGTAAATGTTCTAATGTCTGGATGGCTACATTAGTGTATAAACATGCAAAAATTTGCCTAGATCTTCCCTTAAGATTTCACACTTTACTGTGTGCAATTAATACTTTAATAAAAAAAAGAAAAGGGAGGTATGACTGAAGTATGATTCTCAGTAGTTAGCCCCCAGGCTCCAGTATCTTCTGTTTGCCTTCAGGTTAACAGACAATATCCTTATGGCTCTTCCTTCTGAAGCTTCTTGTAAAGTTTAGCTTCTTATTCCTATTCCCAACTTGCTCAGGAAAGAGCTTGGCTCTGGGAATAAAAGGCTTTTGGTGGTCTCTCGGCCTCACTCACCAGCTGTTTACTGATGGATAATCATTGGAAAAGTCTATGAAACAAGTGTCTCAGCCCCTTCTCTACCTTTAATCCCTGGGGTTTGATGAACAGGATGTTAAATATAAGATATCAAAGAATTTTGGAAAAACTCAAAAGGGGCACCCAAATACTGAGAATATTATTATACAAGAACTTGATGAAATTGATATCAGCTCCTGGTTTGAATCAGGCTCTGCCCAGGTGGTGCTAATGGTAAAGAATCTGCTGCTAATGCTGGAGACACAAGAGACTTGAATTCAGTCCCTAGGTGAGGAAGATCTCTGGAGTAGGAAATGGCAACCCACTCCAGTATTCTTGCCTGGAAAATTCCATGGACTGAAGAGCCTGGTGGGCTACAGTCCATGGGGTCACAAAGAGTTGGACATGACTGAGCACAGCACACTGGTTTGAATCAGATAAGGTGCTGCTATCAAAGTCCATGCTGTGATTTTGAATGATTGGACAGCAATTTATTAATCATTTTGGTGGTTGATTTAGTGTAGTCAGTAGCACATGAGGGTGACTTGTGTGTAGGGAAACATGGTAATCACAGAAACAACCACTGCAGGGTCCTGGCGACACACTGGCTGGTATCAGGTGGTTGGGATGATGGATCTTTTCAAGGGGAAGCTCTTGGACCGATGTAGCCAAGTGAACAGGGCTCTGCTTAGACCATCCAGCTCTAGTTGTGGCTCTTCTGCCCAGTGGCCTTATAATATGAGGCAATCACTCACTTCCCCAGGCCTTAGCTTTCTAATCTGTGTTAGTTGCCCAGTCATATCTGATACTTTGTGACCCCGTGGACTACAGCCCACCAGGCTGTGCTGTCCATGGGATTTCCCTGGGCAAGAATACTGGAGTGGGTTGCCATTCCCTTCTCCAGGGGATCTTCCCAACCCAGGGTTCAAACCTAGGTCTCTTGCATCGCAGGCAGATTCTTTACCATCTGAGGCACCACCTCTGCTGCTGCTGCTAAGTCCTTTCAGTTATGCCCAACTCTGTGCAACCTCATAGACGGCAGCCCACCAGGCTCTTCCATCCATGGGATTCTCCAGGCAAGAACACTGGAGTGGGTTGCCATTTCCTTCTCCAATGCATGCATGCATGCTAAGTCGCTTCAGTCATGTCCAGCTCTATGTGACCCTATGGACAGCAGCCCACCAGGCCCCTCTGTCCACAGGATTTTCTAGACAAGAATACTGGAGTGGGTTGCCATTTCCTTCTCCAGAGCCACCACCTCTAGGTAGGTCCCTCTAATCTGTAAAGTGAAGTTGCTCAGTCGTGTCTGACTCTTTGTAACCCCATGGGCTGTAGCCTACTAGGCTCCTCTGTCCATGGGATTTTCCAGGCAAGAATACTGGAGTGGGTTGCCATTTCCTTCTCCAGGGGATCTTCCTGACCCAGGGATCGAGCCCGGGTCTCCTGCATTGCAGGCAGATGCTTTACCCTTGAAGCCACCAGGGAAGTCCTTTACAGCTAATCTGTAAAGCAGGGGTTAAATGTGGTCTCTCCAAAATCACTGCAGATGGTGACTGCAGCCATGAAATTAAAAGACGCTTACTCCTTGGAAGGAAAGTTATGACCAACCTAGATAGCATATTCAAAAGCAGAGACATTACTTTGCCAACAAAGGTCCATCTAGTCAAGGCTATGGTTTTTCCTGTGGTCATGTATGGATGTGAGAGTTGGACTGTGAAGAAGGCTGAGTGCTGAAGAACTGATGCTTTTGAACTGTGGTGTTGGAGAAGACTCTTGAGAGTCCCTTGGACTGCAAGGAGATCCAACCAGTCCATTCTGAAGGAGATCAGCCCTGGGATTTCTTTGGAAGGACTGATGCTAAAGCTGAAACTCCAGTACTTTGGCCACCTCATGCGACGAGCTGACTCATTGGAAAAGACTCTGATGCTGGGAGGGATTGGGGGCAGGAGGAGCAGGGGACAACAGAGGATGAGGTGGCTGGATGGAATCACCGACTCGATGGACATGAGTTTGAGTGAACTCCGGGAGATGGTGATAGACAGGAAGGCCTGGCGTGCTGCGATTCATGGGGTCAACAAAGAGTCAGACACGACTGAGCGACTGAACTGAACTGACTGAAATGTGGTCTCAGGTCCCTCTCAACTCTTAACTTCCTATGCATCTTCCCCATACGGCCAGTTCTTGCTTATTTCTGGATGTTTATTATAGGGTCAGTTTTAAAGCTTGAATTGGCTTCTCCTCTTCGTGTGGTTCCCAGTTCTTCCTAGTCTTTTGTATTCAGGAAATGGAAATTCATTTTTAAACAAGTAGATTCTTTACAACTCTGCTGTGAAAAAACATGCTGTCTCCTAAGAAATAGTTCCCCTGATTCTGGAGTATCAACTGTCCATCATTTTGGCTACCCAGTATCTCTTTCCACCATTAGTGCCGATGACGGCATACCACCCAAAGCACACCTTTTCCCTGTCCCTCCAGCCGCCCTCTATCTGTAGGAGCCCCAGCTTGGCTTGTCTTGGTGGACAGAGCTGTGCATTGCTAATGCTCAGTTTGGGGTCACACTTTTCTAAGCATCGCAAGGGCCAATCCATTAGTGCTTCCAGATCCCAGGGACTGGCACCCCAGCCAGTGAGAACGCCAGAGCAAGAAGGAGAAACTTGGGGATTTTCAGCCAGCCCTAGGGAGGGAGCATTGAGGCGCAGCACGACACGCTTGCAGGCTTCTTGCCCAGCCTGGGCTTTTTAAGGCTGAATGAAAATGCAGAGCCAAGGAGAAAATATCTCATTCTCCTCTGGCCAGCCTGGGCTGAGGTCTTATTTTGCACGTGGCAGGACTTGGGGAAGGAGGAGGGGTGATGGGGCCAGGAGAGGATGACTTTGTGGTGTCTGGGAAGGAATCCGGCCCTAGTATTACCACTCAGAGAGCTGGGGAAAAGCTGTGTAGCTGCTTTATTTTTCCTCTTCCTCCAAGGCTGTTTGTGCAGGGATTTCTCTTCTTGTCTCATGTTCCGAATTCTTCTGTGGGGACTCTGTGGGTCAGGGGCAGGGAACGAGGCCAGGCTTTGGCTTCCAAAAACATTGTTTTCTTCCTGGCAGCCCCTGCCTCTTAGGAGGATAGGCCTTGTTTTTCCTGGAGAAATGGTCGTCTAGCCCCTTTTCTCTGAAGTCAGATCCCTCCTTGTTTGTGTGTTCCCCTCCCACTCCCTTATTTGGGGTGGGGGCTTGGTTTCTAGGTGTCTTGTAGATAATGGCATGACTGATGCTTTACTGACCACTGCCTACTGAGGGGATGCTGCTATCAAGGCCCCTCCTCCAGGGGAACTGAGGCCAGGATTGCCACCTGTGTTCAACTCTGTGGGGTCTGCATTCTGGAGACAGTTTCCCAATCTGGTGGTGCAGAGTTTTTCTTGTTTGTTTGTTTTAAACTATTCTTCATGGGCTTCCCTGGTGGCTCAGACAGTAAAGAATCCACCTGCAATGCAGGAGACCTGGGTTCAATCCCTGGGTTGGGAAGATCCCCTGGAGGAGGGCATGGCAACCCATTCAGTATTCTTGCCTGGAGAATCCCTACGGACGAAGGAGCCTGGTGGGTTACAGTCCATGAGGTTTCAAAGAGTCAGACATGACTGAACGACTAAGCATGGCACAGCACATTCTTTGTGGTGACAAAACTTTATTATTTGAATGCTAATTTGATTTTAGGAAACAGCCCAGCTTCATTTGATGAAATCCAGGGGAGAGGAAACCAAGTCTGGGCAAGCTGAGTGATCACACTTTTAGTTTCAAAAAAAAAAAAACAAAACAACACTAGGTTTGCCTATGAAGTGATGACGCAATTCGTTTTTTTTAAATTTTAAATGACAGAGAAGATTGTTCTCAAGAGGCCAAAAATGTTTTCACATTTGCTGGGATAAGCACTGAGCCCAAGGAGGCAGCCACAAGGGCAGCCCTCTGCTGTTTGGGAGCCATGGGGTTGCCTGTGGGTCTGGGGGTTGGCAGCATTGTGGGGGAGGCCCAGGGTGCTGTCTGTGACAGCAGACCCACTCCTATGCCTTGTGGGGAGGGTGGGGAAATGAGCTTGGTAGTTTTGCCAAGTCCCCAATAGGCCTGCATTCAGATGTTGCCAAGGAGGGAGATGGAATAAGAATGGTTCAGTAGCGGGGGTCTGCCTGATAGGAGAGAGCTTCCCCTGAGCCAGTGGACCTGCCTGGAGCCACAGGCAAAAGCTTGAGTGGGGGAGGGGGGGCAGGTGTGGGACCATGTATGTGTCCCTTGTGTAACTCCAGAGGCCTTTGCCCACTGTTTTAGAGGGCCGGTCTTTGAAAGAATTGGGGATGTGAGAGTTGGGGTCTGGGCTCAGAGCAGCTCTCTGGGAATAGACTGGTTCCCAAGGACTCAGGCTGTTTTCAGGATGGTGACCGAAGACTTTGGGAATGTTGAAATGGCTGCCGAAGAAATCTCGTCCAAGGTTATGGCTAGCCAGGAGGCCTCTCCTCGGCGGGGCGGGGTCCTTGGCAAAGAGCTAATGTCGGGCATACTAAACACATCAGTCCAGCTACTGAGCTCAGAGTCAGATGAGAGCCAGGGCTGGGGAACAGAGGGATGGATGCCCGCACTTAGCATCTGCTGTATACCAGGCATCGGCATGTAGGTACATCCTCTCATGCAGGGTGGATGTTGCAATCCCCATATAAGAAAACAGAGGCACAGGTAGTGAACCCACTGCCCTGATCTCCTCACTGCCTTCTCTCTGCTCAGTTGCCTGCACGCTTGTTTAGTCTTTGCTCTCAGCACATTGCATTATGATTATTTACCCATTCCTAGAAATTCTAATGGAATTACTCTGAGATGGGGCTGGGCTTTGGTGTCATTTTAAAAGCTCCCCCACTGATTTTAATGTGTGGCTAGGGCTGAGAACTGCTGGTTTAGATTATAGATTTCTCATTTTTGTATATCATGGGTAAAGACTCCACCTGCAATACAAGAACCCCAGGAGACTCAAGTTTGATCCCTCGGTCAGGAAGATCCCCTGGAGGAGGGCATGGCAACCCACTCCAGTATTCTTGCCTGGAGAATCCCATGGACAGAGGAGCCTGGCGGGCCACAGTCCACAGGGTCACACAAAGTCATGCATGCAAGACCTGACTCAGTGGTCCTCAAATCTGAATGTGCACCGGAATCAGCTGGAGAGTCTGTTAAAACACAGGTGCTGGAGTTTCTGATCTAGCAGGCCTCGGGTGGGCCCAAGAATTTGCATTTCTTAGGGTTGCAGATGTAGAAAATAAACTTATGTTTATGGGGGGCGGTGAGGAGGAAGGGATAAGGAAGATTGGGATTGACACATACACACTGTTATATTTAAAATAGATAACTAATAAGGACCTATTGAGCAGCGCAAGGGAACTCTACTCAATACTCTGTCGTGGCCTATATGGGAGAAGAATCTAGAAAAGAATGGACATACAGATAGCACTCACTTTACTGAAAACGTGAAACTAACCCAATGTTGTAGATCAACTATGCCCCAATAAAAAATTTTAAAATGAGCAGTTCCTGAGCCCACAAATCAGGAAAAAATTGCATATCTAACCAGTCCCCAGATCCTACTCATGCTGCCTGTGTGAGGACCATACTCTGAGAGCACCTGATCCCTTGGGACAAGAGCAGCCCACCAGTAAATGCTGACTGACTTGGGTATATTATCAAATCACCCAAAGATTTGAACCCTGGGCTTCCTGGTAGCAAAGCCCACCGTCTTATCATGACACTGAGCCTACTCTCGGGGAACCCACAGGAACTTGTAGGGTGGGCCTGACATCTGCTTAGGCTCCAGAAGAGGGTAGAATTTGTCTCCTCACAGGGAGAGACAATACCAGTTTCCTGCCAGGAAACCCAGAGATGTTGGAGGCCCAGAAATTCTGGGTAGAGGTTCAAGGCAGCAAAGAGATCCTGGAATTCCCAGCCTGGACACAGACTCCTGGTGCTGGGTGTGACCTGGGAAAAGATAGTCATGGATGTGCATTGTCCCAGGGTGTTTGTGACCAAGCTGGTGATGTTGCTTTAAAGTTACAGACTTAGCTTGTGCTCCACAGGGAATTCAGGGGCCTCTAGTGAGGGAAACATGGCTCAGTGAGGTCAGAGGGGAGTGAGGTCCCAAGCCATCCGGACAAGCAGGGGACAAGGTGGGTGGGGTGGAACGACTGTGAGAGTTTGTGCAGCTGGAAACGGTGTGTTTAGGAGAGGAGGAGGAGAGTTGTGCTGGGAAGTATAGCAGGATGTGAGGAGTTCCCGTTCTCCGGAAGGACATGCTCCGATACCTGGACACTTGAGTCACCTGGTTCTACTGAACAAGGAATAATTTTTAAAAATCCACCCTCAAACAAACTTAAGTGCCTACTATGTGCACAGCACTGTTCTAGAGGCTGTGTGAGGCCTTCAAGACAAGACTGATAAAAACACAAGAGAGGGCTGTGTCAAATGATTGGTGCAGGTGGAAAGTCTTAGGAGTAGGGAGAAGAGTCCTGTGGGCTGTGTGGCTGGGGAGGCTTTGGGGAGGTGAGTCTGCTGGTCCTGGCAGGAGGAGTGAATGTGAGACGTGTAGTGATCATGGTGTGAGCAGGGTGAGGGGAGGAAGCCCCCCTTGTGTGAACAGCTCAGTCTGAGGGCAGTGGGTGCATGTGGGGAATGATGGTGAAGATATGGAGGAAGAGGGAGGCCGAGTGTAAGAGACCTTGTTCTGGACCATTGTGCCCTGTCTCCCTCAAAACAACAGAGCCAGGGTCTCTGAGGACCCCTGCCTCTTGGCGGTGGGGCTGCTGGTACCGACTGCTTCTTTAAAGAGTTTCTGCGAGGAGCCCTCACAGGCAAACGTTCATATTATTTTTACCTTTTCCAGAAATATTAGTGGTTGGAAGGAGGAGAGGAAAGCCCTCCCATTTTAGAGATGGTAAGACTGAGATCCAGGGAAGGGTAGGGGCTAGAAATGGGGCTCAGATGTGGGTTGGACGCAGGAAATGGTTGAGCTAGCCCTCTGAATGGAATAATATTTGCTAAGCACAGTCTTCCCTGAATAGCACTGGGGCCTGGGCACTTGATCCTAAGTGTGTTCTGTGCAGTCTGTGTCTTTGAAGGTCTGGGGAGAAAGTATGGAGAACAAGGGAGGTCAGAACAAACCTAAACAGAACATAAGGCCCCAGACGCCTCCCCCCGGGCCCAGCAGGCTGGTATTATCTCAAGCCCCTGTCCTGAGTGCTATGGCCTGGCACTGTGGTCCTCTCCCACGATTCATGCCACTCCACCCTCTGACAGTCTTCTCTCTGTCCCCCTCCTACCCTATCCTAGTAGGAGCAGAGCATTTAATCAACACTGCAAAATCCTGTCTCCCTACTAGATGGCCCATTAGGTAGCATCTTAGCCGGTCTTTGGAGGGACCCACTCTTTTCCATTCCAATCCCCCTGTCAAAGCCATTAATGGCTACCTCCACTCTGAAACCAGCCAGACCCTGCCTAAGGAGGGGGAGTGGGATAGACATCGAGCTCTAACTCCACCAGTGGTATCACCCACGAATAATTATAACCAAAGAGGAGTATTCTGTTGCCTTGGCAACTCTCTTCATGGGTTCTGGAGCTCAGAATATCTGACGAATTTCAGTGTTTCACACACAATGAGCAGAGATGGAGGAGCAGATCAAAGGGTGAATCTTGGGAATCAGGACCAGGGCCAAAGGTGACAAGGGTGACTAAGATAAGGTGTAAGAAATGGCTGAGCTCACAAAGGATTCAGTCCAGTCCTACCCTCTCTTGCCTTCTCTCTTTTCACCTTTCCTTGCGTATCTGTATCTCCCTGTCTATCCTGGGGCCTCTTGTTTTTCCCTGTGTACTCTGAGTCACCAGCATGAACTGAGGGTGGCCTTTTGGGCAGAATTCTGCTGGTAGCTGAAGGAAAAGCAATGGGTGGCTCTCGGTCATGGCTGTGGTCCTCAGAGAGCTCCACACTTGTCGAGGGAGAGTATGGTTTTCCCCTCCATGGCACTTCTGCTGGGAGGAGAGGAAAGGCCTTGGTGTGAGGGAGCCTAGTGGTTGGGAGTGTGGTGATCTCGGATATTGTTTATCTTTGTGTGTATCGTGGGACAAATAATGAAGAAGTGAGGTGACAGAAAGACTGCATCCCAAGAAAGTTGGTGCAGCTCAGGCAAGGGTGGAGGCCTGGGAAGATGTTGGAGGCCTGCAGCAGGGGACTGGGGAAGCTGGCTGGAGGAGAAAAGCCCCTTTTGGCCAAGGAGGGCTCTCCTCTCAGGGTTCCGTTGCTCGAACTTTTTTCTATGGAGATGTGGTCCTTTGTGAGAACGTTTCCTTGGACACAGAGACCAGAGCAACAAGGAGGCAAAGGGCCCTGGGGCACTCCCTTTACGTTGTTCTCTGGAGAAAACATGCTGAACCGGTGCTTGTGGGTCAGGTTGCATATGCTGAGCAATGGAAGCTCCCTCGGAAACACAGCAAAGTCCTTTGCTTCTGTGGCTCACTTCCTCGGGCACCAGCCTCTAGAGCCACACTTTGGCCAGCATCTGAATGTGATGGCTCCGTCTGCTTTGTGTGCAATTTATTATGCACTGGCTGTGTGCTCGGCCCGCTGTGGAAGAGACTCTTCAGAACCACTCTTCGGAACCACCCTTCAGGATGGGGACCTGAAGGATGGGGAAGGGGTCTCTCTGCCTTGATGGGGATGGGTTGGTGCAGAGGAGAAAAGCAGAGCCCTGGGCCAGGTGAAATGGGACGGGAGAGTGGTAACTCTGAGATACCTTGGGTATCTTCACACGTGGGTTTCAAGGAAGATGTGGATGCTGGCCTCCAATCTGCTGAGGAGTGAGGCAGAACTCTGGAATTTGGAAAATAGCATATCATGGGTCATTATTGAAGGAACAGTTTCAGAGAGTGGTGGGCAAAGGAAAGCCTAGCTGGGTGACAAAGAACTTCTGCATCACTTGGAAGTGCCTCCTGGCTCTGACTACAGTGTCAGAGATTGTATCCAAGTACTGCATTTCAGACTTGTTGTCTATGAGGGCTACTCCTTTTCTTCTAAGGGATTCTTGTCCACAGGGATAGATATAATGATGATCTGCATTAAATTCACTCATTCCCATCCATTTTAGTCCACTGATTCCTCCGATCTCAATATTCACTCAGGTCCATATAGTCAAAGCCGTGGTTTTTCCGGTAGTCAGGTATAGATGTGAGTTGGACCATAAAGAAGGCTGAGTGCTGAAGAACTGATGCTTTTGAATTGTGGTGCCAGAGAAGACTCTTGAGAATCCCTTGGACAGCAAGGAGATTAAACCAGTCAATCCTAAAAGAAATTAACCCTCAATATTGGAAGGACTGATGCTGAAGCTGAAGCTCCAGTACTTTGGCTACCTAATGTGAAGAGCTGTCTCATTGGAAAAGACTCTGATGCTGGGACAGATTGAAGGCAAATGGAGAAGGGGATGACAGAGGATGAGATGGCTAGATTGCATCACCAACTCAATGGATATGAATTTGAGCAAACTCTGGGAGATAGTTAAGGACAGGGGAACCTAGCATGCTATACAATCTATGGGGTCACAAAGAGTTGGACATGACTTAGCAACTAAACAACAACAGTTCAGTGGGTTGTTCCTCATGGTAGAATTTGTTATTTAAAAGAAGCAAGTTAGGCTAAAGAAATAAATCTAACGGTAGCATTTCATATGCCCTTAACAGTCAGGCAGAGATGATATTTTGGGGCCTTTGGGCTGCATTTACAGAACAGTTACAACCCCTCTCTGCTCTGTATCTGTCAGACCTTATCCTGAGGATGAAATTCAGTTCGAGACGTGTCAAATCCAGCTTCAGGGGAAACATACCATTTGACAGGTGAAAGGGGAACCTGACTTTTCTGTGCTATCCCAGAGAGTATAACTAGGTCTTCTGAATAGATAGTAATGAAAAAAACTGAATCAATAAGAACTGATCAGTAACGGAAAGGCCTACTCTGGGGTAGGGTTGGAGAGAGCTAACATTTAACTGACCCTGTATGTATGTCCTGCACTATGTCAGGTACTTGAAGCTTGTCTTTTATACTCTTCACAGAAGTTGGGGAACTTGCCCACACTTAAGATGGAGCTGTCGTGATTCTTACTCAGAACTCTTTGACTCCAAAATCTTATTCCTTGTATCCGTACTGAGATGCCGGGTGTGGTCCTCTGTAGTCCCTGTCCCTGACAGATGCTGACGGTCTCTCCCAAGAGCCCAGAAGGGATTACAGCTTGAAGAGTGAAGCGAATTCCATTCTTCTGAGCCTGACCCTGACAGAGAGCCTCACTAGCTCTATTGGTGGGAATAATTATGGGTTGGCTCAGAGATTTTGTTTCCATTCTCCTGTGATTTCTCTTATCAGGACATATAGTTCTAACTCACAGAGCAGCTGTTCTGCCTTTCCTGGGGGCGTCAGGAGCAGGGGTCGTCTCCTTCACCCTGGACAATGGATGAGCCCACCTTCCTTCCCCCAGCCTAAGCATTTCTTTCTCTGAGTTTATGATTCATGATTTTGGATATCCTAAAGGAACGTTAGACGGAATGTCTGAAATGAAACTAATCAACCTCATCGCCATCCTCCCCTCAAATTTTACTTTTTGCTGCTGCTGCTGCTGAGTCACTTCAGTTGTGTCCGACTCTGTGCTAGGCTTCTCCGATTCTGAACATGAGCCTATCATTCTCTTGAAGCTCAGGTTGACTCTGATTCCCAGCATCTCCTGCTCCGCACTCACCAGGACTTTCCTATTCATCTTCAAACACTGAGGACATTGTCCTCCCTGCCAATCCCAAGGTGACCCCCTTGCTCAGACCCTCCTCAGCCCAGCCTGGCTCTCTAAGTGCTGCTGGTTGCCTTTACATCAATTCCTCTGTAGCCTGTCTTTCCCCTGTTCAAGTGTGCTCAGTGATTCTCACAGCCTCCTAGTTAAGGATCAGACTCTTCACTCCATCAGCCAAAGTGCTCTGCTGCTGCTGCTAAGTCGCTTCAGTCGGGTCCGACTCTGTGCGACCCCACAGACGGCAGCCCACCAGGCTCCCCCGTCCCTGGGATTCTCTAGGCAAGAATACTGGAGTGGTCTAGTCTCTCCCAATCCAGCTGTTTCCCACCAGCTCTGTCTTCTAAGCAGAGAGAGCATATTTCTGCACTCTTCTCCCCCGGATGAGAGTTTTCCTGTCCCAGATGTCCTTACCTCTCTCCTCTGCTCCCGACTGTGCCCCGTGGAATCCTCTAAGGCTCATACCCACTCCCCTTTCTCCACAGATCTATGGCCACCCCAGTGAGAAGCAGCGGTCCCTCCACTTACACTGTGCTATGACATATTGTACTTTTGAACACCTTCTTTGGGACTTTTTGGAGTGTTTCACTAATTGTTGGTTTTCACATTTTATCTCCTTGGTTGCACATTAATTTAGGATGAAAAGTGCAAGTGAAAGTATTAATTACTCAGTTGTGTCTGACTCTATACAACCTGCCAGGCTCCTCTGTCTTTGGAATTCTCCAGGTAAGAATACTGGAGTGGGTTGCCATTTCCTTCTCCAGGGGATCTTCCCGACCCAGGGATCGAACCTGAGTCTCCTGCATTGCAGGCAGATTCTTCACTGTCTGAGCTACCAGGGAAGTCCCAATTTAGGGTAAAGACTGCTTTATATACCATTTTCTTTTTATTCGAATTTAGCACAATGCTGGGGCTTAGACAGTAAAGAATCCACCTGCAGTGTGGGAGACCTGGGTTCTATCCCTGGGTTGGGAAGATCCCCTGGAGGAGGGCATGGCAACCCACTCCAGTATTCTTGCCTAGAGAATCCCCATGGACAGAGGAGCCTGGCAGGCTGCAGTCCATGGGGTCGCAAAGAGTTGGACACGACTGAGCGACTAAGCACAGTGAAGCACAATGCTGTGAGTGAGAACTGCCCAGTTCTCATTCTTTCTGCTCACCACACCCTCCTTCCCCGCACAGCCCCCAGGAGTCTTCCCTTGTTACTCCTGGAGGCTTTCGAGCTGCCAGTGCCTTTGTCCATGCTGCTTCCCCACACCCCTATTGCTAGCCGTGGCCTACCATCTTGGAGAAGCAGTGGGGACCAGTGGCAAGTGCACTGGCTGTGGAACCGGGTGGGTCTGGGTTTGAATCTTGGATCTGCTACTTACTGGCTATGTAGCTTTGAGCGTGTTACTCAACCTCCCTGAGGCTTGGCTTTTTCAACTCGGAATACCCTTCATCCTTAGGGAAAGGTACATAATAGGAGTCTCCCACCTCTCCACCCCGCCTTCAAATCTTCCCTCTTCCACACAGCTCCTGAGTATTTTATTACATACTCAGTTGTGCTTCCCCTGAAATCCTGTAGTGTTTATAATGGCAAAGACTTGTCAGAACTGGAAGGACTGCTTAGCGTAAGTCTTGTTTTAAAGATCAGGAGACTGAGGCTCAGAGACGTCTAACAACTAGCCCCAGGCTGCCTGGAGCCCATGGGGACTGAGCCAGGTCTAGCACTCAGAGCCATGACCCAGCAGTGTCGGTCAGCATGGTGCTGGCCTCTGTGCAGCCAACACGATCTGTGTCCTCCCTCAGCCCCGGGGCTGCCTCCGCCCGCACAGCATCCGGTGCAGTGCAGAATGCGCACGGAGGAGAAGCTTAATAAATACTTGTTGATGGACTGTTGCTGTGCCTATGTATCTCACTGCCCTGGTGGACTGCGTGTTCCCCCAGGCAAGAAACATGCCAGCATTTATGCTGTTTTGTCCCTTTTTGGTATTCAGTACAGATGTGATTATAGTAACAGAAGGTTAATTTCAGGCCCAAGAACAAGGATTTTCATAGCCGGGCAGGAGGTCCTCTCTGTGGTTTCTGGGGCTGTCCCCACCATACTTTGTCTGCCTCTGGCGAGTGTGATTCTGTTCAGTGTCCATTTGTGCCCTTGGAGACGGCCCACTCCCACTCCTTCAGCTTCCCCGCCACACCCCCCTCCCCCACCCCGCTCCGATCTCCCCCCACCCCGCTCCGATCTCCCCCCACCCACGCCCTGTGTGGTGCCGCTGTGCTGCCTGCCCTGGCTAAGAATAATCATCACGGTTGCATAGCAACGAGTTTGGTTTCCTCAACTCCTCCTTCTCCTCCTACTCCCTTAAAAGTGCCTCAGCTCTAAATTTATGGTAGTGTGTCAGGAGATGCCGTTACCCCACACGTCTCCAAACCCCAGTGTTGTTCCTCCAATAGCTGCTAGCTTTATGAGGACAGAGGCTGATGGCTTTGTTCACCTCTTCTCCCAGCACCTAGTACAGTCTTGGCACACAGTAGGTGCTCAGGAAGTATCTACTGGATGGTGAATAAATGAATCACTTTCTCAGAATCCCTACAGTTATGAAGTGCTTCTGGGACCCAGAAATGTTATTATGGATCCTGGGGTGGTCAGTGATTCCTCTCTGTTGGCTGGGTGCTTCCCTCCTCCCTTTCTTCAGCCTCCTAAAAATCTGATGTAACAAGAGAAGCCACATATCTCTTCATTTCTCAGTGGCACGTGGATGGCAAATATGTTTTCCTCTCTGTGTTTTCTGGAAGTGGATGGTTCAGTCAGCCCACAGGATTTATGGAGCCCAGTGGGAGGAACCAGTCTAATGGGGCTTCATGATTCTTGCCTTGAGAAGCTGCATTAGGGCTGAGGGGAGATTATTCTTTTTGGTGACAGAAGTATGATACTTGCATTCAGGAGAGGGTGATGCTCTGTCAGTTTTGAAGTCACAAAGTACCAGGTTTGAATCCCAGCTGTGCCAATTGCAAACTGTGACCCTTGGTGGGTTCTTACCATAGCTGATGGATTAGAAGAATTGTATGAGAAAAATCAGAGTCCAGCATGTGTGCTAAATCGCTTCAGTGGTGTCTGACTCTTTGCGACCCCATGGACTGCAGCCCGCCAGGCTCCTCTGTCCATGGGATTCTCCAGGCAAGAATATGGGAGTGGGTTGCTATGCCCTCCTCCAGGGAAATCTTCCTGACCCAGGGATCAAACCAATGTCTCATGTCTCCTGCACTGGCAGGTGGGTTCTTTACCACTAGCACTACCTGGAAAGGCCAGCAGAGTGCCAGGAAACTGCTGCTGCTGCTGCTGCTGCTGCTAAGTCGCTTCAGTCGTGTCCGACTCTGTGCGACCCCATAGACGGCAGCCCACTAGGTTCCCCCGTCCCTGGGATTCTCCAGGCGAGAACACTGAAGTCGGTTGCCATTGCCCTCTCCAAAGCATGAAAGCGAAAAGGGAAAGTGAAGTCGCTCAGTCGTGTCCGACTCTTAGCGACCCCATGGACTGCAGCCCACCAGGCTCCTCTGTCCATGGGATTTTCCAGGCAAGAGTACTGGAGTGGGTTGCCATTGCCTTCTCCAAGGAACAGGGATGCCCAAATAGTGTGAGTTACCTTTTCCCTGTTTAGTGGGGAGATAGAAACATAGCAGAAAATGCCCATTACTGGTAGCGAGATGTCATTAATATGTGGGTGGGCAAGGAAGGGGAGACCCAGGGAATGTCTGTTTTGGTGGGGGGGGGGGGCGGTCAGAGGAAGGACCTAATGTATTTCTTTTGTTTTCTTCCTTTCTACATTAAAAAATATGTATTGGATTTCACAACTGACTTTTAGCTACCCTGGGTTCATCTCCTTCTAAATGTCCCCATAGTCAAGGACAGGGAGGTTCAGGGTCCGGAGGGAGATTGAAAGTTCAGTGGTTCCTTTGGGGTCATGGAAAGAGGTTTGGAGAGGAGGCTGGGGCGGGGCTGCTGTTGAGCTAAGAATAGCAGCAGCAGCAGCACTAAGGGAACAGCCTGAGGTCAGAAGCCAGGGCAGCTGCAGGCACACGTTCTCAGCACAGGACTCAGAACTTAGTGAAGCTCTTCCCTGGCCCTTAGATGGGTTTGCAGACACTTCCTGATCCATGTGTCACCTGTGCCTGCCCACAGCGGGCACCAGCATCTCATCTCCCCTCCAGGCCCACACGTTGCCTCACTCCCCGCCCCTCTTCACCTCTCACACTACCTATTTCCTGCTTTCTGGCTCTGCCTCAGGAGCACAACAGTGTCCATTTACCAGACTTTCACGAATCAGTCACTTGGTACTAAGTGTTCTCATGCCTCTGTCCTCTGGGGTCTGGAGTCTGAGATAGCATCATGGTCCCATGGACCGCGAGAAAAACAACCAGGGAACAAGCATTAAATAAACACAAGATATATGAGATAACATGTTCCCATCCTGTGTGAGTGGGGCCAGTGCTCTTTGTGGGGGCCTTCTGGGTGTATATGCTAGAAAGTCCTGGAGTTTCCTGCTTGACAAAGGTGAGGATGAGCTAAGCTAGTGCTTTTTTAGGGACAGTAATCCCTGGGAGAAACAAGCCCTCCTCCCACCAGGAAGAGGATGGAAATGGGGTGTTTCTGTCTAGAGTTTAAGGCTGGACATTGAGAGGAGATGCACACCGATAGTGAAGGGTCTGAGGAGACAGGAGTGAAGACCATCTCCACATTTGCCACACTCATTGAATGGGTCATTCATCCACTCAACAAACCTCTAAGGAACACCTGCTAAGTACCAGTATGGGTGGGAGGGTATGCCAAATTAGTGGTTTTTCATCTTAGCTGCACACTGGAATTAGTGATGAAACCGGAAAAATATTGATGTCCACATTTTATCCAAGAATACTTACCTTAAAAAATCTCTGGGTCTGTGGGACAGGCATGAGGATGTTTTTGGAAAGTTCCGCAGGTGATTCTGCTGTGTGGCCAGGGTAGAAAAGCCCTGGTCTACATGGCCTGAGGCTCTTTCGTGTAACAGCGCTCATCACCGCTTTTGGTCTCCTTACCCATGATAGAGATGTGTGTTGTAGTCCCTGAGATGTGGCCAGTACTCCAAGGCTAGTTCACATAAAAGTTTATCGAGCGGCTATCACAGACCCAGCAGTAGACAGAATAACAGTATCTCCTGGAAGTGTGTTAATATAAGCACTCCATTTCCTTGAATGTTTATCTGGTGAACCAGAGCCAGCTTTTCTGATGAATGGGATTTTCAGTGATTTGTCCTGTCTCGTCCCTCAGTGGAAGAGAAACAGTGACTATATCTGGTGTGTTTCAGTTAAATGGAGATGAAGCAGGTGGTGAAAAAGACAAACACAAATAGATGGAAGGCAGGCAAATAATAGGGATGCTACAAAGATAGGATGTGTTCACTGGGCAGGTTTTCACAAATGCACTTTGTGAAAAAGTAAAAGTAATATGCCTGTTTAATATTTGGAGTATTAGCAAGGATTTGAGCCCCTATGAGGCACCCGCCCTATGCTAGGCACCGTGGATGTGACTGTGACACTGAAAAAATATGCTGTCTTGGGAGAATTAATATTAATATAAAAAATAGAGATTTTAAACTACCCAGTTGTATTTTATGACTGTAAGATTATTAGGAACTTGGAGGAAATGGTACAAGAGAGGCATGACTCAAAGTGCAGGCCATGGCTCAGCTCTGCCAGCTGTTATCAGTCAGTAATAAGAAGTACAGAAATTGAAAGGAAGCATTTAGAAACTTTTATAGCAATTTGCCAGGGCAATTTTGCCTGTTGAATCTAAGAATTTAAAGAAAAAAAGACCGAGGCCTTGTATTTTGTTTTTAAAATTGCCTTTCTCAAGTAATTCATTTTCATTGTATTTTATCAAAGTACCAGTCTGTGACAGATTGGATTAAAAAAAAATGAAAGAGCCGGACAAGCTAAACTGGTTCTTTACTGCAGATGGTTTAAGCTCTGGTTAGAGTAGTGGGATGGAGAAGGAAATGGCAACCCACTCCAGTGTTCTTGCCTGGAGAATCCCAGGGACGGGGGAGCCTGGTGGGCTGCCGTCTATGGGGTCGCACAGAGTCGGACACGACTGAAGTGAGTTAGCAGTAGCAGAGTAGTGGGAAATCTGAGATGTCATGGCAAGCTGAAAGGTACCAAGTGGGGAAGGACCCATATTCTGTCTGGTGTTGAAAAGGGAGTAAGAGTGTGTCCTGAAAACCTAGACCTTACTCATGCAGGAGGCTCTAAGACCATGAATATTTATTGAGTTTCTAGTAGCTACTGGTACTTTATATGTGCTTGGTGTGAATTCTTTCACTGACTCCTCTCACAACCTGTGTGATAACATGCTTGTCTCCATCCCTTAATTGCGGAGTCTGGGAGAGGCCACCGTAGCTGGTGAGTGGCGGGCCCGCCTGCTAAAGCACGTTGGACTCCGGGACCTGAGGGCTCATGACCCCTACCCATCTTCACAGAGTCCCTCCAGGTGACACGGAGCACAGGACGCAGACTCTGCCCATCCAGTTGTTCCAGAATAGGAATGAGGAGAAGGCCCTGTAGTTTCAGAACACAGGGCTCAGGGTTGCCATTCCAGAAAGATGCCTTACCTCCTAGTGAGAGGCAGGGTGTGGATGTTGATCTGGCAGTCCTTGGTGCCCACTTCCAGAGATATTTCAGTAGATGGACCCAACCTGGTTTGGACCTTTTATTAGACTCTGAACTGTCTTATCAGCAGCTTTTGCCAGTGTCATCCCATCTACCCATTTATTTTTAAACTTTTAATTTTGAAATAATTGTAGATTCACAGGAAGTTGCAAAGAAACATACAGGGAGGTCCTTGTACCCTCCACCCAGCACCCCCTACCGTCAACATCTCACACAGCTATAGTACCATATCAAAACCAGGAGATCGACCTTGCCTTACAGACCTACCCATCTATTTTCTAGTAACTTTAAAAAAATTTTTTTTTTTTTTTTTTAGGGATGAAGAGATTGAGGCTTGGAGAGGTTTAGGTGCCCATTGTTAAAGTGAAAGTGTTAGTCGCTCAGTTGTGTCTGACTTTTTGCGACCCCATGTATTATAGCTTGCCAGGCTCCTCTGTCTATGGCCTTCTCCAGGCAAGAAGACTGGAGTGGATTGCTGTTTCCTTCTCCATTAAAAAGACTTGTTTTTTTAAGAGCAATTTTCAGTTCACAGAAAAATTAAGAGGAAGATACAGAGATTTCCCACTTTTACACCCTGCCCCCAGACTTGCTTACCCTCCCCCATTGTCAGCATCCCCCAGTAGAGTGGTACATTTGTGACAGTTGATGAACCCACACTGACATGTCATAATCACCCAAAGTCCACATTTTACATGAAGGTTCCCTCTTGGTGTTGTATATTCTATGGGTTAAGACAAAAGTATAATGTGGCTACCATTATAGGCACATACATAGTAAGTTTTACTGCCCTAAAAATGCCACGTGCTCTGCCTGTGCATCCCTCCCTCCTCCTCCCCCTCGGCATCCACTGATCTTTTTACTGCCAGAAAAAGATCATAGTTTTGCCAGAATGTCATGTAGTAGGACCCATACAGTATATAGCCTTTCAAATTGGCTTCTTTCACTTAGTAATGGGCATTTAAGGTTCCTCCATGTCTGTTCATGGCTTGATAGCTCACTTGTTTTTAGCCCTGAGCAATAATATTCCATTATCTGGATGCACCACAGTTTATCCATTGACCTATAGAAGGACATCTTGGTCGCTTCCAAGTTTTGGCAATTAAGAATAAACCTGCTATAAACATCTGTATACAGGTTTTTGTGTGGACATAACTTTTCAGCTCCTTTGGGTAAATACCCCAAAGTACCATGCTTTAAGAGAGGCATCACCAAGCCACAGTGTACCTGGAGAGGGTGGGTGTTCTGGCAGCACAGGTCACATCCAGATTGTTCTTAGGGACTAGTGTCAGCGTCTTATGTATAGGTGCCGTGTGTTATTTAGCTCTCCTCCTTAGCCCCTAAAACAATATAAGGCACATAGTTGACCCTCAACAAGTGTTATTTGAACTGAGTGTTTGATTCAGAGCAGAAAATATATGTATAAAGATAATGACTGCCTTCCATATTGCTGGGCCTCTGATAAGGAGGACTGGTGATATTTACCTATGTCCCCCATTGTTCGTGAGAGCAGAGCTAGGATTAGTGAATGGGGGAAGAACTAAAGGGGAAACATCCCAACTGGATTTATAGAAGAATTTGACCAAGAATGGGAACGGTGCGGCAGAGAAGTATGTAGCTGACTGCCCTACACTGGAAGTATTTTGCTAGTAGCAGGTTGTCAGGGATGCAGAAGAAATGATTCCTGCATTTTTTTGATATTAGGCCGAATGGCTTTAATGGAAATCTTTCCAGTTCCTTGTTTCTGAGATTTTAAGAATGTGCAGGCATGGACAGAAATAGAACAGTTGAGAAGGCAGACCAGTTTATGGGTAGAGGGTACTCATGGGGGTTGAGGTGAAAGCAAAACATTCTCGTGGAAGAACACCTGTAGATTTTGATTTTTTTTTTCTTTTTAAAAGGAAAGTCATAGGCAGCCAAATATAAGACCCTTTCTTTCTGCTTCTTTGGGTAACCTGTGGAATTTGCCCAAGACGACATTTGGAGTTAACCAATCAGATACTCATCTTTCTTTCAGGCAGCATTTGGTAACACCAGTTCTAGATGAAATTGTAGGAGCTGGATTCTGACTACAGCTCACATGTTTTTGTCATGTTAATCATTTACTGAAATTA
The DNA here is from genome assembly GCF_001704415.2 of Capra hircus. NCBI lineage: Eukaryota > Metazoa > Chordata > Mammalia > Artiodactyla > Bovidae > Capra > Capra hircus. The sequence continues at coordinate 68,326,380 of NC_030808.1, forward strand.
AGGAGAAGATTATTGCAATTTCTATTCCAGGAAATGAAGCAGGCCCTGAGTTAATCAGATTACTTCCAGGTGGGAAAAAGAAAAAAAAGGTCAAGGTTCTTAAATTAGGCCATCTGAGAAGGTGATTATATATTCATATATGATTATCCTATAAGGTATATTTTAAATGATTTATGTTTTTATTTCATTTTAGCTGCCAAGGAAGACACAAACTTATCATATCATATGTTTTAGAAACTCACAAAAAGAAAACTAATCTTATTACCATCTATTTACTTTTTAAAGTAGGAAGCAGGGAAAGGAACTTTACGTATATTGTTTCATCAATTCACAGTGATTCTGGACAGATATTATTGTTTTCTTACGGCCAAGGAAACTGAAGCTGAGAAGAGTAACTTGTTCACCACATGTGTCTTCACAAAGTAGAGTTGGGATTCAAAGCCAGGTCTGTTGGACTCCACAGCCAGTGCTCTTTATGCTGTTTAGTACTGGGGACATGTCATCTCTAGCGAAATCAACCTCACCATATATGGTGGGTATTTCAAAGCCACATGTGTCAGTTCCATCTGCAGGAAAGCCTGCCTGATGTTTCATGAAACATGTTTCATCGTTGCTGATGATCTTTCTGCAGTGGGCATTCAGACCATTGCTACACTCAACAGCTAATTGCCCCAGTCCTCTCCCCCACTTCCCAGTGCCTCCAGGATGTATGATCGTGAAGGGATGAACACCATCCTTGGGCTGGGGCACAGTTTCCAGCTTGCCTGCTGCCTGATATCTAAGAATCCTAGACTTATTTTTTCAAGTCTTGGAATTATGTTCTCATTCTCGCAAGCAAGATTGGAGAGAAGTCAGAAGACCTCATGGTAGTGGAGACAGCACTGTGCCTGAACGTGCCTTGTCCTTGCTGTGTGACTTTCTAGTCCTGCAGCTTTAAGGAGGACCTTATGGCAACCCACTCCAGTACTCTTGCCTGAAAAATCCCATGGATGGAAGAGCCTGGTAGGCTACATACAGTCCATGCGGTCGTAAAGAGTCAGAGATGATTTAGCAACTTTCTTTTTTTTTTTTTTTTTTAGCTTGCTGAGCCTCAGTTCTTTTATCAGCAAAAAGGAGGTAATAATAATCTTACTTCAGGATGAGCATAAAACTCAGATGATAGTAGTATCTGGGCAACTTTGTAAGCCATAGGCATTGTACAAATGTAGGTCTAAGGGATGGAAAAGAATGATCCTATCCCCTGGAAAAGCTTTCCTCCAGAAGGGGCGGAAGCCAGCGCATGGAAAACATGAGCTCTTTCTGGCTAGCCAGGCTCCGTTTCACTGGAGCAACTTTGGCCCCTGTGGCCCCCTCTTTTTCCTGAATAGCCTGGTTGTGTTTCCTGCCTTGGATTATTGAGATAATTGCTCCCAGTCTTCCCTATCCAATGAGTGTGAAGCTGCTCGATGTGAACAATGATCACTGGCTGACCTTCCCAGATTCGGATTGGGTAGATTATGTTCTGCTCAGGTTAATTTGCTTGCTGGCTATAATGAATCCTAGGGTGGCTAATCTTCATTAGAAAATGTTACCCAAGAGAAATTGTATTTTTAAAAACCCACGTATTAACATGGAGAGCTTCCCTGGTGGCTCAGTAGTAAAGAATCTGCGTGCCAAGCAGGAGATATGGGTTAAATCTCTGGGTTGGGAAGATGCTGTGGAGAAGAAAATGGCAACCCACTCCAGTATTCTTGCCTGCTGGGCTTACAATCCATGGGGTTGCAAAAGAGTTGGCCATGACTTAGCGACTAAACAACAACAATATTAACATGGGAAAAAAAGTGAAAGTAAACCAAGCAAAGGTTAACAATTTTGATGTCCTAAAAGTTTCCAGTGAAGACTGAAAACCCTCAAATGTGTGTTTGTTCAATAAGATGGTGGTTTCCAATTTTTTTGAAAAGTGGTGCCTATATCTTAAATAAAGTCAAATTTTCATTTGAGAACAGAATAAACAGTTAGAAGCTGTCCATTTTGCTGTCATTTAATAGGTTTGGATTTGGAAGGCAGATTTTTATGTCCTCCCCCCCCCCCGCCATAGACTTTATGCCTTAAATTTATTTTGTTTGTGTTTTCTCAATATTAACTTCTTATTGAAATAGAAAAAGCGTGCAAATTCTAAGCGTACAGCTCAATGAATTTTTCCCAGTGAACATACCTGAGAAACCAGGGTACAGATCAAGAATCAGAACATTACAAGCACCCAGAACACTGGCCCCCAAGTATCCCCTTTCCTTCACTAGTCTCTCCTCTCAAGGGCACTATCTAGGGTAACTTCTAGCACCATAGATTAGTTTATCTGTTTTGACACTTTATATAAATTAAATCTTAAAGTATGTACTATTTTGTATATGTCCTCTTTTGCTCAACATTACATGTGAGAGATTAATTCATGCTGTGTGTAGCAAGTATGTCACTTTCATTATGATATAATATTCTATAAGCACCAAAAATTGTTTATTTTACTGGATAAGGAATATGAGTTGTTTCCAGTTTGGGGCTATGATGAATAAAGCTGCTGTTGAAGATTGTATGTTCTCAGTACTGTGGAGTATATACGAGGGAGAATAGTTACTAAGCTCCAGAAGATGATTATGTTTAGCTGTAGTAAGTACTGCCAAATAGTTTCCTAAAGCAGTTATAACAATTCACATCTCCATTAGGAGGTAGGAGACTTGCAGTCACTCAACATCTTGGCTAATACTCGGTGTTATTTGTCTTTTCTGTTTTAGTTCTTCTGATAGGTATGTGATAGTGCCTCACATTGTGGCTTTGTGTTTTGTTTGACTTTGTGTTTCCCTGATGATGAATGAGGTCAAAAACCTTTGTATGTTTCCTGGCCATTTGGATGCCCTCTTTTGTAAAGTGAATCTTCACTTGTTGTGCTTAGCCTTTGCTATTGAATGATCTCCTTTTTCTTATTGAGTTGTAGGAGTTCTTTGTATATTCTGGATATGAGTTCTTTGTGGAATATATGCATTGTGAGTATCTTCTTCCAGTCTATAGCCTGGCTCTTCATGCTCTTTATGGTGTATGTTGATAAAATATATTATGTATTTTAGTGTAGTACAAATTTTAACCTACCAAATTTTTTCTTTAACTGTTACTGTTAGTGCTCTTTGTGTCCTGTTTAAGAAATCTTTGTCTACCCCAATTTTTTTTTTTTTACTGAAAGCTTTATTATTTTACTTTTCACATTTATATGTAAAAGGAAGTGTTTTCACAAAAGTTGAAGTGCTTACACAAAAAGGAAGTGCTTTTTGTGTCTAATGAGGGGCAGATTCTTTTTTCTCTTCCTGTTTTACCATCCAGTTGACTTAGTCTTTTGTTGAAAAGAGTGTTCTTTCCCTACAGCTCTGTACTGTCACCTTTGTCAAGAATCAGGGGATACATATATAATTGTGGGTCTGTTTCCATGCATTAAAATTCGGAGGTGCCATCAAGTAATTGATACTACTTTGAGCTTGATTTTATTGGATAAGTGGCTAGTGAGAGTATTGGCACAGGTATGGATGGCTAAGAGAGGCCAGGACAAGATCAGAGGTCTAGAAAGTTCCCTGATATAAAACCCATTGACTCACAGACTGTACTTAGATATGCTAAGTCACTTCAGTTGTGTCCGACTCTGTGCGACCCCATAGACGGCAGCCCACCGGGCTCCCCTGTCCCTGGGATTCTCCAGGCAAGAACACTGGAGTGGGTTGCCGTTTCCTTCTCCAATGCAGGAAAGTGAAAAGTGAAAGTGAAGTCGCTCAGTCGTGTCCTACTCTTAACGACCCCATGGGCTTCAGCCTACCAGGCTCCTTTGTCCATGGGATTTTCCAGGGAAGAGTACTGGAGTGGGGTGGCATTGCCTTCTCCGGTACTTAGATATACTTCTCCAAATAAAATAATTCTATTAAAATCAATTTTTATTAGTTAATTTACCTCTGTTAGAAGATAGATACATCATAAGAAATGGAATTGATAGGAATGTGATATTTATTTTCAAGTTAAATACAATTTCTCACAATATTCAACTGACAATGTTCCTTACTTTATCTGTCAGTTCTTCCCTTAATAAGGGAATACTTTCACTCAAAATAGGTTTAACTGGTTGTTATTCTTGAGGTTCATCACATCTGTCCAATGGTCCTGAGGCATTAGGTACTCAAAGCCTCTAATTGCTTGTTTATTTTGATGACTCTTTGGAGGGTCTGACTACTTCAAGTAACCAGAAATCTTTCAAGTTTTCTAAGATCCTGGGGCACCAGGGTCTCAGGTGCTGTTGAGGGGTGTTTCCTCAGGTGAGTGAGCACCCCTTTTCCAAAAGCCCAACCCAACTCTAACTATGGAGGATATTGGTCACCGTCAGATCATCAGTGCATCCCAATAATACAGCTCCTTTCCATGAGTGACAACACAGGCTGGTGGAAGAAGTGGAATTCTACTTCCGAGGGATCTTGGACCTGGTCCAAGCATCTTTAGGCTTACTCCTCACTCCTGTTCCCCTTTCCTGGGTGACTGAGAAGCCTGAGCTGCCATCAGTGGGAAACATTGCTCAGCAAACAATGGAGCAGAAGCTTCTTCGTAAGTTTCCATTTGATCAAGAAATACAGTTGAGAATCTTCTATATGCCAGCACTCAAAATCTATTCCCAGCCCTTGAGGGCTTAGGTGACTTCTGACTGTGTTAAGTGATAGTTTTTGGTTAAACTTAGGGCCTAACAAAACCTTACTGATGCTTGATCACTTGATCAAAACTCTTGCCTGTTACTGTTCCCCACTGTAACCAGACTTAGCTCAGTGTTTGGTGATGAGTGCCACTCATCTGTCACTGTATTGTACCCCCTCTTTGTACCTCCATTGTGACCTGAGCTCATCTATGGCCTGTTAACCAGGATGACTGTAACTTCAACCTGATGTCAGATTTTTCATAGTAGTATCCAGACTGGTACCTGCTGGAGCTCAGGTTGTCCTACCCATGTTCTTGAGTATCTTGAGATGCTGTTCTACTGCCCTAGGGTCTGCCATGGAGTGAGGGAGAGAGCAGTGCCCTTGCTAAGAGAGAATTAGTCTTTTTTGCATAATGCTGTCCATACCTTGGGATTCTGGGTTCCCCTTGAGTCTAATGGCAAAAGATGTAGTGGTGACGTGGAGTTAGGACTGTGGTATAACATCTCTTTGGTAATTGTCATGTCTTATTTCAGTCAGCCAAGTGTCTTGGTCACCAAAGTCTTGCTGCCCCAGATGTTATATAGCTTTAATCTCATCCACTTTTTTTCTCTGTGTGTACACAGAATGGCTAGAGATTTTATTTTAGGCTCTTTAACTTCTGTTCTTTTAAAATGGGCATTTAAAGAAGATTGTTCTGTTTGTTAAACTTTTTTTTTTTTTTACTACGCACATTTAAAAACCATTGTATGTAATTGAATAACAGACTTTCAGAACTCAGAGATATTAGATATCATTAGTCCAATCTTCTCATGACTAAATAATATTGTGAGATTTCTCTCCCTGGAGATATTTTAAAATGTCTTTTACAATCACAGGAAGTCAGAGCTGGAAGAGAACTGAGAACTGTGTGAGGCCAGCAGTCTCATTCTACAGATGAAGAACCCAAGACTCTGAAGAGCCAGTGGCTGGATCACATGGATAGTTGTAGGATAAGACCCTGAACCTCCAGACCCCCTAATCTGGAGTCTTTGTCTGAGTAGACAAGGCTGCTTCCCATTTCCAATTTTGCTTCATAATTGTTACCCAAAGACAGCGAGGAATTTCTCATAGAATCTGTGATTGTGCTTGTCATGAAACATTAACCCATGGTAGAATTTAAGGTAACATAGAACTAGCCAAAATGTACGTTGGGTAAGAGGCATGAGTCCCAATGGGAGTGGGCTGGGATAAGTAGTTATATTAATAAAACCTTTCCACATCAAAAGTGTGAGTCAGATTCAATAAATGAATACCATTGAGAAGTTACACAGAGGGAGTTTAATTTTAGTCCAAACAGATCACCCGTTTGCATCTCCCTTCAGAAATAAAGGGGGTGGAAGTTATGTCTTTCAAGTTAGATCGATTGCTGACAAGTGAAAAGAAGCTGGAGGAGGGTCCTTTTCCTTGTGGACTGCTTTCCTGTGCCCCGTCTACTAGCGGAGCTTGAGCCTCCAGGCCAATGGAGGTGGACATGGAGAGTGTGCCTTTTCTCTCCTCTGTCTAAGCTGCACTCAGGAAATTCCACACCCACCCCTTTTCCCTGGGGGATGTGCCTGCCCCAGGCTCTCTCCTGAGGCCTTTTGCTCCAGGCTAGTTTCCAGCAAGGGTGGCTGTGACTGTGGGGCCTGTGAAGGATTCCTGTGATGGTACACAAAACTTTTCTTAGGGAGAAAGGAAACCGACGGGATGAGCCATCCTGCTGCTCCTTTGAGCTCCCTTCTGCCTGCATTTCTCCAGGAAGGCTTAGGCAAGAAGACAGGCTCAGAGATGTGCCTTGAGGACTTCAGAGACTGTTCCGTCCCTCCCATTCTGGGCTTGCTCCTGCTCCATCCATGTCACTTCCCCACCACCCTCTGCCCCTTAAGGTCCCAAGTAGAATTTGTGAACAGATGAAGAGGATAAAGAAGGTGGGTTGTTGGGTGGAGGCGGGGGGGGTTGTATTTATAGCCTCCCCTGGGCATCATGTCTGGTGACCGGAGGGACCCAGATGGAGCCTTATGGGAGGTGGGGAGTTTCCAGTCTCGTGGAGGAGATGATAATCACCCATCTGGTTGCCTCTTGTGGGAAGTGGTGCCTGAGCTGGGGGTTGCTTCATTACTTCCTGGACGCCAGCACCAGTCCTGGGGAAATGCAACAGTGGGAAGAAGCTGGATCTGAACTGAGACTGTGGCGCTCTCCTCTCAGGACAGTCTCTTGTCCATAAGAGGCGTTCATGTGTTGATTTGCAAAGTACTCCTGAGCTCCTCTTTGGGGAATTTTGTCCAAAGGGGATCTCCATTCCTGGAATTCATTGAACACTTTCCGTGACGTGCCCTCTGTAACCCATCACATTAATGGGAAGGGAGGGCTGGAGGGCAGCCAGGATGCTCACCCCACCCCCCACCATGTTGAGATGGCTGTATTGACTGCAGAGTCTAACGGAAGGTTCGACTGTGAATGGGTCTTCACTGATAGCGGAGGGATAAAGCTCTGGCCCTTGAGCCTGTCTTCTTAACTGGGCTCCCAGCCAGTGTTTTCTTGCCAGCTTGTGACTCCCCCCAGTCTGTCATGCACACCCAACTAAATCTGGCTTCCCTGAAGTCAACCATCCCAACTGCTTAGAAAAACTTAATGGGTCCTCTTGGCCTGAACTCAAGTCCCTGCAGGATCAGGTGCACATATACAAACAGGTGGCCTTTACAACCTAAACACTGATGACCCTACCCTTTGCAGTAGAGCCATCATCTAGATCCATCTAGATGGGATCTGCTTACAGCCCCCTGAAAATTCTGAGTTCAGTTCAGTCGCTCAGTCATGTCCAACTCTTTGCAGCCCCATGGACTGTAGCACAACAGGCTTCCCTGTCCATCACCAACTTCCAGAGCTTGCTCAAACTCATGTCCATCAAATCAGTGATGCCATCCAACCATGTCATCCTCTGTTGTCTCCTCCTCCTCCTGCCTTCAGTCTTTCCCAGCATCAGGGTCTTTTCCAGTGTCAGTTTTTCACATCAAGTGGCCAAAGTATTGGAGCTTCAGCTTCAGCATCAGTTCTTCCAATGAATATTCAGGGTTGATTTCCTTTAGGATGGACTGGTTTGATCTCCTTGCAGTCCAAGGGGCTCTCAAGAGTCTTCTCCAACACCACAGTTCAAAAGCATCAATTCTTTGGTGCTCAGCTTTCTTTATAATCCAACTCTCACATCCATACATGACTGCTGGAAAAACCATAGCTTTGACTAGAGGGACTTTTGTTGGCAAAGTGATGTCTCTGCTTTTTAACATGCTGTCTAGGTTGGTCACAGCTTTGCTTCCAAAGGGCAAGCGTCTTTTAATTTTGTGACTTCAGTCACCATCTGCAGTGATTTTGGAGCACAAGAAAATAAAGTTTGTCACTTTCCATTGTTTCCCCATCTATTTGTCATGAAGTGATGGCACCGGATGCTATGATCTTTGTTTTTCGAATGTTGAGTTTTAAGCCAGCTTTTTCCCTTTCCTCTTTCACTTTCATCCAGAGGCTTTTTAGTTTCTCTTCATTTTCTGCCATAAGGGTGGTATGTATCATCTGTGTATCTGAGCTTGTTGATATTTCTCCTTGCAGTCTTGATTCCAGCTTCTGCTTCAGTCATCCTGGCATTTTGCTTGATGTACTCTACATATAAGTTAAATAAGCAGGGTAACAATATACAGCCTTGACACTCTCCTTTCCCAATTTGGAACCAGTCTGTTGTTCCATGTCCGGTTCTGTTGCTTCTTGACCTGCATACAGTTTCCTCAGGAGGCAGGTCAGGTGGTCTGGTATGCCCATCTCTTGAAGGGTTTTCCATAGTTTGTTGTGATCCACAGTAAAAGGCTTTGGCATAGTCAATAAAGTGGATGTTTTTCTGAAATTTCCTTACTTTTACTATGATCCAACGGATGTTGGCAATTTGATCTCTGTTTCCTCTGCCTTTTCTAAATCCAGCTTGAACATCTGGAAGTTCACAAGTTCATGTACTGTTGAAGCCTAGCTTGGAGAATTTTGAGCATTACTTCGCTAGTGTGTGAGGTGAGTGCAATTGTGCGGTAGTTTGAGCATTCTTTGGCATTGCCTTTCTTTGGAATTGCAATGAAAACTGCCCTTTTCCAGTCCTGTGGCCACTGCTGAGTTTTCCAAATTTGCTGGCATATTGAGTGCAGCACTTTCACAGCATCATCTTTCAGGATTTGAAATAGCTCAACTGGAATTCCATCATCTCCTCTAGCTTTGTTCATAGTGATGCTTTCTAAGGCCCACTTGACTTCACATTCCAGGATATCTGGCTCCAGGTGAGTGATCATACCATGGTTATCTGGGTCATTAAGATCTTTTTTGTATCTTTCTTCTGTATATTCTTGCCACCTCTTCTTAATATCTTCTGCTTCTGTTAGGTCCAGACCATTTCTGTCCTTTATTGTGCCCATCTTTGCATGAAAAGTTCCCTTGGTATCTCTAAGTTTCTTGAAGAGATCTGAAAATTCTGGACTTGTTTGTATCTTCTTGCCTCTTCCCAGGTTGTCTCTGGGGCCTTGCTCCTGCATGGCTTATATCCTCTTCCTCCTTCACTGCCTCACCCTTGTGCTTGCTTTGCTCATCTGGTCATGCAGTTGTCCATTTTTCTATTCTACACTAAGTTCCCTGAGGGCAGGAATCCTGTAACCTCCAGTGCAATGCTGAATGTGAGTTGAGTGCACACAGCTTCTTGCGTGAAGTGGGGAGAGGGATATTTGAAGTATTGAACCCTCTGTGGGCAACTTAGTATCATCTCCTCCTTGACCTGGTAAGGTCTGCACCCATTTAAAGTGCAGTCTGGAGATTTGAATAGGGTAGTGAGGATGGAAGCAGATGCCTTAGAAACGTTCCAACAAGGCAGTGGTCAGTCACAAGTAGGACTGAAACGGAGAAGGCAAAAACAAAGAAAACAAAGTGAGACATTGGATTGAACATATCTTAGAGGTGGGTATCATGGGTTGAATAAGCACTAACAATTCATGTCTACTCAGAATCTCAGAATGTGATCTTATTTGGAAATAAGACTTTTTGCAGATGATAATTAGTTCAGGTAAAAAGGGGTTGTACTGGATTAGGGTGCATCCTAAATCCCATGCTCAGTGTTCTTGTAAGGAGAGCAGAGGATTCATGGAGAAGAGGGCCATGTGAAGGAGGAACAGAGATGAGTGGCGGAGCTACAAGCCCAGAAATGACAAGCATTCTCAGGAGCCATTAGAAGCCAGGAAGAGCCAAGGCTGGAGCCTTCGGCATTGCCACCCTGATTTTGGACTTTGGGGTTGAACTCTGAGAGCGTAAATTTCTGTTGTGTTAAGCCATCCAGTTTGTGGTGATTTGCTGTGGCAGCCCTAAGAAAGGAATACAGTGGGGTTCAACATGCACTTGGGGTGTATGCATCTCAAATTCAGGGGATCAAATTCTTGGGTGCTAGTGTATGTGTGTAATACTGTGACCAATGTTGTGGTGGTGTGGTTCTGTTTGTGGTAAGAAGTCTGTACTTATCATTTGTGATGCAATTTTGCCAAGAACTACACAATGGCAAATCTCCTCCTGAAAGCTCCTGGTCTCCTGAATGGAGGTGACCTGAGAAGCACTGGGGCATCATGAGCTTGATGGGAAGTCATGGGCAGAGGCACTATCTATGAGGTACAGGAAGGAGAACCCTCACCAGGCAGGATCTCCTGGGCACTCCTATTTTTATGCAGATGAAATCTGGCTATACCAGTGATCTTGATGATTAGGAATAGAGACCTCCTCTATTCCTGTCTGCTGGGAAGAACACTGAGGGAAGCGTGGTAGGGAGTATGTTATGGCGATTTTGTGAAGAAGCGGATGGGAAGTGGGTTTGTTTTCATGGAAATGAAAATGAAAAGGAAAAAAAGGTGCCAACAACCAAGTTGGTTTTGCAGTGAGTGCTGTGTAAGAGAGCTGTCTTCTTTTTCTGGGCTACCAGGCAACTCTGGCTCTCTGCCCAAAGCAGTGAGAATCCCACAAAGCAGAGGGTGGGACGAGGGATAGGTCAGCTCTTGGAGGATAGTCTTGGGCACCAGTGCAGGGCCTTCTCACGTCCTCCTTCTCAGTGTTAGATGTAATGAGGTATCATGAGATGTGCACTGGAGGCTGAGCTGGTTCCACTGTTGTCAGTGTTTTGTTGGAGCAAGTCTGTTTCCCTCTCAGAACCTTGCCCTCCTCCCTTTTACAGGATCCAAATGAGTGAAGCTTAAAATGCTAGATAATATTGTATCTTAGAGTCTTCCCCAGGACTGCATAGGATAGTAGGTAAGAGCTTCATCCTTTGAGGTTCCGGGGTGGCTCATAGACTGTGTGAAAAGTAATGCGGATTTCAATTGGGGATGATGAAAAAGTTCTGGAGGTGGATGGTGGTGATGGCTGTACAACAATGTGAGTATACTTAATGCCATTTGAAAGGTGTTGGCTGTACAACAATGTGGATATATAATGCCACTAAGCTGTACACTTAAAAATGGCTATAATTGTATGTTATGTTTATTTTCCCATGAACAAAAATCGCAAGCATTTTCCCCCAAAACAAAATAATACAGATACTGGACTAAGCTGATATTCAAGTAAATTTGACACCCTGATTATTGCACTTTGTGGTAAATGCTCACCATTTACCATCATTGTGAAGGGTAAGCCCTGTTTGCTGCTGCTGCTATTTACTTGCTAAGTCTTGTCTTACATTTTGCGACCCTATGGACTGTAGCCCACCAGGCTCCTCTGCGCTTGGGATTTCCCAGGCAAGAATACTAGAGCGGGCTACCATTCCTTTCTTTAGGGCATCCTCCCACCCAGGGATCGAACCCAAGTCTCCTGCTCAGCAGGCCATCCTTTACCACTGAGCTACCAGGGAAGCCCTTGGCCCTGTTCAGTTCAGTTCAGTCGCTCAGTTGTGTCTGACTCTTTGCGACTGCATGAATCGCAGCACGCCAGGCCTCCCTGTCCATCACCATCTCCCGGAGTTCACTCAGACTCACGTCCATTGAGTCAGTGATGCCATCCAGCCATCTCATCCTCTGTCATCCCCTTCTCCTCCTGCCCCCAATCCCTCCCAGCATCAAAGTCTTTTCCAATGAGTCAACTCTTTGCATGAGGTGTCCAAAGTACTGGAGTTCCAGCTTCAGCATCATTCCCTCCAAAGAACACCCAGGGCTGATCTCCTTCAGAATGGACTGGTTGGATCTCTTTGCAGTCCAAGGGACTCTCAAGAGTCTTCTCCAACACCACAGTTCAAAAGCATCAATTCTTCGGTGCTCAGCTTTCTTCACAGTCCAACTCTCACATCCATACATGACCACAGGAAAAACCATAGCCTTGACTAAACGGACCTTTGTTGGCAAAGTGATGTCTCTGCTTTTCAATATGCTGTCTAGGTTGGTCATAACTTTTCTTCCAAGGAGTAAGCGTCTTTTAATTTCATGGCTGCAGTCACCATCTGCAGTGATTTGGGAGCCCCCCAAAATAAAGTCTGACACTGTTGCCACTGTTTCCCCATCTATTTCCCATGAAGTGATGGGACCAGATGCCATGATCTTCGTTTTCTGAATGTTGAGCTTTAAGTCAACTTTTTCACTCTCCACTTTCACTTTCATCAAGAAGCTTTTTAGTTCCTTTTCACTTTCTGCCATAAGGGTGGTGTCATCTGCATATCTGAGGTGATTGATATTTCTCCCTGCAATCTTGATTCCAGCTTGTGCTTCTTCCAGTCCAGCATTTCTCATGATGTACTCTGCATAGAAGTTAAATAAGCAGGGAGACAATATACAGCCTTGACGTACTCCTTTTCCTATTTGGATCCAGTCTGTTGTTCCATGCCCAGTTCAAACTGTTGCTTCCTGACCTGCATATAGGTTTCTCAAGAGACAGGTCAGGTGGTCTGGTATTCCCATCTCTTTCAGAATCTTCCACAGTTTATTGTGATCCACAACTGGGACTAAATTAACACAATATATTATTTATTTTGGATGGCTCTGTAAGTTCCCTTGGGAGGGGAATTGAAATGAACTGTAGGCCGTGCTTAATAACAGATGATCTGAGATCATCTCACCGGTTCTACCTCTGCCCCCAAGGTTATGCTCCCTCTCCAACTCTATGCTTTCCTCTTTCTTACTTCCCTTTGATTCACAATGTACTCTTTATTCCAGGAGTACACAGTTTTTTTTTTTTTTAATTAATTTTTAATTTTATTTTAATTGGATAATTACTTAACAATATTGTGATGGTTTTTGCCACATATCAACATGAATCAGCCACAGGTATACATATATCTCCCTGTCTTGAACCCCCCTCCGACCTCTCTCCACATCCCGTCCCTCTGGGTTGTGCCAGAGCACCGGCTTTGGATTCTCTGCTTCATGTATTGAACTTGCATTGGTCGTCTGTTTTACATGTGATAATGTACATGTTTCAATGCTGTTCTCTCAGATCATCTCACCTTCACCTTCTTCGACTGAGTGGACACAAGTTTGCATCTACAGCACAGAAATATGTGAGTGTCATGTGGCCTCATGCACTTCACCAAAAATGTCCTGTACTATCATGGACCCGGGTACTCTGGCTCAGACTTTGCTCCTGAAAGTGAGAACTATTTGCACACCTCCCAAAACATTCATTCTCCAGACCTGTGGGAATCCACATCAAAGCCTCATAGCAGTTTTCTTCAGAACCACAAGCACTGCCTAATGGCCTCTCTGTTTCTCAGGAACCCCCACAGGCTGAAGGCCCAGAAAATAACTCATAAAGATGGACATTTTTTGGATTGAGAAATTGTTTCATTTTAGCGTAAAATCAAATGTTTAAAGTTTTGTATTCAGACCTATCTTGTGCCTCCTCCACATCATCTCTGATAACGACACAGAGCACTGTATGGTGGATGACTGCCCATGGTGCCAGGTGGTTTGAGTCACGCACAGAGCCTGTATGGCTCTCTGATGAAATGGTCGCGTGTGTTTCTGTCTTCAGGGCCGGCAGCCAGTGTACTAAGAGGGGCTTGGGATAGGAAAAATCAGTGCCTTCCTGGTGGGCCTCCTGTTGCTGAATTTTGCTCCACAGGTTGGAGCCCAAGTCCCAGTCCTCCTAATTAGGCCTTTAGAGTCTGCGTGGCCCAGACGCTCGCTGGAGCCTTGGAGGTTACAAAGCAAGGAGCACCCTGCCTCATTCAGTCTGGAGAGGCAGGGGCACAGCCAGCTGAAGGTGCAGGAGCTGGCAGGAAGTTGGAAACCAGCTCCTGGAGGCCCTTCACTTTGAGATTCACAAAGGAAAGAGAGATGTCTCCTCACCGAGAGGTAAGAGTTTAAATTTATCTAAACTGAACATCACAGTCTGTTTTAGCTGCAGTGGCATATTTCCATAATGTATGTAAATTATATTTGAATTCTTATGGAGCCATGCTTAGAGGCAAAGTCAAATACCTTATCTTACTCCTGAGGTGGGGCTTTCAGAGCTAGAATACTGTTTAGCACCCTCTGAAGAGGCTGTTGTCAGAGTTTAGATGTTACAGAAAATTATCTAGAAACGAGAGAGGCACTAACTGCATTTTTTTCCTTTTTCTCCTCAGCAAAATGGAACTTCCTTTCTGCACATGATGCCCTTCTAACTGCAGGTTATCCAAAAGAGAGAAAGAAGCATGACCTCCAAAACCACCCAAGGAAATAAGTGTGTCTAAAGGAAGTGAATATATCCTCATGTGTGGGATGTGTCTGCTGCATAAAAAATTCTTCATAAGTGAACGTGAATAAAAGATTCTTCATAAGTGAATGTGCAAGATGAAGAAAATGCCGGCCCCTCCTCCTAGCACTGCAGTCCCTCCCTGCTGCCGCCATGTGGGAAACCTCAGTGTCCTCACCAGGGTCACACGGGGAGCAAATGCGAACCACCCACAGCCCTCCTCGCCATATTCAGAACACATCATAAGTAAGATGACGTCTGAAGATGAGAAGGATTGAAAGAAAAAGAGCATGGGTTCTTCTGGCATGCTGGTTTGAATGCCTGAGAGTGGACCTTAGCGAGAGGTTTCAGGTGCTCACTAGCCCCAAGTTCAGAGGACAGGTTAGCAAACCTCTTCAGAGTGAGGCTGTGAACACATGGGCAATGAAAGCACCAGGCCAGCAGCTCCTGCAGCGGAGGGTCGATCATTTGCACAGAGAGAGGGAACCTCAGATTCTGTCATAGGACACTTGAACCATCTTTTGTGTTTTCAGAATCACCTTGCAAGTGATGTGAAAGCAGTTGGGAGAAAAATGTCCCCATTTGATGCTGCGTCAGAGTGTACATCCCGTAGCCTAAACCTGTTGACATTAAAAAATATTTTTTGTTGGTGTTCTTTATAGATTTTTATAAGCTGGATGCATTCAAGAAAATAGGTAGGGGAGAAAAATAGGTGCTAAGACACATAGAAAAATAGGTTTGAGAGTTGAGGGTGCACAAGAAGGAAAAGGAAATGATAGAAAGATAGAAGAGATGTACAGATATTACCACAGGACATTGAATTTGGGGACCGTTACTCAAGGATTGGAAAAAAAATTGGATAAGTTTATAAAAGACACTGAGAAACTGTAGAAAAAAAACTAGATAATGTGGAGGATTGATGTCCTCTTGGGAGTTTAAGAATAATCTAAGTTATTGAGTAAAGTAATATCTGAAGATCTTAAAGGACTATAAGTTGTAGTTTCATAGCTTAGAAAGATAACCCAGTTCTGGAAACCCTTATCTCTATTCCAGACAGTGGTAATGTTCTGGTCTAGTCTAGGAAGATCCTGAGATAATTTCAGAGGATTTCCAGCTGAAGAACATACTGATGACTGTCCTGATGAGCTTTGTCCCTTTAACATCAGAAGTGGCCACCCCTGAGCTGGGTGGATCTTGACCCTGGTCCTCCTGTTTTTCACCTGCAGACTTTCTCTGAACCAACTTCAAAGCCTCTTCCCCCACTTCTGAGCTTCCCTGCACACAGTCTTTTCCTGGGCCACCTGACTGATTTTTTTTTTTTTTTAATTCCTAAGAATTTGCTTCCATGTCTGCATGACCAAGCCTTACTTGGCCAAGCCACTGTTTCTGTTGATTCAGTTGCAAGATCTGTTCTTGCTGGGGATGGTCAAAGCTTTCATAACCTACACATGGTCCAGCCTGAACGCAATCTCTTCTGTGGTCTTCTGAGTGTCCTTCTCACATACTTAAATGGACAAAGTCAGATTCCATAGCTGTCACTGCATCCAGATTAAACAGTGACCTTGGCTGAACCATCCCGTACCTCTGTTTCAGATAAACTCAGCTGGCAAATAAAATGTCAGTGTGCTTCTTCCAACTTGTCCAGATGAAAGTAAAGTAAAAGGCTTCATCAAGGGTTGGAGAAGAACCACATGGGTGGCCGCTGGTGTCGCTTGAATCTTGGATCTTGGGCTCAAAGGTGGCAGTGAAAATGCAGGTGGCACTGCTGCTGCGTTTGCCTGGCGCACCTGTAAAATACGCAGCATATTTTAGCCTTCAGTGTTGGAATGGTATTTCCAAGTATAGGCTCAGAAATCCGAAGGTGTTTGATTCTAATATAGAGCCAGGGGTTCTGTCCTGCCAATGCATCCCGGAGCCCAGGGAGAGGACCAGTCTTCTGTGACACTCGCTTCAAACTCTTCCATCTTCTGAAGAAAGACGCGGGTCTACATCTTGAAATATGCACCTTGAACAAGAACTACTGATCTGTAGAAAACCTGTCTTCCTTTAAACAAATTCTGTTTGTAGAAACCTATCAAAAATATCAAAGCATCAGAAGGTTGTAAACCAAGGAGATAACATGAAAAATAAAGTTCTATGTGACCCAAACTGCCTTTGATTAGTTTGGATTTTTATTTTCTGTCCTTTTCCTCTCTTATATTTCTCTTATAAAATTAAGTGCACTTTCAAGATATACTTAGTATTGTGAAAAATGCAGAGTCCAGACAGTGGGATGGCTTTTCTAATAAACAAGCAGCAGTATGGTGTGGTGGAGAGTTTGGGTTCCAATTATACCTTTGCAGCTAATCCCGGATAACCTTAGCCTTGTCATAGCACCTCTAACCTTAGCCTTGTCATAGCACCTCCCGGGCCTCTTTTTTTTTTTTTTTTCCAAATCTGTAAAATAAAGAGGCTCTCAGGGGAAATTCTTCTGGCTCTAAAGTCCATCAACTGTGAACTGCTGATGATTTCTTCTGTTTAGATGTTTCTAGATTTCTCATAAACTGTCAGAAGAGACAGAGTTCAGTAGGAATGGAAACTCGTGACTCCATTTGCAATAATGTTCAAAACTTTAAAATGCAAATGTAGATAATTATTAATAATTTGTCATTGCCTGAATATATTATACTTTAAAAATACTGTATTCTAAAATATAATCTTTAGACAAACAAATCTGTAATGGAAAATAAGTAATTGTTACTGCTCCTTTCAAACCCTTCAAGGCTCCTCAGTCGTCACCTACAGTGGTAGCTGTCAACCCTGGCTGTGCACTAGCATTACCTAGAGAGCTTTTAAATGTACTGGTGCCTGTCTTCCCACCTCAGAAGTTCTGATGGAATCGGTCCAGTGTGGGGCTGGGTACCAGTATTTTTAAGAGCCAATTTAAGTGACATGCAAAATCAGTTCCCGAGGCTGGTATATAGGACCTCCCGTGCCTGCACCCACTTGCCCTCCATGCTGACTGCCTGCGTGCCCTCCAGTGTGCCACCATGTCTTTGTGACAACAAGCATGTGTTGTCTCACACTTCCACGCCTTGGCAGCTGTCGTTATGGCCTGGAATGCCAGCATCCTGAGAAGCCTAGTGGTTTTTTGCTTCCCTGCAGTGTAGGTTTCTTTATTAGCATAGTTCCTATAATATTTTGTAATGGCATGATTTACAGCAATCTTCCTGTACTATATTTTATAATAATGTATTTTACTCATGGGGCTTCCTTGATGGCTCAGATGGTAAAGAATCTGCCTGCAACGCGTGAGATGTGGGTTTGATCCTTGGGTCGGGAAGACCCCCTGAAGAAAGGAAATGGCAACCCACTCCAGTATTTATAAATCTGATCATGTCTCTCTCATGCCTAAACCCCCTTACCCCAGTGCCTTCCTCTTACTGAGGCCTGGCAGAAGCTCCATAATGTGAGCCTGCCTCTTTCTCAGACCTCTTCTCCTACTACTTCCCACATGTTCACTTCACTGCAGCCAGTCTGCTATTCCTAAAACCTGCCAAGCTTGTTCTCATCTCAGGGCCTTTGTGCATGTTCTTCCCTCTCCCTGGGGCATCTTCCCTTGCCCTCTCATTTGCTTCCTTCCCAAGGATCAGGCCTTAGCTCATGTCACCTCCTTAAAGTGGTCTTTCCTGACCACTAGAACTAAAACTGCACATCCCCCATTCTACCCATCATATCCAAGTCCTACTACTTTTATGTTCTTTTAGGACTTACACTATCTGAAATGATATTTTTACTTTGTACACAGATTATTGAAAGCCTTCCATTACAGGAATATAAGTTCTGTGAAGATAAGAACTTCTCTGTCTAGTAGGGGCTCAATAAATATTGAGTGGTTGGTTATTCTTTGTCTCCTCTATAGATAATGCTATGGCCAGCATAGTGACTGGAAAGCATCTGAACCATGTTCAATACATGGTGGATGGATGAAGAGTTGTAGGTACAACAGTGTGACTGGAAATCTCTAAATAATGCTAATAAACACTAGACAGTCATACATATTCATTCTTCTTAATTTCTAGTTTAAAAAACAGGAAAAGTAAATATTTGTCTTGTAGGTTTGGTTGTATGAGATTTTCTGCCAGCAGATATTTTGTGAGAATTATTTCACATGGAGATGTATTTTTGATGTATTGTGGGAGGAGGTGAGCTCCATATCCTACTATTCTGCCATCTTGATCTGGCTCCCCCCCAGATATTTTTCTTCTTACAAGAAGATTAGATTCCATCTCTCCACAACTTCAACATCTTCACTTCTAGGGTGTACGCCAGTGGGCACTCCCTCTCTCTAGAGATCCATTCAGAAAGTAACAAAGGGAATGAGGTTCCTCTGGGAAGCAATTTTGCCTAGAAGCCCCAAATTTAAACTGACCACTGCTCTGAGCTAATTTGAGAGGAAAATATGGTTTTCTGATCGTCTAAATTTGGAGATTTCCAGTTAGGTGACTGATGAGTGAGGATGGAGATGGGCAGGAGCTAGAGAGAACCTCAGGACGTTGCACTAGGAGCCTGGTCCCGGCCCGCCCACAGCTCTTTTCCTGAGGGATGCTGCTGACCTGTGGCCCTTGTGGAGTTTTTGAGGAGGCGATGCAAGGTGACAGGTGTAACTTCTCCCTAGCTTGGTTCTCGCCCTGGGATACCTACAGGTAGGGAATCATTGGGAAGGTAGTCAGAAACTTCGGGAGAAAGTTGGACCAACAGAGAATTTCCCAGGGAACATGAATCTGTCAGGTGTGATCTGAGGAGAAAAGGGTAGCTAGTCTGCTTTCTGAAGGGGTTGGGCTCAATGCCCTTCTGTGGCTCCTGTTTCCAGCCTTCTCAGTCTGCAGGCATTTGTGAGCATTTTGTAATTGAAGCACTCAACATCCAAACTGTAGGCAAAAGTGATCCAGCTGACCTTTACACCAAGTGATTCTTTTGGCACATACATTGAGTATCCTCAGTGTCGAATTCCACAACACCTTTTGGTCTGTGGGACAGCAGCAAATGGAGGCAGTAAGTTACCATCGCAGTGAGGTCTGATTGGGACAGTATTGTCTTATACAGTAGCCACTAGCACATGGGGCTATTAAAATTATTTACAATTACAATAAAATGAAAAATCCAGCTTCTCCATCAAATTACTACATTTGAAGTGATCAATAGTCCCATGTGGCCCCTGTGGACAGTAGTGCAGAACAGATAGGTGTATTTCCAACATCACAGAAAGTTCTATTGGAGGGTGCTGATTAGGAGGGCACCCCTGCTAAGGATGTCTACAATGCGGGAAACCTGGGTTCGATCCCTGGGTTGGGAAGATCCCCTGGAGAAGGAAATGGCAATCCACTCCAGTACTATTGCCTGGAAAATCCTAGTCCATGCCTGGAAAATCCCAGTCCATGGGGTCGAAAAGAGTCGGACAAGACTGAGTGACTTCACTTTCACTTTCCTGCTAAGGTGTTTAGTTGAAGAGCTGCTAAGACTCCATCCACCTCAAGGGCTGAATGAATCTGTGGCTTTGTACTGAGAGGATCAGATTCCTGCTCTTCCTCTGCTGAAAGTTTTTTAGTCTCCAAAGGTGCTAAGCCTGGTGGGGAGGAACAAAGCAACTGCAAGGAGTGCCTGTCTGCCTGAGGATATTGTTATTCACCTCAAGGACTGCAGCAAGATTGAGAGATGATGAGATGATACTGGAAAGCCCTTAGAAAAGCTGAAGAGATGCGTGAGTGCAGGGCATGTTGATTGTTAAGTGAATGCATTAGACACAAGGCAACTCGGTCCTGGCCCCTCCTTGACTTCCATCCCTCCAAACCAATCAAAGTGGAGTTGGAATTGAAGCAATGGGGTTTGGTTGCCATTGGCAACTGGCTCTCTACTTGGTCTAAGCTCTGGGAACCTGGGGTAGAGAGGATGGGGGGAGGGTTCAGGGGAGAGCAAGGAGAGCTGGCTTCTGCTGAGAGAGTTGTTTCCCTCAACTTTGAGGGAGCTCCTGGAGTGGTGGTGAGGGTCCTAAACTGTGCCTGGTCAGGGGCTCAGCTAGGTTTGAAAACTAGAGGAAGCTCCCTGGGAAGAGGCTTCGGGTGCCACCCTCTTCCCCAAGTGAAGAGTGAGCTCATGGAAAGGTGACTGACTGTCTACTCTCTCTGCACATCTCTCTGCTTCTTTTCATCATGGTCTAAATTCCTGCCGTGATGACATAGTATGCTTACTATTGTAAGAAATACATCATTTTTAATGACTGTTGGCAACTACATTTACATGCCCTCTGGTTTGGGCAAGGTCTCTGGGCGTCTGATGGGGAGGACTCTGGGAATGACTTGGAAGACAACCCCGTCTGTCACCATTGTCAATCCTATCTTCAAATATGACACTGTACTGGAAGCTATTGAAAACCAGTGACTGAAGCGCAAACTCTGTCCTGTGTAGACACTCAGACATAGGCAGATGTTTTCAGAATACATACAAGAAAGTGCAGCTCTACAAGTTGACTCCTGGTTGGACAGTCGTGGGCTTATAGCTACATGGACCTTGATTCTAACCCTATCTATGGCCTATGTAGATAGTCCCAGGTGGGCGTCCCGGGTGGCACTAGTGGTAAATAACCCACCTGCCGGTGCAGGAGATGTAGGAGATGTGTGTTTGATCCCTGAGTCAGGAAGATCCCCTGGAGGAGGGCATGGCAACCCACTCCAGTAGTCTTGCCTGGAGAATCCCATGGACAGAGGAGCCTGGCAGGCTATAGTCCATAAGGTCACAAGAGTTGTACATGACTGAAGCAACTTAGCATGCATGCATGGACTATGTTGTTAGGTTCTATTAGCCTCAGTTTACTCATATGTAAAATGGAAATAATAATGCTTTACTTAGAGGGATGTAGTAGAAATGAATGATAATGACTTGTATAAAGGACCAACCAGAAGGCTTGGCACATTGAGTCACTTAAATTATTTCTATTCTCTTATGAGGGATCAGTGCTGCGATTTGGATGGGACTGATGGAGCATGGGAATTGATGCTTGAAGACTGGGAACCACTCAATTTCTCTAAGTGTGTGTGCTCTATGGGCTGTCTGAATGACAGGGTAGAGGTGTGTGTGCGTTACTGAGCCAGGGAGGCCCTTCCACAGGATAAAGGCTCACAGGTATGAAGGAGCCTATTTCTCTTTTGTCCTGAGCCAATGGTTGACATTTTAGTAGCTGTAGCTTTTGCTCAGCCTTAGGCTCTAGTTGGGCAGAGGTTAATACTTATGGGCAATACAACTACCCTGCAGTGAAATCCCAGGGATTGGTAGAGGGGTGGTACATTTAGTTTTAGGGGAAGGAGGGGAAGATCTCCATAGCTGCCTGGCGCCTCATGTTCAGTGAAAAGCTGCCCCAGTCAATGGTATTGATTGGTCTCTGATGAAGATTTATCTCTCTTAGTTCCGTTTCCCATTTTACTATAGAATATCAGTGTGCATTGTGTGAAGGAGGCAGGAAGGAGTTATGATCAACAATGGACTGACTTTCCTCAGAAGAGGAAGAGTTGAGGGTGAGTCTCTCTGGGACTCTCAGTCTGCCTGGATATGGGAGTGGTGCCTTGCTGAGGTGGAACTAAGGAAATTGAAAATGAAAGTGTTAGTCGCTGAGTTGTGGCCGACTCTTTGTGACCCCATGGACTGTAGCCCACCAGGGTCCTCTGTCCTTGAGATTCTCTAGGTAAGAATACTGAAGTGGGTAGCTGTTCCCTTCTCCAGGGGATCTTCTTGACCCAGGGATTGAACCTGAGTCTCTGCATTGCAGGCAGATTCTTTACCATCTGAGCCACTTTTTTTCCACTCATAAAACCAGATGTGGAGTGAGAACAGTCCTCACATGGGGCCAGTGTTCTGAGTACAAGAGGCGATTGCCCACTGTTGGGTATGTGGTATAAGGCAGGAGGAAGCTGGCTTGGATAAAGTGCAACCAAGAACATTTCAGAGTGCCTGTCCAAAAGATCCCTTGCCAAAGCCTTGCCAAAAAACCTGATTACTGTGTAGATGTAGCTGGGATGAGCAATAAGAAACAAAACCAAACAGTTACACAGAGACATAGTGCATCACTCTGGTCCTTTACCAACCACATCGAACTTTAGCCTTTATTCCAAGGAATCCTTACCTCCCTTCTGGCATCTAACTAACTGTTCTCTGTGATGGAAACTGTTAAACTCTTGGGAAGGAATTGTACACTTAGTCCCCATTGCCAGGGACAATATTGGGCACTTTGTTATGTTATTTTAGTGTTCATAGCATGCCTTTTACCTATGCATGTAAAGTCCCAGTTTTTCAGATTAAGACACAGAGACTCAGAGGTGTGAAGTTTCCTGCCCAGGGCCACACAGCTGGTGAATAGTGTTAGTTCTGGGAATCAAATCCCAGAACCGACTTTAGCAACAGCTCATGGAGAGCCCTGCATGTCAGATTAGAAGTTTGGAGTTCTTCCGAAGGCAGCAGGGAGTTGTTGACTCTGACCAACAGCTTGATATATGAGAGAAGACATTTTCTTCTTGAGTACACACAGAGGAGTTGTGCATCAATAAAAGCAGTCTCTAAACCTCTTCCACTTTTATGAGCCCTTGTGAAACCCTTGGGCTCAATTCTTTATGCAGTTAAAACTATATGTGCTCCCTGGTTCCAGTCTCAGGGCTTCTTGGAGCCTGTGGAGTCTCAGGCCATGAGCCATGTCAGCTGCCTTGCCTGAAATATACTTTATAGTCTTCTTCAGTTCCCACTTCCTTTATGCTCTCAGAAGTGATGGATGTGTGCACTGGAGTAATCTTCTGTAAGGTGATCTGGGAAATTGTACCCCAAATGACTTTTCTCGATGTTGTGCATATATTCACACTTCTGCCCATCACAGGCCCATACTCTGGTGACCTGGTAGCTCAGCTGTGCAGCCCACATTTCTATTTATGTTGGTACTGTTTGGGGGCTTGGGTTACTGACATCTGTAATGCCATGAGTTGATTGAGGAAAATAGCCTGAATATCCTGTGTCTGCCAGCACAGTGCTGGCCTTGTAGGGTATACTGCATCAAATGTGCCGAATGAAAGTGATTATCAGCAAGAAACTTCTGAGAGAAGTCCTAAGCAGGGGTTGCCTAGAACCAAAAGAGATTCCTCACTAGATAGGTGGGTGGGTATTGCTGAGAGGTGTAGGTGAGGGAAGTGTTCCCAGAGGCAAAAAAGAAAGTTGTATCAGTTACCTACTGCTGTGTAACAAACTACCCACACCTTAGTGGCTTAAAACAATTGCTGATTTGCTTACAGTTCTGTGTGTCAGCGATTTGGGTTGAGATCAGCTGGGGTCAGTCATGTAGCTGCAGTCATTCAACAGTTTGACTGGGGCTGGATGGTCTCAGATGGCTTCATGTCTGGCAGTGGTGCTGGCTGTCAGTGGGTGTCTTTCTCTGTTCATCTGATGGGTTCACATCCACCAGAAGACAGGACTGAGTTTCTTTACGTAATGGCAGAAGTGTTCCAAGAAGATGAGACCAGAAGATGCAAGACCTCATGAAGTCAAAACCCAGAAGTCACACAGTGTCTCTTCTGCTACATGCTGGCTCAACCAAGTCTCAGACTAGTCTAGGTTTGGGGTAAGGAGATAGATGCCACCTCTTGATGGACAGAGAGACAGTCACATTGCAGAGGAGCATGCATGTGTGGATGGGAGGACTCAATGTGACCAGCTTTGTAAACAATCTACCGCAGAAGGACTATGTTTTTCTGACTCTTCCTGAAGTTTGAACTACATGTTCCCTTAGGAATTGCTGCCTGTGGAAGAAATTAGAATTTGGATTCTCAGGCAGATGGCTTAATGGCTGTGAGCAGTTACCATCAAAGTCCCTGAATAAAATCATCTTCCTGGGGGTTCTGAGAAAGGTTCTGATGGGTGTCCTAAGCATCCGCTCCCTAAACCTGGCACTACCCCCATATGTTTTAGATGCTTAGTAAGGAGAGCAGCTTGGTGGGGTGGAAAAGCATGAGTTTGGAGTTGGACAGACCTGGGTTTAGCCAGCTCACCTTTGCACTGATGGGCTGTGAGGCTGTCAGTAGATTAGCTGACTTTTCTGAATCTTATTTTCCTTATCCATAATATGACTATTTATTTTGTGTGATTCATATAAGGTATAAATCACTCAACAGAGGGTGATGGTGTTCCAGGAATCATTACATTTTATTCTAAGGGGAGAACGAACTCAAGTTCCTCATTCAGAGCTCCTGAATCATGTTGGTCCCCCCAACATCCTCCTTTACCTTACCTTGGCGTAATGGCCAGAGGTCTTGAGTTCCCACAGATCTTCCTGCTTTATTCTGTCTTGATTGCTATGGGCTGGGAAGGTCACAATGGCTCCACCTAACTCCTCTCGGTCCCTTGTAGAAAGTTAGAGGAGGAAGTCTGAGAAAGCCAGAAAGAAATTTCTTGCTCTCGATGGCAAGAAATTCTACTTGAGTACTGCAGGGAACAGCCAGAAATGATCCACAGGGAATCAGGTCTCTGCTTAGGACAACAGAGTGGGATTTGGATGCAGAAGACTGGACTCCAGGGCTTCCAGATCTGAGGTGTTGGGTAAGTCTTTTAGCCTGGCTTCCCTTATCTGGGGATCTGAATTTGTTCTGCAAGTTTGTTGAGAATAGGAGAAAAACATTTGCCCAGAGCCTAGCAGAATACCTAGAATGTAGTAGGTGCACAGTAAGTGATAGCTTTGTGATTCTTCTTGACTCTGCCAACACTGTACATCACTGTTGCCTGCATGCTGGGCCTGTGCTATCTACAGGAAGTGATGATTCCACACTTTAAATGGTCTACCTCCTGGGATATGATAGCCGCATTTCAAAAAAGCTGTGTGTCACATGAAGTTGTATTAATTGAACTGTTTTTTTAACTGATGGGTCTGATCATTGATCTCAGAGAAAGCATTTATTGGAAAGCAGACATAATAAGAATGGTCAGAGCTACCATGGTCAGCTTCCACCCTTACAGCCATGCCAGCCCAGAAATCTGGCTTTGTGAGATTAAGGAAATAACTTTCCAAGGTTATTAACATGTATTGCTTTTATAATAGCTAAAGTAAATTTGATAAAGAGAAAAAAGAAATTTGAAAAGAGAAAGGGTAGGAGGACAGAGCCTTAGTTGTGGCCTATGTTTAGACTCATTAGAAAAGACCTTGATGCTGGGAAAGATTGCAGTGCAGACAGGAGAAGGGGACAACAGAGGATGAGATGGGTGGGTGACATCACTGACTCAACGGACATGAGTTCGAGCAAGCTCTGGGAGATGGTGAAGGACAGAGGAGCCTGGCATGCTGCAGTCCATGGGGTCGCCAAGAGTCGGACACGACTGAGTGAGCAGAACTGAACTGCTGTTTAGATGGTGGACATGGCAGTCCCAGACCAGATGGAAGGGCATGCAGTTAGCAAAGGGCAGACACAACTGGGAGTAGACATTAGCCCTCTGTTACGCTTTGTGGGGAGAAGGCAATGGCAACCCACTCCAGTACTCTTCCCTGGAAAATCCCATGGACGGAGGAGCCTGGTAGGCTGCAGTCCATGGGGTCGCAAAGAGTCGGATACGACTGAGCGACTTCACTTTCACTTTTCACTTTCCTGCATTGGAGAAGGAAATGGCAACCCACTCCAGTGTTCTTGCGTGGAGAATCCCAGGGACAGGGGAGCCTGATGGGCTGCCGTCTATGGGGTCTCACAGAGTCGGACACGACTGAAGTGACTCAGCAGCAGCAGGAGCAGCAGCAGCAGCAGCAGCAGCACGCTTTGTGGATGAAGTCATGCTTAGGTTGATTTGAAGATTTGGCAAGGAGATGAGGGGGATGTAGGGTTCACAAACCATTGTACTGAAGTTTCCTTTACCTCCTTTGTCTTTGCCTTGGCCTCCAGGCCCTGTGATAACTGGGGAAAGAATCAAGGTTTGCTGTTATTTTCAGTGGCCCTATCTCAGGGCCAGCTGGAGAAGCTGGGACAAAGCCTTAGAAGTGCCCAGCTGGGCAGCGATGATGATTCTCCGGGAACTGTGGGGAAAATATATATAAAGCTTGTTGATACTGTGAAGCACAGAATGCCCTGCCATTCATCATTGCCTAGACGTCCCTGATGTCCCAGCAGACTTTCTGCAGCAGCGAGGTGGGAACTTTGCCTCTTTTAGGCACAAGGCTTCCTTGCTCATCCATCGCTGCCAATCTCCCCTCAGATTTGGGTTGTCTGCATGGAGCCCCTCCACCAGTTGCTTCCATGGCAGGCTCCTTTCTTGGAGCCAGCAGGGCCTCGCCTGCCCTCCTAGGATGTCAGGCTGTTGGGCACAGTGCCCAGAGGTCTGAAATCACAGCTCTCTCTCTGGAGAAGGGCACAAGTGCAGGGTTCCCTTTGGGCCCTTGTGCATGTGGCTTGGTGCTGGGTCTCTGCCAGCTTCCCGAAACCCCCCAACCCCCAACCCCCTAGAGTAGCCCTGACTGACCAGGCCTGAGCTGGCAGAGCCTAGCCAGAAGAGAACTTTCCAGTAAGAGGTGGAGAGGGAGCAGCCTGCAGACATGCTGGAGATGTGCTCTGGAGACAGTCTTGGATGTGAATTCAGGACTTTGTTACAAAGCTTGGGCTCTCAGCTCCTGCTCCCTGATCACATGCAAAAGGGGTGGGGTGAGCCATGTCAGAGCCCCCATCTCCCCTGATGATGTGGAGCTTCATGGTACCTCTGGCAAATGCAGGCCGCTATGTTTCTTGGGCATTCTCCACTCCTAATCATCTCTTCTGGCTTCTGCCTCAGACAAAAGGGAAAGAGGGAGGCCTTATCTCTAATATGTTCCTCAGTGACAGTAAATCTGTAGAGATTGGATGCACCAGTTTGTTTGGGGAATGTATCTGCATCTAGCTGTCAGCTTGTCTGTTTAGCCCTCACCACGTGCCTTGGGGAAAAGGTCCCAACACTGCTCTTCTCATCACAGGGCATGTGTGGAATGGTGGCTAGTGGACCTTTGCCCCAGGGTCCAGGGAGGGGCAGGAAGGCTATGTAGTCAGGAACTGGAGGTGGGTGTTGGCCCAGGAGGGTCCTGTGTATGTGGCCTCAGCTGCAGGTAGAAGGGTTTGTGGCCAGGGACTTATTCACAAGACCTGGAGCCTGGGGAGTCTTGACTTCCCTCGTTGGTCAGGGCTCTTTTTCCTTTCCTGATTTCAATGTTATAATCCTTGGCAGGAAAGATATTTGGAGAATGACTCGAGTCTTATGAGCTGGCCATCATCTTTAGAACTGAGAAAATAACAGCAGGGTTTAATCCAGAGAGGGGCTTCCTTTTCTGCCTTGTCAGTCTGTGTGGGGACCTTGTGTTGTCCTCTGAAGAGAAGGGGGCAGCTTGCAGGACCCTATGGCCCTGGGCCAGCGTGACTTCTGTTGACATGAAGGCTAACATGCAGGGGAGACTGTTGATGGGGCCCCATGTGTGCTGCCAGAGGAGACTTCTCAGTTCTGTGCTTCGTGTGCCCTGTGCTGGGTATGGTGATGAATATGGAAAAACAAGATGCCAAGTTCTCCGTCTTCAAGATGCTTACAGAATGTTGGGAATGTGAGACACACACACCTGGAGGCCCTGAGCGCCCGGCATGGCGTGTGCCCTGCTGAGCATCCAGGCCTGTTCTCTGGATCACCATGGATGTGCACGCTCGTATCTTTTAGATTTCAGGTTCTCCTCTCTCTCTGCTCTGTATGAACTCTATGGGAATACCCTTTTCAAGATGTCCAAAGTGAAATTCAGCCTCTTTTCCCAGCATACATGGTTTTTCTTTTTCAGGACTTAAAGCTTTGAGTTTCTTCTTGATTTCTTTTCCCCAATGGCCGCCTCATCTTAGTCTTCAGATCCAGTAGCTGTTTATAACCTCTTGCCTGCATTCCATTTTTTTCCCTCTGATCCCCGTTTTTAACCTCATGTCTAGCTGCTTCAAAAGCCTCCTGAACAGCCTGTCTAATCCTGCCTTTCTCCTTGGTAGGTCACTTGGGTCAGTCTTCCTGAAACAGTGAATATGTTCAGTCGCTCTCCACCTCCTAGGAGAGACTTCACTTAGGATCATATCAGAATCATCTATAAAAACATTAAGTGGGATGGTTGGAGTTACCAGGGAATCCATCCTGAGGGAACCCCTTAATAGTATTTGGGGAGGTGATCATTTTTGTTACTCAGCAGTCTCTATGTGAATCACCTGCATTGTGATACATTTATGGTGACTTGCAAAACCTGGATGGCTTCTGTCTGCCCCTCAAACCTGGCCATGGCACCTGTCCTTGTCATCTGACCGGTGTGTGCTCAAGATTTTCACCCTTAGGGATGTTGCTGCTGCTGCTAAGTCACTTCAGTCGTGTCCGACTCTGTGTGACCCCATAGACGGCAGCCCACCAGGCTCCGCCATCCCTGAGATTCTCCAGGCAAGAACACAGGGGTGGGTTGCCATTTCCTTCTCTAATGCATGAAAGTGAAAAGTGAAAGGGAAGTCGCTCAGTCATGTCTGACTCTTTGCGACCCCATGGACTGCAGCCAACCAGGCTCCTCTGTCCATGGGATTTTCAGCTGGAACCAAATATCCCTATGAGCAGGAAGCAGCTGCTGGTTCCAAAAGTCAGGGCATACACTCTCAAGCCAAATGTAGCAGACCTGAGCGATGAAGAGGGGTGAGCGCTAGAAGTCAGGAGTCCTGGCCCCAGCCCAAGTTCAGCAGTCAGCCACGTCACCTCATCTTTAACTAGTTCCTCCAGTCTGGTCTCAGTTTCTTCCAATGCAAGAGAAGGTCTAATTCTGGATTATTCATGCCACTACTCTCCTCTGTTTTCAAGGCAGTTTGGGAGGTGACTGCATTTGCTAGCTTTATGTCAGTTTTGTCCTTGCCTCAGGCCAAAAAGCCATCCTCAGACCTAAAGGCTAAAAGGAATTATGGAGTGTTGGTGTTAGGCAGGACCTTGGAGATCATCTGAGTCAGACCCCTACCTGATGGGCATTCATAATATTCAGAAAGCAAAGGAGACAGCAGATTGATTTCCTGTCAGACTCCTGGGGCAGGGAGGCCCCTCACATCCCAAGGGCTCAGAGCACTTAGTAAAGATCACTGACCTTCCCTGAGAAGAGGCGGACGTGGTCTCTGCTGTTAGAGGTGGACAGATGCCCGGGTGGGCACCACCATGGGGGCAGGTATGCTAACTGGCTTCCTCTGCTCTCCCCCTGCCTTCCACAGGACCTAGGAGTCTGGGCACTCTGCCCTGTGCAGATGGAGACCTAGGGGAGACCTTCCTAGGGGAAAGCCACTCACCTCCCATGTGTTCAGGACAAGACTGTTGCTTGGACAAGTGTGGACTCAGACAAAACCCTCTATTCTCTCCCTGGAGCATTTTAAACACAACGAGTGTCCTGGCAACCTTGACCTCAGCCTGTGGTCTAGTAAAAATATCAGGAACGGCAGTTAACTGGGAGCAATATTAGGGATGGGAGAGTCATAAGGAGTCAGTGAGAAGGTGTTTGTGAAGTGCCAATGAGGAGTGCAGGTGGAGTATGCTGGTGGTCATTGTATTTTAGTGGCCAGTAGCCCGGTTTTTCTTATCCTGCAACAGTTTCCCCTCAGTTTCCTAAGCCCTATATCTTAAAGAGCGGCCCCAGTCTAATCAGTGTATCTACGCCAAAGGTGGACTTTTTCATAGCCACTCGGTCTGAGCCAGTTTCCTAAAGTGGGTTTGGACCACTTGCATCTGCATCCCCTGGGGGGCTCTTTCCCAAGGCAAGACCTGGGCTCTGCCTGGAAGTATAGGTCCAAGCAGTGGCATCCAAATGTTTGCCTGAGATAAAAGCTGGACACAGTTTCTATATCCCTCTTGTTGGATCCACAGCATACCTTGTTATTAAAAGGGTGATGTTTAAATAGCACAAAGCAAGCAAGCAAAAGGAAGATAATTCTTTCAGAGCAAACATTTTAATGAAACAAATGCCAGGATATATTGCTGTATCATCTTCATTAAGCTGTAGCTTCCCCTCCCTCAGTTTCCCCCCAACCATAATCATATGCATATACTTGATCAAGACGAGGACAAGTTTGTGCCTGGGTCACTGGTATTAGCTGTTCTTGGTTTCATTGCTGTGGCTCTTCTCAGCTGCTCTCCTTGCCTTGGCCCTGTTTTGCTGGGGCTGCTGTTTCTCACTTGCCCAGGGAGACTGTGGTGGCTTTGAGAAGGGGTCCCCTGGCCTTCTCTCCCCATTCCTTCTGAGCAGTCAAGACCCAGCCTGCCAGTCCTCCAGCTCCTACCTTAAAAGCCAAGCAGTCTCCCATGATTTAGGAAATGGAAACTCTGGCTCACAGACTTTCTCTGCTACTTTCCTCTTATGCTTTAGCATTTCCTTGCCCCAACTTTCATCAAGAAAAGTGGGACAATCCACCTCCTTCTTTTTTTCCACCTAGATAAAGTTTAGATGTTTCCACATTGGCCGTTAGGAGCCCAGATAAAGAAGGGAGTGGGTGGATGCACAGAGAAGTACCAGAAGGACCTCGTTGACTATTCAAAAAGATCCCAGTTGAAATCTTGACCTCCACACTTATGAGCTACATGACCTTCAGCAGATCATATAAATGTTCTAAGAACCAGGCTCCTCATCTGAAAAGTGGCAGAAGAAGATGCCCTGCCTCACAGAGTGGAAGTGAGGATTCAGTTTAGTAAGTGTCCCTCACACGCGAGTTACTCAGAGAATAGCATCTTCCTTCCACTCCCCTCCCCTGGTCCTCTTTCCCACAGAGCTCACTTCATTCCCTGGTCTCCTTCCTCTCAACTCTACTCCACCCCCTTGCCTGTATTTATACATCCGCCTGTCTCTCACCTCACTTCCTTAATGAACAACACCATTCACACTCTGCATACAGGTTCTCTGATCCCAACTTACAAGTGGGCTCTGTCTCAAAATTCATTGAGAGGTCAGATGGCAGAACTAGCCTTATAGTTTTCTAAAAAACCCATGTATGTGTAATGGATAAACCTCTCAGGCTAAATACAAAACAACTTGCCACATATGATGCATTTGCAATTTTAAAAATAGAGAATGCATTGTTTTAATTGTATGGATAGCAAAGACCTCAGCAAAGGAGAGTCCTATTTATTTTTTTTTTTTGGAAAGCTGCTTATGATCAGAAGCAGGTTAAGTTAGATGAGGAGGAGGTGGGCGTTAAAGTTTTTGTAGAGGCTCGGATGTTGATTTGGGGTGCTGCCAAGGGCTTTCGAGTTGTTAGCTTTGGCTGTTAGCTCTCATTTACTTCAAAATGTGTGGTTCTGCCTTTTTCCTGATACAGGTGTAAATCCCTGGTACTGATCTTGTACTTCAGTCGTGATTAGGATTATTTTTTGGCTCAAAATGGAACAAAGCAGGGAGGAGAAAGTAGAAGGGAGGGAGAAGGAGATCTTTTACTGAGGTAGTTTGGAGAGAATTGGAAATAAAGAAAAGAGACAGGCCTAGGATGTTCTGTGAAAATACAGTTTATAGTGGAAAGTGATTCCTCTGAGGAATATAGGAGAATAGCACCTCTTTGGTGGGGAAGAAAGGAAAGGGAAACCAAGTCAGGTGGGGGAGTGAGTGCCCTCGTGTTTTAGACACAGGGTGCAGAGACCTTGTGCAGATCAAGAATGAGAATCCTGTTAGCAATCTCAGTTTGTATGTTTCCACATTGACTGTTCTGAGCCCAGGAATGCCTTTATAGTGACTGCATCCTTCTGCCATAGGAAATATCAATCTGATGAAAATTATATATAATATAAAATTATCCTAAGGAAATGAAGCCCAGATGTGGATATTGGAAGATATTAATTGGTCAGAAATCGAAAACATAGGGTGGCACATTTTGGGGGCTAGAGAGAGCACTTGAAGGTAGTGTGTTAGTTATCTATTTCTGTGTAACAAATTACTCTGAAACTTAATGGCTTACAGTAACACACATTTTTCATCTTACAGTTTCTGTGGGTCAGGAGTGTAGACACAATTTACTGGGTCTGCTGCCTCATGGCCTCTCATGAGGCTGCAATCAAAGTGTCATCAAGGTACCCATTAAATGATAACTCTCCATTGTCCCCTCCCCTAGCAACCACCATTCTACCTTCTTTCTCAATGATTTTGCTTAGTCTAAGGTACCATATTTCTCTTCGTGGCTGACTTATTTCACTGAGCGTAAGGTCCTCAAGGTTCATCCTTGTTGTAGCATATGTCAGAAGTTCTTTTCTTTTTAGGGGCAGACAATATACTAGTGTATATATACACCGTGTTTTGTTTATTCATTTATCTGTCAATGGACACTAGAGTTGCTTCCATATTTTAGCTACTGTCAGTAAAGCTGTTATGAGCATAGGTGTACCAATATCTCATTAAGACCTGCTTTTAGGTGGGTTTTTTGTTTGTTTGGTATATACCAAGGAGTGGAATTGCTGCACCATTTGGTAATTCTGTCTTTAAAATTGCCATACTATTTACTACAGCAGCTACACCATTTTACATTCTCACCAACAGTGCACAAGGGTTCAGTTTCTCCATATCCTTGCCAACATTATTTTCTGGTTTTGGTTGTTGTTTTTTTTTTTATAGTAGTCATCCTAATGAGTGTGAGGTGGTATCTCTTTGTAGTTTTGATTTGTGTTTCCATAATGATTAGTGATATTGAACATTTTTGTGTGGTTTATTGACCATTCTTATCCAAGTATCTTCTTCATGTGTGATTGCTTTTTATGGTAGAAAAGGACATATCTCATCCATTACTAAATCCATACAGTGCCCAATCAGAACCTGTCGCAAATAGGTGCCCATTTGTTTACTGAATGAAATGCTAAGATCTCTGATTACTTCCCCCAGTTTATATTTTCATTAAGCAGGGGGTGAGGCTAATGAACTTGTACTTCATCCTAGGAGTAAAAACCTTCTCACTTTCCCCTTAGAAAATCTCTCCCTCCAGCTCAACCCACTCCACATTTTGACAATTAAAGTGACTCATTCTTTCGACATAAGATGTTTCCCTGGCCATATATCTTATCAGTGCTCCAAGCCTGGGTTTATCAGAGTCCTACTCAGTGGGAGTTTTGACAGAGGTGACTGTGGTGAGAGTGTGGGGCTAGTTACTCTTCTGGAAGGGGAGTATGGCAGAAGAGGGGAATGATGCTGGCAGAAATGTCTAGTGATTTAATATATCAATGATCTTGATGACTTGGCAGTGCTGTCCAGAGCTCCCCTTGGTAGGGGTATGGAGAGCTTCCTACAAAGCACAGCAAGTGGGGCAGACATGGAGCACATGGATCTTGCTGCCTTTAATTCATGTGGAATGTAGGCTCTGGAATACTCTTCTCTCTCCTCCCCATAAAGAAGTCAATGTCTTGTATATAGTGGCATATTACTCAGCCATAAAAGGAAAAACTGTGAATTGGTTGAACTGATGTGGATTAGTCTAGAGCCTGTTATACACAGTGAAGTAAGTCAGAAAGAGAAAAACAAGTATTATATATTAACACATATATATGGATCTAGAAAAATAGATATTGATGAACCTATTTGCAGGGCAGGAATAAAGATGCAGACATGGAGAATGGATTTGTGGACACAGCAGAGGAAGCAGAGTGTGAGACGAATTGAGAGAGTAGCCTATGTACGTACCATGCGTAAAATAGCTAGCTAGTGGGAAGCTGCTGTATAACCCAGGGAGTCCAGCCTGGCCCTCTGGGATGACCTAGAGGGGTTGCATGGGGGGAGGGAAGATATATATATATATATATATATATATGAATATATAGTTACAGATGATTTGAGTTGTTGCATGGCAGAAACTGACACAGTATTGTAAAGCAACTGTTGTTTAGTTGCTCAGTCGTGTCTAACTCTTTGTGACCCCATGGATTACAGCACACCAGGCTTCCCTGTCCTTCACGATCTCCTGGAGTTTGTTCAGATTCATGTCCATTGAGTCGGTGATGCCATCGAACCATCTCATCCTCTGTCATCCCCTTCTCCTCCTGCCCTCAGTCTTTCCCAGCATCAGGGTCTTTTCTAATGTGTTGGCTCTTCACACCAGCTCCAAAATATTGGAGCTTCAGCTTCAGCATCAGTCCTTCCAATGAATATTCAGGACTTATTTCCTTTAGGATTGACTGGTTTGATCTCCTTCCAGTCCAAGAAACTCTCAAGAGTCTTCTCCAGCACCACAGTTCAAAGGCATCAATTCTTCGGTGTTTAGCCTTTTTTATAGTCCACCTCTCACATCAGTACATGACTAGTGGAAAAACCATAGCTTTGATTATATGGACCTTGGTTGGCAAAGTAATGTCTCTGCTTTTTAATATACTGTTTAGGTTTGTCATAGCTTTTCTTCCAAGGAGCAAGCGTCTTTTAATTTCATGGCTGCAGTCAACATCCACAGTGATTTTGGAGCCCAAGAAAGTAGTCTGTCACTGTTTCCATTGTTTCCCCATCTATTTGCCATGAAGTGACGGGACCAGATGCCATGGTCTTCGTATTTTGAATGTTGAGTTGGACTACAACCTTGCCTAACTCAATGAAACTATGAGCTATGCCATGTAGGGCCACCCAAGATGTATGGGTCATGGTGCAGACTTCTGACAAAACATGGTTCACTGAAGAAGGGAATGGCAAACCACTTCAGCATTCTTGCCTTGAGAACCCCATAAACAGTAAAGCAGTTATCCTCTAATAAAAAAATAAAAACAACTAACTTTTTAAATCAAACACAATACTGAGCATTTGAAATTTATGATATATTGATATGGTTGATGGAAGGGGAAGTATTTCCAAAAAACAAAAAGTCAATGTCTTATGTTTAGAAGTACCCAAGTAACGCTCCTGTTAAGTGGTACCCTCAAGAGCACAGTGAGAAGAAAGCAGGTCTTCTATGTCAGACCTGCTGAATTTAGTATCTAAATAGAGGCTTCTGTGGCACCCTGGTCACCCATCCAGACACAGGGAGTGTGTGGGGGATGAGAAGCTATGATCTTTAGCAACCATTCAGACTCCACTTTACTAGCAAATGCTCCCAGACCTGCGGGTATGAAAGGTGTCTTCCCGGGCTTCTGTTCCCCTAAAGATTTGGGTGCTGAGGAGAAGGGATAGGGAGGGAGGCAGGGAGAATTGACTGAACGGCAGAGTCGTAAGCCGGGAAAAACCCAGTGGTTGCTGAAGATACCTTTAGCAAAGCTCACGGGGGTTAATGGATACATGAATTATAAATGGATTAACTGGAGCCCCGAGGTGGAGTGAAAGAAAGGTAATGGGCCAATTAACTGTACATTGTGAGGGTAGATTTCTATTGTAAGTGATTTATTAAAGAGTTACAGTTGGAGGAAAGTCTTAAGATTTATATTCGAAGGGAGAAGAACTAAACACATTTGTTGAGGGGCAGTCGGATGTTGGAGCAGAAAAATATTAGAGAAAACTCCTAAATATATGCATTTCCCATTAGGGTAAATAGACTGGGGGTTTTGAATCCTGGCTGCAAATGGACTCTTCTAAGAAAGCATTAGGAAAAAAAAAAAACCATGCCAAGGCCCCACACCAGAGAAATTAATGAGATTTTCTGGCCTGGAGCCTGAGCATCGTATTTTCATGTTAAGCCAGGATTGAGCCCACAGTGTTTAAAGCAGATTTTGGCATTCTTAGCAATCACCTGGGCACTTGTTTCAAATGCAAGTTCTAGGACCCCACCTCTAAAGACTCTGACTCAGTAAGTCTGGGGTGAAACAGGAACCTGCAGTTTTTGCAAGGTATCTAAATAAACTGATTCTGCAGCGCAACAGTGGAGGGGAGGATGTGGACTTTCAGGACAGTGAGAAAACAGTCCTGAGGGGACTGGGATTGTTGAGGAGAAAAGCTGTGCAGGAAAAACGGAATTTCTGAACAGATTTTTCTTCAGAGCAAAAGCTGCCTTCCTTAGTATCATTATCCCCTCAGCAAGGCTGGTTCTGACAGAAATTGGTGTCTAGTGCTTGAATTAGTCCCTTAATTACATTTACCTTCAGCTTTTCTTGTCTTGTGCTAGCACAGGCAGTGGGTTTGTCATCAAGGATTTGACAGAAGGAAGTGCTCTGGACAGGAAAAATGGGAGAAACTGGAGCAGGTGTTCAGGGGAGGGGGAGTGTGTGCTCTAGGACCCAGTGGCCAAAACTCCAAATCAGAAGGGCCTGAGTTATTACCTGTTTGCAAGCTAACAAGTTAGCCTGGGTCAGAGACAAAGGACTTCGTTACTCATGGCAAAACCAGTAGCATGAGCTTTAGCATGTTTGTGTGTCTACCCCTTACCCACAGCAGCCATGCAGAGGGGGCCAGACAGATGCTGCACATGAACAGGTAAGGCAAATCTGCCTAGCCTTTGTCCCAGAAGGAGATATCTTTATTACACTGACCAGCAAACAAATCTGCTCTTTGCCTCAGAGGGAAAAGGTGGTGTGAAACAAAAGTTATCAGGGCTTCTGCTCATAAATGCAGGGCACCATGGAGAACTGTCTAATACCTGACACCTCAGATCTCCCAGTGAGTAGGTATTGCACTAAGACTGTCCTCCTAGTGCAATGCCTAAAGAACTAAAGAGCCTCTTGATGACAGTGAAAGAGGAGAGTGAAAAAGCTGGCTTAAAACTCGACATTCAGAAAACGAAGATCATGGCATCTGGTCCCATCACTTCATAGCAAATAGACGGGGAAACAATGGAAACAGTGACAGACTTTATTTGGGGGGGCTCCAAAATCACTTCAGATGATAACTGCAGCCATGAAATTAAAAGATGCTTGCTCCTTGGAAGAAAAGCTATGACCAACCTAGACAGCATATTAAGAAGCAGAGACATCACTTTGCCAACAAAGGTCCGTCTAGTCAAAGCTGGACTGGAAGAAACACAAGCTGGAATCAAGATTGCCGGGAGAAATATCAATAACCTTAGATATGCAGATGACACCACCCTTATGGCAGAAAGTGAAGAGGAACTCAAAAGCCTCTTGATGAAAGTGAAAGAGGAGAGTGAAAAAGTTGGCTTAAAGCTCAACATTCAGAAAACGAAGATCATGGCATCCAGTCCCATCACTTCATGGGAAATAGATGGGGAAACAGTGGCAACAGTGTCAGACTTTATTTTTTTGGGCTCCAAAATCACTGCAGATGGTGACTACAGCCATGAAATTAGAAGACGCTTACTCCTTGGAAGGAAAGTTATGACCAACCTAAATAGCATATTCAAAAGCAGAGACATTACTTTGCTGACTAAGGTCCATCTAGTCAAGGCTATGTTTTTTCCAGTGGTCATGTATGGATGTGAGAGTTGGACTGTGAAGAAGGCTGAGTTCTGAAGTATTGATGCTTTTGAAGTGTGGTTTTGGAGAAGACTCTTGAGAGTCCCTTGGACTGCAAGGAGATCCAACCAGTCCATTCTGAAGGAGATCAGTCCTGGAATTTCTTTGGAAGGAATGATGCTAAAGCTGAAACTCCAGTACTTTGCCCACCTCATGCGAAGAGTAGACTCATTGGAAAAGACTGTGATGCTGGGAGGGACTGGGGGCAGGAGAAGAAGGGGACGACAGAGGATGAGATGGCTGGATGGCATCACTGACTCCATGGATGTGAATCTGAGTGAACTCCGGGAGTTGGTGATGGACAGGGAGGCCTGGCGTGCTGCAATTCATGGAGTCGCAAAGAGTCGGACACGACTGAGTGACTGAACTGTACTGAACTGATGGTTTTTCCAGTGGTCATGTATGGATGTGAGAGTTGGACTATAAAGAAAGCTGAGTGCTGAAGAATTGATGCTTTTGGACTGTGGTGTTGGAGAAGACTCTTGAGAGTCCCTTAGACTGCAAGGAGATCAGACCAGTCAAGACTGAAGGAAGTCAGTCCAGAATATTCATTGGAAGGACTGATGCTGAAGATGAAGCGCCAATGCCTTGGCCACCTGATGGGAAGAACTGACTCACTGGAAAAGACCCTGATGCTGGGAAAGATTGAAGGTGGAGGAGAAGGGGACTTAGGATGAGATGGTTGGATGGCATCACCGACCTGATGGACATCAGTTTGAGCAAGCTCCGGGAGTTGGTGATGGACAGGGAAAGCCTGGCGTGCTGTAGCCCATGGGGTTGCAAAGAGTTGGACACGACTGAGCGACTGAACTGAAGACTGTTCTGGTCTTCTCACTATATGTCACGTGCTCCAGGCAAGACTGAGAATACAGGTTTACCTTGGAATGGAGATGGGTGGAATATGTCCTGAGACGGTAATCCAAGTACTCATAAGGCTTCAAGTCTTATATTTGTTTAAGTTTTGATATTGTATGTAGTGTCAGCACATACCCTCAGAGCATGCATGGGATTCCAGGAGTTTTGATAGAGGCACAGGAAGCAGGGAATAGAAATGCTTCTTCCTGTGACCACCCAGTTCTTGTCTCTGGAGAAGTCTTACATACAAGATTTTATAAAAAGAAACATATGAGGGAAATATTTATTTATATAGTGCTTTACAGTCCATAACTACTTTCCCAAACTACCTTATTTTACCCCACAATTATTTTCCTCAATTTCTGTGCATGGCCATTGAGAAAATTTAGAAAATGAACCTAGAACCAGGTCAGGTCTTACTCTAGGAAGCAACTTTGAACAGAGTTGGAAGGTGATGAAGGGATGGGATGGAGAATAGATAGGACATGAGGAGCAGAAAGCATTTGGAGAGGAAAAGAATTTGTTTGCAAGCCCCAAAGCTGGAAAAAACAAAAACAAAAAACAGGGAGCAGTTCTCCTCTGAATCCTTCCAGGGCCTCTGACTTTCCCCCTAGTGTTTATGTGTCTGAATGCTATCATTATCTTCAACACTCTAACGAGTCCCCTTCCCACCATCACCAACACTGACATCCATCTGCCAGTTACTTGGAACACAGTCCCACCTGAGGAGGTAGGGGTGTACCAGATGACTTCTGAAGACTCTCAAATCCCTGGCAAGGTGTTCCTTGTATCTGCTGCTGACCCCAAAACATAACAGCGTGAAACAAAAGCCATTTTATTATGCTCGTGATTTTGTGGGTCAAGAATTCAGGCAGGGCACAGTGGGGGTGGCTTATCTCTATTTCATAACAGTTGAGGCCTCAGGAGTGGCTCCAGGGGACTCTTACTAGCAGGAAAGTTTGGGAAATACTGATATTTATAGTTGGCTGTTAAAATAGAATGTGTTTGCCTTGAACTAATTGTATGTGTATAAAACTTACATGCTCCTGAAAATTGTCAACATGTGTACTTTTATTCTTTATTGACCTGACCTAGAATTTATTTGATATTTGATCTAATTTAACCCCCTTCATGCTGGTCTTGAGAGAGTTTCCCTGCAGATTCCCAGCTTTTCCTGCCCTGTTGAGTTTTGCAGGTTGCCAACCCCTGCAGACTGTATTTCCCAGGCCCCATGAGATCTGGCTCCTAACTGAATTTGGTTAATGGAAGACACTGGCAGGAAACTGAAGGGTGGAGAAAAATTGGAGATAGGGGTATCATTCTCCTCTCTCTCTGATGGCTCCATTTTCTGGGCGAAGGAAGTTAGGCCCACCTCTCCTGGAAATGGGAAGTTTCCCGGTGACTCTGACGCCATCCTATTTGGCTTCTTAGCTTTTCTGTTGTTTGGGTAGTCAATTTTCCTCCATTTTTAGTTCCTAGAGCGATTTTTGTTTGTCTATTTGGACCCTGAATGAAATATTTTTAGAATTTTTTTTCCTAACTTTTTTTCACCACCAAGTTTGCTCTCACTGACTCCTCTACAGATAGAATCCAATTTGACTTTCATTCTGGAATTTCTTTTAAGTGCGGTTTCTGACATTTCCAAAAGAGAGACTGAAAACTAAATGGAAAAATAGCAATCCTTAATAGTCCTACCAGAGATAACCCCTCTCTAACCTTTGGTATATTTCCTTCCAGTCTTTATTTTCTTTTTTTCTTTAATATATTTTCTCCAGCATTTTAGTGTATTTTTTACATAGTTGAGCTCACACAGGTGTATTTATTTTTGCATCCTTTCTCTTTTAGCTTGACATTTTATCATAAGCATTTTCCCATTTCTTTAGAATTCTTCATAAATACAACTGTTAATTTGTAAAAGGAGCCAAAAAGGTAGAATTAGGAAAAATTCTGACTTTTGAAATTCTGTACCCCAGAAAGAGGGTGCCAACTAGAGTGTTAATCTGTGTCTCTCAAACTAACTGTTCACTAGTGCTTGCGATGCCCATGGCAGGACTGATTTGGAGCCAAGAGGTCACATATGAAGCAATCAGAGAAACAGGAGAGTGAAAAAAAAAAATCAGGTGCTAGGTGGACTACCTCAGACTGTGAGTGTAATAAAAGGGCAGAGGGAGGAGAGATCAATATGAGCTGGGCTACCCCCCCAAGTCTCTTCTAGTGATGCCATTGGTATAGAGTCACATGGCAGGATTCAGATAGATCTGGAGGAGAGGGAAGGAGTTCCAGGGCAAGGAGGGTACAGATTTGGGGCGCTGGACTCAGAGAGATCCAATTCTAGTCCTGGCTCCCTTATTTCTATTATCTGTGTGATGATTAGCAAGTTAGGCGCCTCCCTAGGTCCCAGTTTCTTGGTGGTCATGATACTAGTACCTACTTCTTAGAATGAAATACAGTATTCAAAAAGAGTGACAACCTTATTCCCACCAGGATGAACACTACCTCCAGGTGAGCATGGAAGTGAATAATCTGCATGTAAGACCTGCTGTTGGCTGTCACCTGTCGTTAAACCTGCATCTCCATGTTACTAAAGCATAAATGGTTTGCCCTACAAGAGCAGGACAAATTATCAATAGTATCTGAGTTGAGTTGGGAGATATATTTCCTGATGAAGCTGAACCCAAAGGGTACCGAGCCTTTGCCCAGTGCTCCTTGTACACTAGGCATCGCCAGGGCCTCTGGATCAGTATGGTTTCTCAGATTTCAGCCTGGTCCTTTTCCCTTTCTGGATGGCCCTTATCTATGGCTTCACAGGAAGAGGGTTGAATATCAGGGAGAGTGTGTTTTCTAAGGCCATGTGTTCGAGGACCCTGAGCTGGTAGACCTGAATGTTGGGAAGAGAAGTGAGTCTCAATGGTAGGGGGTTAGGTGAAAGGTTGGGGGAATCACCACCATGAGACCATGAACATGTGTGTGTAGCTGTTGCAAATACTGCACATTGGGGTAAATTTGTGGACCACAAATACCTTTAGAGTCTGTTTGCAAAGTTGACTGGTCATTACTGCTAGAAGAGATGTGGGAAGAATTAGTGAGAAGGTTAAGACTTAGAAGAAACCACATCCACACATTCAGAAGGTGGAAAGAACTTTTCCTGTAGCCCTGTGTTAATTACCTTCTCTCCTGGAGCTTAGCCAGGCTGCTAAAGCCTTGCTTACCAGACCTCACAGGGCCTCATTCTTCCCCACAGAGTCCCTCACTTTCCTCAAGACCTCATATTTGACGTGGTCCTTGGGATGCTGCCTGCTATAAACTGATAGGTTGTCCATTCCCCTGTTGTAAGGATCAAACTGATCCTTACCACACATTGAAGTGCTTTGTTGAGGATGGAGAGGGAGCTCCTTGCGAGTGGACCCTGACCTTCTAAGAGTCCTAATAGAATGTTGTCATTTCCAGAACCTCCTCATGAGTCTCCCTGTGTGGGCAAGATGGGAAGATGGAATCGGTCTTTTCTTTCTCCTCCCTAAGGGCCTTACAGAGCCACCTGGCTTATCCAACCTGCCCGAAAAGGAGGTCTTAAAATATTAGGCCTCAATGAATCACTGCCCTTGGATGCTTATTCCTGGGCATGGAATTGGCTCCACAAGAGCCCCTCTCTTTGCCTCCACTCTCATCTACCTCTTGACTCCATTGTTTGGATAACAATGAGGAGCCAAGTTTAGCAGCGAGCATGGGGTGCTTTGTCCGTGCTTCTGCACAAAAGGACAGCTGCTGAAGCCTGCAAAAGCCTGCCTACCTGCCAGAAACCTAATTTCAGACCCTTGTATCAAACTCACCTGCACTCATGCACTCATATAATTGTTTTGATCCTCAACAAAATTGCTCTTTTGCATTGGGAGGAGTCAGGGTTCCCCAGAGCCCAGAGGAAGGGAACTGGGGACATTTCTTTCACTGACAGCTTTGTCCTCAGGGCATGGAATTCTTCCCCCAACCACCCACTCTGAATACTGGGAATAAATGAAATGGGGTAGAGTGTTTTCCATGCCTCCACTGATCTTGTTACTGAAATGCTAGTCTATGTACCTGACACACAGTGAGGCCAAACATTACCAACATGTTGGAATTTGTAACAGAAAAAGGTTTACTGCAGGCCCCACAAGAAGATGGGTGGATCATGCCTTAAAAAGACCTAACTCCCTAAAAGCTTTTAGCAAGACCTTTTCCAGGAATGGTGAGGGAGCGGCGTGGTTAGTTGTTGCAGATTTCTTGGTGCTAAATCCTTTGTTCTTGAGGTCAAAGCACAGTCAGGTAACGATGTTCCTGTAAATCTCCACCAAACGAATATTATTCTCTGTTCTGACAAGAAAGGGCAAGTTTCCAAGGTTCAACTTTCACCCTCCAAGGTTCAGGCCCTGGCTAAGAGGAGGGGTCCTTGCTCTGGCTGGTTGCTCTGCCTGGGTCCAGCACTCAGTCTGAGTCCTCCCACCAGTACCCAGGCCCTCCTGAAGAGGCAGATGTCAGCTGGTGGCTCTCTCTGGGCCAGGTCCCCAGGCCCTGCCCATCCATAATCAGGGAAGGAGCCAAGCATCCAGGACCCTACTGGCCCTCAGGCTCCTCAGGCTGCTTATACTGAGAGGGGGGCTCTAACCGCTGCCACTCTAACCATCCCATGGTAGTGGTCTTGCAGTAACTATAACCATAGTGGCCTGCCCCGTAATGGTGCCCAGCAACTGCTGCATGCTAAGGGTTGCACATTGCCCTCCTCTATTGCATAATGTGATTCCTCATCATTCATAGCTCCCCTTCTGCTTGTTATCTCTCACCCTGTTACCAAGCAATGGTTACTATGAGACCATTAATGGTAACTCAGCCATTATTCGGCACTGAAAAGGACCCCTCCCCCAAGCAAGCAACTGTCCATGTGTGACCATTAGTGGTTCTGCTCAGCCATTGGTCAGCACTGCAGTGGGCCCCTCCCCCACACAACCAGCTGTCAATGATCTACCCTTAATGGGGCTGTTCGGCCAACTGTTTCTGGAATGATGGTCATCAGGCAGAATGAGGTAAGAGGTGAATCCTGGCCTTCTCCCTAGGGCTATCCAGCTTACCTGGCCTTAGGCCAGTGGGTGAGCCAGGGGCAGGGTGGGCGGGGAACAGCCTGGGGGGCTATGTTGTGCAGGGCTCCAGAGCCCTTGCCAAGGCCGCGCATGGGCCCAGGCCTTGAGGCAGTGGTGAACCTCTCTCCCATCCCTGCCTTGCAGCCTAATAGTGGTGGCAGCCTGCCTTGGGACCTAGGACCCACTATATGGGCTGCATGAGGAGCCTGAGGGCCAACTGGGTCCTGGGCGCCTGACTCCCTCCGCCAAGACAGCTGGGCAGGGTTTGGGGACCTGGCCTTGAAGGAGCAGCCAGCTGAGATCTGTCTCCTCTTAGCCAGGACCTGGACCTTGGAGGGTGAAAGTTGAGCCTTGGGACCTTGTCCTTTCTTGTAAAAACAGAATGACATTTGTTTGGTAGAGATTTATAGGAACATCTTTACCTGGCCATGACTGACATCAAGAGCAGACACCAAGAAGTTTGCAACAACTAACCATGCC
This sequence comes from Capra hircus, assembly GCF_001704415.2. NCBI lineage: Eukaryota > Metazoa > Chordata > Mammalia > Artiodactyla > Bovidae > Capra > Capra hircus. The sequence continues at coordinate 68,370,622 of NC_030808.1, forward strand.
CTTCCCTCACCTTTCCTAGAAAAGGGCTTTGCTGGAAACTTTTAAGGGGTTCGGGGGTTTTAGGGCATAATCCACTCAATCCTTTTGGGGCCCTAAGGTAAATCTTTCTCTGTTCCAAACTTAGACATGTTGGTATTATCTGGCTCACTGTGCGGCAGGCACAGGGACTTGCGTTTTGGTAACAGTCTTAGCCAAAAACCCTCAGAACTGCCCCTCGGTGACATCTGCATGATGTACACGGTCCTCTCCTGATTTGTGTGGCCTGAGCTAGCATCCCTGATTTACTCATTTATTCCTGGCCTGGGGGAGGTTGTGCATCTCAGACTGGGATGAGCTGCTGGTGGGGTCCTACTCCTGGTCAGTGCTCAGGTGAAGGTTGTTTTAAACACTGGATGGGTGTGTGAAGCACGGAGAAAAGGTGAAGTGCTCCACCCATGAGAGGTATTACTGTTATCATTGGTCATACTGATAATAATGGAAGCCGCTGTTTCCTGTTTCTGAGATTCAGTTCAGTGGCTCAGTCCGACTCTTTGCGACCCCATGAATTCCAGCATGCCAGTCCCCCCTGTCCATCACCAACTCCCGGAGTTCACTCAAACTCGTGTCCATCGAGTTGGTGATACCATCCAGCCATCTCATCCTCTGTTGTCCCCTTCTCCTTCTGCCCCGAATCCCCCACAGTTCAGAATCTTTTCCAATGAGTCAACTCTTCGCATGAGGTGGCCAAAGTACTGGAGTTTCAGCTTCAGCATTAGTCCTTCCAAAGAACACCCAGGGCTGATCTCCTTCAGAATGGACTGGTTGGATCTCCTTGCAGTCCAAGGGACTCTCAAGAGTCTTCTCCAACACCACACTTCAAAAGCATCAATTCTTCAGTGCTCAGATTTCTTCACAGTCCAGCTCTCACATCCATACATGACCACAGGAAAAACCATAGCCTTGACTAGACGGACCTTTGTTGGCAAAGTAATGTCTCTGCTTTTGAATATGCTATTTAGGTTGGTCATAACTTTCCTTCCAAGGAGTAAGCGTCTTTTAATTTCATGGCTGCAGTCACCATCTGCAGTGATTTTGGAGCCCAAAAAAATAAAGTCTGACACTGTTTGTACTGTTTCCCCATCTATTTCCCACGAAGTGATGGGACCAGATGCCATGATCTTCGTTTTCTGAATGTTGAGCTTTAAGCCAACTTTTTCACTCTCCTCTTTCACTTTCATCAAGAGGCTTTTGAGTTCCTCTTCACTTTCTGCCATAAGGGTGGTGTCATCTGCATATTGAGGTTATTGATATTTCTCCCTGCAATCTTGATTCCAGCTTGTGCTTCCTCCAGCCTAGCATTTCTCATGATGTACTCTGCATATAAGTTAAATAAGCAGGGTGACAATATACAGCCTTGACGTTCTCCTTTACATATTTGGAACCAGTCTGTTGTTCCATGTCCAGTTCTAACTGTTGCTTCCTGACCTGCATATAGGTTTCTCAAAAGGCAGATCAGGTGGTCCAGTATTCTCGTCTCTTTCAGAATTTTCCACAGTTTATTGTGATCCACACAGTCAAAGGCTTTGGCATAGTCAATAAAGCAGAAATAGATGTTTTTCTGAAATTCTCTTGCTTTTTCCTTGATACAGTGGATGTTGGCAATTTGATCTCTGGTTCCTTTACCTTTTCTAAATCCAGCTTGAACATCTGGAATTTCACAGTTCACATATTGCTGAAGCCTGGCTTGGAGAATTTTGAGCATTACATTGCTAGCATGTGAGATGAGTGCAATTGTGTGGTAGTTTGACCATTCTTTGGCTTTGCCTTTCTTTGGGATTGGAATGAAAACTGTGGTCACTGCTGAGTTTTCCAAATTTGCTGGCATATTGAGTGCAGCAGTTTCACAGCATCAACTTTCAGGATTTGAAATAGCTCAATTGGAATTCCGTCACCTCCACTAGCTTTGTTCGTAGTGATGCTTTCTAAGACCCACTTCACTTCACCTTCCAGGATGTCTGGCTCTAGATGAGTGATCACACCATCGTGATTATCTTGGTCATGAAGATCTTTTTTGTACAGTTCTTCTGTGTATTCTTGCCACCTCTTCTTAATATCTTCTGCTTCTGTTAGGTCCATACCGTTTCTGTCCTTTATCGAGCCCACATTTGCATGAAATGTTTCCTTGGTATCTCTAATTTTCTTGAAGAGATTTCTAGACTTTCCCATTCTGTTGTTTTCCTCTATGTCTTTGCATTGATCGCTGAGGAAGGCTTTCTTATCTCTTCTTGCTATTCTTTCAAACTCTGCATTCAGATGATTATATGTTTCCATTTTTCCTTTGCTTTTCACTTCTCTTCTTTTCACGGCTATTTGTAACACCTCCTCACACAGCCAGTTTGCTTTTTTGCATGTCTTTTCCTTGGGGATGGTCTTGATCCCTGTCTCCTGTACAATGTCATGAACCTCTGTCCATAGTTCATCAGGCACTGTATCTATCAGATCTAACCCCTTAAATCTATTTCTCACTTCCACTGTATAATCATAAGGAATTTGATTTAGGTCATACCTGAATGGTCTAGTGGTTTTTGCTACTTTTTTCAATTTAAGTCTGAATTTGGCAGTAAGGATTCATGATCTGAGCCACAGTCAGCTCCTGGTCTTGTTTTTGTTGACTGTATTGAGCTTCTCCATCTTTGTCTGCAAAGAATATAATCAATCTGATTTCGGTGTTGACCATCTGGTGATATCCATGTGTAGAGTCTTCTCTTGTGTTGTTGGAAGAGGATGTTTGCTATGATCAGTACGTTCTCTTGGCAAAACTCTATTAGCCTTTGCCCTGCTCATCCTCTACTCCAAGGCCAGATTTGCCTGTTACTCCAGGTGTTTCTTAACTTCCTACTTTTGCATTCCAGTCCCCTATAATGAAAAGGACATCTTTTTGGGGTGTTAGTTCTAGAAGGTCTTGTAGGTATTCATAGAACCGTTCAACTTCAGCTTCTTCAGCATGACTGGTCGGGGCATAGACTTGGATAACTGTGATATCAAATGGTTTGCCTTGGAAATGAACAGAGATCATTCTGTTGTTTTTGAGATTGCATCCAAATACTGCATTTCAGACTCTTTTGTTGACCATGATGGCTACTCCATTTCTTCTAAGGGATTCCTGCCCACAGTAGTAGATATAATGGTTATCTGAGTTAAATTCACCCATTCCAGTCCAGTTCATTTGCTGATTCCTAGAATGTCTATGTTCACTCTTTTCATCCCCTGTTTGACCACTTCCAATTTGCCTTGATTCATGGACCTGACATTCAGAAAACAAAGATCATGGCATCCGGTCCCATCACTCCATGGGAAAAAGATAGAGAAACAGTGGAAACAGTGTCAGACTTTATTTTGGGGGGCTCCAAAATCACTGCAGATGGTGATTGCAGCTATGAAATTAAAAGATGCTTACTCCTTGGAAGGAAAGTTATGACCAACCTAGACAGCATATTAAAAAGCAGAGACATTACTTTGCTGACTAAGGTCTGTCTAGTCAAGGCTATGGTTTTTCCAGTGGTCATGTATGGATGTGAGTTGGACTGTGAAGAAGGCTGAGCGCCAAAGAATTGATGCTTTTGAACTGTGGTGTTGGAGAAGACTCTTGAGAGTCCCTTGGACTGCAAAGAGATCCAACCAGTCCATTCTGAAGGAGATCAGCCCTGGGATTTCTTTGGAAGGAATGATGCTAAAGCTGAAACTCCAGTACTTTGGCCACCTCATGCGAAGAGTTGACTCATTGGGAAAGACTCTGATGCTGGGAGGGATTGGGGGCAGCAGGAGAAGGGGACGACCGAGGATGAGATGGCTGGATGGCATCACTGACTCGATGGACGCGAGTCTGAGTGAACTCCGGGAGATGGTGATGGACAGGGAGGCCTGGCATGCTGCGATTCATGGGGTCGCAAAGAGTCAGACATGACGGAGTGACTGAACTGAACTGAACTGAACTGAACTGATATTCCAGGTTCATATGCAATATTGCTCTTTACAGCATTGGACCTTGCTTCTGTCAGCAGTCACATCCACAACTGGGTATTGTTTTTGTTTTGGCTCCATCCCTTCATTCTTTCTGGAGTTATTTCTCCACTGATCTCCAGTAGCATATTGGGCATCTACTGACCTGGGGAGTTCCTCTTTCAGTATCCTATCATTTTGCCTTTTCATACTGTTCATGGAGTTCTCAAGGCAAGAATACTGAAGTGGTTTGCCATTCCCTTCTCCAGTGGACCACATTCTGTCAGACCTCTTCACCATGACCCATCCGTCTTGGGTGGCCCCACATGGCATGGCTTCGTTTGATTGAGTCAGACAAGGCTGTGGTCCATGTGATCAGATTGGCTAGTTTTCTGTGATTATGGTTTCAGTGTGTCTGCCCTCTGATGCCTCTCGCAACACCTACCGTCTTACTTGGGTTTCTCTTACCCTGGACATGGGGTATCTCTTCATGGCTGCTCCAGCAAAGCCCAGCCTCTGCTCCTTACCTTGGACAAGGGTTATCTCCTCACGGCCGGCCCTCCTGACCTTGAACGTGGAATAGCTCCTCTCGGCCCTCCTGCGATTGAAGAGATTCAAATCCCGGTTCATGGACTGAGGACAAGTGAAAAGAAGGGCAGGGTGAAAACAGGGGCAGCAGTGACAGCCAGGAATTTTCTATAAGCTCACATCAAAGAAATTCCTCAGCAGCATACTCTGTTAGAGCTTTTTCTGGCTGTATTGAAGTTGGTCTTTCTTGTCTTCATTTATGAGTGCAAAAGTCCTTTCTTTTTCTCCTTGGCTAGTCTTTTCTGAATCTTTTTCTCATCTTTTTAATCACATAAATACATACACGTTGAAACTAAGACAGTGTTGTAAATCAACTATATTTAAATTGAAAAAAATACATGTATAAAACATAGATGCATAACTATATAAATGTAGGAATAACAAAAATAAAGTATTCATGCTTTATAATCTGCTCCTTAAAACCCCAAACAAGTTATTTGTAAACATCTTTCAATATTATATGTCTATAAATTACATTTAATGGCTTAATATCTTGAAGAAGATGTTCTTATTGCTCCTTGCTGTTCTCTGGAATTCTGCATTCATTGGGTGTATCTTTCCCTTTTTCCCTTGCTTTTCACTTCTCTTCTTTCCTCAGTTATTTGAAAGGCCTCCTCAGACAACCACTTTGCCTTCTTGCATTTCTTTTTCTTTGGGATGGTTTTGGTCACTGCCTCCTCTGCAGTGTTACAAACCTCTGCCCAGTTCTTCAGGCACTCTGTCTACCAGATCTAATCCCTTGAATCTATTCGTCACCTCCACTGTATAATCACAAGGGATTTGATTTAGGTCATACCTGAATGGCCTAGTGGTTTTCCCTGCTTTATAAAATGACAACAAAACTGCCAGCTAACATTTTCTGGAATAATTTCTTGCTATATAGTTACCTAGGAATATATCAAGCACTGTGCCAAATAATAATACCAGAAGGCAATTACTATAATTATACCCATTTACAGGTGAGGAAATGGAGGCTTAAGGAACTTAATTTTCAAAAGGGCACATAATTCTTGACTGACAAAGCCAGGACTTTAAAGCATTCTAATTTCAGACCCTACATACGTAACAATTATGCTGTGATTTATTTAACTGCATTCTTATTGTTGAACATTTGGGATTATTTTAACAAAAAATTATATTGTTTAATCTTTACATACATACATAATGGTATTGTTGACTAGCTTTGCCTTATATCAGTTCTAATATGTTTGAAGAACGTGGTATTCTGCAGACTTACTTAATTTTCATTATGTGTTATAATTTTTTAATTTGATTTCCTGAGTTTCCATGATGCTGGGGGAAGGGGCCCACCTTCTTCAGGTGCTTTAGTCAAGACCAGCCCTCTTGCTTACCAAGCCCTTGCCTTTGGCCTCTAAAAGTAAGCCCTGCTGCTGCTGCTGCTGCTAAGTCGCTTCAGTTGTGTCCGACTCTGTGCGACCCCATAGACAGCAGCCCACCAGGCTCCCCCATCCCTGGAATTCTCCCAGCAAGAACACTGGAGTGGGTTGCCATTTCCTTCTCCAGTGCAGGAAAGTGAAAAGTGAAAGTGAAGTCGCTCAGTCGTGTCCGACTCTTAGTGACCCCATGGACTGTAGCCTACCAGGCTCCTCCGTCCATGAGATTTTCCAGGCAAAAGTACTGGGGTGGGGTGCCGTTGCCTTCTCCGAAAAGTAAGCCCTAGGTGCTGGTTATAAACAGATACTGAGTGTGGTCTTTTCCTGTACCCTCATTTGCTCCCAAATTGCTTTCACTGTCTCCTAGATTCCAGACTCTGTCAAATCATAGGCTGACTTAGTCCCACCCCATCCCTCCCAAGCTGTGACATTCTTCCAGCTATGGGTGATATCTTTCCTGAACGATCTCTGTTGGGCTTGATCTCCAGCTTAGTCTCAGCATGTGAAGATAGTCCATTCTAAAGACCATTTCCAGTCCCAAACCCTCCAACAGATACTTAACAAGGTAGGGCTCTCCTCTGCTTTGGCCTCAAGCTCCTACAGTGTTGTTCATAGGAAGGAATTTGTCAGGTGTGGTCTTATTATTTTCTCTTGCTTTACAGTTCATCTGGGAATATTCCTTCCATCTGCTAGTTAGTTTTCTTCATTGCATCTTCAAAGATGCTCTCTAGCATGTCTTCCGGAGAAGGCAATGGCACCCTACTCCAGTACTCTTGCCTGGAAAATCCCATGGACAGAGGAGCCTGGTGGGCTGCAGTCCATGGGGTCACTAAGAGTCAGACACGACTGAGCGACTTCACTTTCATTTTTCACTTTCATGCATTGGAGAAGGAAATGGCAACCCACTCCAATGTTCTTGCCTGGAGAATCCCAGGGACAGGGGAGCCTGGTGGGCTGCCGTCTGTGGGGCTGCAGAAAGTCAGACATGACTGAAGCAACTTAGCAGCAGCAGCAGCAGCAGCAGCATGTCCTCCAACCCACCTTCAGCTGCTTTCCCTATCTACTACTGGAGTGCTCCCTACCCTGTCTTCTGGTTTACACTCACGACTCGGGTGACAGTTCCATGAACTGTCCAAGCAGCAAAACCACATTGATATAGAACCAGAGAAATGGCTTCTTAACCATGAGGCATTAGTTCTCTCTTTGGCTAGACTTCTGATTGTGGAATTATAGGCTTTTGCGGGCATGGAGGGAGGGGCTAGATTTTGAGTGGCTAGGGGAGCTTTCTTTTGCTTTCTTCCAAAGGTAATCTAGGCTTGGGAACTGTCTTGAATGTGGTGCACACAAGAGCAGCCATGGATCCCTGATAAGCCTGGGTCTGATTCTGTATTCCATAACCCACTGTGCGTTTGTGTGGCCACCTGATTCCTTAACTTCTTTAAGCCTGATTTCCTCATCTGAAAGGGAGAATATCTGCTCCACAAGCTTATTGTGAAGATTGGATTTCCAGAAAATGTGTCACTCCTTTGACTTCCCACAGCTTGCCACACACTAAGCACTTAGTGTTTTCTTCATTAAAGGATTCTCAGGTGGGAGGGATCAAAGAGACAATTTGTGTTCTCACTGTTCCAAAAGCTTCCATGTGGGAAAGACAAGCTGGGAGTGGCCTGGCCAGGCCATTGAGAGCTTCTCCCAGGGAGTGCAACAGCCCTAAGACAAAAGTTGCGCCTGCCCTTGGACCGGGAGTTCTTATTCTGGGTTCATGGGTAGGCTTTGTTGGAGGCCTGTCCAGCTCCTATGTGCATGCATGCTCAGTCATGTCTGACTGTTTGCAAGCCTGTGGTGGGCTACACCCACCAGGCTCCTTGGATTCTTTACCACTGAGCCACCTGGGAAGCCTGTTCAGCTCCTATAATCACAGGAAAATTTTGTGGTTGTATGCATATGTGCAGTTGTAGCAGGGGCAAAGGTCTGTGGCTTTTCTCAGATTCTTAAAGGGGTCGTTGACTCCAGGGAGGCTAGGAACTGCTGCTTAAGAGGTACCTTTGGCTTCTGCATCTTCTTTCTCCATCAGGCTGCAGTGGGCAGGGCGGGAATGGATCTTGGGGCCTCAGCTAGACTCAGGGAGTCTATGGAAGTGTGATGGATCAGTGCTAGGAGAGAGTCAGGGGCAGGGTGCCAGGGGTCAGGGCAAAGCAGTAGGATGGACTTAAGCTAAAAAGAGCCTGAGAAGCCAGAGGCAGGGGGACTTTGTAGTCAAGTCCAGGCTGCCTGTGTGGCGAAGCTGAATGGGAAGCTCAGGTAGTGTCTGGCATTCACTCTTGTTGCTTCCAGGCTGTGCTTCTTCCCATTTCCCTTCTTCTCTGCTTTTCTTGCACCAGGAGTCCTACACCAAGAGTTAGAAGTTCAGAGCTCATTTCCTTCTCCTTCTCACACCCCCAACCCACCCCAAAATGCAGAAACATCATTTCCAGTGCTGTAGATTTCAGCCTCCTTGGATCTTACATCCTAAGAAATTTGTGTTGAATGGCTCACATTCTACTATCCCTGGAGTCTGTGGAGTTTATATGAGCTCCCACCAGAGTGACCAGCTGCTTTCTGTTTCCACTCTGGAGAGGGCAAAAAGAAATACACAGATACTACAATAAGAATTGATGTTTTGCATTATTTATTTGAATATTTTTTATTAAGACCTTACCATGTACCAGGCATCATGCTAGATGCTGCAGATACAATATTGAATTATACACAGTCCTTTTTTCTTGAGAAGTGAAGGGTCTTGTATGGAAGTCAGAACAGTGGCCAGGCAATTGCCATGCAGGGATAGAAGTGCTCTGCTGGAGGAGTACGTGGCTAGCCTGAGCAATGCCGAGCCTGTGCAGCAACCTGCAGTGGGGGGTAGTCGCAGACATGCCAGGGAACTCCAAGATCGGTCTCTGCAGTTTGAGGCAGGTGGAGTGAGGGCCATGGAGCAGATGACCCCTGGAAGACATCTTCTATTCATGGATTTGTGTTTTAAAACCTCTTTTGGGTGAGTTTTGGGAGAGTGAGATGCACATTCTGTTGGCAAGAGTGAGAGGTTCCTGATCTTTTCCAACCTTTTATGGTATTTTCCAGATTCCCTATGACCTGTCTTCTCCTTTTGCAGTAATCTCCATTTTAAAAGGGGAAAGGATCGTCATAAACAGGAAGGGTGCGGGGATTACAGCAGTAGCAGAAATAGGCATGCAGTATAAGATGACCAATGGTGTAAAGAAAAGAGCGCTGATTTGAAACTAGAAATCTGGGTTCAGAATCTGTTTCTCCCTCTTGTAAGCCATGGACACTTGGCATTAGCCTTTCCTTCTTTATCTTTAAAAGTGGGATAGGTTATCCGTGCCCTGGGGAATTGTAGTGAGGAATACATGTAAAAGTGACTCAGCATGTTCAGTGGAAGGGGGCACATTTGGGAACCTAAGAGGCTTTTCTGAGCCTTGGGTAAATTTTTTCACACCTTCCCCATTTGAGAGGACAGACAGTCAAGAGGCACCCCACATCATCCCTTCTAGGAGGGTGTGAGTGTCTTTTTGATTTGGGAATCTGTATGAATGGCACAAATACTGCAGCCGGTACACCTAACATCTATTCCAAAGACCTTCTCCCTTTTCTTTGTTTATTATGAAGGGTGGAGAGTGAAATACTTACATTTCCAGCTTCCTTTGCCACTAGGGGAGACTGTGTGACATGATTCTTTTGATATGTAGGCACAAGTCAATGGGAAGGCCTTCTCTTCTCAAGTAAAGATAAAAACACCCAAAGAGAAAGCTGTTTGCTTTTCACCCTTCTTCCTTCCTGGAATGGGATCAAGATGCCAGGAGGTGTTGTGCCCATCTTGTGACTGAGAGAAAGCCATGTGCAGAGATGGTGGATCAAGAATATAGACACCGTTGAAGCAGCTCCAGATTGCCAGCTCCAGACTTCTTGTTTCTTGAGACATATAAGCACCTTACTTGTATAAGTAGGGTTTTCCGTTGCTCTCAAACACAATCCTGACCAATGCAGGATTGTGAGGTCTGGGGAGTCCCAGCTGAATTGGGGCTCAGAGGGTGGTGGAGACATTGCATGCTGCAAGTCGTCCTTCATAGCGGGGAGAGCAGTGGCTTTCCTTGACTCGGCTGGCTGAGCTCCTGCTCACGCCAGGTCTTGACACTCCCCACGGAAGACTGGAACCTTGTGTGTTTTCCTTCTTAACAGGCATTGCTAGTTCTCAGAACTTTTCTCTTCCTGGAGGAGAATCCTTAGGGAATAACAAGGATTTAAAATGCCATCCTCATCAAAAAGTATTCACTCAGTCCTGGTGTATGTCTCTGCTGGGGTCTGTACAGTTTGATGGGTATGGTTTCTGTTCTCCCAAAGCTCCTGGTGGGAAGGGAGAAGTCTAGAGGTGCCATTGGGAACCCCAGATCTGATGGAGAACTTTAAACATAAACAAGTGGTGGACTTGGGAATGTTTACTTTTGGAGAACGTTTACCTTTTAAGGATATGTAAACTAATTTGACTACGCCAAAGCCTTTGACTGTGTGGATCACAATAAACTGTGGAAAATTCTGAAAGAGATGGGAATACTAGACCACCTGACCTGCCTTTTGAGAAACCTGTATGCAGGTCAGGAAACAACAGTTAGAACTGGACATGGAACAACAGGCTGGTTCCAAATAGGAAAAGTAGTATGTCAAAGCTGTATACTGTCACCCTGCTTATTTAACTTATATGCAGAGTACATCATGAGAAACGTTGGGCTGGAAGAAGCACAAGCTGGAATGAAGATTGCTGGGAGAAATATCAATAACCTCAGATATGCAGATGACAACATCCTTACGGCAGAAAGTGAAGAGGAACTAAAGAGCCTCTTGATGAAAGTGAAAGTGGAGAGTGAAAAAGTTGGCTTAAAGCTCAACATTCAGAAAACGAAGATCATGGCATCTGGTCCCATCACTTCATGGGAAATAGATGGGGAAACAGTGTCAGACTTTATTTTTTGGGGCTCTAAAATCACTGCAGATGGTGATTGCAGCCATGAAATTAAAAGACGCTTACTCCTTGGAAGGAAAGTTATGACCAAACTAGATAGCATATTCAAAAGCAGAGACACTACTTTGCCAACAAAGGTCCATCTAGTCAAGGCTATGATTTTTTCCAGTGGTCATGTATGGATGTGAGAGTTGGACTGTGAAGAAAGCTGAGTGCTGAAGAATTGATACTTTTGAACTGTGGTGTTGGAGAAAACTCTTGAGAGTCCCTTGGACTGAAAGGAGATCCAACCAGTCCATTCTAAAGGAGATGTTCTTTGGAAAGAGTGATGCTAAAGCTGAAACTCCAGTACTTTGGCCACCTCATGCGAAGAGTTGACTCATTGGAAAAGACTCTGATGCTGGGAGGGATTGGGGGCAGGAGAAGGGGACGACAGAGGATGAGATGGCTGGATGGCATCACCAACTCGATGGATATGAGTTTGGGTGAACTCCGGGAGTTGGTGATCCTGGTGGGCTGCAGTCCATGGGGTCGCTGAGAGTTGGACACAACTCAGTGACTTCACTTTCACTTTTCACTTTTCACTTTTATGCATTGGAGAAGGAAATGGCAACCCACTCCAGTGTTCTTGCCTGGAGAATCCCAGGGACGGCGGAGCCTGGTGGGCTGCTGTCTGTGGGGTCGCACAGAGTCGGACACAACTGTAGCGACTTAGCAGCAGCAGCAGCAGCAGCAGGGAGGCCTGGTGTGCTGCAATTCATGGATTGCAAAGAGTCGGACACGACTGAGCAACTGAACTGAAATTAATTTGGTATGAATTAGATCCGTAAACGTAGCCATGGGAGTTACTCCATGATGTGGCTCCCATCTTAGGAAGAAGTGGCTTTTACTTGGGCTCTCTCCTCATCTTTAGTTAGACTTGGTCTTTGGAGTTATGAGCAGGAGCTGCTGGAAATGAGGATGACCCAGTCAGCAGGCTAGGGCCATCTGGGCATTTTCTGTCACTCCTCACCCTGTCACCCCTCCCCACCTCCTACCTCCCTTCACTTGATGAGGGGATGGGGTGGATGAAGAGAAAATATGGTGTCTTCAGAGCTAACTCAAGTTGGAAGTGTGAAATCCCATGTGTTTGGTGTACTTCATTTACATGGAAGTGACTTCGAAAATTTAAATTAGAAGTCAGCATAAAGATCTAGAATTTTCTTTCCTGTGTTGATAAGTAACAGCCACTCCACCCTACTCTTTTAATAAAGTTTGGGTATCCTAGTTTTTTAGAACCCTTTCTCCTCCTCTTTGTCTCTCTCCTTCACTTCTATTCAGGTTGCGTTCTTACAAACTCATCCAACCTTTTCCTCTTCCCAAGTCTGCCTTCTCCAACATGTGGCCTTTGTCCTTCTCTCCTGTGATGATCTCTTAAAACAAGTACAAACTAGGGTCCTTCCCTCCTAATTTTGCATCATCCCTTTTTTTTTATTCAAGACATGCCTGTTTTCCTCTGTAGTAGGGAACAAAGTATCCTTCCCTTAATTCCTGAGACTCTTCCAGAGTCTCTGGTGCTCTCAAGCTGCTGTGGTCCTCTATGACTGTCCTGCTGCTCCTGGCTGGCCCCAGCTGGTTCCCATTGGGTTGTGGCAGCTGGCAGCGTAGGTGAGAAGCATTCTCCACTCTTAGCTTTGCTTGTTTACTATACCCCCCGACATGTCCTAGTGGTGGCTTGAGTTCCATGAATGTTTTATGTGCTGCCCTCAGGAACCTTGGTTGCAGTACTCAGGGGAAGCTTCCTATCCTCCCTCCTCCTCACTGCAGAGCTCTGGGGCTGGAGAGATCATTTTGTCTCCCAGAAACTTGGTGTCATCTGTCGTCAAGTCTCCAATTAGCAGAAGCTCGGTGCAGCAGTCTGGGAGTACCAACCATCTCCCTGACACAGGAGGGAGGGAGAGCTCCCAGGGACAGTGACAACTGTCTTGTTCTCCCTGAGCTGTCTGGCGCTTAATGTTAACCCATTCTCCTGGGCTCTTCATTAGAGCTTTCTGGCCAGGACAGGCTCTTTTTTATTGTGCCCGTTTGTCAGGGCTAGAAACTAAAACCAAGGGAAGCAAGCTTATTCAGGTTCATGCAGAGTTGAAAGCAGAGCCACGTGAAAGGGGCTCTCTTGATTTTTGGCCTGTGCAGTGATGAACTTTCTCTGTCATCTTCAGAAGATATTCTGAGCCTGCTGTAGGGTGCTGCAGGAGAGGGAGGTTGGAAGCACCCAGGCAACAGCTTCTAAAGCTTTGGCAATGGATAATGGTCTCAGTTCTTTATTGACTATGCCAAAGCCTTTGACTGTGTGGACCACAATAAACCGTGGAAAATTCTGAAAGAGATGGGAATACCAGATCACCTGACCTGCCTCTTGAGAAACCTGTATGCAGGCCAGGAAGCAACAGTTAGAACTGGACATGGAACAACAGACTGGTTCCAAATAGGAAAAGGAGTACGTCAAGGCTGGATATTGTCACCCTACTTATTTAACTTCTATGCAGAGTACATCATGAGAAATGCTGGGCTGGAAGAAGCACAAGCTGGAACGAAGATTGCTGGGAGAAATATCAATCACCTCAGATATGCAGATGACACCACCCTTATGGCAGAAAGTGAAGAGGAACTAAAGAGCCTCTTGATGAAAGTGAAAGTGGAGAGTGAAAAAGTTGGCTTAAAGCTCAACATTCAGAAAACAAAGATCATGGCATCTGGTCCCATCACTTCATGGGAAATAGATGGGGAAACAGTGTCAGACTTTATTTTTTGGGGCTCCAAAATCACTGCAGATGGTGATTGCAGCCATGAAATTAAAAGATGCTTACTCCTTGGAAGGAAAGTTATGACCAAACTAGATAGCATATTCAAAAGCAGAGACATTACTTTGCCAGCAAAGGTCCATCTAGTCAAAGCTGTGGTTTTTCCGATAGTCATATACGGATGTGAGAGTTGGACTGTGAAGAAAGCTGAGTGCTGAAGAATTGATGCTTTTGAACTGTGGTGTTGGAGAAAACTCTTGAGAGTCCCTTGGACTGAAAGGAGATCCAACCAGTCCATTCTAAAGATCAGCCCTGAGTGTTCTTTGGAAGGAATGATGCTAAAGCTGAAACTCCAGTACTTTGGCCACCTCACGCAGAGAGTTGACTCATTGGAAAAGACTCTGATGCTGGGAGGGATTGGGGGCAGGAGAAGAAGGGGACGACAGAGGATGAGATGGCTGGATGGTATCACTGACTCGATGGACATGAATTTGAGTGAACTCCGGGAGTTGGTGATGGACAGGGAGGCCTGGTGTGCTGCAATTCATGGGGTCGCAAATGTTCAGACACAACTGAGCAACTGAACTGAACTGAATGTTCCCAAAGCAGGGTAAAAGGAGAAAATAATAATAGAGAAATAGCTAACAATGAATTCCTCTGTGCCAGAAACTGTGATAGGCAGTTGGAGAATGGAAAGCACCTCTCAGTTTTGGCGTGAATCTCCTCATCTCATAGATAAGAATTCTGAAGCCCAGTGAGACTGTCATTCACCCTCCAAACATAGCTGCTGCTGCTAAGTTGCTTCAGTCATGTCTGACTCTGTGCGACCCCATAGACAGCAGCCTACCAGGCTCCCCCGTCCCTGGGATTCTCCAGGCAAGAACACTGGAGTGGGTTGCCATTTCCTTCTCCAATGCATGGAAATGAAAAGTGAAAGTGAAGTCGCTCAGTCATGTGTGACTCTTAGCGATCCTATGGACTGCAGTCTACCAGGCTCCTCCATCCATGGGATTCTCCAGGCAAGAATACTGGAGTGGGGTGCCATTGCCTTCTCCCCAAACATAGCTAATAAGTGGCAATTAGTCTTCATTCCCAGAGTCCAGCTTCATCTGGTGTAACCTCTTCAAAAACTGGAATTCACTTCAGTCCTTCTGCCCTAAGTGCTTTTCCCTCCCTGGCTTTACTGTGGTTGGTTGGTCAACCTTGTTTAGGTTTCTTGTTAGGATTCTTTAATCCTTAACAAAAATTGTTGCTTTGGTGTTATGCTTTTATGAGTCAGTTTAGTTCTGGCAAACACATATTGAGTTTTTTATATTCCTTGAATCTAAATCTAAATATAGATACCAAAGTCTACGTTTAAATTTTTTTTCAGCCAAATTTGGTGATAAGCCAGGTTTGGGAATAACTCCTCTAGGCCACAAATAAAAACACCAATTTTTTTATTTTTCACATGGGGATTATTTTCCACAGAGGGAGTGTTTACTTAAAAAAAAAAAAAAAAAGTGAATGTGGGCTGAGTGCCCCTAACCACTTTGTAAGCTTCTAACCTCCTTTCCCTAAATACTGTATATATACACATGCTCATCTAATTAAGATACACTTTGATTACAGAAGGTAAACTGTGTGCAGCTGATCAAAGAAAGTATTCCAGTTATTTATCTTTGGCTTTGGAATGCATCATGTGATTTTATCTTCTGCTTTGGATTATGGGTGTTGCTGCATTAATGTGCTAACTGCAGATTTGGGGGTTAATTTTTTTTTAATAATCCCTACTTCAGAAGTGACCCCAAGGGGCTTGTAATACCTCCCTCATCCCTTAGTTCAAAACTAAATCTCTATGATCTTTCTTTCCATAGCATTTCTTCACATTGCCCTATAGTTTAACTGCTTCTCCTCCTAAACTGGCATTGTTCTTTTTAATTCTTGCCAGTTTACTGGGAGAGTTTGTATGGAATTGTTAGAAGCTTGAGCCATGCTGAGGGACTCATACTTCTTCCTTACTGCTTTGTATCTTGGTAACGTTTGCCTTTACTTTTGTTAAGTTTTTGTTTGCAAAATCTTCCATAAGGCCTTTTCCTTCTAATTATTATTCCTGAAATCTCAACAGAACAACAGTGTTGCCTGCCTAACTGGTCCAAATAGAAAGGTGTAGTTAGTGATGGAGGAATGAAAGTCCTGATTGTAGCGTTTGGCTATTTCCAACGTGTAAATACTTCTGTCTGTGGCAGTTTTCAAGCTACCAACCTATTTAACAACCAGCTGGCAAAAATTCTGATGATTACCATTGGCTCTTGGGAACCAGAACAAAAGGCTGTAGCACACCACCAGGTGTATTTAGCTGTTTAAGGAAGCACTCTCATCAGTTACAGGTTTTGCATAAATGAAAATTGTTCTTCCTAGTTACCAATTGTGTGACCTTGGCCAAAGCATTTTATAACTTCTATGAATCTCAGTTTCCACATCTGCAAAATGAGATAATGACATTTATATCAGGAAAGAATATAAGGGAATCTAATTAGGTGATTGCTATAATCATGTATATGTAATATTATATAATTATTACATATGGATATGGCGTATGTTAGGTGTGAAGCAAGTGATGATTCCCCTCTCTGATAGGATGGGGACAAAGTTGAGAATAGAGGAAGATTTGAACTTTGCTTCCAGATGGAAACACCTGCTGGTGCTTGGCCATGCAGCTAGAGCCAGGCTGGGTGAGAGGCATGGTCAAGGATTTAGATTTGGGAATAAAAGCAGCCACAGTGCTTTGTGTTAATATCTATCTTTGAAATTTACCTGATATTTTCACATGTGTTTGTCAGGGGCATGGGAATGGATCCGCTCTTTCAGAGAGGAGAATAGAGAGCCCAGCTAACTACTGAGTCCTAAGTAGTTCTGCTGCTCCTGCTGCTGCTGCTAAGTCGCTTCAGTCGTGTCCGACTCTGTGCGACCCCATAGACGGCAGCCCACCAGGCTCCCCCGTCCCTGGGATACTCCCGGCAAGAACACTGGAGTGGGCTGCCATTTCCTTCTCCAATACGTGAAAGTGAAGGTGCTCAGTCGTGTCCAACTTCGCAACCCCATGGACTGCAGCTTACCAGGCTCCTCCATCCATGGGATTTTCCAGGCAAGAGTACTGGAGTGGGGTGCCATTGCCTTCTCCAAAGTAGTTCTAAGTCCCCTTCAATTATTCTTTTTTTATATTTATTTTTCTCCTTCTCTTTGAAGTTCTCCCACAGTTTTGGTACCCACATCACTGCCATATCCTTATTGCTTTTAAATGAGACCTGTCTACTCCTTACACATGAACACTAGACAGAGATTTTGGAATGGAGAAAGTAATTTCTTCAGCCTGCATAGTTTACCATCACCATGTTTCACCCCAAATTATGTCAACAGCATTGGTGTTCTCTGCTAACGGTCAGCATATGTTGCCTACTAAAATAATCTACAAGTATCAGGGGCAGTGTAATAGAAGCTTATTTCTTGCTCATATCATAGTTCACTCCAGATGTTCAATTTCTCTTCAGTGACTCTGCCATTTCTTAGAGTCCTCTAGTGGAACTCTGCTTTCAGCCTTCAGAAGAGGGGGGAGAGAGTAGAGGACACGTGTGTGGGATGACTTTATGGCCTAGTCCTGGAAATGGCACATAACTCTTCTGCCCACATTTCATTGGCTAGAGCTCAGTCACATGACTGCTCTGAAATGCAAGGGAGAGTGGAAAAAATAAGAACTGTGTCCTCCAGAAGAGGAGGGAATGGGTTTGGTGGGCATCTGGCCAGTCTCTGGCCTGTCCTTACAGGACTTGGTGGAAATAGTTGCCACCGTGGAGCTAGGACAACCGAGGTCACTGAAGAAGACTTCTTATGCTTAGCCTCTTGACCCTGAGGGTCTTTCATCACTTGTAGACTCTGGTAACACCCCCTCCCAGGATTGCCCTAATCTCCTTCCCCTACCTTGGATGGTAGATGGTGGTGCTGGCCTGAAAGAAACTTTCTTTTGTGACGCTTAAGGAAATGGCAACCCACTCCAGTATTTTTGCCTGGAAAATCCCATGGGCACAGGATCCTGGCAGGCTATAGTCCATGGGGTCGCAAAGAGCTGGACACAATTGAGCAATGAAATACATGGGATCCAGTGGAGCATCACAAAAGAAAGTTTCTTTCAGGCCAGCACCACCATCCACCATCCAAGGTAGGGGAAGGAGATTAGGGCAATCCTGGGAGGAGGTGTCACCAGAGTCTACAAGTGGTGAGAGACCCTCAGGGTCAAGGGAGTGTGTGGTCCTGCCCTGTGGGGCAATCTGTCCACTCCTGGCAGGCTCCCAGACAGTGACTTGGGAGCACAGGGCTAAGACATTTCCCTCTGGCCTGCTCCAGTTGAGGGGCATGGCAAGAGATGAGCAAGGCTCTCATCAGTCAGGTGGAGCTTTGGATCACAATGCTAGCTGCAGGGTACTAATTGCAGTGCTCAGCAGGAAACCGAGGCAGAGGCTCAGCAGTCTGACTGTCTTCTGACTCTCTAGAAACTCAGGCACTGGAGGCTCAACCCAGATACATCAAAACTGTGTGTCTAAGGCTGCAGATGCTTCAAATGTGCCTTGACCCAGAGTGCTCAGGAACTAGATGAGATAGATCCACATAATTTGAGGTTTTGTGCACAGTCATTGGAATGGGATAGACCTGAATTCAAATTCTGATTTCATCCTTTCCTAGCCCTATAACTTTGTATGTTTTCAGTTTTTTTTTTAAAATTTATTGGAGTATAGTTTATTTACAATGCTGTATTTCAGGTGTACAGCAAAGTGATTCAGTTATACATACACAGTTATTATTTTCAGATTCTTTTCTCATACAGGTTTTATTCACAGAATATTGAATAGAGTTCACTATGCTCTAGTCCTGTAACTTTGGGTAAATCATTTTATTTCACTCACTTTTAGTTTTCATCCATAAAATGCAGAAATAATATATATCTCATAGGGTAGTTGTGAGACTTCACATCAGGTATGAAAGGCACTTAGGGCTTCCACCCCTAGGTGTGTTAGTCACTCAGTCATGTCTGACTCTTTTGCGACCCCATGGACTGTAGCCCACCAGGCTCCCCTGTCCATGGGATTTCCCAGCCAAGAATACTGGAGTGGGTTGCCATTTCCTTCTCCAGGGGATCTTCCTGACCCAGGGATTGAACACAGGTCTCCAGTAGCCTTTAATCCTTGTAGCGAACATTTACTGCCAAGTCCCACAAAGCAGCAAGAACAGAATAGTCATGAGGACTTGCAAAAGCAGGAGCTGAAATTTGGGCTCTTGTGATGCTTGATTTACAAAGCATGTATTTTGTGAGGTAGTCTATCACCACAGAGGTGGAGGTGCCTTGGCTATGCCCGCTGGTTTCACCAGCTGGGCTTTCCATAGAGTGGCTGACTGTGGAGCTGGGCACATGCTTCCCCCTAGTTGGGTGCCTTTAAAATGGAAAGTAGGACTGTTAAGTCAGCCCACATCCTGGCTACTCAGTTTCTTTGGCATTTTCCACTTCCCAGCTTGAGGGTCCGCCCTAGCTCCTGGCAGCCTGCAACATAATTATCACACATTGTCTTTTCACACATATGTAACTAGAAGAACAAAGATTCCTGAAAAGGTAGGAAGGGGCTTTTCCTGTACTGGCACTCAATTCCCAATGGTTGGAAGTTTAAACGTAGGTTGTTTTGACCTTGAGCTTCAAGTGACTATGAAATCTTGAGGACTGCCCACACTTTGGAAAGAGATTGGCCTTCACTTTAAGATGAGCAGCATGAATTATGAAAGGAAAGGGACTTCTCCGAGGAGCTAGATGTTTAAAGGCCTTATACAAAAATTTAAAGTCAAGTCAGGTAACAAAATTAAAGCTAGCAGGAGACAAGCTTGAGAACAGTATAGAGAAGGGTTTTGGTTTTCTTCTTGGAAAAGGTGAATTATCTTAAAGGGAAATGGGGAAGGCAAGGGTCAAGGCTGTCATCCTGCTCCCACTGTATCCAGCCAAAGAAGATATAGTTCAGACTGGAAAATGCACAACAGATTATCCACGTAAGAACTGACGGCCAATAAAGGTGAGGGCATAATACAAACCCCAAGCTATTGCAATGATCTTAGCCAAAATATCTGCCATTGATGCACCATCAGGACTTTGTAGACATTGTCTCTGTGTGAGATTGGTGTTATTAGCCTCGTTTTACATATGAATCCACAAGACAGAGGAATTAAGCCTGCAGGGTTTCCGGAGCTAAGGGGATTAGAACCCCCTGCACTCCTGCTCTGTCCACCTCCCCACACTGCTTTGAGAATGCTCTGTATCTCAGTCTTGAATAAATTGCATCCTGGAGCACTGAAGGAACTTGCCTATGTCATCACAGGCAAATCACTAAGAAATCAACGTATAAAAATGGGAAATGCCTAGGATGTAAAAAGATGGGAATTGCCAGATTCAGGCAGTTATAGATGGGCAAGCTTGATTTTATTACCTGGCAAAATTTTATCCTAGCTTTTACACTGATTGGCTGTATGTGAAGTGAAAGTGATAATTGCTCAGTTGTGTCGGACTCTTTGCCAACCCCGTGGACTGAATCCCACCAGGCTCCTCTGTCCATGGAATTCTCCAGGCAAGTGTACTGGAGTGGGTAGCCATTCCCTTCTCCAAGGGATCTTCCTGACCCAGGGATTGAATCCAGGTCTCCCACGTTGTAGACAGATTGTTTACCGTCTAAGCCACTCGGACTGGCTTAAATGACATATCCCCTCTCTGGGCGTTAGATTCTTTGTAAAGTATATGCTTGTGATACATTGTCTTTAAGGTCCCTTCTAGTTCTAAGTATTTTACTCTAATAAGTTCCTTTAATGTATCCTGACAGTTTCAGTGTTTCAGCCCTGTCTCCATCAGACACTTGTTTTCACTTTGCATCAAATGCTCCAGCCTTGTTCAAAGGGTAAAAGGTTAAAAAGGTGGAATTTGGAGTGAAATAGTTATAGGTTCATATCTCACCTTTCTTATGGACTAGTTGGAGGATCTTAAGCAAATGATGTAAACCCTCTGTACATCAATCATCTCTTCTGTAAAATGCTGATCTTTCATATAAGATCATACATTTCTATCTCATAGGGTTGTTTTTGAGTTAAATAAAGATAATATCTAAAACACTTAGCTTAGTGCCTAGAGTATAATAAGTACCCAGTAATGTAATAAGTACTTTCCCATGTTTAATTATGAGATTCCCCTTTACTGTCACATTTTGCCATCTCTCAGATTAGCAGGCAGTTGCAATAGTTTCTTCTTTCTTAGTGGTATATAAACTAATGATGCATTTTAATTAATTAAATATGGTATTTTCCTAGGATGATTTTCACCCTTAGGTTCTCACTTTCCCCCTGGGATGCCTGCTTCTCTATCTTCTTGCACACCATTATCTCTTCTACAACAAACAGAATTAGGCACAGGACAGCTCGGGAAGGACTGGCCTCAGTCGTCATCTTGCCTGGCTTGTTCATTATACTGGTGTTCAAAATGAAGGTCAGAAAGGGGAAGAGACTGAAAAAGCCACAAGCAAACTCAGATCTTCAGATTCTCAGTCCAGTTTCCTTCCATGTCAGAAGCATTATAGCATAAAACAATAATATAATTATGATTCAATTACTCTATACATACCTGGATCCAAGTCAAATGGGGAACAATTCCAAATCCAAATCTACATACGGATTTTGATGGGTAGACTTTAATCCTAGAACTCCAAAGCTGAACTTATTAGATTAACTGTTCTTCCCATTTGCACAAATACACAATCATAAAACTTTAGAGTGGAAGGGAAGATTTTTTCTCATGGGAAAACTGTAATGTTCTCACCTTTGCAGTAGCCTGAATTTGCAAGGCATGCTTTCTGTAGGCAGCTTATTTCTTCCCACTTATTGTATCTTAGGAGCTGACAGTACATGAATGACAGTGTCTTAAATTGTGAATCATTTCTGCAGTTTGTCTGCTTCGAGGTTTGTATAGCTGAGTCCATTGACGCATCAGTCACATAGTTCAGACACTTCATTCATTCATTCATCCACTCCAGCACCTAGCGTTTACTCCTTCAGTTCAGTTCAGTCGCTCAGTCGTGTCTGACTCTTTGCGACCCCATGAATCACAGCACGCCAAGTCTCCCTGTTCATCACCAACTCCTGGAGTTCACTCAGACTTGCGTTCATCGAGTCACTGATACCATCCAGCCATCTCATCCTCTGTCGTCCCCTTCTTCTCCTGCCCCCAATCCCTCCCAGCATCAGAGTCTTTTCCAGTGACTCAACACTTCGCATGAGGTGGGCAAAGTACTGGAGTTTCAGCTTTAGCATCATTCCTTCCAAAGAAATCCCAGGGCTGATCTCCTTCAGAATGGACTGGTTGGATCTCCTTGCAGTCCAAGGGACTCTCAAGAGTCTTCTCCAACACCACAGTTCAAAAGCATCAATTCTTCAGCGCTCAGCCTTCTTCACAGTCCAACTCTCACACCCATACATGACCACTGGAAAAACCATAGCCTTGACTAGACAGACCTTAGTCAGCAAAGTAATGTCTGTGCTTTTGAATATGCTATCTAGTTTGGTCATAACTTTTCTTCGAAGGAGTAAGCATCTTTTAATTTCATAGCTGCAATCACCATCTGCAGTGATTTTGGAGCCCCCCCAAAAATAAAGTCTGACACTGTTTCCACTGTTTCTCCATCTATTTCCCATGGAGTGATGGGACCGGATGCCATGATCTTCGTTTTCTGAATGTTGAGCTTTAAGCCAACTTTTTCACTCTCCTCTTTTACTTTCATCAAGGGGCTTTTTAGTTCCTCTTCACTTTCTTCCATAAGGGTGGTGTCATCTGCATATCTGAGGTTATTGGTATTTCTCCCGGCAATCTTGATTCCAGCTTGTGTTTCTTCCAGTCCAGCGTTTCTCATGATGTACTCTGCATAGAAGTTAAATAAGCAGGGTGACAATATCCAGCCTTGATGTACTCCTTTTCCTATTTGGAACCAGTCTTTAGAACCAGTCAAAAGACATGCACATAAGCTCAGTTAATTTTCACAACAACATTTATGAGGTGGTGCTACTTACGCGCTGCTGATGGTACAGCTGAGGCACAGTGATACTAAGTAACATTTTTTTGAGGTTGAACACTGATGAATCTTCCTCCTGAAAAATGGAGCTAGGGCACTCCAAAGCAAAAGAGAATTCTATTGTTATAAGAAAAAATGTCTTAAAATTGAAATAGCAAAGTAGATTATTAATCGCTACAGTGTGAACTAATAAGAATATTCTCATTGGCTATAGAAAAGAAACTGAATGTTCATTGAGATCTTATTAAGACTAAAGATTAACTGTATCAATTGCCTTAACTGAGCCAGTAGAATTCAGAGTAGATCTTTTCTTTGTCTCATGTATAGTTGGACCTTCAGGTGTTGAAAATATGCAGGGGTAAATCAACTATACTTTAATTTTAAAAAAAGAAAAAAATATCCAGAGGACCTGGTCTTTTTCTACTCTCTGTAAGTAGCTGATGTCTCTCATTTTAATGACTGAAACTTTCTGTAGTAATAATTTTCCTTGTGACCCAAGGAACTCAGCCCAATGCTCTGTGACAACATAGAGGGATGGGATAGGGTGGGAGATAGAAGGGAGGTTCAGGAGGGAGGGGTCCTGTGGCTGATTCATGTTGATGTAGGGCAGAAACCAGCATGATATTGTGAAGCAATTTTTTTCCAATAAAATCTTTTATTTAAAGGATGTCATTACTGGAGGCTGAGCATCCTGAATTTCTAAAACTAATTTTTTTAATTGGCAAAAGTGTTCTTAATCAGGCTTCTACTCCAAATTTTGAATAGAGCAGAACAAGTCAAGCCTGTTTGCAAAGGGGATTTTTTCTTGACAGAATATTCACCCAGTCTTTTAAGAGACTTCTCTCCTTGTCACATGTTGGACTGTGGGCTTACAAAGCTATCGGGCAGGTTGACTTTTCTCTATAGCATGACAGCCTGATTTCTGATATGACCAGTCAACTTTTTGTTGGCTTGATGGAGGGTGATTAAACACTACAAAGTAAGCACACATGCAGGGTTTCAAACTGCCTCTTGAAAATGAGAGGCTAGTGAAGACTTTCCCACTAGGGAACCTGAGGATTTCCCTTCTCCTTTCAGCTTCTTTTTTCCTGCTGCACAGCTGCCTCCCAAAGTGACCGAGGCTCAGAAGCATCTGTGTGAGGCTTGGTGGTTAGTAACTGAGACCTTTGGTACCTATGGGAAAATTTGATCAAGTTTCAA
Organism: Capra hircus; assembly: GCF_001704415.2. NCBI lineage: Eukaryota > Metazoa > Chordata > Mammalia > Artiodactyla > Bovidae > Capra > Capra hircus. The sequence goes on from NC_030808.1 coordinate 68,394,689, forward strand.
AAATTGATCATCTTTTTTTTGAAAAAAGAGGTGAGGAGACAGAAGCCACTTGTTTCTTCCATAGACTCCTGTGCTTAGACCCAGGATGCTCCCTTGGATGGTGATCTGTGTTTCTTGGACTTGTGGTCCATACTGGCTGAGCCCCTTGTTGACTGTATTATGGGCTGTTCTTTCAGTCACTGAGTCATTGGTTAGGGGATATGGAGAGCATTCCTCAGTAGATCTCAAGGGAGTACTTGACACAGACCTTGCCCCAGGGAACTTTTTTCTTATAGGATATCTATCCATCTTCTATCCATCTAAAGGATTGGCACTGTCAGTAGAGCTTTTCTGCAGCGATGATGATATTCTCTATGTTCTCTAATATGACAGCCATTAGCTACATCAAATGTGACTGAGGGACTGAATTTTTAATTTTGTTTAATTAATTGGTATTTAAATAGCCTCATGTAGCTGGTTGAAGAGCAAAGCTCTGAACTGTCATCTACCCATCTTTGCAATCTACTATTAAGCATCGATAGTGGGGATACTCTTCAGGCTGTGTGGTATGGAGCAGAGAATGCTTGACTGGAATTGGGTTTCTCCACTCATCGTGTGGCCTTGAGTGCCTTCTTCTCACTGGATCTCAGTTTCCCTTTCTTGTAAATGAAAGACTGGCAGTCTGTAAGGGCTTTCTCAATATGTCATGCCACTGGTTCTGGCCCTCCAATGGGGTGCTCTAGGACAGGGCACGTTTTGTCACAGACCAGTGCTCTGAGAAGGAATGTTGTTGTCTCTGATAAACCTGCTGCCGGGACCTGTTTGTAGAGCTGCTGGGCACATTTAGGAGCTCTTTCTGGATGAGGGTTATGGGAGAGGGAGGTAAGACGAAGTGATGCTTTACTCTGGGAGACCGGTGAAGATGTGAAGGCCCTGGGATGGTGATCCATTTCTTTATGCCCCTAGAGGTTATAAAGATGCATTCAGTTGTCGGAAGAGGAAGAGGTTGGAAGAGGCGGCAGGACATGACTAGGTCTGGCATTTCATGAAGAACTGAGCCTGACTCTCAGGTTTCACTCATCCACTTGTCCTAGCACAAGTAGGAATTCAGGGATGTGACTTTGGTTATTTTGACAGAGTCCTCCCCCCACACTGGGAACCGTGTTCCCTGAAGGGGATTGGGGGCATAGCCACACAGTTAACCAGTGTCTAGTCCGATGTTTGCCCTGCAAACTGGTGCCTGCCTAGAGCTCAGGGTTCAATCAGCAGTTATGTCCTCACACCTGAGACACTAGAGGGGCAAAGTGGCTAAGCTGATACATCGAGTTGAACCTAGACCATCTGACTCCCAAGTCCGATGCTCTTTCTGCCACCCCATGGGGCCTAAGAGCTCTGTGAGTGGCATAGTCAAGAAGTTCTGGGAAAGGACAAGTCATGAAAAGGTCCTCATCATTTAGCATACAAAAGTGCCAAGAATAGCGCAAGACGTCAGGCTACAGGTGATGGACTCATTCTCACCGTTGTGCTGTCGGAGGGAAGCTGCTGCCGGCCTCTCCCCAAGCCTGTGGGTGATCTTTTACCTTTTTTCTGTGATCCTACCGTGAAGCAGGGACAGGAACCTCACTCCCAACTCTCGGGGATTGGCAGTGACACAGTTAGGAGGATTTCCAGTGAGGAGGCTGCCTGCTTTCCTCTTCTGTGATACTTCACTGACTGTAAAGCATGGGACCACTTCTGAGCATTAGAAATCTCTTGATACTCATGCCTGGTCTGGGGAGTCTTCCTGGAGGAAAGGGGACTGATAGAACAGGTCAGACCTTTTCTAGGGCCCTGCTTCTTTTTCTGGGGATTAACCCCAAAGAACAAGTTACAGAACATGCAGATTAATTAAAAGAGAGACATGGATGAGTAGCATGGATATTAAGAGATCAAGGAAGCAGAGAACTATAAAATCGAGACAAGAGGGAAAAAGGTGGTTTGTTACAGATTTGAGTTTTGGATGTTTCTTCATATGGTCTTCTCATAAATATACAGCTTAAAAATTTTAATATAATACATGTCCACTGAAGAAATGTTGAAAGCTATAGAACAGTATGAAGAAGAAAATGAAATATCATCATAAGCCTCACAACCCGGAAATATAGCCATATTTGGGAACATACCAAATTGATATTTCTGAAGGTAAAAAAAACAGTTGAGCCTCAGCAATTTCATATGATTTAACTTAGTGTTGTATAGTACATGTATCATTAGTATCCTATTTTTTACTTTATGTATTATAACCATTCTTCCATGAAATTGTAAATTACTCAAAAAATAAAAATTTTAATGGCTGATTGGTATTCCGTTTAGAACTCTCCCAAGTTTATCTGACTAGTCCCCTTCTATTGGACATTTAAGCTGTTTGCAGTTTAGGACCATAGTTAAGAGTGCTGCTTGAAACCCCTTGTCCTCAGGTATTTGCCCTCATTTTTTCTTAGTTCCTTAGATGGGCATCCAGAGGGGAATTGAATTACTAGGTCATTGACTGTATACAGAATTATCCATGAGTCATATTACCAAGGTGCCTTCTGGAGAGGTTGCAGCCAGGTTACTTGCACTGGCAGGGGTGTGGACAGGGCGGGCAAGTCTGGAGTTCTCGCCTGCACTGAGGATTGTCACCTTCTCAAAATCTTTGCAAATCTGACAGATTTAAAAACATCTCATTGTTTACTTTGCAGTTCCTTGATTACTAATTAGGTTGACGCTTTTTCTTGTTTATTGCTGTTTCTCTTTTTGAAATGTGTATTTATATTCTTTGCCTGTTTTTCAGGTGGGAATAGTATTAATCCTTTGTCAGTTTTGTTGCAAATATGTTTTCCAGCTTGTCATTTGCATTCTAAGTTTTGTTTATACTCTGATGTATAGTTTTTAAAATTTCCATAGACAAAAATCATATTTTCCTTTTTTATTTTTTTCAGTGTTTTCATGTTTAGAGAGCTGTTTGTCATTCAGGGGTCAGTTAAATACTCACCCATGTTTTATTCTAAGGTGTTTTTTTTATACGTCATTTTTAAGATTTGGTTTTCTAATCTGTCTAAAATTTATTGTGGTATATAGGGTGAGAATTATGAGAATTAACTTGATTTTTCTTTTCCAATTAGTCTCTTTTTCCAGTGCCATTTATTTAATAATTTGCTTTAGTTTCTTCTCTTATCATATATTAGGTTCTTAAATGTCAGATCTGTATTAGGTCTATGAATCAGGTGCCATTCATTTGTATGTTAACTCTTGTGTCTGTGCCACTTTTTCATGATTGTAGTTTTTAAGAAATATATTGTGATATCTAGTAGGGCAAACCCAACCCATTATTCATATTTTTTCAAAAACATATTTAATTATTTTTATCCATGTGCATGCATGCTCAGTCGCTCAGTCGCTCAGTTGTGTCTGACTCTTTGCAACCTATGGACTGTAGTCCCCCAGGCTCCTCTGTCCATGGGATTCTCCAGGCAAGAATACTGGAGTGGGTTTCCATTTCTTCCTTCAGGGGATCTTCCCAACCCAGGGATCAAACTCACATCTTCTGCAGTGGCAGGTGTATGCTTTACCACTGAGCCACCTGGGAAGCTCTTTTTATCCACTTATTCCTCCATATAGAAGCCTAGTTGAAAATCCCTTTGGCACATAATAAGTACTTAGAAATTCATTCCTTCTTGCCCTAGCATGTCTGCCTGACTTTATTACAATAAAAGTAATTAAGCATATGTTAAAAACATAAATTTATTCAACTGATATAATGTTTAGTTTTTAATCTAAAACCATGTTGATTTAATTTGAATTTTATTTTACTTGAATCTTTAATATCTTGCCTTCCTAAGATAAACTTTATTTGGATATATGGCAAATCTTTGAATGGCATTTAATGAAAAATTAAATTTCTTTTTATAGTTTCTTTGAAGTTCATTTTTTCAGTCATGGAACAACTTTATCTATGATGAATGGTAGCCACTTTTTAATTTGCCATGGAATCACATCTTAGAGTGAACAGCTGAATAACAGCCATCCTTAACTTTAAATACATTTGATTTAAAATGTTGGTTGCAGATGCTGTCATAACCACAATCTAATTATTAAATGTTTTACGTGCATGAATATTATTATATAAGGAACCTGTAAATGAAAGATTAATATACAAAGGAGGGAACTTGCTCTTCTCAATTATTTCAAGAATAGATAAGAAAAATTGGACAGTGAAAAACAGTTAAGAACCATTAAATTAGTCATAGTCCCATTTTCCAGAGATAACCACTGTCTGCGTGTGTGTATCTGGTTTTTATACTCATGTACCAGTGTATATACAATTAGGATAAGGTTGTACAATTTGGAGAAGGAAATGGTAACCCACTCCAGTATTCTTGCCTGTAGAATCCCATGGACGGAGAAGCCTGGTAGGCTACAGTTCACAGGGTCGCAAAGAGTTGGACACAACTGAGTGACTTCACTTTCACCAGTGTGTATACAATTAGGATAAGGTTGTACACGCATTTTATAATCTGGCTTTCCCACTAAACCTTATACCATGACAATTCCTGTGGCATTAATTATTATTGTACAGTCGCGTTTAATGGTTGCATAGAGTGGTTAGACCGTGGATTGTTTTACCAGTCCCCTGTGGTTCAACATTTAGGTTTTGTGTGATTTTTCAATAGTATGAAGCCATAACGAATGTCATTACTCCCTACTTTAATATGATTCTAGTACTTAGCATATAAGCTGTTTTCTGAGTATTGGTGTGCATTTGTCCATGGACAAGGCAGCCTCACAGCTCCCTGGCCATGGTTAAGGGTTCCTTTTCTTTAACAAGCTGGATGAGAGCAAAGAAGATCTGGTTTCCCAGCCTCTTAGAGGTATTCTGCTTAGATTACTGGCAAAAAAAAAAATTGTAAGTATTGGAGAATAAATGAGAAAAGACTTTCAGAGCACCCAGAACAGAGAATTTTAGCAGCTTGGGGCCATTTATCCTATGTAGCAGGTGGACTGAAGATTCAGCTCACCTGGATTTGTATTTGCCACTCCCCTGGCCTCCACACCTAGCTCTCTGACCTCTTTAGCCCTTTCTGCCTCTGTGAATTCTCCACTCAATGGCTTGACAACTCAAGGGCAACCAGGGAAAAGATCCACAGAGCAGGGACTCCCCTCAGGCCTCTTGTTTCTCCCCACAAGCTGTTGTGTCTCCTCACAGGGCTGTGAAGATTCTGCCTACTGGTAGATGTCAGGGCCATCTCATCTCAGATGGTGGCCTTGCTTTGGGGATGTGTTTTCAGTAGGGGTACTTCTCAGAAATGCCATCTGAATTAGTACACCTTCATCTGGAACCCAGAGCAGTGGGGAAGAGGAGCTAGGGAAGAAAAGGCAAGGCTGGCTAGCTACGGGGTCCAGCACATAGAGATTGGTGTGGAAGGAGAGGGTGAGCACTCAGTCAGCAGCTGCTCTCCCACTGGGGATACTTTCTTTTGCATCTGACCAGGCTTTGGGGAGCAGGAATGGTTGGAGTGCTTGCCAAATAGCCGATATTAGGTAGGGGAAAGAAATGATAAAAATTCAGAGCAACTACATAGATAAGTATGAGCAGCTTGGCTTACAGGTATGTAGTGGGAAGGTGGAAAGGCAGTTTTTAGTTGCTGTTTTCTGAATTTACTCTATTCACTTATTCATTAACTCATTTATTGACACTGTCAACACTTACTATGTATTAGGGCCCATGCTGGGACTGCCAAGATGAACAGGAAGGAGAGGCGTATCATGGTGACCTACCATCAGCTATGTGTCTGGTACCTTCAAATAGATTTTCTCTTTTAATCATCACCCCAGCCTGTAAGGTAGGTATTTTAAATCTCTGATGAAGAAACAGGCCCAAAGATGTTAAATAAGCTGTCCAAGGGCACAGCTAATAAGTGCTGGAGCTGAGAGTCAGACTTAGTTCTGTCTGAATCCAGAGCCTGTGCTTTGCTCAGGGATGTGAGCTGCCTTTCAGGATATGCTGCCCTGAGAGAGCTCACCATCTGGTACAAGATGAGCAAATAGTGGCCAGGCTTGTTTTGGTGTGGCTGCCTTACTAGGAACATCTGAGAGCCTCCTTCTCATCTTGCCATGATGCAGCCTCCGGGGGATCATGTTAAATAAGTTTGCAGACTCTCTCTGTCAGCTCTAATTCTGACCATAACCCTCATGCTCTAGGAGTGGTCTTGGGTCAAGTTGTCATCACTTTGCTAGAAGCCAGGGAAATCTTCAGTTAAGAAGGCATCCAGGAAAGGCACTACCTAGACACCTACACAACTCATTTTGTGTTTGACCTCACTCATTCTGGCTTTCAGTAACTCTGTAATGAGAGAAAACCATCTCTGAAGCTTATCTTTGGAACATAGGATCTGGCACTCAGCCTTCACATCCTACCATCTGCCTCAGATTCCTCTTATCCAAGCTAAGGAATCTAAATCATTTGTCTTCTCTAGTTACTTTTTCTTCTAGCCCAACAACTGTATTGAAGTGAAAGTGAAGTTGCTCAGTCATGTCCGACTCTTTGCAACCCCATGGACTGTAGCCTACCAGGCTCCTCTGTCCATGGGATTTTCCAAGTAAGAGTACTGGTGTGGGCTGCCATTTTTTTCTCCAGGGGATCTTCCCAACCCAGGGATTGAACCCAGGTCTGCTGCGTTGCAGACAGATGCTTTACCATCTGGGCCACCAGGGAAGCCCAACAACTGTATTGTGTCTCAGCTAAACCCTGTTAGTGGGCCATGAGTGAGACAGGTATTGGGTGATGGGGTTTACTGATTAGAACTCAAGACAGATTGTAGGCTCATTTGACTTTGCTTTAGACCAGTAGTTCTCTACCATTTAGGAAGCCATTGACCCTTTGAATATCTCATGAAAACTGGAATTACACAATTCTCAGAAAAATAAAAATGTATGGTCATATATTCAATAAGTTGCATGTATTTTCATGAGTTTCAAGGCCTTTCCCACCACATACATTTTGATGCAAGGTTAAAAAGCCTCTTTCAGTCTACCAGATGCTCCTGGAATGTGCAGCTTATCATGTCCTCTGGTGAGCAGAGTTGAAGGTTATCAAGGCAACCCCTTGCAGATACCCTCCCCTGCCCCAAGTTCCTTGTTTTCCATATTCTGGAGAAGAATTCTAGCTTCATGAGATATTTGGATTACTTTGGTTTCCAATTTAACACATGACATGGTTAGTGGTAATTAGTAGTTTAGTTGCTAAGTTGTGTCCGACTCTTAAGACCCCATGGACAGAGCAGCACGCCAGGCTCCTCTGTCTGTGGGATTCGCCAGGCAAGAATACTGGAGTGGGCTGCCATTTCCTCCTCTGGTGACATGGTTGTGCTTCTTTCTAAAGAGATATCAGGCATCATGAGTCAGACTCTCCCTGATCCTGGTCATTTCCTAACTTATGTTGCCTCTTCATAATGCTAAGTCTGTAAGGGAACTTTGTTGTTTATCTCTGGCAAACATTAACTGATCACTCTGATACTGTGAAGAGGGTTTGGGTTGTAGGAGGGAAGCCACCATGTCTTAGCTACTCTTTTCTATTCCCTGAAACCCACTGGAGAGACCTCCGTACTCGCTACTGTCCATTCCAGTCCTGGACCTTGCTGTGGTACCCATAACCTATCGCATCTTCTCTGGTTACTGCTCCTTCACTCTTCAGACACTTTCTTATACCTTGAGTTATATTAGCCCTTTGGGATTTTCTGAATGTTTATCCCTTGTGTGTACCTCTACCATTATGCTTCTTACCTGATATTAAAATTACATGTTAACATGTCTGAGTCTCCCTCTAAACTGAAAGTCCCTTAAGGTCAGAAACTCTACATTTTTTTCATTTTACCCATAGTGACTGGGACTTTACCTGGCACATATAGATGCTCAGTTAGTATGTACTGAGCTGAATTGTACAGTGTTTAGATAATAGCTTAGGGTAATAACTTAAGGAGAGATTTTAAAATACCCTAAAACTCTAAGAGTCTTTCCATGACCAACCCATCTATGTCAGTTTATTCAGAAACCAATACATAATACTGGGGGACATGAGTTGAAGCTGTCTCATTTCCATGGGAAGTGTGTGTATGTGTGTGTCTGTCGTGTGATGTATGCAGACCTTTCTTCATTACTGCAATTATTTGAAAACAATCCCAAAATGACTCTTTCAATTGTCTACAGTAATGTCTCCATGTCTATGCCCTTCAATACTTTTTCGTATTTGTTTATCTCTCTGATACCTCTTGACGTCTCTATCATCTCTGACTCTTTCTCATTTGGTTCATATATCGTAAGGCAGGCTGGACAGCAGCCACTATGAGTAGCAACTGTACAACTAACTCAGGACCAAGGACAGCAGCATGCATGTCTCTAAAGTGGGAGAAGGGGCTTTAATGTGCTAAAGTTTATTCAACAATATGACCTTTGGGTATGGCCTTTCTCTTCTATCAGGCTGCACTTGCAATTTTGCAAACCTGTTTTTTACTTTGGCCCTCAGGTTTTCCATGTCTGTGGTGGACCTGTGTCCAGTCTGTGCCCAATATGTCCCTCTGGCATTGCTTCTACCGATGGGCCATTTCATGTTTGGATGCCTGCTTGAATGCCTTCTATAATGACAGAGGCCTAAGCTGACTTTTCTTCAAGTCAACAGTTTCATTTTTAACTAAAGTCATAATATGCTGATTAAAGTAAAATTAATTAAAATGTTATTGATATGCACACTGGGGAAGAAGGAAAGACGCTGAGAGTGAGGGTTCCATGGAGTAAACCTTTAATATGTCTAAACCTCCACAGTACACACCCTCTGCCTCTGAGTACCTGTATCAGTTCAGTTCAGTCACTCAGTTGTGTCCGACTCTTTGCAACCCCATGAATCACAGCACGCCAGGCCTCCCTGTCCACTACCAACTCCTGAAGTTCATTCAGACTCACGTCCGTCGAGTCAGTAATGCCATCCACCCATCTCATCCTCTGTCGTCCCCTTCTCCTCCTGCCCCCAATCCCTCCCAGCATCAAAGTATTTTCCAATGACTCAACTCTTCCCATGAGGTGGGCAAAGTACTGGAGTTTCAGCTTTAGCATCATTCCTTCCAAAGAAATCCCAGGGCTAATCTCCTTCAGAATGGACTGGTTGGATCTCCTTGCAGTCCAAGGGACTCTCAAGAGTCTTCTCCAACACCACAGTTCAAATGCATCAATTCTTCGGTGCTCAGCCTTCTTCACAGTCTAACTCACATCCATACATGACTATTGGAAAAACCATAGCCTTGACTAGATGGACCTTAGTCGGCAAAGTAATGTCTCTGCTTTTGAATATGCTCTCTAGGTTGGTCATAACTTTTCTTCCAAGGAGTAAGCGTCTTTTAATTTCATGGCTGCAATCACCATCTGCAGTGATTTTGGAGCCCCCCCAAAATAAAGTCTGACACTGTTTCTACTGTTTCTCCATCTATTTCCCATGAAGTGATGGGACTGGATGCCATGATCTTCGTTTTCTGAATGTTGAGCTTTAAGCCAACTTTTTCACTCTCCTCTTTCACTTTCATCAAGAGGCTTTTTAGTTCCTCTTCACTTTCTGCCATAAAGGGGGTGTTATCTGCATTTCTGAGGTTATTGGTATTTCTCCCGGCAATCTTGATTCCAGCTTGTGCTTCTTCCAGCCCAGCATTTCTCATGATGTACTCTGCATAGAAGTTAAATAAGCAGGGTGACAATATACAGCCTTGACGTACTCCTTTTCCTATTTGGAACCAGTCTGTTGTTCCATGTCCAGTTCTAACTGTTGCTTCCTGATCTGCATACAGATTTCTCAAGAGGCAGGTGAGGTGGTCTGATATTCCCATCTCTCTCAGAATTTTCCACAGTTTATTGTGATCCACACAGTCAAAGGCTTTAGCATAGTCAATAAAGCAGAAATAGATATTTTTCTGGAACTCTCTTGCTTTTTCAGTGATCCAGCGGATGTTGGCAATTTGATCTCTGGTTCCTCTGCCTTTTCTAAAACCAGCTTGAACGTCAGGAAGTTCACGGTTCACGTATTGCTGAAGCCTGGCTTGGAGAATTTTGAGCATTATTTTACTAGTGTGTGAGATGAGTGCAATTGTGCAGTAGTTTGAGCATTCTTTGGCATTGCCTTTCTTTGGGATTGGAATGTAAACTGCCCCTTTCCAGTCCTGTGGCCACTGCTGAGTTTTCCAAATTTGCTGGCATATTGAGTGCAGCACTTTCACAGCATCATCTTTCAGCATTTGAAATAGCTCCACTGGAATTCCATCACCTCCACTAGCTTTGTTCATAGTGATGCTTTCTAAGGCCCACTTGACTTCACATTCTGGGATGTCTGGCTCTAGATGAGTGATCACACCATCGTGATTATCCAGGTCATGAAGCTCTTTTTTGTACAGTTCTTCTGTGTATTCTTGCCACCTCTTCTTAATATCTTCTGCTTCTGTTAGGTCTCTCTCTAAACATGGTATAAAAGCAAATATGCTGCTAATGTTCAACATCTTATTTATATTCATCTCTGGCTAATTTTCTGTGTTATTTTGAGGACCCATCTAAGAGTAATGCTCAGTGTAACAAAAAGACAATAAATCTCCCACCATCACCACCATCTGTAAGGTATGAGCACTTTAAATAACCTGATCAGTTAGAAAAGACTCTGTTAAAAAAAAGTGATGAGCAATATAATTTCTTTTGAAATGGCCATTTTCTTGTATCCAGAGTACATTAAATGATGGCAGCTTTTCTGGAAAGGGAGGGAGGGAGAGTGAGTGAACCTGTGTATTGCAGCTGAGGTCTCAACTCAAGCTAATATTAAAGCTTATGAAGAATAAACAGAAATGGTTTACTCATTAGCTGGGCTCAGAGAGGTGTTCCCCGTATGGTTAAAGTGCTAATTATTAGTGATCTTTAAAGGAGCTAATTTAGTAATGGTAAGTGTTACACATTTCTGCTCCTCAGAAGTAGCCTATTAGCCAGGCCTTTATATCTAATATTGACTTTAGGAAGTTGACAGTCAAATAGGCCGCAGTTAGAGTTTCTGTGAAGCATGAGAGGGAGAAAGATGGAGATGGGGTAGAAGCAGATGCAAAGTGGGGCCCGGAGAGGCAGAGGCACAGCTGCTACTAAGCACCCTTTGTGTAGAAGGCACTGTGGATGAAAAAGATTCAGTTCCTGGGCAAACTCATTAAGCCCCAGCTGTGTGCCACGCACTGGAGATGTGGAGAAAAGCACCCAGTTCCTTCCCTCAAGAGCTTAAGAGTCTAGACAAAGACCTCAGCTCAGGGGTGGAGATCTCACTGCAGTGGGGTGCCTGCCATGTGATGTAGACAGAAGGGAAGCCGGGCCAGCCTGGGTCAGGAAGGAGTTAGGGAAGGTACTGTGAGGAAGAGGCACACTTCACGATGAAGAAGGGCAGAAAGTGGTCATTGTGAGGAGTGACACTCAAATGCATGCCAGAGTTCAGAGAAGGTAGACTCTGCATCCCCTTGTGTAAAGACGGCTCAGTCTGGCCGTCCTTGCCAGTTTCTGGCATAACGCCTCATCAGTTTGCTTGGAAAAGCTTAATTTTAGTAATTACTCAGAGAGGGGCCCTTTTGTTTTCTGCACCACCACCACCCCCCTTCCTTTCTGCATTGAGATCAGGTGAGCTGAGGCTTGTGAATATCCTTCTCTCCGAAGCTCTATAGCCTGGTTCTATGGGGGTGAGAGCCTGCCACACTATTACTGCTCTGTGGCTGCTGCTCGTGGGGTGGGAGCATGCCGCTGGCTGGTCTGACATTGGCAAGTGTCAGTGGTGAAGGACACTGCAGGGGGTCAGCCTGGCTGGAGCAGTGGGTCCCCAGACTGGGGAGAGGCAATGCATCCTCACACTGTGCTGTGTGTCTGTTGCTGGCGCAAAGCTGTTCCGTCTCTTTCTCGGCCGGATTTGTTCCTTCCGTTCAGCTCTGCACACACTTCCTGCCTCAGTGGCAGGTGTTTTAAGGAGAGTGCCAAGGAACATATTTATAGTCCCTGAAAGAGTTTCCCACAGGCAGTTGCCTCAATAGCTCATTAGTGTCTGTAAAGATGAGGCAAGACCGTCACTTCCATCTGTATGTGTGTGTTTCCAGCTCTTTATCTCTCTTAGCCTTTCCCGTCTCATCCTTGTCTTGAATTAATATAGGAAAAGAGGAAGGAAAGAAAGGACAATGAGGGGAATAAAGATCACCACCTCTTTGCACCAGTGGGTTCCCTCTCATCCCAGCTGCACTGACAGCATCTTCTGCCAAGAGCTTTCCCCCAACTAGTCCCCACACAGAAGGAGCCATGTCCTTAAGTCTCTTCCCTTTATGAATTGTTCCATGTTGCATCTTCATGGGGTCTTCCCCAAACTCCCAGCCTGGCAGGCTCCCAGGAGGCACCTGGCAAGCAAACATTCCTCCTGCCTATCTTGGAAGCTAGGGAGAAGATAACAAAGATGCCAAGTTCCAGTGCCCCCCATACCCCATCCCACCAGCCACTTCAGCAGGGGCTGTGTGTCCCATCCTACCCTGTCTCTCTGAAGACAGAACAGGAGGTAACATGGAGGTTGGAGTCAGTGCCTGCTGGATCCAACTCTATTCTGGAACTATGGCCTTCCTTTGGGACCAGCCAGATTGTACCAGCTCTGGTCCTTACCGCAGCACAATCCAGCTCTCGGAGCTTCTGTAGGCATTTGAAGCCACATCTTTGCTGGAGGCCTTCTCAGGAGCTCAGTCTGTTGAGAATGATCAGGTTCAGAGCGAGATCACACAGCCCACCCTTTACCACCATGCCTTTCTGACCCTGCTGTTCTGCTCAGCCAGCAACCTCTTCATCTATAGCACACGGTTTGCTGGCCCCTTTCTCTCTGTCTTGGCTTGTACTGCTTCCCATCAGAGCATTATTCTTTGGCTCCTCCCTTATTCAAAATCTGGTTCAAAGATCACCTCCTGGGGGAACCACCCTGACAACTCACCGCTTTTACTCTGTCTGCTTAGGACCTATGTGTGCTCAGTTTCAGTTCAGTGTTTCTTTAGCCTCTTTCGCATGACAGGCGCTGTGCTGGGCGCTAGGGTAGAACACCAAGTAAAACATGGTCCCCACCCTTGGGTAATGGGGGCCAGTTAATGGGGGATCAGAATGAAAACAGAAATGCCTTTTAGGAGTGACAGAGTGCAAGGTATAGTCAGGGACAGCTCAACTGGACGGGGGTGGTCAAACAAACTGCCCAGAAGGAGTGATTCATTAGAGAAAGATTTAAGAGGTAGAATCAACAGTATCAAGTGACTGAATCAATCTTTGCAATGGAGGGGAGTCTAGGATACGCCTCCAAGTTTCTGTTTGGGTAACTCAGTGGGTGATGGCAGCAGTAATCAGGCTAAAGGGGTTGTGGGCCAGCCATGTTGGAGGCAAGATGGGAGGATCTTTATCAGGATCTCAGAATCTAAGTTATCTTTTTGTACTGTGTCTGGTAGCTTTCTGGTGTCAGAGGAAATAGGCATTAGGTATTAGGCAGAAAACTCTCAGAGGGCAAAAACTGGGTCTCCTCTCCTAAGGAGCAAATTGCCTGGGGTGAGCCCTGTGTTCTCCATAGGTGTGAGGCTCCCTAGGGTGACAGCGCCTCTCCTCCCTCTGTTTCTCATCCAGTGCTGCCCAGTGTTCAGGGCTTTGTGCCCGTGGGTGGGCGTGCAGGTGTGGTAAACAGGCATGAGCCGCCCGGATGCTCTGTCCTCCAGGGCTGTCTCAGAGACGGCATCTCGGCCTGTGAATATGATCAGTGACCGTGTTTGTGATACTGAGAACAGTTCCAGAAGGCAGAGGGTTCTGAGGCCTGGTGTAGAGGAAGATTTGTTGTGAAATTAAAGCATTTGGTCCATGAGAAAGTGGTTTAAACTACCAAAATGCTGAGCAGTTTGAACAAGTGTTATTCATAAAAGTTCCTACCGTCAAAAAATATGACATGGTCCAGTCTCAGTGCCCTGGAGGAGGATAGCCTTCCTGGATAGCCTTTTTATTCCAGAGCTGGATTTGAGTTTTGGGTCACAGAGTAATGGCTGAATCTCTGGAATCCTGTGTAGGGGGTTGGTCATGAGCAGAAGCCCTAGATCAGATTTTAGAGGTTCTGTTTAGACTGGGCTAAAGGATGCTTTTGTCTATCTCTGCTTCTGAGGCAACTCTGGAATAGAAAGACAAACTTTAGAGTATAGCACTTTCCTAAACAATTATGTTTTCCTCATCTAAACTTCTTGTTAAAATACAGGCTCTGATTCTGTAGGTCTGGGGTAGGGCCTGGGATTCTGCATTTCTAGCAAGATTCTAGCTGGTAGGTGATGCTTGTAACTTTAAGTAGCAAGCAGTTAGGACTCATCCTTAAGAAGGCTTTCCTTTGGACTCCTTTGCATTCTGTACATATGTTATCCTGTCTCTGATAACAGCTCACTGTCTTATCTGCATGCCTACTTACCTCTGCCTGGAAACCTCCTGGAAAGCAGGATCCATTTCTTACTTGTCAAAGTATTCCCAAAGCTTAACATAAGGCTCACACACAATAGGGTTCAAGAAATAATTGATAAAAGAATGACTCTGGGAATAGGAAACTGTTCAAATAGTGCCCAAACTAAGGTTTGGCCTAATGAGCTGTTGGAACTCTCAGTTCTAAGCCAAATCTTTTTTGTGTGGTGGATCAGTCAGTCTTTCAGTGCCACCATGATCAAGCCTTCCGTCCTGGACACATAGGGTTGGAGTGGAAAGGAGACGGAGACCTGAGCGCTGGGCAACTTGGTGTCTCAGTAGCTAAACAGGGTTCGGGTCCATTTGATGCAACATTAGAATACTTAACACAGTAACTTCTAAGTGCAAATTAAGGGGGAGTGACTGCAAACCAAAAGGAAATAAAGAGCAGCTTTCACCTCCAAATGTTCAATATTGGCTTATTTGTTTCTTGTTGAAATCAGGATTGCTTCCTAAAGGAGGCTAGCCTAGATGATGCCCCAGCTCCCCTGAGAGACTCCCTGCTATCCCAGAGCTACAGAACCACAGACAGGGCCTGTGACAGACGGCCAGTCCTGCTCCTGCCTCAGGGAGCCACACAGAGGCTGGGAGCCAGATAGGGTGATTGACATCTTCTTGCATGGGAACAGCGACTAGGAAAATGTGAAGAGGAGCAGGCAGCAGCAATGTGAGCACAGCCCATTTGGAGTGAGGAGTAGGCAAGAGTGGGGCTTGGAGAAGACCCATGCTGGAGATCCTGGGGCGATGGCAGTGGTAACTTTTACTTCCCTAATAGATGCAGAGCGTTTGAACGTTGCTAATTAACAGAACAGCAGGCTTGTAATTCTGACAGCAGCAGGACATGGATGGGGTGGGACTAGCACTGAGCGCCAGTGAAGTGTGTCTTTGTCCATAAGATAAAACGCAGCATTCATGTTGGGTCAGGTCCATGAGGGAGCCCCCTCGTTCTTTCTTTTCCTGCAGTAACTGCAAGAGCACAGGGGCTTTTATTTCTTCCCAGTCTTTCTTTAGAGGTAGCAAGGGGCCTGGGGTTTATAGTCTATTAGTGCCATCAAATATACCTTTATATCAGAGAGAGAATTTGCCATTCAGGCCTGCCTCCTTCAAAGTGTGTGCCCCCGGAAGTTCTCCTGTCACTAGTCTCTCATTCTGGTAACTTGGCTGTCTGCAAAATGGTGTGATATGCCATGAGGATTCCAATCTTTAAATTGATTCCTGGGGAAGAATGGACTGGAAGGCCAAGGAAGAGTTGTTCTATCTTCCTGAAGTGCACTGAATCATGTCATGAAATTGGTTCTTTCAAAGCATACTGATCTGTTAATCTAAGGATCTCAAAGGCCAATAAATATGAGGAAAAGGTTTAAAAAGTCTTGGAATACTACAGCTGAGTGGTATCATCTACTCAGATCGCCAGCATTTGGTGTGACAGATAAGGCCACTGACCTTGTGCAAGTCACTTTAGGAAAGGTTAACATTTCATTCATATATTTATTTTGTCATCAAATATGTATTGAACGTTTACTATGAGTCTGTGCAGACATGTACCTAGTGGTGAACACATGCTGCTATTTCATCGGTTCTGTTTGAGTTAGTGTTCAGTGAAGTTCTCCTTTCTTACAGATTATGTATGACAACTGGTTTCACAGGGGCCCTGGGGTTATTGATACACAGGATCTTCAGCCGGTGCAAATAGGTTTTCTATGCAAGGTCACCAACTTCTGAGCTGCTAGACTAATTAGTTTAGCTCTACTTGGCTTTACATAATGCATACATTGTTGAAAAGTTATTTGTAATTCAATTTCTGGCAAATAAGAAACTAATTCAAACCACTAAGGCCACTTTTATTTAAAGAGACCTTGGATCACATCCTTTTATAATGTGAAAAATCTTGTTGCTGTTGGAAATGATTATCCTTTAGTTAGGGATTTTGTAAACCTGGACCCTTTAGGTTTTCTTATGGTTGGACACAACCTAGGAGATAGCTCAGCTGTGGTCTGAACTGGATGGGGGAACTCTGGCCTGGGAAGAGAAAGGACCCGCATCCCCTGCCAGGAATCATAGACCAGCCCAACCCAAGACAGTGACATGTACTTGGAGCAATAACTGCAAGCTGCCTGGACAAGCTGCTCCTCTTCTCTCAGGCCTTGGAGTCTGGAGTGGAGAAGGAGGAGGTGGGGCTTGATGAGTGGGGTCTGCAGAATGGAATTCCAAGCGCTCTCTCTCTGTCTCTCCACAGGTGGGAGGCGGCAGGATGGGTAACCTTTTGCTTCTGTTATAGCATTTTCTTCCTTACGTGTCTGGGAACTGTATGGAAATTAGAGCCATCTTGTATACTTTACTGGGCTTCCCTTGTGGCTCAGCTGGTAAAGAATCTGCCTGCAATGCGAGAGACCTGGGTTTGATCCCTGGGTTGAGAAGATCCTTTGGAGAAGGAAAAGGCCACAGTGACTTTCACTTTAACATGGAGAGGAACACTTTAACAGGAGAGGAACAACAGTGGAAAAAAACAGGACAAGAGTTTAGGAGACAAGAGGGTTATGTGGATTGTTATTATACAGTAATATTTCATTAGCTTGCATCTTGCTGGTTTTGAACTTGTAAATAATCTGGAAGGACACATTTTATATGAAAATAAAACTTTTGATGCAGATATATCATTCTATGCACATAACTCATGTGCTAAAGATGATCTCTGTCTAGCTGGTAAAGTCTAGTAGGACTCTCCCTTGCCCAGGAAACTGAAGCTTATTCTTATTGCATCATGGTGAAAAATTATCTATGTATCTATTTTTAATTTTTTACAATAATTTGTGTTGATCCTTGGAGAAGGCAATGGCAACCCACTCCAGTGTTCTTGGCTGGAAAATCCCATGGATGGAGAAGCCTGGTAGGCTGCAGTCCATGGGGTGGTGAAGAGTCGGACATGACTGAGCAACTTCACTTTCACTTTTCACTTTCATGCATTGGAGAAGGAAATGGCAACCCACTCCAGTGTTCTTGCCTGGAGAATCCCAGGGACGGGGGAGCCTGGTGGGCTGCCGTCTATGGGGTCGCACAGAGTCGGACACGACTGAAGTGACTTAGCAGCAGCAGCAGCACGTTGATCCTAATTACTTTCTACTGGTGAGGTTTAATAGCTTTCCTTTGTTGGAAGATAAAGTCAGAGCATAAAGATCAGTAGAAACAAAGATAGAAAGTACAAAAAGTTCTATAGTTAGAACTTTCTTTTTATGGTGTTATTTTTTTTCCTCTATTGCCCACAGTCTTCTCAAAGTGAGCCTTGCAGCTGGTTACTTCAGAATCAGCTGCTCTGGGTCAGCTTGTAAAGAGAAGCAACTGATGAGCAAAAAGCATCACTGTCTACATTTAGTGAAAAATGAAAATGAAGAAATAGATGGAAGGGTCAGAGATCCTTTGTACATTTGTCTTGGGCTAGCATATGACCTCTTACCATGGACACTGGCATTCTGGGCCTGCTTCTCCTCTTTGGTTGAGTGTGCAACTGTCTTATTTCCCTTCTCTAGGCAGTGATCTTAGTCCTGGGGTATTGCCAGAATTCCCAACAATTTTGGAAGCTTGAAATAGTGATGAAGAATTGAGATGCCTTGAGCAAGACCATCCTGCTCAGCACGTTTCTCCCCTTTGTAGATTATCGGGTTGGGAGCACAAGGGGGAAAGCCAAGTGGAGAAAGGCACTTGAAGGGGTATCCGTGGTCTCCAGCTCTGCCCCACGGAGCCCACACAGGGCTGCCTTTCTTCTGGGGTCCCTCTGTGCCATGTTCCTGGAGGTGGTACACAGCAGAAATTCCATTTACAGCTTGCAGGGCTCTGCGTGTGGGCTGGCTCTCCCTAAGAGTCCTCTGGGGTACTCAGGATAAATGACAAGGGGCGGTGAGATGGCCTGGAGTTTGTATGTGTGCATGTGTAAGCTGAGTCCTCCCTTCCCACACATCTCACACCAGCCTGGGTTGTCCTTCGCTTCCTGAGGCTGCTGTTTCTCCAGGCACACTGTTATTTTCTATTCTGTGTGAGCCCCAGGCCTC
The DNA here is from genome assembly GCF_001704415.2 of Capra hircus. Taxonomy (NCBI): domain Eukaryota; kingdom Metazoa; phylum Chordata; class Mammalia; order Artiodactyla; family Bovidae; genus Capra; species Capra hircus. Next base: position 68,413,267 of record NC_030808.1, read on the forward strand.
TGCCTCCAGCCTCCTAACAGGAGCTCAGCTGGACCCCAGAAATGACTTTCCACCTGAGAAATGAGATTTAGGCAGAGAGTGAGTTGCTGAAGAAGGGAGTGCATTTGCTTCCCGTGGAACTGACATCGCTTATCGGTCGTTCATTGTGGACTGGTGGCAGTGACACTGAAGGGAAGGGAGGAGAGCTGGAAAATGGTGCTGCACTCGGCTTTGCTTCTCACTTGGGAATTTTCACTTTTTCCCTCTGTAAAATGAAGACTAACAGTTGCTATGCCACGTAGAGGAAAAAGCAAAAGGAATTATTTAGGACATTGTGGTCCATCTTGATGTTAACTTGACCTGTATTTACTGAGTGTCTAGTGTGTAACATTCACTATGTACCAGCCACTGCGCTAGCATTGAAAGTATAAAAACGATTTCCAGAAAGCCCCCATCTTCAAGTTCACAGCAATGGGGCTGTAGTTTTGCTTCCAGGACATGGTACTTTGTGTATATTTGTGTGTGGGGGGGTGACTTGCACTGTCCTCTTCTTGAAAAGGACCCAGAGGGGCATACTCTTGGTCACCCCTGTGGACTGGCATCATGTCAAAGTGTCCTTTCTGTTGTGGAGCCTCTCCTGCTCTTGGGCTAGGCTGTGGGCCCTAGAGAGGGCATTATTTTCTGGCCCATGAGGGGATTGAAAAGCTAAGGGGGAACGAAGGGATTCAGTCTTTTGACCCCTTTCACTCTGATTCCTTCTGTTTTGTTCTCTGACAGGCTCTTTTCGGAATGATGGTTTGAAAGCTTCTGATGTCCTTCCCATCCTAAAGGAAAAAGTGGCCTTCGTGTCTGGTGAGTGTCTATGCAAGTTTCCTCTGTTACAGATCTAGAGAAGTTTGTGTGTGTGTGTGCGTGTGTGTGTGTGTGTGTGTGTGTGTGTTGGGAATGTGTTCAGGCATGCACTTCTTTGTGTGCAAATGAGAAAGAGATGGGGGTGGAGGTGATGTTCAAAGCAGCTGCTCCTCTCTCCAGAGGCAGGCAGAAAGGGAAAGGAGCACTCTGGTCCCCACTGGGTGTTCTGGAGGACATTGACAACCAAAGGTGGGTCCGTCATGCACCCATGCACATCCACCTCACCTTGCCCTACCCTTCCAGGCCTGTTAGGCCTGTGGGAACTGCTGAGGCCCCTCTGAGAGATGCAAGGGTCTATCCCCTTCACACCTTCCCACAGGTTTTGTTTTGGTTCATCTCTTGAGTGGTTCAAGGACAAGAGATGTAAGTTTTTTTCTGGCTCTTCCTTATCTCTTCTTCTAGCAAAGGGAACTCAAGTGAGTATTTGTATGTATTTTTTGTTTTTCTCTATAGCATATCTTGTGCACCCAGTCCTTTTAATGTCTAATTCAGGGATCAACAAACTATAGCCTGTGTTTTGCTGCAGGCCAGGCACTTGTTTTTGCATATAAAATTTTATTGGAACATAGCCCATGTGCATTCATTTAGTAGTGTATTAGCTTCCTCTTGCCACAGACTTGGTGGCTTACCACCATAGACATGTATTCGCTCACAGTTATGGAGGCCAAAAGTCCAAGTCAGTTTCCTGCACTGAAATCAAGATGTGAGCAGGGCTGTGCTCCCTCCAGAGGTTCTGGGGGAGAATCTGACTCTTGCCTCTTTTAGCTTCTGGGGGCTGCCAGCATCCCCTTGGCCTGTGGCCATGTCGCTCCCATCTCTGCCTCCCTGGTGGTATTGCCTTCTGCCCTTCTGTTTGTGTCAGACCCTTCTGCCTCACAGTAAGGATACCTGTGACTTCACTTGGGGGCCCACTCAGACCTCCCAGGATAATCTTCCCATCTCTAGAGCCCTAACGATCACTATCTATGGAAACGCTTTTTCCAAATAAGGTAACATTTACAGGTTCCAGAGACTAGGGCTTGATATGCCTGGGGACCATCATTCAGTCTACCACCAGTGTTGCCAATGGCTGCTTTGTTGCTGTAATAGCAGAGCTGAGTAGTTCTACCAGAGACCAGATGACCACAGGCCATCTGTCTGACCCTTTAAGAAAAAGTCTGGTAATTGCTGATGTAATTGAAACTGAACTATGAGGTGTACCAACAGCACTATGGGTGCCAGTTCTAGGCCATCAATATAGGCCTCCTGGCTCAGAGTCTCTAGCAGGGGCTGGGGGAGTGGCAGTGTGAGTAGCCAGGCATCACATTAAAAAAAAAATACACCCAGGTACTTAAGCTTCACTTTTGTTTCCGGATGATTCTGGCCGTCTACAAGGAGTGACAGTGGGATCACAGGGAAAGGGCCAGCGCAGTCCTTCAGTGCAGGGGTTCACTCCTTAGGCACTGCTGGGCACGTGGATGGGTGACAGCCAAAACGGAGAGAAGGGAGAAAGAGGGGGGTTGAGGAAGGAGAAACCAAGCAGCAGGAGTCTCCCACCCGACCAGAGGGGAGGCTGATAACTCCGAATGTAGGGATGGGACGTGAAGGCAGAGTATGTGATGGGAGTAGTCAAGCCTTTGTAAGTACCAAGTGCATTCTGTATTACTAGCAGTAGTAGTAGCAGTAGTAGTGGTATCCTGGTGGCTTAGACGGTAAAGAATCCGCCTGCAATGTGGGAGACCTGGGTTCGATCCCTAGGTTAGGAAGATCCCCTGGAGAAGGGCATGCCAATCCACTCCAGTATTCTTGCCTGGGGACTCCCCATGGGCAGAGGGACCTGGCAGGCTACTGCAGGTTACAGTCTATGGGGTCGCACAGTCAGACACGACTGAGCAACTAAGCGCAGCGTGTAGTGGTAATAATAACAGAGTGTTTTGCTACTGTTTTTGCTGTGAGAGAGAGTGGCTGGAAAGTTGCCCTTCTCCATTAGCATTAGGCACTGGTATACCTTATTAGGTAATGAGCCCCTGTCACTGAAGAAGCTGAAGCTCAGGCTGGATCCTTGACTCGATCAGGTGGCAGCTAGTTCAGTATAGGTGGAGACAGAAGACAGCCTCTGAAGCCTTCATAGACTTGGATCTGAGTGCTCACTGAGCATTTTGGGAAGACCTTGTGTAGAAGTCTTGGGACTGCTGGGTAGCACCAGGGCTCTGACCTCTACTGCTGTCCATCATCTGGGCTCCCAGGACATGGCCCACAGTCTCCAGGGAGCCAGAGCATTTCTCTTCCTCTTCTTTAATGCCTTGAAGCTGGTTAACCAGGTGTCCTACCTCTCCCCAGGTGTCCTGCCCATTCTTCTGTTCTCTTATGCCTGATGTTCCCTCTATCTGCAGTGCCTTCCCCATAACTTTGAGCTGTTCCTCTGCTTCCCACTTTGCCTCCTCCTGGAGGCCATCCTGGCTTTAATGCATACTCTTTGAGCACCATCCTGTTGCACAGCAGTTCAGGGCATATGAATGCAGACATGTTACAGTCTGGCATTGGGACCCTAGCTTGATTGATTGTGGCTTACTTTTTCCCATGTGAATTCCATTAGAGCCCTGGAGCAGGGTCCAGCCAGCCCTAGAAAAGAGCTTTCCACGTGTCAGGAGGTGTCCTCATGGTGTACAGAGCAGCAATGTGCCAGAAAGATGGTCAGTCAAACGAGAGGCAGGTAGCTGCTTCCCAGAGTGGGACCAAGGGGGCTAGTGGGCAACTCATGCCCATGTGTCCATGTGGGCCACCCTTTCCCCCGGCAACCACAAGCCTGTTCTCTATGTGGGGGTAAGTCTTATTCATTTGCAAGTGGTGCCAGGAACTTTGGGGCTTAGGGAGTGTTGTCCTTCTGTGCCTGGTAAGGACACTGAGGGTGCCAGGGAGATGACTGGCTGCAGCTAAAAAAAAACCCCAAACAAAAAAACAAACCAAAAAAGGCGCTTGTATCCTAAGCTTTTAGAAGACCAAACACACAAATAAAAATAAAGAAACCCAGATTTAAGTAATGCAGTGTAGCAGATCCATGCCTCTCTGAGAAGAAGCCCTGCAGGAAGTGCTGAGCAGAGAAACCAAGTGCTGGTTAAGCCGCCTCCCCTGCTGGTGCCCTGGTGTGGCCAAGGCGAGGGGAAGCTGTGCTGCCATGGGAACGTGCATGTGGAATAACCCAGGGCCCACCAGTGTGTGGGCGAGTGCACGTGTGTGCAGCCGAACCTGTGGGGCCCACCAGTGTGTGGGCGAGTGCACGTGTGTGCAACCGAACCTGTGGGGCCCACCAGTGTGTGGGCGAGTGCACGTGTGTGCAGCCGAACCTGTGGGGCCCACCAGTGTGTGGGCGAGTGCACGTGTGTGCAGCCGAACCTGTGGGGCCCACCAGTGTGTGGGCGAGTGCACGTGTGTGCAGCCGAACCTGTGGGGCCCACCAGTGTGTGGGCGAGTGCACGTGTGTGCAGCCGAACCTGTGGGGCCCACCAGTGTGTGGGCGAGTGCACGTGTGTGCAGCTGAACCTGCGGCTGTGCTCAGGCAGCCTGCATCGTCCCGGCCCTGCCCCATCCTGCTTTGTGTCCTCAGCCATGGGCTCTTCCCAGCCCTGCCCCATCCTGCTTTGAGTCCTCAGCCATGGGCTCTCCCTCTGCCCTCTCTCCAGCTTCCTTCATGTGCTTCTGCCTCCCTCTTTCAGCACCCATTGTCCCTTCTCTCCAGCCTCCCTGTGCAGACCCTTTTCACCCTGCTCTGTGTGTGTGCTCACACCCTCATCTGGCTCCTCCCGATGTCCTTCTTTGCCACCTTATCAGCCATCAACATCATGCCCATTGTTCTCAGGGGAGCTCCACACTGCTGTGGTACCGCCACTCATACTCTGGACCCATGTCTCAAAGCACGTTCCATAGAACAACAGGTACAGGAGATGATCCTCAAAAAAGAAAAAAGGGCTTACTCTCAAGTAAACTTGGGTGATGCTGCCTATTGTAGCCACCTTCTTGGAGACTGTCCATTCAAAGCACGAGAGCATTTCCCAAAATACAAATAACACATTCTCTTAAAAATACCCTGTGTATCCATCAGCATCTTGCAGAACTACAGTTATATGGGCCATACTTTTGGTATGATTCCCTAGAGGTGTTTTTCTTGTCCTCCTCCAAAATTACCATAATCTACTTGTCCCCACTGGAGCCTGGTTCCCCCTGAAAAATATGAGTGCCATCTTCCTCCACCTCAATCAGCAAAGCCTTAACTCCCCTTGCCTTTGAACTTGCCTCCTACCTAGCCCTGTCCTGCCCTGCTTTTGCAGAAAGAGACCAGTGCCTTTTCTAGCACATCAAACCACTCCCTCCCTATTTATCCTCTATATTCCCATCCTCTATTCCCAGCACCAAAGCCTCAGTTAACTGGCAAACAGCAGGTGTTGGATAAGTAAGGGGATGGCGCTGCTGAAGATCCTGCCACCATCTCTATCATCTTTTAAAAACTTTGCTCTTTTTGTCTCCACTGTCTGGGGCCCACTCCACAATGCACCTTGACTTCAGCAAAGGGTTCTCATTCTTTATCTCTACTTAGTGCCCTCTGGAACCTCAGCACTCATGTTAATTATCAGTCAAATCCTACAGCTTCATGGCTCCTCAGTCTCCTTGGCACTGAAGTCTTCCACGTCCTTACTGTAGCCATGCACATTCAAGACCTTGACCTTGATATGTCTGTCTATAGCCTTAGCTTCTTACCCATGACCGCTTCTGGTGTTCCCCTATCAGTTGGGGAAGTATGGATATCAGGTAAATAAAACATATGCTGTTCCCTCTCCTTTGAGAACTCACAAAGAAGCAGGCCGTTTTCCTTCCTCCCCAATTCCTCCCCACTTAATCTATGCATGAGCTCTGTTCTGCTTTCACTCAGGCTAGCATGGACGCCATGGCCAGACCTTCAACAGAGCTCTCACTAAAGCCAGATACCCTGCACCTGCCCTTAAACCTACATCGTACCCAGTCCTGCTGTCCATTCTCCAGGAACACTCTCCAAAGATGGTCCATCCTCCTTTTCCCAGTACCTCAAGCCTATTTTGACCTTCAACACTATTTTACCTAGAGAAAGTGTCTCCTAGGCAGGCTGAACTTTTTGTCTTTCTACCTTATGTCTGTTGTTTCCCTCCTCTTTGAGTCTACCACAGACAAAAGGGCAGGGCCCCCTCTTGTTCCTGTCCTGAAGCCTTGAGCCACCCCTTGTCCCCATTCCTTCCAGCACAGATTCTCTTCCTTTATGCCTGTTCCTCCTTTTCTTCCTACAATCTTGCAAGTTCATCTTCCTTCTGAAAAATACCTGGCTTGGTCCTGCTGCCCCCTCTGGACTCCATATCCATTCATTTTTCCTGGAGGGAAGGGATTCCACTCCCCTGGGTCATCTCCCCCACCCTCCCCACCCCACGTCCCCTGCCACCACTCACCACCATCTGGAACCTTCTGGAGCCAAGATTATGAAACTCTTGACTCCCAGGGAAGAACTGGCTTCTGCTCAGGAGGGACAATGCTCACATCCTTCCAAGCCTCTTAGGTAGTCTTTGCCATCACACCAACCTTGGCCCCCCATATTCCCTTAGCTCTACTCTTAAACCATCCACAGAGGAAGGACCATGAGAAAAGCAATAGCTGCAGTTAAAACCACCCAAGAGTGAAAATCTTTCAAGTGAGGTCAACACTGCATGTGAAGGTTGATAGTGAGGGAGAGCCTCCTAGCTTTGAGGAAACTTTCCTCTTGATCCCTTTACTTCCTTTTCCCCCTGTGAAGGCAGTTGGGAGATGGAGATCATTTCCAAGGTAGATGAAATGAGATTGGTCATCCATATTCAGAGCCCAGAGCCTGTGGTTTTTAAGGTTTGGAGTCGGGGGTCAGGATCCAACTCTGTGGTATGTGTACACAAATATGGCTGGGTGCGGGCTGCAGGGACTAGATGGTGGTGGTGAAATATTTTTTTCTTCAGGGCCAAATCTCTCAGTGGCCATGATCTTGTTTGGCCTTTTTCTCCTTGCAGCCTTCTTATTTCTTCCAGAGGGGTATCCTGCAATAAGTTGGACTTTGTTTGTTGAGACTCCCTCTGTCTTGTGATTTCTGGACCCCACAATCAGAGGGAAACAATATTCATGAACTCATATTTGAGTGGGGTCCTGGGAGGCTTGGAAAGTGCCCTTCTTCAAGGTGCTGACCTTTAAGCTTGTTTTCCAGTGTTGGTGGTGGCCTCGCCAGCCCTTCCTCCCTCTTGCACTAGACCCCTTTGTAGACCTGCTCTGGGGGTGTCAGGTGGCAGCCTGAGATCACGACAGAGTCTTCTTTGTGAAATAGCCAGTGCCTGTAAGGACACAGTTACTGCACCTTAGCTTTGTCCTCATTTAACCTTCTTGAGAAACTTGGTCCTGCTTCCTTATCATAGCATCTATTAATGAATAAATTTTTAATCGCAGAATAAATCATGAGTAGAAAGTTTGGAAAATAGAGGAAAGAAAAAGCAACCATGTAAAACCCCAGCATCCTGATAGCAAACAATGATCATCATCGCAGTTACTCCTCCCCACTTTTTTTTAAACCAGATGTTTAGAAGACATTTGTTATCATAGTGTGTACATATGCATTTGCAGTGATTAAGACCTTGAGCATCCTATTTCCAATGAAGATTCATGGGCTCCTCCAGCAGGAGTGAGAGGTGGCACTTAGGCAGACAGGCAGGCAGGGGTGGATCCTTGGCTGTGTAGACCACACTTAGGTCTCTTCTATGAATCTAAAAACCTCCTAGCAGTGATGTCCCAGCTGGATGCTTTAAGGGCTTCTCACCACGGTATTCAGTTAACCCTGAGCACTCTGCTCATAGAGGTCTGCAAAGAGAAGTAAACTGGAGGTTGAATTTCCAAAGACCATAGCACTTTTATTGGCTGTTTTCTCAGTAAGAGCAATTATCACCTCCTTTGTTATCATCTCATATTTGTAGCAACTACTTCTCAAAGTGCTTCGCCACGTGCCATCTTATCAAGTCTTGCAGCAGCCCTGTAATGTAGTCATCATTATTTTCATCTGCATTTTGCCGATGAGGCAACAGAGATGTTGAAAGACTTGCCCAAGGTTATGAATCTAAACTCCATGCCCTTGCGCAAGGCAGTGACCAGGTTTCTCTGGGCACCATCTTTCTGCCTGTTTTATCTAGCACTCAGAAGAATTCTTTTTCCTCTGTGGCACAGTTTCTAGCTGGTTTTTCTTAAACACCCTTCTCTTCTTCTTTGCAGGGGGCCGTGATAAGCGAGGTGGACCCATCCTGACCTTCCCTGCTCGCAGCAATCATGACAGAATAAGACAGGAAGACCTGCGGAAACTGGTGACCTATCTGGCCAGCGTGCCAAGGTGAGGTGAATGTTCTGCAGGGGAGAGAGGGGGAAGCTGGCCTGATGCAACTAAGCTGGAGTGAGCCTCCATCCCTGCCAGAGGCCTGGCTGTTTTTGCCCTTGGAATGGATTCTAATTATTTCTGTTACGTCAGTACCTATTGTTCACCTCATTCCCATCCTTCCCATTGTTACTGCTGGGATTCATATGAACAAAGTGGAAGCTGGATGCTGGAACCATGGGCAGAGGTGAAGGTTCCAGGCTTAGAGGACCAGGACAAGCCCTGGAACAAGGTGACAGTGTGGCCTGGGGGAGGGGGGGGCAGGGATGGGAAGCCATTCTTTGCCTTGGGGAAATGGAAATTCTGGCCGATTCCACTCTGGCTTGTGTAATGGATTTTTTCTAAAACCTCTGGCTTTTGAATATGTTTGTAGCTTTTAGAGTTTAGGGCAAATAGCTCCACTTATATCGTTCAAGAGGCAGCCTTCAGCTCAATCTAGGTCATGCATTTTCAATGGGGGCAATATTGCCTCCAAGGGGGATGCGAATTGGTTCTTGTGTAAGGCACACACACACAAAAACTTTCATGTATTAAGCACAGCTAAATATATAGTGCATAAACATATATACAATATATTCATGGTATTAAAATCTCATTGGTGATTAAGGAAAAAAGTATAAAAAGCCTCTTGTGGCAGGATGATGATTTTAAAAAATGATTGAGAAACACTGGTTTCTGAGTGTTTCTAGGTGGTGCTGCGCTCAGAGGGTGGCAAGGGGGACATGCTAGGGACACGGAATTTGTCTTTTAAGAAGGTGGAGGAGAGGCCTTGGCATGGTTAGAGAAACATGGAATGGGAGAGCCAGAAGACCCCTGAGCAGTAATCCAGGCAAATGCATGTCGTGTTTTACTTTGGAAGCAACATCTGTGTGGGATTGGAGTTGCTTACGGGGTGGTGGTGGTCAGTGGCAGAGCTTGGTTCAGAGCCCCCCTGACTCCTACCCTAGTGCTCTCCCCATCCTTGTTCACGGTCAGTGAGAACTCTGTTCTCTGATTTAGTGGGGTTGGAGTCTGTCAAGTGTTTGCTGTGGCAAATAAGAAGTGGTGCCTGGGGCTTTTAGAACTTTCATCTTGTCTCTCTGCATTTTACAGAGGAATCAGTAAATTGCACAGAGGAGCTCTGCCTTTGTGGGGAGACCTTGGATAATTGTTGAACGTGCTGATTAAGTTCTTGAAACAGATGTCAGTTGAGGCAGTCACTGCATTTGAAATAGCTATGGGAGAGACACATGTACAAGGATTGGTGGATGGTGGTGGGCAGGTGGGTAAAGGGGATTTAAGGGCAGTCATCAAATGCTTGGAAAGATGTTGAACAGAATGAAGAGCTCTGAGCAGAAGGCTGTGAACAAATAGATGTCAAATGGTGGCTTTTTTTTTTTTCTTTATGATATCCACAGAGAACCAGAAAAAAGGTAAGAAGTCTTAAGCTCCAATGAAATGGACTTAGCTATATACAAAGAAGAGCTTCTAAACTATGAGTACAAGAGAGTTGGATAAAGAATAGAACAGAAGGGTTCCGCGCCCCACCCCCCACGCCCGCCCGGAGGTCTTTATTCAGAAGAAATATTCCCGTCTGTCTTGGAGGCAAGGAGATGGTTTAAATAACCCATGATTGATGTAGGTAATTTAGCAATTTAGCCATTGAGGGGCTAAGCAGTTTTAAAGGCATCTTTGCCAAGTATACTACTAACAGGCATAAAACCAGGCATTTCCTAAAGCAATTTACAGGAAGAGTTTTCAGGGGGACCAATGACAGACTCTTAGTTCTTTCAGAGTCAGAAGAAATTTGGGATCCTGAAGGGTATGTTTTCCTTTCTGATAGGTTTATCACATCCCTGAAGCTAATGCACACTCTTCTTTTCTTTAGAATAGTAAGTGAAAGAATTGGAAGAACATTTTATTAATTCTGACTGTTAAGCAAAGCTGGGACAAAAAGGATTGGAAGCAATTAAAAAGGAAAAGATTTCTACTAGGTAAAGGGGAACAAAACTCAAGAAGAGCTGGGAGGAAGGTCATGAAAAAGTATAAACAATAGGTTGTCATTGAAAGAGCATAGTAGACTCAGGCTGTTTGCTTCCCTGAGGGTAGTCCCAAGCATTGCATCCTAGGCTCCTGAGAACAGAAAACGTTCACAGGTTCTGGCAGGTGGGAGGCAAAAATGCTGTTGCTACTTTCAGTGGGAAAAATTGTTCAGGGATGCCTGCTGCCTCCCTCCCAAGGGGCCTATGTTCATCAGGAGTATGTGTACCTGGCAGGCTGAAGAGCTTACCAACTAGTCATCCCCACCCATCGCTTCCTAGTTCTGTTGGCCACAAGTTCACACGTGATGACTGTTGGAAACAAACCTTGAACAGGGTTATTCCAATGACAGTGAGGTCTGGGGAGGAAACTGAAGCACTTAGCACATCAGATAGTGTTTGCCATTCTTCTGCTTAGCCCTGGCTTTGGAAAGAAAGGAATCTGCAGAAATGAACAGCTAGATTTAGGCAGGTGACCCTGACTAGAAGAAATAGACTATTCTGGGTCATGGCCAAGGAGGCTATAAAGCTAGGCTTCTGTCAGGTGGAATGTGCTCTTCAGACTGGGGTAATCACCTGTGGGTGACACTCACTTATTCAAGCATTTATCATTTGTTTATTTTACAAATATTTAGAGCCTCGATAAGCCAGGCTGATTTAGGACTCATGGTGAGCAGGAACAGACATTTTGAGAAAGTTAGGAAAAACCTAAGTATTTCCCTACTGAGTGCCAAACCAGCAATCATAAAGGACAGACAGCACAGTATATAACTGTGCTGGTAGCATAGGGATGAAGCAAGAGAAGACAAGCGAACAGGACCAGTAAGTGATGAAAGAGGATCCCAGACTCTAAGGAACCAATCAGCTTGATGGCCATTTGGGGCACTGTTATATTATAGAATAGGTGATTAAACAGAGGGTTGTGATAATTTATGAGTTATTACAGTGTCCCCTTTATAAATATGAAGGCTGTGGTTTTCTTTCTGGTAGGTTTATCATATCCATGCAGCTGCTGCATACTCTAAATAGAAAGTGAACAATTAAAAGAACTTATTTCTGACCTGTTAAGCAAAGGTGGGACAGAACAGATTGTAAACAATTTAAAAGGAAAAGGTTTCTGCTAGCTAAAGGGAGGAGAAGGCGATGGCACTCCACTCCAGTACTCTTGCCTGGAAAATCCCATGGACAGAGGAGCCTGGTAGGCTGCGGTCCATGGGGTCGCGAAGAGTTGGCACGACTGAGCGACTTCCCTTTCACTTTTCACTTTCATACATTGGAGAAGGAAATGGCAACCCACTCCAGTGTTCTTGCCTAGAGAATCCCAGGGACGGGGGAGCCTGGTGGGCTGCCGTCTATGGGGTCACACAGAGTCGGACACGACTGAAGTGACTTAGCAGCAGCAGCTAAAGGGAACAAAAACCCAAGAGAGTCTGGGAAGAAGGATGGTTGTATGAAATGAATGGGAAGAAAAAGTCCCACTATAATGTGTGAAGGCCAGGTTCTGTCTGGGCCACTGCGTTCAGTCTGCTACACTGAGCCTTGCCAGCTCCTTTTTAGGAGCTATGTGGACCAGTTAGAATATTGTCAGGAGAGCAGCATACTAAGGGATCCACAAACTATGTTTCTGCAGTTGGAGGATGTTTTCTGGTGAGGGTGAAAATGGAAGAAAAGTGATTCCTGACTTCAGGTATCAGGAGAGCTGTGCTGCCCCTAAGAGGCGGGAACAGGCATGGTCTCTTTTGCATCAATGGGTAGAAGTTAGAGAGATCCTGACTCTGAAGTGAAGAAACTATCTGCCCAGGTGGGAGCTGTCCAGCACTACTGCTGCTGCCTCTGGAGAAAGTGAGCTTCCTGTCCAAGACTTCTACAGTGGGTTGGAGGCCGGATTAGATCATTTCTAAGAAACATTCCTGCCCTGAATTCTGTGTTTCCATGATATTGGGGGAAAACACATTATAGAAATCTATAACCTCAAAACAGTATTACTACTCCACAAACATACTCTCTTTCTCAAATCCCCTATATTATTTAAGGCCTGGAATTTCACTTCAGATCTTGTGTGTATCTTAAATTCTAAGAGAACTCTTTTCCAGTCCCCTTGCATTCTGGATGGGGCTAAACATGATTCTAGAGTGTGACTGTGACAGCAGCAGTTACTCTTTTGGAATCCATCTCAGCCTGAGATGAGTCCTTTCCAACTTCCCTTTTTTGCTCCTGATGAGTTTGAATATCTATCTCCTGGGGCTTCTCCAAGATTTTCTGTTATCTTGTTTTGAGGAGTGATGAAATTAGGGTAGGAAGAAAAGCCTTAAAAGTCTCCTAATTCAACTTTCTGATAACTTCATTCACTTAATTCAACAAATATTTATTGAGTGCTACCATAAGCCATGGCACAGTTAGGGATCTTGGTAAACTTGTGTTATCTTTTCTGTCATCCATCCTATACTTATCTAACTTTTTTGTCCTTCTGCCCTGATATCTGCTTGTAATCTTACATGAAAGGAGTGGAAAAGAAATACTCAGAAACAAGCAGTGGATGAGTGTCCCTAGAAACTGAGAGACAAAATGTAGGCTGAGAGTAAGCAGTTGCCTGAGCATTACTTGTAGTACGGATAGTCTACCCACTGTGATTATTGGGAGTTGACCATATGCTTGGAGTAGAATTTCTAAGTATCTAGTAAAGAAATCCCAGGTTATTTTTATTGCACTGTATTCTTCCTCTTCTTCATTGTTATCCTGCTTTGTCATGATCAGCTTTCTGCGGCTCCTCTGGGCACTGATTGTTAGCACCTTGATGTATCTGCCACTTAATAGCAATGCTGCTGAGATGCTGAGTGTTCTAGCAGGGAATACAGGTATCATACTGGTGAGGAAAAATGACAAGAAATAATGATGGGGTATTCTGAAATGTCAATCAAACCAACGTGCCAATATTCCGCTTATTGCTTGATAATTTGTTCTTGTTCTACAATTTCAGCAACAGATAAATTGGGTTTATAGCCAGCGCTGTCTTTGTGCAGTGTCACCAGAAAATAGAAATAAATAGAGAGAGCCAGAAAGTTAAAAGATGAAGAGGTGAAAGCTGCAAGGATTTCCTCCCACTGTATTCAGCACGAGAGAACCCAAGCTATGGAATCTGAATGTGTCATCACTGAATGTGTCTGTTGTAAGGGCCTGTTGAGATGTGTCGGTGGTATCTTGTCCTTTGCTCTGAAAGTGAAAGTGAAAATGAAAGTTGCTCAGTTGTGTCTGACTCTTTGCAACCCCATGGACTACACAGTCCTTGGAATTCTCCAGGCCAGAATATGAGAGTGGGTAGCTGTTCCCTTCTCCAGGGGATCTTCCCAACCCTGGGATTAAACTCAGGTTTCCTGCATTCCAGGCAGATTCTTTACCAGCTAAGCCCCCAGGCAAGCGCACAAATACTAGAGTGGGTAGCCTATCCCTTTTCCAGCAGATCTTTTCAACCCAGGAATCGAACCAGGGTGTCTAGCATTGCAGGCAGATTCTTTACCAGCTGAGCTACCAGGGAAGCCCCATCAATTAAAGAAGGCTGCAAAGAGTAGTGATGTAAAGTTCAGAAAATAGAGCCAATGAAGACATTTGCCTAAAGCTTATCCTTTTCCAGATCCCTTTTAAATTTCTTTTATTGCTTATGTATAAATCTTCATAATTCCTACTATACTTACCACATTCTATACAAATTTCTTAACAATATCAGTTAAGTGTTTCTATTGTTAGGTGTACACAGTCCAAGCACTGAAGGGCAAATGGTGTTCTACTCTGCTGCTAAGGAACATAGCATCACAATAGTAATAGCCATTGCCTGTAATTACCTTCCTTGGAGCCATACAGACCTTCACAGCAAAGGGAAGAGAGACATCTTCAGATCAATGGAAGGCACTGGGGTTCCGATCCCAGCTCTACCACTTCTGAGTCAGGAAGCATATGACCACTCCACCCAGGTTATCTGAGCAGAGTTTAACAAAGACACACTTTACAATGCTGCAGGTGGGCAACAGGGAAAGCAGCAAGATTTGAATTTTCAAATTATCCCAGAGCTGGCAACATCAGGTAGGCAAGACATTATGACTTCTAGGCCTGAAGGGGCAAGGTGAGGAGAGGTGCATGGAACCCAGAGAGGTAGCTGTAGGAGAGGGCCACTTGACAGGAACTGTGGCCTTCAGTAGAAAGCTGCCAACAGCTCACAGTGACTCCATGATGCGGGATAAAGGAAGTCAACATTCTTGCTTCAGCCTTCCCATTCTCTGGCCTCCTGTCATTGTTTGTCAGTTACTGAATGTAACCAAAACCAAGTGACACGGGGCTCACTGAGGCATTCCATGTGGGTCAGCCTCCCAGGGCTTTGGGGTAGAGAGGAGAGGATGGAGGATGAACTCACAGGGGCAAAAGGAAGATATTTAACACAAGGTGAGACCTTGGGCATATGACTCGATACTTCTGAGTCCAATATTCTGATTTTTAATTTGGGAAAAGAATGTCTATCTCACAAGGGTGTTGTGGAGAAATTATCTGTCAATCCCTCTGTAGCACTTCGGCACTCAGAATGTAATAGTCTGTCTCCTAAAGGAACCTAATAATAGTAATGGTGGTGGTGGTTTAGTCACTAAGTCATGTCCAACTCTTGCAGTCCCATGGACTGTAGCCCACCAGGCTTCCTGGTCTATGGGAATTCTCCCGGCAAGAATATTGGAGTGGGTTGCCATTTCCTTTTCCAGGGGATCTTCCCAACCCAGGGATCAAATCTGAGTCTCCTGCATTGTAGGCAGATTCTTTACTGACTGAGCTATGAGGGAAGCCCTAAAAGCATAAATATATGTACATATATGGCAGTATTTGCTACATGTGAAGGAATAGATGTATGTGTAAGCTATGAAGCATTGTAATAAATCGAACACCTGAGAGCCCACCCCCACCTTCAGAATGGGAACATCTCCTCTGCTCTTGAAGCTATCTGTGGCCTTTCCCTACCCTAATCCCACCTCCTTCCTCCAGAAATCACTATTATCCTGAGTTTTGTGTTTATCCTTGTCTTTCTTTTTTGGTATAGTTTGCCACATGTTTGCGTAAGCAATGTGTTATTTAGTTTTGCATGGTTTTGAGCTTTATAAAATGATATTATACCATATGTAGTTTTTTGTGACTAACTTTTTTGATGACTTCGTGACTAAACAACAAAAGTTTGTCTTCTTTGGAATCCCAGCTCTATGACTATAGTCACTATAATCCACCTGCAGGGCAGGAGACATGGGTTCAGTCCCTGGGTTGGGAAGATCCCCTGAACAAGGAAATGGCAACCTACTCCAGAATTCTTGCCTGGGAAATTCCATGAACATTGGTGCCTGGTGGGCTACAGTCCATGGAGTTGCAAAGAGGTAGACGTGACTTAGCAACTAAGCAACAACAGCAGCTTCTCTGAACTACTGTGATTGTGACAACATGGATAAATTGTAAAATGTAATTTGGAGTTGAAAAAAAGCACTTAATGCATCCAACCTCTAGAACTGATCTAGTAAGTAATAAATAAATGCTAGCCAATATTGTCATCTTCAAAGCTACATTACTGCACTATTAAAAGTAGGCTGTATACATTAACTTATTTCTCACAGAATTTTGAGAGGGATATTATTTGTTCCCATTTTACATATGAGGAAACTCAGGCTCAGAGAGATTAGGTATCTTTCCTGTTGACACACAGCCTGTGTGACTTGGGACACTGACTAAATGCGGAGGCCAGAGTGAAGGAGGCGGTGGTGGTAGAGTGCAGGGGACAGATTTGAAGAGAGGAGGGAGGCCGATCCTGAAGGATAGGCTAAGGATTGAAGGAGTAAGACAGCATGAGAGAGTAGTAAGGAGAAGAAAGGCGGATGGTTGTAATTATGGTGGGCAGTGGTGTCCCATCAAACCTGTGTCGTCCAAGATACTCTTTAGATTCTAAGTATGAAGGTTGTTGCAGGTGGGAAATGCAGGTGGTTATTGTCTGAAGCTCAGGTTTCTGCTGGCCAAGACACCCGTGGTGACTGTGGGTGTGCAGGGTGATGGAGGTGGGGGGTGGTGCCTCAAACTTCCTCTCCCATGTCTGTGTGCTCAGTTTTAGACACACAGTTCTATTCATTTATGCTATCTGTGGATAAACAGTCAACTGTTTTTCAGTGTGAATTAGACTAAGGGATGCTGTGAAAAAATTAAAGCACTGAAGACCTTGGCAACTGTTTAAAGAGATGAGTAAAAGTCTGTAGTAGGGACCCTGAACATATAAACTGGAAAGGTGGGGGTGGTCTCCACTGTATTCTAGGGTGCCCATCCTGTCCTGTTTCCATGGGTCTGAGATGTTTCTTTCGCTCAGTCAGCTGCCTGGAGTGATCTTGCATTGCTCTGGTATCAGAAGCATGATTCTGGCATTACTTAGCAGTCAGCCGATAGGCATTCTGAAGTTAGTTCACTTTCTTGACCATGCCACTGCCAGACTTGGCAGGGGTGTGTCTATGCTGGTGTATTCTGAGGCAGAGGGCCCAGGGAGGGCTTGTGGAAACCCTGAAGAGCCTGCTGTGATGCTTCAAATGCAGAGACAAGCACTTGTGATTCCCTGGAGAACAATAACCTGGATGATCAGAGGCGGAAACCATGTGGTCATAACGTAACCATGAGAAGCAGCTCTCATAATTCCAGAAATGCTTCAACGCCTTTAGGTGATGGATCAAGGACCCAGCACTGGACAAAAGGACCCCTGATGGAGAAGGGAGTGTTGTTTTTCCTTCACGTGCATCTTCAACGTGATCCGTAGAAGGGACTTTGGACATTGCCACTGACTTGTTGGGAGTGGAACTACGGACTGGTAGAGGAGGAAGGAGTGGCCTCAAGGACAAATACTGATCCTGGAAATTGTGCAGAGTGTTCCAGCCCAGGAAGAATGAACCCCTGAACCTTCCCCTCTGGGAGGAGAAATGTACATGTAGCTGACAAATTTCCTCACCTATAAAATAGGCCAGAGATATCAACAGACATAAAGGTAGTGGGGATCACATGAGAACACATGTAAGGTACCTAGCCAAGGCCTTGGCACACAGCAGGGGCCGATGGCCGATTTCTTTCCCTTTTCTTGCTTGGCAGTGGGGACCTTGTTTTGTTATTTGTCCTTCACTGTGTCTAGCACAACTTTATCAAAGTCAAGTTTTTGTGTGTTAATCACTCAGTCATCTCCAACTCTTTGCGATCCCACAGACTGTAGCCCACCAGGCTTCTCTGTCCATGGAATTCTCCAGGCGAGAATACTGGAGTGGATTGCCAGTCCCTTCTCCAGAGGAACTTCCCAACCCAGGGATCAAACCCTGGTTTCCTGCGTTGCAGGCAGATTCTTTACCATTTGAGCTACAGAAAAGTCCTTAAATTGGGCCCGTCCCATGAAAGTCGCTCAGTCGTGTTTGACTCTTTGTGACCCCATGGACTATATAGTCCATGGAATTCTCCAGGCCAGAATACTGGAGTGGCCTTTCCCTTCTCCAGCGGATCTTCCTGACCCAGGAATCGAACTAGGGTCTGCTGCATTGCAGGTGGATTCTTTACCAACTGAGCTATCGGGGAAGTCCCTTAAAGTCAAGGTTACAATAATGGTTAAGGTTAGAATGAGAGCTAATAGGAATAGCAGTAATAGTAACAAGATCAGTATCATCTAGGGGTATCATCATTGTAATAAATACTGAATTTATATATATATATATATATATACACACACCTAATAGTGTGATAAAGTCTTGGCCTCTTTTAAAATTAGAAAATTATTTATTTATTATAAAAATAAAAGCAGAAAATAGAAAAAATTTTTAAGTCAATTGTAACTCTACCCTCTAGAAATAGAAACAACTAATATATTGACATTTTTCTTTCCTACCTCTTTTTATTGGAGATTTTGTAACGCAGAATTGAATCATATTATTTATTTAATGTTGCTTCATGTTTTATCCCACTTACTATTATACCCTAAGAATATTTTCATAACATTTTATACGTAATAGTATATCTTTGGATATACCATATTCTAACTAACCTTATCATTAGATATCCAAGTCATTTCTAAAAACTTCATTGCTATAAATGACTCTCAGTAAACTTCTTGGTGTATGAACCTTTGCGTACATTTTAAATGGTTTCTTGGGGATAGATTCATTGCAATTTTGGATTTTTTTAAGGCCAGTGATCCGCATTGCCATGTTTCTTTCCAAATTTCCCAATTTATAGTTCCGGTATGCCTTGCTATAGACTTCCAAGTCTTTTTGTTTCTCGAAATTTAAGTTTTTACACTCCTTACTGACCAGAACCCCCTGTGAAAACGTTGTTATCACCATCATCAGGAAGCCTAATTTAGGGTTATGCACTTAAACCTATCCCTGGATTTGAAAGAATAAAAGAATTGGCCATAGGGCCTGCCCTTTGGGGTAGTCCAGGGTAGGATTCCTTTAACTTGCCTAAACTAATAGGAATGGTGAAAGGGGGACCATACGTTAAAGTTCAAATCTGATAACAAATCTATGATGACTTGATTGTTTTTGCCCTTGGTGAATCTTTTGTTTTGCCTCTGGGTATATTTGATCTCCTTGGCTGGTTGTGCAATGAGTTCCTGGCTTGGCACAAAGTAGTAGTTAATCTCCTCTGCTCGCATTTGAGCTCAGGTCCTTATCTGCCTTCTGCTGAGAAAGTTGGGTGTCCTTGGAGTTTGTTTCTAGGCAGCAATGATGAATGATCCTCTAAAGCTTCAGTTCAACTCAGTTCAGTCGCTCAGTCGTGTCCGACTCTTTGCGACCCCATGAATTACAGCACGCCAGGCCTCCCTGTCCATCACCAACTCCTGGAGTTCACTCAGATTCACGTCCATTGAGTCAGTGATGCCATCCAGCCATCTCATTCTCTGTCGTCCCCTTCTCCTCCTGCCCCCAATCCCTCCCAGCATCAGAGTTTTTTCCAGTGAGTCAGCTCTTCGCATGAGGTGGCCGAAGTACTGCAGTTTCAGCTTTAGCATCATTCCCTCCAAAGAAATCCCAGGGCTGATCTCCTTCAGAATGGACTGGTTGGATCTCCTTTCAGTCCAAGGGACTCTCAAGAGCCTTCTCCAACACCACAGTTCAAAAGCATCAATTCTTCGGCATTCAGCCTTCTTCACAGTCCAACTCTCACATCCATACATGACTACTGGAAAAACCACAGCCTTGACTAGATGGACCTTAGTCGGCAAAGTAATGTCTCTGCTTTTGAGTATGCTATCTAGGTTGGTCATAACTTTTCTTCCAAGGAGTAAGTGTCTTTTAATTTCATGGCTGCAGTCACCATCTGCAGTGATTTTGGAGCCCCAAAAAATAAAGTCTGACACTGTTTCTACTATTTCCCCATCTATTTCCCATGAAGTGATGGGACCAGATGCCATGATCTTCGTTTTCTGAATGTTGAGCTTTAAGCCAACTTTTTCACTCTCCTCTTTCACTTTTATCAAGAGGCTTTTTAGTTCCTCTTCACTTTCTGCCATAAAGGTGGTGTTATCTGCATATCTGAGGTTATTGATATTTCTCCCGGCAATCTTGATTCCAGCTTGTGTTTCTTCCAGTCCAGCATTTCTTAAGATGTATTCTGCATATAAGTTAAATAAGCAGGGTGACAATATACAGCCTTGATGTACTGCTTTTCCTATTTGGAACCAGTCTGTTGTTCCATGTCCAGTTCTAACTGTTGCCTCCTGACCTGCCTACAGGTTTCTCAAGAGGCAGGTCAGGTGATCTGGTGTTCCCATCTCTTGAAGAATTTTTCACAGTTTATTGTGATCCACACAGTCAAAGGCTTTAGCATAGTCAATAAAGCAGAAATAGATGTTTTTCTGGAACTCTCTTGCTTTTTCCATGATCCAGCAGATGTTGGCAATTTGATCTCTGGTTCCTCTGCCTTTTCTAAAACCAGCTTGAATATCAGGAAGTTCACGGTTCATGTATTGCTGAAGCCTGGCTTGGAGAATTTTGAGCATTACTTTACTAGTGTGTGAGATGAGTGAAATTGTGCGGTAGTTTGAGCATTCTTTGGCATTGCCTTTCTTTGGGATTGGAATGAAAACTGCCCTTTTCCAGTCCTGTGGCCACTGCTGAGTTTTCCAAATTTGCTGGCATATTGAGCACAGCACTTTCACAGCATCATCTTTCAGGATTTGAAATAG
The DNA here is from genome assembly GCF_001704415.2 of Capra hircus. Lineage (NCBI taxonomy): Eukaryota > Metazoa > Chordata > Mammalia > Artiodactyla > Bovidae > Capra > Capra hircus. The sequence continues at coordinate 68,433,815 of NC_030808.1, forward strand.
CTCCACTGGAATTCTATCACCTCCACTAGCTTTGTGCGTAGTGATGCTTTCTAAGGCCCAGTTGACTTCCCATTCCAGGATGTCTGGCTCTAGGTGTGTGATCACATCATCATGATTATCCAGGTCGTGAAGATCTTTTTTTGTACAGTTCTTCCGTGTATTCTTGCCACCTCTTCTTAATATCTTCTGCATCTGTTAGGTCCATACCATTTCTGTCCTTTATCGAGCCCATCTTTGCATGAAATGTTCCCCTGGTATCTCTAATTTTGTTGAAGAGATCTCTAGTCTTTCCCATTCTGTTGTTTTCCTCTATTTCTTTGCATTGATCACTGAAGAAGACTTTCTTTTCTCTAAGGCTTAGGTGTGGTCATTTGCTCTCTTTCTTAGGATTCAGAGACCTGTGGCTTACTGACAGCAGGCTGATTAGGAAGCTAATATTGCTGTTTCCACTTAGATTAGGTAAACTTCTTTGTTGCAGGTGAAGTAAATCTCAGTGTATTCAGGTTTTTCAGGAATTCATGCTGGGGAATCAGGATGATTTAAATTTCATTCAAATTCATTTGTCTGGAATGTTGTGAGAGAGATCCCTAAATATGGATACTAGAGAGAGAGCTTGGCATTGGGGAAGAAGGATATGTTTTTCACTTTGTGGGTTCCAGATTTGGGGTTGTTTCTCACTCCCCTTTGGGGCTTTCCTGGTGGCTCAGACGGTAAAAAATCTGCATGCATTGCAGGAGACCCAGTTCGATCCCTGAGTTAGTAAGATCCCCTGGAGAAGGGCATGGCAACCCACTCCAATATTCTTGCCTGGAGAATCCTATGGATTCTGGGACCCAGCTTTCTGTAGCCTGGCAGGCTACAGTCCATGGGGTCACAAAGAGTCAGACACGACTGAGCAACTAAGCGTACATATTCCCTCTCTCATTATGTAAATATTTTCAACATGTTTCTATTTCTCTCTTCACCTGTCATTGGTTAGGTTCTATCAGATGCCCCTCCCTGGTTTTTGGGGTTGTGTATGTTTCAGTTCTGTTCAGTCACTCAGTCACATCCAACTCTTTGCCACCCCATGGACTGCAGCACGCCAGGCTTCCCTGTCCCATCGCCAACTCCCAGAGCTTGCTCAAACTCATGTCCATCAAGCCAGTGATGCCATCCAACCATCTTATCCTCTGTTGTCCCCTTCTCCTCCTGCCTTTAATCTTTGCCAGCCTCTAAGTCTTTTCTGATGAGTCAGTTCTTCGCATCAAGTGGCCAGAGTATTGGAGTTTTAGCTTTAGCATCAGTCCTTCCAATGAATATTCAGGACTGATTTCCTTTAGGATGGACTGGTTGGATCTCCTTGCAGTCCAAGGGACTCTCAAGAGTCTTCTCCAACACCACAGTTCAAAAGCATCAATTCTTCGGTGCTCAGCCTTCTTTATGGTGCAACTCTCACATCCATACATGACTCCTGGAAAAACCATAGGTTTGACTAGACAGACCTTTATCTGCAAAGTAAGGTCTCTGCTTTTTAATATGCCATCTAGGTTGGTCATAGCTTTTCTTCCAAGGAGCAAGCATCTTTTAATTTCATGGCTGCAGTCACCATCTGCAGTGGTTTTGGAGCCCAAGAAAATAAAGTCTATCACTGTTTCCATTATTCCCCCATCTATTTGCTATGAAGTGATGGGACCGGATGCCTTGATCTTAGTTTTTTGTATGTTGAGTTTTAAGCCAGCTTTTTCTCTCTCCTCTTTCACTTTCATCAAGAGGCTTTTAGTTCCTCTTCGCTTTCTGCTATAAGGGTGGTGTCATCTGCATATCTGAGATTATTGATATTCTCCCAGCAATTTTGACTCTAGCTTGTGCTTCATCCAGCCCAGCATTTCACATGATGTACTCTGCGTAAAAGTTAAATAAGCAGGATGACAATATACAGCCTTGATGTACTCCTTTCCCAATTTGGAACCAGTCCTTTGTTCCATGTCCAGTTCTAATTGTTGCTTCTTGACCTGCATACGTATTTCTCAGGAGGCAGGTCAGGTGGTCTGGTATTCCCATCTCTTGAAGAATTTTCCACAGTTTGCTGTGATACACACAGTCGAAAGGTTTAGCGTAGTCAATGAAGCAGAAGTAGATGGGTTTTTTGGGAATTCTCTTGCTTTTTCTATGATCCAGTGGATGTTGGCAATTTGGTCTCTGGTTCCTCTGCCTTTTCTGAATCCAGCTTGTACATCTGGAAGTTCTAGGTTCACGTACTATTGAAGCCTAGCTTGGAGAATTTTGAACATGATTTTGCTAGCATGTGAGATGAGTGTATGTTTGGGAGGCATATACTGGATGCTGACGCTTCATGTTATGTCACTTTAGTTTTGTTGAGACTGCCTTTATTATATACATATGAAAGTGAAACTTAGTTTCTCAGTCATGTCCGACTCTTTTCGACCCCTTGGAATGTAGCCTGCTAGTCTCCTCTGTCCATGGGGTTCTCTAGGCAAGAATACTTTAGTAGGTAGTCATTGCTTTCTCCAGGGGATCTTCCCTACCCAAGGATCAAACCTGGATCTCTTGCATTGCAAGCTGATTCTTTACTATTTGAGCCGTTAGGGAAGCCTTATATATGTATAAAATGGCAACCTACTCCAGTAATCTTGCCTGGAGAATTCCACGGACAGAGCAGGCTGGCAAGCCACATTCCATGGGGTTCCCTTTACCCTTTACACACTCTGGCAGTTTAGGTATGCTGCCACCAAGTGGTGGAGTACATTAGCTCAGCTGCCTGGAAGACAGATGGTTTGTATGGTGTAGTCGCTAAGTCATGTGTGACTCCCTGCCACCCCATAGACTGTAGCCGCTCCTCTGTCCATGGGATTTTCTAGGCGAGCATACTGGAGTGGGTTGCCATTTCCTTCTCCAGGGAAGATACAGGTGGATTTTGTCAAGGGCTCCAAATATTATGCCCTCTCCTCCTTAGACCTTAGGTTTTCTAGGCTTTGCTTTTTAAATTTTTATTGAAACATTTAAACTTAAGTAACCACTAAATGATAATTATTTTTCCTGAACTATGGAATTAGTTTAATATTAAATTCCCTGATAGCTCAATTGGTAAAGAATCTGCCTACAATGCAAGAGACCCTGGTTCAATTCCTGAGTTGGGGAGATCTGCTAGAGAAGGGATAGGCTACCCACTCCAGTATTCTTGGGCTTCCCTTGTGGCTCAGCTGGTAAAGAATCTGCCTGTAATGCGGGAGACCTGGGTTCAATCCCTGGGTTGGGAAGATCCCCTGGAGAAGAGAAAGGCTACCCCACTCCAGTATTCTGGCCTGGAGAATTCCATAAAGAGTCGGACCTGATTGAGCAACTTACACTTTCACATTGAAATATTAAATAATGTTTGTAGAAATCTTTAGCTTGAATATTGCTAGTTGAAACTGAGAATTTTATAATAATGCTATTTTGGGTAAAAACGCATAAATAATGTGAAGGTGAAGGTGAAGTCTCTCAGTCGTGTCCGACTCTTTGCGATCCCGTGGACTGTAGCCTACCAGGCAGAATCTCTGTATCAATTCTTCCTTTTATAAAATAAAATCCTTTTTTAAAAAGAAAATCACTCCTATTGGTTTGTCTTCAGTCTTAGGTAGACTTGAAGTTACAGTGCCCCAGGCATACTTATCTCTTGACATTTCTACTGTCTCCCTCACTGTTTGCATTAGCCACAAACACTGAAGATTGACGTCTTAATTTGTCTTTTCAAACCTTCCCTTAAAGGTTCTATTTTTTTTCTCCAAACATGGGAAATGAGAACAAGAAAGACATCACCATGTAGGGCTTTTTGGTGCTAAGAGTCTAATCCTGGTGTATATACTTACTAGTGTGGAAAATTTCTATGCCAGTTTGTCACTGTAGCTTTTATTATAAGAAGGAGGTTTCCCCCTTACCTTTTTACTCCACCTTATCTCTTCTTGGATTGCTTTAGATAAAACAACTTTTAAAGAATGTCTCTCTTGAAAGTCTGGCATCACCTATGCAGAACAAAAATACTTTGAAAAAAATTTGAAGAAGACTTTTGAAACTAGAAAACCCATCAGGTAGTGGTGATGGGTCCCCTGTCTTCCATGAGTTGTGATTATTCAGAAAGCTTTTTCCCTGATAGATGGAAAACAGCTTGAGGGCAGGTCAGTGGGTCTTGTTGGAAGTTTACAGAGCAGCACCTTGCAAGTTGGCTGAATTCTCTTAGACTGGGAGAGCCCCAAGAGAAAAGGGCAGTGTCTCACCCTCTCCATCCCATCAGAGCCAATGCCAGCCTCTCTTTTCCAGACATGAAGTCACTGAAGTCAGACCCAGGGCTCCTTTGGAATGTCTTCTTTCCTCTGTAAGGGGCTGTACCCACAGAGGGGCCCAGGCCGGGTGGGTAGACTGGCTCCGCTGCAGAGCCTTCTATCAGAGGACAGAGTGTGGAGGAGCATGCCAGGGAGCCGGGAGTGGATGCTGTCTCATCAACAAGAAGTATTCCTGTTTCTATATCTAGCAAGTGTGACAGCCAGCCCTTTTTCTTCCGGAACCCAGACAGGAGCACTTTGTCAGAGCCACCGTGACTCAGCTAAAATGAATGTTTTTCCGAGTCACTTACTGACATCATCCAAGTGTGCACCCTGATGGTCCTGCTTCCTCCTTCACCTTCTCTCAGGGCCTCCCTCCTCTGCCTGCCCCCTACCTTATTCTAGGTCAGACAAGGATCAACTTTGGTTTTGAGAACTACTGAAAAACTCTGAAACCAATACATTTTCCTCCCTCTTATCTCAGACTGTTTCATGCAGTCCTGAGCTGGAATTTCATGTTTACAATGCTAGCAATTTGTGTGCCAGGTTTTGCATGGAAACTCCTCTTGGCCTGGTGCTCTAGGCAAGGTTTGAACCTAGTGCTGTGACACTCTCCACCCTGATTCCCTGTCTCAGAAGAGACTGTCGTCTCATTTCTAGACTGGAGGCAGTTTTCCTTTGCAGGAATCTCAGACTTCAGAACTTCCTTACTAAGGAAGAAATTCCCTGTTTTGGACCTGGAGGAAGGCAAGAACCATTCCTCCCCCTGACCTAGCCCCGAAGGGGATAAAGTATTCCATCAGGACGCCTGCAAGTCAGTCCAGATTTAAATCTGTGTATAAATGGAACAATTGTTTAGTTTACATACACAACAATTTAAGAGATGATGGTCAAATAATCCTCTGGTTTTTTCAGGCTGAACTTGCACACTGAGAGGGGACCTAGTTCTTGTGCTTGGAAAAGCTTGCAGTCTGGTGGAGATTCTAGGACCCGCTGGAGAAAACAAACTAAACATTTTCTAGGCAGTTGTTAAATAGGCATAGCAGTTCAGTGGACGTCATCAGAGACAGTTTATTGGATGTATAATCTGAACTGAATTTCAGAAGAAGTAGATAGGTTAGGATCCTGGAATTTGAGGTAGGAAGGGATTGCAGAGGTCAGCCAGGCCAACCCCTTCACTTTCAAAGGGTGGAGTGCTATCCAGAGAGTGTGGCGAGATGCTGAGGGTCACCCAGCTGGCCAGTGGTATTGCTGGGGCCGGTGGTTACAACCTTGAACTGCTGCCTGACAGCCACTGGGGTCAGGGCCTCCCTGGGGTCTTGTGTGGAGGAATTTTCCCCTTACCCACGAGCTCTCAGAGTCTCTAAGCTAGCTGTGGGTCAGGGCAAAGGCATGCAGGAGCCCTTCCTGGTTGGCTTGAGTTCCAGACATGTCCCGCTCCCTTGGCTTTCTCCTTTGGGTCTCCACTACCCGCCTCACCGCTCCCAGGTTTACTCCTGTGCCTGAGCCTTACCGAGGTTTTCCACCGTGGAAATCGCAGAGTCCCTGGCTGGTGTCAGAAGGTGCAGGCACCTGCTCTGTGCCGAGTGAAGCTCCTGCCTTGGCAAAGTCCAGTGGACCTGGCCCTGACAGTGTAAAGACAGCTGAGGGGTCTGTGTTGATAGGTTATTTGGGCATTTGTCTGTATGTACAGTGGGCTTTCAAGAAAGTGATTGTTACTCAGGGAGGAGAGGAGGCGTACGCAGGCAGTTTTAACCAATGATTATTTCCTGGAGGAAGTATGTGGCTTATTAATGAGGATTCCACCTGCCCTGCTAGGAAAGTAGAGCCCAGCCGGAGAGGAGGGGATCCCCTTGAGAGGGTGAGAGAGGTGGGGATGCAGTGAGAGGAGGAAGAGTGGTGATGGCAACAGCGTTTGCAGTGAGCAAGGAGTCCCTGTTCTGTGGGTGGGGCGGAACATGGCACATTGCTGCAGCCCCACCTGGGTCAACTCTCTTCTCTGTCTCCCGGCTTTGGAAAAGCTCCCTGTGACTGATAGTTGGGGTGACTGAGACACTGTGGTTAGACAGATTACAGTCTTTGGAATGTGGATTCAGTCTTTGGCCTACTACTCACAGATGTATGAGCAATTTATAATGATGCATATTTTTTTAAGTTAAAAAAAACGATGCCTGAGTTTTCACCTGGCCTGACTATGGGAAAGCGCAGATGGTGAAGGCCGGAGGAGCATGGCCTTGGGGATGGTCTAGGGAGGGGCGGGAGAGGGCAGTGTGGAGAGGTTGCTGTTTTTGGCTTTCATCCTTTTTTCTTTCCCTTGGTTTCCATTTCACTTCTGTTTCATATTCTGAATGCCCTAGAAGGAGGGGTGAACAACTCTATGAAGCAGAATAGGAAATAGGACAGGAGGCTGAGGCTGGGAAATGGGAATGTCAGTTTCCATCCCAGCCCCCTGGACCCGCCCCTCTGCCGCCTGCTCTCTCTAGCTAGCCAGCGTCAAACTTTTAGGAGCAATGGTTCTGGTGCTTCTCCCAAGTTTCCCAGCTCCTTTTCTCCTAGCTGAGAGGGGCTCCTTCCAAGTGCCCTGCCCCAGATCAGTCTGGCTTAGAAAGCAGGTCTTTTTCTTTGGTGAATGGAAGTTGTGTTTCAGAGAATGTGAGACTGTCAGGTAATAATCTGGTAGGTTAACACATTCTAGGTTTATATGCAGCTAACCAGGCTGGCCCCCACAGGAACCTTCCTTGGGAAGGCTGCGTCCTTTTACTTTGGTCTGTTAGCTGGGTCATTTCTGGAACTCTTCTTGGGAGCTCCTTTCAGTCTATAGTATGCTCCTTTGACTATCTGTAGGCTGGAAAATCTTGTTCTTTTTGAGCTTTTTTTTTTTTTTTTAGAAAGTGTTTTTAAAGACAGCATTGAGAATAAGTCAGTTTGTGGGTGCAGAGGTCTTGCTGTGTGTTTTAGGCCATTGACCTAAACTTTATGGCCATACTTGGGGATGTGGAAGTAATCTTGGGGCCTGAATCTTCACCACGTTCTGTCCACGGATAGAAAAGAGAATCGGCTACATCTCTGCCTCTGGCACAGCTGCAATCAAAATGTTTTATTTCTTTTCTTTTCTTTTTTTTAAACAGTTTCATTTGGGTGGAATTAGGCAGCAAACTTTAAAGCAGTGGAAAACATAACCCTTCTTTACTTGGACTCCATTCCGAGGTCTACCTGGGATGCTGAGTTGGGCAAGAGTGGGCTTGGTTTCTGGTAGTCAAGGGTGGGAAACTGGCAAGCTGGAGCTCTTAGACCCAGAAACAGGCAAGAACATCTCTAGAACATTTGTTGTAGGGGCACTTAACCATGGCTGCATGTTCAGATCTGCAGGGATCTTTTAAACACTGCTGAGCTGAAACCCTAGACCAATTAGTCATTCTCCCCACTTTACAGAGAGAGGATTGAGACTTTGTTTTAGGATAAAGGATCATCTTTGAGCTTTTGCCCTGTAGCCCTGGCATCACAGATCAGAGGTGCAGAGGCAAAAGATGTGTTACTAATTGGATAGAAAAGACACAAATTGTTTGGAATAATCATACCCTGGAAAAGTGGACCTAGAGTGTCTTCCAGGAAATCGAAACAAAATACAGAAACAAAACATAAAGAATCCCCCTGCCAATGTAGGAGACACAGGTTTGATCCCTGATCCGGGAAGATGCCACGTGCTGTGGACCAGCTAAGCCTGTGCACCACAACTACTGAGGCTGTGCTCTAGAGCCTGGGAGCTGCACCTACTGAGCCCACTGCCCCAGCTACTGAAGTCTGCACGTGCTAGAGCCCGTGCTCTGCACCGAAAGAAGCCACCGCAGTGAGAAGCCCACGCACCAGCTAGAGAGTAGCCCGTATTCACAGCGACTAGAGAGAAAAAAATGCTGTGCAGCAACGAAGACCAAGGACAGCTAACAATAAATTAAAAAAATTTTTTTTAAAGAAACAAACATAGGAAAAAACCTCTGGATGGATTAACATGGATCCTGAGAAGGATTTGGTGGTAGATGAATCTCCTTATGAAAGCCAGCTGATGGTGGACAGCCACCTGTGAGTCTGCCAAGAGGTATAGGACAAGCACGGGAGCCCTCCCACCTCTCTGAGCTTCTCCTCTTCTTTTCACATACAGCCAAACAGTAACCTTCATGCTGTGCAGGTTGAGTTTGAGAACTGTCTGTGTGACTGATCTCTTACTCACTACAGGATATTCTCTCTAGTGGCTCATTGCTCTGTAAGGCACTGCCTCCTCCAATGTTCTTTTTACTACTTTTGATTATACCGATTAGAAAGCTTAAAGCAGGTGCTAATGTATCTTTAACACTTCTCTTTAACACCTGCTGATTTCTGGTTGTTTAAGAAAGTGGGTGTGGTGTGGTTTGGGGCAATCAGCAGAAAGCTGCTATTAGAATAGCACCAAAGAGCAGAAAACAGGTTAACACAGATCAGTGTGACAGACAAAAGGATCGAAACAAAATCGGGATCCCATAGCCACGGACTCTCCATGACCTGGGAATGGCTTGAGAACTCAGACACAAATGGGTCAGGGCATGGTTTTCTTCTCAGAACTCCAAGGACCCTTTTTGATGCTCAAATTCTGAATGGAGAAATTCAGCTTGAAATGATGTGAGGGAGACATGGGTAGAGTGTAGTTCTAAGGAAAGTGTGAAGGAGATTTCTTGGGGCTACTCTTCCTTCCACACTTTGCTGGTTTCTGTTGCTCGCCATGAGCTGTCCATGCACCATGGTAAGACTTCATCATCCCTCCAGGTCATCCTGCATTGCGGGTCCTGCTTGCTCCTGTGGGGCCAGAGCTGTGTGTGGTAGGGCCTGCTGCCCTGTGAGACAGGAAGTCCTCCCATCTGACTCGGCCGTCCTGTCCCTCACTCCCTGCTCAGGGACCAGTCCAGCCCTCTGCCCCAGTGTTCAGTTTGTCTCCTTCCCTGGACTACTCAGTGAATAGGTCTGATTTGAAATCTACTTCTGCTCCTTCCCAGGTCCCCACACTAGGATTCAGACACACTCTGTCACCCACAATTAACAGCACCTGAGCAGCTCCCACCAGCACACACTAAGCAGAAGCTCTTGCTGCCTCCTCACCTGTTCCGCTGGAGTGGTACTCGTTGCTGATCTCTGCTCCCCCACCTGCCACCAGGATGGGTCATTGTTACATTTATTCCAGTAGCTGTTGCGAGTGAGAATCTGTCAGGCACTCATATATATGGGGTGAATCTCAGTTGGCACCACAGAAGCTGGGGCACAGGGGATCAGGCTATCTCTCTACCGCCAGAGCTCAGTGGAACCGTAAACAAGAGAGTCCTCACTCCCAGGGAAGGAACTCTGATGCTCAAAACAGGATATCCTGGCCCTGCAAACCAGATTACTTGATGTCTCAGTTCCAAATTTCTTGTGACTTAATAGAAGACATGGAATGGGCAGATTGGCAACTGGATGTCTGGTCCAAATATACAAAGTGAGGTGAAATCGCTCAGTCGTGTCTGACTCTTTGCAACCCCATGGACTGTAGCCTATAGGACTCCTCCATCCATGGAATTTTTCAGGGAAGAGAACTGGAGTGGGTTGCCATTTCCTTCTCCAGGGGATCTTCCTGACCCAGGGATCGAACCCGTGTTTCCTGCATTGCAAGCAGACGCTTTTATCACCTGAGCCACCAGGGAAGCTAAATATACAAAGCATCCACCCAGCTGTGTGGCTCTGAACAAATCACTTCCCTCCTCTGGCATTTGCTGCCCTTAGCTCTGAAATGAAGGATCAGCAGGGTAAGCACTAACGTTTCTTCAGGTTCAAGTGTTCTGTTTCTCTCTGATACTGCAGTCAGCCTAGATTCAAATATGATTTTACCTTTTCCTGGTGACTTTAGCAAGTTACTCAGCCTCTCTGGGCCTTAGTTCCTTTAACTATAGGGTGGGATAATAATAGAAGCTACTTCTGAGTTTCACGTGAGGAGTAAATTAGATAAAGCATATAAAACACTTAGCAGACATAGATTCTCATGAACATACATGTAGATTAATAATAATTAACAATCTATGTGTCTGTCCCACTTTAATTTAAAAAAAAAAACCAGCTGCTCCAAGTTTGGCTCTCAGTTTATATTTCTCTCCATCTTAGAGTTTGGAGCTCCTCAGTATTTACAGCCAGTTCTGGCTGCTGGTCTCCAGCTTCCTTATGAACTTCACTTCCCCTGTTTCCTCCCCATAGTGAAGGATCAGCCAGCACACAAGCTCTTTTCCACCTCAGGACCTTCGCTCAGGCTGTTTCCTCTGCCTACATTTTTCTTTTTACAACACTGCCTTAACTCTCTCCTTCTTATAGTGTTGGTCACTGTTTAAATGTCAGCTCCTCATAGTGGCCTGTTCTGGCCACCTGATAAGTTGTTAAGACTTATCACAATTTGCTTTTGTGCTATTGATCTAGCTACTGTGTCCATCTCTCACCCTAGAATATTACCTTCATGTGTCTGTCTTATCCACATTTATATCCCTAGTGCTTAGCACTGGGCCAGCCACAGAGTAAGTGCTCAATAAATACTTGTTAGATTAAAAAATTAATGAAAAAAATATATGACGCTGTATTATTTATGAAGCCCCTTCATGACTAGTCTCTCATTGTGAAGGCATATAAACCTGGGCTCGCAATAAATAACTCCCTTCAAGAGAGCATAAGGCTATGAAGAGAGAAACTCACTAACATTTTTGACTAACTTCTGTGTAGCACAGCTGTCCGTCCTCCCTGCAAACAATGTTCAGACTGTGGAGTTGCATTCTGTCACCTGTTTATTAATGCCAGGCCTCATCTATTGTAGACAAAGTGCATATCATTAAACTCTCACAAACCACGCCTAAGAGAGTCTAGGTGTTGTCCTTGGATCACCTAGGAGATTCCTGGAGCTCATCCCAGACTGATTTTCATCAGAGTATCTGAAAGGGGTCACTGAAATCATTATTTGTAAAAAATTTAAATTATTTCTATTTTGATTTCACTGAGTCTCCTTGCTGCACAGGGGCTTTCTCTAGTTGCAGCAAGCAGGGGCTACTCTGCAGTTGCGGTGCATGGGCTTCTCGTTGAAGTGGCTTCTCGTTTCAGAGCACAGACTCTAGGCAGTCTGGCTTCAGTAATTGTGGCACCTGCACTCAGTAGTTGTGGTTCACAGGCTTAGCTCGCTGTGGCATGTGGAATCTCCCTGGACCAAGGATTGAATTGATGTCCCCTGCATTGCAAGGAAGACTGCTAACCACTGGACCACAAAGGAGGCTCCCGAAATCATCATTTTAAATAAGGGTCCTAGGTGATGATGAAAGTCAGTAAAGGTTGAAAAGCATTGGCATAAAGTGGTGCAAATGTCGTTTTGAGGTAGCATGGGCTTGCTGAGTGAAAACAGCCCCAGTGACACGTAAGAACAAAAGAGTAAATGGTGTAGAACTGAGTGCAAGAACTATCTGATCAATCATCCCGTCACTCAGTATACATTACGTCCTGGGCCTGAGAGCCCCTGAGAGTCCATGAAACAGTTCACAGCTCAGTTGGAAGGAACTGAAATTTATTGCAAAGGATGAGAAGCTGGCCAACAGGGCCCAGGTCTCAAGTGCCATATGGGAAATTAGCAGGGCAGGAGGAGTAGGGCAGTGACTGCACTCTACCTCTAAAGCAGGGGGCATGGGAGATAGGGAGGGTCACTCACTCTCCTTCCCCCTACTTAGTGGATCTGAAGGCCCACTGCTCCAAACTTCACCTTCTGTGCTCCCATCCTCACCATACACAATGCAAATTCTTCCCCTGAAAATTAAATTTGGGCTAAGAAGTATCACTGAAAAGGTAAATATCCTAAAGGGAAAAGGATGACCACCTGCTAGTTATGTTCCAGTGTAAATTGTCTTGCTGCAGCTCTCCCCATGTGAGCACACTGAGAGGAAGGGAGGATTGGGGGCATGCAGGCTTGAGGAAGAGGCGGCCTGGTATTCTCTGTGGGGTTGGGCATAGCCAAAGAGCAGTGTGAACTCAGTTGGTTTCTGGAGTACGTGCACCAAATCCCGTCTCTGATGACCTTGACCTTTTCTCCCATCATCGCAGAGACCAGTTAGGAAGGCTGCTTTCCTGCCCCACCCAGTTCCTGCCCCAGTGCCTAGTGACATTGCCCTGACCAACTGAACTAAGGCCTTGTAGCTGCTAAATGTAATAGTTCTCATCTCAGCTAAGACCTACCTCTCTGGAGCACTTGATGCTGTAGTTCCCCCTTGAAGTCCTCTCTTCCCTGATTTTTTTTGACTTCACTGCTCTCCCAGTTTTATCTTACCTCTTTGCATTTGTTCTTCAGCTACTTTCTTCTCCTATCTCTTAAAACTGATATTCACATCAGTTCTATCCTAGACTCAGAAGCTTTTTCATCTTAAAAGTGAAAGTTGCTCAGTCGTGTCCAATTCTTTGCGACCCCATGGACTATACTATACAGTCCATGGAATCCTCCAGAATATTGGAGTGGATAGCCTTTCCCTTCTCTAAGGAATCTTCCCAACCCGGGGATCAAACCCAGGTCTTCCGCATTGTAGGCAGATTCTTTACCAGCTGAGCCACAAGGGAAGCCCAAGAATACTGGAGTGGGTAGCCTAAGAATCGGAGAAGGCAATGGCACTCCATTCCAGTACTCTTGCCTGGAAAATCCCATGGAAGGAGGAGCCTGGTAGGCTGCAGTCCATGGGGTCACTAAGAGTCGGACACGACTGAGCGACTTCACTTTCACTTTTCACTTTCATACATTGGAGAAGGAAATGGAAACCCACTCCAGTTTTCTTGCCTGGAGAATCCCAGGGGCGGGGAAGCTTGGTGGGCTGCCATCTGTGGGGTCACACAGAGTCGGACACGACTGAATTGACTTAGCAGCAGCAGCCTAAGATTACTGGAGAGGGTAGCCTATCCCTTCTCCAGCGGATCTTCCCAACCCAGAAATCTAACTAGGGTCTCCTGCATTGCAGGCAGATTCTTTACCAACTGAGCTATCAGGGAGCTCTTTTTTCATCTTACTTGTCTTCACTGGGTGATGTCACCCGCTTCTGTGCATATCTGCTGCCAATGTTAATGGATTTATTCATTTAGCAAATGTTATTGAACACCTACTATGTGCCAGGCATAGTATGACTCCCAAGTCAAAATTTGCAACTCATATTTCTCTTTTAATCTCAAGGCTATACCTCAGATTGCCTTCAGAATGTTGTATATTTATGAAATTGATGTATGACTGTTATAATATTGTGTGACTGTTTCTTGAGACAGGGACTCAGATGGAAATTGTCTATTAAAGGGCATTCTCTTCAGGAAAAAAAGTGTAAAGGAGTTGGAGGTACAGAGAAGGAAGGAGCAGTGGAGAAGTCCAGTGGAGACCCCCAGGGAAGAGAGAATGCACTGGAGGATAAGTCACACTTCAGAGATACCCTGCCTTGAGTAAAAGGCACCTCTGTATAAGAGAGGCACTGGCCCCATTGGGATAGGGGTATAACTGCCACCTGGCTTTTGGAAAAGTGCACCCATCAGTCAAAGGCAAGTCTCCTGAGATGGTCTCAGGCATAAGCTGATCGCCGCAACACTTATGGAGCTGGGGACTGGGCACAAAGATCAATAAAATTGCCTTGGGTGGGACACCAACAGTGTCTCCCCCAGCAGCTTAGACTTGCATAGTAGGGATATGTGCCCAGCACCATCATAAGTGCTTTATGTATCTTAACAAACCTAATCTCTAAAATAACTCTGTAATGTAGTTACTATTATTCACAATTTATAGTGAAAGAACTGAGATGTAGAGGTTTAAAGGTACTTGCCTATGTTTCCTCAACAGGTAGATAATGGAGCTGGGATTTTGACCAAAGTGTGTTGGCTCTAGATTCTATCATACCCTTACTGCTACCCTCCTTCCTCAATATATTGAGTCTTAGCCTGCCCCAGGTGCTGTAGGCACAGGGAATCTAGCAGTGAAATCAACACAAACAGCCCTTCCCTCATTGAGGTTACTTTCCATTGAGGGGAAAATGGACAGTAAAAATGAATGAGTAAAATACACACTCCAGATGGTAACCAGATTCCTCTCTCCATGGAATTCTCCAGACAAGAATACTAGAGTGAGTTGCTATTTCCTTCTCCAGGAGATCTTTCCGACCCAGGGATTGAACCCGCATCTCCCTCACTGCAGGCAAATTCGTTACTGTCTTTGCCACCAAATCATTGGTTAATGAGTGCTAAGGAGACCATAAATCAGGGAAGGGAAGTAGGGAGTGGTAGGGGACAGCTGCAGCTTTAAATCAGGTAGCCCAAGGAAGGCTTCACGTAGGACACATTTTAGTCCTAGGGAGGTGGTCTCTTTGCTTCTGCTGCTTTTGTTCTCCTGCTCTGTCTGGCTGATCCCGATTTACTGTCCCTCAGCACACCTGCAGGGGTAGTCTTCCCGAATCACCTGATCGTGTTCTGTTCCTCACTGCCCTTAGGGATAAATGCAGCACTCCTGCCGTGGTACAAGTTGCTTCTGAATTTGAGACCTGCTTCTAACATTGCAATGCCAATGGGGCAGGAGTACAAATGGAAACCTACATACCCTGTGTCTAAATATTGAAAATTAATATAGCAAGTTAATGAACTGTTGGAAAAAAATGTGTTCTACCCTTCTACCTTGACAAAAATATTTTCATAGCAACCTAGGAGGCCAACTTCAGATTCATATTTGTTGGACTCCTCTGTGTTCCTTGCTAGAACTTGGCAGTTGCAGGGAGCTCTGCCTTAGTTCATGCTCTGCCTCCCTTCTCTGCCTACCTCCTAGGTCTGTCTTCCATTGTGGAAGGGCCCCCTACATGCATGTGGACAACCTGGCTGACACATCCATGTTCTAGCCACATCTTTGAAAATAGCAGCTCTTTGCCACCCCTCAGGCCAAGGTACTCACACTGGTAGTGTTCTTTACACCCTGGGGATGGAACCTAGGAGAGAGGCACGTATGAGCTCAGGAAGTAGGTTAAGGGCCCTTTGAGCTGAAAATTTTAGGATGTCAGGGACAAGGAATTTGGTCTAGAAAAGGGTAGGGGCAGCCTGGACTCTTATGTGGCAGGTCTCCTTGTTCTCTGGGGGGAGGGTGGAAAAGGAGGGTCAGAGCCTAGAATAGGGCTCTCTGAGGCACTCAGACCACACTGTCTCACCACGCTGTCTCTTACCTCTGTACCTAAACCAAAGTGAATTACTTGAACTTCCTGAATTAGCCACGATCTTTTGCTTCTGTGCTTTTGTGATTTTTGAAGACCGCAGAATGAAGTCATATACTTGGATTCCTTGCCCTAATCTCCCCCGTCTTCTAATCTGGTCCCCTCATCACTGACCCTTCATTCCACACCCAGTCACAAAACACCACACGTAGTGGCCCTGGTAGGTGTGATCTGGTAGAGTAACCTGGGTGTGGGCTTTGGAGTCAGTGGTCCTGGTTTTGACTCTGTGCTGGGCACTTACCAGTCACGTAACCTTAGGCGCATTCTCTGCCTCCATGTCATCATCTCTTATGTGATAACCATGCCAAGTTTATAGGTCATTGTGAGGATAAAATGAAATACCATGGGTTAAGTGTCTAACCGCAGTCCGTGGCACAATAAGCATGTGAAGGAAAGTTCCTTACCCTCCCCTGGCTATGCTTTTTGCTTCAAATCACACAGAGAAAGCACTTCGGTAGATCAGCTATTTTCACAGAGAGATGCCAATTAGGTTGAAAGTGAAAGTGTTAGTCACTCAGTCATGTCCGACTCTTTGTGACCCCATGAACTGTAGCCCCCCAGGCTCCTCTGTTCATGGGATTCTCCAGGCAAGAATACTGGACTGGGTTGCCAGGTGATCTTCCCATCCCAGGGATTGAACCCAGGTCTCCCACATTGCAGGCAGATTCTTTTCAGTCTGAGCTACCAGGAAAGCCCAATTAGGTTATCTCTCAGCATTCAACCTCTGGGCCTCTTTCTCCATCTCCTGAGCTAGTGAGAACTTCCTAGAGAGTATTAGTACCTGATTTCTCTTTTTGTTGTCAGAAATTATTCGTTAACAGTGTGTGAGCTGTTACTGATGACCACATTTAGATCTGGGATTGTCAAACTCCAGCTCTTGGTGGCAACACTGACTCTTTGTTGTTAGGGATGGGATTTTCTCATGTCCACATAATTATGGTAACAGCGACAGGGCCTGAGGAGCTGGTGAACAAGGAAGTCAGTCATCTCTTAGGGAAGGGAAGACCCCCAATTACTGTGCAATGCCTGGCCTAAGTGGGCATGCAGCAAATGTGAGTCAGACTAGGGCTTCCCTGGTAGCCCAGCCGGTAAAGAATCTGCCTGCAATGCGGGAGACCCCCGGTTCAATTTCTGGGTTGGGAAGATCTCCTGGAGAAGGGGACGGCTACCCACTCCAGTATTCTTGTCTGGAGAATTCCATGGACTGTATAATCCATGGGGTTGCAAAGAGTTGGACACGACCAAGTGACTTCTGCTTGCAAATGAAGCTAAGCTCAATAAGAAATGCCATTAAACTGAAATAGAAAAATAGTTAGAAATGCAAATATAAATGTAATACAATATTTTTCTTAGAAAATTGGCAAAGATTTTAAAAATTCAATAATCAGTGCTGATGAGGATACAGTAGTGGGGGCAGGGGGTACACTTATGCTTTGCTGGTATACATGTAAATTGATGTGCCCTTCTGTAAAGCTGTAATGAGAATGATTAAATAAACTGTGGTATAGTTATAAGATGGATTATGTGTCATTAAGTAAGTAACTGTTAGTCACTCAGTCGTGCCTGACTCTTTGCAACCCCATGGACTACAGCCCACCAGTCTCCTGTGTCCATGAGATTTTCCAGGCAAGGATACTGGAGTGGGTTGTCATTTCCTTCTCCAGGGGATCTTCCCAACCCAGGGATCAAACCCAGGTCTCTTATACTACAGGAAAATTCTTTACCGACTGAGCTACAAGTAAAGTGAAGTGAAGTCACTCAGTTGTGTCCGACTCTTTGCGACCTCATGGACTGTAGCCCACCAGGCTCCTCTGTCCATGGAATTCTCCAGGCAAGAATACTGGAGTGGATTGCCATTTCCTTCTCCAGGGGATCTTTCTGACCCAGGGATCGAACCCTGGTCTCCCGCATTGCAGGCAGACGCTTTAACCTCTGAGCCACCAGGGAAGCCATTAAATGTAATCATTTCGAAAAAATCTGAGACATGAGAAAAATTCTATGTTACAGTGAAGGGTAGAACACTATAGGGTATGAAAATTACACGCACAAAAAAGGCAGGAAGGAAATAGGCCTGAGTATTATACATCCCTATCATTAGTATCTCATGCAGATCTCTGAATATTTTAACTTTTCCATGATTAGCAGGTGTTTTCTTCCAATGGGAAAGAAATTCTGCAATTTAAGTGAAAGGTACATTGCTTTCATATAATAATATAGAATTACACTGGCCGCTTACTGACTCAGTAAATGTCAGAGTAGGAGAAGAGGTAACTGCTTTCCTTTGGGATATAGGATTTGCAGAGAAACGGAGGGCTCAACCTTCTTCCTTGCTGAGTCTAATCCTTTGTGTCAACAAGAAGAAATGGAAAGAGTGTCTGTCCTGCCTGGGGAGTTTCCTGTATAACTGGGAGGCCCAATAAGCTGCCTTATGCTTGAGACATTCACACAATTGCAAGAGCTGTGGTCTCTTCAAAAGTCTGACAAGTTTATCACTGGTTGAGATTTGAGAGTGAAGCCTGAAACAGAATTTTGTTTCTATTTGTAGACGAAATCCTCCAGTTGTGGCCTTACCTCCAGTAGCAATAAGTGATTGGTAGCTGGTGGTGCACGACTGTGGAGCATGCAACATGTACAGGGCTTTAAGCGAGTACAGTCTGGGTAATAGGAAATTAAGACAAGTACCCTAAGGAAATGCTACACCGGTATTTATACAAACATGTGAATTAACCAAAGTCTATTTTGAGTTAGAAAATAAATACATAGATTGAATAAACCAAGAAAAGCCCCCTAACTACCAAAACATTTCTTCCAAACTGAGATGTTATAACTGTTTTGACTTTCTTTTTTCTTTAAATTATTAGGTGTTATAAAGTGTTTAAGTAAGTTTGTAGCATCATCTTGATTCATTTAGTCTGATTAGTTTTCAGTTTTCAAAGTTGGTCACTGTCATTTCATCTTGCATTGATTTCAAGAGTAGTTCCCCTTTCTTAACTTCCTGAAATGTGCCTTTTTATACCCGACTCGTATAATGGAAGTGTGTGAGACAATGGGACCACATCCACTGTTCTAGTCAGTCCCTCCCTTGGCCATTTAAGAGTAATTGGCATGACCCAACAGTTTGTCAAAATTGACATACAATTTGAACTACAAGTAATACATCTTAAATACAGTGGTGTTATCAATACCTTGTGTACCATCTCTAATCAATTGATAGAATCAGCCTAGATCTCTTTTTTTGAAAAAGATTCTTTGGCCCAGGTTCAGTTCAGTGGTAAAGTATTCCAGTGGCTACCAGTGATGTGGGCCTGGGGAAGGATAGCACTCATGCCAAGGACTTTCCATTTCAGATCTAAGGGCAGCAGCATCCCTGTCTCTAGAGAGCTTGTACAGCATTCAAATGGAGAAAAGATGATTCCTCCCAGAAGCAAGAGAGGGAGACAAGAATTAAAAGAAACTCCAACACAATAGTGAATGCTGAAACCATAAATGTCCCAACAAGTGCAATTGACTACAGGGAAGGCTGAGTTATTTGCTAAGTGCCGGGAGAAGCCAGATGCCCTTGGTCAAATGAGGTTAATCACAAAAGGTTTTCTGAGGCAGTACATTTTGAGTTACATTGGAAGACAGCCAGGAGACCTGGTGTGAAGTTGGAAGGTTGGTCCAGATTAAGAGGAATGCAGGTTTCCAGATGCTTTTTGACTGTGTACTCCAAAGTCGCAGTGGCCCAGAGTGACCATGCCTGCCCTCTGACCTCCCCACAGCGAGGACGTGTGCAAACGTGGCTTCACCGTCATCATCGACATGCGGGGGTCCAAGTGGGACCTCATCAAGCCCCTCCTCAAGACGCTGCAAGAAGCCTTTCCCGCTGAGATCCATGTGGCCCTCATCATCAAACCCGACAACTTCTGGCAGAAACAGAAGACCAACTTTGGCAGCTCCAAATTCATCTTTGAGGTGAGGCTGACCTCTCTCTTACTCCTGTTTCCTCCCCTTTCTGCCACCCCCCCATTTCTCACCTGCCCTTCTCCACCACCTTAAAATCCCCAACATGTCAGGGACTGGCTGATAATTCAGGATTCCTGGGCCATTATGGCCTTTCCAGTGAGATTCTTAGAAGGGAGAAGAGGCTCATGAGATTGTCCCAAGGGCACAGAGTCTTTAAGCAGTCCTGTGTCTACTGGTGTGTGGAAGTCAGAGGAATTGTTTCTGGGGGCAACCTTGTAATTTAGGTCAAATGCCTTAAAAAGAGTTTATATCTACTGATCTTTTAATCCTCCTTCTAGGAAAATGTTTTTAATATAAAAATTAAAAAAAAAACAGATGAATAACTAATGATGATTATAAACAAACAAAAAAATGTCTACAGGGATATTTATCACATTGTTTTTTGCAGTAATATACATGCATATGTATCACACATATTTACACACATTCATATATATACAAACATATATGTATAGTTTGTATCCTAAATATCCATTAATTTTGGCTACATTAATACACAAGTACTGTGAGGCCATTAAAATTATATTTAGAACAATAGTGTCATTGGAAAACATGCATGATATTTTGTTTTCTAAAAACAAGTTATAAGACAGTATTAGCAGTGTAATTTAAAACTGGTTTTTAAGTGTATAGTATATGCAGAGGAAGGCTGAGAAATGCATGAAAATGATAACAGTGCTTTATTTGAGGTGGCTGGATGAGTGATTTGATTTTCATGGTTTTCTACTTTCTTTTGAGAATTTTGTATTACTTTTATACTCAGAAAACATGTTGTTTTTTAACTAGATTTTTCTAGAGGCCATATGAGTCCCCTGAGAGCCTTTAATGACAACATATTAAATCAATGATTTAGGAATCTTTGTTCCAGCCAAATCCGAGCTGTTCCCCCTTTCTGGGAACTTTGCCCTCATCTGCAAGAGGATGAACCCTGAGTACAGTATGTGTTCGTGTTGGAAAGCAGAGCTGCCCTTAATCTATCAGTAACTTGCCATTCCAGAGGCTTGGCCCTAGGGGCCGGGAGCACCTGTGTGTGTGTCGGAGCAGGGAGTGGCCCCAGTAGGCTGCAATTTGAGCACAGCAATGATACCAGCTGAGAGGCAGTTCTCTGTGTAAATAACATGAGAAATCCGACTTGGTGTAAAAACAGTTAACTCTCATCTTCCCCAGCACTAGGAGTCCTGTAGGGAAATAAATGCTTTGTGTATTTTGGGTTTGTTTATATACAGAAGCAGTGAAAGCAGGCTTATAAATTTATTAGTTGAAACAATCTTTCCAACAAGTCTTAAAACTTGTGCTTCAGCATAGCTGCTCAGCATTTTCTATCTCCCGCTTCACCCCAAGTTGAGCAAGCTGGTCTTTACCTCCTTAACCATGAAGAACAGGAGAGCTGGGAGCTTCCCACTTGGAAGAATGTTTATAAAGTAGTGTTTCACAAAGAGCAGATGAGGTACACTTAGTATAGAGCGAGGAAATAAGTGCTAAGAGATAAGAGTCCTGGCATGTGCAATGGCAGATACTTAAAGAAAAATTGGTGAATGAAATCATGGGAGACTTCCTGGAAGTGGTAAACTTGGGGCCAAATTCAAAGGGGGAAAGTGCTCCAAAAGAAGGCTTCTTGGATTTAATGCACAGAGTCCCCTAGGGACCTTAGATGCAGATTCTGACACAGCAGGTTTAGATGGAGCCTGAAATCCTGGATTTCTAACAAGCTCCCACGTGGTGCTAGTGCTGCTGGTTCCAGGGCTGCGTTTTGAGTAGCAGGGATTTGGATCTGCAGAGGTTGTGTCACTGGTTGCACATTCAGTTCAGTTCAGTCGCTCAGTCGTGTCTGACTCTTTGCGACCCCATGAATCGCAGCATGCCAGGCCTCCCTGTCCATCACCAACTTGCAGAGTTCACGCGAACTCATGTCCATCGAGTCAGTGATGCCATCCAGCCATCTCATCCTCTGTCGTCCCCTTCTCCTCCTGCCCCCAATCCCTCCCAGCATAAGAGTCTTTTCCAATGAGTCAACTCTTCACATGAGGTGGCCAAAGTACTGGAGTTTCAGCTTTAGCATCTTTCCTTCCAAAGAAATCCCAGGGCTGATCTCTTTCAGAATGGACTGGTTGGATCTCCTTGCAGTCCAAGGGACTCTCAAGAGTCTTCTCCAACACCACAGTTCAAAAGCATCAATTCTTCGGCACTCAGCCTTCTTCACAGTCCAACTCTCACATCCATACATGGCCACAGGAAAAACCATAGCCTTGACTAGACAGACCTTAGTGGGCAAAGTAATGTCTCTGCTTTTCAATATGCTATCTAGGTTGGTCGTAACTTTTCCAAGATTGCACATTAGGAGCTTTTAAAACTACCCATGCCCAAGTTCCAGTCCAGGCCAACTAGATGAGGGTTTCTCGGGACAAGGATTTGAGCATCAGTGTTTTTGTAAACTTGCCAAGGTGCTCTGATGAGCAGTCCAGTTTCAGAGCCCCTTTCTGTGTCTTTGGAAGGAGATAGAGGGAAAAGGAAGAAGAGGAGGAGATGCTCAAAGATCAGCCAGACAGAAGGGCATGAACTGCATTTAAGGGCTTCAGAAAGGATGCAACCTTGAGGTCATCCTGATGAGCACTAACAGCGTTGGAGCATGCGCTGGCTCCACGCCCTAGGCACTTTACACACAGCCCATTATTATCTCCATTATACAGTGGAAGGAGCAGAAGCTCTGCAAACTTGGTTTACCTAGTTTGCACAGTTGTTAATTGTAGGGTTGGACCTTGGATCTAGATATTCTCTAGTTGCCTCTCCTTCTCCAGGAAACAGAATCAGGTAATCTTGTAGGAAGGAAAAGATCTTTCTTGGTAAATTAGGGTGGTTGCCTGTGCCATCACTTGCTGCTCTGCATCCCAGAGGCAAACCTTCTCCATTCTACTCTCTGAGAGCTTGTAGGGGGCTCAGAGAAAATGCGGGGCCCAGACTCCCTGTCCCCAAGCCCTGTCTGTTCTCTGCAGCAGAGAAGGGCATCTGCTCGTGAACAGAGACAGGAAGATCAACTCTGAGACCCTTGCAGCTCAAAACTGAGCCTCACTCTTTAATCCACCCATGAGGACAGGATCCTGGGTTTTAAAGCTATTGAGAACTAGGCCCCTGGAACTAGATTCAGTCTATTCTCCCAGCTTCTAGCATCCTGTTGTGTGGTGGACTTGGGAAGAGGAAAATGAGGACAGTAGGGACATGAAGACAGTCATTCCTTCAGTGGCAAATGGTGGCAGGTGAAGAGACTTTTGAGCCAGTCAGCTAGTCTGTTGAAACTACTGACCTTGGCTGATTGTGACATCTGATCAGGAGGCTGCACATTCTCCCACTTGCCCTTTTCCAGGCAGGGTCTGGTCATTTTCTGGATGTACCTTGGCCTTTCCTCTTGACTTTCTCTTTCCTGCCCACGGCTCCCCTGGGGGTCTTCCCCAGACTTGCCCCTGCATCACTGAGTCTCCCTCTCTGTGTCTGCCCATCCCAGACAAGCATGGTGTCCGTGGAGGGCCTCACGAAGCTGGTGGACCCCTCCCAGCTGACGGAGGAGTTCGATGGCTCCCTGGACTACAACCACGAGGAGTGGATTGAGCTGCGGCTCTCCCTGGAGGAGTTCTTCAACAGCGCCGTGCACCTGCTCTCACGCCTTGAAGACCTGCAGGAGATGCTGGCCCGGAAGGAGTTCCCCGTGGACGTGGAGGGCTCGAGGCGGCTAATTGATGAACACACGCAGCTGAAGAAGAAGGTGCTGAAGGCGCCTGTGGAGGAGCTGGACCGGGAGGGGCAGCGACTGCTGCAGTGCATCCGCTGCAGTGACGGCTTCTCAGGGCGCAACTGCATCCCGGGCAGTGCCGACTTCCAGAGCCTGGTGCCCAAGATCACCAGCCTCTTGGACAAGCTGCACTCCACCCGGCAGCACCTGCACCAGATGTGGCATGTGCGCAAGCTCAAGCTAGACCAGTGCTTCCAGCTGCGGCTCTTCGAGCAGGACGCTGAAAAGGTAGGAGGGTGCCGTCCAAGCCTGAGTAGGGCTGGGGTGCGGGGCACACACAGATTCTGCTAGTCCCACTTTTTAAAGCTCCCCTTGTGTGGTGTTTATTATGTATCAGGTACTGTTCTGTGCACCATGTGTAAATTAACGCATTTTAATCTGTCAAGAGTCCTACGCGGTAGGTATGTCATCATCATCCCATTTTACAGATGAAGAAACTGAGAAGCTAAATATCTTGGCCAAACTAGGAGGTGCAGCATGGCTGCAGACTCCCCACTTTTGCACTGTTAGACACTGCCCCTCTTGGGGCGTGCTGTGAATGGTTCAAGCTGGCCGAGCAACAGAAGCAACAATGCTCTTACCAGTTGCAACACGACTTAGTGATTATTGCCCTGCAGTATACTTGACTGTTGACAAAGCTCTTCTGCATACAGAGTCTCATTTAGTCTATACAGTCCTTTGGCCCTCTGAGTGGGTGATGTTGGGTGTTCTTTGATCTTGGGGCTACAATGGTAGCTTGACATGGGAATCTAGCTCTCTTCCATTTGAAGCCCAGTGCTCTCTTCCCGCCATACCACTTAATTTCTGGAGGTTTTTCCTCACTGCTGCCCATTTTCTCAAGCATGATATTTTTTCCAGCAGTAAATTTTCAAAGCTTTCCCCTTATCAGTGAAAAAGAGAAAAGTGAAAAAGGAAAATACCCTATAGTGCCTCTTTGCTGAGGATGCAAAGTATCTTCTCTAGATGCTCTCTGAGCTAAAGAAGAGAGTTGACTGTTGCATATACTTTTAAGAGGAGTGAAAGGGCCTCTCTTATCAATTTTCTGGGAATAAAATTTAAATGCATAATATCACTAGTAGGAACACCATTACTCTCAGTAACCTTGAGTCTTACAGACAGTGCCTGATATAATAGTTTTGTGTCTTTTAAGAGCCTATACTGAAAATGTCTCTAGGTATTTTAAGTGATGAAATCAAGATACAAAACTATATAATTATGATCCTAGTTTATATAATAAGTGTGCCAATATAAGTATAGCTGGAAAAACATTCACCATTAATACTTTTTATTTCCAGGGGCAAGGATTATGATTAATTTTAATCTCTCTGTATAAGTGTTCTGTGCTTTCCAATCTTTTATAATTTATAATCAGATGAAAATCAATATGTATAATTTTAAAAGAGTACATGACCCCTTTCTACAACAGAACTTTTGCACATCATTTAAGACAGAGTTTGGAAGAGATAGGAGTTTCTTGTACAACTTTTGGAGTTTCAGGGTTTCCTCTGGCCTTCCTGAGGACTCTTGACCCAGTGGCCAGGCAGCCTAAGTCTGACCCTAGCCTGGCCTGGGCCTGAGGTTTGGAGCACATGGACTGCAGAACCCCCTGCTCATATCCAAGTGAGAAGAGACAGCAGGTCAGGAGTCAGTTACTCTGTAAAGTCAGAGGCATGTGTTTTGGCCTCTGTGACCAGTGTTGGAAAGGTCTGGAGCATTTCATTTTTACTTGAGATTTTTTCCTGATCTGGGGTAGGAGATCTGCTTTGCATCCTGGCCTGGGTGCCTGTTTCAGGGAGGTAGGGGACTTGGGTCTGCCTAGGTGTGTTTGAGTTTGAGGCACTTCACGGCATCCTTCAAGTTCAGGAAATGGAAAGCCTAAAAGGGCCCAGACAGTGCCCGTTTACAAAACAAAACAGCATAACGTGCCTTACCGCAGAAGCCCCCAGGTAGAGAAGGCTGACCTGGAGTCAGCCTAGAACCAGTCAGCCAAGTGTAATGCTGCCTCACAATTCATGCTCACAGAATTGTATGGTGTATTATTCTTAACTCGTATGGAGGCAATGGAAGCTCAGAGAGGTACAGTGACTTCCCTAAGATCACACTGCCAGTTGAACAGAGCCAATATTGTGTCTGTCTCCAAAGTCCACCCAAGCTCTTATCCAATAACCCTACTCTCCTGCCACTCCTGGGGCCTGCCTTATGCTATCACTGAACTCTACCTGTTAGTCCCTGAGTCCCCTGGTGCAGGATGACTCTGGGGAAAATCTCAGTCCCACCTTCTAATGTTCATTAGGTTAAGCTGGGGCTCTTAACCTTTCTGCACTCTGGATCCCTTTGGTCTGGTGAAGACTATGGACTGCTTCTCAGAATAATATTTGTAAATGTACAAAATTACATATGGGCTTGGAAAATAATTATTGAAATACAGTTACTAAAGTTTTTAAAGTATAGCAACTTAGGTGGTACTTTAGGAGCATGTTAAACAACAAGATCGACTTGAAATCTTATAACTACCATAATTTTGTAGTAGTGATGACCACAGATGATGTTTCAGGGCAACAACCCTGATATGATATGAAAATGAGTATGTTTCTATTGATTCTAGAGGCCCAAGTATTGATAACATTAATGAAGTTGGATGCCTTTGTTCATAATTGAAGAGAATGCTATATTTTAGTTAGAGGTGGGTAAAAATAAAAGCATATTTTTTTCCCGATTGAAGTCTATGATCCCTGAATTCTGTATGTGGACTCTGTTAAGATCCATTCTCATACCTTAAAGAGAAATGTATTTGCTTGCATATTTGTGCACGTGTGTGTGTGTGTGTGTATGTGTGTACAGAGGAGGAGAGGAGGAATTAAAAAAAAAAAAAAACACGGAGGGAGTGAAAGGCTGATGGGGAGAAGGCAACCCAGGAATATTTTGATATTGAGTCAGTGGTGAAAATGCTGCTCAGGCTTGACCTAGCTGCCACAGAAATGTGCTGGGTGAGGGGCAGAGGAGAAAAATAATCCTTTTAAATTGCTTCAAGATTAATTTAAAATATCTGTGCAGAACTAAGGGCCTCAGCCCTTGACTTATTTGGTGTTTTGGAAAGAGGGTGAGGAGGATGGTGGTTTGGGTAAGAGCTGTGTGAGCAGATCCGCATCTAAACAAGGGCCTGAGGAAATAGTTACTGCGTGAGCCATGTCTTAGCCTCCTCTCTGGTGGGAGGCTTGTTGGAGGCCTCTGATTCCAGATCTGGGAAGCTCTTGGCAATTGGAGGAGTCTGGTGATCACCCAGCTTCTATTTTTATAAAGGGGTGGGCGCAGTCTCCTCTCTCGCCCTGTGGGTGACAGCTTGTTTCCCAGGCCTTCAATAATGGCAGCACTTCCCATTTGCCAGCTGGCCTTGAGAAGTGAAACCACCCCTCACCACCTTCCCCTGACCTCTGCAATGACTCCATGCATCCCTCATCTCGGGGGTGGCCAGGAAGGAGCCATTTTCCCTGCCAATTAAACATTAAGGGAGGAGGGACTCTGTTTTACAGATAATTCATAAGGCAGGCCACCCATTCATTTAATAAACGTCTGCTGAGCAGCTGTCATGAGCCCAAAACAAGGCACTTGGATAAAGACGAGTGAGCCAGAATTTTTGTCTTTCAGCAGCAGGTTGTCATCAAGTCCTATTTATTACTACTTATGTCTGCTGTGTACACCCCACTGTCCTAGGCACAGCCTCTGTGATTAAGGAGTTCTTAGGAAAGGAAAATATTGCAGCTCAGAAATGACAGGAAAGCCTTCATGAGCAATTTGTGGGAGGGCTGGGTAATTCAGAGGTGACTCGAGTAACACAGAATGCATCTTGTTGGAAGATGAGCGCCACTGCCTGGGCCCTGTGCCCTCTGGTCTGTAACTAATGGGCCTGTCCTCCACTGTGTTCACAGAACATGGTCCAGTCACTCCTCATTAGCCAGGCACAGATTACGACTCTCTTTGCAGCCCTTTTTCACAGCTATTTGCCCCACTAGCTGCAGTGGATCCTGTGTGATGAAGGTGTCTGCCCTGCAATCACATCCCATTACTGGCAAGAAGGGAGGCCTCTTCCCCATTAGGGGGCAGTTTGTTTATTACGAGTCATTGAGCAGACTCATGGTAGATGTCTCCTTGGAAAAGAGAAGGGTGGGTACAGCTCAGTGGAGTGTCTTCCTTAGCTCCCCACTTTTCCTGGATGCCCAGGGTACATCTTAGAATGGTAGAATTGGGAGAGACCGTGAGATGCAAGAGTTTACCTTCCAGGCACTATAGGAAGCCCAGCCTTGTCATCTTGACACCCGCCATTGTGACCTCTTGCTGCCTATATATGTGCTGATGCCGATCATAGCTATCAGAAAATACCAAAGCTGCTGTACCAGATGCCTGCTGGAAGATTCCCTACGATCTTCCAGTCTTTGTAGGGAAAGGGAAGCTCTTAGAAGGGCTCCAGGGCATAACTTGACTTAATTAATGGAGAAACCTTTATCTACTTTGCTTCTGAATAAAGGAGGCTATACTGATGTCTATCCAGGAGGCCCTCTAATCTTGTTCAAAGCCATTCCAGAAAGAAGAAATATATTTCCACTTCCTGTGGGAGTATCCCCCAAAGAATGAACAGAGCTATCCAGTGGGCTTCCAGCATTAAAACTGTGCTTATTATCAGTTTATACCGCATGCTGTATTTGTTTCATGTGGGACACACCCAAGAGAAGGTATTTATCACCACACTTGGGAGGATATTTAGGTGCCTGCCTCCTCCATGATCAAGGCACCTGCCCAGATGAGGACCTCTCGTTTGCTTAGAGGATCCTGACCTCAATGGCTGCCTTTACCATGCCACCTGTGGGAAAGCTCCCTTTGGAGAACCTAATTTTGAATTCATTCCTTCATATTCACCCTTGTGTGGTGACATTCTGTTCACACTCATGGCTGCCATATCTGTGATGAAATAGAGTTTTGTGAGAGGGGGCTCTGACATGGCCTGGAGACTTAGCACTTAGGAGATCTTAGGCACATCTTTAACTTCTGACCCCGTTATGTTCCCAACAAAACAGAGATGAAGAATTTGCTCAGTGTCTTTTGACTTTTTCTTCTGATTGCACACGATATTATTCTATGTACAATCCTCTCTGTTTGTGAAAATGTCCTTCACTGGGATAAAGAGGGTGGTGGGGCATGTGTGTGGTCACAGTAGTGAGAGTGGTGGTCAAGAGTAGTCTTGTAAAGGGGATGTTTCACAGTCCCCAGAGTGGTTGAGTAAAGACCCCTCTCACCCCAACCCAAATGTGCTAATGTTCTTTCTCCTTTGAGACTTGCCACACTGCATGGTGTCTAAGCCCCTTCACAGCTCAACAATTGTACAGTAATTTTTGCCTTTTTACTATTCATCCTCCCCTGTGTATCTACAGTTGACTTTTCTCTCTTCAGAGGTATCATTTTGGTTGATGATGGAAAATGAGAAAGAGAAGCTTTTCTCAGCAAATAGAATCATGATTTGTTGAGTTCTTTTCCTGATTAAAAAAAGAAAGCTCCCCAGGGTTGTTAGGAAAATTGAATGCGATGATGTGTGTGGAGGCCCCAGCCCTGTGCCTAGCCCAGATCACTGCTCCCTTACCCTTGGCTTCCCTTCCTTCTTGTGCTGTTTCAATCCTGGTTTACTTCTTAGTCATCAGGTCCCTGCTGAGACCTCAAAGAGTGTGATCGATGCTACCTTTCAAATGAACTTGCTCCAAATAATTTTCAATGACCCCTAATGGGATGAAGTTAAGAACTGAGTTTTGAGAGAAGATGGCAATTATGATAAAGGTTCATGAGGGGCCCCCAAGATCACTGCATTGTGTGGTGCCCCTGGGTGAAGCAAAAGAGAGAAGCACCAGGTCAAATTGGGATCATATCTGGTGAGTCAGGGTTGGGGGAACTGCCAAAGGGAAAGTCTCTGGAAAAGTAGTGTCTGTCCTTGAAACAGCCACAGAGGAAAGCAAGGCTCCTCAGGTGCAGGTGACCACCCCTCCCCATGCACGAGCTACGCCTGAGACACTTGTCAGCCCCTGCCATGCATGAGAGCAAAGAGCGTACTTGCCATATTCTCCTACAAGCTTGCAGCCAGAACTTCCTGCGGTTTATCCAAGAAATGTCTATGCATTTTTATATTCTCTGAGGTCTATGCAAACAAAATAATGTTTCTTTCATGTTAGTCACCCTGAGAAGATGGGTGAAGAGCATCACGGTGGGCAGCAGGACAGTGCACTAAGGGTTTTGTGCTTGTTGTGTTTGCTGTTTGTATGTCCTGTTAACTGTACTAGCAGCTCAGGACATCCACAGGATGCCCTGTCACTGGACAGAGCACCCACTGCTGTTTCCTGCCCTTTCCCTCTCAGGTGCAAACACTGCTGTTCACTCCCCAGAGCCCAAAGCAGGACCCTAAATCTCATTCTGCCTGGGGTGACCAGGACCGCTGGGCCAGGGTGGAAGAAACACACTGCTCCCCTCCCTGCCCCACGCTTGGCTCACTGCCTCTTCCCTTGGCCGCCTCTCCAACCCCCACACGCCTTGAGCCAACAGTGTCATTCGTCAGACTGAAGTGCTATTGTTGTCATGATATGAAATCTTTTTTTGAATGTCGGTTTTTAAAGTGTTCTCACACCCCTGACCTTAGAGATTTTCTGGTCCAGCCCTTCCTTTTACATAGAAAACTTTGACCCAGAGCAGAGACCCACCCAGAGTCACGCAGTTGGTGGCTCCTCATTTGGCCTCCTGTCTGTCGGGGAGGGTGGGGGGTGTGAATGTGAGCACCATTTTACTTGAGAAAGTTGAGATTTGGCAACGGTGGGAGGTGTGCCTGGGATAGTGTCAGGTAGGCAGTGGGAAGGTGGGCCCTCTGTTCTGTGGCTGGGCTTCCTCCCTCTCCCCAACACACACACAACACACATACCCCCCATACTCCTCCCCTTCCCCAACACACACACACACACTCCCCAGTATTCCTCCCCCTTCTCAACACACACACACACACACACACACACCCAATACCAATCTTGCCCTTGCCCTGCTGGACAAAGAGTGCATAGGCCAGTAACCTAGGAGGTGGCTAGAGAGACTGGGGTGGAGTGGAGGCTGGTGGTCACCTGACCTGTGACCTTACCCCCGCTATGGTAAGAGGGCAAGCACTGGTTGGTCTTCTAGGGAGCATGTTGACAAGTTTCTGTGATTCATTTGCTTGAGCCCTTGGCGTTGGGAGGGAGGCCTCCAAGAACTACGACCTTTGAGATGAAGTCTTTGCTGGGTGGCTTGTAACTTCCTGCTCCCTTCGGAGAAAGGTCCCCGGTGCCCCTCCTGCTGCCTCCCTCCTGCTGAGGCTGTTCCACTGCCCCGCCCCCTCCCGCTGCCTGGCTCAGCTCAGGGCAAGGAAGTGTGTCTGTGTCCCACCCAGCCCAGGACACTGCGTCCTGTATTATTTCCAGCCTGCTGGTCCTGGGAATCTCTACTTACTCGTTTTCATTTCCTCCCCTTGAACACTAGAAACATTAGATCCCAACAATGACCCGCGTCACAGTGTTTTGCAGAATGCCCGTGTGCATGTCTTCTCCTGAAGCTGGTTTCCTCCTCAGCACCCGTTCTCCCGCTCCGTCCTTCACTCTGCCTCGTGCTCGGGACACCGTGTGCTCAGTGTCCGCTGAGGTGGCCAGGCCTGCGTGGGAAGTGGGTGTGAGAAGCAGTGGAGCAAGGAGCGGCAGGAACACTGGGCACAGCAGGCTTGACTCCCCCCACCCTCCCAGGTCTCTTACGAGGGCTGGCAGTAGCCTGAATTGTCATACGTGTCATAGGTGGCCTCCCAGTACATGTGGACCCCACATGACCCTTCAGAACTGAGAACAGGGACACTATGCAAACAGTACTTCCCAGAATCTGGGTTGTTACTCTGAGTCTGTCTGCAGCAATTTAGATGAGCTAGGAAAGAAGGACGCTCATCAGAGATAAAGACAGAAATTGTTTCCCAAGATTTCTTCCCAGCCATTTTACTTGGAAGAATCCACTTTCCTCCCTTCCCTTCACCTTCTGTCCTCCCTACTGCGCCCCTTCTGCTTCCTCTCCTGTTGGTGACCCTCTTCTCTGTGCCCGCACACCTCCTCTAGCCTGTTACCCCAGCCTTCTAGGATGCATTCGTTCTCTCAGAACTGATTGTTTCGCTTCCCTTTTGTGGTCTTGTTTTGTGGTCTTGCTTCCTTCCTTGGGTGGTTCCCTGTGTGACTCAGGCCTCCCATGGAGGGCAGCGTGCATAGGCCACCAGAAGACCCAGCCAAGACTTCTAGAAAGAGCACTGGCATTACAATCACAAGAGACGAGTTTTGAATCGCAGCTTAGCCACTTGCTAGCTGATTGACTATCTATGGCCAGCTTGCCCTCTCTGAGCAGTTTCTTTATCTGTAAAATGTAGATTTTTAATACATGCTTTAGGACTGTTGTATGGATTATAGAAAATGTATCTGAAGCATCTAGTATGCCAGAAGCCCAGTAGGTGCTCAGCAGATGGTAAGTTTATGGAGACCAGTCGGAGCTGGGCCATCAAGAGTGGAAGAGGCATGGGGGTTGGGGGGCTTTCTTGCAGGGCATGGGAAGAAGGGCAGAGAGTACAGGGTCATCCACAGCATGGGTACTGGAGCAGACAGTGGGCAGATGTGGCAGCAAAACATAGAGGTGAGGTAGGGCCCTGGTGTCTGGGGAGCTAGAGGAAGGAAGTTAGAAGTGTGTGCCCAGTTTGGCAGGATCCAAAACACTGTTGCTGAAGACAAGCCAATTAAACAAATGCCAGATACTGAACTGGGAACGGGCCATTGGAAGATGAACTGGAGTCAGGCTTTACCACGCTAGAGCGGGGAGGCACTGGCAAACAGCTGCTGCACAGGGAAAGCCGACCGAAGAGCCTGTCACTGCTGTGGGGACAACATGAGGGGAAACCTTCAGCCTGGGTTGGGGTGCAGGCCAGGGAAGAACATGAGCAAAGGCATGGCAGCCTCAGAGGCACAGAGTAGGTTCTATCCAGTGTGGCTGCAGCTCAGGCTCGGCATGGGGAGGGGTGTGGGCTGTAGGCAGGGGGAGGGCAGCGGAGGGAGGGGTGTCCATGCCATGTTGATTACCCGGAGTCACAACAGGAGGTCAGAAATCTAGTTACACCACTCCCTGAGCAACCAGGGACTGGAGGAAAGCTACATTCTTGCCCTTTCTTGGTACAGAGAAAAAAGGGATGTTGGTTTCTTCCATGCAGATGGGTGGACTGACTTGTCTCACCTGAGAGTGGCATGTGTCCTGTCCTAAAAGATTTCCCTGGGATACCCCTTGTCCCGAGGTGTCCGAGGAGGTGCAAACCAGAAGGTCCTAGAATGGAGAATGAGACTGGACTTGGGCCTTCAGCCCTGACATCAGGAAAACCTCTTTTGTGCTTTGCAGAGGCCCACCTCCCACACCTGTATTTATACCGACCTCCCTCCCATCTGCCTGTTGAAACCCTATCCTAGTTGAAGGCCTAGCTACTTTCCCCACTCTCGTCTGATGGAAGTGGTCTTTCTCTCCTCTGGGCAACTTTCCATAGTCTTTATCCATCAAACTGGCCCTGTCCCAGTGCAGTGATATTACACATTCCCAGAGGTCAGGGCCAGTGTCTGAGATAACTGTATTCCTCAGAGGCCCTCAATAGGCTGCCTGATAGAACAAAACTTTTGTGAGTGCTCTGAGTTGGCACAAGAGCACCACCTACTGCTGAGTGGTTTCAAGAGATGTCACTCTAATTCTATTGCTTAAAAGTTGGAATTAACAGGTTTCCTCTTGCAATGGAGAGAAAGAGTTGGAGTTAGGGAAACCAATTCTTGTCCTTTTATACTAATCCAAATGTGAGCAGATGAGTTGACAGGGAGAGAGGAAAGGAGAGGGGCAAGCCCTGGAGATAGTCTAAGGGAGAGAAAATAGGACATGGTGATTAATTGGAGGTCAAGGAGGAAGGAGAACTAAGGGAACCACAAGACTTTTATGTTAGGGTGTTAAGGCGGTGAAAAGAAAGCCCAAAAGCACTTTGGAAGAAGGATAAATGACTTGCTTCAAATGTTGGTTTCTCTTAAGGCATGGAGAAGTCAAAGAAGTGGTGATGAAGGTTATTGAAAACATTACCAGGAGTTACCTGGTTAGTGCATTTCTGCTCTACTCTTAGGGACAGTGGCATTATCTAAACACAAGAATTTACCTTAGTCCTCTGAATGAGGTTGTTAAGGAAATGGAGGGTTTTGAAGATTGGGCTCTTCCTTCCTAAGTCTTTTCTGAGTTCCTATGGAGTGTATTCTGCTAGGTGGGATCGGAAGCTGGAAGCATGATAGAGCATCTTCTCCAGCAGGTAGCTGAGCCTGGTTCCCTAGTGGTCTCCCACCTCTCAGCCTCATTGTTGCCGTAGGAAGAGGGGAGAAGGGAAGAGGAGAGGGCTAGCTTTCTTCCTCTGCTCAGAGTCAAGCCCACCTAGTCCAGACCCCTTCCAGCACAGCATCTGCCCCCTTTCTCGGAGAGGGACTCCTGAAGGGGAGGCCACCTCCTCCTCAGTCCACGTGGAACTTTTTCTCCAGATGTGCAAGTAATTGCCACAGCTGATTTTAGGATGTGTGGGAGGACCGGGTGAGAACATCCAACAGACACTCCATTTTTGCAGTAACAATAATAGTTACCGTTTATTGAGTATATCTTGTAGGCCAGGAACAAGCATTAGCTCATATAAATTAACTTGCCAGGGCCAGAACTCGGTTTATGCCTAAATTTAGCTCTGGGATAAAGCTGGGCACTATTTTCTCAGCTTGAATTAAATTGAGTTTGACCTCTTCAATTTTACATTTTGGGAAGTGAGTAAACATTCCCTCACGCTGTTCCTGAAAATATTTTATCATCATATGTGGTTCAGATGGAAGGAATTTGGCCACTCAGAGTCAATATCCCAAGGCTCCCCGAGCTGACTCCTGGCTTGGTTGGTCCCGTTTATCCTCTGCTTGACTTGCTGGCTCCTGGGTGACCGTTCCTTCCCACAGTGGGGTAGTGTGTGTGTTGCCAGGACTGCAGGAAATTTAGTCCATCCAGGCAAGCAGACTGGAAATAAAATGCAAAGAATAAAAACATTATTCAAATTCTGAAAACATTTATATTAATAATCGACTTGGTGAAACTTTTCATTACCTCACTTAGCATGAGGACGGCAAGTCTGAAGAGAGTGACGTTTTCAGGCCTAATAGGAGTGTGCTGATTTTCTAGGACAGTGTGTGATTTGAGCGTGAGGAGTTGTAGCCTGGGTTTCTTCAGTCAGAAAACAACTACCTGTGACTGGCAGCTTATCCTGTCTGGCAGGATAAGGAGGGGAAGAAAGTGGGAGGGAACTAGCATGTGCTCAGCATCTACTGTGCGTCATGCCCTGTGCCAGGCACCTTCCGTATGGCACCTGTATCTCCTTCTTTACATCTGTCTTCCTCATCTCAGATGTTGAAGGGTTTTTAAGAAAAAGGAGAAGGGGAAGGAAGGAGGCAGGGTCTGGGTGGTGGTGGTGAGACCCCTCGGTCATGGAGAAGCCTGTAATGTGTTAGTTGAGTTTTTGAGATCATGGTGGCTGCCTTGGACTCTTCTTTGCAAATGAGATAAATGACTGTGTGTTGAGGGCTTCAGTGCAGAGACCCATTTAGGGTTAGAAGTGAATTTAACCTTATCAGTTTCCTTCAGTGGTTCCTCACTGCCACTAAATAAAGACCTACTTCTTCTGCCTTTTGACCTTTGCCTTTTTTTTTTCTATTTCTTAAATTTTTATTGAAGTATAGCTGATTTACAATGTTGTATTAGTTTCAGGTATACAGCAAAGTGAATCAGTTATATAGACACGTATTTGTTGTTCTTGTTTAGTTGCTAAGTCATGTTCAGCTCTTTGCAACCCCATGGACTGTAGCCCGCCAGGCTCCTGTGTCCATGGGATTTACCAGGCAAGAATACTGGAGTGGATTGCCATTTCCTTCTCCAGGGCATATACACTTCTCATAGTACTTTTCACAGTTAAAAGTGACAGACTATCAAATATATTTGCCTCCCTCACTAGACTCTGACCTTGATCTTTCCTCATTAGTCTCTAATCCAATATCTGGAATACAGTGGGCGCTCAGTAAGTGAATAAGATAGTGTGCTAAGCATCCTGAGCACGTGACTGTTTATGTCGGCATGCTTTTGGCTACAAGAAACAGAACACTGGACTCTGTTGTTATGTTCCCCTTTTAACTCATTTTGTGCTTTTCCCTCCTATTTTGTTGAAGATGTTAATCATGGTTCTTTTGAAAGTCCTGTCTGCTAAATTATAGCCTAATCATCTCAGGTTCTGTTTCTATTGACTTTAATTTCTTTTATTCTTAGTCAATTTTCTCTCCTTCATATGTTGAATAATCTAGCAGTTGTTATAGATGATGTATTGTACAGCCTCTTGATTAGGTTATCCTCCTCTAACTTTTGTTAAGTTTTGTTCTGGGATGCAGTTAAACTACAGATTGTGATCCTGTTGAGCCTTGGTTTAGGCTTTGCTATGACATATCTACTTCCATCTTTAATTCTAGGATATAGCCCGTATTCTTAGGATGCAGTTCTTACTCTTACAGTCTGATCTTTTTGGGGTCCCAGTTGAGTGTCCAGAGTTCACCAAAGTCTCTTCACACTGTCTGATTTAGAACTCATAACATTTCCTCAGCACTGTAGCCCCTGATGTTTCTCTTCAGTTTTCCGCATACCACAGCTATTCTCTCCTAGGCCTTCTGGAATCTCACCTTGCCTATGCACAGCTTAGGATCTGGCCAAGGACCTAAAGGAAATTTGGTGAACATTTTTAGGTCTCATTTTCTTAGCTCCCTCCTCTCTAATTTCCTATCACCATGATTGCAAACACCCTACCAGCCCCGAAGTCTAGTCTCTGTTGTATTACAGCCATTAAGACTGCTGCTCTCTGCTCAGCTCCTGTTTCTTGGCTTCATAGTTTGGAAAATACCCTCAGGGAGAAAGCCAGGGTGGACCTGGGGCTTACTTGTATGTTTCCCTTCCATCAAGGATCAGTGGTTTATGTTGGTTGTCAACCAATGCTTTTAACTAGTGTACATATGATAGAGTTAAGTTCCCTACTAGCTACCCCATCAAAAACAGACTATATGTCTACATGAACTGTTTAAATTAAAATGCAAGGGCATCAGATTTACCTGCAGAGTTCCTGCTAAATCAGAATCTCAAGGATAGGGCCTAGGAAGCTATACTTTTTTAAGAAAACACTTTAGGTAGTTCTGAATGAAGGTTAGGTTTGTGAATTATGGTACATACTTGGGCAGTGAACTTGGAGGAAAGAGAAATCAGTATGGGCTCAGTTGGTCAAAGAAATCATTGCAAGGAAAGGAGACTTCCAGTACATTTTGAAGGGTGGAAGTAAATCGGATATTTGGGTATGGAAGGAGAGATGTGAACACATATATGGGGGTGGCAGTGGGCATGGTGTGATTTATTTGCATGGTGCTAAATAGAATATGGCAGGAAAGGATGCTTGATACATACAGTGGAGTGAAAGAATAGGGAGAAGGGCAGATATGGACCAACTGGGCATGGGGGCGGGGAGGTACCTTGCATGCCAGAATAAGGAGATTAGATTTTGAATTATAGGTAATAGATAGCAACAATAATTCTGTAGGGGATTTTTTTTTTTTTTTTTTTTTTTTGGACTGAGGGAATGACAGGGTAAAAGTGGTGTATCAGAGCAGTGAGCCTGGTGGAGCAGATTGCTTGGTATAAAGAAGAAAACAGAGTCAGGGAAACCAGTAAGGGAGTAATTACAGTAATCTTGGCAGGAGGGGCTGAGCAGTGAGTATCCATAGCAGTGGAAAGTGCAGGGTACATTTCAGAATGATTTGAAGAAAGACAATGAATCGACTTCAGGGGGGCAGGGTGAAGATATGGGGGGTCAAGAGAAGGTAAGAGTTTTCACAGAGCAAGCGGAGTAGTTTGAGATGCTGATGCTACAGCAAGGGGGTATTCATACTGAATTCATGGGCACCAGGTGACTAGGAATAATCCAAAAATGTGTGCATTTGGGAGACAATTGGATAGTAGTTTAAAAGCATGGAATTTGAAGTCATATAGACTTTGCTTTAATATGCACCCCGACTGTGCAACCTTGGCCAAATTATTTGATCTCTCAAACAGTTTCTTCTAGAGAAAGGTGATGATGGTGATATCTAACTTATAGGGCTGTTTTGAGGCTTGAGATAATGTGTGTAAAGCTCATTGTGCAGAGCCACATATTTCTTCTTGTCAGTTATCAGGGAAGTTGAGGTTAGAGAGCACCCTGGAAGAGAGGAAATTAGGTTCAGATGGACACTAGATTCTGGATTTATCTCCATCACTTACAAACTGTGTAATCTTGGGCAATTTACTTCAGCTCTTTGTACTGAGTTTTCACTATGTCGAAAACGAAATTAACAAAACCTCATTTTTGCATTATTATGACACAACTGAGCGACTTCACTTTCACTTTTCACTTTCCTGCATTGGAGAAGGAAATGGCAACCCACTCCAGTGTTCTTGCCTGGAGAATCCCAGGGACAGGGGAGCCTGGTGGGCTGCCATCTGTGGGGTCGCACAGAGTCAGACACGACTGACGCGACTTAGCAGCAGCAGCAGCAGCATAAGGACTAAACATGAAAGCCTGTGAACGTACTTGGCACAGGATGTGGCATATGAAACAGGAAATAATATTTGGGTTGTTGAAAATGTGAGCCTGAATGGATTTTCAAATGGACAAAGCTGATGAATGAAAGACAGAGGGCTAAGGTTTGAGATGGTTCCAGTGAGGGTGTGAAGGACATGAAGGACAGCCATAAAGGGGCAGCAGAGAATTAGGAGGCAAGTTTAGATAAATCAGTGTAGAACTGAAGAATTGGTGGGCTTTTGAAATTAGAGTGTTCTATTGTTTTTGTCATGCTGAGACTAGATGTGGTGTGTCAAGAGAGCCTGAGTCTGTGAAGCCCTGATTCTCCTGGGAGAAATCAGTGTTGGGCAGAGACTTGTGAAAGCAGGAGGAGAAAGCTGATCGTGTCTGCAGCCGGATGGCCTGCCTATGGTAGAGGGTCAGAGCCCGTCGAAAGGACGGCAGAAATGATGGCACTGGATTCTGATGCAAGATCAAGGGAAGGGTCAAGACCTCAGAAAGAAAGAGGCAGTCAGTTTTCATGGTGAGTGCAGACTTAGGAAAGCAGTAAAGGTAGAAAATATTACAAGAGGTTAAAGAGGAAGAGGATGGAGGAAAAACAAAAGCAGCCAAGGGGCCAAATGTACTTCTGGAAGTTTGGTGAAAAAGAGAAGGGTAGACAGAAATGAAGCTTTGAGCATTTTGGAAGGTAGAGCAACAGGGTTAAGAATATCAACACTGGAATTAGGCCTCCTGAGTCTGAATCTTGGCTCTGCCACTTATAAGCTTTGTGACTTTGGGCAAGTTAATTAGCCTCTCTGTACCTTAGTTTCTCAATTTGTAGAATGGAGATGATGTTTGGGGTCAATATTGGAGAGATAATTAGGATGTTATTAAGAGGAGTAAATGAGTAATATGTTAATAATGCTTAGAACTGTGCCTGGCGCAAGGTGCTGTGCTGTGCTTAGTAACTTAGTCATGTCCAACTCTTTGTGACCCCATGGAATCTAGCCCACCAGGCTCCTCTGTCCATGGGACATTCTCCAGGCAAGAATACTGGGGTGGGTTGCCCTGCCCTCCTCCAGGGGATCTTCCCAACCCAGGGATCGAACCCAGGTCTCCCACATTGCAAGCCAGTTCTTTACTGACTGAGCCACCAGGATGAGCATTTAGCAAATATTAGTTGCTATTATTGTTGTTATTACCATTATTACTGCTGTTATTGAGAGAAGTTGAAAGTGAGAAAGGAGCATGGGGAAAGGGAAAACAAAGAGAGACTATGTACACAGGATTTGGCTGTGCAATATGGATACCACACATACTAAGGAGTCTTCTTAGATGCCACTGAGCATTCAGACTCAAAGACTGCTATGGGCCACCTTTGGTACTGATCCACTCAGGACAATATAAGGTGGGAGCTGTGGTTTCCTCGCAGTACAGTCCTTGCAGCAGGCCAGCTCAGGCGCAAGGAGACAAGGTCCATGGTGGGCAGCCGCAGAAGCTCTCACGGCTCGACAACACATGTCTCACACGAGCCAGTATCTCTTATAGCAACTCTATTGGCACAGCTTCCAGGGTTCTGGCAGTGGACACACCAGTTACAAGAGTCACCCCCTTCAGGGACGATCAAGGGACATTATCCCCACCAGTTATTTATAGTTCATTGATAGTCTTTCCAATCCAGATTCAGTTTACCGGTCAGGAGTGGTTGTTTTTTTTTTTTTTTTTTTTTTAACCATAGGCAACATGATTTAGTAACATGTTGGCACATACTGTCTTTATCTGTTTCCAGGGAAACAGAACTAGGGTGTTAACTGAAGGTCAGATTAGCATACGCAAGGGGAAAGGGTTTTATTAACTCCCTGCTCACAATGGGAGCAAACAGGGACATTTGTCTGCTTTATAGAGAAACTGGACAGTTCTAGACGTGAGTAGCATGTTAGGATGTTAGATCTGAGATCTGGGAATTAGGGAATTGAGGGTCAGAGTGGGTGAGAACTATGCTAGAGCATCAGTAGCATGTCTGCAGGTCAGAGATACAGCCTGGCCTGTGATATTGTTTGGTGCCCTGACTGATTCCTGAGGCTACAGTGCTGGGGTCTCCCAGGTAACCAGGCTGAGCCATCCTCTGAGAAGAGCTGGATTTATGGTGATAGATAAAAATGACTTCTTTCTTGTACCATATATACAACTATGCTTGCTGTCATTCCAAAAGCCTAAAGAAGAACAGACAGGGCCCAGAACACCTTCTCTCCTTCAGTAGGTATTTATTAACTGTCTGTCAGGCACAAGTCCCAACTACCTCCCTGTCTATAGACATCAATGAAAGACTGTCTCCCAGAACCCTGAGCTCGTTATGGTCTGCAGGCCTGCAGGATACAGAAGAGGTGAGGTATCAAACTCCCTTCAGTAAGGAATTTTGGGGAGCTACAAACTAGGTCCACATCTTGGGGTCCTTTACCTTTTCTTTCTCTATCCTGCTTTGTAAAAGCAGGAAAGCTCAATCCTAGATGAGCAGATAATTGAAAACAAAGATTGAAGGGTCTTAAGGGTCCCTCAAGGTAGATGCCATCAAGATTTTGCATTCATTATGTCAGAAAGTCTGGAAGACCCAGCAGTGGCCACAAGAGAAAGGTCAATCCTCATCCCAATTCCCAAGAAGGGTC
Source organism: Capra hircus (assembly GCF_001704415.2). Lineage (NCBI taxonomy): Eukaryota > Metazoa > Chordata > Mammalia > Artiodactyla > Bovidae > Capra > Capra hircus. Next base: position 68,474,572 of record NC_030808.1, read on the forward strand.
AGTTCAGTTCAGCTCAGTTCAGTCGCTCAGTCGTGTCCGACTCTTTGTGACCCCATGAATCGCAGCATGCCAGGCCTCCCTGTCCATCACCAACTCCCGGAGTTCACTCAGACTCGCATCCATCGAGTTGGTGATGCCATCCAGCCATCTCATCCTCTGTCGTCCCCTTCTCCTCCTGCCCCCAATCCCTCCCAGCATCAAAGTCTTTTCCAATGAGTCAACTCTTCGCATGAGGTGGCCAAAAGAATGTGCTAACCATCAGACAATTGCACTCATCTCCCATGCTAGAAAGGTCATGCTTAAAATCTTGCATGCTAGGCTTCAGCATTATGCAAACCAAGAACTTCCAGATGTCTAAGCTGGGTTTAGAAAAGGAAGAGGAACTAGAGATCAAATTGCCAACACTTGGCTGGATTATAGAGAAAGCAAGGGAATTTCAGAAAAACATCTATCTCTGTTTCATCTACTATATTTAAAGCCTTTGACTGTGTGGATCATGACAAACTGTGGAAAGCATACCAGACCATCTTACCTGTCCCCTGAGAAACCTGTATGTGAGTCAAGAAGCAACAGTTAGAACCCTTTATGGAACAACTGATTGGTTCAAGATCGAGAAAGGAGTACGACAGGGCTGTGTGCTGTCACCCTGTCTGTTTAACCTATATGCTGAGCACATCATGAGAAATGCAGGCAGGAGGAGTTACAAGCCAGAATCAAGATGGGTGGGAGAAACATCAACAACCTCAGATAAGCAGATGATACCCCTGTGATGGCAGAAAGTGTAGAGGAACTAAAGAGCCTCTTAATAAGGGTGAAGGAGGAGAGTGAAAGAGCTGGCTTAAGACTGAATATTAAAAGTAAGATCATGGCATCTGGCCCCATTACTTCATGGCAGATAGAAGGGGAAAAGGTGGAAATAGTGACATATTTCCTCTTCTTGGGCTCAAAAATCATTGTGGATGGTGACTGCAGTCATGAAATCAGAAGATTGCTTCTTGGCAGGAAAGCGATGACAAACCTAGACAGTGTGTTGAAAAGAGACGTTACTCTGCCAGCAAAGGTCTGTATAGTCAAGGCTATGGTCTTCCCAGTGGTCGTATATGATTGTGAGGGCTGGTCTGTAAAGAAGGCAAAATGCCAAAGAATTGATGCCTTCGAACTGTGGTGCTGGAGAAGACTCCTGAAAGTCCCTTGGACAGCAAGGAGATCAAACCAGTCAGTCTTAAGGAAGATCAATCCTGAATATTCCCTGGAAGGACTGATGCTGAAGCTGAAGCTCCAGTGTTTTGTGTACAGACAACTCATTGGAAAAGTCCCTGATGCTGGGATAGATCAAGGGCAGAAGGACAAGAGGACATCAGAGAATGAGATGGCTGGACGGCAATGAACATGAACTTGGGCAAACTCCAGGAGATGGTGAGGGACAGGGAGGCCTGGTGTGTTGCAGTCTATGGGGTCTCAAAGAGTTGGACAAGACTGGGCTGTTGAATAACAACAACAAGGGTCCTAGGCCAGAACACACACATGGGGTCTGTGTGTTTCCCTCTTTGCCTGAAGACATATACCCGGGGTCAGGCAGAGTTGTGTGAAAGCAGAGTTGTAAAGTGGGGAAATTTGCCCTTGGTTCCCTCCCACTGCCACCTTAGGGCCTGTCTCTCTTGGTCTAGGGCTCCTCTGCCACCCCATTTTAGGATCCCATCCTTGAGTCATGCTCACAAAGGGCCTTGCTTTCTTAATGAACTGTTTCTGTGCCCGGGATAAACCAATTCTAGGAGGGGTTGCAGGAATGGTGCATTTTAATAGGAGTCTCTCCTGGGTGAAAAACTGTTAAGAGTCAAAGTGATCGAGTCTGTAATAGTGAAGGGTTGGGATATGGCAGAGAGGATGGGGAAGGGGGAGGGCAGGAGAGGGTTAGATCACTGTTCCAGTGTTTGGGCTACGCAGGGAGGCCAGGAGGGGACGGTGCCCTCAGGCATGACCCTGAGAGAACATGCAGGGCTTTGAGTCCTGTGTAAGCAAAGGCTCTTTCTTTCGTTCGTTCTCTCCCTCCCTCCCTCCCTCCCTCCCTCCCTCTCTTTCTCACCCCGAGTGTGTGTCAGGGTGGGGGCAGTGGGGAGATGCACAGGTGTCCTTGGTCTGTCTAGTGCCCTGTGGAGGTTCTGGGAGCATGTCTCCAGCAGGGGTGGGCTGTGGATGTTTGTGTATGAGCTTCAGGTGTAATTTCCATGAGCCCACAGTGATTTTGCAGTAGGGTAAAGGTTGTGCAATTTTAAATCTACACCTTTCATCTGTTCTCTGCTCTGACACAAACATTAGGGAAATATGTGCAATAGAATATGCTCACTATATAGATTTAAAAATCTGTCTGGTATGTAGCAATTACCGAAGCATGAAATTCATTGTCTTATTTTAATCTCACTATTACGCTAAGGTTGAAATAGTGTAAATTGTTATCCCCATTTCACAGATAAGGAAACTGAGGTTCAGACCATTAACGGACTTGTCAACGTTTATAAAGCAGGTCGATAGTAGAACCCAAGTCTCCTGAATTGAAACTTCTTCTTTACACTATAACACACATAACATTTTGTTGTGGAATTGACTGCACAGCAAGTTTTCAGATGTAGCAAGCTTCTCGGGCAAGGAGGCTGTTAGTATTCTTTAGGGCATAGGCATTCACGGATGGGTTAATGCAGTATACAAGCAGGATACAGGGGACAACAGGTAATGCTGGAATGTGCATACTTAGAAAAGAAAATCATTTAGTTGTCTTCTGTCCTCTCAATCAAGTCACCCAAACCAGAATATGAGCAAATTAAAAGCTATATAATTTAAATTACAGATAGCATAAAATTCTAACACTAGGTGGTAAGTTGGTTTGAAAGTTAAAACTCTAAATCAGATGCTGTTGCTAAATGTGGCAAATGAAGGAAATAAGTCCAGGATTATTATTTGATATCCTTGCTCTCTTAATAGCTTATGCTTTATTAAAAACAGAACAGAACAATAATAATCTTTTAGCTATCCCCATATTTAAAAGAAAAGGATAAAAATGTTTCTGTTTAGTTTCCTAGTTTGCATTTAAATAGATTCTATCATTTATTCTATATTAAAAACTAGATTTTTATATTTTCACTGAGTTTTAGCCAGCATAAAAAATTACTTAGCAAAATATGAAGAAAAAAACTCAAGTAGCTTACATGTAGCATCCATCTTCTCAATGAGATGAAACTATGTTGGTTTCCAAACAAAGAGATAAAATTTCATTATTTAGACATGAACTTTCCTCCTGGAGGAATTTTGTTGTCTTTTTACATTTTGTGGAACCTACCATTTGCTGCTTCTCAAAAAAATAAACAACAGTAACAACAACAACAATAAACAGTTCAGAATGTTTGAAACCACTGTGGAGATATTTCCTTTAATTTTTTTTTCTTTAGAGTTTTGTTCAAGTGTCTAGTTGAAGTGTCTTCCAGAGAAGCCAGTTCAAACAGATCAAACATAGTGTCCTAGTTGGAAGGGAATTTAGAAAGGGTCAGCTTGTCTGGAGATCAGCAACCCCAGAACCCATGGCCAACTTGCTCATGCATTACTTTCATTCACTAAGTATTTCTTGAGAGAATGTTGCTGTTTGGATCAGCTGTCTCCAGGCACTGAGAGGGCAGGGGTGAGGCAGAGAGGAGGGGGCTGGGTACTAGGCCGTGAATGGCCTGAGAGGGACAGTGTCCTACCACAGCTGGAGCCTCATAGTGCCTGCCTTTTGAGGGGCAACTGCTCTGGGGAGCCTGGGCAGAGGAGGTCCTGTAGTCAAGGAGGAGGGCGGTATCCCTCGAGCCTGGATCAGCAGACACTCAGTGAATGTGCCTTGGGTGAAATGAATAAAAGCCCATTGGGTGGGCTTCACTTCTCTGACCTGTTTGCCACCTATAAATTGGGCCTGATGGAGGCAGTGAGATGATGTGTGCGAATGGACATTTCGAGCTCTAAAGCTCCAGACAGATATCAGGGCTAAGACTAAGAAGCTGCCTTTCTCTGGCTGTCAAAAACAATGCCAGTTTTCTCACACACATTCTTTGTAATCAAAAGTTAGAAGTGTACTTTGTAACAATGAATATGTATTCTGATGCAGGAGATTCAATAAGACTAATTTTTATTTTGAATGGAAAAAAATGCTTTGCATAAGTTTCCCAGTGGAGCCAATTGTAAGCCAGGATGCTTACTTCCATTCTGGGTACTACTTATCCCTTGCAAATGAAGAGAAGCACAGAAATGAAGAGACTTGCCCACAGTCTCACGGGTAGTTAGTGACAGAGCCAGGCCCAGACCCAGTCTTGTCCTCATCCTGCTTGACCGCACACCCACCTGGGAGTATACATGCACACACACATATTCTCTGCTGCCGGTTCCACTGAATGCAGCAGAAATGCTGATGATCCTTTCAGGCAGCCAAGTTCAAAAAGGTGAGGGTTATATATTATTAGCAGATTCAGGCCCAGAGAAGACTTGAGACTGTCCCGAGAAAACAGCCACGTTGGGAAAACCCTGGTTCCTGCTATCATGTAGACTATCTGGCCTCTAGAGCAGGTGTTTTTCTCGCTGCATGAGATGAGTGTCACGTCTTTGGAGCACTGCATCTAGCCTCCATCCCCAGAAAGTTCAGCCCCAGAGACTGCTCATGTTCTCCACTACGGAAGGCAGATGGGGCAAAATGGCTTGGGCCCAGACCTCATCATGTGATAAGTCCGCTCAATGAGATGTGCACTTCCTCCAGCACTTTCTGTCCTCACCTGCCATTTAACTTGCTGTTGTCCCTGCTTTTCCTCCCTAATTGGCCCATGCTCAGCTCTCCTTGCTCTGTAGTCCAGCAGGGACCTGGCGCCAAGCAATCTAATAATTCTGATGCTAGCACATAACTCTCTGTTTATTAGCATATCTAAATAGTCATTTAGCAGAAAATACAAGGAAGGTCACTTCCAGGCCACTAGGATAGCCAAGGAAATATAAGGAGTGAGTTTATCCCAAGTTCTAAGGACTTCAAGCATTTCAGATTTTCATTAATTTTATTGATTCTTTCATCAACAAGAAAAAGAGATAGAAATTATTTTAAAATGAGGTTGAGAGGTAGAATTTTAAAGAACAAAAATTACACAATGAAATCCTTTAGTCTCCAGGGGTGCTTGTCTTCTTCCCCTCTTGTCCTTAATAATAATTTTAAGAAACACCAACCATGTGCCACTGGTGTGGGATTGGCTATGGATGGCAGACCCAGGGTGTTGCACATCACCAATACCAACCAGCCTCCACAGGCTCCCCTGGCCTGGGACATCCATGGACAGTCAAAAGTGAAGAATGCTACTTTCGCCCTTTATCTGTGTAGGTAGCAGAGAGTGATCTGGGTAATTCAGAAGGGAGAATCCTCTCTAAATCAAAGCATGCCCATTTGCCTTGGGAAGGTGGTTTGTTTATGCTTATGTGTGGGTTGTCATAGCCTTGATGTCTCTCTCCTGACCTCCAGACAAAACTCCTAACTACCCACAGGACACCTTCACTTGAAGTTCTCCTAAGCATCTAAAACTCAGTTATCTAACATGGAACCGCGATCTCTCCTCCCTTACTCCAGCTTCTCACCCTCCTCCTGAGGTAGTACCATGGCACCTTCTTTCACAAGGACCCGGGTGCTATGCCAGATACCTGACTATTCTCCCCTTCTCTCCCTCACCCCCACTCCCTAAGCAGTTGGGAGTCCTCAGTCCCTTCCTAGTAGCTCTCACTCTGCCCACTTCTCAAGCTCCACTGCCGTTCCCCACACCCAGGTTTCCAGGCTATCACTCTTGCTCCCCAGGATTACTGAAACAGCCTCCCAACCATTTTCACCACTCCATCTCTCCCCTCCAGCCTCCCATCCCACAGTGCTCCAAAGCTAACATCGAGCTTCACTGCTCAGCTCACAATCCTCCGCTGACGCCTTGCTGCCCACAGTATATAGACCAGGTTTCCTGAAGCCTGTGTCCAGAGCTGTTCACGGTCCCATCTACCTCCTCAGCCACATATTCTCCTTACATCAGGTTCAGAAGCACAAAAGTGGTGATTTCAGAGCCCTTAGAACACTGGGCTGCCCCAGAGTTCTGCCCCTTTGATCTCCCCTTTGTGTGGAGCTTACATCTATCTCATTCATCTTCCCTGGCTAATTCCTACCTGAGTCAAGGTCAACTCAGGTGTCACCAACCCTGGGAAGCCTTCTGTGCTCTTTCCTGTCTCCACACCACCAAGAGTGGGTGCTACCTTGATCCACCATCTTGACCTTTATCTTGATAGATTTCTTTTCAAATTGTGATCTTAATTGTCATATGCCAAGTTATACTAACATTATATCTGAGTCCATGTTTGTTTTTCACAATGGCTTTTAAGCCACTTAAACTCAAGAAGCACATATTAATCATTTTTGCCTTGAACAGTGCCGGGCATATAATGAGTATCCGATAAATGTTGGTTAAACTGAAAAAGTAAATTCATTTGTCTGAATTTGGCTTCCTTGGTGGCTCAGAGGTTAAAGCGTCTGCCTCCAATGCGGGAGACCCGGGTTCAATACCTGGGTCGGGAAGATCCCCTGGAGAAGGAAATGGCAATCCACTCCAGTATTCTTGCCTGGAGAATCCCATGGATGGAGAAGCCTAGTAGGTTACAGTCCACAGGGTCGCAAAGAGTCGGACACAACTGAGCGACTTCACCTTCACCTTTGTCTGTTTAAAGGAGGAAAATGGAATGAGGCTGTAGTTCTGCCTCGAGGAGAGCTGGTGTGAATTTTGCAGCATCTCAGCTTGCATCTCTGCTCAGTTCTTTCCTGCTCTTCTCTGCAACTGAACCACAGTCTTTAGCTCATCCCAAGCTACTGAGCGTGAGTTCCAGGTGTAGCAGTCCTCTTCTCCAAAGGTTTAACATTTTTCCTGGCTGTATCAGTTGACTACTCAAGGCAGAAAATTACAGAAAATCCAACTTAAACCAGTTTGAGTAATAAAGAGGATTTATTGGCTCAGGTACTAAGGAAGTTCAGAGAGAAGGTGGTGATCAGGCAAGGCTCAAGCAGAACTCTGCCTTTTTCTTTCCATTATTTTGGCTACACCCTTTCTCTGCCCATTGACTTCTCCCTCAAGCTGCCACCAGAATTGTGACAGTTCAGCAATTTGAGGTGCAGGGTCACAATGACAGTATCAGAGGAAGAGCAGTTGTATCTATAGTACTGCAGTTCTGTTTTCCCAGAAGCTTCCAGCAAACTTCCCTTCGTGTTTTATTATACTGAATTGAATAACATTCCTGTTTCTTACCAGTTTCACTGGTGGCCCAGACAGTAAAGAATCTGCCTGTAATACACGAGACCTAGGTTCAATCCCTGGGTCAGGAAGGTCCCCTGGAGAAGGGAACAGCAACCCACTACAGTATACTTGCCTGGAGTATTCCTTGGACAGAGAAGCCTGGCGGGCTACAGTCCATGGGGTCACAAAGAGTTGGACATGTTTCTAAGATAATCCCATCAGTCAGGAAATGTCATACACTGATTAGCTTAGATCTGGTGTCCTAAGAAGCGGTAACCCTTAGAGTGACCAGGCTTTTCCTTGGAACTGAGGTTCTGATCAGCTCCCCTAAAAGTGAGTGGGCCGCCTGGGAAGGAGGTAGAAACCTAAATGAAAACCAGGTACAGAGCTGGGGGAGGAAAATGGCTCAGTGCCCACTGTGCCAGGCAGTATTTACCCTACCTTTAAAATCCTCCTCTTCTGATTCCTCATGGCTTATAGCAGAAACCCTGAAATTGTGAGGCTCTGGGATCAAACGAAAAGTTGATTCCATTCAGAGTCAATTCAACGTTGTGTGTGGTCAGGCAGTGTAAATGGGAGGGGAATATATTAGGATGCTCTGTGGCTTCCGACAAGGGTCTCTCCTGCTGGTGCAGTAGGGGATACATGAAACCTCCCACCTGTCCTGTCCCTAAAGCATGTGGTGGGGGGGGGTCTTTTGATGATTTTGAAAAGTTTTTAAAAGGGGAAGTAAAGGTTTCTAAAAGTTTTTAAAAGAAGAAGCTGATAGTAAACAGCTTTCTCCTAACTCTCCCTGGTCCTCTTACTCATTTTCTCTTTTTCCTCTAGAATTTGTAAGGAAGCATCGAGGCTGATGGTGGGGCCTCCTTCTAAGGAGGGCTCTCCTGGGAAGCCAGGCTGGGGGCACCCCAACCCTGAGCACAATGTCTTGTCCTCACTGGGCACCAGCAGAAGGGCTGGTTTTGTTCCAGTAGCTCTTACAGTTTCTTGCTGTTGAACTCATAACCATTATCTGTGTCTTCTTTTCCCCTTCCAGATGTTTGACTGGATAAGCCACAACAAGGAGTTATTCCTCCAGAGCCATACAGAGATCGGAGTCAGCTACCAGCATGCCCTAGACCTTCAGACACAGCACAATCACTTTGCCATGAACTCCATGGTGAGTGCAGGCCTGTTTTCCTGGGGCAAGAGAATGATTAGGGGGAAAGGGGTTGGGGTACAGAGGGTGGAAATGGACTTCCAACCTGAGTAGGAAGGAGAAGCTCTGAACATGAAGCCCTTTTTAGCATTCCATTTACTAGCATGGGGACGTGTGCAGAGCATGCAGTGAGTCGGCTATTCGTGCAGCAGATTATGGCCCCGTTTCTGCCTCTGAACCCTGCTTCATGTGGTAAAAGGAATGTGCTGCGGTTGTAGAAGCTATCAGCCCTGTGCTGTACTAGAAGGGACAGTGCCCCTTTCTACTCCACTGACTCCACCAACAGGCACGTGAGTCACTGAGCTAATGGAGAGGGACCTCAGTCTGTGGCACATTGGAAACCAGTGAGTAAACTGGGTTGTTGGACTAGAGAAGAGGAGCCTGTGAAGGGCTGCCTTGCAGAGAAGAGGTGGAATTGTTTCCTATTGGTCTAGGAAGCAGAACTGTCCAGGGGACTACAGTTGGAGCAGGAGGCAGGACGTGGCTCAGGAGTTGGCTTGTATTGGAAGTTAGAGCCCCCGTGATGGGGAGAGTTCAAGTAGATGCTGAATTCAAACAGAGAGGGATACTTGCTGGCTGTAGTCATAGGAAATGTACTTCTCTGTGCTTCAATTTCTTCATCTGTAAAATCAGAATAATAATAGCTACTTTATATGATGGTTGGGAGGATTTAATGAATTAATTGTAAGGTGGCTGGAGATGTGCCTAGTACTTAATCCATTATCAGTAAGTATTGGTATTATGATATTAATGATGCTGATGATATAGGAGTCTAGTCTAGATAATACCTATGATTCCTTGAAAAACTAACACTTTGGGATACTTATTTTTCCATGTGGTCACCCCAAGACTTTGAAATCTTGTCTGCCTCTTTGAACCCTTTGTATTTGAAATGCCTGCCTCAACATCTCTCTCTCTCCCCTCTGCCAGCTCTTCTACTTGTACTGCTGATCCAAAAGAATATCTCTGCCATTCCCCATATATCTGATGCCACAGACACCTTATCATTTCAACTGGTGATGATAGGAGGAGGGCAAGTATTAGAAAAACATAAACCCAGAGGATCACAGAGGCCAGGAAGGAAGACAATTTCATTTTCTAAGGAGTTATTTTAATTATGTGATACACTGGACTTACCGTATTGAAGAAGAAATAACTCTGGCCTCAAGTTTTCAGTGTCTGATAAGGGAGATAACTCAGACAGTCACGGCGCAGTTTGAAATGTGCTGTGATTGAGTTGCTGTGTGGGCTTCCCTGGTGGCTCAGTGGTAAACAGTCTGCCTGTCAATGCAGGAGATGTGGGTTTGATTCCTGGGTGGGGAAGATCCCCTGAGAAGGAAATGGCGGTCCACTCCAGTATTCTTGCCTGGGAAATCCCTTGGACAGAGGAGCCTGGCAGGCTACAGTCCATGGTGTTGTGAGAGAGTTGGACATGACTTAGCAACTAAACAACAAGAGACGCTGAGTGACTAAGAACCTTGCAGTCTCAATTATTTAAAGCAATAGGGGTTTATTTCTTGTTCCTACCAGGTACCCATCACTGGCTGGTGGGGGTTCTGCTCATCACAGTCACTCAGGGATCCAGGCTGAGGGAGCAGCCACTGTCTCAGATGCAGCCAGTGCCTCCCTGGACAAAGCAAGCCTCCAGGCACATGTTAGCTCTGAAAGCTTCCACCTAGAAGTGGCACATTTTACTACCTAACACCAGTCACATGGCCACATCTAACTTTGTGTGTGGAGATATATGGTCTTACCTCCAGATATTGGGGAAGAGAGTGGGTACTTGTGAATAACCCTAATGGCTAGCAAAGGGAGTCACTGTGGGGTATCAGGTACAGATGAACAGCATGGGATTTGCATGGGAAGGTACTTCGGGCTGCAGAATAGAAGGCTGTGGGACCAGGCAGGGAAAACATCAGTATTGACTGTGTTGTCAGTTTTGGCCACAGCAGTCTTGTCTTCATCTAAATGTAAAGACTCATTCCCTTCCAACTAGTCTTCTGTAATTGTGTCTCATCTCAGGTTTGCTTTAGTCACAGAGGAACAAAGCAATTGATCACAAGTGATTAAGAATGTGAACTCAGATCTAGTCAGTTTTGATTATCTGTGTGCCTTGTAGATTTCCCCGGGTGAATTTTACAAATTCTGTACCAGAATCTTCATGTCACCCAACTGCCTGGCCCTAAGGCAGACAAACTCATTTTAATAAGAAGCAAAGACAAACATAATTAGAGAGGTAAGTCTGCTACCAAGCCCCTCAAAACAATGAACTACAAAGTTAAATAGAAAGAGCCTTTGGCTTTGAATTATCTGCACCACTGCCCTTCTCCGTTAAGATGGATAACTGAGAGTTAATGACACATCAAAAACTCTTTCCTCTGACAAATTTACCTTTGATGTTTCCATTTTCAGGACAAAAAAAAAATTAAAATGAGGGAAGAATTTTACTGAAAGGAAGCATCTTCTGGAACTGGGAGAGAAGAAGAGGAATTTTAATATACAACAGCCAATTAATATGTTCCGGCCCATCTCTAAGTCTCCCACTGCCATGAGTGCCTGCAGCACTCAGAGGCCCATTTAGCCTGATTATCCTGGCTTTCCTCTCCAGCTGCAGGCAGGGGAAGGGAAACCCCAGTGCTGTTTGATCAAATTGCCCAAACCAGTGCATTATAGACAGAGACCAGTGCCTTTGTTAACTGGGAGGTTTACAGGTTTGTTATTAAAAGGAACTTCCCCCAAATGGATGTCATCATCCCAAGCAGGTGAAAGAAGGGTGTTAGAGCCTCCTTTTCTCTGGCCTGAGTGGTAGATGTTGCTGCCAAGAAACAGATGAATTTAAGCAGCTACTGATGGAGCCCAGTGACTGTAGGAATGATCAGTTACTCAGGAGAAGTGGGAATGTGGGTTGTTCTGTAAATTCCCTGAGACATTTACATTTTGGTTCTTGGAACAGAACCTACACATATGCCACACATTTGTCCACCTAAAGGTGCATGTAGCATGCTTTGTTTCAGGCTACAGGTGAGTTGTTTGCTACTGAATCCTTATCATGTCATCTGTCTCTCCGCTGGAACCTCTGTGGGACAGACCATCTCTCTTTTGTTCGCCACTATATGCCCAACATCCAATCTAATCCTTAATTATTTGTGGAATGAGTCAAGAAAGAAGTCATGAGGTTCTTGGGATCTTAAATTGGGGAGGGTGATCGATAAGCTTTAGGGTTTACTACTGAAATAGGCCAGTGATCCCTTACCTTTCTGTGCAGTCACAAGCCCCTTTGAAATCTAATGAAAATTGTGAGTCTTCTCTGCAGAGAAATATGTGTAGATAACATTTTAAAGATATTAATATTTTCACAGGATTCAAGGGAATCCTAAAGCCTATTGATCATCCTCCCCAGTTCAAGATCCCAAGAACCTCATGACTTCTCTTCATTCATTCCAGAGATAATTAAGGATTGGATGTTGTGCTGGACATTGAGCATATAGTGGTGAATAAAAGAGAGATGATCTTTCCAACTGAGGTTCCAGCGGGGAGATGGATGATATTATACAATCTCATAAGTAAATATATAATCATAAATCAATAAGTCTTGTGTTGGAAGAATAGGGCTGCTATGATAGAGAATAACAAAAGAGGCTCCATTTAAATGAGGAGAGGTCAGGTACATTTTCAATTAATAATTAGTATTGACTTATTGTTCATTAATTGATAGTAATTATTGGTCTGTGAATTAAATGCTATGCTGTGCTAACTTGCTTCAGTTGTGCCTGACTCTGTGTGACCCTATGGACTATAGTCCATCAGGCTCCTCTGTCCATGGGATTCTCCAGGCAAGAATACTGGCGTGGATTGCCATTCCCTCCTCCAGGGGATCTTGCCCATCCAGGGATTGAAACCAGGTCTCCTGCATTGCAGGCAGATTTATTACCATCTAAGCCACCAGGGAAACCTATGAATTAACTCTGTGAAGTACCAATTCTTCTTTATAATTTAAGGAAGCCCTATGTATATCATTTGGTAAATGAAAATGATCTAGTTATAATTTATGTGTTTTTTAGGTTTTGTTTTCATGTCTAGTTTTATATACCAGTTAAAGACCCAACTCCGGCTGAGATGACCATTATTGAGAAATAATTGCATATCAGCAAATTATGGAAAAAATCAGAAATATCCTAGATTTTATCTATGAATTGGTATTAGTAAAGGGTATCAGTTATTAACATGTGGAGAGTGTGGGAGTAATGCCCCACTGAGAATGGTCCGTGAGCAACTCTGAAAGAAAATGGTTAAAAATGCTTGACCTTTGCCTTTTTATTATAGCAAGAATTTTGTTGTTGTTGTTGTTGCAATTTCAACTGGGGAATCCTATACTTTTTTCATCTCCAATAATAACCTACCTACTAAACCCAGTAGATAAATATTCTCTGGCTTGTTACAGAGCCTCATAAAGCCAGATTTCCTGAGCTCTCTGGGGCCCTCCTTTTTCCTGATATGTCTTCTGTTGTGAAAGCCTTTCTTACAAATTCTCCTTGCCCTGAGTGTGGCCTCCTCCTCTGATGGGAGTGTAGGCAGATGGAAGTAGAGTTTGGGTTGTAATGTGCAGTAGAACCATTATGTAGCCATCTATGCTCCAGTCACTCATGAAAAAGACACTCATAGAAGTACATACAAGCATAACAGTGTTATTTACAATTTTAATTATCTGGTTCTTTGGGAAAAAATAAATTGCTAATGGTTTCTGTCTAGAGTTTTAAAATATGAAATGATATTCATTTTCTATGATTATGACTGTGAGGACTCATGTTAGTGATAACCATGTATAGCTGGGCAGTAGGAAGCATTTCTGCAGCAGCATGTTGATAGCTGCTTTAATGCTATTAATTTGCTCACCAGAGGCACTAACTGTCAGTTGGTGGTGTGCAAATCAGACCAATTGCAACAAAGCCTGTGGCGCTCTCTTTGTTTTGAGGGAAAGTTACAAATAGTTACACCAAGGAAAAATCAAACCTGGTGCAAGAGAGAGAAAGATTCTGAGCAGGTTTCCTGACCCCAATTTGAGAAGCCTCACTCTGGGGTCTTCTGTCACCTTTGATTCTGCAGGCACTTCCCTACCCACAAACAGGCAGCAGCACTTCCTATAATGACAATATTTCTAGGTTTTGGTGAAAACACACACACACTTGCACGCACACTATAGTAATGTTTAATAGACAGGGTTTGACCCTGCCATAGCTGCAAAGTCTCTTAGTAGACACAGAACCTGCTGAAAAAGAGAAGAGACAGATTGCTGGTATGCTTTAGTCTTTTTAGTGCAATTTTTTTCCCCCAAAGAATCATTAGTGCACTTGCTAAAAGTGCAGATTTCTTTTTGGCTTCTACTCCTGGAAGACTAGAAAATCCTAGAAAATTCTAATCTCTGGGGGATGAGACCCCCAAACCTCCATTTTTTACAAGTTTCCCTGGTGATTTTATGTACATATTAAAGTTAGCAAACTATTGTTCTGTGGACATGTATATGTATAAAATAGCCATGCCCTAAAATGTAGCATTATGTGTTCTGAAAGAGAGTCCACTTCCAGTATGATAGTGTGATAGAATGATGAGGAGCTATGCAGACTTACTCTCTAGTGAAAGTCTTTTTTTTTTTAAGATTCTTTTCCTGCATAGGCCATTACAGAGTAGAGTTCCCTGTGCTATACAGTGGGTTGGCAGACATATTTTAAACAAAAAGTCTCTAAAAATTTTCCTAAGTGCGTACAACAAATGAAGAAACATTTATTCAAGAAAATTTACTAAAACTTGCTAAGAACAGTGAATCTGTGGTATTTGAACCAGGACCCTCTTTTCTCTCCATTTCCACCTCAATGAGATAGAAATTCTACTCAAGACTAGTGCAACCAAGAACACAGGATCCCCTTTCTCCCTAGTTCCCAACTGAAGAACTCTCTTCTCAGATAGGACAATTCCTATCCTGCTCCAAGCTACCGGATGCTGAAGTTAAGTTTTAGGTGAGTGTGGCTAAGAGGTGGAGCATCTTCTTCTGCCTAGCCCCAACTCATGGAGCTGCTGCTATATCATGGGCATAGCACTGCCTTGGAGTAGAAGCAAAATATAAAGCATAGAGCCCCAAATCTTTTCCCAAAGCAACTGATTTTATTTTCAACAGAGGGTGGAGAAGTTCAAGCCAATAGCACTCTCAAAAATGCCCTTAGGGAAGTTATGGTGAGAGATAACTAAGAAGATTGCTAGAGTCATTGAAGATACAGGATGAATAGTAGGCAGGTTAGTTTGCCAGAGAGAAAAAGACCTCCTGGGGTCAGAACAAATCTGAAATACTGGCCTCAGGAACTATCCCTTCAAAGGAGCTTGGATTTGATTGGATAGATCTGTGGAGCAGTTGATACCCCCAGGACATTATGGGAAACAATAGAATAGTGATCTGGAAATTGGTGAAATTTAACAGCTTGATGTGGTCAGGGAAAGAGAAAGTTAAAGAGATGACTACAAAGACCAGTGTCATCCCAGGGTGACTGTGGGCATACCCAATGCTGTACCCCATGAGGAACAACATCAGAGTTTCCCACTAAAATAATCCAGCCAGTCACTAAACAAATAAGTAGACAAATAACAATAACAAGCCCCAGAAGTGGAGGAATCAGTACCCAGAGATGCTGCAATATATTATCTAAAATGTCCAGGTTCTAACAAAAAATTATAAGTTATGCAGAGAAACAAATATATGAATGGAAGTCGTGGGTGAGGGGACAAACAGATAAAAAGCACTTGCTGGAAAAAGCAAGAAACAGAAATGCCTCTGATAGTCACCAGATACCAAATTTAACAAAGATTCAAAGTAGCCATTATAAATATGGGTTTGTTTTTTTTTAAGTGTAGTGTTGCCTCCTGTGTCATAGGCTAATTAACCATAGATGCATGGACTAATTTCTGGGGTTTCTATCTTGTTCCAGTGATCTATATCTCTATTTTTTTGTGCCAATACCATTCTGTCTTGATTACTATAGCTTTGTAGTATAGTCTGAGATCAGGGAGTCTGATTTCTCAGCTCCATTTTTCTTTCCCAAGATTACTTTGCCCATGCAAGGTTTTTTGTATCTCTGTTACATAAATTTTAAGATTTTTTTCTGTTCAAGTTCTGTGGAAATGCCATTGGTAATTTGGTAGCAGTTGTGTTGAAGCTATTGCTTGCCTTGGGTAGTATAGTCATTTTAACAACATTGATTCTTCTAATCCAAGAACATGGTTTATCTATCTGTTTATGTTATCTTTGATTTTTTTCATCTGTGTCTTATAGTTTTGGAGTACAAGTCTTTTGTCTCCTTAGGTAGATTTATTCCTAGGTATCTTATTCTTTTTGATGCAATGGTTAATTTGATTGTTCCTTGAATTTCTCCTTCTGATCTTTTGTTGTTAGTGTATAGAAATGCAACCAATTTCTATGTATTAATTTTTTAACCTATAACTTTACCAAATTTGTTGATAAGTTCTAGTAGTTTTCTGGTAGCATCTTTAGGATTTTCTATGTATAGTATCCAGTCAACTGCAAACAGCAAGAGTTTAACTTACTTTTTTCAAATTTGGATTCTTTTTTCTTTTTCTCCTCTTATTGCTCTAGCTACAACTTCCAAAACTATGTTGAATGACAGTGGCAAGAGTGGAAACCCTTGTCTTGTTCCTTATCTTAGAGGAAATGCTTTCATCTATTCACTGTAGAGTGTGATGTTAGCTGTAAGTTTGTCATATATGGTCTTTATTAAGTTGAGGTATGTTCGCTCTGTGCCCACTTTCTGGAAAGTTTTTTTTTTTTTATCATAAATGGGTGTTGAATTTTGTCAGAACATTTTTATGCATCTATTGAGATGATCGTATGGTTTTTATTTTTCAGTTTGTTATTGTCCTGTATCATGCTGATTGCTTTGTGGAGTTTGAAAAATCCTTGCCTCCCTGGAATAAATCCCACTTGATCATGGTGTTTGATCCTTTTCATATTTTGTTGGATTCTGCTTGCTAGTATTTTGTTGAGGATTTTTGTGTCTATGTTCATCAGGGATAGTGGCCTGAAATTTTCTTTTTTGTAGTATCTTTGTATGGCTGTGGTATCACAGTGATAGTGACCTCATAGAGTGAGTTTGTAAATGTTCCTTCATCTGCAATTTTTTAGAATAGTTTCAGAATGATAGGTGTTAACTCTTCTTTAAATCTTTGGGAGAATTCACCTGTGAAGCCTTCTGATCCTGGGCTTTTGTCTGTTGGGAATTTTTTAAATCACAAATTTGATTTTAGCACATGTAATTGATCTGTTCATATTTTGTATTTCTTCAAGGTTCAGTCTTGGAAGTTTGTGCTTTTCTAAGAATTTGTCCATTTCTTCTAGGTTGTCTATTTTATTGGCATATAATTGTTTGTAGTAGTCTCTTATGATCCTTTATATTACTGTGGTGTCGATTGTAACTTCTCCTATTTAATTTCTAATTTTATTGATTTGAAGCCACTCCTTTTCTTTCTTGATGAGTTTGTCTAAAGGTTTATTAATTTTATTTTTTCAAAGAAACAGCTTTTAGATTCATTAATCTTTGCTATTGTTTTTTGGTCTCTATTTCATTTTATTTCTGCCCTGATCTTTATGATTTCTTTCCTTCTACTAACTTTGGGTTTTCTTTGTTCTTTCTTTATCTAGTTACTTTAGGTGTAAGGTTAGCTTATTTGAGATTTTTCTTGTTTGCTGAGGTAAGATTGTGTTACTATAAATTTCCCTCTTAGAACTGCTTTCACTGTATCCCATAGGTTTTGGATCATTGTGTTTTGTTTTCATTTGTCTCTAGGTATTTTTTGATTTCCTATTTGACTTCTTCAGTGATCCATTGGTTGTTTAATAACATATTGTTTAATCTCCATTGAGGTCTCATCTGAATGTGAGACTGGACACTATAAAACTCTTAGAGGAAAACATAGGCAGAACACTCTCTGACATAAACTGCAGCAATATCTTTTTCATTCCATCTCTGAGATTAATGGAAATAAAAATAAACAAATGGAACATGGTTAAACTCAAAAGATTTTGCACAGCAAAGGAAACCATAAACAAAATGAAAAGACAAACCGAAGAATGGGAAAAAATATTTGCAAATGATGTAACCAACAAGGGATTAGTCTCTAAAATTTATTAATACAAAGAACTCATGTGGCTTG
This sequence comes from Capra hircus, assembly GCF_001704415.2. NCBI lineage: Eukaryota > Metazoa > Chordata > Mammalia > Artiodactyla > Bovidae > Capra > Capra hircus. The sequence goes on from NC_030808.1 coordinate 68,492,290, forward strand.
ATATCAAAACAACCAACCTTGGGAATGCAAACTAGTACAGCCACTATGGAGAACAGTGTGGAGATTCCTTAAAAAATTGCAAATAGAACTACCTTATGACCCAGCAATCCCACTGCTGGGCATACACACCGAGGAAACCAGAATTGAAAGAGACACATGTACCCCAATGTTCATTGCAGCACTGTTTATAATAGCCAGGACATGGAAACAACCTAGATGTCCATCAGCAGATGGATGGATAAGAAAGCTGTGGTACATATACACAATGGAGTATTACTCAGCCATTAAAAAGAATTCATTTGAATCAGTTCTGATGAGATGGATGAAACTGGAGCCGATTATACAGAGGGAAGTAAGCCAGAAAGAAAAACACCAATACAGTATACTAACACATATATATGGAATTTAGAAAGATGGCAATGACGACCCTGTATGCAAGACAGCAAAAAAGACACAGATGTGTATAACGGACTTTTGGACTCAGAGGGAGAGGGAGAGGGTGGGATGATTTGGGAGAATGGCATTCTAACATGTATACTATCATGTAAGAATCGAATCGCCAGTCTATGTCTGATGCAGCATACAGCATGCTTGGGGCTGGTGCATGGGGATAACCCAGAGAGATGTTATGGAGAGGGAGGTGGGAGGGGGGTTCATGTTTGGGAACACATGTAAGAATTAAAGATTTTAAAATTAAAAAAAATTAAAAAATTAAATTAAATTAAAAAATAAATAAAATAAAATAAAATAAAGGCAAAAGAGACTTTACACACACACACACACACACAAAACAACCAACCTAATCAAAATATGGACAGAAGATCTAAATAGACCTTTCTCCAAAGAAGACATACAGATGGCCAAGAGGCACATGTAAAGATGTTTGACATCACTAATTATTTGATTTGTAGAAGTACAAATCAAAACTACAATGACATATCACCTCACGCCAGTCAGAATGGCAACCATCATAAAATCCACAAACAATAAATGCTGGATAGTGTGTGGAGAGAGGAGAACCCTCCTACACTGTTGATGGGAATGTAAATTGGTAGAATCCCTGTGAATAACAGATGGAAGTTCCTTAAAAAAAAAAAAAAAAAAAATGGAGCTACTATATGATCCTGCAGTCCCACTCCTTGGCATATATCTGGAGAAAAACATGGTATGAAAGGGCTCGTATACTCCAGTGTTGATTGCAGCAGTGTTTACGACAGCCAAGACATGGGAGCAACCTAAATGTCCATCAACAGAGGAATGGAGAAAGAAGGTGTGGTACATACATACGATGGAATGTTACTCAGCCATTAAAAAGAATGAAATAATGCCATTTGCAGCAGCATGGATGCATGTAGAGAATGCCATAGTGAGTGAACTAAGACAGAAAAGAGAAAAATTGTACGATGTTGCCTATATACGATTGCCAGGAGAGATATCAACAACCTCAGATATGCAAATGATATCACTCTAATGGCAGAAAGTGAAGAGGAACTAGAGTCTCTTGACTCTTTAGGATGAAAGAGGAGAGTGAAAAAGCTGGCTTGAAACTCAACATTCACAAAATTAAGATCATGGCATCCAGTTCTATCACTTCATGACAAAAGAAGGAGGGAAAGTGGAAACAGTGACAGATTTTATTTTCTTGGGCTCCAAAATCACTGCAGATGGTGACTATAGCCACAAAATTTAAAAAAAACTTGCTCCTTGGAAAGAAAACTGTAACAAGCCTAGAAAGCATTTTAAAAAGTAGAGACATCACTTTGCAAACAAAGGTCTATATAGTCAAAACTATGGCTTTTCCTGTAGTCATGTACCGGTGTGAGAGTTGAACCATAACGAAGGTAAATTGCCGAAGAACTGATGCCTTCGAATTGTGGTGCTGGAGAACTCTTGAGAGTCCCTTGAACAGCAAAGAGATCAAACCTGTAAATCCTAAGAGAAATCAACCCTGAATATTCATTGGAAGGACTGATGCTGCAGCTGAAGCTCCAATACTTTGGCCACCAGATGCAAAACTCCGTCTCATTGGAAGAGACCCTGATACTTGGAAAGACTGAGGGCATGAAGAGAAGGGGGAGACAGAGGACGGGATGGTTGGATGGCACCACCTACTCAATGGATATGAGTGTGAGCGAACTCTGGGAGATAGTGAAGGACAAGGTAGCCTGATGTGCTGCAGTTTATGGGTTCACAAAGAGTCGGACATGCCTTAGCGACTGAACAACAAATTGCTTATATGTGGAATTTAAAAAGAAATGACACAAGTGATGCCACAGAAACAGATTCAGACTTAGAGAATGAACTTGCAGTTAACAGAGAGAAAGGGTTGGGGGAAGGGATTTGGGATTGACATGTAAAACACTGGTATATTTAAAATGGATAACCAACAAGGACCTATTATATAGCACAAGGAAGTCTGCATAGTATTATGTAACAACTTAAATGGGAAAAGGATTTGAAAAGAATAGATCCATGTATAACTGAATTGCTTTGCTGTGTACTTGAAACTAACACAACATTTTTAATCAACTATGCTCTAATATAAAACAAAAAGTTAAAAAATTAAAACATTTTGCAGTTAAAAAAATCATGGCGGAAATCCTCCCAAATATTGAAAAGCAATCTGCACAGCCAGGAAGTTCAAGGAACTCCAAGTAAGATAAAGGAAAGGGATCCACAAACAGATTCATCATAGTGAAAATACTGAAAGCCAAAGACAGAAAAGTTTTGAAAGCCGCAAGCGAAAAATGAATTGTCACAAGGGAATCTCAATAAGGATAAAATAGATGATTTATCACCAGAAACAATGATGCCCAGAAAGACATAGAATAATATATTCAAAGTGCTTAAAGAAAAAAAAAAACTGTCAACCAAGAATCTTGTATTCCGCAAAGATATCTTTCAAAAATGAAAATAAAATAAAGATACTTCCTCATAAACAAATACTGAGGAAATTTTTTGCTAGCAGACTTACCTGATGAGAAATAAAGGAAGTTCTTTGCAGTGAAAGCAGGTGACCCAGACAGGAATCTGAATCCATACAAAAAGACAAAGAGCACTGGGAAAGGTAATTATATAACTACAAAAGACAGTATACTTGCAGATTTTTTCTTCTTTCTTCTCTTCACTGATTTAAAAGTCCATTATATAAAATAATATGTGTGTAATGTACTCCTGAGCATATAACATACAGAAATGTAACATTTTCCAGTGACAGCATAAAGGACGGGCACAGGGGTAAAAGGGAAGATCTAGAAATGATAAATAAGGAAGCTGATGTAATAAGAACTATAGAGTTATATTTGCTGTACTTTCTTGTCTCAGCTTCAAAAGACGTGAAATTATAAAAAGTAATACAATCTAATGTTGGGTTTATAACACTGAGAGATGTAATATGTAAAATAACAACATCACAAAACACTGGGGAAAGAGAATAAACCTACACAAGAGTGCCGTTTTAATATCTCACTGGAATTGAGTTAGTATACATCTGAAGCTGTCATGGGTTAAGACATTTATAGGAAGCCCTAGAACAACAGCTAAGAAAATAACAAAAAATATGGAGTGAACAAAAGTTAGCAAAATAATAAAGTGCTACATTGTAAAATACATTATAAAACATAAAGCACTCTAGAAAGAACAGGGTTATAAAGGCAAACTTGTGACATATAGAAACAGGTAAATGGCACACATAAATCCAACTGTATCCATAATGACATTAACTGTGAAAGGATTAAACGATCTAATCTGAGGCAAGGATTGTCAGAATGGATTTTTAAAAAATGAGATCCAATTATATACTGTTTATAGGACAAACACTTTAGATTCAAGATTATAATATATTGAAAGTAAACGAATGGGGAAAATGACAAAACAGCAATCATAAGAAAACCCAGAGTGGCTATACTAATAACAGACTTTTAAATAGACTTCAAAACAAAACAAAAACTAGGCTGTTTCCAGGACATGGAAGCAACCTAGATGTCCATCGACAGATAAATAGATAAGCTGTGGTACATATATACAATGGAATATTACTCAGCTATAAAAAGGAATGCATTTTAGCTGGGCTGGATGAAGCACAAGCTGGAATCAAGATTGCTGGGAGAAATATCAATAACCTCAGATATGCAGATGACATCACCCTTATCACAGAAAGTGAAGAAGAACTAAAGAGCCTCTTGATAAACATGAAAGAGGAGAGTGAAAACGTTGGCTTAAAGCTCAACTTTCAGAAAACTAAGATCATGGCATCTGGTCCCATCACTTCATGGGAAATAGATGGGGAAACAGTGAGAGACTTTATTTTGGGGGGCTCCAAAATCACTGCAGATGGTGATTGCAGCCATGAATTTAAAAGACGCTTACTCCTTAGAAGGAAAGCTATGACCAACCTAGATAGCATATTCAAAAGCAGAGACGTTACTTTGCCAACAAAGGTCCGTCTAGTCAAGGTTATGGTTTTTCCAGTAGTCATGTATGGATATGAGAGTTGGACTAGAAAGAAAGCTGAGGGCCGAAGAACTGATGCTTTTGAACTGTGGTGTTGGAGAAGACTCTTGAGAATCCCTTGGACTGCAAGGAGATCCAACCAGTCCATCCTAAAGGAGATCAGTCCTGGGTGTTCGTTGGATGTTGAAGCTGAAACTCCAATACTTTGGCCACCTGATGGGAAGAGCTGACTCATTGGAAAAGACCCTGAAGCTGGGAAAGATTGAGGGCAGGAGGAGAAGGGGATGACAGAGGATGAGATGGTTGGATGGCATCACTGACTCAATGAACATGAATTTGGGTGGACTCCAGGAGTTGGTGTTGGACAGGGAGGCCTGGCATGCTGCGGTTCGTGGCGTCGCTAAGAGTAGGACATGACTGAGCAACTGAACTGAACTGAACTGAGTGAGATTGATGAACCCAGAACCTATTATATACAGTGAAGTAAGTCAGAAAGAAAAAACAAGTAATGTATACTAATGTGTTTACATGGAATCTAGAAAAATGATACTGATGAACCTATTTGCAGAGCAGCAATGGAGACACAAACATAGAGAACAGACTTGTGGACCCAGTGGGGGAAGGAGAGGAGGGGAAGAATTGAGAGAGCAGCATGGAAACATATACATTACCATATGTAAAATAGATAGCCAGTGAGAATTTGCTGTACGATTCAGGGAGCTCAACCTTGTGCTCTGTGACAGCTTTGAGGGGTGGGATGGGTTGGAGCAAGGTTCAAGAGAGAGGGGACATGTATATACGTATGTATACTTATAGCTGATTCATGTTGATGTATGGCAAAACCAACGCAGTATTGTTAAGCAATTATCCTCCAATTAAAATAAATTAAACAAAAATGTTACTGGGGAAAAAGCAGAACATTTGATGAAAGAATTACTCCATCAGGAAGATACAACAATTAAAAGCATATGTGCCTAACGTGTAACACCAAAATAAATGAGGGAAAAACTGACCAAAATGATGGGAGATATACAATTCAAAATTAATAGATACTTTGATACCCCAATTTTAATAATGATTGGAATACTAAGCAGAAGATCAATAAGAAAATAGTAGACTTGAGTGAAGAAATAAACCAAATTGACCTATAAAACACTCCATCCAACAACAGCAGACTATATATTCTCAAGAGCACGTGAAACATGTCCAAACTAAGACTATATATTAGCCATAAAACAAATATTCATAAATAAAAAGGATAAAAATAACATAAACTATGTTCTCAGACTACAATGGAATGAAATTAAAAATCAGCAACAGAAGGAATTTGGGAAATTATCAAATATGTGGAAATTGAATACCGCTCTCTTTAGTATATAATAGATCAAAGAAAAAATAAAAAGGGAAATTAGAAAATACCCTGTAGGCCTAAGGGTCCACATGCGATACACAATAAAGTTCAGGAACCATTGGACTCGATGATCTTTGAAGTTCAACCTGACCTCAAGCATCTTGGTTTCTGAGGTTCTAATCCTAAAGATGGAAGTAAAGCCATTAAAATGTGTCCTTCCCTGGCAAGAATGAATATAATCAATGTTTTCTGTTAACACTGAGATTCCCTAGGGCAGGCCTTCTAAGGAAACCTGTGCTTGTAAAATAATACATGTGTCTCCAACCAGACCTTTTCTAACTAATCAGTTGAACTAGACAGCCTTGTGAATGGAGTTACCCTTTCCTTCCAGCTCAGGAGAAGGATTAGATTTATTTTCTGATGTGCTCAGGATCCATTTGTGATCTATGCTTTTAGAACCATTGTTGACATTAGAATTGTCCAAAGGAGAAGAAGTATGCTTTGGACTCAGAAAATAAGTCAACTGACACTATCCCTGAGGTCAGACTCTAAAGCTATCAATTAATTAGTCTGTGGAGTTGGGGGACTTCTCTTCAAGTTCAAGGGTATCCAGGGAGAAAGAGCATCTGTCTACTTCCTGTCTTTGCTCCCTACTCTAGCCTTTCCAGTTGCCCCATTTTCCTTTACCCACTAATCAGCCATGTTTTGAGGACTGGCTCCTTTTTAACCAGAAACAGAGAGAAGCTCCTTGGCATAGGCAAAGAACCACCCTGTATTACTCAGTGTCGCTCTGGTGTACAATGCTGGCTTTCCTCACCTGCTGCCCAGATACTTGGCGTGGGTCCCTTCCTGAAAGGCTTCTCTGAGCTGACCTGCAGGGCTTGACTGACTACACAGATTTCTGACCTGTGGCTGGCACTGGCCTGGTTCAGCCTTCTCTCCTGGTCATTCACCCCTCCAGGGCCCAGTTTTCCCTCTTCTTCCCCCTCACTCCTGGTTCTTTGCCCAACACCCCTGATTCCACTTTTCTAGCTTCAATCCACTGCTCTCAGAGGCCCTCTGTCAGCATGTGCCTTGCCCTCAGGATATTTGCTCTGCCTTGTAGCTCAGTTTACCCACACACTTTGGCATACTCAGATGCAGCCAGTGCCTGCTCCCTGCCAGGTCTGTAGCTGCCAAGGAGTTAACTTGTCTGAAATTCAGCCAAAGCTGACTCATGCTTCTTCTCTGAGGTTTTCTGGAGCCAAATGAAAGACGTGAAATGGTCTGTGAAACCTCACACGTCAGATGAGATAATGTATACGAAAGGGCTTAAACTGTTAGCATGACACAAATATGAAGTATTGATAATAATAATGTGCAGGAGCGGCATTGCATATGTCTTTCTGGGACATGGCTGGTCGCCGACCAGGAGTACCAGATGAGGGACAGAGATGGATCAGGGACATACAAGCAAAATGTTTACAAAGCAGAATATTTGAGAACTGAGAGGTCTGGATTAAATAATTAAATAGGCAAATGAGAAAAGGGCAGTGCAGAAAAAAACCAGAGCTCAGATTTTGTGACACAACCAGAGGCCCAGAAATAAGGAAGTGCGTAAAGGATTTCCATCAGCAAGCCCTTTTGGTTCTACCCTCAAAATATATCCAGAATCTGGCCACTTGTTACCACCTCCATAGCCATTACCTGTCTGGACTATTGTGGTAGCTCCTATCTGGTCTCCCTGCTTCCACCTTTGATTCCTTACAATCCACTTTGAACATAACTGCCCTAGTGATCCTGCCAAAAGTAAGGTACTTCACATCATGTCACTTCTGTGCTCAAAATGCTTTAATGTCTTCTTGTCCTTCTCAGGATAAAAGCTGAAGTCCCTTACCGTGGTTTATAAGGCTCTCTGTGGCATAGACCCCCATTACCCCTCCAGTCTCATCCTCTACCACCTACTCATCTGCTCCAGCAACCCTGGACTTCTTGTTGTTTCTTGAACACTCCAAGGTCACTCCTGTCTCATGGTCTTTGCCCCTACTGTTTCCTCTACCTGGAGCCTCTTTCTGGCTGTTCATTCTCTCACTTCATTCAGGGCTAAGCTCCAGTCTTACCCTCAGTTTCAGAGGTCAGCTTGCCCTGACTTCTCTGTCTTAGGTAGCGCTTCTCAGCTCCATCATACACTATCCTTTTGCCCACCTGAATTTTGTATAGCCCCGAAATAAGTAATATATAATAGATATTACATTACTGTAATAATGACGCTTCCAAAATGTAAGCTCCACGAGGATAGGAGTTTTGCTTGTCTTGTTCCCCACTTGTATTGTTGGATGAATGGTTGAATAAACAAATAGGATAGCAGATTTAGTCTCCAATGATAAATCAAGATATTGAGGGTCAAAGAATTGTCTTAATCCTGAGCTTTACTATGGTCCTATAGGGACAGGGACCTATTCCCCAAGGTGACTGGTCTAAGATTTACAGGTTGTGATTTTTCCTCCAAGGAGGGAATGGATAAGAAAAGTCCACCTGCCAGGCTCATGCCCATTCTGGAGCAGAGTTATTCCACGCATTGCCAGGGCAAGTCAAGGGCCCCAGTGGGGAGACTTCAGAGAAGTAGAAATTCTTATTGAATTCTCTCTCCAGGAGACCTGTTTTTCTGGAATTTGAGGTTTTTGGATCTTTGGGAGCAGTTTCTCTACATCGTTTCTCCTCCCTCTCAGCACATCTTTGTCCAGCTCAAATGCTTTCAGGTGGATGGTAAAGTAAACCAGCACAGTGGAAAAGAACACGGGCAGTTGGTGCTAACCATTGCTCTGTATTTCCTTCCTAATTGTGAGACCATTGGCAAGTTATTCTCAGAACATCACTACCTTGTCTGTAAGTGGAGAACAGTGATAGTACCTTTTACAAACACAGACATTGTAAGGATGCAATGCAATCATGCATTTTAAGCACAACATTTGGCATGATGTTATGCTTGGCACATGTTCAGCTCTTATCGTTCTTAGGGTGGGAGTGCCAGAAGAAATAGTTCCCTTTGTTCAGGACAGCTCCTCACAGTTCCTGTCTACAGAGCTTCTCAAACTTTAATGTTTATACGTATCACTTGGGACAGTCTTGTTAAAATGCAGTCTTATTCAGAAGATTGGAAAGGGGCCTGAGATTCTGCATTTCTAACCAGTTCCCAGGTTGTGATGGTGTCTCAGACCAAGCTCTGAGTAGTCAAGAGAAAATATAGGAGAAAGGCCTGGGGTATAAAATACTGGTGTTTCTGTGACGTTTCATAGTCTCTGATTCCAACCTTAAAGGAATCCTGAAATTACTACATCTTAACTCAAAAGAGAAGGAAATGGCAACCCACTCCAGTGTTCTTGCCTGGAGAATCCCAGGGACAGGGGAGCCTGGTGGGCTGCCGTCTATGGGGTTGCACAGAGTTGGACACGACTGAAGTGACTTAGCAGCAGCAGCAACTCAAAAGAGCTGTTTTGTTTCTAGCCTCTTTCCCTTACGGTGTCCCTGAATCTGATTCCAGCCATACCCATCCCTCCCTACCATTTCAATCTCACAAAAAATGCCTCATGCAAAGACACTCTTTTAAGGAAGTTTCACTCAAAACTAAGAGAGGAGAGAGAGATTTTCTCTTTTACTTAAATCTGCTCCTGGGCTTCCTTGGCCCTCAGACATATGGCCAGGCACTTGTTTTCATGGCTGTTTAATGGTTTGTAAAGCAATTGCTGGAGGAAACATTGCTACAGCAAGCTAGGCCAGAGAGAGCGCGAGGGATTCACGGGCCAGTGTTATCTTTGCTGAGCACCAGGGCTCGTCCAGCTTCTTTCCTCTCTCTGCCCGACAGAGACAGATGGCTTCCACATGGTCTGACCTACTGTTTGGCCAGACCTGACCAGATAGTCATCCATCAGCTGCCCTGTTAGGCCCCCTAGAAGGCACCCTGTGGCTTGAGGGAGGCAGAAGTTAGAGATTTCATTTACAGCTTACCACATCTCATAGCTATTGGAGTAGAGTTTTAAGCATGGAGAGTTCTTACTCCAGATGTAAGTAACTATCCCGATGCCCATATGTTCTGAGGTGGGATCAGCAGGTTTACATGGTAACGTTCAAGTAATTAATCATAAGCTGATGCTTTAACAGTTTCAGGACCCAAAGTGGGTTTGGTACTTGCAAAGATGTAAGCAGTACATATGGTATTATTAATTGGGAAAAAGGAGGTGATGTTCAGCTTTTTCCATTGCCTTGGCACAATCTCTATTTTCTTACTAATTCTGAATGTTACTCATGAAGTCTCTGAAAGCTGCCTGGGAAGATCTCCAAATACATCTCCTCGTGGCTCTTTTAAGAGTATTGTGAAAAAAAACAAAAACAATCCTTTGAATGATCTGTAGGGCAAGAGAAAAGGGTAGTATAAGTAAAGGGGTTGTGCAGACTAGGACTTAGAGGACCTGGATCTAGTCCCAATTTGCCTCTCTTTTTGTGACTTTGAACATACTACGTAACTGATTTTACAAATTTTTAAGCACCTACTAGGCGGATTCAAGAAATGTCTGGGTCTTGTTATTTTTTTCTAACTATAAAATGAGATTGTTTATGAACTTGGCTTCTAAAATTTTTTAAATAAAGTGTGTTTATATTCTTTTCCTTCTTAAAGTATAATTTGGTCACTAAAACTTGCCTATTGCTTGTAAATAAATTATACTTTACTTGCCAAAAAAATGCTTTACCAAAGTAAAAAGTTGTGAGGACATTTGAATAATTAGAGCTGTCATGTAATGTAACTTGATCAAATCTATTAAAAGTAAAGATACATTAAAATAATTTTTAAAACTAAATAATATTTAAAATACCAAATGCATTAGAATTAAAAATGCACTGCAGCTCTCAGCATTATTTTTAGAGGGGGATCAAAAAGCACTGAACTTTTTGTTCAGTGATACTGAACTAGAAACAACCTTTGTGTCTCAGGAAAAAGAATGAGCTTGATAAAAGTAGAAGGTTGAACATAAATTCCCCCTTAGCTCCATCACTCATAGACATTTGATGCTTTGAATATTAGCTTCACTGGGGCGGGAAAGGACTAGGGTATAAAATAATATATATTTCCTCTATATAGCTTTAAGAATATTTTCCCCCAATTACTGTATATATATTTATATATATACTCAAAATTACTTAAAAAATTTTTTCTCTGTACACAGGAGAAATAATATCAGAAAAAGACCCTAAAGAAAAGTTTCTCCCCACCCACCGTGCATATCTGGTACAAAATAGCATTCAGTAACCTCGGGTGTGCTTCTCTGGTTTGCATAACATTTTTATCAGCTGAGGTTTATATATTTTGTATTTCACATTCTGATTTAGCATTCGGTTTGCATTTGGCCTGAATGATTTTGCCCAGTACCCTGGCTCTTGACTGGTTGTTTGCCTGGCCTCCCTCCTTGGACTTTTGGATTTGGAGAGGCAAGATCTGCAGGGCTTGTCTAGAGGACTGAGCCCCTTTCAGGAAAGTGGCCCCTCTGTGGTAGTTGGCCTCACCTTCTGTGATGACCTGTCAGTTCACAACTTCCATTTTCACTATGATAATTTAAAAGCTGCAGTCCCATTGAACAGAATGAATTGAAAACCTTGCGCCCAGGACTATTCCTTGCAGAGATGAGACAGTTCAGTAAATCCCCTCTGCCATTCTGGAGGTGATGATGAGAAATGCGCCTCTGGACAACAAAGTGACAGGAGGAGGCTTTGGCCACCTTTTGTAATATGCTCGTTGATAAGGAGATGGATCTATCCCCTTGTATGAACATAGAACACTCCCACTTCTGGGCGCTCTGGATGTGGCTCACACATATCAGCAAAGTGGAGACACCTTAAGAAAGCTATCCCAAAGACAAGAACCTCTATTTTTCCAGCTTAAGGTTGAAAGGGCATGGCTCACAGAATCAGTCATTGGCCAATTCTGATTTCTCCAATCTTTCTGAGTCAAAGAAAGGCTTATGAATAATTCAGGGCCACAGATCCTTGAATCCTAGGGGAAGGGCTTCTGCCAACACTGGAAGTGTGGTTTTCAGGGCAGTGGCCTGACAGACAGTGAGGGAAGTTTTGCCCTCACGGGCTCTTATGCAAGGAACTGTTCCTCAGGAATAGTAGGGGACTTTGTGGCAAACTCTGTGAAATACAGTGGGACTCTGGCCTCTTATTGGAATATTTGTCTCTAGTTGGAATCGTTGATAGATTTTTCTTTTGTCTTACTTTTTACTAATACTTTGATTTGAGTTGCACTTAATTTGGAGAGGAGAGTTAACCCCAAACTGCTGCACTTGGATGTGGGAAGAAATATGATATTCTTTGAGTTATCAGTTATATGCCAGGCACAGACTGACTGGATGCTTTATGTTATCTCATATAGCCCACATCAGGGAGTTTATAATTCAGGGTGGGGACCTATGACCACAGGAATATAAAATTTACTCCTGATTTTAGGAGTAAATGAATGGAATTCAAATAATATACGAATTCAGAAACAATATGTTCTTATAATCAGCCCCTGACACAGACCCCAGGGTTACCAAAATGATAGCTTGCATCAAATGACTATTTTTAAAAGAACCAGTATTTCTTTCAGAGTATACCACATAAGAGACTACATTTAAAGAGAAAATTTAGCTGGGTTTTTATGTGGACAGTTACCATTATCTTGCAAGCAACTTTGCATGTTTTGTAGCCAGTCAGAGGAGCCAGGGGCCAGGTTCAAAGTGAGAGCCTTTGGCAGGGCTGAAAACTTTGATCAAGATTCTGCCACATAGAAATTTCAGCAGAATGACTCTGTTTCATCGATTTAAGTTCATCACAGCAGGAGACAAGACCTCAGGAGAAGAGTCCAGTCGTCCATCCTCTGATCTTCAGTTAATGACTACAGGAATGAAATGAGAAAACAGAATTTTATAGGCAACAAAAGTGGGGGCAAGGTGTAAATATAGAGGATTTCAAGTTAGCAAGATTTTGCTGAATTTAGTTATTTTTTTCTGTTTGTGACCAAAACGATCAGAGGAATGCCTCTGAGGGGAGATGGCAGGGGGTGAGTGAGGCGGCAGGCCAGGCTGCTGGTGGGTTGCATTCTGCAGGGTAGATCCTGCTTAAACCTTGGACAGTGCGATATGTTTATAATGATAATAGTAATAGCAGCACTTGGTGGGGGCTGGGGTAAATTGATAAGGCAGTGTTGCGATAAGGGTTTAAGAGGATACTCAGCCAGAATTATTAGTCCTATTGTTAAATTTCTGGTCAGAGAATATGGTTAGTCTTGGTAGCTCAGCTTGGGTGAAGAGGCTGCTCTTTGGTCACCCAGCTCCAGGCATGGATCTCACACAACAGAGCAGAGAGCAGAGCTGGGCTGAGGGGCTGAGGTATGCACACAGCCGAGGCTGAGCTGCACTGCTCTTCTTGGGAGATGAGACAGAAGAAGATTGTGACCTCCTAGGTTCTCTCTACTTTCAATCTGGACACTCTCCTTGAATCAGGGAATACCTTGAGGCCTGGCTATATAGCACCAACGCTGCTTACTCAGAAAGGGAATGTCAGATCTTCAGTTCATAGTACAGATGAGGAAGCTGGGGCACAGAGGAGGCACATGACACCTTAAGTGAATGCCAGGACTGGACCAGAACTCACATCTAACTCCTGGCTCCTGGCCTAACAACTTTGGTGCCTTTGACCGATGGTCAGTTCTGCAGCTGGAAGGACATTGAAGGCTGACAGGGAAGAACAGCAGAGCCATGCAGACAGAGAGAGTGGAGGAGGCAGCTGGTAGGAAATGGAAAGGCCATAAAGAGTCAAAATACCCATTCTTGCTGGCCATTTCCCCAAGACAAGTGTGAGTCCCAGATGTTCTTTAACAGAGGCATAAACAGTAACACAGAAAAACTACACAGAAGGGTTGACCAAAGGCCATGACATTTGTGCCTAATGACTAAGCACTCTATTTATTTGGATTCTTAACCTTACGTTGTCCTTTTAAGTGATGGGAGACCTCCTCCATTCCTCTCTGGTCATTTGGTTTATGACTCCAGTTTAAAATCTATCTGCCTACTTGTCTCAGGTTCTAGGCTCCAGGGAGATGAAGATGATGAGCTTGGGCCACGTGATTTGCCTGCAGTGTTTTGCTGTTCTGCACAGGGGCTATAGAGAAGAACAATGAGCAAATTCATGAGTCAACATTATATTTATCCTTCTATTGTGAGGAATGCTGCCTCTACTTGTGTGAAGCATAATCATTTGTTAGCTTAAGTAAGACATTTCCCTGCCCACTGATAAGGAAACAAAAAGGCATTTGCTGTGTTAGTCTCTAGAATGTGAAATGCAAGCTATGGTCTTTTCTGTTTGTTAGTCTTCAGCTTTCATTTATGATCACAGGCTTAAGGGTTGAAGGGGGCCTTGGAGGACCGCCAGCTTCACCACCCCATTCTGTGCAGGAAGCCCCTTCCTAACATCCTTGCTGATGGTTCAGACCCTTTCTCTCTGCATCCCCACTGTGAGTTGCTGCTACCTCTGTCTCAACACTTACTTCATTTTGCTTTAAATTACAGTTATTTGAGGACTTTTCTTAAGTCTCAGCTGTGAGCCCCTGAGGACAGAAATCCTGTCTCATTCCTCTTTGATATCCCACAGCCCCCAACCCAGAGCCTGGCCCACTCTCCATAAACATTTGAATGAGAGACAGTGTTAACAGCCTCCAGTGGTAGCCACAGTTCGACATCTCTAATAGCTAGAAAGTTCCTCCTGAAAGTGAGCAGGAACATGTCTCCCCGTCCCTGTGGGGAGAGAACATAAAACAGGCAGTGACAACAAAGGGCCAGGCACTCACACGGTACACAAAAGAGAGCCTGTGGACTGGCCATGCCCTGCTCTTCATTGCTGTTCTTGCTTCCTGTCTGGCCAGAGGGTGAGGAGGTCTTTCCCAGGAGAGGAAAACCCAATGAAACTAGATAGGTCTGGATGAATGTATGAGGGTGGGGAGGGTTTGCAGGACTTGAACCTAGTTTGGAAGGAGAGCTTTATTAGACTCTGTCAGTGTCCCACTCATACCCCTCAGTCTGCGCCAAGGGACATCTGGTTCCCATATACAATGACAGCTTCCCACGTTTCTCTGCCAATGGCACTCTCTGGCCTGGAGAGTGTGCTGGGCTTGTGTATAGGCCAGGCTGGAAATGCCAGGGAGTAACTCCAGGAGGAACTTCAACCATGAGTGATGGTACTTGCTGCATAAATACTCCAGATCCCTCATCTCCCCTTGCGATGTCTGGAAGCATGTTCTAACAGTCTCTTAAAGGCTTCAGGAAGGAGAACCCCCAAATGCTCACAGCAGTAACCCATTAATGAACACATCCTGTCTTCATTTGCCACCCTTCCCTCTGACTTGCCCACTCCCTCATTGTGCTTCCTGGAATCAGTTCAATTCAGTTCAGTCACTCAGTCAAGTCCAACTCTTTGCGACCCCATGAATCGCAGCACGCCAGGCCTCCCTGTCCATCACCAACTCCCGGAGTTCACTCAGACTCACGTCGTCCATCGAGTCAGTGATGCCATCCAGCCATCTCATCCTCTGTCGTCCCCTTCTCCTCCTGCCCCCAATCCCTCCCAGCATCAGAGTCTTTTCCAATGAGTCAACTCTTCACATGAGGTGGCCAAAGTACTGGAGGTTCAGCTTTAACATCAGTCCTTCCGAAGAACACGCAGGGCTGATCTCCTTCAGAATGGACTGGTTGGATCTCCTTTCAGTCCAAGGGACTCTCAAGAGTCTTCTCCAACACCACAGTTCAAAAGCATCAATTCTTTGGCACTCAGCTTTTTTTAGAGTCCAACTCTCACATCCATACATGACCACTGGAAAAACCATAGCCTTGACTAGACGGACCTCTGTTGGCAAAGTAATGTTTCTGCTTTTCAATATGCTGTCTAGGTTGGCCATAACTTTTCTTCCAAGGAGTAAGTGTCTTTTAATTTCATGGCTGCAGTCACCATCTGCAGTGATTTTGGAGCCCAAAAAAATAAAGTCTGACACTGTTTCCACTGTTTCTCCATCTGTTCTCCATGAAGTGATGGGACCAGATGCCGTGATCTTCATTTTCTGAATGTTGAGCTTTAAGCCAACTTTTTCACTCTCCACTTTCACTTTCATCAAGAGGCTTTTTAGTTCCTCTCCACTTTCTGCCATAAGGGTGCTGTCATCTGCATATATGAGGTGATTGATATTTCTCCCGGCAATCTTGATTCCAGCTTGTGCTTCTTCCAGCCCAGCATTTCTCATGATGTACTCTGCATATAAGTTAAATAAGCGGGGTGACAATATACAGCCTTGATGTACTCCTTTTCCTATTTGGAACCAGTCTGTTGTTCCATGTCCAGTTCTAACTGTTGCTTCCTGACCTGCATATAGCTTTCTCAAAAGGCAGATCAGGTGGTCTGATATTCCCATCTCTTGAAGAATTTCCACAGTTTATTGTGATCCACACAGTCAAAGGCTTTGGCATAGTCAATAAAGCAGAAAGAGATGTTTTCATGGAACTCTCTTGCTTTTTCCATGATCCAGCAGATGTTGGCAATTTGATCTCTGGTTCCTCTGCCTTTTCTAAAATCAGCTTGAACATCTGGAAGTTCACGGTTCACATATTGCTGAAGCCTGGCTTGGAGAATTTTGAGCATTACTTTACTAGTGTGTGAGATGAGTGCAATTGTGTGGTAGTTTGAGCATTCTTTGGCATTGCCTTTCTTTGGGATTAGAATGAAAACTGACCTTTTCCAGTCCTTTTCCAGTGTCCACTGCTAAGTTTTCCAAATTTGCTGGCATATTGAGTGCAGCACTTTCACAGCATCATCTTTCAGCATTTGAAATAGCTCCACTGGAATGCCATCACCTCCACTAGCTTTGTCTGTAGTGATGCTTTCTAAGGCCCACTTGACTTCACATTCCAGGATGTCTGGCTCTAGGTGAGTGATCACACCATCGTGATTATATGGGTTGTGAAGATCTTTTTTGTACAGTTCTTCTGTGTATTCTTGCCACCTCTTCTTAATATCTTCTGCTTCTGTTAGGTCCCTACCATTTCTGTCCTTTATTGAGCCCATCTTTGCATGAAATGTTCCCTTGGTATCTAATTTTCTTGAAGAGATCTCTAGTCTTTCCCATTCTGTTGTTTTCTTCTATTTCTTTGCATTGATTGCTGAAGAAGGCTTTCTTATCTCTTCTTGCTATTCTTTGGAACTCTGCATTCAGATGCTGATATCTTTCCTTTTCTCCTTTGCTTTTTGCTTCTCTTCTTTTCACAGCTATTTGTAAGGCCTCCCCAGACAGCCATTTTGCTTTTTTTGCATTTCTTTTCCATAGGGATGGTCTTGATCCCTGTCTCCTGTCATGAACCTCAGTCCATAGTTCATCAGGCACTCTATCTATCAGATCTAGTCCCTTAAATCTATTTCTCACTTCCACTGTATAATCTTAAGGGATTTGATTTAGGTCATACCTGAATGGTCTAGTGGTTTTCCCCACTGTCTTCAATTTAAGTCTGAATTTGGCAATAAGGTATTCATGATCTGAGCCACAGTCAGCTCCCGGTCTTGTTTTTGTTGACTGTATAGAGCTTCTCCATCTTTGTCTGCAAAGAATATAATCAATCTGATTTTGGTGTTGACCATCTGGTGATGTCCATGTGTAGAGTCTTTTCTTGTGTTGTTGGAAGAGGGTGTTTGCTATGACCAGTGCATATTCTTGGCAAAACTCTATTAGTCTTTGCCCTGTTTCATTCTGTATTCCAAGGCCAAATTTACCTGTTACTCCAGGCGTTTCTTGACTTCCTACTTTTGCATTCCAGTCCCCTATAATGAAAAGGACATCTTTTTTTGGGTGTTAGTTCTAAAAGGTCTTGTAGGTCTTCATAGAACTGTTCAACTTCAGCTTCTTGAGTGTTACTGGTTGAGGCATAGACTTGGATTACTGTGATATTGAATGGTTTGCCTTGGAAACGAACAGAGATCATTCTGTCGTTTTTGAGACTGCATCCGAGTACTGCATTTTGAATTCTTCTGTTGACCATGATGGCTACTCCATTTCTTCTGAGGGATTCCTGCCTGCAGTAGTAGATATAATGGTCATCTGAGTTAAATTCACCCATTCCAGTCCATTTTAGTTTGCTGATTCCTAGAATGTTGATGTTCACCCTTGCCATCTCTTGTTTGACCACTTCCAATTTGCCTTGATTCATGGACCTGACATTCCAGGTTCCTATGCAGTATTGCTCTTTACAGCATTGGACCTTTCTTCTATCACCAGTCACATCCACAGCTGGGTATTGTTTTTGCTTTGGCTCCATCCCTTCATTCTTTCTGGAGTTATTTCTCCACTGATCTCCAGTAGCATATTGGGCACCTACTGACCTGGGGAGTTCCTCTTTCAGTATCCTATCACTGTGCCTTTTGATACTGTTCATGGGGTTCTCAAGGCAAGAATACTGAGGTGGTTTGCCATTCCCTTCTCCAGTGGACCACATTGTGTCAGACCTCTTCACCATGACCCACCCGTCTTGGGTGGCCTCAAGGGCACGGCTTAGTTTCATTGAGTTAGACAAGGCTGTGGTCCTAGTGTGATTAGATTGACTAGTTTTCTGTGAAGGCTGTGGTCCTAGTGTGATTAGATTGACTAATTTTCTGTGAGTATGGTTTCAGTGTGTCTGCCCTCTGATGCCCTCTTGCAACACCTACCGTCTTACTTGGGTTTCTCTTACCTTGGATGTGGGGTATCTCTTCACGGCTGCTCCCGCAAAGCCCAGCCGCTGCTCCTTACCTTGGACAAGGGGTATCTCCTCACCGCCGCCCCTCCTGACCTTGAACGTGGAATAGCTCCTCTAGGCCCTCCTGGAGGTATGATTCCTGGAATCATACCCGTATAAACAATCTGCCCCAAATCCTTGTTTCACCCAAAGTCTGCTTTGGTGAAACCACAGCAGGAAATTTGGGGGAAATTCAGATCCTTAGAAAACAGAACTATTAAACTAAGTGTATGCCCATCTTCCCCATTTCTTTCCTTCTAATTCAGAGTTGGTCTTTCTTGTCAGTTCTATAAATAGAGTTTAATTTTAAGAAGAATCTTTGTCCTGACTCAGAAAACGGGACCGATAATGATTCCTAAATCTTTGAAGGATATTTATTTCAAATAATAATGGGTAATAATATTTTAGTTCTATTAAGGAAACATGCTACATCAGAAAGGTCTCAGGCCAGTCTAAAGAAAGAAATCACGCATAGACATCAGGATGGATTTGTGCTTAAGTTCTTCACTTAACCCTTTAAACCTTCACAGAGACCTTTTAAATGAAGAGCGACTTTATAAACCTTTCTCAGATTTGGGACAGAATGCTTGAGGTCAGGGACAATGAAGATGAATGGGGATCATGAAGGAAGAGGGAAAAGAAAATAAAGAACCTTCATTAAACTTACCTGCTATTAATGAACTACTGCTGAGCAAATAGAGCCGAGAGAAAATGCCGTTGCCAAAGAATATTTATTATCATATGAGAAGATTTGTAACAAAGAAGAAAGGTATGCCAGCAACCTGCCACCCTAGTCCTTCTTCAGACAGACATTGTGTGAGTCAGAAAAGCTCCTTGCAGGTGCCACAATATTGCTTGATTGTTTTGACACCTCAGACATTTAATAGGAGATAGCAGTTAAAAATAACCATGCTCACTACTGTCTTTGTTTCTGTGGGTTTTCTATTGTCTTGTTTCTTCCCAGAGAGTTTTCTGCTGGCCTAATAAGGAATGACACACATGGTCATGAATTTTTAATTGGCAATCAAAGATGGGAATAAATGTAAACAAAACACAGGGTGAGAGGAGTCAGCAGGGCCGGGAGAACCTCACAGATGCCCTTTTGAGGTCAGGTGGGGAGATGTTCCTAAATCATATAGGGATAAGAAAGAGCTCCATGAGTCTTATTTTTAGTGTGGATATTGTGGCTTCATGTGCTATCTTTCCTGGAGGAGGGCATGACAGCCTCCTCCAGTATTCTTGCCTGGAGAATCCCCACAGACAGAGGAGCCTGGCAGGGTACAGTCCATGGGGTTGCAAAGTCAGACATGACTGAGCGACTAAGCACAGCACATGCTATCTTTGTTTATTCACCTGCTTCCTTGGTGGGGGTAGGAATGGGGGACAGTAAAGTCTTCACTTGGTGGTAGGAAGATGTGTGGTTATCCTGTGACCTGTGTACTTTGCTCTCTGGGCATTGCTGCCCTATTGTAGTAATGCCCTGGGTACAGCCCTCTCCTGAGTTGAGAGAGGTGCCT
The DNA here is from genome assembly GCF_001704415.2 of Capra hircus. NCBI lineage: Eukaryota > Metazoa > Chordata > Mammalia > Artiodactyla > Bovidae > Capra > Capra hircus. The sequence continues at coordinate 68,512,425 of NC_030808.1, forward strand.
ATTCCTCCTCTTGCTTTTTGCTTTGGTCTGAGCCATTGCTTCTAGTGAGAAACTCTTGGAAATAACCATGTTGTCCTCATGGCATGACCTCATAAGGTGCTTGTGAGGATTATTAAGGTCATCCATGTAAAGTGACTGCATTCATGGGTATTAATGTGCCATGTGCCGCTTTAAGTCCCTTCAGTCGTGTCCAACTCTTTGCAACCCTATGGACTGTAGCCTGCCAGGCTCCTCTGTCCATGGGATTCTCCAGACAAGAATACTGGAGTAGGTAGCCATTCCCTTCTCAGAGGATCTTCCCAACCTAGGGATCAAACCTGGGTCTTCTGCATTACAGGCAGATTCTTTAGTGTCTGAACCACAGAAACTGTGTTGGTCCCCAGAATGGAAAAGCTCAGTTTCTGTACCTGCCATCTACTGAGATTTTAATCTGTAAACAAAGGCCTCCTTTGGGCCCAAAATGGGTATGCTAATATGGCTGATAGAGCCTCTCTCAAACTTTTCAGTTTGGGTAGCCTCCTTCACTATGTACTTCCCCACCCCAGAGTGCTCTGTGGGTGCCCTTTCAGCCTGCCCCACTAAGCACCACTCTCCCTTGCTTCCCAGAATGCCTATGTCAACATCAACCGCATCATGTCTGTGGCTTCCCGCCTCTCAGAGGCTGGCCACTATGCTTCACAGCAAATCAAGCAGATCTCCACGCAGCTAGACCAGGAGTGGAAGAGTTTCGCAGCTGCCCTGGATGAACGCAGCACCATCCTCGCCATGTCTGCTGTGTTCCATCAGAAGGCTGAGCAGGTGAGGCCAGGGGGAACTGCTGCAGCTGCTGTTGGTGGGGAGGGGCAGAGACAGGGCAGGCTGGGAGGGACATACACTGCGGTGTAGAGAGCCCCTCCTCTCTTTTTGAAACACTGAAGACCTTGTTCAGTAGTTGTGAGAAAACCCATGTTCTACCACGGTCATGGCCCCTGTGTACACAGAGAGACATTGATAACTCTTAGTGGCTTTGCTTACATTCAGACAGGAAGGAACCCAGAGCCTGTTTCCGTTCTGCTCACTAGTTTATTGGTGGGTGTGTGTTGACTGCTTAGTTTGCATTCCATGAACATAGACCAAGGAGTGAAACTAAACTGATCATTGAGTTTCATCAGGGAAAAACTAATTTTACATGAAGCATTTGCTGTGGATAATAATAATACAGTGGACATAAATAATTATTATTTGTTGCCATTTACTTACTGGCATTGGCCAGTGACATTATTAACCCATTTTATGGAGAGGAGCAGGGAAGCTCAGAGAGATTAAGTGACCTGCCTAAGATCTAGTGGTGTGTAGGAGCTGACTCTAACCAGCTTAGGAAGAGGCAATGGCTAAATTTTCACAAATTTAAAAAATGAACTGGTTGTTAAACATAGCCATTACTTCAAACTGTATAAGTTTAAATATATCATATTAAAAACAAAGGTAATTAGTACTCAAAATTCATAATAGGTCTTATTATTTTCTATGTTCTTGAGATTATTTCTAATATTTATGTCTATTGTGGAAAAAGTATACAATTGTGTGCTGCTGATCACCTCCTCCCAGCTCCACATTTGGTGATGTCACACTGGTAGCCTGAAATAGACCACGATAGACGTTTTACACCATGGAAATCATCAAGTGTTACAAACCAGTGCTTGATCTGTTGTTTTATTGATTGTATAGAATCTTTAAAAAAATGAGAGAAAAAATATTTTAAAATTTAGATTTAGTGTAAAAATGTGCCCTGTGTAGAGCTGTTACGCTGTGAATAGAACACAAAATTAAGGAAATATTCTTCTGATATTCAAAAATATAATTTCATTCAGCAAAAAAGCCACTTAAAATCACTGATGAATGAGTAACATTCTGACATAAGTCTCCAGGTGTTTTTCACTTTTGTCTTATACCTTAACAGAAGTTGAAATACCAACCAGCTTTTGTGCTGTAACTATATAAGTTTGTCATTTACAAATAGAAGCATCTGTGAGAATTAATTTGTTACATGGAATTTATCATAAGCATTCTATATGCTTCTAAATTTACAGTTTCTTTGTAAATTATGCATGTGCTACACATCTTTTATAGCAGTAAAATTTATAACATACCATTGTATACACACATATATATATCCTGGTTATTAAAAGTTTATTAATACACCATTGTGAAAATCAATCTATAGGTGTCTGGGATCAAGTGTGTCTAACATTAAAGAAAACCTCTAAGTTTCTTTCTTTGTATGACATTTGGTTAGCTCATAGGTAATATAGAGTCAGACACAAGGTCATTCCTTTAATCTCTTCCTCTGTTACCCATCTAGTATGGAAGTCAGCATGGAATAATTGAAAGAGTCTAGGTTTTGATGCCAGACATATGTAAGTTCTGATCATTAACTCTTAGGCAAGTCACCTCAACATTCTGAGCTTGTTTGCTCATCTCTAATGTGGGGATGATCATAAATCTCACAGCACTGTTATAAGAATTAGAAATGGAACATTAGGTGCTTAGTGTGTTTCTTAAATGGTAAACATTACTACTGTGGCTCTATGTTCAACATACTATCCTGGTATGTTTATATTTCCTCCACCCTGTGTCTGATTCTATCTGAGCCTTTCCCAGAGACTGAAATTCTGTGTTATAAGTTAAGAGCAGCCCTACACATTGAGAGGAATCTAGCCTTTTATTACTATTTTTTATGATAATGGTGGTAGTAGCAAATATTCACAACTAATCTCCTATTCTCTCTTCAACCCTATTACTTCAAACTTTGTTCAGGATTTCTCCAGATTGGCAATGGAGATTCAATGCCTCCCTCTCTGTCTCTCTTTCTCTCCTTGAGATGACCATTGTGTGGGGTCTGATATAGGACTCTGGTTAGATTATTACCAAGAAATCCGAAAGGCCTTGAAGAGGTCCTACCCCCATGACTGACATATAACTGTCAAGTTACTTTCGGGTTCCTTGGTAAAATGGTTGTTGATGGAGCAAAGCAGCTTCTGAGATATTAGAAAACACATGCAGATTGATACTGGGTGATACGCAGCACTCTTCCAGAATTGTTAGGAGGTGGCTTAATGCAATATAAACATGCAGAATGAAAAATCAGCCGCCACAGCCAACTGGCCAAGGACTGAAAGCTGATGTAATACCAAGAGGAGGACTCAGGCAGTTGTAGAAGCACACACCCGAATTGAGAGTAACTGGAGAAATCAGCTTTTATTTGCTGCTTCCTGACTTGGATTATTTGGATGAGAAGAAATTTTATTTGTATCCATTTTTTTAAATGCAATTTCTCAAGATTGCCAGTCCTTCAGGGAGACTCATAAACCATGCTTCTTTTTAGCTGGAAAACATACACACGTGCACACACCAAACAGTGGATTCAAGGCTATTTTTTCAATGCATTTATTTAGGCAGCTCTTTATTGTCCTCAGATGGGCTGTTCTAGGCAATGAGATAAAAAGGTGTTTAGGCAATTAATTTAAATGGAGCTGTGCACTCAGGCAAGAAGAATTACAGACAGAACCATTCCAGACTATTGGGTGAAGAATTATCTGCATTTTAGAGGTGTATTTTCCACCCAATAAATCTGAGTGATTTCAGTTAGCTTACCCTTTGTGCATGGAGACCCATAGTCTTCCACAGTTGTTAATTTTAACTTTTAAATAATTTGATTTCTGTCAAGATCTATATCTATATATCACATCCCTGGAGTCACTCTAGACACAGTGCAGTCTGTCCTTAATCTCCCCTCCCTCTGCCAGCCCCTTGGGTTTTCTGACCCGACAAGAATCTTACTGAGTGTTAATCTCCGTCCTCTGTAGGAATGGTCTCTCCAAGTTCCCTGGGGTGCCGGATGGGCCTTTATGAGGCATTCTTTGCTCCTCTTCACAGCTAGATATCCACATTGTAGAGCACGTATGTGTAAATATCCCATTTTGTTATATGTTGACTCTCATGTGTGAGCATGCACAGGATAAACATCTCTCATGTACACATATAATTTAGTGAGCTGTTTCACACGTGTATTTTATAATGGATATAGCCCACTGAACATGAAGACAGCTTCCATCCCCAGCAGTTTCATAGTAGTCATCTTTCTTTGTGTAAACTACACTTTCTAAGTAGGTATTGGGTCTGACTTCTTTCCTGAGGTTGGTGTTTATAGAATTAAAGAAAAAACTCCCCCTTCTGCAGTGGTCTCTGAAAGCTTCCAGAGGTCCAAATGCTTCTTAAAGGTATCTGTCCGTGCCTGTCACTGCCCGCCCCCAGTGCTCCCACACTGACCTAGCTGGCATCTCCTTCCAGTTCTTGTCGGGAGTGGATGCCTGGTGCAAGATGTGCAGTGAAGGTGGCCTGCCATCTGAGATGCAGGACCTGGAGCTGGCGATCCACCACCACCAGTCTTTGTATGAGCAGGTGACCCAGGCCTACACAGAGGTGAGAACCAAGCAGGACGCCCACGGGTCTTGGCTATGTATGGGCGTGGGTGGCAAGAGCACCAGCCTATGAGCTCTGATACAGGCTGGGTTGGACTAAGAAGAAAAGAGGCCATTTTTCTCCTTTTGGAGACATCTTTTAAGATCTTTGATCTGTGAATGATGGTCTCCGCCCAGGAAGCAGAAAAAGGCAGCCATCAGCAGGTACCATGTTGGTGTACATGTGTGCATGCACACACACACCCATGCCCCTATCTCACCCTGTGTGAAGACTGGGCTGTCAGAGGAAGGACTGTAAGAAAGCAAGGCTGTGCTCCTCTGGAGCTTTCTGGGCGGTGAACAGGCCTTGTCACCACTGTTATGAAGCAGCTCATCAAGTAAGTACTAATTTCCTCACTGCTGGGTCCAGAGGACAACTCGCCATGGGGTGGAAATAAGTGTTTGTAGGAGTGAGAAGCTGCTGTGGAAGTGAAAGTCAAACTAAACAGCTCCTCTGCTAGAAAATCGAAGACTGGGAACACGGTACAAGTTAAGGGGGAAACACTTCCTTTTAAAGTAAAAGAAAAGAAGTATATAGGTGCATGTGTGTGAATACACCCAGCCCAGTAAGTTTGTTAACTGATGTGAACTCTGAGGGAGTGGCTGAGGGAGCGACTGAGGGATGTGAAGAGACAGGCTGATGAGGAAAGCTGGATGAGAAGAGGGAAGGGTCTTCACAACTGGCCCATGGATTTTCTTGGGGGAAAGGTCAGCTAAGGCACTGTTTCTCAAAGTGTGTTCCTGGACCATCTGCCTCAGACTCACTTGAGGTGCTTGTTAAAGGTATAGATTCCTGGGCTCCATCCCAGGCTGAATCAGACTGTCAAGAAGTAGGACCTGGAACCTCCATTTCAATAAATATCAACCCAAGTAAGTTTGGTGCTTGTTGAAGTCGAAGAACTAACTAATTTCAACTGAGTGAAAATAAGAGTTTTTGCCACAGTCAAAATGGAGATTTGAATCCTGGTTCCTTCTCTTACCTGTGTGACCTCAAACAAGTTACTTAACCACCCAAAGCCTCATTTTCTTCCTCTGTGAAATGAAAGTAATAACAACTGCCTATAGTTTTAAGAGTTGTAAAAATAATTTGTGTAATCCACTTGGCCCAGTGCCTAGCAATAATAAGTACTGAAAAGGTAACAGTTTTCATCCTTCTAAGAGGCAGAGAGAGGAGAACCAGTGAGCCAAATTCGATCTCACCAGCTCCAGTGCACACAGCCCAAGGCTTTCTCTCAGGACAGAACTGTGCCTCTGCCTGGGGGTCAAGAATCTCTAAATTTACTCTTTATAAAATATAAAAATAGAGCATATAAATGAGAGTAATATTGTACTCACACACTCATGGACTTTGATTATAATATATAGAGAGACACGGCATTTCTCTCAATTAATTCTCGGGCCCTAGCACTGTGGGATGGAGATGCTCCCTTCAAGCCCACTTTAGAAGGCAGTGGACTGCCCTGCCTCCTGCACGTGTGGGCTGAGGCAGAGGACTGGGACTTGGGTTGACTTGAATTTCAGGACTTGGCCCTCCAACTGGAACCACCCAGCCCTGGACAGACCACAGTGCCCAAAAGCAGCATTGCTCAGAATACCCTGAAGAGAGCTCTCCCGGGTATGGCCACAGAATGTGTATCTTATTCATGTCTCTGTTATGGATGAGGTACTTCCTCTCTCCCTCTCCTGGCAATACATTGTAGGAGGGAGCACAGTAGAATGGGGTGGATAGAGTTGGTCATCAAAATGGGTCATTTTCCTCCAGCCAGGCTCGCTCTCCTGTCTCAGCTGCATTCTCCACCTGAATCATGCGTTCTCCTTTCTTAATCATGCTGCAAGTCCCCCATGCACTTCTGTGGCTCCATCAACAGGGGAGTAACTGCAGGCTCTGTGTTTCTGAACCCCCAGCCAAGCTATTATCAGGATGTGCAGGTAGGGGAGGGGAAGCTGCAAGCCCAGCAAATAGCTCCCTATTCATCATCATAAGGCCAGAAGTGGGAGCACACCTCCTCTGCCACATTTTTGGAAGGAAAAGACTGTCTTAACTCTACGTTAACTTTGACTTCATTGTTAACCAGATTAATTTGGGGTCTTAAAATTCCTATCAATTCCCTAGTCATCACTGTTTTAAATTAGAAAGACACATGTTCTTTGGATACTCTGCCAAGCACTGGAGAGCCACAAGTGTCAATCAGATGATACCACTTTCTAGAAATATTGCCAGGAATCTGGTGAGGATTGACAGGGAATGTCACCCCCACTGGTGAGTTTTGGGGAACCCAGGAGCATGGATGTTGTGTCTACAATCTAAGGGCCCCTCCCTATTCTGCATGTTCTGAAAAGACAGGGATGTTACCACTTTCAGGATAAAAAAAGGGGGTTGAATAAAAGGAGAGTGAAAGAAGGATAAATATAAAAGAAAGAAAATGACAAGGAAATAAAGAAGGCAAGACAGAGAAATGATGATGATGATAAAGATAGAATTTGGTAGCCAGTACTACCCACTGGGTTCTGTTCTAAGTACTCTGCTTGTGTTAATTCATTTAATCCTTACCACAACTCTTTGAGCTATGTGCCATTACTATCCCTACCTCACACACAAAGAAGCTGAGGCCAAAAGAGGTTAAGTAACTTGCCTCTAGTCACACACCTAGAAGTTCAGAGCTAGGTAGAGGAAGCTGAGGAAGGAAGAGGCAGAGGGGTTTATGGTGACAACTTATATTCAGGTTTTTTTTTTTTTCCAAAGTGGAGTTCTGTTGCCTAACCTAGTTAGAGAGTCAGTCAAGATATTTATCAAGTACAGAGTGTCAGGCACTGTTCTAGGCATGGAAAGAAAGAAACAAGGCAGAGTACTTGCCCTGAGAAAGCTGAAATTCGAAGAGAGACAGTGATTCAGGGCCTTGAAGACGATGGCTGCAGCACCAGCACCTCCCCAGGCTGCAGGCTGAACACTAGGTCAGCTCTGGTGGCACACTCCTCGGTTGTTATGAATCTGGGTGGGAATCTCCGTTCCAACCAGGGGCCCCAGCAGCTTGCCTTGCCTCTCTCTGTGCCTGCACCCCCCTCCCCCTTCTCCCTTGACTTGACCTTTCTCGTCTTACAGGTCAGCCAGGACGGCAAAGCTCTGCTGGATGTGCTGCAGCGGCCCCTGAGTCCTGGGAACTCCGAGTCCCTCACGGCCACAGCCAACTACTCCAAGGCGGTGCACCAGGTGCTGGATGTGGTGCACGAAGTGCTGCACCACCAGCGGCGGCTTGAGAGCATCTGGCAGCACCGCAAGGTGCGGCTCCACCAGCGCCTGCAGCTCTGCGTCTTCCAGCAGGACGTCCAGCAGGTAGCACCCTGCTCCCCCATCCCGGCATCTGTCACAGGCCAGGCAGGCATGCCTGAGCCCCTCACCGAGGTCATCAGGCCTGGGGATGCCTGATTCATGGACAGAAGAGGGCAATCCAGCCCCCAGCAGCCCCCACCCCCTCCTATACCATCCAGACTTGCTCACTGATGCTTCTCACTTAAGCAGCTTTACAGACCTGGCCTGGGGTTGGGAAGGGAGGCTCAATCTGAGAAGTAGCAATTCTTTGCCGTCATGACTTTGTTTTATTTGGGGAAAGCTTGGCCGTCCCCCAGGCATGAGCTTTCTGGACAGGTCTGGGGAGGGCGGGTATCTGAGCATTGTCAGGGTTGGACCCCCAGCCAGCTCGCTTATCAACCAGGGATGCAGGTAGCCAGCTGGAGCTGGGGTGTGGTGGGGTATAGAGCCTTTAGGGGATTCTTTGGCAAGCTTGATTGGGAAACCAGATTTAAAAGATGGGCTGTTGATAATTGTGTGTTCTGTAATTAGAGGTTACTTCTGGCTTAATCTGTTTCTTGCATTATTATAATAGTTGTAGATTTTATTCTTTACCACAAAGAGTAAAGAAATGGTTATTTTCTAACTATAAAAGGATAGCCTTGCCACAAATACCCTTTTGGATGAAATGACCTGTTCTTTTCTCCTCATACTTCCTTTCTCTGTATCTTTGGGGACCCCTGGGAGCTTTTCTCTGAGGACTAATAGCTGGAGCAGGGGGTGGTTGGGAACTAGAGATGAGAGTTAAGATTTAGTATCATTTCCCTGCTGGTTCACTCCAAGAGGCAAGGGTAGGAGCACTCATGGTCTCAAACTTTTTCTGTGGCCACCTTATAATTTCAGGATTATACACATAAAATAGCATTTCACTCTCCTTCCACACCTCCTGTGATATTGACCAAGTATAGTCAAAAAGTATATCGAAATATACATGGAAAATTGAAAGCTAACTGGACATATCTTTGGAGTGTTGGTTCCCCTTACAGCTGTTGTTAGGGAGATCTTACACTGGGTACCCTGAGAAGGAGATAGGTTTGGAGGGAGGGCAGGGCATCCTATCAGGGGCTGTGACACCCTCTGTGTGTTGGGTTACCACCATGTGGTCAGTCCCAGGAGTAGACAGGCCTCCAGAAGTGCCCCATATTCTTGGGCTGCCCTAACTCCTTTGCAGCCCCTGCCCCCCAGCTAGGGCAGTGAGGAGTCTTCAGAGGTGACACTTTAGTCTCAGGAGAGATGGGAACTGCTGAGGTGCTGGCCCAGGCTCTGAAACCCTCCCTTGTGGGGTTTGCTGGGAATGGAGAAGCAAATGCTTTAGTTGTCTGCTCCTGCCATCTGGAATTGTTCAGATCAGTGTATCAACTCTGAGCACAGGAGACCGCAGGGTAGGTCTGTGAACGAGACAGAGTGAGGTGCCAGCCTCCAGAGGCACACAGAGGGGACGTTACTGTTTGGGTGAACTTTGAGTGACTTCTGGAGATTTCTGTACCGTGGACGATGCAGCTTCCTTGGTGTGCTCGTTGCCTTCCTGCTGTTTTCATGGTTGTTGGATGGGGTAGGATAGATGCTGCAGAGGGGAGGGCTGTGAGGAGGGTGGGGAAAGGCATCCCCATTAGGAGGGCGGCATCTAGACACAGACTCTCTGGAAATAGCGGTTATCAGACTTCTCCGTGGCCACCCTGACATCTACACTGCAGCTGGGGGAAGGTATAACAAAGCTACACTGGTGACTGTTCCACATCATGCTCTTAGAAACGAGCATTTCTGGAATGCAGACCCTATCAGTTCACCTCTATCAGTGAATCACATTGTTGGCACTCAACAAAAGCAATAAGATTATGAGGTAGAAGTAAAGGGGTTTGGATTTTCCATGAGGACTGAATCCCCCAGGGTGGTTAATTCGATTGTTCTTTTCTGGACATGTGAATGTGACTTCTGAAGACATGATGTCATTCAGCCATTGTCCCACTCACTCGCACCAAATATCTGACACTGGGGCAGATATGCAAAGAAGAATGTGATAAACAAGGGCTACTAATTTGTGATGGGTCTCAGATGCTTCCGGACACCCAGCAACCATCAGCATCTGATCAGTGTCTGAGATGGTATTTCAGAGGTCACTGGACATGATGAACTCAGTGGTTCCAGTGACAAATTCGAATTTTGGTCTCCCAGCTCCAAGCCATGCAGGAGCCTGTCGTAGTTTTCACAATGAGATTGGGACAAGTAGTTTCCTTTCTCTGTGCTCCCACAATTATGTAATTATATTTAATTATATATATATACACATATATATGCACACACATACTTCCCAGGTGGCACTGGTGGTAAAGAACCCACCTGCCACTGCAGGGAAAGTAAAAGACTTGAGTTTGATCCCTGGGTTAGGAAGGTCCTCTGGAGGAGGGGACATGGCAACCCACTCCAGTATTCTTGCCTGGAGAATACCATGGACAGAGGAACCTGGTGGGCTACATTCCATAGGGTTGCAGAGTGTCAGACATGACTGAAGCAACTTGGCATGCATGCATGCATCCACATACATAAAAAGTAATTTAACACAAAAGTCAAAGTGCTATTGAAGTTTTATATATTTGTCATTTTTTTAATTTTTCATTTTTCTATCTCTTCTGTTCCAGTATCTACTTGAGAGCAGAAGGCATGACTGCTGCTTCTCTGTGCCCCTTACAACTCTTAGCTGTCTGGCATAAAGCTGGAGTTCTTTTTATATTTGCTGACTTGAGCTGAAATTATCATTGGAGAACCCCAGTTTCTGCTTCTATGACTTGAACACCATCTAACCCTCCTTCCCAGCCTATTCAATAGTTGCCAGTGAGCAGCTGGGGTCTGCATGCAGGAATTGTGAAAGTCTGAAGGGTCCCAGGTATTTACTTACAGCCCCAGGCAGAGGACTCAGGACATAACATTAGTGCTACAAAGCATCTTGGTGCCCATCAGCTATTCAGCAAGTGTGGACCTGGGCAGGGAGCCCAGCACTGCACGAGGTTCTGGCAAGATGTCTGCTTAGACAGAAAGGCAACAAAAGATACACACTTGAAAATAGAAAGTTCCATGCTACCTGAGCATGCGAGGCAGGTGCATAGCAATCAAGTATTAATGGGAGAGGCCAAGGTGCAAGAAGTCAGAGTTGGTGTCTTGAAAGAGGAGAGAATTGATTAACCATATAGTCTGGATCCAAGACTCCTGAGCACATGTGGGGTTGAAAGAAGTTTACTCTACAGCTTAAGTGGGAAGCTTGTGAATGAGCATCAATGGCTGGGGCAATATAGCACTGTGGATAAAAAGCATGGGCTCTGGAGCCAGACAGCCTGAGTGTAAATCCTGCTCTGACAGGTCTTGGCCATGGGACCTTGGGCAAGTGACTTCACTCCTGGTGCTTCAGGTTCCTCACCCCTAAAATAGGAAACATCACATACCTATCTTTTTGGACTGAATGAGATGCGAGCACAGTGCCTGCCTAGCATGTAGTAGATCCTCCAGCAGGATTGCCTGGGTTTAGTCACATCTTCTCTGAGTAGTACTTGGGTGCCCTCTGATGCTTGCACTGTTGGGAACTCCCAGCCTGGTTCCTTTGTTTCTACAATAGCCACTGCTTCGTGAATCTGTTGAGTTTCATTTCATTCAGTGATAAAAATCTCAGAACTGCTAGGGACTGGAAGAGCACCCAGTCGGAAATTGAGTCCCAGAGATGTAAAGCAACTTGGTCATAACCACACAGCTAGTTAATGGTAGTTCCAGAACCAGAACCTAAGTCTTCTGGCTCCCAGTCCAGGTATCCTACAGAAGTCACATGAGAAAGGAGCCTGGCAGACAGAGAAGGAGAACAGAAGAGAGACAGGAGTGATACATACAACCTAACAGAGAGAGAGGAAAGACACACACCCACACACCCACACCCACACCCACACCCACACACACACACACACCCTGAAACAGGGAGAGAGAGGAGAGACAGGGACTGAGGGGGATGGGAAAGAAAAGGATAGATTTAAAAACAGAGATTAGAGAAACAGATATACATGGGCTGGGAGGAGAAAGAGGAAGAGGAAGGTGGGGCAGAGACAGAAGAGAGACAGGGACTCCTGCTTGTGGAGAGGGGAGGGAGAGCCAGCCAACCTCTCCTTGTGCCTGACTCCTCATCTCATTGCCATTTCTGGGGAATGGTCTTTCCCAAGCAGGATTACCTTGTCCAAAGCGTGGGGTAAAGCAGAGAGGTTGAAATCAAGATAGACACCCGTGAAAACAAGATTTCATTTAAACATTATGTAGCCAGAATTGGCCTGACACATTATCTCTGTGCTAGCTCTTCTTTGGGTCCCAATAGGAGGTGTCCTTTTACCATTCTCTTCCCCTCTGGGCTTGGAGGCAGTGAAAATAAGTCTCTGAGGATCAGACTGGAACTTGGGTTCATTAAGATGCAGAAATGCATGGACAGGGCACAGCTGCCCTAGTATTGCTAGTGGAATGATTTTCAGTGCTATTGGTTTTCCAGTGTAGAGTAGAACAGTACTAAAAGTGAAAGTGTCGGTCCTCAGTTGTGTCCAACTCTGCAACCGCATGGACTGTAGCCTGCCAGGCTCCTCTGTCCATGGGATTTCCCAGGCAAGAATACTGGAGTGGGTTGCCATGCCCTACTAAGCAGTAGCCAAAAGAGCATTTCACAATATCAGCCAACTTATCTTTCCACCATGGGCTCCTTCCGAGCCCAGATAGACCTAACTTTGTTGAGAAGAACAAGGAGTAGCTAGTCTTGATCTTTCTGATAGATGCAAATTCCATTCTGTTTTTTCATAGCCAGAGCAACTATCATGAGTATCTCTGTAAGCTGTCTTATTCTACCTCCTTTTCTTCTTCTCCTTGCCTGTGGTGCAAGAATAAATTGGTAAAGTATTTTGAAACACCTGTGTGCAAGGCCCTGTGCTAGGAGCTGGGGGTCCCTGGCCTGAGAGAAGACATATGTACCTGAGAATGTATCAATGGCATGTGTCTATCTGGGTTTAGGGCCAGAGAAGCAAGACAACAATGGGCTGGTGGAGTCAGAGCAGAAAAATTTCCCATGGTTGGAATGTCATTTGCACTGGTCCTTGGAGCTCAGGCAGAGGATCTGGGGATGATATTCCTGGGGATAGCCAGGAAGCGGAGAGCTAAGAGTTATAGCCAGGGGACAGGGAAGAGGAAATCGAACTGGGTGCCTGCTCTTGGCAGTGATAGCAGGAGGTCAGGCTGGAGGGGTTAGGAGTGGTCTAGGGGGGGACATGACCTGTTTGAGGTTCCAGTGCCCGCCCTTAAGAACAATGTGTTTTGCTTTTAAGTGGTCCAAAAATGAGCTTAGGGAGGGGCAGTAATAACAGAATTTTCTGGCTCAGTGACTTTCCATTCTGAATGAATGCATTAATATTAAAATCCGTAGTTCTGTACTACAAAGGAATCTCACCTGTTTCTCTCAGTTTTTACTGAAGCCTCATATGAAAAGCTATAGCTTTTACTGTGTCAGTTCCTGCCTGCCAAACAGTGTGTAAAAAGGATTTGATGGTAATTTTTTCAAACTCCAGATAGTCGATCTTTTACTAGCTATAGTGACTAAAGCCCCTTAATCATACTAAACCAGTTTGGGCATTGTATAATCCAATTAACAACTTTGCATAATAAAAGGTGAGCACTTTAGGTTACAAATTGCATGCTTAGGGAAAAATGACTGGAATGATGATGGGTCTAGAAATGAACTCTTCTTGTAAAAAGGAAGGATTAAAGCCTCCGAGAAGGAAAATGCTCACCCATGGCATACATAGTCCCAGGTAGATGGGGAAACACACACAGCAGGAATCATTCTCAAAAATCTGAAATGCCAACTGGTGGTAGTTGGTGGGTATGTCAGGGAGGAGATTCCAGCCCTGAGATTTTTTTTTCCTGAGATTAAATGTCTATAAACGTTTTATTACTCATAGCTCATGATTCATCTTTATGAGCAATTGAATATCTAATCACTTCACTTATCTTATTTAATCTTCCAACACTATAAAGCAGGTAATAGTTTGGTCTTCATCTTACTGATAAGGAAATTGAGGCTTAGAAAGGTTAAGTAAACTTGTACAAGGTCACATAGCTAGTGGCAGAGGAAGGATTTAAACCCACTTTCACCAAATTTCTAAGTTCATGCTCTTAGCCTCTCTGCTGTGCCCTGGGCACTATGCTAGATGATGGGAATGCAGAGAGACACAGCCCCTGCCCTTGAGGAGTTTATAAGTTAGTGCTGGAATGTCATTGCTCAAAGGGCCCAGATAGATTATTTGGTCCCAAAGGATGGGACTTGCCCAAGGTTGCATAACTGCTGACAGATGAGATTCATTCCCAAACTGCCTGTCCAGTAAGACTCACACAGGCAATCACACTCACACTCAAACGCTCTTTTCCACCTGCTCCATCATTATAAAATGGCCTGCTATGGTTATTTATCTCTAACACAATGCCCGTAAAACAAGCCCTACCCATTCTCACTTATTTTTCACAACCATAATTACATTACCTCACCATTGTTGGTGGTTTTCTTTGTTGGTGGTTTTGAGTATCTTGAATAATTTCCATTTGCCCATGGTAGTATATAGCAGTATTAAAACTCTCAATTAAATTTTGATGGTGATAATCCAGTCATTCAAATATGTTCAAGTAGACAACAGATGATTCTTTGGGCAGAGTGGGTGTCCAGAAAGTGAGCAGGTTTGGGCTTGGCCAAACTGGGGGAAGTAGAGAGGGGAGAAACAGAGGGCTCCACCAGTCAGCGTTGCTTTCTGACTGGAGTGGGGATGAGGAAGCTTTCTCATCTGACTCTTTGGTGTCACTGATCTTAGAGGGGCACTCTATCCCTCTCCCTGTGGGAGGAGGCTGGTACCAAAGGATATGTTCAGTCTTCTCCGTGTACTCTCCAGCTAGAATTAGCAGGGCTGGGGAGTGGGCCTTGGAGGCCTGCCTCTGATGTTCAGACCCCCCTGCCTGGAATTTCATGGACCCTTAGTACCCCTTACACTCTACACCTCTCCCCCCTTCCTCTCTGCCCTGCTTTCCACCTTCTGTTCCCTTCCCTGTCATGGTCTTCTCCTTTGGTGCTTACTCTGATTTTCTGTTCTGACTGAACAGTGGTCATTCTGTGATGAACACCTTCCAAGGAAGGATTTGGGTCCCTCCCTCTGGCAGGCGTGGGAAGCTGGTGGGTCCTGAGAAGCTGGTGGTGAGAAGAAGTCCCTCCCCAAAAGTTACTGAGCCTCGGGGCTTTCTTGAGCTACTGTAATTTTAAACACCTTTAATGTCCTCAGTTCCCCTTTTATTGTTAACAAGTGACTAAACAACATTCAAAAAAACCAAGGTCATGACATCTAGTTCTATCACTTCATGGCAAATATGTGGGGAAAAGGTGGAAACAGTGGCAGATTTTATTTTCCTGGGCTCCAAAATCACTGTGGATGGGCAGTAACTGCAGCCATGAAATTAAGACGCTTGCTCCTTGGAAGAAAAGCTATGACAAACCTAGACAGCTTATTAAAAAACAGAGACATCACTTTACCGACAAAGGTCCATATAGTCAATGCTACGGTTTTTCCAGTAGTCATGTACAGGTGTGAGAGTTGGACCATAAAGAAAGCTCTGTGTGTGTGTGTTAGTCACTCAGTCGTGTCCGACTCTCTGTGACTCCATGGACTGCAGCCTGCCAGGCTCCTCTGTCTGTGGAATTCTCCAGGCAAGAATACTGGAGTGGATTGCCATTTCCTTCTCCAAGAGAAGGCTGAGTGCTGAAGAATTGATGCTTTTGAATTGTGGTACCGGAGAAGACTCTTCAGAGTCCCTTGGACAGCAAGGAGATCAAACCAGACAATCCTAAAGGGAATCAATCCTAAATATTCATTGGGAGGACTGATGCTGAAGCTGAAGCTCCAGTATTTTGGTCATCTGATGTGCACAGATGACTCATTGGAAAAGTCCCTGATGCTGGGAAAGATTGAGAGCAGAAGGAGAAGGGGGTGACAGAGGATGAGATGGCTGGATGGCATCACCGACTCACATGAATTTGAGCAAATTCTGGGAAATATCAAAGGAAGGGAAGCCTGGCATGCTGCAGTTCATGGGGTTGCAAAGTGTCAGACAGGACTTAGTGACTGAACAACAAGGCAGCCACCATCCAAGGACATTTCTGATAAACATGTACTCAGCGTGTCCTTGACCTCAACGTGCTGTGTCTGGAGCTTTGAATGCCAGGCTAAAGGATAAAAGATTCACACCTTGTAACTAGTAGAGAGCTAGAAAAGATTCTGACCAGAGAAAACATGTTATCAGAGTGAAGGGTAGAGGTAATTTTGTGCCAGCAGAGGACTGAGTTGGAGTGGGAAGATGGTGGGATCATAGTCATTGACCGAAGTGATGGGAACAGAGTGGATATGAGAGTATTTATGAAAAAGCATCACTGAAAATTGCTGTCCATTTTGTTATAGAAAGCAAAGGAAGTGTCAGGTATGAATATGGAACTGTATTTTTCCAAGTGTGGTTCTTGGACAAGTTAAAGAACCCAACTCAGGTCCACTTGTCCAATGTGGAGCAAAGCCAATGAACTGACACTGCCTAGAGAAGGAAAGAAAGTACAGTATTTATTGCAGGGTGACCAGCAAGGACAACAGGAAGCTGGTGCTCAAAAGACCTGAGCTCCTTAAATAGTTCTCATGGAAGAGCTTTTAAAGGCAACATTGGGAGTACACACACAGGGTATGTGATCAGTTCATGGACATTCTTCTGATTGTTTGGTGGTGAGGTAACAGGGTGATGTTTCGAGAATCTTAAATATCAACCTTCTATTTCCATCCAGTCTGGGATCTACTGCTTGTGGTCAGCATGTAATCACCACCCTCCACTGGATGAGGGGTGGGGGTCTTAGTTTCTGCAGAACAACTCAAAGATATGCACCAGATTGTTATCCGTATCCCTTCAGGAGGAACAGGAGTCCTGTAGCTCTGTTCTAACCATTAACTACATGAGCCTCCTCTTTGAAACTTGAGGAAGGCCAAACAAGAACTAGGGACATGGAGAGGCTTTTTGTACCTGAAAGGGCCTTGAAGATCCTACTTGTTTCAGTTCCCCCTTTTCTTTGATATTCCTCAATCCTGAGAGGAACAGGGGTGGGATAATAAAAGGAATACAGTTTTGGATAGAGAAGTTAAAAACTCGGTTTAGGAGGGGACTTGCCAGGGTTTCAGATCTCTGGCATTAAGATCATCTGGGCAGAGTTGGGGCTTGTTAAAAACAGATTATCTGGTCCTCTTCCACACTATTTAGCTCAGAATCTGTGGATAACATGGTGCCTATGTTTTAGAAAGAACCCCAGGTGATTCTGAAGCATTCTAAAGTTTGAGAGCCTCTGACTTGAGAGATTCAGTCCTTAGTAATGAAAAGTGTGGTGATACCATAAACAGGAATCAAGGCACCGTGGTGAGGAGATGCTCTCAGGGAGCTGCCAAGGACAAAGACGAGTTCCAGTCACCCCAGCCTGTTGGGCTGGCCAGAGTGGAGGGGCAGGGGAGGAAGACTGCTGGTCTCCTAGCTGGCCTCCACCTGGCATCACATGTGTCAGGAGATAGGACCATGGTTCTCAGGGGAAGATAATCTGTTCACCTGCTAATGAGTTTCAGCTGAGTCCTCTTGGAAAAATGATGGCTTTCCCTGCCATAGCAAGACATTTATTTTGACCATACTTGTTCCAAAAATGGGACAGAAAATGAATTGCTGATAACTGATAATTGCTGATAATTGGGCATTTCAAGTGTTGCCCACATGCTCTCCAGTCACAGCCAATGGGGAGCAGGGTGGTGTTGGCAAAGGATGAGCCATTCCCCTTTAGAACTAACATGCAGTGTGCTGTGTAAGGAAGCAGAAATAATGATTTGATGGGCTGTCCTGGGTTCTCTCACACATCATGTGTACTGGAGCCTTTAACAGGACAAAATGTATTGTTGACACGTGATGACGTGTCAGCTCTCCTTCCTGAGCTCAGAATAATGGCTTCTACAGAGTTGAGGGCTGGGGCTGGGAGGTAGGAGCTGAGTGGGGCAGTTCTTCACTTTATGGAAAACATCTTGCCTATTTTATCAGGGATCAGATTATTACACAAAATTAATAACATATTTCAAATAAGATGATTGATCAGAGAGAGCCAGGGAGGGAATCAGAGAGTTGGAATTGTGATTTCACAACTGTTTGCTAAACATCTTCATTTCCTTTCGTGGTTTTGCCCTTCATCACACAGAAGGTTCTCACATCAGATTGGTTAATTCACTGATTTATTGAGCTGATGTTCTTTGAGGACTTAGCAGTAAACCAAACAAAGCTCCTGCCCATGTGGGGCTTATATTTAGGAAGTAGAGAAAAACACTACTGCAAACAAACAAATATGTCATAGGTGCTATGTGATAGCCAGTGAGCTAAATGAATAAGCCATGGAATGTGTTTAAGAAAAGGTTCCAAGCATCCTAGGGAGGTGGGAATGGGGTTCAGGATTGGGAACACATGTACACCTGTGGCGGATTCATGTTGATGTATGGCAAAACCAATACAGTATAGTGAAGGAAAATAAATAAATAAAACAGAAAAAAAAAAAAGAAAGAAAAGTTTCCAAGTATGTGAAATGGAACCTACACAGTCCTTGGGGCCAGAATGAGCTAGATGCATTCATGAAAACAGGAGAATGGTCAGAGTACCATGGTGAATCAGGGGAGAAGGGAGAAGAACCTAGGTTCCTCTGTAAGTTATGATGCCCTTAATTTATTATGGTGCACATTTTAATGATGCTTTAGATACCTAAACCACTCACAGGTAAACAGAGCTTAGATACCAACTTAAAACTTTGTTCAAAGGGTCCTCCTGCATTTTAAGTTGGAGTTCTCCAGTGTTAAGTGAAAGTGAAGTCGCTCAGTTGTGTCCGACTCTTTGTGACTGCATGGACTGTAGCCTGCTAGGCTCCTCCATCCATGGGATTTTCCAGGCAACGATACTGGAGTGGGTTTCTATCTTCTTCTCCAACATTAAGATTCTGTCATATTAGAAGAATCAAAAAAATCAGAGTCCCAGGACAGGAAGCAGCTACACCTTTGATTTTCTCCCATTAACTTGGTTGCATGCATGCCCACTGTTCAGAAAATATAATACTTCTCTTCAAAAGGACTTTTCTGTTCTCCTTAGCAGCTAGAAATAACTGTCTCCTCCCCTGAAAAACAGAGTCTTGATTGTATACTGGTTGGAATAAACACAATTAGATGAGGAAGAAAGGGGGTGATTAGGGAATTATGCATAATGGCAGTTAGATTGGCTCCTAAATCCAGTTCAGGATGTGAGTGTCTCCCTTGGAAAAGGCTGTTCTGGGAAAGGACTAATTCTGGTGGAAAAGTTGGGGAAAGTTGGGGCATGAGAAAGGAAGAACTCTACAAGTGGTTTGCAAGATTACCTGCCTGCTGTTGTGGTGAGGAGTCCTGAGCTGAGCAGGACTACTGTCCCCAGTGACAGGCAAAGAACAGGCCTCCGGCTGAATGGGTTGGCACAGCTTTCCCCGAGACAGTAGGCTGCCATGCTTGCACTTGACAGTTCATGTCTATAAGTATTCATTGAGTATCTCCTGCGTGTGCAAGGCTGATGGGGATACTGCGGGCAAGCAAGTGATGAAAGGGTAGCATATAATGGTGAAAACTTCGTACTTCTTCAGGAACCACCTGCAGAGTGAG
Organism: Capra hircus; assembly: GCF_001704415.2. Taxonomy (NCBI): domain Eukaryota; kingdom Metazoa; phylum Chordata; class Mammalia; order Artiodactyla; family Bovidae; genus Capra; species Capra hircus. Next base: position 68,532,035 of record NC_030808.1, read on the forward strand.
ACAGTGCAGAGGGAGGATACACACAAAGGGAGAACTTTGAATGCAGGCTGTGAGAGGTACTGAAAGAGAGGGTCCTATCTAAGGAGTATGGAGCTAGAGGCATTCAGAGTCATACGTTGAGAGGATGAGTCTGAGTTGACTTCAGCATGTCTTAACAAACCCCTCTGCCAAGTACCATGCTATGTCCAGGAATCACAGAGAGGTCAGAGTCTAGTGGAAGAGACCAGCCTGTGGGCAATAATTATAGTTTGAACAGAGCAGAGAAGAGTGATACCACCCCCAGCCTGAGTGGGATGTTAGAAAAGACTTTCCAAAACTAGAGATTTTGAGATGGTGCTTAAAGGATAAATACAAAGGAGCCTGGGAAGTAGATGTAGGGAGAAAAAGAGACATTTCATGTGAAGTGAAAAATAGCAAGAACAAAACTCAGAAGGTAACAAGCAGTTTTAGGGATATTGAGAGGTGGGACAGGAATTCGTTGGAGGTGGGGTTTGGGGTGGGTGGGGCTGGTCACAGAGGACTTCACATGTCATGTTAACGCTTCCCTCATAGCTCAGTT